>NC_134701.1:109313625-110606542 GCF_043290135.1 Rhipicephalus microplus
TGCTCCCGTTTTGCTAATGTAGCGTCAATGTGCCCAGCGTGCGCGCGCGTCGCCGCTACATTGGAGTATATTGGACTCTTCATAATGCACTCGCGGCCGTTTCGCTAGCTTCACGCATATCAAATTTGGTGTTACGTGACGTCAATGGATGACGACGAAAATGCTGTAGGCCCGTGGGCTGAGATTTGTGTGCACGTTAAAGAACCTCAGGTTGTCGAATTTCCCAGAACCCTCTACTACGGGGTCTCTGATAATCATATGGTGGTTTTGAGATGTTGAACCCCACATATAAATAAATTCGAAAAATTGCACCAGAAGTAGGTTCTCATGAAGTATTAACTAGTTCGAACCCACATGTTGTAATTTTAGCTCGCTTGGAGTATTGGCAGCAAAGACATACGTAGAGATGAATTCCACGAAGCCTTGCTAGTAGGTGTAGCTACTGGCACGTCGTCGGTTGCGGTACAGAAGGAGCAACGTACACCAGCAGCACGAGTAAACGGTGTGATTTAGTTGTACAGAAGTAATTAGTGAAATGCATCTGTGAACCTTCCAAAAAGTTCACAGTTTTTGTCAACTTAACTATTCGATTACCTTCAGTGCCACACACTCTTTATCCATCTTGAGAATTGTCGTACCGATTGGTTGATGCTAGTGGGGTCCAAATCCAAGCGCATGACAAAAGGCGCTTCTTTTTCCGGCAACATTGTGTGGAATTTTTAGAAATACCAAGCGAGAAAAAAGGGTTACAAAGCACATTATGACTATGCTTGGCAGCCTCAAAATAGAAGCTGCTGTCCACAAGGCGTGTATTTTCCTAAAATTTGGGGCATCTTCATCGCAACCCCTCAGCTTTTCTAGCCCTCGCCAGAAACAAAAAGACTACATATGCACTAATGAAAATTTTAGTTGGTAAATAGTTATCGTGCTTTGGATTAGGATGCGTTAGATCAGCCAATGTTCTAAGAAACATAAAAATATTCTCGCAGGCAAATGCAGCAGCTTCTACAATGAAACCTAATGTCTGAGGAGACAGGCTTGTGTGCCTGCTTGTGAGGTACGAAAAGACAAATTTTACTTACGGCAGTGTGAGCAAGTTTGTAAGAGATACGAGTTGAAACTTAGACTTCGCACTGCTTTCTTTTACGTGCACTCGCACCCATTTCTCACCCTAACTGAATATGAAAGGTTTGCCTATAACCTAAACATCTTCTGACAGTGCCAGTGATTCCTAAGAGGTCGGAGCTGTAGTCGCCTGCTTGAAAGCAGCTGTGCACTGTTCAGGCTAAACGAGAAATACGCAGACCATACTCAACTGTACATGGATGGATTGACAACTGCTCAGGGATATGAAAAAGCTGTGAACTTCTCAGCAAAAGGCAAAAGGTATATTTCAGAAGGTCTCATGGAACTTCATAGGCTGCTGTAAAGCTGGCGGCGCTACGCAGTGCGCATAAGTGAATTCAACTGGAATCGCCACAAAAATGGGCCATATTCACCGACTCCAAGTCAGCCCAGCAATGTCTCTGGTCAGTTTAGCGTCATGGTGTACAAGACCAACAATAGTATCGGGAATAAACGAAATCTACAGATAATCGAATGACAAAGAGCATGCAAATATTTCCCAGTGGCTTCGAAGCCTCTGTGGCATTGACGGAATCAAACATGCCGATAATTTTGCCAAAATTTCTCATGCAAGTGGCATACAAGAGCTCATAACTTAATCAAAAACCGAGGCAGAATTCAAGATTCGCTTGCTGCACGTCATATAACACACTCAAAGTGGAAAACAACCGGTTTTCTTCTGTTGTCATCCGTTCCTTCAACTTCAAAATCCAAACAGACTGCCGTGATCAAATACAATCGTCCTCTGCTGCTTGTGGCTTGGAGTGTAATTCACAAACAGTTTCGCTTACCAGGTCGGGGTGACTGACAGTGCTACGTGTGAACAGTGTGGCAGTGTGGGACCCATTACCCACGCCCTTTGCAACTGTCTTTAATATAGCTTTCAAAGATTGCAGCTTTCGACAACGCTAGCCTGGTTCGATGACTGCCGCTTTCGAAGCAGGTCAATTTTGGAGTTCCGAAATGGTCCACGTCTCAGCCAGACAGCACTGGAGTTCCTGTGATAAACCTGACTCGCAAAACGGCTGTGAAACTCCTGCGTGGACACGTTTTCTCGAGCCATCCATTTCCCTTCTTTTTTACTTCTTACCACTTCATGCCGATTCCCATGTTTCCAGTTAAGAGTAGCGAACCAAAGGTTTTCTTCTTTTGAACCTCCCCCTTTCACTCAACCCTTTTTTCTCTCCCTGCCTTGAATCTGAAGAAAAAGACGGAGTCAAGTTAGAAGTGCAAAGCACTTTGCACTTCTTTCGTCTTAAGATGAATACCCCACGCCTTTTGAGCACGCTTTTGTCGTCGTGCAGTAGTCTACCGTACTTATCTAATAATTATTGCCTTATATTCTAGAAGCTGTATAATAAAGAACTGTTCGATATGCCGTTTGCATTACCATATGTATATATTTTATGGGTCATGAGTTAATGAGCATCCACAAATATTGTTCTTGCAACACCACGAACAGGGTAATTTAAATGTATTATGAACCTACTGGCTAACTAATCTCTCAAAATTCTCTTATCACGTTCTCGCAGTTGAAATTGTGCCCTGACCGAGAAGTGTAATCACCAACATAACAAGGCACCAATAAAGTGGACACTTTAAGTCCCGCACGTGAGTATAGTCTTAAGAACTGATTTTCGAAGCTTAGTGAGGATCTTCATTTCCAGAGATTCTGCTTTGCCTCTTTATGTATATTCTAGTTTCTAATCCAGTGCCTTATAATTTATGGTAAAAAGACTCTGAAGCATCGCCTAAATTCCTTGATATGCACAATGTATTCAGGACCCACAAGGTGATCTGATAAAATACGTTGAAGTGCCTAGTGCGTTCAATATTCTTCCTAATCTCCAGAGCACTTAGGCAAACGTTATCAATGGGGTGTCAGCTTCTTGCATTTCATGATTTTATGTAAGTAACTAAGCAAATATAATTAGCAATCATTAGAGCTCAGAAAAGCAGCCTCATCTTGTTTCATGCCTCTTTGCTTCCTAGTGCTGCTACGGCCCTTATGTATCGGTTTGTGCTGGCCAAAATATCAGCGCACTTTGCTAATGTAGCTCTCGAAAGCTGTTGTAGCAGTTGCTGAATGAAAAAAAGAAAATCAATTAGTTTTTCTGGCTAAAAGGCCATTCACACACATTATCTCGGGGTAAATAGCGCCACGTTATCAGATAGAGGCAGCGTGATCAAAGACACAGGAGTTATTTAGATGTTAACTCTCGAGTAAGTTTGCCACCTCACCACTCGCACTCATAGGTCCCTTCAATAAATATTTCGAACATAATATGTGCTAATATTTACCGTTATTATCATAGAAGCAAGTCGGCGCCAATTCTTGTTTTGCAACCTTTTCTTGCAGTAAAAAATCTTTTTCCGCTAATAGTCAATAAAATTTTATAAAAGTTGCATGGTTTGCAGTATAAAAGAAAGAATGAAAAGAACCTTGCCGAAAACCTTAGCAATATTTTAATCATCACTAGAACCTTATCTTAAACATGGTTTCATTGAGTTCTGTCGTGATTCGGCTAAATGCTTCGAAAAAATTGCGCAAAACCTGGCCATGAAATCAACCAGTTTGCGTAGGTTGTGCTACTGAATATTTTTTCTGCTGTATATAATGAATACAGTTGCAGGAATATAACACGATAGTGAAAAAAGACAAAAACTGTGATGTTCGAAAAACAGTTAGCATGTCGGTAGAAATAGTGTTGTTGAATTGGCACGGAGAAGTGAGCGAACTTGGTTCGGCAGGCCCGAAAAGGGGAAATCAGATATCAAGTAACATTGTGGTTTTCTAGCGCTTGCGACAAAAGAAATGGTTAACCAAGCATTGCATTGAAATAGAGACACACTATGACTAGTATGGTCTAGTTAGCCTATATACAATCTCAGGAGAACAGCAATGCCTGGCACCGCACAAATGGGAACCATAATGTGCGAGGTAAAACACGTGCATTAATTCGTGTGAAACACGTGCATTATTCCGCAGGCGCTACCGAAAAAGTAACTATGTACGTTACTTTTTATTGTCCTAATTTACATACAAAAAGGAATGCATTAGGTCGTTGTTACACGCAAAGTATGGCATGTTGTTTGTGTCGTTTCTCTATAGTTAGCTTATTTATTCCTTGCGGCTATTCTGGAGGACCACAGAGCAAATTATATCCAGGGGCTCGGGACGTCACTTTGACTTCGCAATGTTTCCCACCACGTAGCGTGTGGACCTCCAGCTTAAGAAAACGAAAACGCACGTAAAAAAGCAACATGATAATTACTATCACCCCCGAGAGTCAACCAAGATTACTTACTAATCAGCGCAAGGCCTACGACGAGTGGTCAGCTGGCTGCTCGATTGGGACTCAGCAAGTCTTCTGCAATGTATGCGTGTGCAAAACTTGGTTGATTTTTAAAAGCCTTAACCACTGTACTCAACGTCCCTTGACTCGATGCTTCACTTTTACTTGAAAAAGTCGTTAGAAGTGCCTGCTCTAGGTAGAGCAAGTGACTGCAGTAAACTGAAGCGGTTCTGTAGATGCCCAGTTGAGTCGAGCTGCGGCGCAGTGCTCAAGTCAGTTCCTAAATTCTTAATTTAATAATGTGGAATGTTTGTAGATAGGTGGAACATTGTAAAAGCGCTTGCTCGCCGTCCTGTATTCCCTTTTACATTTAATTTTCTGGGTGTACAGTCATCGGCAACCAAATGTTTCTTAAAATGATGGTGATATCATTTCATCGCTGCTGTTTTTCTGGTACAAATAGGTTAACTTAAAAAAACTGACATTTCAAGCACTTTGGGCGTCAATCTGATCCGAAACAGCCAATAAAGAGCTAATTATGTTGTACATAACGTACTTGTCAGGATTCACATGCTAGGGCTCGTGCCTCACGTTGTTCATGTAACAACGTCACTCAATACCAGTTTTGATGTACGTCAAGTTAACGAAACGACCACTAAAACACTTTGAACGTGGCATAAAGTATATGTTGTGGCATGGAGTACCTGTACGTAGATGTCATAAATGACACGCGTTTCATAATTTTTATGTTACCACCAGTCATCTAATATCCTTCACGCAGTCGAGTCACGCAATACCGATTTTGCTGTATATCAAACTAGCGAAGCGGATCGAAGCGCACTAGGACCATTGAATTGGAAAAAAAATTACAGCTGGACATTTGTTTAACCTAACGCGAGAGCTTCGATCACTGAGACGAAGAGGGCCTGTTATGGGCGACCTGGCACTCGATTACGAAAACGACCTAGCAGAAGACAGCTGCACAGCACTAGTCATTGCGTGCACGCACGTTACCTTATTCATTTGCCACCGTGCTATGTTAAACTTCGTCTATCGACTGGGCGGTCATTGCTCATGGGTTCGCGGTAAAAATGTGCGGTTGTACATGGCATCTGTATCATGATTATCCCTTTACCAGCTGTGTCAATTATGTTCGTTTTCAGTCCAGTGAGGCCATATAAATTCTACGCCATAAGCGTCTGCCGGCGTGCCATGAGCATGGCACGTAAATCATAATGCTTACGAAGTACTTGTTATTTTGATATTACCACCAATAATGTTCGTTAGACAGTCACGTCCCCAATACCAAACTTTGTACATGAAAAACCAATGAAACAGCTATAAACGGGCCCTGAGCATGGCCTGTAGGTGAGGCTATACGTTACATTCATGTCATAATTTTTGATGCTACCACCTCACATGTTTGTTATGCATACACAGATATCTCGTAATACCAATTTTGGTAATTATCAAGTTAAGAAAACAGCCGCTAGAACACTACGAACATGGCATTTATATTTAACTATAATTTTCATGATTATATTACCAGTTATTTACATTCATTATACAGTGATCTTATGTCCTACCAACCTCACTATAAATGTCATTACCGACATGGTGAGAAGAGCAAACAGTTGTGGGCGCTTAGCCGTCTAGCTAGCTAGCTATCTGCAGGGGGTCCACAGCTTGCATGACTTAGCTCACTACTTAGAAAATTTCCGCCAAGTTTTGAGGCAAGGTCTGGGGAAAATACTTGTAAAGGGATTATAAATGCTCCGAAACTCTTGATATATAATAAGTGTTGGTATCCATAGACTAGTTTATGCGCATTTGCTATGTTGTAGAGGTGCGCTAGGAGTCAGCTGCATTACTTCGTTCAGAGGCTCTGCATCAACCCTTTATGTAGCTGGGACACCATCGAGACGGGGATCTTCTGGCTTCTCTTGATCAATGCAACAGGATGATTTCGACAGGCTTTTTTTATAAAGGCAGATGTGGTCTTGTTATAGAGCCGTGGCGAGCCCGGGTAGAAAAATAAAGATTTTGGGGTTAAGTTTGTGCATACAGAACTTTTCTTTTCGACCTACCACCTAGAGAACAAAGGCTTTCTGTCTTCATCACTACTATTTTTACTGCTTGATCAGAAGCATAAAAACAAAGTTTCAAGCGGCTCAACGCGTTCAAATACGACTATGGCGACTGATTCCTTGTCATGAAAACGAGACATTCGTGTTTCTTTCCTAAGTTTCTTTGGCATAATCCATGAAGCAATGTCAGCATGTGGGCCGACTGTTAAAGTATTGTTATCCTACTTATAAATACTGTTATTATTATTATTAATATTAATATTTATATTACTCAAAATTCTTTTGTTAATATTATTACCTTCGGTTGATGGCTAGTACGCTAGTTTTTTTCATGACTCAATCATGGTAAACAGATAAGTCATGCGAATATGCTTCAAGACAAATAATAATATAAAAACTGTGGAAACTTTCACAGTCTTGTGATGAGAAACACGATTCAATACAGAATATATCTCTTTACTCTCACAACCAATCATTTTTAGGGCAGACAAATTATCATATGATGAAAAATTTTGCCTGGCATAGCAGCTCATAATTTAGAATTGAAGACAGTTCTTGCTCGATTTATTGCCGACGCCAAGGTGTGCTTTTCTTCGAACATCTTGTATTTATAAGTCGTGACATACATATACTTGGTCACAAAATTTCGAATGTGCCGTGCAAAACGTAGTCATGAACAGGAAGTCATGACATAAATATATTTAGTCACGAAAGTTCAAATGCACCATGCAACACGTAGTCATGAACAGGAGTCTGCGGTGAGTCTTTTATTTAAACAATTACAAGCACTTTAAAACCAAGGGAGCAGTTCGAAGTAGTGGCACCTAAGTGCATCGGTAAATATAGTCAGGCCTATAGTCAGTGCAGATAATAGGTGGTATTGGCCGGAAGTAATGTATTGCTATTCAAAAAACGATGTATGTTGTATGGGCGGGACGTCTGGCACATACGAGCACTCTATCTATCTGAGTCAGGAAGCTGCCTCCGCTCATTTAGAGACCTGACGTGTCTACCGATACGCGTTCACACGCAGGCATTGTTGCCGGTGAGTTCTGTGTTTGTAGGAAATAGGCGCGTTAATGTCTCTCCGGGAACACCGAGGACGTGATCGGGGTGTGAGAAGTGCGAGGCCAAAGGCTCGAACAGGTACTTCATCGATGAAAGTTGCGCTGAGCCCACCCCTGCCTCGCAATCATGGCTGCTGGAGAAATAGCAACCGCAAACTACATCATTAGGTGCCGCAGTCAGTTCATACTTGTTATGGTTATTTTGGTTTGTAATTTGGAAGAGCTTCTCCTACACATGGCTTGAAGCCATTGGTTCTGCTCTTTTTGTTTACCTGACGTGTATAGTAGGAGATAGAAACTAATGGCAGAGCGCGTAGCTCACTCGGACCTGCTCGGGCAGCTACGATATCTCAGCACGCAAATGAATTAACCAACAATTCTAAGCACACAGTTACTGAATTTAAAAATAATTCATAAGAATCAAGCTGACGTCTTGTTAGATCTTCTGCAAAAGATGAAGTTGCGTCGTCCAACGTTATCTCAGAGACTATAAAAATTCAATGTCTGGCACATGTCACAAAACGATGCGTGTGTACAGATGCGACTGATTTGTATTATTCGTTTGCACACTTAGTGCTGGGTGTATCTTTGTTCGGCTATAGATATATATGATCAAATATACTGCTGAGGCTCCAGAACATAAATGCAATCGAATTGAGGGTCCCACTGCAGTCGCTTGACTTTGGGACCGTTGTCTGCATACAACGTTCTACGAATTTTGTATTTTTAATGAATGAATAAACTGAACTGAACTGAACTGAAACATTATTTTGTGGGCGAAGCTCCCTGTGCCATGGGTAGTGCGTCCGCGATGAATATAGTCGACGTTGTAGTAGTAGGCAGCCACGTTAAACATAAAAAAAGTATAGTTGTTTCTGATAAAATAACTTACAGAGATAAGTATTTCTGAGTTAATCTTCAACAAAATTTGCCTTGCATTTGATGATTACTAAAAAACTAGTATCAGAAGGTTGCATTTTGAGCCCTTTCTTACCAGAAAGGGTTGCCCCGTTTAACTCGCTGGGCGTAACCTCCGTGGTATTAGTAAGGTTTGGCGAGGGTTGGGCCGAATTGCCATAAATATAGTGAACTAGTATATAGCCATTAACTGGACGCGGTGAAAGGTGGGAAGATGACACGAAGTGAAGGCCGTAAGAATGTGCACGAGTGCCACCTCTCGTTTAGTCCTTGGAATGTCAGCTGGATGGCGGTACCTCTTTATGTTGAATATATGATGAAAACATGCGAGATGGCGTTACTTCGAGTGATCACTAGAAGGACGGACGGACAGACAGACAGATGCATAGTAGGACGCACAGACGGGCGCAAAAATGAACGCAGAAATTGACGCACAGATGGACGCACAGACGGACGGACGCACGAACAAATGCACGCACGGATGGACGGATGGACGCACAGATGGTTTCACAGGTGGACGCATGAACGGACGGAAACAAGAACGAACGAACGGACGGATGCTTGACCTCACTTATCATCATGCCCTCCGTAGATATGCTGTAATTTTTAGGTATTTTCTAGCTGTTCTGTGCACATGTTCTTTTGAGAAAAAGGCTGGATGAAAGCTTAAAAAGGGTGCATTTTCAGGAGGGGTAGTACTCCACAACACGTCACTTTATTGGGAGGTATACCTGTGGAAGCACCTATGCTGGAGAGTGCTCGGAATGCACCCGCGCTGCTTGTTGGGCTCTCTTTCATTAATCTTTTCCGGTACTGATTAGTCGCCCAGTTATGCCTGGTTGAGCACAAGAGTGACGTAAAACATTAGGCCGGGTGCACAATGTATACGCTCTACAATGGGTGGTCGAATGAGGACGACGACGAAGTTATTGCTTAGCAGATCGATGTTTCAGTAGGTGTTCTCTTTATTCACCTAATTAAGAGTGAACCTCGCGAATGCCACATCCGTGTTCGTCGGTGATGGCCGTGGACCCCCACGGACGTCCGCCAGATATGGCGGCGTCGGCGGTGGCCGCATCCAGGAAACGTACGGGACTCTACAGTGACTACGACAGTGAGGGCACTCTTGTTTACTCAATTAGCAGCGAAGAGCATTCCGACGATGACAATTTTAAGCTGATGCTGAGCAGCAAAGCGAAGAGGCGGAACGTCAGAACATTTTCGTCATCGAGTACGTTGAACGACAGTGTGCCAAGGAGACCCGTGAGAAACACTATCCTTTTTGTCCCTGATGTACCTGACGGTAACATGAAGTGCTTCAACAGGCGATCTGTTTGGGTGATACTGGAAGGACTCTTGCCAAACGAGCTCACAGACATCAGGGTGAACACGCCTATGAACGTATTGGCCATCGACGTTTTACATGCTGTGGTACTTAATATACTGCGCAACGTGAATGAGCTGAGAGGAATGAAAGTTCGCTCCTACATTCCTGTGAGCTGTAACGTCAGTCATCTAACTGCAGTCATCTACGATGTGGATACTTCCATTCCCAGCCTCGACTTCGATATTCTGGTCAAACCGGCAAATGAAGCCAGCGTCATTGCAAAAGTTTTCCGTTTGGGAAACTCACGCTGCTTGAAGATCATGTTCAAGGGCGACTCTCTTCCTTCACACGTAAAGATGGGCCCTTTTCGGCATTCTGTGCGACTTTTCGTACCGAAGCCCTTACAGTGTCATAAGTGCATGAAGCTGGGCCACGTGAGAAGCGTATGAGAAAATAAGACGGTGTGTCCTCGTTGCGCGGAAGCTCATTCTGCGGATGACGGCGAAGCAACTACCCTCAAATGCTCGAATTGTCATGGGTCACATGCAGCTTCGTCAAAAGAATGCCCCGAAATCCAAAGAGAAATAGCGGCATTGAAACAAATGGTCAGAGACAATTCGTCGCATCGAGAGGCTGCCAGGACCGTCCGAAAGAGGCACCATCGTCGCCGCAGTTCATCAAAGAAGGCCGCAGACGCTGCATCAACAGCGCCACTCCACCACCCTTCTCTTTTACTGCCTCTGCCTCCCAGATCGAAGGCGGCCAGCATGGTCAAGAAACCAATGAACAGCAATGTTGCAGATGAATCAGTTTGGCCTTCATGGCTGAAATCACAGCCACCTGCAAATTCCAAGCGCACATCGACAATCACATCCCTCCAGCCAGCCGCTGACAAGCTGCCTGAGGAGAAGAAAGAAGTCATCAGTATGTTCCGAACACTGCTGGATGCCATGCGAAAGCTGTGCAGCAGTCTGAAGTCTCCAATCGCTCAGATTGCACTACAAGTACTGGATGCTCTAAGTCTAGCATTTGCAAGTCTCGAGTAGCAACCATGGCTCGACCAATTTTCTCCTTCCCTAACGAGGTCCAACAAGCGTCGATACTGCAGTGGAACGCGAGAGGTCTGAGATCCCGCATCTCTTAATTTCGTCAGTATACATTCATGAATGGAATTCTTGTAATAGTTATATGTGAACCAAAGGTGCAACAACCTACTAAACTATCAGGGTATGAATCTTTCGTTTCTTCAACGCGCGAGTAGCGCAACAAGGTGACTGTTTACATTCGCACAGATTTCACGTATGTGCATCACGCAGTCCAACCACATGATTACAATCATTATGTCTGCCTACGTGTTAAAAAGGAAAATGTGTCATTCACACTCATTGGGGTCTACATATCACCATCCGGAAGGTTTGAAGAAGACCGACTACGAGACATACTGGCAACAACTATGGGCCTGTGGGTTATAACTGGAGACTTCAACGCACATCACTTAATCTGGGGTAGTTAGACGATCAACGCTAAAGGAAGAAACCTCGTGTCTTTTGCCTCCAAGCTCAACCTATGTTTCTTAATGATGTCAGTCCTACATACCTGCGGGGCCTTACGTACAGCAGTTTCCTCGATTTGACTCTGGTATCCAGGAACTTCCGGTCGCAAGTGCACTGGTTTTTAGACATCGAAACCCATGGGAGTGACCACAATTCAATTTATATGTGAATAAGGGGTCTTACTAACTCCTCTCCTAGGACCACAAAACGAAGAATTGATTGGTCCAAATTTCAGCGACTCATGGAAAATACATGCCGTGAAGGCCATGACCAGAACTTGGAGGATGTCATCAAAGAGGCAATGAGGGAAGCTCCTGTCTTCTCCTGTTTACCGGCAAGCGTTCAGATTTCGACGTTGAACTGGAAAAACTGTGTGCACTTCGCCGAAGGGCGGAAATGAGATACAGACGGACGCAAGCAATATGCGACTTGAGGCTGACACTAAGCATACAGAAAAAAGGCCAACGACGTTTAGACAAACTTAAACAGGAACACTGGAAATCATTCTGCGAATCCAGGGATCCCCGAAAGCCGTTGTCATGCATTTGGAGCACTAACCGTGGCCTGCGCTCGACTCCCCAACAAAGACATCTTTTCATGGCTTTAGCCCTACATTTAGGCTGCACCCAACTGAAGTGGCAAATGAGCTTTATACGCAAATCGCTGGTGTGTCCGCTTTGTCCGCTGGCACCATTCAAAGTGTTATCCCTGAACCCCGCATCTCCAAAATGGATAATCTTTTCACTATAGAGGAACTTGACGCATCTTTGGCGGCTTCCCGACGATCACCTTCACCAAGACCCGATGACGTCACCTACGCCACTCTAGCCAACTCTAAGCAGGAGCCCAGGGGGCAGTTGTTATGCTACTACAACCACTCATGGCAGGCGGGCATTGTTCCCCAGCATTGAAAGATAAGTCGACTTGTGCCACTACTCAAACCATGAAAGTCACCATTTAATTTGACATCATTTCGCCCTATCGCCCTCCCAAGTTGCGTAGGAAAAGTCATGGAAAAGAATTTACACGCCTAGAATGGTACCTCGAGCGCTACAACGTATACCCAAACTGCCTGACAGGTTTTCGGCGATGTAGGTTATCTCTTAATAACGTGATTGATCTCGCAACATTTATCCAGCAACAGAAGGGCCTCAGGCGCATACGACTGGCACTCTTCCTCGACATCCAAGGGGCTTTTGATAACGTAACACATAAAGCCATCCTAGACTCGTTGGAAGCTGTCGGAATCGGTGGTCAGATGTTCCAATGGATCCATGATTATTTGACGAGAATGTAATTTTTTGTACAAACCGCAGATGGACCTACCACCAATTACTATTCCTCCCGTGGCGTCCCACAGGGCACCGTATTAAGTCCCACATTATCTAACCTCGTGATGCTAGGTCTTCGTGAAAATTTTCCCCCTACTATCCTCATATCCATATATTCTGACTATATTTGTCTATGGACTTCGGCTGTAACTCGTCTACAACTACGTGTAAGAGTCCAGCAGGCTGCCACCCTGACATGCTCATATCTCCACAAGCAAGGTCTTTCCGTCTCAACGGAGAAATGTGCATTGGTTGCGTTTACTCGCAGAGCCATGAGACAATACCCCGTTACCATCAATGAACAAAATATTTCATACCAGAAGAACCATCGCTTCCTGGGCGTTATTATTAACAGGGACCTTTCGTGCAGTACCTACTGCAATTACCTGAAGAGAAAGCAAATTTCCATCGTCCATATATTGCGGTTTCTTTGCGGAAAATCTTAGTGCACATCGATAAGGTCAATGATGCAGCTATACAGGGCACTGTTTCTGGTATTTTTGCGCTACAGCTTGCCGTTGCTGGCAAGTGCATGCAAGACAAACATCCGCACCCTTGAAAGTCTGCAAGGACAAGAACTGCGCGTGTGCTTAGCATTGTCGTGATGCACCTCAACCTACGGGGCAATTATGATCGCAAGAGAGCATCCAATTCAAACATACATCACCACTGAAAATTCGTGAGCCCACATAAGACACCTCTGCCAAGTTCCTGGTCACCATGTAGCAGTGTTGCTACTTTAAAGACCACAAGCGACGTTTTCAAAGATTATTTCTGTTCATAGAGAATGCCTTCCTTTTGGCTTCAGTCCAGCAACAAGACCAGCGTCACCTCTATGGTGCCTACAACAAGCACAGGTGTGCCTGACTATTCCGGGAATAACGAACAAAAACCGCCATTCAACAGTGGTCCTACGACAGGTGACATTGTCGCTACTCGACGAAAAATACGGCCAGAGGACCCACATTTACCCCGATGGATTGGTCTCGGCTGACAGCTCCACAGGTGCTGTTGTCATCCAGACGTACCAGGTCACTATGAAGTTTCGCTGCTGTGGATGTTGTCGCATAGGACAACATCCACAGCAGCAGAACGTGCCGCCTTACGTGCTGCTATACTTTGTATCGCGTAAGCCCGACCTCAAAAAGGGGCTATGTTCTGCGACTCTAAGGCATCCCTTCAGAGCTTGCAATCAGCTTTACGACAAAGGGTGCATCAACAACTAGTGAATGAAATAAGAGAAGTGCTTCACGAAGTTTTATTGCAAGAACAAAACGTGGTGTTCCGGTAGTTAGCAGGACATTGTGGTATTGTCGGTAACGACCTTGCTGATAATGCTGCCCGATCCGCCCAAGCGAACGCCCAGACAACCCCAATTCTATTCTCGAGAGCCGACGCTACAAGGGGCCTTCACTCGATTGCTAACACTATGTCGGAAACTTGGCTGAGTGACCCTAGTGTCGGGAACCGCCGCCTACACAAATTGGACCCATCGAGAAAGCTTCATGTTCTATCGGATCTCTCCCCCCCAGTATGAAACTTTACTGTGCCACCTGCGGTTAGGAGTAGCTTTTACGAAGGCGTACTCCTTTCGCATAGGAATGGCGGATAGCTCCCGATGTGAATCGTGTGACACGGAAAAGACAATAGAACATCTACTGTGTTCATGTGAACGTTTTGCGAGTGAACGCAAGTTGCTACGCGAAGCGTTAGAGACACTAGACAGTAGACCTTTTTCCGAAGAGAAGATCCTTGGTTCTTGGCTCTACGCGTCGCAGGCCAGCAAACCGACGCAGGCATTGCTAAGTTTTGTAAAGACGACCTGACTACGCGACCACTTATAAGCCTGCAAAGGACAAGGTCACATCTACACACACGTTGCCTTCACTTCTCTCTCTGCCTTCTCATTTAATCCCCTCACCCTTCCGCCAGTGCAGGGTAGCAAACCGAACGTGCGTCTGGTTTACCTCCCTGCGTTCCATTTCTTTCCTTCTTCTTGGTCTTCAACAATAGGTGACTGTTCTTTAACTTACCAAAAGTGGTCACAGCAGGAGACTGCAACATCTATTCGTAGAGGTATATGAAGCTCCATTGAACGTAGAGATATACATTTCCGCACACATAACGGCCGCTTGCTCCTTGTCATGGCATATATACGCAATGTCCAAATATAGTTGGGGAATCCATCAGTTCAATAAAGTTCCGGTAAATTCATTTATTTGAACGATATATATGTGTTATTATTCGGGATTTAGCGCGCTAACAGAAAACACACATACCGAAACACATAAAAAATGAGCAAAGATTGTAAAGAAAGCCAAGGTCGCGGCTCATCAACTAGATGGCTTTAACAGGATAGTAGCTGATCAGAAACAAAGCTGATCAGGAAAAACGCGAAAGGCACTTCCATAAAGCCTTAAGTTGCCTTCAGGAATCTGTTAGAAGACCCAACATTCAACACTTGAGCTGGCTCAATACTTCAAGCAAAATGAATACCATTTGTTATTGGTCAAAAGGGGTATACTCGTGCAGTCAAGCTAAAATGCATTGAAATAGAAACAGCCGTGAGAGTAAGTGGAAAAATTCGAGAAGGAGGCTTCGAGGATGAGTGACAAAAATAACCTGCTACAGCAAAGAAAGAATATAGGTAAGAGTGGGCATGGTAGTTTGTGTTCTCTAGTGCAAAATGTCAAAAAATGAATATTTCATTGAGCAAAATCGTGAGTTAGCGTGGCACGTGGCAACTTCATGTAAGGAGGTTTTTTTAAGGCTGGAAGAAACTTACCGTTCAATGGCAGAGCTAGCCCGTAGGGTTGCTGCGGGTGTGCAACTAAATCTGTCCAGTGTTTCCGCTCAACGTGCAGCCATCCGTTGTGGATGGTGGAGAGGTTGAAGCAAGAATGAAGTGTGTTTGGAGCTGACGGAGGAGCGAGAGCAGCTGCTGCGAGTGAGAGAGAGAGTGACGTCAGTGCGTAGCTGCGACCTCACCTACTTGCCATCATTCCGGCAACAGCAGCGGGGGAGCGCAGTGCGGCGCTTTGGCACGCAGACACGGACGGCCAGCGTTACACAGGCTAGTCAAATAGCTGCCTTTCATCTAAAAAATCACAGCATATCCACGCAGTAATGATAAAGAGTGGGCCGAATCGTCCATCAGTCTGTCCGTGAACGCGTTCGTGCATACCTTCTTCTATCCGTGCGTTCGTCCATGCTTCCATCTGTCCGTCCTTCCATCTGTCTGTCTGTCTGTCTGTCTTCTTGTTTGTTTGTCTGTATGTGTGGCGACGAACACGAGCCGCCGTGCCCCTCCCCTCTGCTTCGGCAACGTTCCATCAACGACGCGATGCGTACGGTGACGATCCAAGATTCTGAGAGAGGCACTCGTACTCCGCGAAACTTGTACAGCCCACGCAGTGCCAATCGAAGAGTAGCGGTACAGTGCTATCTACGAGATCCTCACTTCACTACGGTTTGTATGTTCTTTTATGAAATAGTGCCATCTAATATGCTGCTCCGAAAATACTGCTGGTTAGGCCTACAACGTTAGGCAGAGAGGAGCTTAGCTCTTAAAAGCATTCCGTAAGCAGCCGGAATCATCTCTAGAGCGACCAAACAACAGTACGAGGTGGGCGAGGACTAACAGCCTCGCCAGCTACCAGTCGTTGTACAATTTAGTTCAGCCCGCGAATATTCGGTGACGTTGATTATACTACTTTTTTTTGAGGCAACACTTCATCTAGGTCAAATCAGTCGCCATTTCATGAACTTTTGCTGACCCGGGTGACATTCTCGTTTTTTTTTTAACGGCCCCTCTAACTCGTTTCACGACTTCATTTCTTTACATGTTTTTCTAGCTGGTTGCGTACAATGAAGCCGTAAGAGATAAGTGCCGCAAAAACGGCAACAAATAAGGCATGCAGTTAAACGCTAATTACCATAGAGATATCAAATTACAATGAAGTGAATGCTTACCTTTCACTAAATTTACGCTGGCTCACTGACCATGGTTCCCTCGCCCTGTGACATCGAAAAGCTCCGTAATGAAATAACGGAAAACCCTACCGTACAGTAAGCTTTTGTGCCATATCGCACGGTATGGCCAACGTATTGTGGACGCCGTTGCAAAGGTAACAAATATTGAGGTACTTAAAAAGGGAATGACACGTTCAAAAGGAAGCAGCTCGCGAACGCTTCTATATTGTTCCCTAGCTTTGCTTATCTTTCTTTTTGCAATGGCGTCTATATATCAATGCCCTTATACACTGAAAGCGAAGCATTTCTTAGCAAACATCGGCGCCTTTTAGCGTATCTATCTATCTAGCCACTTAGGTTTGGCTGCTCTCACGGTCGCCCTCTTTACTTGGCATGAACCAAAATTAGCATGCGATACTAAGAAGGTTTGATGAAGATGGCTCGCTTGTCAAGACATAAATAATGTCACAATCCCCTCGCGTACGTCGTCAAATGATTACCGCCAGGCAGTGGCACATACCTACGGGCGGGAATGTGCCACTGGTGATTAATACTTAGTAGCTACCCAGAAACGACGAGAACACACATGACATGAATTCAGGAACCCATAGCACAGTGGAGTTCGTGCGTGGACACTCGGCTGTACGCACCCGAATCTCTTGGTCAAATAAAGGCTTTACCCCCACCATACGGGTGGTTTTAATGTGTGAGCGTTAAGAAATACCCGACATCGGTAGCGTCCACCCAACGATGGCATAGAATAAAAGTCAGTGTTCCAGCTGGAATTGAACAAAAGCATTCTGCGTGGCAATAAAGCGTTCTACCACAGAGCTACGCCCTGTCTCGGAACTACTTTTCAAATAGATTTCAATGATCGTGAAACGTCAAGAGTGGTTTCAGTGCTGCCTACCCAATTTTATAAGCATTACATATGTACACCTTTTATACAGTCGTCACGTCGGGTTGATGTTTTGTAGTTGGTTGCCATGCGCTGAAGTTGATTCATAGAGCAGCGTCCAGGGTCAGCATCTTTACTAGCATCAGCGCTTTACATCAGCTTCTGGTGTTGATAATATGCATGTCCCAATTGCATCGTTGCGCAAGTTTAAACAAGTGGTGGTATAAACATATGTAACGCTTCCACATATGTCAGTCCGTGCAACCTTTTTACATATATTTAGCATCATTTGACGACGTGCGGCTCAATAAGAAATATTGCAACACGGTCACCTTCCCTCCGCATGCTTCCCATTACGTCGAATCCAAGGTACGTGGAATCTGCCTTTTTTTAGGGGCGAAGCTCCTTATAACGGCAACCGTTCGTCCCTCGTAGCCGTTGTAGTGTGTAACAAGTATAACATTTTCACCTCCAATGTGGTGCCGGTGAGAGATTTCTTCTGTGCGTTGTTGGACAATAAAAAATAGTGCTCAATGTACATGCCAATGGCTGCTAAGGAGGAATGAGAGAAAGGAGCATTCGGCTTTTAGTTAACGCGCACGCTGCAATCCCCATTAGCAGCTATTGACATGTACATTGAGCACTATCTGACAAGAAAGGGTTGCTACGTTATACTCGCTGGGTGTAACCTCCTTCGTTTTAGAAAAATTTAGCAAGCGTTGTGCAGCAGTGCCATGAATACAATGAACTAGTATATACCATGAACTCGAGGAGGTTAAAGGTGGGAAGTAGATATGAAGCGCAAGCCGTAAGAAAGTAAAAGCCGAATTCTACTGTCTCTCATTTGATTGATTGATATGTGGGGTTTAACGTCCAAAAACCACCATATGATTATGAGAGACGCCCTATTGGAGGGCTCCGGAAATTTCGACCACCTGGGGTTCTTTAACGTGCACCCAAATCTGAGCACACGGGCCTACAATATTTCCGCCTCCATGTCTCTCATTTCCCATTAGCAGCCATTGGCGTCTACGTTGAGCACTATTGGACAGGCAAAGGTTGCTACGTCATACTCGCTGGGCGTAACCTCATTGGTTTTAGGAAGGTTTAGCGAGCGTTGGGCCGCAGTGCCATGAATACAGTGAACAAGTATATAGCATGAATAGGAGGTGGTTAAAGGTGGGAAGTAGACCCGAAGCGAGAGCCGTAAGAAAGTGTGCGTGTGCCACCTCTCGTTTAGTCCTTGGAATATCCGCTGGATAGCGGTGCTTCGATATGGGGAATATATGATGAAAAGATACAAGATGATGGTACTTGGAGTGTTGAATAGATCGACGAACGGACACACAAACAGATGCATGGATGGACGCATGAACGGACGCAGGGCGTATGCATGGACGAACGCAGGGACGGACGCATGAACATAGGCACGCACGGACGGGCGGATGGACGCATGTACGGTCACACAGAGGGACGCATAGACCGACAAATGCAAGAACGAATGGACGGACGAATGCTTCGCCCAACTCGCCATCATTCGCTCTGTAGATATGCTGCCAATTTTTTTCTTTGATCGTTTTGAAACAACAACGCCTGGAGTGCCCCTTGCTTGATTTTTCCAGCACGGTGGAGATTAGCACATCCTTTCACCGGCTTTGACGTTGTCTGGCTGAGAAATTGAGAGAACTTTATTTTCTTACGGTTTTCGTGAAAAATCATGCTGAAGAAAAAATAAATGCAATAATAATGCCTATTTTTATATAATTGCTTGATAACATTTAACGTTACAAATATTCAATCACATGTCTGCGCCTTCGATTGTTATTTCTGCTCTCAATAGTTCTAGCGAGCGCCACAATTAGTTATGAAGTCACAAATGACGTTTTGAAGCGTTAGCAGCCCCTATTATTACCAAATAAAAAATTTATATAAAGAGATCGCTTGTTGCTAATAATTGGCCACAAGGGCCGACCTACCCAGGTAAATCATAAAAAAAGTAAAAGCTTTGCCCAAAGGCATAGCAATGAACGCGATGGCAACCAATTCGAAGGTCACGTGCAGAATGGCAAGCATATCAGAATGGGAAGCAGGAACCGAATGGTTCCTGCCCACGGCAAGTTATCGTTTCACCCACTTTTCTTTCTTCACATCTACATTCCCATTCGGTGTAATAACTTCCCGTATACTATCCTTGGCATTATTATCGGTTAGATCTCATTATTATTGTGGCAAGATTGATTTGATTGATATATGGAGTTTAACGTCCTAAAACCACCACATGATTATGAGAGACGCCATAGTGGAGGGCTCCAGAAATTTTGTCCACCTAGGGCTTTTTTAACTTGCACCTAAATGTGAGCACACGGGCTTAAAACATTTTCGCCACCATCAGAAATGCAGCCGCTGCACCTGGGATTCAATTCCGCTACCTGCGGGTCAGCAGCCGATTACCTTAGCCACTAGACCAACGCGGCGGGGCTTAATATTATGATAAAATACGGAAAAATGAGCCGATAAGTATAGACTTCTTTCCCTTATTCAGTAACGAGGGTCTCTTACTGGTAGACTTGGTGCCTTAGGTTGTATACGAGAGATTATCGGTCAGCGGCGAGCTCGTCATATGTTCACGTGCTACGTGACGCCATACGGGCTCATGAGAGTGTGTCACACTCGCCGCTATGGCTACTGATGGCGCTGACTGACACTCCTACGTTTAAATTCACATATCTATACTCATTAAAGTGGCTGGGAGGATAGCCGCCATGGTAGCTCAGTGTTAGAGCATCGAACGCGTTCTTCTAAGGTCGCAGGTTCGTTTCCTGCCCACGGCAAGTTATCTTTTCACCCACTTTTCTTTTTTCACATTTACATTACAGTTCGGTCTAATACCTTCCCTTATACGTTCTTTGGCAATATTGTCTGTTAGATCTTATTAATAATGTGACAAAACACGGAAAAACAAGCCCTTAAGTATACACTCATTTAAGTATACATATACGTTGTGTGACATCGATGCCGACCCCCACACTGACGCCGGCGGTGAACTCCAGAGGAGAGTGTTCATATAATTGCAATCGCAATACAACGCCACCATCTCTAGTTGCCGACTTTTGGTGACTAAGTCTTTTAATAGTAAATGATTATAATATGCTGTACTGTGGCGCTATGAAGAAATACCCTAGCTTTGAAAAATTTGGATTCAGCTCGGGACCTTTCTGAGCTGTGGTGATACCCCATGTTGAATAAGCCAAAAGTACTAAAAAGTTCAATACACCCCTTAGGGCGCTGTACTTCCTTGAATACCACAGAACACGCCTTAGCGTGAATGACGTTCGACAAATTTGGGTTGTGTTTTCAAACCATAGGCATCTTTTTTCAATTGTTTCTATTTCACTGAGCTCAGAAGTATACACAGCTCTTATGGTCTCACGCAGAAGTCTGAGAGTAGTGATGTAGTGTCTCCATTACCGGGGGAATTGAATAATTGATTGATTGGTATGTGGGAGTTTACGTCCCGAAACCATAATAAGATTATGAAAGACGCCGAAGTGGAGGGCTCCAGAAACTTCGACCACCTGGGATTCCTTAACGTGCACCTAAAGCTGAGCACACGGGCCTACAGAGTTTTCGCCTTCATCGAAAATGTAGCCGCCTCAGCCGGGATTTGATCTCGCGTCGTGCGGGTTAGCAGCCGAGTACCTTAGCCACTGGATCACCGCGGCGAGGCTCTCCTTAGCCTGTCGTTGACCGGCGACTGAACTGGCGTGTGCGTATTTTTAGTCACAATTAGATAGTAGCTGTTTTACAGAGGAATTCCTGAATCGTCTTTCGGAGGCTTCTCCACAATTCCACGAAAAGTTCCCCTTTGACCCCTCGCATAAAGAAACGAATTTTGTTCTCGTCGGACATTTCTAGGTCAGAGTGATGGGGCAGACAAGTAGTTTCTTCATCGAAGATCGTGACGCTTTTCTCGGGAAGGCAAAACCTTTTCTCCAGAAGAGAAGCGGCCCTTTCTTCGCCAAGGATGTTCTAATGTGTCCAAGATTACGTCATAGAAGACATCCTACGTTTGAAGTCTCCACTCCTGATTCAAAAATCATGTACTTACCGCGTTCCCAGGTAGAAGTATACGCTATACAGTTTTTATTTCGTATGTATTCGAGTGGCTGAGGGTGGTCACTCGGTCGCAGGCCTCTAGCCAGGTTTCCGGGTCTTTGGTAGTCGATCAATGGAAGCTCAGTGGCTCTCTGGGTGGCTGAATTACTATCGTCGCAGAGGACACAGCGGCTGTCATCGTGCTTGTCAAGTCAAGTCAAGTCAAGTTTATTTCCAACAACATCACGTTGGAGGTCCTTAGGCGAAAATATGTCGGAGACATCTTGAGAGAGCCTAAGAACCGTTCAAGAGCAGCAGGCAATTTACAAAAATATCGCGTAATTCACTGTACATGCATAGGCAAACTAAAAGCTTATTTCTTTTTCCTTTTAGTGAACGAAATAAATACACAGTTTCACATGGGTCCCAAATCTTGTACGCACATGCACAAAAACAACTATTTTTATACAAAAGAAGAACACGTGAAAAAACATGATAACATAAGATAGCTAGTGCTATTTCAGCAGTTTCTATATCTGTAGCAACATACTTCGCACATGTTTCTTGAATTTACGTTCAGGCAGTTCGAAGTCAATATCAGTTAAAAATTTGTTCAATACTGTTTGTATCTGGTGGTGTAGAAGGCATTCTCAGTAACGTGTGCGAGTCATATTGGACCCAGCACAAGCGCCGCGGCAGCGTCGCATTCCCCGAACCAACAAAAGGTGCTCTGCTGCTCCCCACATGCCACAAATCTGAAGAGTGCGCGCCGATTATCTCCACCGTACACTGTCACACGGTCTGTAGACGACAAGGCGCCGCCCGGTCCTCGTGTTTGCGCGGGGGAGCCCGTGAGAATAGTAGAAATAATCCTTCTGGTACTTGTAACATTAAGTGTAACATTAAGCAATTGCGATTTTCTCTGGCGATTTCTTACAGTGTAACATTTCGTACAGTGTAACTTGAGGAAGGAATGTGGCAGTATTTAGGTAATAACTTCTTACTGAATACGTTACAGCAACAACTACTACTGTACTATACCGCAACTCAAATGTATGCGTGATCACGCTCAAATTCGCCATGGTATAGTCATGCGATAGACTTCATTACCACCTTATCAGTGTTGAATGAACATATTGTAAATGTTTGGAAAGAAGAAAAAAAACGTTTATAGAGTGGTGTGATGTGTGAGCATTTGACATAGTTGATGAACAGCGGCTCCAGAATAGATGGCTTGAGAGTTGATACTAGATCTGTGTTGCGTCCTTTTCTGTAAGTAGTAATCTCTGGAAATATCTTTTTTGTAGGTAACTGCGTACAGTTGTTCAGTTTAAGGTATTTATTTCAACATGAGGCATGCATTGTGCGTATTATCAAAGTATGGTCGAATATTTGAAAAGTTGTTCTTGTGCAGATGGACTTTTTATTTTGTGATTTGAAATCAAACAATTTCAATACACTTCATTTCGCCTAAAGAATTATGTTTTGAAGAAGTGGACTGGTTAAATGTGGTTGATTGACAAATTGATGGGATCAGTGAACCATTTACTAGGCAGTTGTGACAATGAGATTGTTTGAAGTTTGTACAATACATAATAAAGTAAACATAATGTATAGAAACACCTAATAAAATCGAGGTCAATGTAACAAACACTCCACAGATGAAAATAAACTGAACGACGTGCTGATATCAAAAATTATAGACAATAGGTACATCACCAGGAAACAGTTAACAGTAAACATAGCAAAAGAAAATACAATACTAGAAGTAAAACTAAGAAAAAGAACGCAATATAACATTGGTTGAATAAAAATGTGCTTTTGTACGTGACACACATCTCAAAATATACATCCGAAGTCAGCAACGTAGCTGTATGAACTTAATATCCATGGGCTAGAGTTTCGGATTAAAATCTTTTTGATGAACTATTACTGAAGAAACAAGCAGTGCAAGGTTCCTATAAAAAGCTGCATTTTACAACATCACGACTTACGGGCTATATGCTTGAATAGAAAAAAACAACAACGTCAGAGTTTTCTTTTTTTAACGAAAACCTGTTTACGTGACTGTATATATTCGAATCATAAGCGTATTTAATTTGCATCGTTTTTTACCTTCTTAGTTAAATCGAGTCAATCACGCATCAGTGCTTCTATTTCTTAAAAAAACATGTTTTGTCGCTAGACGATAAAATGCACCAACAGCATCTTTTAGAGTTGTTTTGGCAAAATACTACCACACGTGAAGAGAATGTAGTGCAACGTAGCTTCACAGAGTAACGCGCATAACTTACGGAACTGCATAATTACCGATAGGCAAGCAGATGGTCGACTTGCGCCACTGCGAGAAAAGATACAAGGGGCCAGGAATCTTCATGAAGCACCCTACTGCAGCGGCATTGATTGAATGCGTCAGTATGTCATTTACAAAGATAAAGAAGAATATTACTGCATCCAGCAGGTACCCAACAATCCTATTTAAAGTGAAAGGTTGTCGTGAGGGTTTCAATATAAATGCGTAAAATGGTACTGCTATGTTGAAAGCATCACGCGCATTCGGCCTTAGGTGAACACCATATAATACAGTTACTGTGTTGAATGCTGGTGGTTTTCTGGGTAACCCTGAGTAGTTCGACTCGGTGGAAGTTAGGGCTATTTTAATCACGTAGGTAACAATAACTCCGAAATGTAATTTTTATACATAACTTTTTGTTCTCTTTTGGTCGTGTGGCATGTTTACGTTCTCAACTAGATTTCTACAAATCTTAATCGCTGTTGGGAAAGAAGGAGGAGGAAGAAATAAACAAAAAGGACAATCTCTTTGTTTTTGATTACACTCTTTCCTCCTTCCCGTAGAAATATTCATTACTTTAAATGCCTAAAGTTCAAATAACCCGTTGTTGGCCAGTCCCACTGAGTGGTTATGGGCTGTAGTTGAGGCATCATTATCGTCATCATCATCAAGGGCAGATAGTCCAAACAGGTAGGCATCAAGTTCACCACCCTGTTATGAAGGAATAGAAGAAGAGATTAAGAGAAAGAAACTAGAGTAAGAGAAAAAAAACTAGTGTTTCCTCAACACTGCCGTGGTATGTGCAAACCTGTAGGTTTTAAAAACACTGTGAAAGTCCGCGTTGTTCTGCTGATCTGCGACGCATAGGACCACGAGCAGGAGCAATACAGAACTGCCAGCCTGAAGGAAACACTGGTTGCTGCGCTCGACCGCTGGCTTAGGCAACGAAACGGGTTCGATCATGGCTGTGGCCGTCGCATTTTCACGGAGGTGATCTGCTATTGGCGCAAATACGGTGCGATGTCAGTGCATAAAAAGGAACACCAGGTGCTCAAATTTTCCGGAGCCTCTATATACTGCAGTGCACTTGTATCGTAGTATTAGCATGTAAAACACCCCATACCTGGTATCAGCAGTAGTGATGCCAAAATTTCCAAGAAAGCGTAATATGCAAAACATGTTTTCTTTTAGCTACAGAGTAACAAAAAATAAAGTATGGAGGGTGGTAATCTTTACAACACCCCAAATATAGTAAGAGCATGGCCAGAGTAAATGAGCAGGTCGCTCTCAGCACACAGAAAAGCGACCCTTCTATGTTACTCGCCCATGTACTTATTTTGTTTTCTGCTTGCTTCACTAGGCTTCATATTACAGTGGCGCTCTTCGCAGCAGATACCCCATTCCAGTGTCGTTAGAGTGAAGCGCATTTGGTGAGCTTGTTAACATCGAGGCCAGGAAACGGGCGAGCTTGTAGCCTATCCTCGTCGTTCCAGCCAACATCGTTGAAAACTGTTCGTCGTGTTGATAGCTCGCGCTTTATTTATCGTGCTTGCGAAACTCAGTCTTCGCGAGGCACTTCATTATAATACCGAGGCTACGCCTACTATGGAGCCTTCCTTTCATGAAGCAAGTTGGGCACCCTGACACGACAGCACATTTAAAGTTATTTAGGCATAGAGAACAGAATGGCACCGGTTTCGTTTTTTTTCTTGTTTGTTTACTGTGAGACAAAACATTCAAAACAATGTTAGGGGTCATCAACTATGCTACAGCTGCATAAAAATTTGATAGCCAGCCACGCGTGCCGTTTTTCCTGCCATATGTAACAAAGTGATAAGCCCCGCATGAACGTACGTAAGAAAAATCTCATGACCCACAACAGTGGTGTAGTGGTTATGGTGCAAGTAGTATTTGTGAAAGTTGACCAGCCCCAACTTGTCACGCAGGCTTGCCAGGCTCTTCAAGTCAGAAAGTTCCTCAAATTGACTTTTTGATAACCTAATAAACGTTTTCTCTCTCTCACTCTCAGGAGACTGAAGCAATGGGACTGAAACTCGCGGGCTGAAGGTTATCATCGACAATACGGTTCTAAAGGTAGTGGTGACAGGTAAAAAGCAGCCAGTGCAGCCTGATGTGTACAAAATCGTAGCTGTTCTGTAACAAGGTACAATAATCACTGCAAAAGGGGCGTGCGAATGTAGCGCTTTCCAGCGAGCCAATGCCGTGAAAACTTTGGTTTTCTCAAGTAAAGCTAGGCTGCTGGTAACCTGCCTGGCTTCTCCAGTTTGGTACACGAGTAGTACGTATTTCTTCCCCGTTTTTTTTTTGCTGCAGGAAGCATGTGCGTTTGAGCTCATTTGCGTATGCATAAATCACTGAAAGTGCCATTTCTGCGTTCATGCATTTCATGTAGGCAGTCTACTCTACATAGCGGACGCGTCAGGCGCACCCGTACAGAGACGCTTCACTAGCGGTGAGCTATAGCGTCTTTCCCACTAACTCGCGTCAGTGTCGCTCAGCGTTATGTCGCAAGAGGAAGTGAGTGGACTGCGACATTTTACGCCTGGCAAGGCGCTGCTGATCATGCATATCTAGAATCACTTCAGCTGTGGCAGTACTTGTGGACCGTAAGAGCACTCGCGTAGCTAATGGAAACGATGATGAGTATAGCAATGGCAGCGCACAAAAGCTTCGCCATATTTGGTGGAAGCTGGCAACAGAGGTGCAATCGTAAAACAACCGTTCGTGTAGGTGCTCTATCTACTGCCACCTCGCAGTGCACGTGCTGCACATATTGAACCCACCACATGGACGCAGCGCCAATGTGATGCATCCCCGTTAGTAGTCCGCATAGTACCAATAACGATGAAGCGCCATGTCCGAACACCATGCTTCTTAGAGAGCCAATGTGAAAGCCAACATTAGAAAACATGAGTAGGGCATCTCGGTGCTGGCATCAAGGTGGCTAATGTAATATAGTGTTGGGAGTATAGATGAATGCCTTCTAAATGTGACCTTGCAGGCTCCCTTATCTTGAAGAATGCAAGACACTGCATTTTAAATATCAACACAACTCAACAAGGAATTACCACTTGTGGCTACCACAATTAGGCAGCATTAACTAGGTACTTTGTGATGTGAACGAATAGCGGGAGCGCAAGCAAGCCAAATGGGGAGAGTGGATAATGAGGAGTGGAGATTGAGGTGAACGTCTCAATCAGGCCCATTTCACTGGCATTGGAAAAAAAACTAGATGGAGTGTTAGTCTTTGTCATCGTAGTTGGTCAACCTTATTTGCCTTCTTGCTCGTTCGGAGGAAACGGTCGAGCTACATTACTTTGCCCATCAATAACAGTACGCCTTTTAGTATATATACTTAAATGTCAGCATTTGGCAGAAGTATGTCCGACTGCGTTAAGGAATACGGTAATAGAATTACCTCCAGCCACAATCTTTCGAAAACTTGATGTTTCGAGACCAGCTTGGTCCCTTCCTTATGGGTGACTCTGATGGCCAGGGAAGCGTGGAGGTACCCAGTTGTAGTGTCCTAGGCTCAGTTTTTCTATTTGCCTCATGTTTCAAAAGTCGTGCACCTATATAGAAGGCGTTGTTCTGAGGTGCCGGTTCATGGGTGCCAGTGTGTGTTGTATTTGCCAGGGTTCTAGCAGGAGCCTCCTTTCCAGATTATTTTCCATTTCTGTGGCAGAATCACCGTCAAAATCAACCTGACAATTGCGCTTCTCGCCATGCTCTGCAAGGCCACTGCGTTGCAATTCCTTCTTCCGGACTCCGTTCCTGCGCTAGCGTATTCTTTCGGTAAAGCAGTTAGTCTCACCTATGTAGCTTAAAGGACATTTCGCACACGACACTTTGTATGCCACGCCTTGGTGTTGCATCCTGGCGGAGCTGCTCACTAGTTCCCGGGAGCCTACGAAAATGATTATTACCATGGCCGAAAGATCGACCATCCAGGGATCAACACAAGCGTTTTGTTACGCCAACTTCTGGTGAGTGTACACAACAGATATAGATCTTCCAGTGCGTGTTTATGTTATTGCAAACTTTGAACTGCATCGGTATTCCTCTACTAAAGGTGTATTACTCTTTTTTTCCCAAACCAAAATGAGGTGTACCCGAAAGTAGCCTGCAACTTTATATCAGGCTCATTTCGCAGTTTTGAGTTCCGGTAAATGCGTAAACAGTTTAGTCCTGCGTACTGCCTTAATTTCTCGTGTCAAGTGAGGATTAGTGGTCGGATACGCCTTCAAATTCCTACCACCCTTTCCATCCCATATTCTCGGCCATGCTATGGGCTCACGTGAACAATTGCACAGCCGAGCACACTTCAAATGTTTACCTTGGT
Organism: Rhipicephalus microplus; assembly: GCF_043290135.1. Taxonomy (NCBI): domain Eukaryota; kingdom Metazoa; phylum Arthropoda; class Arachnida; order Ixodida; family Ixodidae; genus Rhipicephalus; species Rhipicephalus microplus. Next base: position 109,341,951 of record NC_134701.1, read on the forward strand.
TAAATGTTCGCTCTCGAACATTGTTTATCAGTGATTTTGTGTCGCATTTGACCCACTTATTCCTTTTTTGTTCCTTGATTTCGCGAAAAGATTATACTCCCACAATTATTGTCTTCGTGTAGAAGGTGAATACAGCGTTATTCGCACAGGTGGCATTCTGGCTGACGAAGGTATCAATCAGGATATAGTTTGTGAACACTAGGTGCGCTTCTCGACTAGCGTGTTGCTAAACTTTGGAACATACATTGCTATCTGCTGATGTAACTTCATATACACCATTGAACCATGCGCTGAAGTCCACGCAGACTTCTGAATTTACAGCTCGCCAGTACCAGCAGGGTATTTTAATCGATGAAACTTAGTCTTCAACATCACCCACGTGAAAGATAAAACGGAGAATTGCTAAGTCGATAGTCGTGCAATCATGAACAATGTTTAGGCGCACACTTTGGAGTCATGAAAAGAGCCAGGAAACTGCGCGTAGACGAAGCGGTATCACGAGCAGGCAGGAACTGCTGAATGTCGCTCGAGAAAGCGCGAATCAATAACGACTAAGGAAGAATAACGATAACGCCAATGTACTCTGGCATAGTCCGAAAACGCAATTCATACAATAAAAGGCATATTGCGTACTGTTTCTATTGCGCGTGTGTGTGTGTGTGTGTGTGTGTGTGTGCGTGTGTGTGTGTGTGTGTGTGTGTGCACGCGCGCGCGTGTGTGTGTGTTTGTGTGTGCGCGCGCGCGCTTTGCACCACTCACTGTTTAAGCACGCCAACATTTCGCACCTGCATTTTTAGAGGTGATCAGGGTTGGAACATAAACTTTGTGTAACTTGAGTTAAAAAGTCATGATATATATGGCCTTTCCAGATTACTTTTACTTTCTTTGGAACGTAGCTATGTTACACATGAAAAGACCTGTAGCGCAGATTCATAAAGAACATTATTCATTAATCTGTGGAAGCTCATATAAGCTCATATTACTCTTCGCTGACAGTTGTTGCGCAAGATCATATTTCACACGTAGAAATGAGTATCAGAATTATTGAACAGTGGGCTAACAAAAGCGAATACAAAGTAAAACAGCAAATGGCAAATTATCATTCATCTTTGCTACACATTTTGCTACTTGGCCGCCAAAGCAAATATCAATATAGGAAGAGAAGACTCCTCTCATAGAATGTCCCTTAGTCTTTAGAGGCAGTCGATAATCTTCGTTTAAGTAGCGAACACGCAAGTGTTTTGAAAATTTTCTTGTATATCTTGAATTAGTTTTTGAATACGTATATTTTCAATGCTGAATATAATTGCGATAGGTGTATAGTGTTCATAAAGACTTTGAAATTTCTAGCAAGGAGTAGATAACTGCAGAAATACCTGTTTCAACATATAGACAACAGACGGATGTCTAGTTTAATTGATAAATAATTTAGTGCACAGTGAAGGACAAAGAACATTGTGGCAGACGTCGCGCCTGGTAGATGTGAATATTGTGTGACAAAATCATCTCTTTTTGTTACAGTGTTTCACCAAGAACTGTATCTTTTCATTTCGATAGCAATTATATGGACACTCCTAGCTGGATTAAGCCACAAATTGCCCCGCCACGGCGGTCTAGTGGCTAAGGTACTCGGCTGCCGGCCCGCACGTCGCGGGATCAAATCCCGGCTGTGGCAGCTGCATTTCAGGTGGAGGCGGAAATGTTGTAGGCCTGTGTATTCCGATTTGGGTGCACGTTAAAGAACCCCAGGTGTTCAAAATTTCCGAAGCCTTCCACTACGGCGTCTCTCATGATCAAATGGTGGTTTTGGGACGTTACACCCCACAAATCAATCAATCAATCTTGATTAGGCCACTGGCGTCGGCGGGCGCTGGTGTTAAAGTCATGTGCCGTATATGTATACGTATTAATATACATGAAAGTGTAAGAAAAAAAATATCCCAGAAAAAAAGACTCTGGCGCATGGAATCAAACGTGGGACCTCCACGCCGTCAATGCGAGGTGTTAATCATTGAGACACCGAGAAGTACCTCCTTAGAGTTTAAACGACAACCTATTGATATCTACCACTTTCCACTGTTGGCAGGCATCTCGGGGGGTAACTATCGTGTTTTAAGCATCATCAGCAAGAAGGCGCAGTGAGCACGCGGTGGCTCTCATCTCTCATGCGTCCATTGACCCGCGTAGAAAATAAGGGTGTGTACGCTCGATCGTGTGCCCTTATCTTGCAGTGGAAGAATCGTACGTCTTTGCTAGCATTTGAGTTTTGTCAGAACAATTTTGTTGTAGTTACCGGGCGCCTAAAGGTCACTGCAATCGTTGCACAGCCTTCATTTGCGAAAAAAAAGTGCTTTTGAAGCACAGCGGAGTAACAGCTGAGGTGATCAATCACGTTACTCAGTACCTGCAAGTACATTTCATGCGTCTTTTGTGCCTGAGAAACGCTGGGCACGTTTCTATCTGCTTGCCCTTCGGTTCATGACCTTCCGATTGGTTGCTAGCGTGTTGAATGCTTCGCGTTTGCGGCAAAGCTGTGACTTTTTTCTATTTCTTCAAATCTGTTCGATGAGTGCTTGTCATTACGAGTATATTACAAGTAGCCTATATTTTTTTCGCTAATTAATTTGACGGTGGTGCAGTGCCGATCATAAGTAACGCTCGCTGACTTATTTCTACAGGGCCAATGGACGCTACGCGACTACTTCCCGAGTTGTGATAGTGCATATAAAATGCTGACTAGATTCCTATAAGAGCCCGTAGCCAACACTTCTACCACCATTAACTAAGAAGAAACTACAACCACAACTGATGCTAGGACACAATCCACAACAAACACACTTTTATATGATTGCATCTATTTTTGGTGTCGTGTTCTTTAGGGTATGTCCGTATGTCACAGCCTGTCTTACTGTTTGTTTAGCTGTGAGACGTCTACATTCAATTCATCAAGTCTAAGTCTTCCTAATTGTTTGTTTCACGTAAAATACACCCTAATTTATTGCAAGCATTTTCATAATATTTCTGCATTTTTATAAATAAACGACATGAAAAATTTTATTGAGAGGCCAGCGAAAGTTGGTGTGATGCTCATGGTCCTCCCTTGCTGATGTCCATGAATCTTTGAACCATAGCTGCAGCCTGGGCCTTTGAGCAGCCCAGCATTGATCCTCGGAGAAGCAGCTGAATGAAGGCGTCTCTGAACAACCTGGCGATGAGTGGCTGTTGCCTCACTTCTGTACTTTCTTCCCGACATTCCCACTGCACATGCTCCAGGGTCTCCCATACCTCACAGACAATGCATTTACTTGACGGGTACAGTTCCAGGTAGACGTGCGTTGGAATCATCGCACTTGAATAGGTTCTAGTATGTTGGTGCCACCATGAGACCAAGTATTTCTAGCCTAGCTTCTGATAAGGTGGTGAAAACTTCCAACTTTCACTCCTTATTGCTTTGTAATAACGGGTGAAATTTGCCGTGTTCTCTTCCCCTTTCTATCGCTTTCGCTCAAGCAACCCGGGAGAAAGCAGGCTTAGTGCTGTGACGACTTGGCCCTTAAGCCACTGAGCTGCGTCACCGTTACATACCCATGATTCGTCACTCGAGATGTGGAAAGGTGTCCGTACTGGTTAGCCAACTGGCGTGTGAGTTAGATCCGCAAGGCTTCGGGGGCGACTCGGCTGTTAGCCAAGTTTCTCACTGTTTTTTGTGAGTGGATAAATATCGTTTCTTCCTTTGTCTACCTTATGGCTAGTGCGATGGTCACCTCTTCTGCCACTTTGCCCTCTTCCGTGCACGCTTGGCGTGACGCTGGCCTTACATTTATTCACACTGCCAACAACAAAAGTGGCGAAGACTCGTCGACATTTACATCTTGCTGCGTCTCCAAAACTGCGGTTTGCCGTTTCAGGATTTTTTCCTGTTTTTCCTGGGTTTGTGTTGGACGAAAAACTATCTTGTCCCAAGTGAAATTCAGAATTGTACATTGACTTCCTCAGAGTGTCATCAAGATATGAGCTCCCACTCTTCTTCGTTATCAACTTCCGCTCCCCAGTGGAAGATATACTGTGTCCCAATTAGGGACGTTGTCTGTAATACATTTCACAGGCAGCACTGAGCACAGTTTTCAAGTGAAGTGGGGTCAGGCAGGCAGATGTAGCCAATTATAATTTTTTGTACCATGTGTCATGGTGCAAGAAATGTTGGGGAGAGTGAGAAGGTACCAGCACCGTGTGCCACTCCCTGGACAGGCCACTGATTCCTACGTAACTGCTATAGCTACGTGAGCTCAAAATAGTAGGCAGATAGATAGATAGATAGATAGATAGATAGATAGATAGATAGATAGATAGATAGATAGATAGATAGATAGACAGATAGATAGATAGATAGATAGATAGATAGATAGATAGATAGATGTATTCATTGTTTGGCACGGAGATGGGTAAATCAAAATTAAGCAAGTATGCGTAATATGGCGAGAAAATATGCAGACACGCAGATGCGTAGCTGTATTTTCAAGTATGACCACTGTTCGCTGATTCAAACGGTCACGCACGTTAATATTTCAAGCTAGTTAACCATGGCTGCATGACAACATTCTAACGTAGTTTGATCCATTTTGATGAGATTGCATGCACAACGGAAAGAGTGGAAGACCTTCTCTAATGCACTGCAACATTCGGTTGCGCCAGTATAATCGATCGCTACTGTGTGTTGTATAATATGTGCGTTCAATCGTCACTGAAATATTCATTGCAAAAAGAGTCAGGCACCTATGTGATTACAATGTCCTGCCTCCTTATCTCGACGCAATATTTGCTCAACCAAAAGGTCAGTCTATTGTATAACTCAGTCGTAATGAGTGTGTAAAAGGAATATGAATTCTGTGTCGTTTACTTACCTTTGGTAGGTTGATATGCAGATTTACAAAACTTATATTTTAAAAGCACTAAATTAAAAGAATTTAACAGGAATAGGATAATTTCACGAACATGCTATGTAGCTGTCTGGTGTTGGAGTCCCTATCTGTACATAATTTTCAAGCGAATTTTAACAAGTTACATGCCACGCGCAACAGCTTAGTCTTCTTTTACAGGCGCCACCTTCTTATACAATACACGATAGTACAGTAGAATTTCTTTTATACCACGTTTCTGAAGTGGAAGTTGTGGTCAGCTTAAATCAATGTATCAGACGCTGCTGCGGTACACTTATAAAAAAAGACTACACATCCGGAGGTGCCCCAGCTCTTCTTATTACAGAAATGTATCGTCTCCCGTCCACTTAATTGGTAATTGCTGGTCGCTGTAAGGCTCAGCGTCAATGGCTGTTTCTGTAGGTTTCTACGAGAATGTTTTTCAGCTAGAAAGTTAGTGTTAACCTACTGTGGGCATTCATTTGCACCTTTAGAATTTAGAGCTATTGTGGCATGTATTGTGTGAGATAAAGTTATTTCAAAAGAGGAGTTTGTTAGAATAACATACCAAGAAAAAATAAGTTTTATTCATGGTATGTTACAATAACACATACAAGGCTACTGGAGCGTGCTTCGAAAACGGCCGGCGTCGATTGGTTCAGTAGAGAAAATAGCCGCAGGCAAACTACATGCAATCTACAGGCAAACTACATGCGTCCCTTTCGTGCGTACATTGCTGGTTTGGGGTGTGTTTTTTTATTGTACCCACGGTGGCGGTGTAGCTTACTGCGAAGTACATCTATGTCAAAAATACGCTGCAAACAAAGAAGTTTGCAGCATATGGTCTTCCATTTTGCAACACTGTACGCGCTTATAAAGAGCCTCCGCTCTGCTACACTGAACCGTGCAAAAGGGAAGGAGACACTATTTTGATTAGCCGAACGCTTCACTTGTGATTAAGACTATCAAGACGGTTTTCTAAGTAATTCGTAGTGACGGCCAAGTCTGACAATGAAAGGGTTGGGTCATAAATATTATTCCGAAGTGTATAGCATGCCTTCCCCCTCCACAAACGCAATCGGCTACTTGACAAGAGAAAATATACATCAATACGAAAGCAAATGTGCTCTAAGCTGCTACCCAGTGATGCATTAGAATATCCGAGTGAAAGAGAACATCAGCAGAAACACTTATATATGAAAGATTATTTTTATAGTTGTGGTTCTTCTTAATTATTCATTTCCGTGTAGTTTGATATTTTTTTCAATTCATCACTCGCACCTCAACTATTCCCTCATCGCAATCGAGTAACATGGAGAGGTGGGCGAGTTGGCAGGCGCTGAAATGTTTTCAAGAACTAAATAGAGCCTCGAAGTAACATTGGTGTACTCCTTGCACTACTGCTGTTTATTTCTGTACAGCTAATAAATAAATCAATGAATAGTAAATGAATAAGTAAATAAATAAAATAAATAAGCAAATACATAAATAGCTGTTCTCACAACGAATTTTAACCGCTGCAAGATATTGGATTGCGTCAGTTCATTATAATCGTTCATGGTGGCGAAACCAATGTTCTCAGAATAATGAGATGTGCAATTATGGCCACCATTCGTACTCCATGCCTTACCCTTTTTCTCCTCAATTTATACGCCGCGCCAGTGTTCGACTGAACGGTTCCTGCTGGCGAATACGGAATCGTGTGACGTTCTGCATATTGTTAGCGTTGAATTTTAAACACGAGGTTCGCCACCAGTGAGCCTGTTTGCATGAAACCCATTCCAAGAACATGCATTGGCGGAAATTGGAAACCATGAATGCAAAGCTTGGATTCATCTTCACTAATTTCTTACAGGTTTTGCGCAGGCTTTCTTGTATGGATGAAAAAATCGAATAACGACTATTTTAATTGTTTCGCTTGTTTCCTTCCAGTTTTCAAGGCTGTACATTAGGCTTGGAACTGCGTCGGCTAGTGATCCTGGGCACCTGTGTCACCTTTCCGTTGTTTCGAAAGCAACTAAAAAATCAACTAAAGTTTTACAATAGTTTAAACAGTCCTAGCTGCTGCTTTCATTTTTTCAGATATTTCTGTAAATAATTTTGTAGTCGTTTTACACATGAGTGGCTGCCCTACCACATTGCATGCCCTTTGTAACTTGGGAAAGCAGCTTTGGTTCTTCGTGTTTTATCTGCAACGTTTGAAGATCGGTACCATGTACAACATAGCATAACAACAAAACCATGCCAGTGCTTCCTTCCCTCCTACGTTGACCCATGAGGATGATGAATACTTTCCTCTTTTCAAAATAGCTACCGAATCGACCACGCTGGTTAACTTCATGCACCACATTTGGGACGTTAAACCCCACAAATCAATCATCAATCGTATGTACATGCAAAGGTCACCTGCCGTCCCATCAATTGGGTTACCCGTGAGTCGCGTATGTTTGCATCCGTTAAGTGTTGTAATGTACTCATCAGTAAGCCAAAGTTAATTAACTCCAATATGCTTTTAACTGGCATAGCTACACATGCAACATATTGGAAGAAGAATATTGATATATGTGTGCGGTGTAACGTCCCAAAACCAAGATATGACTATGAGAGAAGCCGTAGTGCTGGACTCCGGATATTTCGACCACGTGGGGTTCTTTAAAGTGCATCCAAATCTGAGCACACGGGCCGAAAACAATTCCGCTTCCATCGGCAATGCAGCCGCAGCCACTGGGATTCGATTCCGCGCGCTGCGAATCAGCAAACGAGTACTTCAGCCACTAGACCACCACAGCGGGGCGTACCGGAAGGAGAATAAGTGAGCCAATATATGTGCTCATGCAAAACTAACTTGATGAATTGTTTTATGCGATTTATGCATGAAAGGTAACAATGTAATCTAAAACATAAAAATTATCTTTAGCCACGCTTTCTGTTTGGGGTTTTTGTAATCTTTCGTCAACAATATTTGCTAATTTTGAAAATTGGGCTGATTGCTCATCCAAAACCTTTTTTCGAAATTATCACTTTGCCAATAGGCGCGTAGGAGAAACATCAGGGAAGGAGACTTCGTTAGTTTTTTGTTTGAAATATTTTTATGGTAACGGACAAGCTCAATATGTTTGTTCAGCAATTCCGTTCTTCGTTTTCTCCAGGTATCAATTACTTGGCGTGCCACGCAGATCTGACGTAACTTCCTTCGCCCTTCCCTCGCTCTCCCACAAAAATAAAGAGAGAGAATGATGGCTCAGTCGACATGTCTCAGGTTTTTGTTTTTCCAGTTTATCAATTTGCACTGCCATTTAGTGATCAGCATGCTAAGCGAGCGCATTATTGCGGTGACATCACGTTAGTAACGTCTCCTTTGAGAAAGATAAGGTGGAACTTCGCGCTTGAACAAAAACGCTAGACTTCTACTTTTCTGGACAGCTTCCTTTATTACTTAAATCCAATCCTTGCAGGTTCTGGACTTCAATCTTGCCTAGTAAAACAACCAGTTCCTCTTTCAAGATTAATGACACCACTTCAAACGACCCCATCGTAGTTTCTGAGGCATTTAATTTTTATTTTCGGTCAGTTTTCACCCTAGACAACCATGTTGTTTCTATATTTATTCATGACGTACAAACAATAAACTAGTTCAAATTGTAATAAGCACTGAAGGTGTATTGAACTTAGTCTTGAAACTCGACACCAATAAATGTTCCGGTTCTGACGGCATACCAAATTCCTTTCTTGTGAGATACTCCGCGTGAACAGCCCGTTACCTCACTGTAATTTTCCGGAATATCTTAGACTGCTGTAAAGTACCATCTTTATGGAAAACAGCGAAAGTTTTACCTTTGTATAAATGTGGTGAGGAACAACTTATCTACTCACAGACCAATATATCTTACACCACTGTCATGCGAGATGATTGAACACATTATTCATAAGCATATCATTGAATTTCTCCGCTCCAATGAAATTCTAACGTCTACTTAGCACAGTTTCCGTCATGGCTACAGCATGCGGTTACACAATTAGTCAATTTTGTTCTTGACCTCGCCTTTATCCCAGACATAGAAAATCAAATAGATGCCATTTTCATTGACTTCTCTAAAGCTTTTCACTCTATTCTTCATTCTAAGTTGCTAGTGAAATCAGATACCATATTCAATAATTTGCTTCTTGTTTCTTGGATCGCCAGTTTCCTTCATTATCGCTCACAAATTGCTTCCTTCAACTCAGTAGATTCATCCCTTGTTGACGTCACGTCAGTTGTTCCTCAGGGATCTATTCTAGGCCCATTATTATTTCTCATATATATTAATGATTTACTTCACTGCACCTCATCTAAAATAAGACTTTATGCTGAAGATTGCTTATTATACGAACCCATTATATCTGCGGAATATCAGCACCGTCTTTCCCAATCGCTCATTTTTTTCAGCTCTTTGTGTGAAGTATAGCAGATGAACGTCAATTGCATTAAAACAGTCATCATGTCATTTACCAAAGCACAGAATCCGTTTTTGTTTGATTATTACTTGGATGAAATACAACTTAAAAGAGTCTCACATTATAAATATTTAAGCGGGATTCTGACAAAGATTCTTTAATAGACCAACCACATTGAATATATCAGCGCGAAAGCTCTAAAAAAGATAGGTTATTTGCGCCGTACTTTGGCTAAATCCCCCCGTGATACCGAATAACTTCTGTATAATACGTTGAATCACCCTATTCTAGAATACGCATCTGTCGTTTGGTGCTCTCACAAACAATGTGGCCTAAAAATCTTGATAGCATTCAACGTGAAGCCATCCGCTTCATATGCCGTAACTACCGCCAGAACTTCTCATCAACACAACCTCTGCAATCACTGAACAATGTACCATTACATTCTTGTTATTGCATCGAATCTTTAAATCTATTATAAACAGCCATCAACTCCTCCCCTGGCATATTTGGTGGTAACTACATCACATTTATGAAAGAATCTTGCACCCGCAGCTCCCACAATTTAAACATAAAGCCTTTATCTGCTCTTACTAACAAAATCAAATTTAGTTTTTTGCCACGTACTATCCACCTCTGGAATTCACTACCGGGCAGTATTCGCTCACTATCATTACCAAATTTCATTGATGCCGCTATTGCTCTTTTAGAAAATAGGTAAATATCATGTTTGCAATACCATAGCGATGTTTTCTTATGTATTGCTGTAATGTACTTCAGTGTTATTTTTGTTTTATTGTTGTTGCTCTGTTTGCATTAGTTTTGTATAACTCATCCACTCCTTCTATAGCCCTGCACTAGGGCTGCAGTATATTCAAATAAAGAAGTAAATAAATAAAATAGGTCTTTGATTGCTCAGACAGAAAGTACAAGGTGTAAAACAGCACTATTTCTCACTCGAAGCTCAACAAAACTTAATCGCGTACCATGAGAAGGCTGCAAACCGGGTCTTTTCTGTCTCAGAGAGTTAACTCTAAAATAAGCTCGGACGTTGACCCTGGTTCCCCGAATGCAGTGAAAGACTTAGTTGTGTGGCCAACATGCCCTGGTGATATCTCACGTTACCTAAGGATCTCCTCTCCAGTGAAGCCGAATGGGAGGAGGCAATCAGAAGCACGGTACTCCGAAAGCAAGCCCAGGCTCTCTAGAGGGCCTAGAATAGGCGAAACATCACGGCATTCCTATCCTCTCTGAGGGTGCTGCCAGTGGTCACAATGGTGCCCTTGTGAGGAGTCCTGTCAGCAACTCCTCAGGATTTATTGAAGTTTTTTGTCTGTCTGTCTGTCTGTTGAAAAAATAGCAGTCATTTGTTTCTTCCAACTCAAGAAATAATTGAAAGTCATAACCACTCGTCTGTAGGCCATATCCAGCTGTACGACCTGTCAATGAGCTCAAGTGACGACGTGCAGATGAGGTGTATGGTACATAGATAAACAGTTGAAACCACTATTAGAAATATTGCACCAGAACTTACTGGTAAATACTTTCATTGTCAGTGTATCATTAGGGTGACATGACGGCAAGCCGTCAAACTTGTCAAAACGCATAAGGCTCTTCAGCGCAGTCCCTTGGATGAAAAAGTTCATGGAGGAAATGCGCTTGGCCAAGTGCCCGCATTTCCTGCTGGGACGTTTCTGAAGAGAAGTTATTCAATAGAATGAGGCGCACGCAAGGGGAGGCCATATAAAAAAATTCAGACATTCTCAGATTCACCTAACTAATATATAATCTTTCAGGGCTCAATAGCACTGAACAGAAGCAAACCTTATCTCTGCTGGACGCATTCTACTTTTTTTCTTCACCAGACTCACTCGGAATGTGCTTTACCAACATTCAACTCAGCCGTACTCACTAAGACTAAAACTAACGGTTTCACCTAAACCTCAGTGAGCCTCTGAGTGTCGACTCAAGGTCAGATAGCGTACTCAATAAATGACTGAATGAATGATTGAATGATTCTTAATTAGAATTCAACACTATTTTCCGGAAAGACGGCGGGGGGAGGGGATTAAACCCTCTTCCATCCCGCTTTTTGTCGTTTTAATGATGGTGCCTGAGGTGACGGCTTGAAGACTTTGGACCCCAGTGACGCCTAATTATCTTTTTCGATCGTGTCTCACAAAAGTAGTGTTCTAAGATATGCCTATTGATCTCGCACCTTCATATACGAGTTATCCAGAGGATTAAATTCTGTCCCGGTAATAGACAGCTGTGTTTTACCGTTAGCGTGATAGCGGATGTTAAAGGAATGGCGTTATCGTGCTGCAAACGTTCGTTGTGGACAGCGTCTTAGAGTTAAACAGGATAGCGCTTACATCATGCCACTTCATCTTTTTATGGGGAGCACTAGTGCGATAGATAGTGTTAGAACGATAGTTACCCTCTGGTAAACTACTGAGCTGCTGTTTGCGCTAAGCGTAGACAATACATTTAAACATGTAGAAAAATTTAGATTCATTTGGTTCTACCTCTGCGTGCAGCCAGCGAATAATTCAAAGTAAATTACTAGAGATAAACTGTTGCAAAGGTATGAAAAATTAGCGGTATGCAATATAAAGAACAAACGATTTTTCCCTAAATTGACGCTTCTGCAGTACAGCGTTCAAACTACCGTATTTTTTACTACCAAGATGTATCTTATTCGAAAAAAGTAAAATGTTGCCAGCTAGAAGTATAATAAATGCTACTTAAAAGAATATGGGGGCCTCGGATGATGTCTCTCGAAAGGTGGATCTCGACAACCTACACCCGGGCACAACCTTTCAGCAAAAGCCATTCGACTAACTTGAGCTCAACGAGGGAGCGAACAAGTTTCTGCACGTATTTCTTGTGGGCAGAAGTGCTCATCTTCTTCACAAAGAATTCGACTTCATGTTGGCTCAGGCTCCTTTTCAGATTGTTTTCAAGAGAGGATTGTGTGAACAAGCACCATACTGTTCTCGTTATGTTCTTCAGTTCTAGGAAGCGATCCTCACAGGGTACAAATCTCGAGTGATTCTAGAGAGACGTGAGTCCTGGTTCTTCTGATTTTTCCTTGCAAGCCGATTACTATACCGGCATGTCCAGCCTAAACAACACGCTATAAAAGACTGCCATTGATCAGGCCATTCGAAGGGAAAGCACGTAGCTTTCTTGGTCAACGTGGACTGAACAAGAATGCAGAATCGATCAGGCGCAGAGTTCAGTGTGATGACAGATATACACGCGCTGACTTGTGCGTACTTTTTGCACAAGAAGTGCGGCTAGTTCCCTGATGGCACGCCGCCATCTCAGCAAGAAAAACCGTCAAATGTGTTTCCGAAGTTCGCTCACTTTCCACTTTTAGGAATTTGTGTAAATTTTAGGAATTTGTAAATATCTACTCAAGTATACGTTCACTTGCATTTTCCTTACCAAATTTCCGCAATTCTCATAAAACACTGCAGAACGAGAGACGGCGAAAAATGGATTTGCATGCGAAAATGGGCGAGTAAATGAGGTGTAAGTGGCAGAAAAAATGCGCCAGTCTACATGAGAGTTCTGAAACTGTTCGGTACTGATTTTGGTTTTCAGTACTCCTTCGAGACGAAGTCAACAAAAGGACGAGGGGGGGATAGTTGGCAACCTCTCTCGACGCATTCAGTTATAGTATTACCTCTATATGCCTTGGCCTATTCGCTTTTCATAATTTCAAAAGGCCATTGTCGTTCATGTAGAGCGTTAGTAGTACAAAAAGTGCCGATTTTTCCCGTAGCTTTCCGTGAGTCACGTAGAGAGCCTGAACACATCAAAGTGCTTGCTTCTGACACCACGTAGCATAAGATATGGGCTAACGAAAACTACGCGCCGTATGTAAAAAAGCCCGTTTATTTTTTTTTTTTTCAAAAGAAAATAATTTAGCAAATCTAATCAGTCATGGGAATCATATTAGAAGGAGCCGGGGAGTAAGAGTCCATGGTGAATTTTTTATCGGTTTTGAAGAAAGCGTTATGTGGTGGACGAACGTCAATTGTTGTAATGGCGTACACATCGTGGGCCCACCAGGAAAGTTTACTACACTAGGGTGTGCTGGGGCCTACACGGGCTAGTTAATGGACTGAAATAACCCACGTTAGAGCACATATAGCTGCATATTATCGAAAGGAAGGGCGCTTTGCGTTGCGACGTTATGAATATCAAGTTTGACTTTAATTACTGAATTTCTCTGTGGCCAAGCAACGCTCGACTATATTTTGCGAATTCATAAGAATACAAGTATACATTTATTAAAGGGCTACGAAGGTGTATCCGACAATCAACCCGCAATTCACCTAAACAGGGCACGACGTTTTTGTCATATGTGTACATAAGTAATCTTTGTTGCCCTATTATCAAATCAGATAGCCAGCACTGCAAGCGCAATTAGGATTGCGACGACTTTAAGCTTGTATGCAGTCTTTTTTCAAAGGGCACTGATAACCTGGCATGGCTCTTCTGTTGAATAGCTGACTGACACGACAAACGTTCGGGTTCGATTCCTGCTCAGGTTGTTAATTTTTTCTTTGGATTCGTCTGGTCAATTCTGCCTCTTTCACTTTCTCCTAACTCTTTCACAATTAGGTTACTTAAATCTTTCCTCACCAATACGGGGCAGAAACTGTTCATCTTTTGTGGCAAAACTGTTGTGAAATTGTGCTGTATCACGTCTCAAACTCCTTAACAATCGGCCACACATTTCTGAAAGTAAGCGTTTGATGACGTAAGTCATAGGATTGTTAGGCTATTCATGCCGTGACAGAAAATTCATACTCCTCAAATTATCTAGTCTCCTATACCGATTTCGGACTACATGACGGATAGGAGACGGTCGCAAAAGAGCATAGGCGTAGGCGGCTGCTTGATACGTATCCAGGTGCGCTTAAACTCATCATTTCTCATCATTTAGGACGAGTGGGCAGTAGTAGAATAGACCAAACTTTACCGGTGAACACTCGCCTATGAAGAATCGTGACTACGACATGCAGTACCGTCATGATGACCGCAAGAGACGCCATCAAGCTGTAATTTAACATTTTTTCCTCCAAGCGTACCTTGCGCTAGAACTGTTCTTGGTAGATAGAAGCAAGCTAAGAAACATTTTACTGATTATAGTTAATTTTCGCACTCTACCAGAAAACAAACGATGACGTAGAAAAAAACAGTGGGCAAAAAACAAGCAAGATTTGCTTATTTACGCAGTCATGTCGAAATAGGGTAAAAAGTAAGTATGGCTTTAGAAAATAGAAACATTAACACATACTCAGCAAACACATTTAGAGATCTCTATCTGAGGCAAAGTTGTCTCAATATCTATTAGCTTTACCTTGTGTGAATGAACGATACTTTCTCATTGATTATGACCCTGAGTGAGCGCTAATACATGTATACACGAGCGCGGCTTATTGTGAGATGTTTGTATAATTCTCTACATTAGCATTTTGTTAAACTCACGATACAGATGTGAGATCAAACTTTGCTTGACAATGACACTTGCAACAATGAGTTGTCTTATTTACGGGATGAGTAATCCGCTCGCAGTTTTATATATAGGAAAAAGAACTGTCCACTATAGGCACGGTATAACCACGTTTCTCATGGCCTCTAATAAACTAACTCTATTTTATCGTAAAGTTAAGGCTAACCAGCAGCAGAATAGCCGTTTATGCACTCTCAAAGATACACAAATCTTTGAACGAGCAAAGGCGGGTGTATATGAAACCACATTCTCGCAACGACTCTTCTGCCCGAAACAGAACAGACTGTGAAGATTTAACGAGATAGAATATTTTAAATGGATAGTATTGATACCTAACAGCTGGTAAACACCGCTGCATTAAAGAGAAGGACGTAGTGAGTTTTTCGTTTTATGCTGGACTGCTGCCATCTTGCTCATTGAGTTCTGTGCATTCTAAATAGATTAATAAAGAAGTTACTCGTAACAATATTGGTGGAGGTTGACGACGCCCGTACCTACACGGAGACGCGCAGTGGTCGCACCATCGGTGACCTTTCGACTGCTTCGACTGCTGATACTTCCTCTACGCCGCCCTCATCAGTCCAACCCACCACTTACGTCACACTTCTGCACCTGCAGGATCCCGGAACTTTCTCCTGTGATGGTACGATCGATCTTGACACTCTGCTGAACCGGTCCGAGCGCATCAGTGCTACTCACCACTGGGATTCCACGCTCATGCTCGCATTTGTGCCTTTCTACCTGTACGCACTCCCCGAACATGGTTTGAAAGCCACGAAGCCACATAACGAGCTGGGATCTCTTCTAAGAAAAGATACGCGACCTATTTGGCGATTTATCTGGTCGTCAGCTCGCTGCATCTTTAAGAAGACTCTTGCCACACGGGCCCAGTCTTCTACCAAATCCTACGTGTCCTACATTCTTGATGTCTTGGTCCTTTGTTTCAAGACCAACTAGTGCATGTCGGAAGACAAAGAGGTTAACCACGTCTTGAAAGGCATTGCCGACGATGCTTTCAGCCTGCTGGTTTTTAACAACGTCTCGAGCATCGACACCATCCTTAAAGATTGCCGACGTCTCGAACAAGCTAAAGTCCGCTGCGTAGCCCAAAGCATCGTGCACCTTCCGAACACAGCGGCCACTTCTTCGTGTGACGACGCCTTCCACCAGGCCCCTCGATGTGACAACCTCACACGCATCATTCGTCGAGAGGTGGAGGCAGCACAACCGGTAGCCACGCCATTACCGACGCCTCCGCCTTCCCCGACCACGATCTCTTTGATACAAGCCGTCGTTCGTCAAGAGCTATCGAATGTCGGCCTACATCGTGTTCCTGTTATATACTCTGCTAAGTCTTCTTATCGTCCCCCTTCTGCTCCTCGCATACAATACAATCCGTCCGAATAGCATACCCTTGATGACAGGCCCATATGTTTTAACTGTCGACGCGTTGGTCATATCACACGTCACTGCCGCAGCCGCTGCGCTCCACCGTCCCATTAGGCACCTCAGTATCACGCCACTTCTGTCCACCAATCGTCCCCATCACTTTCTTCATCAACGCCGACCATATTTTCCGGTCCTGCAGCACCTCTGAGCAGACCTCGCTACGACCAGTCACCGTCCCCTGCTCGTCGTCAGTCCCGGTCACCCCCACAACGCCATGCTGCCTCCCCGACCTATTCGCAGCACCTCCGACAGGAAAACTAGGTCTTGCAGCTTCTGGAGGTGGAGCTGCGTTGACGACCTTCGTAAGAAGTCCTCGATTAACGTTAACGACGAACCGGAACCTTTTGGACGTTACGGTCGAGTACGTTCGTGTCAGTAGATACTCGCGCGCAGGATACTCACGCGCATGTGTCCAATACGAGTGCTAACCTTCGCCGCCGACTTAAAAAAGTTGTCACGCCCGCCCTCAACCGAGCTGTACGAGTCGCCGATTGAAGAACTGCCGCAGTTCTTGGCATGTGCTCTGCGCGTGTGTCGATTGCGGAGAAAAGCACTCTCGTTCCTTTCGCCGTTATCGAACATTGCCCTCATGAAGTCATTCTCGGTATGGACTTTCTAGCCACACACTCTTCCCTCGTAGATAGATCAGCTGGCTCTCTCCATCTCGACTTACCTATCTTTTCCAACCCCACCAGCCCACCGCCAACCAGTTTCTGCTGCATTGATTTGAGGCGCCTCCCGCCTAACTCTGTCACACACGTCGACTTATCCTCCACTCCGTCAGTACCTGATGGTGATTACATGGTGGCTCTTATTCCTGCCGTGATGCTTACGCATGGGGCTGCTGTGTCGCATATCATTCTGACGATTACGAGAAACCGCACCTTCCTTCCACTGGTGAAATTTTCACTCACTACCCAAGTTCTACCACAGGGTATCTCTCTGGCCAACGTTACCACTCTCCAAGAAGACCATATCGAGCACTTCAGAGTTGACAATTGCTGCAGCTCAGTAAGTGGTTCCACTACATCACGTTCTTAGGGCGCCGACATCGAGCGAATGGTGTCATCGGGCCTCACGTCTGAGCAAGCTGCAGCGCTTTGCCACGTTCTTGAGGGCCATTGTAGCATTTTGGACTTAGCCAGCAACTCTTTAAGCCAAATGACCATTGTCACCCATCGCATAAATACTGGCCATGCAACTCCCATTCACCGACGCCCCTACCGTGTCTTGCGTCGGAGCGTCCAATAGTACAACATGAAGTCGGCAAAATGCTTGCGAAAAACATCATCGAGCCCTCATGCTGCCTCTGGGCTTCTCCAATCGTCCTTGTTAAAAAGAAGGATGGAACATGACGCTTTTGTGTCGATTACCGTCACCTCAACAAAATTACAAAAAAGACGTTTATCCTTTACCTCGCATCGACGGCGCTCTCGACTGCCTGTACCGTTCTACTTATTTTTCAACTATTGACCTTCGATCAGGCTACTAGCAGATAGCCCTCGACGAGATAGACCATGAGAAGACCGCATTCATCACTCCTTATGGCCTTTATCAGTTCAAGGTGGTGCCCTTTGGTCTCTGCAAAGTGCCAGCCACATTTGAAAGAATGCTGGACTCGTTGCTCTAAGGGTTGAAATGGTCCACCTGCGTGTGTTACTTTGACGATGTTATTGTCTTTTCGCCCACATTCGACTCGCATCTCGATCGTTTGTCAGCTATTCTGGACGTTTTTCGTTGAGCCGGACGCCAGCTTAACGCTTCGAAGTGCCACTTTGCTCGTCGTCAAATTTCCGTGCTCCGTCATCTTGTTGGTGCCCAAGACGTGCGTGCAGACCCAGAGAAAATTCGTGCACTCACGAAATTTCCCGTTCCAAGGACCACAAATGATGTCCGCAGATTAGTGGGGTTGTGCTCATATTTGAGACGCTTTGTTAAGGACTTTGCTACCATTGCACTCCCCCTCACAGACCTCTTGAAGAAAGACACCTCGTTTATCTGGGGCCATGACCAAGCGTCATCGTTTTCCCAACTTACTAGACTGCTTAAAATGCCACCAATCTGGGCTCACTTTGATTCATTAGCTCAAACCGAGGTTCACATGGGCGCAGTGAACACGGCTTAGGAGCTGTGATATTGCAGGAACAACGGGGACACGACCATGTTATAGCCTACGCAAGTCGACTGCAATCTCCAGCCAAGCGCAACTATTCCATCACGAAGCGCGAGTGCCTCGCCCTTGTATGGGCATTCGCCATGTTTCGTCCATACCTGTACGGGCGCTCATTCCGTGTTGTCACAGATCATCACGCGCTCTGCTGGCTAGCCTCCCTGAAGGACCCCATAGGACATCTCGCTAGTTGGGCCCTACGCCTTCAAGGATACACGCTCTATGTAATGTATAAAACAGGGCGACTACATCAGGATGGGGATTGTTTATGCCGCTACCCTGTTGACGAAGTAACTGATACTGACGCTATCACGGACGTTTTTTCCGTGTCGCAGCTGTTGAACATTGGCGAAAAGCAACGTCGGGATGCTTCTTTACGAGCCATTATTGACAAACTGGAGTCAACGCCTTGCGACCAGTGCCTACGAATGCCTTTGGTGAAAGACGGAATCCTACATCGCCGTAACCTGGATTCCTTCAGATCAGACTTACTTCCTGTCATCCCAGCGCACCTTCAATTCAATTTCACTTTTCAAAATTTGTTTCATTGTTTTCTTGTACAAGACACAAGAAACAAACAAATGTTGGGGCTAAAATAATATAGCCTGACAGGACAGACCATCAACATCCTAGTACACAGCTCGTACATCAAAAAATGAAAATTAAAAAGCAGCTTTCGCGGCATCCAGACCTTCATGAACAAAAGAAGCAACAGAGCAAAGAATAGCTGACAAAAATATCATGTTACATTTATTCTGACTGATTATACATATCTTGTAACATACTTACTACATAACATGCTTAAATAACAATAAGTCAGGAAGGAATTAGACTAGAACATTAGAGACATGTGATACATACCATTATATTATATAGTTATTAAAATACATGCAGTACAAGACCTCCATCGCCCGACTACTACCATTGCTAACATAAGTATTTTTTAGGATCCATCAAAAAGTATGTTTTTCTGCATTAGCACTTCTTTAACGTGTACCCTAAATGCTTCTTCTGTAAAATCAAAAGTAAGCTTATGTTCTAATATATTTATTATGCAATTTGTTTGATGTGTAAAAGTTTGTTTACCATAATTTGTGCTTGTTCGTTGTTGACGGCGTAAGATTTGGCGGATAGGATAAGTGTGTTGTCTAGCTCCTTCGTTGGGCTCATACAGTTTTTTGCTGTATATGATTTGCAATATTTTCACATAATAGACTTGATCAGCACGAAGCATATGATATCTTTGAAATAAAGGTACTGCCCTCAAGTTTGCGTAATTTCCTTGGTGTCTGCAGTATATGCGGAGAACCCTTTTTTGTAGAAGTACAAGTTTCTTGTTGTTAGTTTTGGTAGTTGTTCCCCACACCTGAGCTCCATAGCGCAGCTTAGAATAAAAAAGGCAATTGTATAGCTGTTGTTTCAGCCATAGGAGAATCAGTTTAGAAATTCTGTACATAATACCAATGCTTTTTGATAAGCCTACGCATAGTTGGCTAATATGCGAGTTCCAGCTTAACTCTTCATTAAACGTCACTCTAAGAAACTTCTGGTATGTCACTTGCTGAAGTTTCATTCTTGCATAAGTAATGGTTATTTCCTTATCGATGCGTGTATTGCGCGATCTGAATACAATTTACTTTGCTTTTTCAGCGTTTAATTGCAATTTATTTCGATTCGTCAAGCAAGCTAGTGATACAAGGTAGTGATTCACACTGTATTCTAATCCATTCAGGTCCCGTGATTCAAAAAAAATAGATTGGTGTCATTGGCGTACATTATTAATTCCGGAGAGTCCAGTATATTACCTATATCATTTACGAAAATTATGAATAATTACGGACCTAGCTTAGAGCCCTGAGGGATGCCTAGTTCAAGCGTTAGATAACTAGACGAAACATCCTGCGTACGTACGAACTGTTGACGATTATTTAAATAGCTTATCAGCAACCGACTTGCGACAACCCTAATAATTCCGTACTTTTATAACTTATGTAACAAAAATTTGTGGGCTATAGAATCAAATGCCTTCTTTAGATATAAAAATAGAGCAAGCGTATAGTTTTTGTCTTTAATATTAGTTATTATTTTTTCTTTGATATACAAAAGTGCTTGTTCAGTGGATTTATTCTTTTAAAAGCCATACTGACTCGTTGTAATTACCTTGCGTGCTTTAAAATCGTAACTAATCGGACGTAAATTATATCTTCGAAAATCTTTGAAAACACAGTTCAGATGGATGGATATTGGTCTGTAATTACTAAATTGTCCATTATACCCCCCCCCCCTTTGTGTATTACCGTAACTCGGGCTATTTTCAATTCTTCCAGAAAAGATCCACCAGTTAATTTTAAATTTAGTAAATATGCTAGCACTTCGCTAATCTCATGCCCGACATGTATTACTGCATTCGAAGTAATTCTGTCTATACTCGCAGCTACATTTTCGTTTTAGCTTTTTTCTTACTGCAACTACTTCTTTGGGATCTGTTGGTCTCAAGAAAATAGTTTCATTGATCTCGGTTATAACTTCATTATTATTTCTACTGCTTTCTGCACCAGGTGGATAAGCCCCGCTTTTATAAAATGTCTTATCATATCGTCAACTAGTTTTGTGTTTTCTGGTGTCGTCAGGGCTGTGTGGGATTGGTCACTTTTTGTTCTTCCTGCTAGACTGTTAACTGCTTCCCACAATTTTTTTGGTTGTCTTCGCAGCCGATAGAAAAGTTCCTCAAAGTACGCGTCTTTCACCCTTTTAATATCGCTGTTTATTTTTTCTATATTTCTTATACTCCTTTAGCACTTCTGGATCGCGATTTCCAAGAAACTTTTGAAATGTTGAATTTTTGTGTTTTATACGTTTATACAAGTTTTTATCTACCCATAAATTTCTTGCTTTTTTGTTTCTGTGATAAGCTTGTTGCAATGGGAAAGCAATGTCATAGTATTCACGCATACGCTGCAAGAAGATACTATAAGCCTTCCCAGCCTTGGATTCACAATAAACATCTCGCCATCGTTCTTTTGACAGCAACAGCCTAAAATTCTTTAATGTTTGATCATTATCTTGCGATGAAAATGAGCTGAGCGACGTGCATTTTCGATACTGTAGCTGATTTTGATAATGCAAAAAATTGGAAGATGATCGCTTACATCAGAAACTAGAACACCTGCTTTGATGTCACTACTTCATATGTTTGATAGGCATACGTCTATTAAAGTACCAGAAGTTGCCGTTATTCTTGTGGGCAAATCAATAAAGTTTTTGAAAGCATGACAATGAACAAGATTACTTATCTCATGTGACCATGTGTCTTCTGAGATTATGTTTAGGTTAATATCACCCATGATAATGAAAAGTTCACTTGTTTGGTATTGTTGTTGATGTAACCGCTCTAAAAATTATTAAAATTAATTTTTTGCCCATTCGGGGGCCTGTATATTACAGATACTGTTGTTTTTCCTATTCGCAGAGTTAAACACTCGACATCCTCACTAATTTCTGAGAGTTTTTCAGCTACAGAGTAAGAAAGGGTGTCTTTGACATATATTGCCACTGCACCCCCTTTCTTTTTGTTCCTCACCAGGTGTTCAGATTGATAGCCAGGAAAAATGGAGTTTGATCATGTACAGTTATCCAGGTCTCGGTTATACAAAAAATATCGAATTTTACTGCTGTCGATTCAAAATAGATGCTTAGATCTTCTACTTTATTTCTCAAGCTTCTCGCATCAATATGTACAGCTCTCAAAGCATTCGCTTCATTTAACTCTTGCAAGTGTAC
The DNA here is from genome assembly GCF_043290135.1 of Rhipicephalus microplus. Classification (NCBI taxonomy): domain Eukaryota; kingdom Metazoa; phylum Arthropoda; class Arachnida; order Ixodida; family Ixodidae; genus Rhipicephalus; species Rhipicephalus microplus. The sequence goes on from NC_134701.1 coordinate 109,364,233, forward strand.
CAAAGGTGTAGTATTCATTTTCTTTGTTTTCGATTGCCATTTCGAAATGCCTCTCAGACACTGCCCGTCTATTCTAATGGTGCCATTTTGGACAGATCGTCTCGACTAGTTTTGCGCAGAACAGGAGTGTTGTCGTCCCTTCTTGCGCATACTTTGCCTCTTGACGTCCAATGTACTTCAACGTTACTTCTCTCTTTCTTTGTTTTGCGGCTGCAAGCAACTTCTTGTTTGCCTGTATCAAGTGCTCATTGACGAACGCATTATTTGTAGTCTGATATCGCAGTGCTGCATTTAACCTCTTTTTCCTTGCCAGTGTGAAAACCTCCTCTCGCTTACTTCATTGAACAAAACGAACAATTATATTCTTATTCCCGCCTTTGGAGTCTGCACCCCGTGGCAGGTGTCAATATCAATGGAACCAATGGAACCAATGCACTGCCCTATCCATTCTATACCTTTTATGGGATCAGCCTGTTCTGTTATTCCCTTAATTTACAGATTGTTCATGCGTTGATAGTGTTCCAATTCGTCAATTCGTTGTGACAGTCTTTCATTCTCCGTTTTTAATTTTCTGTTTAGGGTTGTCATTTCCCTCACTTCCTCTCTGAGTGCTACAATCTCTTTGCTCAGGCCCTTCACATCATTGCTTGTGTCCGAACAATACTTCATGATGTCCTTCGATTCCCTCATTTCTGTTCTAAAGTCAAGCTTCGGATTTTCAATGAGCTTCCCAACTTCTTTTATGTCCTTAATATCAGATGGTGCCATGACTAGTAACAAGAATGGCAGCACAACAAGAGAGAAAAAAGGACACTTTGTTCGGCAGCAGTGCGTTTTGGAAAAGACAGCTACGCAGTAAAATAATTATTTAGGTAATTCTTACCTGATAGTGCAGACAGCTCAGATTAGATGCGTGCTGTATTCGCACCACTGCCGAACTGTTGAACGGGTCAGTCGGTCCGTCATATTTGAAGCAGCGTCTCGGTGGGCGTAGTTTCCAATCCACAGTCGGTCACGTGTCATGTATATGGTGATTGCCCTCACTGCTTGGGTCGTAGTGGCAAACACATCGAAAAACGACGCCTCTGTGCTCCGGATGCGTTGGTCGCTGCTATCTGAGATACCTGCAAGTGCAGAGAGCTCAGATTAGATGCGTGCTGTATTCGCACCGCTGCCAAACTGTTGAACGGGTCAGTCAGTCCGTCATATTTGAAGCAGCGTCTCGGTGGGTGTAGTTTCCAGTCGCTGTCGGTCATTTGTCGTGAATATGGTGATTGCCCCCACTGCTTCGGTCGTAGTGGCCGCCACATCGAAAAACGACGCCTCTGTGCTCCGGATGCGTTGGTCACTGCGATCTGAGATACCTCCAAGTGCAGACAGCTTAGATCAGATGCGTGCTGTATTCGCACCGCTGCCGAACTGTTGAACGGGTCAGTCAGTCCGTCATATTTGAAGCAGCGTCTCGGTGGGTGTAGTTTCCAGTCCGCAGTCGGTCATTTTTCGTGAAAATGGTGATTGCCCTCACTGCTTGGGTTGTAGTGGCCACCACATCGAAAAACGACGCCTCTGTGCTCCGGATGCGTTGGCCGCTGCTATCTGAGATACCTGCAAGTGCAGAGAGCTCAGATTACATGCGTGCTGTATTCGCACCGCTGCCGAACTGTTGAACGGGTCAGTCAGACCGTCATATTTGAAGCAGCGTCTCGGTGGGCGTAGTTTCCAGTCCGCAGTCGGTCATTTGTCGTGAATATGGTGATTGCCCCCACTGCTTGGGTCGTAGTGGCCGCCACATCGAAAAACAACGCCTCTGTGCTACGGATGCGTTGGTCACTGCGATCTGAGATACCTCCAAGTGCAGACAGCTTAGTTCAGATGCGTGCTGTATTCGCCCCGCTGCCGAACTGTTGAACGGGTCAGTCAGTCCGTCATATTTGAAGCAGCGTCTCGGTGGGTGTAGTTTCCAGTCCGCAGTCGGTCATTTGTCGTGAATATGGTGATTGCCCTCACTGCTTGGGTTGTAGTGGCCGCCACATCGAAAAACGACGCCTCTGTGCTCCGGATGCGTTGGTCACTGCGATCTGAGATACCTCAAAGTGCAGACAGCTTAGATCAGATGCGTGCTGTATTCGCACCGCTGCCGAACTTTTGAACGGGTCAGTCAGTCCGTCATATTTGAAGCAGCGTCTCGGTGGGCGTAGTTTCCAGTCCGCAGTCGGTCATTTGTTGTGAATATGGTGATTGCCCCCACTGCTTGGGTCGTAGTGGCCGCCACAACGAAAAACGACGCCTCTGTGCTCCGGATGCGTTGGTCACTGCGATCTGAGATACCTCCAAGTGCAGACAGCTTAGATCAGATGCGTGCTGTATTCGCACCGCTGCCGAACTTTTGAACGGGTCAGTCAGTCCGTCATATTTGAAGCAGCGTCTCGGTGGGCGTAGTTTCCAGTCCGCAGTCGGTCATTTGTTGTGAATATGGTGATTGCCCTCACTGCTTGGGTCGTAGTGGCCGCCACAACGAAAAACGACGCCTCTGTGCTCCGGATGCGTTGGTCACTGCGATCTGAGATACCTCAAAGTGCAGACAGCTTAGATCAGATGCGTGCTGTATTCGCACCGCTGCCGAACTTTTGAACGGGTCAGTCAGTCCGTCATATTTGAAGCAGCGTCTCGGTGGGCGTAGTTTCCAGTCCGCAGTCGGTCATTTGTTGTGAATATGGTGATTGCCCCCACTGCTTGGGTCGTAGTGGCCGCCACAACGAAAAACGACGCCTCTGTGCTCCGGATGCGTTGGTCACTGCGATCTGAGATACCTCCAAGTGCAGACAGCTTAGATCAGATGCGTGCTGTATTCGCACCGCTGCCGAACTTTTGAACGGGTCAGTCAGTCCGTCATATTTGAAGCAGCGTCTCGGTGGGCGTAGTTTCCAGTCCGCAGTCGGTCATTTGTTGTGAATATGGTGATTGCCCTCACTGCTTGGGTCGTAGTGGCCGCCACAACGAAAAACGACGCCTCTGTGCTCCGGATGCGTTGGTCACTGCGATCTGAGATACCTCAAAGTGCAGACAGCTTAGATCAGATGCGTGCTGTATTCGCACCGCTGCCGAACTTTTGAACGGGTCAGTCAGTCCGTCATATTTGAAGCAGCGTCTCGGTGGGCGTAGTTTCCAGTCCGCAGTCGGTCATTTGTTGTGAATATGGTGATTGCCCCCACTGCTTGGGTCGTAGTGGCCGCCACAACGAAAAACGACGCCTCTGTGCTCCGGATGCGTTGGTCACTGCGATCTGAGATACCTCCAAGTGCAGACAGCTTAGATCAGATGCGTGCTGTATTCGCACCGCTGCCGAACTTTTGAACGGGTCAGTCAGTCCGTCATATTTGAAGCAGCGTCTCGGTGGGCGTAGTTTCCAGTCCGCAGTCGGTCATTTGTTGTGAATATGGTGATTGCCCCCACTGCTTGGGTCGTAGTGGCCGCCACATCGAAAAACGACGCCTCTGTGCTCCGGATGCGTTGGTCACTGCGATCTGAGATACCTCAAAGTGCAGACAGCTTAGATCAGATGCGTGCTGTATTCGCACCGCTGCCGAACTTTTGAACGGGTCAGTCAGTCCGTCATATTTGAAGCAGCGTCTCGGTGGGCGTAGTTTCCAGTCCGCAGTCGGTCATTTGTTGTGAATATGGTGATTGCCCTCACTGCTTGGGTCGTAGTGGCCGCCACAACGAAAAACGACGCCTCTGTGCTCCGGATGCGTTGGTCACTGCGATCTGAGATACCTCCAAGTGCAGACAGCTTAGATCAGATGCGTGCTGTATTCGCACCGCTGCCGAACTGTTGAACGGGTCAGTCAGTCCGTCATATTTGAAGCAGCGTCTCGGTGGGTGTAGTTTCCAGTCCGCAGTCGGTCATTTGTCGTGAATATGGTGATTGCCCTCACTGCTTGGGTTGTAGTGGCAAACACATCGAAAAACGACGCCTCTGCGCTCCGGATGCGTTGGCCGCTGCTATCTGAGATACCTGCAGGTGCAGACAGCTCAGATCAGATGCGTGCTGTATTCGCACCGCTGCCGAACTGTTGAACGGGTCAGTCAGTCCGTCATATTTGAAGCAGCGTCTCGGTGGGTGTTGTTTCCAGTCCGCAGTCGGTCATTTGTCGTGAATATGGTGATTGCCCCCACTGCTTGGGTCGTAGTGGCCGCCACATCGAAAAACGACGCCTCTGTGCTCCGGATGCGTTGGTCACTGCGATCTGAGATACCTGCAAGTGCAGAGAGCTCAGATTAGATGCGTGCTGTATTCGCACCACTGCCGAACTGTTGAACGGGTCAGTCGGTCCGTCATATTTGAAGCAGCGTCTCGGTGGGCGTAGTTTCCAATCCACAGTCGGTCACGTGTCATGTATATGGTGATTGCCCTCACTGCTTGGGTCGTAGTGGCAAACACATCGAAAAACGATGCCTCTGCGCTCCGGATGCGTTGGCCGCTGCTATCTGAGATACCTGCAGGTGCAGACAGCTCAGATCAGATGCGTGCTGTATTCGCGCCGCTGCCGAACTGTTGAGCGGGTCAGCCCGTCCGTCATATTTGAAGCAGCGTCTCGGTGGGTGTAGTTTCCAGTCCGCAGTCGGTCATTTGTCGTGAATATGGTGATTGCCCCCACTGCTTGGGTCGTAGTGGCCGGCACATCGAAAAACGACGCCTCTGTGCTCCGGATGCGTTGGTCACTGCGATCTGAGATACCTCCAAGTGCAGACAGCTTAGATCAGATGCGTGCTGTATCGCACCGCTGCCGAACTGTTGAACGGGTCAGTCAGACCGTCATATTTGAAGCAGCGTCTCAGTGGGCGTAGTTTCCATCCGCAGTCGGTCATTTGTCGCGAATATGGTGATTGCCCCCACTGCTTGGGTCGTAGTAGCCGCCACATCGAAAAACGACGCCTCTGTGCTACGGATGCGTTGGTCACTGCGATCTGAGATACCTGCAAGTGCAGAGAGCTCAGATTAGATGCGTGCTGTATTCGCACCGCTGCCGAACTGTTGAACGGGTCAGTCAGTCCTTCATATTTGAAGCAGCGTCTCGGTGGGTGTAGTTTCCAGTCCGCAGTCGGTCATTTGTCGTGAATATGGTGATTGCCCCCACTGCTTGGGTCGTAGTGGCCGCCACAGTGAAGAACGACGCCTCTGTGCTCCGGATGCGTTGGTTCTGCGATCTGAGATACCTCCAAGTGCAGAAAGCTCAAATTAGATGCGTGCTGTGTTCGCACCGCTGCCGAACTGTTGAACGGGTTAGTCAGTCCGTCATATTTGAAGCAGCGTCTCGGTGGGCGTAGTTTCCAGTCCACAGTCGGTCATTTGTCGTGAATATGGTGATTGCCCTCACTGCTTAGGTTGTAGTGGCCACCACATCGAAAAACGACGCCTCTGTGCTCCGGATGCGTTGGCCACTGCTATCTGAGGTACCTGCAAGGGCAGAGAGCTCAGATTACATGCGTGCTGTATTCGCACCGCTGCCGAACTGTTGAACGGGTCAGTCAGACCGTCATATTTGAAGCAGCGTCTCGGTGGGCGTAGTTTCCAGTCCGCAGTCGGTCATTTGTCGTGAATATGGTGATTGCCCCCACTGCTTGGGTCGTAGTGGCCGCCACATCGAAAAACGACGCCTCTGTGCTCCGGATGCGTTGGTCACTGCGATCTGAGATACCTCCAAGTGCAGACAGCTTAGATCAGATGCGTGCTGTATTCGCACCGCTGCCGAACTGTTGAACGGGTCAGTCAGTCCGTCATATTTGAAGCAGCGTCTCGGTGGGTGTAGTTTCCAGTCCGCAGTCGGTCATTTGTCGTGAATATGGTGATTGCCCTCACTGCTTGGGTTGTAGTGGCCGCCACATCGAAAAACGACGCCTCTGTGCTCCGGATGCGTTGGCCGCTGCTATCTGAGATACCTGCAAGTGCAGAGAGCTCAGATTACATGCGTGCTGCATTCGCACCGCTGCCGAACTGTTGAACGGGTAAGTCAGACCGTCATATTTGAAGCAGCGTCTCGGTGGGCGTAGTTTCCAGTCCGCAGTCGGTCATTTGTCGTGAATATGGTGATTGCCCTCACTGCTTGGGTCGTAGTGGCCGCCACATCGAAAAACGACGCCTCTGTGCTACGGATGCGTTGGTCACTGCGATCTGAGATACCTGCAAGTACAGAGAGCTCAGATTAGATGCGTGCTGTATTCGCACCGCTGCCGAACTGTTGAACGGGTCAGTCAGTTCGTCATATTTGAAGTAGTGTCTCGGTGTGCGTAGTTTCTAGTCCGCAGTCGGTCACGTGTCGTGGATATGGTGATTGCCCTCACTGCTTGGGTTGTAGTGGCCGCCATATCGAAAAACGACGCCTCTGTTCTCCGGATGCGTTGGTCGCTGCTATCTGAGATACCTGCAAGTGCAGAGAGCTCAGATTACATGCGCGCTGTATTCGCACCGCTGCCGAACTGTTGAATGGGTCAGTCAGTCCGTCATATTTGAAGCAGCGTCTCGGTGGGTGTAGTTTCCAGTCTGCAGTCGGTCATTTGTCGTGAATATGGTGATTGCCCTCATTGCTTGGGTTGTAGTGGCCACCACATCGAAACACTACACCTCTGTGCTCCGGATGCGTTGGTCGCTGCTATCTGAGATACCTGCAAGTGCAGAGAGCTCAGATTAGATGCTTGCTGTATTCGCACCACTGCTGAACTGTTGAACGGGTCAGTCAGACCGTCATATTTGAAGCAGCGTCTCGGTGGGCGTAGTTTCCAGTCCGCAGTCGGTCAGTTGTCATGAATATGGTGATTGCCCCCACTGCTTGGGTCGTAGTGGCCGCCACATCGAAAAACGACTCCTCTGTGCTCCGGATGCGTTGGTCGCTGCGATCTGAGATACCTGCAAGTGCAGACAGCTCAGATCAGATGCGTGCTGTATTCGCACCGTTGCCGAACTGTTGAACGGGTCAGTCAGTCTGTCATATTTGAAGCAGTGTCTCGGTGGGCGTAGTTTCCAGTCCGCAGTCAGTCATTTGTCGTGAATGTGGTGATTGCCCCCACTGCTTGGGTCGTAGTGGCCGCCACATCGAAAAACGACGCCTCTGTGCTCCGGATGCGTTGGTCGCTGCGATCTGCGACACCTGCAAGTGCAGACAGCTCAGATTAGATGAGTGCTTTATTCGCACCGCTGCCGAACTGTTCCATTGTCCTGCCTCACCTTCATGATGCTCCCATGACGGGCCATTTGGGCGTTCCTTGCACATACGATCAAGTACGACGTCGGTTTTTTTTTTTGGCCTGGACTTGCCCGCTCTGTTCGACGCTATGTCGCCGCTTGTGAGCCCTGTCAGCATCGCAAAACGCCGTCTGCCCATCCGGCTGGCTACCTTCAGCCGATCGACGTTCCCACTGAACCTTTGTTTTGAGTTGTACTCGACCTTTTGGGGCCTTTTCCATTCTGCACAGCCGAAAATGAATGGATTGCTGTTGCCACAGACCACGCGACATGATACGCAATCGCACGAGCACTCCCAACCAGTTGCGCTACCAACGTTGCGGTATTTCTGCTGTACGACTTGATATTAGTGCACGGTGCTCCCCGCCAACTTCTCAGCGACCGTGGTCGCACGTTCCTATCAGCTGTCGTTCATGGAATCCTGAGGTCTTGCCATACCAAGCACAAGTTTACTACTTCGTATCCTCCCCAGTCAAATGACCTCACGGAGCGCCTCAACAGGACCCTAACAGATATGCTTGCCGAATACATTGCGCCAGACCACGAGGATTGGGATATTCATTTGCCGTATGTGACGTTCGCCTACAATTCATCTCGTCACAACACTGCCGGCTATTCGCCCTTCTATCTCCTATATGGCCGGGACCCAGCTCTACCCTTAAATACTTTGCTACCTGCGGCCACTGAATGTGTCGGGGAAGCCATTGCCCGCGCCGACCACGCGCGCCAAGTCGCCCGTAACCGTCTACAGGCTTCGCAGGGGCACCAACAACAGCTCTCTAAATCTCATCATAGGGACGTGCACTTTTCCCCGGGTTCTATGGTGCACCTCTGGTCACCTACTCGGCGTGTGGACCTGTCTGAAAAACTGTTGTCGCCCTACACTGTACCATTACGTGTCGTTCGCCAAAAGACAGACGTCACGTACGAGATTGTTCCAACCGATCTAACAAAGTGATCGTCAACTCCGAGCGACACCGTTAACGTGGCTCGGCTAAAGCCCTATTACCCCCCTTCGACATCATTTGCACAGATTTCGCACCGGGACGGTGCTTCTTTCACTGGGGTTTATGGTACATAACAGCGGCTAAACACGGATGCATGGAAGAGAAGGACGAAGTGAGTTTTGTGTTTGATGCTGGAGTGGCATCATCTTGCTCTTCGAGTTCTGTGCGTTCTAAATAGATTATTAAAGAAGTTACTCATAACAATATAAATAAAACTTCGTTGATATAGAAAGTGTGATATACATCGGTGCTTTATTTTTCACTGATAGCTTGCACGAAACAAAGCAGACTGTGAAGATTTCGCAGGATAGAATAATATAACGGATAATATAAAAAACTTCGTTGCTTTAAAGGTTGTGATTTGTGCTTTGTTTTCCATGATAACTCATCGTTTTAAACATTTGTCATTTTCACTTCTAATATTCAAGAGATCGGTTAGGTGTTCACATTATAAACCGAAATACTCTACGGCCTAACACTGTGGTTTAAATATTCACGTGGAAATCAATTAAGGTAATATAATGGCTTATTCCTGTGACACCCTGTTAGTGCTCTTCGAAACGACATGGTGAATATTTATTTTTTGCTTCTGTGCTTCAAAGAGTGTGCTGCATATTTCAACTCTCTTAAACAGACACCGACAAAGTTGGTGTTTAAAAGGCTTTCGGAATCTTCTTGCGCTTGCGGAAGCTGCCCTGCCATTCGTTCTAGAATGTTCCAAGCGCTGTTTCGCGTGCCTCGCCTGTTTATTCACTAAGCTAATGGGGCTCTTAAATTTGGCGCTAAAAAAAGTAGCAAAGATAAATGTAAACACCCTCCGGCACCTTCTCACTATGGCGGCTCCATAGCAGTAAGTAACACTGCCTGCCTTTTATACGTACAAACCCTTTATGCCATTATTTTGGCTCAGAAGTGTAGAGGAGTGGACGTACCTAGTAAGCTTCGTAGTGTAAAAAAATAGTGTCGCTAATGCCAAGGCGTGCACTAGGTAAGCCTGGAGAAGAGAATGACGAAGTCGAAATAGAACATCCGGCTCGTAGCAAGGGTGCTGGCACTGTCACTTTTTCTTTTACAATGGCGCAGTCGTCGAAAGTCTTTGGTAAACGTCAGCTGCAAGCCCGAGGTAACGCGCCTTCCAGATGAACGCCGACACGCTTCCTCAATTATGGAGCCCGTGAGGCAACCCCCACAGCAAGTGTGAATCCAACCTCTAGCGAGTGGCATTCAAGCCTCCTTGTGGTTCCTGGGAACTCGTCCAGCGAAGTGATAAATCGCGCCAACGATGCGCTTGGCTTCTTCTCGCCTAGGGACGGCGTGGCATGTCTTTTCTGTACCTGGCGACCCATCGGCGCTTCAATCACCATTTTTGGACGGCCTCCACGCCTTCTCGACGGCTCAACCTTGCTTCAATGACACCACAGTACCAGTTAAAACACATCACAAAGATTCCGCTTGCCTGAGAACGTCGTTTGAGCTTTTAATGGTATGTAGCCCTTATCTATATTTCTGACCAAAGCTTGGTTTCCAAGAGACGCCGTCCACGCCTCCTTGGTCACGCATTCTGCCAACATAATGACCGGAGTGGCTGTAATCTTCGCAGATGTCAGCCTGGTCTTTCTAACAAAATCATCAAACAGCACCCCGGATCTAGAGCACACTATCTTGCAACTCCAGTCACGGCTAGCACCTTGATAGCTTCTTGCTTCAAGCTGTTACCTGCCACTGTGCCAACATTGTGCGCACTCTACGCCATGTTGGCTGTGGTAGCGTTGCAATACCTTGAGGTCAAGCCACCAGAGAATCGTAGCAAGTTCCGGCATCCCCTACCGAAAATCTCAGATTACCTGGGCTCATTGGTGTCGACATTCTCCGGAATTTCGGTGGCTGTATCACCATAACTGGCCGCCCGCAAAGCACCGTAAATCTGTGACTCACTAGACAACGCCGACAAATAGGTGGCACGATCAACGCTTTCGTTGCTCACAAGCACGGTGGAAGATTACACCATGCTCAAAACGTACGGACGAAACGGCAGAAGTGGTGCGTAGCTACAGATCACCTTGAAACTCGGGACATCGGTTCGATTGCGTTCGGCAGCAATCCTGAGTACAGAGGAGCTTTAAGCTCATTGCAGCTTTTTGGAGCACTGGCTTCCAGCTTTATGCCACTGCACTGATCAACCTGATGGTCATCCAAACACCCTTCCCCATGGCAAACCTCGCTAAAGATGTTGCTCTAACAATGCAGTATCATCGAATCATCGTAATCAGCAGCTGCGCCTGCAAGACCTCTGCTGGCCTCTTGTTATATTGACCTGCGGAGAACACGAAAACAGGTGACGAGGTACGCTTCATGGTAAATATGTCAGACTCTAGTCTTGAGAACCTTCTGTCAAACTTGCTTTATAATGGCAACACAACCACAATTTCGGAACTCCTGTAGTCGCAGACCCGCAGCCTATCTTCATATCGGACCATGAATCTCCCACACCATTTTCTCGTACCTGAGAAGACATCATTTCTGAATGACTTTTGTTAACCCGATAGACTTTTCGCCATCGCAACTAGATCTATCTGTCGTTAGCTCTCACACCAATAAGCACTGATTCGGCAGATGTCACGGCAGCCATTGGCCGTGAGTGCGAGTTCTATCAATGCAGAGAGAGCGAACATTGACCATTTTCACATAATATGTGAACAAAATGACAAAGAGCATGCCATACTGAATCCTGATGCAACACCTGAACTAAGAACAGCCGAACTAGAATACAGGCTGTGTCTCTTTTTTGCCTCGTGACAGCGGCGCAGTCTTCAGAAACGAAGCCTTAAAAAAGGAAGTACCTGTATTTGACCATTTTTGGCCTTGTAGAGCCACCACTCCAGGAAAGCCACCATTCTTTCCTGGAGCATGGCCACCGCAAGCCAGATGCCGCAGAAAATGCCGTCCAGCAAGGATGGCGTCAAAGCCTCCTCGTCCCCCGTGTACCTGCCGCCCACTCATGCTCTACCACAGACATGCTCTACCACTCGACTGCCCTATCATCACGCTTCTGTGATTCATGACATAGCTGCGCTGGTTGCTGCAGCGAAAACATTTCGCATCCGCTGGCAGCGGTCTTTTCTTCTATGCGGCTCACCCGACGATGCTGTGAGAATCATTCTTAACAACGTGTGCTTGTCTTGGCAACTTCAAAGCTAGCCGTCTTCGTACTGTTTCGTCCCAACCACCGGCGTGAGTGCCACGGCCCCCGAAGTCTCCATAGCCATTGCCCCTGGTTTTTTACGGCTCCCCACTTGACCTACCCATGGTCGTCAAGAGGCTGACAACCTTCCTCACCTACGAGCTATACCGCTAAGTTCGGTGAACTCCTAGGTCATTGCACTCCACGTAACCATAACTAGTTGCATTCAAACTACCGGAGTTCTGAAGTTTCAGGACGTTGCTGTTCTTTGCACCAAATTGATACACGCTCTCAGCACCAGTTATGCCTGGCCAGAAGATTGAAAAATGCTGTGGGCCACTGACTGCCTTCATGTTCCTGCCAATTCCTCGTACACGTAGGAATGAGAGAAACAGTCCTGGCCCGAATAGAGTTTCAGGCTGAGCTATGTAATGAGCCCATTCGCACTACCTTGAAGGTGGAGTTTGAGCGGCCACCAACCAGCCTTGCCTTCGCGATCAATTTCATAAGGCGCTGTCGCTCATTTGCAACAGCTTTTCACTGTAGTATCTACGAACAGGTTCACAGACCACGCTGTGGGAGTCATTGACAGTAGCGGTGAGGTGTACTCCTCCATACAGATTTCAGACTCTCCATCGATGTCTTTCCTAGTACAACCCTTGATAGAGACCAAGGCCGACTCGAAGTCACAGGAGCCGTTGAGTCAACCTCCACGATGATCAGCGCTAGAGTGTCTGGAAACATCGGTATACTCTGCGACAATGCGAGCTCCCTTCAAAACAACTGAACACGAAGCACTAGCCACCACATTGAAGAGACCCATCATTCGCGGTCAACATCGCTGTCATTGGCTGTGCCCACTGACGTTTGCCTCTGGCCAAGTACAGTCTCTTAAAAAACCCCCTTTGCATCTGATGGTAAAACGTTTGACTGAGATGGCTGGACAGCCCAACGCAAATTGCCAAAAGCCACCAGTTTGAGCATCAGTAGGCCCCACTGCAGTGGTCTAGTGGCTAAAGTATTTGACTGCTGACCCGTAGGTCACGGGATCGAATCCCTGCTGTGGCGGCTGCATTTTTGATGGAGACGAAAATGTTGTAAGCCCGTCTTCTCAGATTTGGGTGTATGTTGAAGAACCTCAGGTGGTCGAAATTTCTGGAGCCCTCCGCTACGGCGTCTCTCATTATAATATCTTGGTTTAGGAACGTTAAACCCTACATATCAAACAAACAGTTAGCACAAGTACGACATCGGCAATGGCACATGAGCATAATCTTCCTTGCAAGACAACACATGAACTTGCCCTTGTGATGCCACAGATCTTAGTGGAACACCTCGTAGTCCCTTGACGCAGGAAGAATGGCACAGAAGTCTCCACTTAGAATGTACAGAGATGTTACAAACAAGAGGCGCTGCCCTTTCTTCGCAACTGTGGTTGCATAGTCGTCATGATGATGTGAAACCGATGCGAACACTCTACGTCAGCCAGGATCACCTGTTCTTCCTTTAGGCCACAGGTAACAACAATCATTCACTGCATCGACCGCACCTGCAGGGACCACCCCAATAGAGCCCGTGCAGTCCTACTGAATGTTTGCTGTATAGCAAGACAAGTCCTGGCGTACACACGAATGACTAGCGTGGCTTAGACAAGTTGATTTCGGGAGTTCTTGCTTTACCACAGCAGGGCCAAAACCTGAGGCCAGAATGAAGCTACCATTCTCAGCCGCCTGAGTCTTCGGCACTAGTTCACAGCCCATCATTGGGCGGAGGAAAAGGACAACCAAGGACTAGCCAGTGTAGCCCGCTGAAACAATCCGGTAGCTCGGCATGGTAGTCGCAGTTATGGCTGAGCGTAAGGGTGACCGCAACACTGAGGCACGGGTGCGCACTAGGGTATACTGGGCAGACGAGAAAGAAGAGTTTTATGAATGGGAACAGCCGGGATGTTCTACAGGCATTGTCTGTTGTTATTCCCTTATAATGCAGTGACGAGCTCGGCCGAAGCAACAACCTTTCATTTGCAAACTCTGTCAGCAGTGGTTCGTGCAATGATTGTGTCCACGAATACAGACGTAATATAGAGCCAACAAACATCATTTTTGGCGCTAATACCACAGAACATTGAAGAATAGGGACAGAAACCATGATGCAGCCACTCATAAACATTCTGTGTTTAGCATGTATTTTTTGGTAGATTACACAAACATTCACAAAGACCACATAACCACATCGGGGGTGACATATATATCAACTAAGCGCGAGACGTTCACTGCGTCATACGCAGTGTATCTCACCGGAAACACTTGTGACCAATCTTCAAATCAAGTTGCAAGTCGGTTAGGACCAACCACGATTGTGCAGTCAATTTTGTTTTCCAGAAACAGTTCTGCAGCTTACAATGCAATGCTACAGCATGGTCGAGTGTAAAGAAGTTAGTGCCACTATTGCGAGGGCACACACTAGGCAATGGCAATGAAGAGAGCGACAAAGTAAGTATAGTACAGCCAGCTCGTTGCAACCATGCGGTCTCCCTGACTCAATTTTTACAGTAGATATAATGAGTAAATACATTCGCTGCCTCTAATTGAAAGCTGGTGTTCTTCGATAACCTCAAATAAGATGGGTGGTCCTCATCAGTGACTTCTTTGCTAAGTGTATGCCTCTGCTTGCAGACGTCTGATTTTGTACTTAACATAAATTTTTTTAGTGAATGAACAAAAAGAAATAGCTCGACGAGTGTCTGCGTGGCTACCGTGCACTACATAAAAGGAAGTAGTGGATAAAGAAAGAAAGCACAAAGCAAAGATTGCAACTTCATCCTCGATTGGAAATCAACCGAAGGGTGTGAGGCTGAGGTCTGCAGAAGTCAGCTGTTTAGTTTACTTGGGTTTCTGTGGTCTATGGTGGCACTGAAAAATACTTTGATGCTCGACGCAAGTACATCAAATCCTACAAAAATCTACCAGCTCTCGGAGGTACTTGTGCGCAACAGTTGAGCCAGAAGAGGAGCAATCATGCACTGAAGAAACGTCGAAGGTCACCAGGTTTCTCATACTAATCTGAACTTTAGATTGATTTCACAAATTCCTGTTGTCACGACCTATAAGTGCATGAATAGAACGCACACCTATGTTCAGGTGGCCTTTTTTTACCAGCCAGCACATCAGCGACCATTTGGGGAGCTCCTGAAAATTGCTATCTCGAATAATTTGAGATATTCTAACTGGAATTTCTTCGACATCCTATTCCAGCTCCCATATAACAGTGGTATATATAGCAGAACAGTGGTATATATAGCAGAAGTTCTTGAGAAAATAGGGCGCAATATTACTTTAAATAGCAGTTTTTTTCTTGTAGAATTTTGATGAGCAGCTGTAGCAGCAATCTGTATAAGGCCGATACACCTGAGCCTTGAAATATTTGAAGGAGCATAACACTAGGAGCACAAGAACCGGTAGAAATCGTAATAAAGAGAACAGTGGTGCAGTCTTTGCTGACGCCTGACCTGAGGTTCAGTAGCCACAGAATGAAAAAAAAGGTTAGCTGAGGTGCCCAGCAGTACCAGCGAAAGAGTTTGATGAGTTCCAGACTAGCCTGGATTACGAAGCCGTAAAGGCACTTCTCGTGATGATGATTGCTTGAAAGACAGAAGTATTTCCTCTATCATCTGCAAGAACAATGTAATACGTCAGGGGGGGGGGGGGGGCGGGGTTGCGCCCAGTACTGCTGACATTTGAAAACAGGTCGCTGAGCGCAACGGACAGTTTGAAAGGAAGGCGGCTGGCACAGCTGAGAAAAGGAGAGGAAGTTTTTATGGAGGCTTCTCAGATATAAAAATTTGGCTGAAGATTATGCAGGAGCTTTTGCGAAAAATAAAATCTGCTGTGGTAGAGCATTCTATGACGCAGTAAGAATTGGTTCCAGTAAAACAGGTTCTCTGAAGTTTAAGAAGTGTTCGTGGTAAACTTCGCCACACACTCGTTTTATGAATTTCATGGGCGTCAGCTTAAGTAGGCGAAAAAAATTTGGTGTGTTAGTACTCCTAGCAGGCCACCCCAAAAAGCATCGCAACTATCATGATTGTTTTCAAGAGTTATTAGACTGTGGGCAGCATCCGATCATTTTACTGTGATGCAAACATCAGCAATAACACTTGAATGTACTGTCGGGCAGTATGAAAACTGACATGTTGCGCACACGTTGAGGTTAACAACGACTGAGAAAGGCGCACACAGCAAGTATCGTTTTTTAGGGGCGAAGCTCCCTATAGCGTGTCTTGCTCGTCCCCTCTTCTCGTAGTGCGTAACCTGTGGCACATACCCACATACCAGTGGAATGTACCCGCCCTCAGGCATATATCCGCATGTCCTCATGTTACGAAATACGTAGCATGGCGTTGTTACCACGCTTTCGGTGTTGACCACACAAACGTCTCCGTTGACGACTCAAATCGGGTAGAACAAATTTAAACAGGTACAACCCAGCGCGGAGCCCTCCACCGAGTTTTACCACGAGGACTGCTGTCACCCTAAAGAGTAATGATCTAAACTAAAGTAAACACACAGAGTAAACTACTGCGACGTCCGTTAAAGCTTCCACAATGCAGCTCTTCCCCAGACTATCCAGCGCCGCATAAAGCCGTTCATGACCCTCTACCTGAAAAATATCTCCTTGCAAAAGCCCCTGTTGGAAGCTTCCTCGTAGGAAGCTTTCTACGAGCACAACAAAGTGGGTGAGGTCACCACAACCCTACTTTTGGGCAACAACGCTCCAGTTTAGTCCCTAAATTCCGCCCCGCCGCGGTGGTCTAGTGGCTAAGGTACTCGGCTGCTGACCCGCATTTCGCGGGTTCAAATCCCGGCTGCGGCGGCTGCATTTCCGATGGAGGCGGAAATGTTGTAGACCCGTGTGCTCAGATTTGGGTGCACATTAAAGAAGCCCAGGTGGTCAAAATTTCCGGAGCCCTCCACTACGGCGTAATCATATGGTGGTTTTGGGACGTTAAACCCCACATATCAATCAATCAATTTTTCCTTAAATTGCGGTACTTGCAGTTGAATACATCATAAAAAATCACTGCATATTCACGGGATGAATGACGACGAGTAGGCTAAGCTCCGGAGAACATCATGGGAACACCATGAATCTTCCGCGTAATTCGCCGAGTCGATCGTCACTAAAAGGCGTGAGAAACGCTGTGTGTGTATGCCCTGTCGCTTAGACCTCCCGATCTTGTACGGCAGGATTTTGGTAGTGGCGTCGCGGAGCTTTGTGGCGTGCCAACAGAGAACAAATTTTATTACAACGCTCCCCCTAGCATACGGCACCGCACTAAATCGAACGAATGCCTTCGACGAACGACACGCGGCACTTGTTACATTATTCCTATTATAACATCTTGCATCTTTCATTATTAACTACAGGTACCGCCATCTAGTTTTATAGCACGTCGCATCTATACATCACCTACAAGTACCACCATCTAATGAGCATTTCAAGTAGCACCATTTAGTAATATAACGTTTTGTATCAACTAACGCCATCTAGTGAATACTGCAATAACTAAACTAGAGGTGGCTACTTAATACTACTACTGCAACTAAATACCTCAGAGGATGTGCAGACCCACGCCCTAAGGAGGTTCGCCACTAAAAGAAGCGAGACGGCGGTATTTGAAGTGTTCACTGGATGGACGGACAGACCATGAACGGACAGACAGACAGATAGACACACGGATGGACTGACGGAAGAACTGACGCATGGACGCACGCACAGATGAACGAATGGACGGACGCACGAACAGATGCACGAATGGGCGCATGTATGGATGTACTGAGCACAGATAGACGGACGCATTAACGGACGCACCAACTGACGCACTAACGGGCACACGTAAGGATGCACGCATAAAAGCCTGGACAGATTGATGGACGCTTCGATTCACTCATCGTCATTGATTCCGTGGATATGCTGTGAATTTTTTTGTATTCACGTTGTAGGTGGAATTTCGGGCAATAAAGTATTTCGTATATACCAGTACTCGTTCGACGCTTACGACACCGACTATGACGTTGAATATTCAAGGCGTTCAACACTAAACAAAGATAGCTGTGTGACATGTATAGCGTGCCTTTAGCTCCTCGGAGTCACAGCTCTTGAACAAACGTCCACATTAAAAAAGTCCTGTGACACTTTTAAAGGCAGTCATTGAATGAGCTCCTGATGAGTCATGGTTTCATAAATTTACCACAGCAAAAAGATTTAAAATTCGTGGAGCACGAGCGGAGATGCGATTTTCCAAGTTCTCTTATTTATTTCTCCTCTTGTCTCCACGAAACTACTGGAGGTTAAGGAGGGAAGAGTTGCCACGTGGTAAGGAACATATGTCACGTCTGGCTGCGGGCCTTTAGTATTTTTTCTGTTTTTATTTTTTCGATTACGCGGCTTTAAAGTGGTATCGAGCCCGCCGGCGTGGAGAAGTAGCCGTCTTCCACGGCAGCCCTGGTAACCACCGAGCACCTCATGCTCAAATCCGCCAATGGCTGACACTTGGTCATTGACACAAGAACTTTTGAGGCTCCAGCATCATTTTTACGAAGAATAAAAAGCGCTTTTAGAGGATTTTGAGAATTCTTGGTTCATTCCAGGTCACCTTTTGTGCTACAGTATTCGACTCACGTGTTCTCGGTAGGCTCGAGTACCGATCAGCAGCATTTTCTCACCATGCTCAAAAAGTTTTGCAGTGCTTTATAGGATTTATGCGACTTCCTAATGCTGCACCGACAGCCATAGTTATTTCGTAATTTTTGCTTCATTCATTATAGTCGCTGATATAGAGTGATTGGCATTTCAAAGACCTCGTGTTCATGCCTCTGCGTAGCATCTAACATGATCGGACATTGTCCCTGCAACATAAAAGCGGAGGTCAAAATTGTGTACTTACACCTATATATCCACGCAGTTAACTTAAGCTTGAAGTGTTTAAAAAGGGGACGAGTTTGGTTGGCTTCTACAGAAGTTCATTAGGCACGGTAAAAACTGCTATTCGGAAGTTGGAGTTCTGGTTTGTCGGGAAACATTCAAAAACAGTTTCTTAAGGATGTGCAGAAAAATGCTGTAAACGCAATTCAGATTTGAGGAAGCTAAGTTATCCAGCAGCGCTCTATTCAAATGTAAATGGAAAGCTTCTGCCAACTTATGACAAAGTGATGGAAAACTGTGAGATGACAGCTTCCCCAGCTCATTAAGCGAAGACCTTCGTTTAGAGACAGCTGCGAGTTTCCGAGTTTGACTTCTCAAGTGGGCAATCACTTGCATTCAATAGGATCTAAGAAGTGCTGAATACTAAGCGAGGCAGCAGGAATACGCTGTATCACACGCATCTACTTCAGAACGCCTTAGCACGTTTTGATGAACGAAAAGTCTTGCCTATTTAAAAATTTTCTACCTGCTTATTGAAAATCCCGTGTTGTCTAATATATGCTTTATAATGTCGCCCTGAACCAAACAAACCTGTCTCAAGACTCTTCGCTTCTGTACGTGCGTCAAGACGGCGTTGCTTCAGTACTACACCCTTTAATCTGATGACTATAACATTGAGTCTCACACTTTTGCTGGCCCTACTGTCAGACGCCCGAAAATTTTATTCCGGAAGGGAAATTCTTCATTCGCTCAAAGCAGCAAATTTCCTATTCATCTGGGTGGTATTCAAGGCATGTGTTTTGGTCGGAGAATTGATTTCGAAAAATCATGGAGGCTGATATAATTCTTCAAGCCTTATTCTTGTTCTCGCGCAAGTTTTATTTTGTGATTCGCTTTTCTTTTCTTGTGCATTCATTGCCTCTATCTAAGGTGGTATGTGTGATCTGTTGAACATCTATGAAGTAGTAGTAGCCGCACCAGAAGTGTATTAGGTATTGTTATTAATATTTATTTTGCTTCTGCCGTGAAGGTCAATGTGGGAGGCGAAGTTACAAGTGGTCCGCTCTAAAGATTCTCAGCCTACCAACAAAACACATTACGCAGCAGCCTAGCAAAAAATGGTCACGGAAAATACGACGCAATAAGCAATTCAAGTAGACCTAAAAACGGCAAAGGCCTCTGTTTTTAGAAATTTAGGTATTGATGTGGGTGTCTTGGTTTTGGGAAAAACAATTTGCTGTTCATGCGAAAATTGTACGCCAAACTGCTGCATGGCAACCAGATATTTGTACACAAAGCCAAGACTGCATTATTTTGTGAATGTGTCTCTAACTAATGCAAAATTGTGTTTAGAAAACGTAGAATTGCACAAGGTGTAAAAATGTGTGAATAGCGCAATAGATGGTACCTTTAAAGACCACCCACTATGAAGAGAACAGGCGCTATAAGTCGTCTTCATCAGTACCAGTATCAACAAAGCATACAGCTGCATAGGTGCAACTGATGCAGTATGGTCGTGTTTTCATCAGAAATAGGCAATAAACGCAAACGCGATTGTATAAAAAGTGATTTCAAAAGGTGGAAGTCCATTTTAGGTTCTTGTGTTATTCATATCTCTGCATCTGTACAGCGCATCTTTACCTTTGCTGGCGCAAATACAGAAACAAAGAATTATTTTCGAAGACGGATACACAACATAGTATTTTTTGTGGCAGACATCATACCGCGTCGGCAAACTACAGCCCTCTACAATTAAAATAAATCAATCACATTTCTACATTCAGGTTTTCCGTGTGCCTTCAGCTGGCGATTTCAAGGGACATTATACTCTCATTATTTTTTTTATCCTATTCCGCCTTTGTAAATTAGATTCTGTAGGCCTTGTCTTTCAGTGGAAACAGTCTGGAAGTTTGTTGTATTTAAAAATATTTCATTATCAGTGAATGCCGCTGAAACATCACAAAGCTATTGCTAAGCAAGTCACGAAAATGAATACGTATATTGTTATTATTTCAGAACAAAAGGTACATAACACTTATCATTATAAGTTGTAATAAAAAACTTGACTGTAAATTGCAATATTCGCAGAACTAGAATCAGAGGAATACAATGACCTGGTGGTTGTTTCATTTCATGATAAATTATTCAGTGCCAAAATTCACGAGGAAAAAAAAATAAGTGCCAAGGAGTTTCATATAGATGTCTCGCTAGTTATATATAAAAATTTACTAGAACATATCAAATTGTCTTGTTGACGTCACATGAAGTATATTGATGCATTTCTACAAACTAGAGAGCTTGACAAACTGCGTAACCAGACTTATAACACGGTAAACGAACCATAAAGTTTTACAAAAAAATTATGCAACTTTCAGCCCAATATTCATCCAAGAAAGAAAGATAAAGTTTCAGAAGCCTCAAAGAATAAATAGAAAACACCAAAACACTAACGTCAGACAGAAACAGTCGTAGAAACTTTTGCAACACGACCTTTAGACCATTGATTTCAAAAGGCGAATGGATCAATTTGAACTTTTCCATTACTATGACATCGCTTATTACCCAATTACTGCGCTGACATGAGCAGAGTGCATTGAACGACGCTTCAGCTTTGAGCAGATGGCGAAATTTATTCGAAGTGCTGGTTTTCTGAGATATGATGGATCGTCGGCTCTTTCGTACTCTCGAACAAAAAACAAGTGGAACTGTGATTACGATGCCCTAGTCTCTCCAATATCTCGCCACCAAAAGCTTGTGTAATTCATAGGAATGCTGTTTGTTTACGGCAGTGTTAATTATAGCACCGCGGAAAAAAATTGCAGTATGAAGTGCGATATAATTTATGTTAGTTGCAGTATCACACGAAACCAAATTTTATCAATGAAGAGCAGAAAAGCGATGTATAACGGGCATGATTTTAAAAAGAAATAATGATTAATGATTAATGATTTAAAAAGAACTATTGGCACTACAAGCATATAGGCTATATATAGTTTTAAATGCTCCGTTCTTCTTCTCTGAAAAAGAATGGAGCATTTAAAACTATATATAGCCCATATGCTTGTAGTGCCAAAAGTTTTAATAAAGAAGAATTTGTCATTCAGAAAGTGTAACGTTTGTGTATACCTTATGAAGCAAATACTTTCAAAGACTTTAAATACGGAGTATTTTATTCCAAACTAAATTTCATTTACTGTTTATATCTATCTATCTATCTATCTATCTATCTATCTATCTATCAATCTATCTATCTATCTATCTATCTATCTATCTATCTATCTATCTATCTATCTATCTATCTATAAGGCGTCTTCTATTTCTGAGAAAAATTCCTGCAAAACGTTTCTCTGCAAGCGTTGGATAGTAAGGAATTTTCATTTTAGGAATTTGGCGGCCGGCGACCAGCGGTAATGCACTTTTCCGATTAGACGTAGGCTAATGTCTACGTTCTTCATGCCATCAATCACTGATAATATGGACAATCCAATTGATATATCGGAGTGACGCAATCATCAGTAGATCTGAAAACTAAACGTTTTTAAATAAGTTTAGAACTGTCCTTATAAAAATGTTCCCAGCACCGGGTAGAGACAAACCTTATTACGTCACACAAATCCTTAAGCCAGCATTGCTCTACTTTCTCATAGATAGTAATCCCCCTTTTTTTTGTTGCCCATTTGCTTGTTTCCATGAGGGGCCTGTGAATTTTGCAACAGCTGTCGATCGTGGTAATAAAGCCAAACTTTAAATGCTTCAGAAAACGTGAGAATGAACCATCATTGTGAGCGCAAAACGCAAAAAAATTCCCAGCATATCCACGGAGTGAATGATGATGAGTGGAGCGAATCGTCCATCAGTCCGTCCGCGCTTTCGTCTGTTCGTTCGCTCTTGCTTTCGTCCGTTCATGTGTCTGTCCGTCCGTGCATCCATTTGTGCGTCCGTCTGCCCTTGAGTCTGTCTGTCCATTCATCCATCCAACCCTGCGTCTAGCGCTACATCCACCTGTGCGTCTCTCCGAGTGTATATCCGTCCATGCATTCGCCCGTGCATCGGTCCGTCCATGCGTCCATCAAACAGACATTCGACGAACAGCAACAGCCAGCGGATGATTAACGGTTTGCCGATAAAACGCTTCGAAGCTTCGCCCCGGTCATCATCATTCACTCCGTGTGTATTCTGTGACGTGGTTTCTACATGCATGCATATATAAGGTGACGGCCGACCCACATCCTATGGAGCTTACCCAAAAAAAATCTTCGTCATGTAACAACGTTAACTTATGGGGTCATAAAGACGTTACAATGTGACCACCTCACGTACTCCTCATTTGGTGTAGGTGGGCATATTCCGGAGACCAGTAAGGGGCACCCAACTTGCAATGCCTGCTATACAAGATACAGTACAAAACCATGCTAGGTGTAAACAACTTTTTAGAAAGGTAATCACACACCAGCGACTGAGCACAATAAAAAAAGAAATGGCCTCACAGTCAGTCATTCCGGGCAAGTCCATGAGGGAGCGTGCAAGTCTTTGCGATAACAGCAATAAATGGACGGAACAGCATCCATCTCAGAAATAGGACAAAAAGTGCGCTCTACGAAGCTTAAGTTTTCGTATCAATATTACTACAACGAAAGATGTATATGGCTCGGAGAAAAAAAAATCACCGCCCTAGCACTCCGTACCCACGGTTAACCAGTGAAAGCTAAAACGTGTGGCCCGGTGTTTAGCAGTAGGTTAAAACCGACGTGGCAACGTAGTTTTTGATAATTATTCGTTATATATTCTTCCTTCTTGATGAGGTTAGACACACATGGGGCTTGGGTTTAACGCGGTGTTTGTTTTACAAGCCGCACATTGTGAGTGGCATAATTATGGTCATGAAAGAGTTTAATGAGCAGTTAAATGCGTTTTGCAATGCGTTAGTCACAGAGGTTATTCTAGAAAAGCACCAAAAATAGAAACGTGAGGGAGCTCCCATTTGCCGGTCTGACTGTGCAGTCCGGGCCCAAAACAGGCCCGGGAGTTCGACTGCCAGCAGGAACTGTGCGCAAATGGTGCAGCAACTTTCCAAGCCACGCTAAATTACGAACGGGAGTGCAAGCACTGGTAGCGAGTGTATTTTCAAACTACGCCACCAAGTTAAATATTGATGTCAAACGCTTGCAACAACACCGTGTCGACGAAAGTGCCGTTTGGCCATGATAGCGATAACATGGCAATTGTGGTAGCGCGTCCGTCGGGCCAAACACAAACTTTCACTTGAATTTGCTGCAGCTGCACTTCAGCTTTGTTATGACTCCTGTGGCTGCATGTGTGTCGAAAAAAAAAACCACTTTGATTGAAATAGTTGCGAGATGCATCTAACCACTTAATACACTGCTCCACAAGTGTGATCATGCAAGGCACAATGTGCGCATGTGAGATGAACACTGTGGTAAACACAAGTCCAAGGTGTGTCTAACCTTGTTAGAAAGCATGAACTTGTAACCAGTTATTGTGAAAGGCTTCAGTGGAGCGTCGTGTTGAACCACTGCTAAACAGCAGGGCCGTACGTTCCAGCTTTCGTTTGTTAAGCATGTGTATGCAGGTGTCAGGCTGTGTTTATATTATTATTATTATTATTATTATTATTATTATTATTATTATTATTATTATCTGACGTAGTGGTAGTAGTATTTTTATGTTATTACTGTTAATTTTGGCCGCCTGAAATTCATTACTATTTCTCTGAAAAAATAAAATCACGGCTCAACTCTGAGCCTTATCACTCACTAACCTTTGTTTTATTGGTTTTTATTGGTGGTTTCATATGGTGGTTTTGGGTCGTTAAACCCCGGATATCAATCAATCAATGATTGTTTTTTACCGTGATTGCTTTAAAGTGTTCATTTCGCAGAAACTCAGGCATCGGTGCCGGTGTCCGCGTTGGTGTCGGCGTCGTTGGTTATGAGCAAATAAAACTAACAAAATGATGAAAAATCTTGAAGCAGAGGGGGGACCGAACCAGGGTTGTTTGGGTCTAATAGGGGATCAAATCCTGGTTGTTTTCATGGCAAGTGAGTGTTTTTCTACACGGCCATGCCTCTGGTTGCAAAGACAGTCAAAAGAACTTCCTCTGCATGGAAATGCAGTGAAAGTAGCTCTCTTGCTTCAAAAACACGCACGTCCTGTATGCATGCTTCACCATCCAACTCGAATAATTGCAGTAATAGAGCCTGGTACAAGCGTCCATTGCCAGCGTGCGTACTATTATGTCATTATTATAATGGTTCCGTGGTTAAAACCCGGTACCCTACTGTAAAAAGCACACACGCTACTGCGATTATTCCCTTAAGGCCACGTAGTGGGTGCATAGCGAATACGAAAAGGCTTTATGCACCAAGTGTTTCAAGTACGCACTACGAACAGGATGTCGCTATCACGTTCAACTACTTAAGGCAACGTTTTAAGGGTCCCGTAATGTTTGTTTTTATTTGCCTATTTTGTGCCACCACTTCTTTAGCCGTATTTTTATTATTACAATTACAGACCTACTTATGTGTCACGTTTCCAATGTTGCTCCTAAAACCCAAGGCTTCATGCACCAGAGTGTATATCTTCGCATTATTTTGAAAAAAAAAATGCTCCGCCATTCGGTCACTTTCCTGACGCACGTGTAGTTCTCATTGAGTTAGTTTGAATTGATAGCTATGCGTTTAACTACATTTGCCTGCACTTGGAACATTGAACTGTTTCCGCTTGACTAAGTAAGACGTAAATTATACCCTCATCATCTTCATCAATGTTATAATGATTGTTGTATTCGCCTTTAATCCTTGGTTATTGTTACTTAGACCCACATTTTTTTTCCATTCCTTTCATTTATTACTTGGTTTCACCCTATATGGGGTCTCGCTCTATGCTTTTATTTACCACGTGACTCATACTGCCAGCAGTATACTTGCTGGTGGGTCGTTTTATTCAGTCGTTTCTATTCATCCTAACTTTTTATTCAATCATCGAAGCTGATCTTCAAGCGATTTAATTCACTCACAATGTCACCGCGACATGTCTGCACGTCATACAGTCGTGTATTAAGGTCGAATTATTTATCTTCACTATCTGGCTATAGTTAAGCGTCAAGTAAAACGTGGGGTAATAAAAAAAGTTGTGTGGGATAAGGTAGGGTAAGTTCGACATTGACGTAGAAGGATAACTTTAAAAACTGCGCCTTACCACCGCACTATTCGTCTTTATAAAAATTCAATAGTTTTATTGCTCTGACGAAACCATACATCGAACATTTTTTTTTCTCTGAAATGAAATAACTCATTGAGTAATATTGAATACCAAAATATTTCATGCATATCAATATCTATATGTTCCCCGGTAAAACCTACCTCTGGTATGGTTCTTTTTACCCTAATAAGTGGTAATTGTTTGCTTTCATAAGATAATATAGATTCACATGAATTGTTAGCCGTACGTGAGTTGCCGAGCGCGTAGTTTCAGGTCATTCCAAAAGTTTTGTGCACTCAATAACAACACAGAACTTGAAAACTTAGCGAGAAACACAATCTCCAAGTCAAGATGAGCGGGAAAAAACTGCATTGACAGCCGCACCAAACAAACGCACGGAGAAAAGCCATTAAGTCCCAGTGTAAAAAAAAATTGGTCAACCGGGGTTGAATGTACTGTTACACAATCAAATTCTCACTATTCTGACCAATTACGACTACTAAGACCACAATTCACAAAAAGCATATCTATTTGTTATCAAATGTGTTCTTAGAGGTAGTATAAGCGATGGATAGAGCGTTGCATCTAGTAGCTGACACGTGGGCGCACTTAGCGAAGAAAGACAGGTGGCCCTACCAGCTTGCGCAGTACCGGCGGCAGGAGTGCATCATGCTTTGAAAATATTCTATATATAAGAAACAAGAAATTATTGAACCATATTGGCACATTAAATAAGAAGTGTAGCAAATGCAAAAGATTATGGGCGTCCTCAACCTCTATAACAGAAAGTTTCGTTTGTTCGATGGCATGAATTTCTTATAATGTCTATTATTTTTAACCACTCAAATACTTGTCCGCTTACTACGACAAGTGTTCAATTTAAAGGAAGCCAACAGAATTGATCGCGTTGACAAGATATCCAAGCGTAAACAATCTTAGCAATTTGTGCCAGAATTAAGAACTCTGTGCGCACCATTTTGTGTGTACATTGGTTCAGCTTCGAGCAATTACAAAAGGGACACAGGGATTAGTCGTTGCCTTTTTTATCGTGTCCACGTCTTTACATCATTACGCCACCTATCAATTTTAATGTATTAACAAGACTATAGAAAACAAATCATTAGAGAAAAAATTTGCAATGTACCCGCAGTATTATAAGGGTGTCCCAGTTTTTTGTTGTTTTTTAATTTCTCCCTGTAGACATTTGCTTAGTATTCTTTGTGAGTGTTTTTTTTTTGTGTGTAAACCTGATTGCGTGCGTTTTTAAGTATTTATTTCACCGATGGCAACCGAATAATTATTGCAAGGAATTTTTATATGTGCACAGCGTAGAAAAAGAAAGTCGCACAACATGAGAAGTTTGATGGAGCTTTTCCACGCAGTTTTCTAGGAAGTTTCCTTCTTCGTTATTTCTATAAGTAGTGCACCCGCTCCTGTTTTAGCAATCAATCCCGCAAAAAAAGAAAGCTCCACTTTTATGAAAAAAAAAGCAACGAAAGACGCCTTGCGTGCTCGCCCTATTTAAGAAGCGTGCACGAAGATGATTGCATGCGCTTGCCCTCAGCGCTGACTCTGAGTACGCTGAAGCGCCCGAGGGGCATTTACGCGCACTTGTGCAAGTCCTTATTGCCCAAGCATTCTGTGTAAGCTCAGTGCCTTTGAAATGGTTGATTTTATGTTGTTGCGGCGACGAGGTTTTGTCGAAGTGCTAATTACGAGCATTCAAGGTCCGCCTTCATGTTCCCCGTTTGACAACATCGGAATTTTTCAGCTCGTTGATTCTGCTGTGCGCTTGTGGTGGCTTTGGGAGGTTAAACTCCACATATCAATTAATCCTGTTCTATGTTTTGTTACAGTAAGTGAGCAGTGCTAAATTAGGCATTGGAAGTGAAATAGGCTATCCATAAAGGAAGAGATATTGTGCTAAAGACCTAGTGACAAACACTGCAATGTCCTTCTAAGCTCTAATGTCATTGTTGGACCACTGTGAAAATGGTGCAGCATTCCGAGCAAATGCCTGGATGGGAAGGGTGTCAAAAATTGACAAATCTCACTAATGTCTTGTGTTGAGGCTCAACCGACGCTGCCTAGAAGGCAAACTATTTGAAAACAACAACGTGAAGCAAAAGTAAGAACACTAACAAAACATGGGTGTTTTCAGTACCCACTCTATTCATTGCACAGCTTCAGGTGTCGTTACCAGTCACATTGTTCATATTACGAACATGCCCAATGTTCAGGTGTGTTCCAATGTTAGCACCAACAAAGGCCGGCTAACCCACTAAATATCCGAGGCTGACTTCATTGTTAGGCTGACAGATAGGTGTATCTCCAAAACAGTCGATCGCCCTCTACTGTAAGGATTTAGCCTATACGTAAATATTGATAAAATTTGAAAAGTGCGTGCAACAATCTCAGGTGTAAAGCAATGTTGACTTAATGGGGTTATGTTGACTTCAGTATAATATGCCAACACATCAGAAACAATACGTTACAACGCTTCACTTTTACAAAATCGAGGCCCTTTCAACATGTTCCTCGCGAGCCAATGGCGAATCGCGTTCATCACTACTGCTGTTTGAAAATTCGGTGTCTTTCGATCTTCACTCTGAACATTTTGTCAGAGGTAATTGGAGAATGATTTAGTGTCTACTTGTCTTTTGTGAACCACGAAATTCACGTATGCAAGATTCAAAAGTCTGAATAGCTTCATGTGGCCCATCTGCGCTGAATACATCTCGGTGCACAAAACTACTGGTGGCCAATTCATAGTAATCAGTCGACTCAAAAAGTGTTCAAGGCTTACTGACCCCACGACTGAATCTTCTGACAATGCTAGCTCAAGAAACTTCAACAAACCTTCTCGACACGCCTAGTGTACCAAAAGAAGATGTCCACTTCCTTCGGAAGAGAAGTATATTCCAGGATGCCTCGCACGCGTAAGGGTTGAGTCAAAGTTCGCCGTTGAGAAGAAGAAAAGCGCTCAGTGGCCCTTCTCACTCACGCGAAGCGTGTGTGTCGGCTGGTGTCGAAGCCTTGAACTTGATTAACCACCTAACCATCTATACCAAAGGTATCTGCAAAACCAGTAGCTTCATTTGAAAGGCTAACCATCACTGCGTCTTACCAGCTGAAAAGAAGGGCAGTTTTGCGGCATTGACTCATTATGATTTCAAGGCAAAAGCCATTGACGCTGGGTAAAAAACCTTTAAACCACACTCTAGGAACGTTTACGCTTAGTTTTTTCAAAGTGGTGCAGCAACACACATTCAAGTAGCCATTGAATTAGTTTAGTGAAAAAGCTCACAGCCTCATCAGTTGACCACCTAAAAAAATTGCGAATCTGTGCAGTACGTGCGGAGTTATAAAGGTCTGTCTGAGGCTGCAATTGCATTCTCCGTTCTCTCATTTCGACCAAAGCACTTCACCCTGTCAAAATGTGATGGCATTGGCGACGAAATTATGTCACGTGCATTTTTTTTTCAGTGCGATTGCACGTGTACGCGAGGAGAGGTCGTGGCCTCCCGTGGCAGCTGCAGAAACTCCCGAGTGTGCCTTGCTCAAATCATCCAATTGCAATACTTAAAACCGTGATGCAGTAAGACTTGAGTGTGTAGTGCCATTTTTCGTGAGAAGAGAGCAATCTTTAGCTAACTGAGGTTGTTTTAATTCCACTCAACTTAGTGGTTATTGGAATTCTTTCCTCTGTGTCTCGCCTCCCCAAAGGAGCAAGCAAGCGTTATGTCCCTAGAGGTGACAGTCGTCAGCCTGTTCCTATCCTATTTTCATGTATATAAACTAAATATGTAAAGTAAATAACTAAATAATAAATAAATAGCCTTGTGCTTCTAGACCTCCTCCATTACATATACTATGTATGCTGTCCCTTTTTCTGTACTAATAACTGAAAAATAAACTTGAAACTTGAAACTTGAAGCACAACCCTTCTACCAACAAACCACTGGTTTCATATCAGTCGGCACACTTCTAGTTCTCGAAGAGAATAATAGTTAAAAGTTTTTTGCTCAGCACTTTACGCATGTCATGTCCTGGGTACAAGAACAAAAATTTCAATGAACAAATTACCCGTCCTTTCTCTGTGCATTACCTTACGCATGTGCTTGTCACCGTCACCGGCAGCCTTCTCAAGTTTAACTTATCAAAAAAAACACCAACTCGCCAGCCTCCAGCTTATACATACAAGCTAGCAGTCTTTCCGCATATACAGACATTACGACACCGACTAAAGAGATAGAAAGACGTGCGAATGCAAAAGTAGTGACTTCACCTTCCGACAAATTGAAGTTTACGCGCACTAACCAGAGCTGCGTTATTGGGAAAGCATGGTTGGCAAACAAGTATAAAATTAGGTCTTTAATGACTGATGTGTGGGGTTTAAAGTCCAAAAATCACCATATAAACATAAGAGACGTAGTAATAGAGGTATTCGAAAATTTCTACCAGCTGTAGATTTTTAAAATGCACCCAAATCTGAGCACACAGGCCAGCAGAATTTTCACCCCATAGAGAATGCAGCTGCCACAGTCGGAATTCGATATGGTGTTGAAATATATATTTATTTTTCAAAACAGTGTTCCTGAGTTTGTGAGCTCGGGGTGATCCTAGGTGGGAGGGTCCCTTATTCCAGGATTCCTTTGGCCGCAATCGCCTCCCGAGCCCTGGCGACAAGTCTTCGTTAGTCGTCTAGGTCGCGTGCGGCAATCTTGGCCTCCCTCGTCTCGGCTGGGGGGTTGATACGAGCATTCGTTGCGGGCTTGGTATTGGCATTTTCGTGGCACCACGGGTACTCGAGTAGTAGGTGCGCCAGTGTGTCTGGCACGTCACATATCGGGCAGTTGTAAGCGTATAGCGTTGTGTAGAGTCTATTAAAGGCCGTGTGTATAGGTGTTAGCTTTAAGTCTCCGAAGTGCTGTGGCCTCTTTTTAGTCAGCTTGGGGTGAGGTAGCGCGTACACCCTGCAAGTTAGACGATAGTGTTGTAGGATGGCGTTTTCTGTCGGTGGTACGGTCTCCACTTCTTTTGTAGCGCTGGCTAACAACGGGTCAAGCGGGGTGCTCAGGAGGGCCTGTTTGATGTGACCGCGGGCCGCGGCGTGAGCCACTTCATTTCTTCTGAGCCCCTCGTGTCTCGGTATCCATACTACGCAGGTGTGAGGAAGTGGAGGTCGGCTCTTTTTCAGAATTTTGAGAGTGGAGATTCGGCCTCGCATGTGATTGCGGACAGTGGATTGGGAATCTGTGAAAACTACAACCACGTTCTTATCAGTTGTAGTAGCAAGGGCGATCGCTGCTTCTTCGGCAGACTCAGAGCTCCTCACCCGGAGTGTGGTGGAGGCCAGCGCTTGTCCTTCTGCCTCAACCACACTTAAAGCGTGGGCGTTTTTGCCCGGGTATTTAACCAAGTCAACGTAGCGAGCATCTGGATCGTGCTGGCGTTTTCTGCGGATGGTGTCGACTCGAGGATTCATCTTTACCGATGGTACTCGGGATGCATGTTATGCGGTACTTGGGCGATGCTGAATGATTCTCGCAGGTATGGCAGTGTTTCCTCTTTGCGGTCTGCCTCGCAAATGTAGCTCTCGCTGTAGCCCAAGCGCTCAAGAGCCGATCTGCCCGTCGGCATAAGCTTAAGTCTCTCGAGTTTGCTGGTCTATTGGGCTTCTACCAGTTCTTGCCAGGTGTTGTGTATACTCATTCTTAGAAGTGTGGTGGTCGACGCCATTGGAGGTAGCTGTATGGCGAGCTTCGTAGCTTTGTGGCTGAGCACATTCAGCTTGCTGACTTCAGATGTCTTGAGAGCGAGGTACGGAGCTCCATAGATGATTCAGCTGGTTAGAAGAGCCTGCACAATTCTCAAGACATCGCTTTCCTTCAGGCCACTGCGTCGGTTTGCGACTCTCCTTACGAGCTGAGTGAGCTGGAAGACTGTGCGTTGAAGTCCAGAAAGAGTGGCGGCCCCTGATCTGTCATGTTGCATGTTCAAGCTGAGTACGCGAAGCAATGTGACCTTCAGTATTTGGACATCGTGAAGAGAGATGCATGGGTCTAGCGCTTCGCAGGTTGGAGGTCTTCCTCACGTGTGGGCCTTGAGTACCAGAAATTCTGATTTTTCAGGTAGATTTGCAAAAATTGATGCAGTAGTTAACGGTGGTCAAATCTCATGTCTTGGGTGACCGAGCGTCATGCTGGCAACTGCACCCGGTTTTTCTCTACTGTGAAGGCAACCAATCTCTCACTACTGAAAATATAAATATATGATAAGTCGCCTAAACTTTAAAGTTATTCCGGTCTTCGTTCACCAATCTGGCCCTTTTCTTTACTGTAAAACTGGGACTTTCACCCTTTCAACACTTCTGAGGTGGGGCAAAAATTTTGAAAAGTTTGTTTTGCCTTGACATTCTTGTCCTGCCTAGGCCAACCTCGCAGTTTGGTGACACAAAGATTTGGTGCAGATTCTTCGTGCGCGAATACCTTGAGTTCATTTATTTACTCCAGGTTCACAATGCCCAAGTGCCTGTTACTTTTAACTCTTCTGACGTGGGTTTCTTTTCTTTTATTCGTGTGACATTTATTTTTATCGCACCATTCTCATTTTAACGTGTTTCGCAATACGTGGCATCCGATAGTGTTGGCGAAAGCATCATGTGGAATGAACGAATAACTGCACGTATTCGCTCATAATATCAGGAGACGAGAGCCTCCATGCATGAGCTTGCATATAGCAGGCAAGGAGAAGCCACTTCCTATGTTACGCAGATTGATTGTACTGTCTTCGACCTCGTAAAAAAACAATAATTTACTCACACGTAATAAAGCTGCCCCACAGGCTACACTCAAAAGTGCTACACAGCCTACTTGACGGCACACAGGCGAAACACTGCATGGGAGTCTCCCAGCCACGTCGTCGTCCTCTTTCACACTAGATAAGAAAGAAACACGTGCATTTCTAACATTAGGCCATCCTGAAGCGACTCAACATCCTCGTTAAGGTTGTCCTTAGGACGTTTTTCACTGTTCTACATAAAAATGTTCGGCCATCCTCAACTACCTACTAAATGTCACATTATGGACACAATATGAAGAAAGAACAAAAGATAAATAACCCAAAACGATACTGAAGCGTAAAGCTCTTGAAATTTCGCAGAAGTTCACTTGTTCGTATCGCGAAACCTTCAAGGTAATGTCGTACTTTCCGGCCATTCTGACTGGCTTGACCTTGGGGAAAGGCACGACACGCGCGATGCTGGTGTCCTCTCCCCTAGACTTCGGCTTCGACGCGTGGTCATGCTCGGGCTTCCGCTTTTGGCCCGTCCAGGGTGAATATTCCTGCGTATTTCCTCTCCTTTTTTTTCGTATTTGTTGTCTTCGTCTCAGCATCTTTTTTCACGTCACTCCGGCACTGTTCATTCTCCTTTCTTCATGTCTGCTCTACGCAAATTTTTTCCCGATTCTTCCGGTCGCTTGTCTTCCGTACCGTCACCTTGGCTTGGTTGGTCTTCTGTCTTGTTGTCTTTTACAACCTCGCCTTCCTCCATCTCATCCTTATATGTCGCCTTTAATCCCTGAGCTGCTTGTTCGTCATCTTCCTTTTCGTTCCTTCTACACCACAATGCCCTGCTGTTTCTTTCGCCGTTCCGGGTTTTTTCTCACTGCCTTTTCTTGTAGCACCAAGGTGTGAGTTTTTCTGCTTTTCTTTGCCGTCAGCTTCGGCTTCGTTCGTGTCTTTTACATTTTCGTTGGATCCAGTAGGCCTCTTTGGCTTTCGTTTTTCACCTATGAACGCAGTCGGTACCTTACTATCTCCGGAGTTCTCGGCGTGAGGGGGAGGGGTTCGTTGAAGAAACGAGTTCACGTGCCTTTTTCGGGCCGCAACTGGCGCGACTTCTCGTTTCTCTAGACAATGAACATCCCCTTCTACCACCATAACGCTTTTTATTGAGTGTGGATGATGGCCTGTCGCGTAAGCTCTGGAGCCAAAGTGGACAAAGGTACGAAGAAAACGTACCTCAAAATCTTCCCACGATGTGATTTGGGAGCTCCTCGAATGGCACCAGTCAATGGCAGCTCGAACCAGTTGGGCCTTGGCCATTTCAAGCATGAAGAAGCATAACTGTAGTGGGACAAAATTAGTGACAAGTTTAAAATCTTGATTACTGGCAAAGAGCGGCCCTTTATCAAGGCAGACAATACAACGAAGGTACGAATTGATATCGTTGTGAAGATGATACTCAATTTGAAAACTTTTGGAAGGGTGTCACGGGAAAGTTTTCAAAATGTAAATATTCGGGAACTTCCACAGTGCAGCCAGAATAGCTTCGATAAAACCTGCACTACCCAACAATTGATGCCATCATTTCTTTGTCACATTCTCGTTTACCATCCTGTAAAAACAGCGTTTTATATAGCTTCTTTTAAAGTCAATTTCGATGTCACTACGCGGTGCTTTCTTGAAGCTCACCGAATTGTTCTTGAATACCCTTATGAGCATATGTCAAATAGATACCATACAATAAAGACACCAGAAATATTATGCATCTCAATGGTACTTTTTAAAGTGCCACCTTCATGCAAATAATATTAGAATGACACGTTTCAGTTTTATCGAATTTCAATCCTTGTGCAGAAGGAATCAACCAAAGCTATCTTGTTTTGTTTACAGTTGTATAGACCTCACAAGCAATACTATCATGCAGTCAAGTCTGGGGACATTTGAAAGAATGCCGATTTTTCTAATGCTTTTTTCTAAATAACCATGAAATCAATTTGAATTTATTATACGATCCTACAAAAACAGAGGCGTTCTTGGGCGCACAGTCACACAAGTTATGCGGAAAAGACGACTTTCTTCATATGCTGTGCTGTAACACACCACTTTAAAGAGCAAAACTATTGGCAGAAACCCAGTTCTTCGCGAATAATTCCGCTTCTTGTAAAATCACTAGAAGTTTGGAAATATTCAGAAATGGGTCATTTGAATACTTTATTAGCAATATTTACATCTATGCTTGTAAATACACGAGCACGTTTTACTCTTGCCCAGTGCGGCAGCTCTGTTTTACACGAGTGCAGCCAGGATTTCGCTATCTTGTGCTACCAGTGTTTAAACCCTTCCGAAGCCTCATCACTAACATTCCAATGTATATTCATAATACTAGCTTCAGAGATCAGCAGACGATGAAGACAAGAAGTGATCGTGAAATGCTGTCTCCCTGGTTTTGCGCCAAAAAGTGCGTGCACCACAAGCATCATGATGAAAAAATCAGTGTCCCTTCGTCACTGTTAAAGACTCTGTGTTGGTTTTTATGGGTCAGGCTTCCAGGCGGCGCTACATGTAACGATGGCCAGCGCTCCGCGACAACTGACATATACAGGTTGTGCCACGTAACTCGAGGCAGAGTTCAAAAATATGCTGAAACACGTAATTACGACACGACCGAATGCACCTTACTCACCGTTGCCTGGAGTTAGTCAGACTAGTTTTTGTGTTCCCTATTACTGCTCAATCAGATATGTTTAAATTAGTAGCTTTTCAAGAAACGAAGATAGACAAAAAATTTCAAAGAGAAACTTGTAGATCGGTTTGCAAAACATTCGATTAGATAGTTTTGAGCTTCATATCTGTTAGATATTGTTGTTTTTCTGCTAATTGCGAATGCCCGCCGAAAAAAATACCACGTGACAAACCCCCTCGCGCAACAGTGCGCACAATGACTCTAGTGCACCCTAACAATCCGCGTACGAATGACACGCTTCCCTCACATCGGTTTATGACTGCGATAAGCAGTCGCAGCGGTAATCATTTTGGAGGCTCATAGCAAAACGTGTTCATCGTAAAGCTACCACCATCGTTGCGACCCTGCCGAGTCAGCACAATGGGCAAATACTATGGTCGTTCCTACGCGGAACGTTGGGAAGCACTGGAATCATTGCGCGCACTGGCACACGAGTGGGTTTGTCACGTGGTTTTTTTCGTATTTTGCAGGCGTTTATAATTAGCAGAAAAACACTAATACTTAAAAGGTATAAATTTCAAAACTGTCTAATTGGAAGTTTTGCAAACCAGTCTACAGCTTTCTCGTTGAAATTTTTTATCTTCGTTTCTTGTAAAGTTGGATAATAAACCTATCTAACTAAACAATATTCGCGAACACAAAAAAAACAGTCTAACTCCAGGCAACGGTGAGCAATACGCGTTCGATCGCGTCGTAATTGCGTGTTCCGGCGTATTTTTAAACTCTGGCTTGAGTTACGTGGGACACCCTGTATATGCAATGTTACACACGTATGTACTCGAACAAAACCAAAAGTTGTCGTCCAAGGTACGAAATGTCTTGTGCGATGGAGCCGAGTTACAAACTTTGAATGACCGATAACTGATGTTGTAAAACTTTTGCCTTGAGAAAAAATAGAGCTTACTAATGTTAGCTTGCGCAAAATAAAATGTTGCCTTGTGTTCTGTAGTGCCTTTTAGTTTTTTTCTGGAGGCGACCGAATGGTGGGTAAAATTGGCTAGAGCTACAAATTGTAGGCTGACTCAGGTACTGGCCTGTAATTCTAAATTGTGACTGCCTTTTATTGGTACCACCTACCAGCTAATGATCGTTGAATGGTGGCTTGTGCTGACTAGCGCATGACAAGCGTAGCTTATGTGGCCTACTATGACCTGATATTTCTCATGTCTGACTGCGTACGAATGCGCAGTAGTTTGGCTTCTTTCCCGAAATCGGCTAATGCTGACCTAACCTCGGCTCCTGCTGCAATATGATACCAACCCAATCTAATCGTACGCTGTTGAACTTAGGGCTATTTGCACTAAACTTGACAACCCAGAGCTAAGAAAAAAACACAAATGGTCTTGATTTGCAGGCCATGACGCGATGTCCAAAACCGTTAGGTGACGGAAAAGCCCGTCTGGCTGTTTAACTTCGAAAACAATTTTTCTACAGTTCACAACACTGCGCGTAAAACTGGGACATGTTCCTCAGTTTTAAAAGAGAGTAACTCCAATTGTATTGCTGTTGTACAAAGCGTTGTCATGCCAGTCTCACTCCTGTGTTTTACTTACAAGGAAAACTTTATTATTGGATTTGTATTGGTCGTGCTTTCTCGATTGCCTTTCAGCGCCATAGAAAGATTATCACTTGTAGTTTCTAACTTTCTATTTCTTTTCTGAGCATCAAAGGAATTTTTTTAATCGATCCACGAAACGAAGCAGAAAATATTGATTCTCGCGGCATGGACGTGAACTGTTGTCAATGAGCACGCTAATGTTTCCAACAAATTAAAAAAAAACAGCAATATATCTGCCATGAATCCCTGCTCCACTCACCTGAACCTGTAGCTAAATGAACAAAAAAAAAACAATTGCACGTTAATCTTCTCAGCACACTGTGTCTTTTTAAATGTACCAAAATTTCCGACATTCATTTGTGTGCTGTTTTTCTTTCAACTAAATTTCTTACAAGAAAATTGTTGAAGGACTAAGTGGCGCTTCATGTTCTGGGCTACGGGACATAAATTACGACTTTAAATATAGAATGATGAAAACTGAGCATCAGCTCTCCTGAAAACACAACACTATCATTACGAATGTTTCACATGAGATGCTTAATATGTCTTCCAAATAGATCTATGTAAAACGCATTTGCTGTGATCTTTGTCCGTGCAGCATTCATAAAACCATCGAGCTACTTATCAGCTTCTAACAAATATTTCCAAATTACGATTTCACAAAAACCAGCCTCTCATTTACTACGTTATTAAAAACATAAAGCCTACGGAATGATATGGTTAAATCGCAGGGGTTTAATGGCTCTACCACCAATCCTACCGGTCCTGACGCCCAAAAAGACGCCAGACCTAGCGGTGCTGCAGTCGCTGCGATTCAACATGTCAACCTGCCACCATTTTGGCCCAACAGCCCCAGCACATGGTTTCTGCAGGTCGAGGCGCACTTCCGTCTACAGCTAATCACCAGCCAACAGACCAGGTACTAGAATCTGGTGTCCTGCTTACCTCCGGACGTAGCCTACGACTTAGCTGATATTTTAGCGTCGCCGCACCCGAGCCATTCCTACGACACGTTGAAGGCAGCTATCATTTCCCGCAAGTCTGAGTTCGAACACAGCAGACTTCAACAGCTCATCACGGCTACAGAGCTCGGTGACCATTGCCCATCACAGCTCCTGCGATGCATGCGCCAGCTCCTTGGCGGCCCCTCCGCCCCTCAAGAGGAGAAGCTATTACGTGAGTAGTTCCTGCAGCGCTTACCACAGAGCATGGTCCCCGTCCTCGTAGCTGCAGGAGATGTCCTACTAGACACACTCGCTGAAATGGCTAACAGAGTGGCGGACTACTCGCGGGCACATAGCCTCAACACCGTTACCACACCGCCACCGGCCACCGCTGCAGACCCGGCGCTCGCGAGCATCGAGAACCGTTTGGACGCCCTTGTCAGGCGCCTTGATGACTTTGTACCTGCGCATCGTCGACCGTCATCCAGGTTCCAGATACACAGTCGCTTCTTGACGCCCCCACGTTCTCCGGAACTTTGGCCACCCGACGCGCCGTGGGACGTTTCATCCTCAACCGTGTGCTGGTACCACCGCCAATTCGGTGCCTCTGCTCGCAAGTGCACTCGCCCGTGCTCCTGGTCGGGAAATGTGACGACCGGCCAATGACGGCGGCAAGTGGTACTGGTTGAAAGTCAGGCCGCCTTTTCTATGTTTCTGATAAGATCACTGGCGCTTGCTTCCTAGTCGACACAGGAGCCCAGGTTAGCGTCATCCCGGCCTCGTGTGCAGATCGCCGTCGCAACGAACAGACCTGCCCACTCCAAGCGATCAACAATTCCGCCATTCGCACATACGGCACGCGCTCTCTTACACTTGATCTTGGACTACGCCGTACGTTCCGCTGGATTTTCATCCTCGCTGACGTCTCGCAAGCTGTTCTTGGAGCTGACTTCCTCACTTTTTTCAACCTTGCTGTGGACATGCATGCTCATTGCCTCATTGATCTCAACACCCGCCTCTCCATCAACGGTGTACTCTGTATTTCCTCGCCAACGGGACTGCGAGCTCTCACACCTGCTTCGC
This sequence comes from Rhipicephalus microplus, assembly GCF_043290135.1. NCBI lineage: Eukaryota > Metazoa > Arthropoda > Arachnida > Ixodida > Ixodidae > Rhipicephalus > Rhipicephalus microplus. Next base: position 109,402,923 of record NC_134701.1, read on the forward strand.
TGTATGCAAAAATACTCGACGACTTTCCCAGCATCACGAAGCCGCACACCAGAGAGTCACCGGTAAAGCATTTCATCACTCACCACATTGTGACCACTGGACCTCCCGTTTTTACATGACCCCGTCGACTATCTGGAGAACGCCTCGCCATCGCCCGCCGTGAGTTTGAGCACATGCTTGAACTCGGCATCGTGCGGCCTTCCTCCAGCAACTGGGCGTCGCCACTCCACATGGTGCCGAAGAAAGATCCTGGCGACTGGAGACCATGTGGGGATTACCGCGCTCTCAATGCCCACACCTTACCAGACCGCTGTCCACTTCCTCACATACAGAATTGCACATCAAATTTGGCTGGGTGCACAATCTTCTCTAACATTGACTTGATGAAGGCTTACCATCAGATTCCTGTAGAAACCGCCGACATTCCGAAGACGGCCATCACCACCCCATTCGGTCTGTTTGAATATGTGAGGATGCCTTTTGGATTGCGCAACTCTGCACAGACCTTTCAGCGCACTATCAACGAGGTCGCGTGAGGTCTCGATTTCGTATTTGCCTACCTTGATGACCTCCTTGTAGCAAGCTCATCCGACCCTGAGCATGAAGCCCACCTGCGCACCCTGTTCCACCACCTTGATGATTACGGTTTCGTAATTAATCCCAATAAGTGCATCTTCGGCGTCGCTACGATAGAGTTCCTAGGCCACCTTGTCACTCCAAAGGGTATACAACCACTCGCCAGCAAAGTGAAGGCTATTCGAGACTTTCCACCCCCGACTTCACTGAAGAGACTCCGAGAATTTCTGGGCCTACTAAACTTCCATCGCCGCTTTCTTCCAAAGTTCGCCACATTCCTAAAGCCCTTGACCGACCTATTGGCTAAAAAGAAAGACCCGGCTGCGCCACTGGAATAGCCCAAGGACGCTGCATCTGCCTTCGACGCTGCCAAGAAGGCTCTAGCGGACGCTACCATGCTCATACATCCCGTCCCTGATGCCCCAATTCGTCTCATCACCGATGCATCAAGCGTGGCAGTTGGCGCTGTTCTCGAGCAGCACGTATCCGGTTGGCAGCCCCTTGGGTTTTTCTCGCAAAAACTGAAGCCACCAGAGACAAAATATAGTACATTTGCCCAAGAACTCCTCGCGGTATACCTCGCCATCAAATATTTTCGTCACTTATTGGAGGGCCGAGTCTTTTACGTCATTACAGACCACAAGCCCCTGACGTTTGCCTTCCATCGCAATCACAGCATTTATACTGCACGGAAGATCCGTCAACTATGCTTTATTTCCGAGTTCACTGTGGATTTCAGACACGTACATGGGCCGGAAAATGCTGCTGCTGATGCACTATCCCGCATCGATGCCTTGTCGACCCAGCCACCACTAGACATGGAAGAGCTAGCAGCTGCCCAAAGCAACGATCCTGAGCTGCATCGTCTTCGCTCTTCATCCACGCCTCTATCGTTAACGGAGTGCCCGCTTCCATTTTCTACTTCATTAATAACGTGCGAAACGTCTACTGGTGTCCCTCGGCCCTTCGTGCCTTCAGCTTTTCATCGTGCAATTTTGATCAATTGCACAACATTAGCCATCCTGGTATTCGTGCGACCCAAGCTAGTCCCATCTCGTTTCCTTTGGCCAAGCATCAATGCGGATGTCCGACGCTGGGCGCGATCCTGCCTTGAGTGCCAGCGCGTTAAAGTTCACCGTCACACTGTCACGGCAACATCCCCGTTTCGACCTCCAGACGCAAGGTTTTCTCACGTTCATCTCGACATCGTCGGTCCTCTTCCGTCATCGCAAGAAGCCTGTTACCTGCTGACATGTGTGGATCGCTTCACCAGATGGCCGGAAGTGTTTCCCATTTCCAACATTACAGCACCAACAGTTGTCAAAGCTTTCAAAAACGGCTGGGTGTCGCGCTTTGGATGCCCTTCTGTCGTCACCACTGATCGCGGTCGTCAGTTTCAATCGGCCCTTTTCACCGCACTTGCCAATATCCTGGACATTCGACACATCCACACAACTGCCTACCATCCTTCCGCCAATGGCATGGTCGAACGTCTTCATCGACAAATGAAAGCTGCCCTCACTGCTCACCAGCCAAGGGAACGTTGACTCGACCACCTCCCCTTCATACTTCTGGGCATCCGATCAGCATTGAAAGTGGATCTCGGCTCTTCATCAGCCGAACTAGTCTATGGCGTTTCCCTGCGTCTTCCAGGAGAATTCTTCGAGCCATCATCGCCACCTTCCACTCACGATGCCTCCACGTACATTCGAGAACTGCGCACCACGTTTCTGGGCCTTGCTCCTGTGATTCCTGCCGACCGACACCCCCAGTATGTCTTCGTCAGTCAGGATCTGCATGACTGCAATCACGTCTTCGTTCGGCGTGACCAAATACGGCCAACACTAACACCAGCCTATGATGGCCCATTCCGCGTACTCCATCGTACACCTAAGACGTTCACGCTGGACATCAATGGCCGTGAAGACGTCGTAGCTGCTGATCGACTGAAACCTGCGTATATCGCCGCTCTCGTGGCTGCGGGGTTTCAATCTAAAGTCTCGATGCCAACATCCAAGCATGTCCACTGGGCGACTCCTCTGGTGATTCCTACGGCTCTCGCTCTACGGGGGGGGGGGGAACCCTGTAGCGCCTCAATGCGGCGCTCGTCAAGGAAGAAGAAGTTATCATTTGGGCCGCGCGGCGGGTGCAGCGCGATAATAAAAAATCAGTTCGAAAACTGAACGCTGTCAGGGCTGGATCTTTCCGTGTTAGCTCCGACAATGTATTAGAAACAAGCAGGAATGTACCTGGATTATTCTTACGGCTGCTAGCACACTACCACGTTATCGTTTAAGAACATATACCCGGCGACGCGAAATCGGGAGGCAGCTCGGGAAAAATTGTATTGACATGTCAAAACAGAAACTCAGGAGGAGTGAAGCCTGTAGGAAAAGGTGTTCGAGCTTAACTAACGTGAAACTTTCAGAGGGGTGACGCCTGCAGTTCTTCGAGAGAGATTTCTTTGATCAGGCACTTGTAGTGCCAAGCCAAAACCAGACAAACAGAACAGGGCAATTCTTCTCAAATGCCGTCATCGGAAAGCTGCGTCGAAATGCAGCTTACTCTGAGTGCTTCTTCTTTTTCCTTGCTACATGCCCGCTTTCAGTTACCTAAGGCGTGAAGTGAAGAAAGTTTCAGCTGCATCAATGGCTGATGATATCTTATTCATTTTAGTAGACTGGTGTAGAGTAGAAGAATTCGCCCAGTTTCGGGGTCACATACGAGTTTTCTAATAGACTGCAACTACTTGACATACCGCGACTACATGACACGCCAAAAAACCTAGCACCTATAAGGTGCTTCGCAGCTAAAGCTTCCCAGAGCTGGCAAGCCCGCGATCGAAAGAACATCAGTCAGTCGCAAACGGCGCACACAAATATGCATAAGACCGGCACCCCTACCTAGGCCTCGAAATTTAACCCACGTTCTCACCGAGTTTTTTGTGGTGGTTATGAAATACGAATACTTTTGCAACAGATAAGACGTAGATTGCAAATTTGCAGAGATGAAGAGATATGATGCCTGTTACCACGTGATATAAGCACCGGAAACACCGACCGTCAAGAAGGAACACTCCTCTCTTTATTGGAAGAAGCGGTGGGTGTTTGATGGCTCTCGGCACAGATTTCCCCTTTGTGTCTTTTCTGTAACCAAAATAAAACGACTAATAAATTTTATACTTTTTTGCCGATTCAATGCCTTGGGGAAGAGCATACTAATACAACATCTTCAAAAACTAAACCACAGGCATGTTCTATTTGCCATTCTGTACTATATAACTGCGGCTAAATTCGATGTGCGACTTAATTATTATTGCTTTGAATGAACAACTAATTACAGTTATTTTTTGTTGAAGTAATGATAAAATACTACTGTCAGTATGGAAAGTATACGCCTTCTTGTCCGCCAAGTTCCTTCGATGGGGATGTGCCAAGCACGGAGGACAACAGACGAAGAACTTCAGCATTGGAAGCGGACAGTTCAATCATTCGACTATGGTTGGTGTCCACGTTTCGCTTCAAGCATTATACACGGCACCCAACCTGTGACCCTTCGCTACATTCAGTGAGCTAATTAAGAAAAACCAAGATGGAAAGCTATTCGGACAATGCGATAACTAAACGTCCGCTGAAAATCAAAAAGTCAAGCAAGAAAATCTGGGGAATGGGTTTCCAAAGTGAGTCCACCATTCCATTATTCAAAAATGTTTTCTGGGGTCTTTGAAACGTTCGTGATCAGTCGCTCTTGCCTATCAAGATGCGTTTTTTTAAACCAAAATTTCCGCACAATGTACCACAACAGTGTTAAATGCCGCAGTTCACCATGACATCAGTGACGTATTTCCTTCGAACATTTGACGCTGTTAAATTGACATGAAGAGAACAGAAGAGTGAAAATGTAGAAGAGGTTTCGGAAATTAGGTAGACCCAGGATTCTAACCCACGACTTCTTGGTTCACGGCGACTCTTGCCGCTGCATGCCCAACTATAGCGCTGAACATATAGGAAGGGTATATAACAGCTGCCTCATATATTTACACTCCTCCTCTCTGTACCTGTGCTCCTGGTTTGTTAGAGTGGTGCCGACAAACCAAGAAATGTATTGCGTTTAGGAGAACTATTGCGTAATGGCACCCACGAGCCTCACAGCGTCTCAGCAAGGAACGCTTCGGGGATGCCAGCTCAAAGCAGGCGGCAATGATGGCCCAAGATGAGACCCATGAACTCAACTACTGAGGGAACGTTCAGTGCCGGCAACAACTAAGCGATAATTAGAAGCAGCTACAAAACACGATGCCTCGCCACCAAGATCCATCTGCCTCTACGAGGTCACACTCAGAAGATTGCAAACACGAAGATACACAACGATCCCGGTCCTTCACACGATATGCCCGACAAAGCACGCTGCCAAGAGCCAGCAGCGACGGAACTTATCTTCTGGGAATGCGCCATTTGCGAATCAAGCTTAGCTGTTTTTATGAAAAAATCTCCACGTACTCTGCCTCACCTGCAGCAAGACATAGAGGAGACTACCAACTGCATACTTGAAGACCCCCTCATCAGTGCCAGGGGAAACTTGTGGTACCCTGCCTTGCGCACGACCGCTACTTCCTGCCTCAATAGGGAGCTGATCAGTTTTAGGTCACCTGTGCCCTCTTTTCTTTCAATTTTTTACAGCGTGGTGCTGAAACCAACAAGCTAGAACACATAGTAAGTAGTTCATAAAATATTCAATCAATCAATCAATTAACGAGCACCGAGAGACGACACTCAGGTACTTTCCGCCGTATGCTATGGTGCTTCCTTCGCAGTGTTCGAACAGACGCTGGCATCAGGGCACCCTTCCAACGCCACCTAAATGGCTCTGGTAATACTCATCATAGCGAAGCATGCCCTATGCACTTAGCTACGACTACGTTTCTGAAGCTAACCTTAGACGCCACGAGCAGTTTGACTTGATGACGACGGGGTTACGTGATTTCTCTTCTGCGCTGTATTGGTGTGCCAGTAATTTGCTTTGTCTTTCGGGTTGTTCTGGCGTCTAGTTTTCAGATAAGCTAGTGGTGTTTTTCCACCGTCTACTGATACGAGTGTGAAAGCATCAACTACGCGTAAGTAAGCGCTACTGGAGGATAACTGCATCGAGAGGCTAAATGTCGCCCAAGTGAGTTGGCTGCAGTGAAGGACACACCAGGACCGGCCATGATGCCTTTGCTTGCTTCAGGCTCAAGCTTAGAACTCTGCCTGTCGTGTGTCTCAAGTTGAGCCTGTTGCGACACAACTAGCTGCCGTACACACACTAAACAGTGCTGCAATGATCACCTTTACCGAAGCGATCCACCAGCACGACGCTCTTCGCTAACGCAACGCCACATGCCAAGTACATCCACAGGACCGTCGCCAACCGGTGAATCTTACACCCGTCAGCATAGTAGACAGTGAGTCCACAAAACTCTTTAGTGAGATTCTTTAGATCTCGCTTGCACCAGCGGAAAATGCCTGTGGTCCAAGTGGGGTTTGCGCAATGTTAAGGTAAGCATGCAGCACAGTCTATATCCCGGTCGCGAATTGTTGCTTGTCTTGATGAAGTGTGACCAAACCCGCATGGGCGCGTGAACGTCTGAGGATGCAGTGGCAACTAAACAGACATGTACATTACATATCAATGCGCATTACACATTCATATGCTTTTCTGAAAATGAGTCACTTTCTTGTGCCAATTCATATATCAGAGGAATCAACCACACTTTTTTTTTACCAGTGCATCATTCTGCCTTGGGTCAGAGCACAGAATCACCATTCTGTTGTGGTTGAGGGCTGAAAGCATAAATACATCTTTTGAACGAGGAGCTGCAACTAACAAAATAATTGTGATACCATTAGGCTTAGAGCCTTCTAAATTTATGAATGTGAACTTCAAAGACCTGAATGACTAGGTAGTGTTTGTGTATTTTCTATGCGCTGAAAAGAACACACACAATCGCTCCGATAATGACAAGTGAGGCATACAAAAGTTCTTCATTAGTTTCGCCATTCAGTAAGGAGCGCCAATAACGTAGGCATCTCAGAACCACCCAGAACTGGTCGAAAAAACTATAGATCTTGCGAATACGGTGCGTGCTGCGTGCCTTCGTTGCGTGCCCGTTCACTCTGTACCCTCTCAAGCGTTGCATACGCTTGTGCTTAATTGAATCACAAAATATAAAATATGTAAGGCACGGTATTGTCTCCCCTGAAAGTGCAATTTGGCTCACTGATTTTGCTACACGGAACGCGGGACGTTCCAGTAGATTGTTAGTCAACACGGCCAGACACGGCTAGACAACAGGGTCAATCAAAGCGTTTCGATTGCCAGCAGCGACTTGAATGCTTGATGAGCACGATGCCAGCCGAGGAATATGGCAAAAATAAGACAAGTTTTCTCTGAGACAAGGAACGCGAAGCCATTTTGTATGCGTAAGTTATTCATCGAAAGTAGCGCGCAGCCGGGCAAAAAGAGAAATATTTCGCCGGAGAAAACTTGAACATATATTCATGTCATGCCTCTTTCTAGACTGCAGCGTGAGTGCTTGTTTTTGTTTTGCTAGTTCGACGTCATCTGTAGAAACTACTCGCATTCAATGACCCCGAACAGAAGGTCAAAATATATTTGAAAAAAATTCGTTCAGTATACAGAAAGCTTTCGTCTCGCATCTGCATAAAGCGTCCCCTTTTATTGCTTCAAGATATTTCACGCGAAACCTCTTTCTTTTGCGAGTCGCTCGTAAACGTCGTCTTGCTAAGTGCCACTATTATCTCTCAAAATTTCCACACTTGCTTTTTTGAAATGCTCGAGCTCTAGTTACATTTTGAGCTCTCTTCCTTCTGACATCAACTCTCTCCTCGCAGCCAGATTACAAGGAGCTCCCGCAACTCTGTATCGTTATGATCAAGGTGTTATATTGGTTGTTTTGTGTCGCATTGTTCGAAATTAACGCTGTAACATTACTAATTGCAATATTTTTTGCGTATACATCACACTTTATTTTTTACTGTTAAGAAAAATGTCTATTAAAACTGAGCCAAACATTTTTTTTATTCTTGTTTTACTGCATCGTGGAGTGCTTGCATTTGAAGTACCATCAGGAATATGAAAGTTGAGCTGAATGATGGTGCCTTGTGTTCAAACTGCGTCACGAGTTTTACTGTGGCAGAAAGTCATTGAGCATGGGGCAGCTCTTGCTCATGAAAGACCAGCGTTAACCACATGGCTAATATAAAATGTTGCTACTTTTGCGATTTCCCTGAAGAACCATGCTGAGCAGGCAAAAAAGTATTAACCTAACAATGGCTGTTAAAGTGAAGGTCTATGACAAGGAAAAATATTTTGCTTTGTGGTGAAAATGAGAAGATGTATCAGCCCATCTGTAAGTTTGAGCATGCTTTTGTCGTATAAAAAGTGGAAACATAGTGTTAATTTTATGCTGAAACTCCACAAAGTAGAACCGCTCTAGTGTTACCCAACAGCGGTGTGGTTCAACATAGTGCAGGACAAAGAATCGTCGCAGTTAGACACAATTTGCTTCAAAGCAAATATGTGAAAAATCCAATTATTTCCTACGCACTGGAGGCAGCTTTAGGCTACGTCAGAGCATAATGTTCGTTTTATTTGTGACTTTCTACTTTAAATAGGCGCCCCGGGGTGGCACGTTCGCCTGCCTACCTAAGGCGAAGTAACGTGAGCACAGCATCTCGCCGTGGTCCGCTGCTGCTCATGAGAGAACTAACTCCAACGCAAAACACACACACACACACACACACACACACACACACACACACACACACACGCGCGCGCGCGCGCGCGCGCGTTTTTAGCAAATAGCAGAATGACTGAATTCAGAGAATTTTTGAACCATGCCCATCAATCCGACGTATTCTAGTAACTTTGCGCATGTCCGCCAGCATTACGAGCCCAACAGTATTCAAGGAAGTTCTGCACTAAAAAATTATTAGCCATCACGTATCCACTTCACCAGGACGGCCATCCTAGCTCTCATCTTTGCATGCAACCCGGAACACCTAAACATAACTATAACAGACCGGAGCCTTTTGTAATTTTGGGGAAACACGTATTGGGTTTGCTTTAGTAGCATGTTTGGCATAGGTGGAACAACTAAACTTTGTTCCAAATCGCCGGCGTAGGAGTGTTGCTTGAACAGACTAATTTTCCCGCTTTACTGTGGTGGTTTTTCAGGCTCAGTAAACAATGCCAGAAAAACTGTCGTAACAATATATATAATTTTCCCATTCACATAATTTAAACTTCACAACGGTATTTGTTTTATTGATAAATAAACTCAATGAAGCATGCATAAACTGCACTAGGTTTCAGACCGATAATAATATCTGTGGTTACAGCATTGGTTACAGCGTTAGAGCGCGGGTCGTGAGAAGAAGCAAGACAAGCTCGCCTCACACCAGACTGGCGTTATTTCTTCAGTGATTTCAGTGGCTCTTGGCATCGTGGCCGCTTGATTACATGAGTAGGAGAATTATCACGACACCTCGCGAATTAATGATTGATATGTGGGGTTTACCGTCCCAAAACCACTATATGATTATGAGAGACGCCGTAGTGAAGGGCTCCGGAAATTTCGACCACCTGGGGTGCCTCGCGAATTACAGACAAGAAAATGACCTACACTAAGAAATCTCTAATATTTTAGTATGTTCAGCATACTAACACGACGGATACCATGACAGACGGATACCATGATGTAACTGTGCTCGGGTACATTTACATCATGGTATTGGCCTGGTGTGCTGACTTCCCGTCATTGTGCGACATCTGTAAAACTATCGTTATGGCGGTCATTACCATTGCTTTGGCTTTGGAATAGTATTTCAACAAGGGTAAGCGAGAGTGTTACTAATCACTTACTGTGCCCGAATTTCAGTACAGGTGCATCCTGTAATGACTTTCACGTGCTCAAGCAGAACACTGTTGATGAAAAATAAATAGTGCATGTGTACCCCACGGCGTCCTAACGTAGTCATCGAATGTGTAATACAGAACGCATGTGATTGAGAATTTCAGCTGCGCTGACAGAGGGAATCGGCTTCTTTTTCGTACATGTGGGAATATGACCATTTTAATGTTTATTATTGTAATCCAGTCTGGGAAACAGACGCTCAGTGAAACTTCGCTGCTCATTTTTATTTGTGCTGTTACCGGGCGTGGCAGCAAAGCCGTTTGGTGTGGCATTAATTAGTTGCGATGAACGGTTCTGCTTCCGTCCAAGGTGTGTGAATTTCGATGGCGGTGTAAAGCAAACAACCCTCGGGTGCCTATGGGTAATAATATTATCTGAGCTTTTACATCCCAAACCGTGATGTGACTATGAGAGATGTCATAGTAGAGGGCTCAGTAAATTTTGACCACCTGGTGTTCTTTAATATGTGCACTGACCTCACACGGTGCATGAACATATATGCTTTGTCATTCATCGAAATGCGACCACCACGGCAGGGATCGAACTAGCGATTTTTAGGTTAACAGCTGGGCACCATAATCACGGTTTCACCGAGACAGACTAAGTGATTATATTTGGAGGCACGTTGAAGAACTCCAGTTGGTCGGAATTAGTCGTTAATACAACAGTATGGCGTTCCCAATATACTTATGGTGGTTTGCACAAGTAGAATTCCAGAAAATATAGAATAGAGTATTTTCAAGCATGAACTATGCAGTGGTATCACTTTTGCTGAAATGCGAAAAAAAAACTCTGACGCTTTTTATAGGGCTCGATGTACTTATGAGTGTTAAAAGTGCCACGCAGAACTAAAGCGCAAATGCTTGCCAAGTATCTTAAAACCAAAGAATCATAGTAATCCCCAAAAAACAAGACTGTTTTCATCGTGTTTTCGAGTAACCACCGTATTCCAGAACGCCCCTTCACTCAACGTTTCACCTTGACTTCACAAGGTCGATGGGAGGGCCGTCTCATGGCAGACCAAGTTACTGCATATCGGCGATAATCTGCAGCGATTCTTGAGAAGCGCAGCGTCAATTTCAGTCGAGCAGCGGTGCAGTGCTCAACTTAGTGAGGTGAAGGATGAAATTTGAGTCGATGTGCATTTGTGAATACGTGGGTAAGGCTTCTTAAGCCGTATTCCCAATGCTCTCTCTTTGCTACGCATTTTCTTAGCCAACAATCCTCTTATCTCGAGGGATTACGATGGCGTGGGTACGATTTAACTTATTCGGCACTTAAGAGGGCGAGGAGGACACACGATATCCGATGAAAGGACAAGGAAAGAAAGACGTGTGTGCCAATAATAGGAAGGTAGCACGCAAACCATGTAGCATCGATAGTATAGGATGATCGCCAAATGTTTGTAGCATCTCAGTTTCAGTTCCGCAGGCGTCTGCTACAGCGCTTACGCAGTACTGCGTTGTATTGGCGTCTGGGTGTGCTGTGCAATGCCAAGCGCTCACGTTCAATCAATGATCGTACCTGAAAAAATAGCTTGATGACCTTAATGAATAATCCATGCACTTACTCGCCAAGAATAAGTGAACACTTCAGGAGGTTCACATCAATAAAACAACGCAAAATTTGATGCATGCAATGTTTGAAATAGTGCCCTGATTATCTTCCCTGTTGAGCGCGACCAGTTACCATATATTTAATGAAGGTGTGCTGCTACTCAACTAATCCTGCTTAATCGAGCGCGGTATAGTGGTGAACGTAAGGGTGTTTTGGAGCTACACGTAAAAGGTTGTCCTTCTTAAAAAATTGTTATTACAAGACAGGAGCGGCTTCTGTGCCTGCGGATGAATTTGGCAGGAATATAGAACAGCAGTAATCAAATGAAATTGTGAGCGCCATTACACAGGTTCAATGCACTGCAGCATTTCGATAAAGCCGGAATGCGACAACATGCATACGCTAACGCTTAGATATTTGTTTATGTAAAACGAGGGATACGCGTCGGGAGGTGTTTCAGTGCTAATAATTTTCACAAAAAAAGTTGCAGTTATTTTGTCTAGTGGTGTTCGAGTGAGCAAACAAAGCAAGGAACGTGTATACGTGTCATGAAGTCGAGAGGCATTACCACACGCGCTAGAAGGACAAAAAAAGAGAGAGAGACTTGTTTCATGTCCAAGAAATCCTGTAATCGAAGGGATAGATATTAAAGACAATATTCTGCCCCAGCAGACTTCAAGGAAAGTTTCCGCAAAGCAGCATCGGATGCTCGGAGGGCGTAAAAAAGTGGATTACGTGTTTTATGGGAGTGACAGCCACACAGAAAGCGAGAGGAGGCGTGACTGTCTTTATATGTGAGAATCAATGCTAATCAGGAGAGTTGTGAATTAATGAGCGAAATCTTTCTTAAATAACTATATTGGTAACAAACTGAGTATTCATCAAAGGTAAGTGACACTAAAGACAGTTAATTCATAATAATTGATTAGCGTTCTCACAGGCCGATACATTTTTTTTATTTAAATTTGGCAAATTATAGAAAGGTAGCCTGCGTTAGAGCCGGATATCCCAAAATTAGAGCCGGATATCCCAAAATGAGGCCCACGGAGTGACAGTTATAACAAGATTATCAGGGCACGGTTATACAGCCACACTTGGTGGTTTCTACCTTCTAGTAACCTTGGGCGAAAGTATTCTAATTATTTTTTTCTATTTTTGACCAAGTTTCACTAGATGTTTTGCATTTGGCGTCATTCTAAGGATTGAAGATATATTAGCAATGAGGTAAATGCTGCGTTGGCAAGCTCTCATCTCAAGCACTGCAGCAGTGGACAAGCGGTTGCAACGTTCAAATACAAACCAGGAGGTACTGGGTTTGATTTTCAGTGTCACTGAGCACTTTTTTTAAGAAGTTGCTGGGCCGGAGATTATGCGTCGCGGTGGGTACTCATTTCTTGAGAAGGTTGCTTTTGCGCCCTTTTCTTTCACTCCCCTTTTGACCAAAAAGCGCTGTGCTTGCTCCTCCATAAATTACATAATTAAGGGTTCATAGTTTTCACCTCTATCGGCTCTTCTCGCAAGAGTGGCGAGAGCCGAAATACCGATGTCATAACTGGTATACTACTTTTCACTTGTCTGGATATTTGACCAGGGGTCAGTCATCACGATGTTTTGTAGAACATCTCGGCATGCAGTGAGGAAATGCTTGCGGTCAAGTTGAATGCCTTTTTCGTGACACATTTTTGCACTAATTTTCAGGAATAATTACATGTAACAATTAAGGCAAAAGAGCATGAACAGATTAAACAAACAGAATGATTACTTTGTGTCTTCTATCTCGCTACCTGTCATGCTGCACGCTTCAGAATAATGCTGCTGTAAATGGTTGAAAAGAACTATAGCAGCTAATCGAGATTGCTAAGAGGGTCTTTGATTGTCCAGAGCGGAATACAACAATGACAAATAATTTCGTGTGACAGAGAGCTACTCTTCTTTTGATTGATAAAATAATTTTTCAAACCGAAGTTTATTGAATATAAAGACAGTAACTTACGAGGGAAACTCCAAGCACTGTTATGTCTCAACTCGATGTTTCTCGAAACAACCTAAAAAGCTTGCAGCAATGGTTTTGCTTTTGCCTAGTGGCAAGTAGTTTTTATTAAAAAACACAAGAGGAAAGCCCTTGACAATGACATCCTAATAAAAGGGCTGTGCGTCACAATATGGTACATGTCTGCAATATTACTCTGTTTATTTAAATAGCTCGGCTCATCCACAACCAAGTAACAAACCATGTTATCACACTTGGGTTGAAAAGTCGGAACAGCGCAAAGAATTTATAGAGAATACATGAATATTACAATTCTAAGCTACTAAGCTGTCAGTTAGTCTGCTTGAAAAAAAAATCTGTTCATTAGTGGGCAAAGACTGTACATTAAGTATGTCAGATGGTGCTTCAGTGCACTGCATGTATGTCTTGCTGGTTGCCTCAAGTGCAATGTTACTCAGCACATATGTGTAAATTCAAAACTAATACTATGCCACTACAAAGTAATTACATGTCATTTGCAAGAAACAGCGACCACAATAAAACAACGTAAGAATATTTACCTTCACACAGTTGAAAATTGTAAATATATTTTTATAGAGTTTTCACAGCTCATCTGAGAATATAATACTAGCTATAAACACAATGTTACTTCTACTAACAAAATAGTTTGAAAATGCCAGCTTCAATACTAGACAATACCAGCACCCTTGTAGGGCTGAACAATACTGCAGGCACCTGAAAATTATAGGTAATAGCAAGCTACAGCTAAATATAAACAAAATAAACACTTTCTATTCTAATATGAGGAAAGCTGCATAGATGATAAGTTACTTGCATAGCGCACACTTACAATATGAACTAACCTGTCCAAAGGTCTACATTAAAAAAGATACACTTACACAACAGAAGCAGACAAGTAGACTGTTGAAGGATGTACAGGCAGTGGCATAACATCAAACAAGTATAAACCTTGTGTTAGATGTACTAGAAGTAATGATGACCCTCATCCTTTCAACAAAGGTCCACATAAAAGCACTTTTCAGAGCTTAAACACACATGACAACATCGGTGCTATAGAGATGAATTTATACTGAGGAATAATATCGACTAAATACAAGATTACCGCATTCATGGCCTTACTTCTTGTACAGCAAAGAATACAAACACAGTTACCATTGCCGAGCATGGATGCTTTGATTTATGGCAGTGGAATGCAGAAATATGCAGGCATATTGAATAACGTGCATGTTAAAAACTTCAATTCGAACTTATTTGCCCGCTAGCACTACAGCAGCCTCTAAATTGGTGTGATAGTTTGGTATCTTCTAAGCAAAAGTTATTCATCTTTGAAGGCTCAAGCGCAAAGAAACTGCTGAATAATGTACTGCTAAGAAGTTAAACTAAAGCTAGAAAGAGTGCTACTGCGTGTACAATTAAAACTGCTCCAGACACCACAGTGTGCTTTTTCTGCTGTTGTGAACTTTCAGCAGGAGAACATAGTCACTGAGACTTCTATTCTACTTGTTTGGTCCGCTGTGCTCTGTTCGTGATACACTGTACACGACCGTGGAGCACCTAATTCCTTGTTACGGCTGGAACTTACAAAAATACAAATCATCGTTACAACCATCCTACATTCAAAAGTGTGCAGTTGTTAAATATGTGCTCATATTTACAGGTGTCGTATTTTCGAAAGCCGATGACAAGTATGCAGAAATAATAAAAAGAAAGGTTGTCTCAACACACACAAACAGTGATGACTAAAAATATAATTTAAAACAATAAAAGTGCAAAAATACAATGTTCTATATGAAGGAATGAAACTTCTGCAGACATAATAAGCGAGTAAAGTATCTTCTATTTTGACATTACATAAGGTGCGAGAAGCCAACCACAAAAAAGTACACCAGTGAACACAAGTTAGACTACCTTACAAGACAACAGCTAATGTTCATAACTTAAAAGCTATCTAACATAGCCAGCTTACCATACAGCGTATAGGAGCAAATGGGCAATATACAGGACACAAATCACTTGTTCAATCGGAGTGTGCTTGTTGCTCACATCTATTATTGCAAACAAAGAAAACTTTTCGAAATTGCACTTCCTAAGGGGAAATATTCATAAGCAACAAATACAACGGGCTCCTACACGCGCCACCAACACTCACCATTGTTATTGATGTCATTGTCTTGCCGCACGGATATGCTGCGTGCTGCACAGAACACCATAGGAGCGCTACATGACTTGGCTTGCGTTAGTGCTGGCTGTATCGCACTTCTGCTCAAGTAGGCTAGTAACAGACAGGAAGATGAGAGGTCATGGCTCTGAGGCCCACGGAGCTCATCTTTAGAGATCGACAATGGATACCTAGGTCAGGTACAATTTGTAGAAAAAGTATATCACTATGAAATTGTGGTGAACACGTTCGGCTAAACCACAACATGCCACAGAACACAGAGAGAAAAAGCTACAAAAGGTAAAATTTGCAGTTACCGGCTCTATCTCGTTTGCGGCTTGTACGATAGGTCTTTCTCCTTGCAAGTTGCGAACAGCCAGGTGACTTTCACCCCCTTGACATTTTCTTCCAAAGAACTTCATCCACTGATTGAGTCACAAGCCCGAGAGCTCTGTAAGGAATCAAAGTATTTGTGCTCGTTCAAAAGCACGCGCTTTTTAGCCTCATATGATTGGAGTTTCATTTGTTAGTTGCGAGCTTTCCACTGAAAACATTCTCAATTTTCTCGCAATTTACTTCTAATAATGTTCAATCAGCATTATGTGTGGTTTTAATTTGTACCCAGTAAGTGGTGTTTACTTAATCATATTTATTTAAAAAAACTAACGTTGCAACCAGCTGTTAGGCAGTTTTTTTGCCCTCGAAGCTCCCAGTCCTTCCAGATGAGTTTGCCATGCATTCTTCCAGGCCACTTCTATTTCCCCTGAATGATAACAATGCCAGCAGTGATACAGACTTGCACATCTAGGAATTACATGTCCTGCCTATTTTGGTATAGGTGCTCCAAGTCTTGAAGACGCTTGATGTGCCAGTGCATGCAACAGATGCATCGCAGGACCTTAACAAATTCTGCGATCTATGAAAGGCCAAAAACAATATATTTAAAAAATCATTAAAAGCACTCACTTCTAATACTAATTTGACGAATATATCACTTTGTCAAAGTCATCAAATCTGCTATAATCACTTTGAAACAAAATAAAGCCCCATGTATGATTTACATACCGCAAATATATGTCCTAATAAATTATTGTGCATCTATAGAAGTAATCATTTATAGAACTGATTTTTCAAAATAACAAGAAGTCCTCAAGTGTAGCCTAGCTACTGGAAAATAAATTCACATTAACTTTCCAATTATAAAACGTGGTAAGTAGACAGGCGCATCATAATAATGAAACAAAAGCTCAGTTATACCAAATCACAAAAATCTGCTGATGTATTTGCCACCCTCCCCATAATATAAGTATGTATATAACAGTAGTAGTAAATTTGTCATGCTTGAACAAAGAGAAACATTAGATCTGCTGGGCTGAAAACTTGCACACATTATAGTAATACGTGAATAGCAACAATTTTAGTTTCGCAAGGTCAACTCACAGATGGCCTCTTTTAGTAAAGCAGTCAGTGTCACCAGGGACCAAGTGGGCTGTGGGGCCAACAGGCAAAGAAAATATGCAGACTGGAAGTTGCCGATGAGCTAGCAATGAAAAGCTTGCGAGGCGTGTACGTTCATTGATATAGGGTAAGAGCTGGCCATGAGCTGCTGTTGTCAAGGCTGTAGTGCCGTGCAAAAACGATGGCCAGACGAACTCGAAAACATGTAGTCACCTGGTACTGGCCTGAAATTCCATCTAAAGCAACCCACTGGTGATATCTTTGCTCTTTCTGAGGGCCCGAGGGAAACTTGATGTTCACGTGCTCTCGCTGGCAGGAAGAACACTTAAGTTCCTAAGTTCCTACCCAAGAACATATATATATATATATATATATATATATATATATATATATATATATATATATATATATATATATATATATATATATATATATATATATATATATATATATATATATATATATATATATATATATATATATATATATATATATATATATATATATATATATATATATATATATATATATATATATATATATATATATATATATATATATATATATATATATATATATATATATATATATATATAGTGGGAGTAATAATTCAATGGGCCAGTTAGTCTTCGTGAAGGTATGAGATATGGCACAACGGGAGCGTTGTCAACAAGGATAAATATATTTCTTTCCCAACAGTTTCGGGAGGGGTCCTCCCTTCATAAGGGGATGAGTTATCCCCTGATGAAGGGAGGACCCCTCCCGAAACTGTTGGGAAATAAATATATTTATCCTTGTTGACAACGCTCCCGTTGTGTAATATCTCATACCTATATATATATATATATATATATATATATATATATATATATATATATATTTAGGCAGGCATGGTGGTTTAGTGGCCGTAGCGTTGCATATAGTAAAGTAGATCCTCCGTCAGCGGTCACAACGTGGTTTATTTCGACATATCGGCCTAGAGTCTGGCGTTCATCAGGATTAAAGGTACAGTTTGTTGGTGCTTTATACAATCTCAAATCAGAGGAAAAGAGGAAGAAAGACAGAAAAAGGGGAAAAACAAAAGGAAAAGAAAAGGAAAAAGAAAGAAAAAAAGAGAAGAAGAATATAAGGTGGACTCCCCCCGGACGCCCTCCTTCCACTCTTCCTTCCACTTCCCTCTTCATCTCTCTCCCATTTCTCCCCATCACCTTTCTGATGTCAGTGGTCTGTGTATGCTTCCTTTCACTAACGCATTCATCCCGACCAGACGGCGCCTCCTGGCTCTGGCGGTTTGGTGTGGGGCAAAAAAGAGCTTTTTTAGGAAGTTTAAGCCTTTATCTACTCGGCGCCCCGTCAACATTTCTTCGTAGAAAGAGGGGTGCCGCGTACTGCGGCAGAGGCTGGTAAGTGGGCGCTATGTAAATTCCTTGCCCGCTTCTAGATTACGCGTGTAGTGGGGGCCTCCCGGATGTGCACAGGGTTGTTGTTGGGCATGTCATGCATGCCACAATTGATTGGGTAGTGAAATAAAACAGAAAACAGACGAAAGCTGTATATGGGAAGAGTAGTTACACTTGAAATAGTTTTAAGTTGTCCGCTGCCCTTCGCAGCGGCAGTGCCGTGAACTCAGTTACTATTTTCGTTATTGCCGTTATTGTTTTCCAATGCTTTATTTGATGCAAGTGTACCAGTATTCTCATTTCTTCCTCTATCGAGGGTGCTAAATTGGTGGATAAGGTATGACTCTCGTTGTTCACGTTCTCGGTTTGATTTAAATCCCGTCTCTAAAAGCGGTAGTGATAATTTGCGAATGCAGGGTCAGAAAAATTAAGATGTTTTGATAGGGGTAGATTTGGGGTTGATTTCGGATGGGCTCTGTGATTATTGAAGCGTATCCTAAATGGTGTTTCTGTTTGTCCGGTGTACTGCATACTACACACGTTGCATTCGAGTAGGTATACCACATTAGAGGAATCGCATGTTAGGCTTCCTCGTATCGTAATCGAAAACTTGGATTGTGTGCTGGTTGCTTTGTGTGTTTCTCGCATCGCCTTACATACAAGACCTTGTAACTTTAAACAAGGTTGGCATGAAATATTGGGGGTGAGTTATTGATTTGACAGTGGACAAGTGTGTCTTTGAGGTTGCGTGGTCGTCGGTAAACGACGCCTGGAGCAGATGGGAATGCGCGTTTCAGACGTTCACTTTGTTCCAGAATGTTGTAATGTCGTTTAAGGATTTTGTTTACATTGTGGAAGTTTGTGCTGTATGTCAAGCAGAGGTAGGTTCGTTGTGGGTCTTCTTGCGGTGGTCGCTTCATAAGTAAGTCATCACAGTTCAGTTTTCTCGCTTTTTAAACAGTGTCATCAATTACATGTGGGGGATATTTTTGTTTTTCGAACATAAGTTTTAGCCTCTGTGAGCTCGTGTCAAAATCAGCGTCTCTTGAGGGGATTCGCTTAAACCGGTGCGCCTGGCTGTATGAAATACTGTTTTTATAGTGGCGCGGGTGATCGCTTTGGTAATGGAGGTATTGTTGTCGATCCGTTGGTTTACGATATAGAGTTGTAGAGAGCTGGTCCTCTTCTATAGTTATGGTGACATCAAGAAAATTTACGGTTACTTGCGAGTATGTGAGTGTGAAGTGTATGTTCGGATGTACAGCATTGTAAGTGTCGATAAAGCTGAGAAGTTCGTCCTCGCTGTGGGTCCAAGTAAGAAAGATGTCTTCTATGTATACTCTGTATAACAGTGTTTTTAAGGTACTTTGTGCAAGATATTTCGATTCTAGCTTTCCCATGAATATGTTGGCATAATTAGGTGCCATTTTGGTGCCCATAGTGGTCCCGCTGATTTGTCGAAAATACTCTTGGTTAAACTCGAATGAATTTAATTCGAGGACCATCCTCGTCAAAGTTGTGATGGCAGAGAAATCTGGGGTGTTATATTGTCTATGGTTTGTGTACATGTTTTGTAATTCAGCTATGCCGTCATCGTGAGGAATATTTGTATACAATGAAGAGACGTCAAGAGTAACCAAGTACGAGCTTTTCGACACACACAGACCTGAAATGTCTCGAAGAAAATGTGTGGTGTCTTTTATGTACGACGCGAGGGTGCATGGAATGTGGCTTATTAGTTTGTCCATGCACCCTGATATGGGTTCGGTTATTGTACGGATAACTGATATAATTGGTCGACCTGGTTTACCGGGTTTATGAATTCTTGGGAGGATGAAGAAGCGACCTGGATGAGGGTATGCTGCTCGCATCAGTTAGTGGTCAGTGTTGGTTATCTTTTCTGCATCCAACAGTTTCTTTAGTTCTGTTGATACAATATGTTTGTATTTGTCTGTAGGATCACCTGAAAGGCGTTCGTAAAATCTTGAGTCGTCTAGTTGGCGGTATGCTTTTTGTATGTAGTTGGTTGTATTAGGGACTACAATTGCTCCTCCTTTATCAGCGGGTTTTATTGTTTTGTCTGTCCTAGATACCAGATTTCTCATACTCATTTTTTTTTCAGATTTTGTCAAGTTTTCGCTATTTCCTTTCTGTTTGTGGTAATCGTGGACTATATCTATTTGTACAGCGGTGATATAAAGGTCCGGGCACTTGTCTCGATTACTGTTCGGTGTCCAATCATTTGTTTTACGACGGTGAATTGTTTCGTGGTTAGAAGTCCTGTCCAAGAAATATTCGCGCAACCTTAAGCTTCTGGTGAAGTTGTCGAGGTCTCGGAGCAAGTGGAATTCATCAAAAAATTTTCAGGTCAGGCAGAAGCTTAGTCTTTTAGATAGCAGATTTTCTTCGTCAGGTGACTTGCTCATGTCCGATAGGTTTACAACCCCAGTGTCACAGGGTGTGTTCATAGATGGGTGCTCGTTTCTACCGTTTGTGGTTTACTGGGTGGTGGTGATGTAGTGATAAGGAACTATATCAGGGAACGTGGGTTTCGGCACATGGTCTCTTTTGAGTTTATGAATTTTCGTGATCATGATGGCTTGGTATATATCCTGTTCAAAATACCCCCCCCCACATGCACTTGATGACGCTGTTCAAAAAGCGAGAAAACTGAAGCGTGATGACATACTTATGAAGCGACCACCGCAAGAAGACCCACAACGAACAAACCTCTGCTTGACCTACAACACAAACTTCCCCAATTGAAACAAAATTCTTAAACGACATCACAACAGTCTTGAACAAAGTGAACGTCTGAAACGTGCATTCCCATCCGCTCCAGGCGTCGTTTACCGACAACCACGCAACCTCAAAGACACTTGCCCACTCTCAAATCAATAACTCACCCCCAATATTTCATGCCAACCTTGTTTAAAGTTACAAGGTCTTGTATGTAAGGCGATGCGACAAACACACAAAGCAACCAGCACACAATCCAAGTTTTCGATTAACATACGAGGAAACCTAACACGCGATTCCTCTAATGTAGTATACCTACTCAAATGCAACGTGTGTAGTATGCAGCACATCGGACAAACAGAAACACCATTTAGGATTCGCTCCAATAATCACAGAGCCCATGCGAAATCAGCTCCAAATCTACCCCTATCAAACATCTTAATCTTCTCGACCAAGAATTCAACAAACTATCAGTAATGCTCTTAGAGACGGGATTTAAATCCAACCGAGAACGTGAACAACGAGAGTCGTACCTTATCCACCGATTTACCACCCTCGACAGAGGAATATATGAGAATCCTGGTACACTTGCAGTAGTTGAAGCAGTAGAAAACAATAACGGCAATAATGAGAATAGTAACTGAGTTCACGGCACTGCAGCTGCGAAGGGCACTGGACAACTCAAAACAATTCCAAGTGTAACTACTCTTCCTAAGTAGAGCTTTCGTCTGTATTCTGTTTTATTTTACTACCCAATCAATTGTGCCATGCATGACATGCCCAACAGCAACACTGTACACAGCTGGGAGGCCACTACTGCACGCGTAATCCAGAAGCGGGAAAGGAATTCCCATTGCGCCCGCTTACCAGCCTCTGCGGCGATACGCGGCACCACTCTTTCTACGACGAAATTTTGACGCGGCGCCGAGTAGTTAAAGGCTTAAACTTCCTAAAAAAGCTGTTTTTTGACCCACACCGAATCACCAGAGCCAGGAGGCGCCGTCTGGTCGGGAAGAATGCGTTAGTGAAAGGAAGCATACACAGACCGCTGACATCAGAAAGGTGAAGATGAGAAAAGAGAGAGAAATGAAGGGGGAAGTGGAAGGAAGAGTGGAAGGGGGGCGCCCGGGGGGAGTCCACCTTATATTCCTTTTCCCCTTTTTCTTTCTTTTTCCTTTTTTTCTTTTCGGGGGGAGTCCACCTTATATTCCTTTTCCCCTTTTTCTTTCTTTTTCCTTTTTTTCTTTTCATTTCCTTTTTTTGTTTTTTTGTTTTTTCTGTCTTTTTTCCTCTTTCCCTCTGACTTAAGATTGTATAAAGCTGAGCGCAAACAAACTGTACCTTTAATCCCGATGGAGGCCCGACTCTAGGCCGAAACGTCAAAAAAAAAACCATGTTGTGACCGCTCAAGGAGGATGTACCTGACTATATATATATATATATATATATATATATATATATATATATATATATATTTATATATATATATATATATGGGAAAGAAGTGTATGCCTAAAGGCTCGTTTTTCTGTGTTTTAACACAATATTACTGAGATCTAACAGACAGTAATGCCAAGTAAAGTACAGGGGAAGTTATTAGAACTAATGAAATGTAAATGAGAAGAATATATATATATATATATATATATATATATATATATATATATATATATATATATATATATATATATATATATATATATATATATATATATATATATATATATATATATATATATATATATATATATATATATAGCGTTCGATGACCCCACGCTCCCCACCACGAGCTGCAACGCTTGCTGGCTTGAAGGCCAGATGTGTCTAAGTGGCGTTGATGGCAGACCAGAAGACCTTCATCCGTGAGGAAATCGCGCGTCAATTCTCGCTCCTGCCCTTTGCATACCAACCGGCTTTTCAACAATCGGCTACTACTTTTCTCCCTCCCATCCGCCCAGCGATTGAACAGGAAATAGCGGAGGTTATGCCTGCGTACCACCCCCCACAGCCTCCGGCTCCTGCGTCCCTGAGTTATGCGCAAAGGGTCGCCAGGCCGCCCCAAGTCGTTCCAGCACCCGCCCCTCTGACCTACGCCGAAGCTGCTACTCGACCTCCGTCCTTTGCAGCAGGTATGCCCGCTACGTATGTTGACGTAACCCCTCAGCCTCAGCTTCAGTCCACCGTGCAGCCACCGTTCCGTCCATCGGCCCTTACGACATGGGTGAGACCTACCCGGGTGAACAGATGGCGCACACACGACAACCGGCCTATCTGCTTTGCCTGTGGTTACGCCGGTCACGTAGCCCGTTATTGCCATCGCGTACAGCCGGCTCCGATTTCTTTACCTGTTGCTGGCCAACTCAGCCGTCCTTATCACGAAGAACCGCCGTCTATGCCACCTCGGCCTCGCCCAGGTCCAACTCGAAGATCGCCGTCTCCACAACGTCGTTCTCTGTCCCCCATGCGGCCAAGTGCGGCTGCTCGCGAGCGGGAAAACTAGTCGTCGCAGTCTCCGAGGCAAGGACTGTGACGATATCGCAATGTGAAAGCCCTCAGAGCAGCCCCTCAAATGTCATTGACGTGCTTGTGGACGGTGTTTGTGCATCGGCTCTTATTGACACTGGAGCTGCGGTATCAGTTATGGACGAAAAGCTCTGCCGCTTACTTCGAAAAGTGACGACGCCACTTTCTGGGTTGTCCCTCCGTACCGCAAGTTTGCATCGTATTTACCCTACAGCAGGGTGCACAGCTCGCTTGATAGATATATTGATTGATTGGTGGGGTTTGACGTCCCAAAACCACCATATGATTATGAGAGACGCCGTAGTGGAGGGCTTCGGAAATTTCGACCACCTGGGGTTCTTTAACGTGCGCCCAAATCTGAGCACACGGGCCTACAACATTTCCGCCTCCATCGGAAATGCAGCCGCCGCAGCCGGGAATCGATCCCGCGACCTGCGGGTAAGCAGCCGAGTACCTTAGCCACTAGACCACCGCGGCGGGGCAGGTGCACAGCTCGCGTTGTCATTCAGGACGTTCTGTATGTTGCCCATCGCATCATCATTCCGGCATGCTCTCGTGACGTCATCCTGGGGTGGGACTTTTTCTCCCGCCATAACGCCGTCATCCATTGTGCCGCCGCCGAAATTGAACTTTCACCCTTTTCGCATTTGACGCCAGAATACAGTCCCTCGACACTGAGCAAGATTCTAACGAAAGACGATACAACAGTGCCTCCGAACTCGACGACGGCTGTGTCTGTCTAGTGACCCGGTCTCTCCGATACAATTGCACCCGTTTCGCCATCCGACCTCGCTTGTAGCAGGAAAGGGTTGCTAGTACCTTTTGTGACCGTGCAGGTCAACCAGGGCAACGCTGCTATTTTTGTAACCAACCCGTCCCCGCACACTGTTACCTTGATTCGAGGGGAATGTCTCGGCAGAGTGCAACCAGTCGACGATGCACAAGACCTGGGTGTACCCGACGACACGCGCTGTCCCAGGTCACGTACCATCAATGCTGTTTCCACTTCTGATCCGTCATCTGCTGATGTATTTGGCCCCTCCATCGCTGACAACCCTACGACGGTACAGCGCTCCGAGCTTCTGAACCTGTTGCAAGAATATAGCTCTTTAGATGTCGGGCGAAGTTCTCTCGGTTGCACGTCCGTTGTTACGCATCGCATTGGCACTGGTGCTCATCCACCTTTATGGCAACGTCCATATCGCGTGTCGCCAGCGGAACGTCGGGTAATAAATGATCAGGCTGACTATATGCTCCAACGCGACGTTATTCGGCCCTCACACAGTCTATGGGCGTCTCCTGTTGTTCTTGTTGCGAAAAAAGACGGTTCTGTGCGGTTCTGTGTGGAATACAGACGACTCAATATTATCACTCGCAAGGCTGTTTATCTACTGCCATGCATTGACGCGATTGACAGCCTTCATGGAGCCGAATTTTTTTCTTCTCTTGATCTGCGCTCGGGGTACTGGCAAGTACCCATGGCTGACGACGCTCGACCAAAGACCGCCTTCGTCTCGCAAGACGGCTTGTACGAGTTCAACGTCATGCCGTTTGGTCTATGTAATGCACCTGTGTTTTTTGAGCGCAGGATGGACACCGTTCTGCGCAACGTGATACGGTACACGTGCTTCTGTTACCTCGATGATGTCATTGTCTTCACTCCGAATTTCTCCACGCATCTCCAACGTCTTAAAGAAGTTTTCGCGCGTGTGATCAATGCCGGCTTACAACTAAATCTGAAAAACTGCCGCTTTGCAGCACGAGAACTCACCATCCTGAGGTACGTCGTGTCCAAAGACGGCATTCTTCCTGATCCTGCCAACATCGGGCCGTGGCCGAATTCCCTAAACCTGCATCTGTCAAAGAACTGCGTAGTTTCGTGGGCCTGTGCTCACACTTCAGACGCTTCATACGAAACTTTGCCACAATAATATCACTGCTGACTAAGCTCCTTGGAAGTAACGGGCCCCTCAATTCGTGGTCAGCCGTGTGTGACGACGCGTTCGCGAAGCTTCGCCATTTGTTGACGTCGCCTCCCATTCTACGCCACTACGACCCTACAGCCCCAACGGAAGTGCACACGGACGCCAGCGGTGTAGGCCTCGGTGCTGTCTTGGCGCAGCGCAAAGCCGGATTCCCTGAATATGTCGTAGCATATGCAAGCCGTACGCTCACGAGAGCCGAGACAAACTACACAGTCACGGAGAAAGAGTGCCTGGCGATCGTCTGGGCCCTTACAAAGTTTTGACGTTATTTGTATGGTTGCCCATTCGATGTCGTCACCGACCATCATGCACTATGCTGGCTTTCATCAATGAAGGATCCCTCAGGCCGTCTCGCCCGTTGGGCTCTTCGCTTACAAGACTAAGACATCCATGTGCTGTACCGCAACGAACGCCAGCATGCTGACGCCGATGCCCTCCCACGTTCCCCTCTACCTCAAGACGACGTGCCCTGCTCAGTAACCTCAATTGCTGCATCTGCCATCGATGTTGACATCCTCGCTACCGAACAGCGAAAGGATAATTGGATCGCCCCACTGATCGACTTGCTCTCTGATCCGTCCGCAACATCATCCTCGCGTGCCTTGCGTCGTCGAGCTCACCATTTCGCCATCCGTGACGGCCTCTTACACCGACGCAATTACGACTCCGGTGGTCGGCAGTGGTTACTCGTCATACCGCGCAGTCTGAGGTCTGAGATATGTAACTCTTTCTATTCTGATCCACAATGTGCGCACTCTGAGGTATCCGAAACTTGCCACCGCATTCGACAACGCTACTTCTGGCGCGGGATGTACCGCTACGTGCAGCAGTTCGTTCGCTCTTGCCTGACTTGCCAACGCTGCAAACCGTCAACACACATGTCGCACGCCGGTCTGCAACCATAACCTTGCCTTGACCATCCCTTTGAGCGCGTAGGTATCGATTTGTATGGACCACCTTCTCTAACGTCGGCTGGTAACCGCTGGGTCATCGTTGCCGTAGACCATTTAACGCGATATGCCGAGACCGCCGCTCTCTCTGCGGCTACTGCGCACGATGTTGCGTCCTTACAGCTGCATCGATTCATACTGCGCCACGGACCACCCCAAGAGCTTCTCAGCGATCGAGGCCGTGTCTTCTTGTCGTAAGTCGTCGAAGCCATTCTGTCGGAGTGCCATTCTGTCCATCGCAAAACTACTGCTTACCACCCGCAGACGAACGGCCTCACCGAACGCTTTAACCGCGCCCTCGGCGACATGCTCTCGATGTACGTCGCTGCCAACCACTCGAATCAGGACAATATACTGCCCTTCGTCACCTATGCCTACAACACCGCCCCTCAGAGCACGACCGGTTTTTCTCCTTTCTACTTGCTGTACGGAAGGCACCCGTCGCACACCATGGACACGATACTCCTGTACACGCCGGATATATCTGAGTGTGCAACCATTTCTGAGACAGCCAGGCTTGCTGAAGAGTGTCACGAGCTTGCCAAGACATTTACGACACATGAGCAAGAGCGGCAGAAGAATATTCGTGATGCCTCCGCCACTTTTGAGCCCACGTTTCTTCCTGGTGCGCTTGTATGGCTCTCAATGCCGACCTCTGCAGCTGGCCTCTCTTCCAAACTACTTCCACAATACGAAGGCCCCTACCGTGTCATCGAGCGCACCTCTCCCGTCCACTATCTGATCGAACCCGTTGAACAATCTTCGGACATGCGCCGCCGTGGGTGCGACATCGTCAACGTGGAGCGCCTGAAGGCGTATTATGACCCGCTCATAGTAACAAGCTGTTAAGTCACCAAGCTGCTCCCTCTTCGACCCCGGGGTATTTGTAGCGAAGCCTCCGAACTCTGAAATGGGTCGAACTCTTAAGTACATCCTAGTGGGGCTACCCAACAAGGACGCCGCTCGCGCTGAGAGTCCGTGCTTGGCCATGACTGTCGCCATTTTGTATGCTCGCTGGTTGCCGGCTAATAAACGCCTTAACTATATATATATATATATATATATATATATATATATATATATATATATATATATATATATATATATATATATATATATATATATATATATATATATATATATATATATATATATATATATATATAGATACATATATGTGTGTGTGTGTGTGTGTTTTCGTGGCAACATTTAGTGACCTTAAGTATAAAAAATGCTGATGCGTGTTTGCTATTTCGATAAATAGAATATTTTAGTGCTTCTTCGCTCATTTCAACTCCTGTCGGAGCACTGTTTGTTATGGCTTCTAGTAGGCGCTTTCTTATCATGGTAATCATGCAACCGGAGATTTATGGACGAACGACATTCGGGCCCCTCAAGTACCTAAAACTCAGCATAGATGTTACCATACTTATAAAATAAACACAAGATGCCACTCATAAATCGCTGGCATGAATTTCGCGCACAAGTAATCGCTAGTGACATGGCATTCGCAGCTACTGCTGGGCAGTGCCCTAAACTCAGCTGCAGCATGCAATAAAAAAGAACTCCGGGTGTACGTGCACACGCGGCTAAGACTTTGGTTAAGGAGAAAAGTTTATTGGCTGATGCTTACCTAAAAAGATTGCAAGAAAAAAAAAGCATCCGCAAAAGAGAAACTTTCTTCTCTTATAGTGCAAAGAGGTCCTTTTTTGCAGTCTCACCCCCGCTACCTTGTGTTTCGTGTCTGGTCTGCTTGCCGAAATGTTGCCTTTGTGCTGCCAGATTTCGTCGAATAATTTAGACTAGCTCCCTTATGTCATTATACGCGTAGATGATTAATGAGTGTAGTTGCCTAAAAACTTGGAAAAAGCTCTTGAAAAAACGTCCAAGCACTTTTATAAACACTACATGACATTCGTTGTCCTTCACATTTTCAATAAACAAGTGGGATCAATTGCTGGCACTCTTTTTAGCAAGATTTCAGTGATTATGATTTTCTTGAATGAAAACTGTGATACTCTAGCTTCGAGCGCTTCGACCAATTTAAGTTTAACAAATTGAACGTGACTTTAATGAAGCTAAACTTGCAGCGACATTTAGCTTGTCAAATGTTTACACTGCAAGGGCCCACTGTATATATACTCTTCTCAGTAGAAAGGGTCGCTGCAGCTCGAGAATGCTATGCGGTACATTGTTCAATGATGTACTGTAGAAAAGAAGTATCATGATCCTGAAATATGAGTGCAGAGAAGATTCCTTACTGAAACAAACTTATCGTCGTCATCCACTACGAGAGTGAGCTTCTTAAGCCCTCTTGTTTGTGCTCCCGTGTTTATTGAAAAACGACTTTCTCTGTTAGTCTTGGTATATCATGCGTGGCCGAGGAACTTTCATCAACTCATTCTGTTGTACCCGGCGGAAATAGAACATACAAGCGGTCCAGCAGAGGCCGATAAAAGGCCTAAAGGTAATGGGATTTCTGCTTCGAAAGATTTCATGCCGAGTGCTGGTTTTGTCAAAGGTTCCCGTTTACTGTTCTATTAAAAAAATTAAAGCAGGAATATGGCGCCAAATTTAACCATGCCAGCGGCACATATCCAAACAAAGGGAGAAAAAGGAAGGTGTTACGGATGTACATTGCTGCTTCAATGCGCACCATTTCAAGTATGTTTGTAACGTACAAAGTAACTGCAACTCATCGACTACAAGAGCTTTGGCACTGTGGGTTACTATAGTTTGTCTCGAGAAGAAAGAAATGGAAGCAGTACCTTAACCAAATCGTTTTTCAGGAACTGTATAACAACTTCCGACAGCCTATACTTTCTGCTTTGTACTTGACGTTTTCTCATTCTTTCATATCTACGTACTTTACGAAAATACGGTAAAGCCGAAAGGAATACAAGTTAAAGGCACTGGTTTTGTTACTGAAGTGCCTGGAGCGAATATTGAAATGGAAAAAGAAAGTAGGCATATTGATGGGCATATTGATGTTATTTGTTTATACTTTAGGAAGGCGTTTGATTAAGTTCCGCACAATAAATTGACTTTCAAAGTTAGAAGTATTGGCCTTCCAGAGTTTATTGTAAATTGGGTCTCCGCGTACTTGTCAAATCGTACACAATTTGTTCCTATAAATGGTAGCTGTTCATCCAAACTTCAGGTTACATCAGATTTTCCCCAGGGAAGTGTCTTGGGACCAATACTATAATTATTTTACATAAATGATATTGTTCAAGTTGTCCTTGAACATCTCGGAATAAGTCTATTCGCCGATGATTGTGTACTGTATAAGAAAATAGTTACTATGAATGATCAACAGCTTTTATAGTTCTCCCTTGATAAAGTTTTCCACTGGTGTAGGCAGCGGCTTATGAAACTAAACTCAGAATATACACTGTACATGAACATCACGAGGAAGCAAAACTTTTCTTCTTTTCTATATGCGTTACTAACTCCCATACTCAAAGAGGTCAGTGAATATAAGTACCTTGGCGTAACAATAACCGAAAACCTAAGGTGGAATATGCACGTATCAAACATTTGCGCACCCGCTTTCCGTAAGCTATGCTTTCTCAAGTACAAACTTCGTTTTGCCCCACCATCCGTGAAGCTGTTAGTCTATAATACCATCATTAGACCTACTCTCGAA
Source organism: Rhipicephalus microplus (assembly GCF_043290135.1). Classification (NCBI taxonomy): domain Eukaryota; kingdom Metazoa; phylum Arthropoda; class Arachnida; order Ixodida; family Ixodidae; genus Rhipicephalus; species Rhipicephalus microplus. The sequence goes on from NC_134701.1 coordinate 109,432,903, forward strand.
TATGCGTGCGTCATTTGAGACTCATACACTAGAACAAAGATTCGTGCCATATAAATAATTCAACGTAAATGCATTACGTTTATATTTTCAAAGTCCCGTATGACAGACTCCTCGACAGCTTTCATGAAAGAAAATAATATACAAGAACTCCAGCTTCGTCGCAAAATTCTGAGATTACTTTTTTTCAATTAAAAAAACAATCATTTCCCTCTAGATGCTTCTACGCTCATCTGACCACTGACATTACTAAAAACTAGAAATCGTCAAGCTGCATCAATAACACCAATCCAGACACGTACCAACACATTTGGGCTCTCTTTTTTTTTCCTCGTGCCATTGCAGACTGCAACACCCTGCCGTTTGAGTAACTACAACACATTGAATACTCCGACTTCATTACATTATAAGTCTAAGCACTATGTTTTTTTTTGGTTCGTATGTACAAAAAGTACATGCACTTTTAATCCCCGTCGTTTACATAAATCTGTTAACGTAATTATACCGCTATTGCGTTGCCATGTGTTATACTGGAAGTATGAATTTGCGTAGATTTTGGGTACTTATCCTTCTTCTGGTCGTGAGTTTTTACTGATTTATGTGAGGGTAAAGCTGTTGAATATGAATTGCTGTGTGTGCTTGTTTGTATGAGAGTAATATTTTGTGTTACAATGCGCGCGTCGACTACTGATTGATTCTGATTTTTTTGAGCCTACATTATTCTGTAAATAAATAAAAATAAATAATTATGGGGCGTTCACAATAAATTCACGCCATCTTCCACTAATGGGAACCTTTTGTGTGCGCGCAAGAGTCCCCTCTACCTAACTTTATGAAAGTGTATGCTGCGGAACATTTATGAGAACGAACTGGTTGTATACATACTCATAAAAAAAAAAGCAGGCATAAACTGTTGACGTGATCGCACTGGCACAACTATTATGGCACAGGGTATGTCCATTTCATGCGTCATCCGATGCCCTGCTTATTCTTCCTTATGATATGCCCCTTCTTATTTGTGTTATGGTTAGTTCCTTTTTTACTACCATGTTATTATCAATCCATCAATCACTCTTTCTATCTATCTATCTATCTATCTATCTATCTATCTATCTATCTATCTATCTATCTATCTATCTGTCTATCTATCTATCTATCTATCTATCTATCTATCTATCTATCTATCTATCTATCTATCTATCTATCTATCTATCTATCTATCTATCTATCTATCTATCTATTTATCTATCTATCTATCTATCTATCTATCTATCTATCTATCTATCTATTTATGTTTCTCTATGTTTCTATATCTATCTATCTATCTATCTATCTATCCATCTATCTATCTATCTATCTATGCTTCGTTTGCGTGGTGAGCGGATGTTCTACCACACGGTGCCGCCTCTGCTTGTAAAATCAGTGAAAAGTACTTCTGCTCAAAATGCAGTGAAAGTATATTCCATGCTTCACAAACGCATGTGTCCTGTATACATGCTTCACAATTCAACATGAAATACTGCAGCAATAACGAACGATACAAGCGTCAATTGCCAACGGATGTCAGATTATGTAATTATCATGAGGGCTCAGTGGTTAAAAGCCAGTATCCCACCACAAAAGGCACACATGCTACTGTGCCTATCTTCTTAAAGCAACGTAGTGGGTGCTACGCAACTTGGAAAAGTTTTCTTGTGCTAAATGTTTGATGTACGCACTAAGAAGACAATGTCGCTATCGGGTTGAACTTCTAAAGGCGAAGTTTAGAGTCCCCCAATTTCATAATGTTTTTCTCATAAAGGAGCGGAGAACGGTGGCAGCCCGCTCTCTCGTACGTCGCTCAATTTCGACCGTTCACTGGCGCTTCTCAACGTGATGGCAGAAGTTGGTGACGTCGAATGTCTGACGGCTATGGTACCCTCTCTCGACGCAATAAATGCATTCGCATTTCCTCACTATTCACTTTGGGAGAGGGGAAGCAATTTTTTTTCTTACCATAGCCGGCATATTTCCGTATTCGCTCCTATATAAGCTCGATGCCTACAAAGACAGCTTTCGTGAAAAGAAGCAACCACTGGGTATACCGCCACATGTGTAGATCGAACCGTGGCATCGATTTCCGCTTACTGGTTTTCTTGACCACGCGGTGAACTTTCTTAGATGCGACAAGCAGAAACTTCAGCCATAAACTTAACATTTTATATATTGCTGTTCAAAGTTTTATGCAAAACTGTGCGGTAACCTGACGTAGTGAGTGGTACGTGTTCTAGCTTTTATTATTTGTTTTGATTTTTTGTATTTCTTTCACAGCATCAGTGGATGAACGCTGTCAGCGTTCCCTTTTTAAGGGTGCATAAAATTACTAAATATGCTACCTTAAGGTAGCAGAGTTGGGCTACTGTTTTCCGGGCACCGCTCGCTCCGCCTACAGGAGTTCAGTGCCCCTATTCGCCGAGCGCCATCACGTGGTCATAGGTGGTTCATTTGCACTGCGGAGAAGGCAACGCTACGCAGATTCCGGGCAGATCAAGCGGGGTTGAGAACGGCTGTTGCCAATCTCACCGCGCTTCTTCAGTTATAAAGCCGTGCTCCCTGTTGGTCACGAGAAATGCGGCAGCAAACGCATTGTGTCGAATTGTACTACGTAGAGCTCATGAGATTAGACGTGGGTGCAGCGGGTGTTGCTATAGAAAAATTAGGGTTCAGTCCGAAGGAATAAACGTATGGCCATTGGGGCTGCAAACCATTGTTGCATCGCGGTTTAAGGAGAGCGAGAGCACTAGTCTAGCTTAGGTGAGGGCAAGTGCTGTTGTGGCTTGAGGTGGGCAAGTGCCCATTTTCCATTTCTCTGCTGACGCCCATGCGCTTGAGGTTTTTTTTCTGTCTACGGCAACCCAAAACTTGCTCTTTTTGTATTAACCACAAATGCAGTAGTGAATACGTTACACATGCAGACTTGGCCAGCGTGTGTCCGCTTTGATTGATTGATTGATATGTGGGGTTTAACGTCCCAAAACCACTATATGATTATGAGAGACTCCAGAAATTTAGACCACCTGGGGTTCTTTAACGTGCACTCAAATCTGAGCACACGGGCCTACAACATTTCCGCCTCCATCGGAAATGCAGCCGCCGCAGCCGGGATTCGAACCCGCGCCCTGCGGGTCAGCAGCCGAGTACCTTAGCCACTAGACCACCGCGGCGGGGCTGTGTCCGCTTAATACGTCCAAATTAGTCTGGTGGTTGAAACGCTAAAATAAAGAGAGAACTTAAACTCTCTCTCTCTCTTTCTCTCTCTCTCTCTCTCTCTCTCTCTCTCTATATATATATATATATATATATATATATATATATATATATATATATATATATATATATATATATATATATATATATATATATATATATATATACGGATCGGCAAGGTGTTCCTGTTAGTTCATAAATTGAATGCAGCTTTTGAACCTTAAGTGGAAAGAATGTTGGACACGACAGGCTTGTTGAACAATGATTCACATCAATTGTCGGGATACGCGATTGTAATACGTGGGTAATACGAGCGCCGCTTATAACGTGGACGTCGCACGGCCACGCTCGATCGCTGTCCAGCTTGATTCAGTTGAAGACTACAAAGCTTTAGTTGGTTAGCGGACACAGTTAACGAATGAGCCCAACGCAATGAAAATATTCCATCTCTAACTCCCTCGATTGTTATTAAGAGTGAAGAATACTTTTATACATGTAAATGGAAAAAACAGCGCAAAAGAAGCGGATGCTGATGTGTGGCCTACTATAAATATAAATATGTATCACTGGTTCAACGAGCTGACGCACGTTTTTTTCATTAAAACATACCAAAAATGTAAACATAAAATCAAGACTTCCAGGAGTGACCAGAGCCACTGAGTTTCTTTTTCGTACACTCATAAAAATAGAGAGAAAAAAAAGTGACAGGAACAAATAAAGCAACGCTAGTACTCTGAAGCGTGAGCGCTGCTCCTACGCGGGTGGTGAATGGCTTTTCCGCAAGACAATTGAACCCAAAATGGCGTACCTTGGCGCAACTCTGCTACCTGAAGGTAGCATATACAGTAACTCTAAGGCGTCTCCCACTTGCTATCTCACTCTAAGGCCTCTCCCATACAGACCTCTCCCACTTGCTTGAGGTAGAGTCGGGAGGAGTTGTTCTACACTCCCAGAGCATGTGGGCGAGTGTCGCTGTGTGCCCACATGATGAGCATGTGTCGCTGGGGTATGCATCCGAAGAATAAACGTGAAGCGTGGCAAGGTTTGGGTACGTGTGTGTCTGTAATGGGCGTAGGGTCAATGCCTGCGGTCGGTTAAGCTTCGGATATGGGGGTGGAAAAATGCGGCGTTCCAGGTAAAAGTGCTTTGTAATTTCATTGTACGTAGTTGGTGCATCCCGATTGGTATCCAACCCAGCAAGATGGGGTTGCCCTGTGGCAGTGCGGTCGGTAAGTGCGCACTCTGCATCATGTGCGATCTCGTTGAGGTTGGATAGGGCACCCGGCACCTGGCCGAGATGGGTGGGGAACCACATGACAGTGTGGTGCTTCAGGGCACTCGGGTCCGCTTTGCGCAGGATACGTAACACCTGGTTGGAGATGACTCCACGTTCAAAGGCTTTGATGGCCGGTCTGGAGTCGCTGTAGATGAATTCCCATTTGCTGTCGAGCATAGCTATAGCTATAGCTGCTTGCTCCGCTACTTGTGGTTTTCAGGTGAGGATTGTGGCAGATTTAGGAGTCTGCTGCGCGGATGATACCGCGACCGCGGCGAAGGCTCGTTTGTTGCGATAGGCAGGGGCGTCCACGAATTAGACGTTGTCCGCTTCCATGTCTATGCGCTTGAGAATGGCGGTTGCCCGCGCGAGGCGCCTGCCTCTGTTGTGATCGGGGTGTACATTTCGTGGAATGGGAGCGATCCTGATAAGGTCGTGAATTTCACGGGGAATTAGAGTCAACTCTGGGCGGTCCTTGGCCCTCGAGAAGAAGAAGCCGAGCTCGTGCAGAATATGGCGGCCCGCCTTGGTGGTGGTGAGTCGGGTCAATTGCACGCGTTCCTGAGCTTCGGCGATCTCTTCTAGCGTGTTATGTACGCCAAGCTCGAGGAGTTTGTACGTTGTAGTGGTGATAGGGAGGCCAAGGGCTTGTTTGACCACCTTGCGAATAAGCGCATTGAGTGTATCGCGCTCAGCACGTAGCCATTTGTGTATAGCGGCAACGTAGGTAAAATGGCACAAAACAAACGCGTGTACGAGACGCAGCAGGTTGTCTTCTTTGAGGCCATGGTGCCTGTTGGCTACTCTAGGTACGAGTCGTATGGCATTCTTAGTCTTAGTACTGAGCTTGTGTACTGTTTGGGTGTTGGTTTCGCGGGACTCGATGATCATGCCGAGGACCTTGATGGTGTCTACCCTGGGTACAGTATGACCATCTCTGGTGTGGAGGATGATATTGCGTTCCGCCGGTGGTTTCCACCCTTTGGGCTTGGCACCCTGGCGTTCGGGCAAGTATATCAACAGCTCCGACTTTGCGGGCGAGCACCTGAGACTGGTGCGGTCAAGGTAAGATTTGGTGGTGTCGATAGCCTCTTGCTGGGCGCACTCAATGAAGCCATCCGACCCTGTGGAGCACCATATGATTACATATTCCGCATAGATAGTGTAACTTAGCCCGTCGATTTTCGAAAGTCATTCGGAAAGCCCCATCATCACGAGGTTGAAGAGCGTGGGCGAGAGGACGGATCCCTGAGGAGTGCCCCGCTGTCTGAGCTCCACTTCTTCCGACACTAGGTCTCCTACGCGGAGGACGGCTCTGCGTCTAGTGAGAAAAGAGCGGATAAAGTAGTAAAATCGATGACCTAGGCCGAGGGCTGCAATCGCTTTCAAGATTGACGAGTGCGTTATTGTATGGAAGGCCTTTTTCTAAATGGAGACCGAGGATTGCACGAGTGTCCCGAGTGTTTCCGCCATCTAGAATGTGATGCTTTAGGAGTAACATGGCGTCTTGAGTCGATAACCCTGCTCAGAAGCCAATCATGTGGTGCAGGATGCAGTCGTTACCTTCGAGGTATTGACCAACCCTGTTAAGGACGACGTGCTCAGCCACTTTGCCCACGCGCGACGTGAGAGATATGGGGCGTAGGTTATCTAGGCTCGGCGACTTTCCCGGTTTGGGTATGAGAACCGTGTGAGCTAGTTTTCAGGCATCGGGTATCTCACCCTTTTTCCATATTTCGTTGATAGTATCGGTGAGGTAAGTGACGGAGGAATCGCCCAGGTTGCGTAGGAGCTTGTTGGTGACGCCATCGGGGCCAGGTACTGAGCGGCCATTGAGCTCATGGAGAGCTCGGCACACATTTTCAATAGAAAAGTCGGTGTCTAAGTTGGTGTTGTCGCTGCCAGAGTAATCGGGGTGAGGGGTCACAGGGCCCGTGGGAAGCGGGAAATATTTTTCCACGAGATTCTTGACAACATCTTCCGGTGACACTGTCCATTTAACCTGATGAAGTATCTTCACGATCGAATGACGCTGATTTGTGCGGGTGTTGGTTTCATTGAGGAGGTGTTTGAGTAAGTTCCATGTTTTGCCATTTCGAACCTGACCATCAATTGAGTTACATATTTCGTCCCACTGCTGTTTTGAAAGGGTGCGGCAGTGATCTATCATGGTCTTGTTCAGCTGAGACATGCGTTTGCGTAACCTCCGATTATGGCGCTGGCGCTTCTACTGGGCCAATAGAGATTGTTTGGCCTCAAGTAGGTGGGCGAGACGACTGTCCATCTTTTTGGTTGGAAGGTCTGTGCTGATAGTTTTCGTTGCCTTGTTTGCATCAGCTTTGAACTGGGCCGTCCACGTCTCGAGGCTCAGTGGGGTATCGGGAGGAGGTCGTTCTGCGCGGATCCTACGAAGGAAGTCTCAGTCGACCCACGTGTATGACTTGGTCTTCCTGCTTACTGTGGGGAGAGGTACAGCCAATATGAAGTGGTCGCTACCCGCTACCGAGATATACCGCGAGGTTGGACCAGCGGGCGTCGAAGATATTCTTGACGAAGCATAGATCCGGCGTAGTATTTCTTTGCGTGGACCTACCAGTGCGAGTGGGGAAGGCCTTGTCCGTAATAAGAATAAGGCCCATGTCATTCGCATTTTTCAAAAGCTCGTTACCTTACATTTTTACAAAGCTCGTGTGGTACGTGTAGCCCCAGGCGCTATGCGCGGTGTTAAAATCACCTGCAATCACTAGCGGGTTAGGCCCCGCTGGACGGACAGCTTTCTGGAACAAGCGTGTGAATCGTTGTCTATGGTGCCTGGGACTACTGTGTATAATGAGAATGTACCCGCTTTGTTCAGATATGTTGCCAGGGAGAATTTCGACCATAACGTGTTCGATTTCGGGCCCAATAAGATTGTGCACTGTGCAGGTAATCTTGTTAGCGACCAGGGTGGCGATACCGCGTCCTCCCGAGAGGCCGGGCAACCACTGGTATCCGGAAAACGTGGCGGTTGGTACTACAGTCTCTTGTAATAGCATGATGTGAGGTTTGGCTTCGTGGCTACGGAGGTATTGCGGCAGGAAAGCTTTTGTGTGGGTGAAGCTCCTGCAGTTCCATTGCCAGATTCGCAACTCGTCAAATCGCTTGGGCATTTTGAAGCATTTATGAGTTGTCCTGAGCAGCCGGTGGGTGCTTAAGGGCCGCGTGATGCGGTGGAATGGGCACGGCTGTACATTGTGACAACGGCTTACCAGGGGCAACGGCAGGGGCGACGACGTGATCAAGATATTTCTCCACTTGGCCCAAACGATTACCGTGTGCCGCGAGGGTAGACTGCACGAGAGCCATGCTTTCGCCAAGAAAGCGAAGGCTTTCCTTAATCGCCGGTAGCGTGCTCTTAGTGTCGTCTAACTCTGCCTTTAAAGTTGGCTGGTCGTAGGCGACCGCGCGTTTCTTGGGTGCGCTCTCGCCGTCATCGTTACCGGCGCCTACGGGTTGCGGCTGCAACGGGGTGGCTGCATTGTCGTCGTTGTCGGTTGTGGGCGTAGCAGCGCGTGCGTTTCTGTCAGTTTTTAGTTCGGCATTGCGACAGTGAGTTTGCGTATTGTTTCTTTCATCATCGCATTTTTGTGCTTTAAGATCGCTATCTCAGATGTGGTGTGTGTACCTTGCTCTTTGAGTGAACCCGACCCTACATGTGCTGTACTGTTTCCTTTTCTCCTGATGACGTCCGCCCAAATAAGAGGTCCCCGCTTATTCTAGTTGGTGTTGCCTGGCGATGGTGGTGCCGATGGGCTAGGCGATCGTTGACGCGAGACCCCGGTGAAACTGGGGTGAGGCCTGGAACCAGCATGAGGCCTGGAACCAGCATGAGGCCCGGAACCAGAGAGTGAGCCGGAGTGTGACCCGGGCTGGGAACCTGAACGGGAACCGTGACGTGAACCAGAACGGGACCTGGAGTAGCCTCGCGATATAGATCTGGTTGGTGTCCCACTTCGCGTGCTTGGGAATGGGTCCGAGAGTGGCTCGGGCACCTCGATACACGCAAGGTGCGGTTGCTGGGACGACTCTGGGATCGGCACCGGGATCGGCTGCCATCGGATCAACCGTCTGGAGAAAGCTTCGAGGCCTGGTCATCGTCAGCGGTTGCGTTGAACTCGTTCATTGCTTCTTAACTGTTTTGTCGCGTCGAGTGTGCTCGCTCCCATTGTCGTCGGCGCACCACGTATGGAATGTGGTAGCGTTCTTTACATTCCCTGTCGGCAGTGAGGTGGGCTCCTCCGCAAAGCATGCATGTTGGTGTGCAGCGGTGTTTTTTTTTTCGGGGTTCGGCACGCTGCATCCTGTGCAGATAACTTCTCCAGGGTTCGGGCACACGTCCGCTCGATGGCCAAGCCGACCACAGGCGTAGCAAATATCTATCTGTCTACGGTATAGTGTACAATGAAGTAGCACCGATCCGTATCGCACAAAATTGGGCACGCGATGTCCATCGAAGGCCACGATCACTGCGGTGGTACTTGCGATGCGCTTGGCAGCCAAAGCTAGTGGATTGCGGTCGTTGACAATCTTCGCATCAATTTTCGCCGAACCGTCTTGCACGGGAATCCCTTGAATGAGGCCTTTGCATATAGAATGTGGTGCCGCTTCGTAGGCACTAACTTCATAGGTCTTGTCAGCGATGCGGATTTCTTTAACGCGCACGTAGCGATTAGCATTTTCTCTCTTCGGCGTGCTTGCTGCTAAGATACTCTGTTTAATGTTGGGGCAGAGCATGTTTGTTGCTTTTAGCTGAGAATGATTTATTTGAAGTTGAAGTAGCACTACAAGTTAGAAAGCACGATGCAAGGGCAAATGAATCATGAAGGAAAGTGCATCGTGTGGTTATTATTGGTGCACAACTTCTCCTGTAGCACTCGGCTACATTCGAAGAACAAGGAGGACATATGAAGCAGAAAAAAACTATGCGGTCAACTGAAGCGTATTCTATTTCCGCCGAGCGAAAAATTTGAGGAGGTTACTGTCAACGATTGTGTCACTTGGTTTATTGTTGCGGCCAAGTAAGGCAGACTTTGAACCTGCATTGTTATATTTGTGAGTTTTTCTCAGAAAATCTGCTTAAGGAGACCTAAATGCGCAGGTACCGCTGTACATACTTGCGTTGAATGGACATTTGCACGCGTAAAATTTATATTGCATTGCGTTGTGACTATGGAGATTAAGCCTCATTTTATATATGCCCTCAGTTACATGTAAAGAATATTGGTCAAGTCTTGTCGCAATGTGGGCCTTCGCTTTTGTGTGTGTGCGAATTGATGTTTTTGTTTCTGTGCTACCTATACAGCAGCTTCAATTTCTCTGGTACTATCTTGTAGGGCAAGTTTACTTAACTTTCAAACCAGTTATTACCCGCGGGTGAAGCAAACACAGGACCGGCGGGTGGTGTTACGGCCACTCACGGCAGAGATAATTGGGAGTAATAGCTGAGTGGCTGAGCGGGCCAGCGGAGGACTGGAGGGCCCAGCGGAGTACAAGACCAATGGAAGAAAATAAGCCGAGATAATGCTCCGCATGGTTTAGTGGATCATTGATCCATGCCTAGACCCTATGAAGGGTAGTATACCGGCTATGCCAAACTGGTTAACAATCCTGCCTTATGCTCTTTCTTGTTTTCCTTCCTTTTGCCGAGGTTACCAAGACGTCCCTGGCGTACTTCTCTCACAGATATGACGTTGGTAAAATGAACACTAATGAGAAACAAAGAAATTTTACACAGAAAAGTGTAGTTGCTGAGAATCAAACTCTAATTGAACCCAGGCCCTCCTGATCCACGAAGCTTGGTGCCGCGCGTTCTGAGATATATGCTACTGGCGCACATAAGCGAGGCTCGACAAACACTCCTTCTTTTTCCCGAATTCTTCCTCACATGATGCTCTTGATTGCAGAGTTCAGTTTCGGTCTCTGAGACCAGGGAAGAATGATAGTGACTCATGACCCTAATGGGTGCCGACAGGGAGGAATTTGGTGATGCGCAGTTCGGTTGGATCATTGCCATTGAAGGAACGCTGGCAGCACCGGCATAGAGTTGGCATCCTACAAACAAACAGTAGGGTTATTTTCTATTCGTATATGAGGTTAGCGTGTGTCGGCTTGTTGTTAGAGTAGGACAGTTTCCACTCGCATAAGTGGTATATATCCCCCTTTTGCTGCTTGGAGTCTAATAGCAATGACCGCTAAAACTGATTCGATAATTGCCGCAGAAAAATAACAACTTTTACGGGCAAATGTCCGCCTATAGGGTGCGACCTATGTACTCTTCTGTCGCCGTAATGTTGACCTTCCTTCTTAATTCTTTATTCAGTGTGGATCTTGGGATTCTGTACGTAGTGGCAGTGCCAGACTTCTCTTTTCTGTGTTTTACTGTAATGATTGTCGCCAGCATTGTAGAGAACAGTAGGTTCTTCCATTTACCAGTATCCGAAGTGTTAAGAAAACTAGCGGAGAAGTGAACAATAATCACAGACAATGAATTCAGCGCAAAGAGATTTCAACGGGGAAGCAGGGGTTGGCGTGTTGTGTTTTGTACTCGCGCTGCGCGGCACTCGAATAATCACACTTTTACCTCTCAAAAAAGCACAAGGAAAAGTCCCCACCATCAAACGCACTAAATATGTGTGAAGAAAAGGCAACTTGAGATGTTTGGATTAGCAAAATGTTCTCTATTTTAAGTGTTTGGGTGTTTTTTGTTGGATACAGCCACACATTTTCTTATGCACTGAAGCAGTGCCCTATCACAAATAGCTCGACGTAGTGGACAGAATATTTATCTCACTTTTATGCAGTCCGATTTGCATAGTCCGATTTGCAGTCCGACTTTCTGTCACGGAGAAAACAGCCGTACTTTCCTAAAAGAAAAACAATGTTTTTGTTTAACCGCATTTAAAAAAGGGTTTAAAAGACGCAACGTGGCTTACGGCAACACTACACAAGCATAAGAAACAAAAAGGTGGTTGGGCACGCATGCAGCTCAAGGACTGGTTACTGCAAAATTTTCATCTGTATGTGTATTTTTGATAGCCAATGACTGAGGAGCTTTCATTTCAATAAGCACAAATTTATTTCATGGTGGAGTCCATCATGGTATTGCCGCGCATTTCCATCGCGGATTCATGTCAGTAAAATAGCTGGCAAAGAAAAAGAAGTCTTGTTGGTTTGGATGATATAGGAGCCGAACTCTTGACCTCTCAATACACGTCCATAGGTGGCTAGCGCTCTATCGATTGCACCACTTACACACGAACACAGATTCACAAACGCACCTTATATATCTATCAAGGTGGACTTTCTTAGTGACGTTGGTGAGCAGTAGGTGGTACTGCCATTTTAGATATGTGAAAGAAAGTATGATTTCATGACCGCGGCCGTCAAGATTAGCCCTGGCAACGCGCTTTTGATTGCCGTTCATCCTATGTGAAATCAAGAACGGGCAAGAGGGGAGACATGTCCTAACGTATCCTAAACAGCGCCGTTTCTGAGCACTTCAGCAGTTTCAACTTTCGTTACTGTGGACAAAACAGTGCCTTCCTAAACTCCTGTTTCAAGCTGTGAAGTCTACCTCTTCCATTTCTGAACCAATGTGTTGCATGTACATGAGCTCAAACGTTGGTTACTGCATTTATGAAAAGCCCACGCCTTTGCTTTTTTCCCTTTTAAATAGTGATTTGATTGAGTGTTTATGAAGTACCTGTGTTATGTGATTGCTAATGTTATACTTTTGTGGGATTCAGACTATGTGTCTGGCGTAATGTAACCTTTCAAATATATCAAAAGAGTTGAATCGTGATCTGGCGTGGCGATTAACATGTGCCACAAAGAGTAAACGCGTGTGCATCTATTTTAACTGGTGCTATAACTTCCAAACAACAATGAACATTGTGCAAGCTCTCTTACATCAATGCGCAGTGAAGAATAAACGAAAGTCTTGTGTAGACACGATTGCCTTTCGTCGTATACCGATTCGTCTGACATACCGCTAAATAATGTTCATTTAATTATTCCATTGACAAAAACGGCGTTCTGACGAATGCATGAAACATGCACAAGAATCCGCAAATTCGGTGTCTGTATTAGGCCAACTTGCACAGAGGCTTCTCTTCAAACAGAATATGAAATGGGTTATCACGAAGCAGCCTTGTGAACGATGCACACAGACTGCTTTCGTTTTTCTTGCGTTATGTGAGTTTCCACAATGAGACCCATGCCACACAGTACAAAGCTGTAGATCTATTCGTGGATATGCATACCATGCAGTTTCGTTTTGAGCTCTAATAATCCTTACTTCAAATGTAGATAACGTGGAGAATGTGGTATCTTATTTAGAAATAAATTATTCAAAAGCAATTACAGGAACTGTCAAAAGTAAGCTGCAAGTACAGGAACTGTCAAAAGTAAGCTGCTATAGAAAGCCATTCAGAAATTTAAGCAAAAACATTGCAGACAAGCAGGACATGTCGGCTACGTTTGGCAGAGTATAAAAAATTGAGAGCGCACATAACACTTCTTCCGAAAATGGCAACCTAAAACTACAACAAAACATCCAGCAGAAAATTCTAAGCGCTATGGAATGCACAACATGAAATATTTGGATGGGAACTGCTGCTTCGGAAGTGCAGATTGTTTAGCCGGCAAGACAGCGCAAAGTAGACATTTCAACAGCACCCCAAATAGGCACAACATGTTTGCGACAGCGTTCGGCGATAAACATTCTTGTTTTTGTGCTGATCGCTTTATTTATTTTCATTTATTACAGTGCTGTCGTTGTTTTACGACCACCGTGCTCTCTTCGGTGGTGTCGTGGCTCTGCTTCCATAAAGCTTCATCCCATCGACGCAGCGAGATCCGTGAAACAGAGAAGCGTAAAGAGAGTCATTTGTGACGACGGCTCTTGTTCACTCTTGCTTATGGTTTCGTCATCATTCGCTTCCTTAATTTTTATGCTCCGGTCTCTCTTTTTTTTTTGTTTCTTCAGCGCTACATATAAGGGGACAGTGAATGCTTACTGCCCAGGTATAACACTTTTTTGGTGACATATTGCTTTCTGAAAACGGAGGCCTACCTCAGCATCATGCTACTGTTACTTTCTCGCTGCAAAAGGCACGATTAAGGAACATTCAAAAGCTGAGGAGAGAGAAAGATTAAGAGACAAGCAGGGAGGGTTAATGAAAATGCGCACTTTGCTCTCTTCTGCAAGTGAAAAGGTAAAGCGGGACAAAAATTTCTGGAAGTAAAAATGAAGAGAAATATACAACAAAGTTAATTAAGCCTGAGTGTGCATTGTGAGAAGTACGCTTAATACTATTTGGCAAATTTAGTTGAGTCTGCAAGAGCTTTCCGAACATAGCCTGCCTTATCAATGTCTGGCAGGATGGGTCTGCAGAGCTGCTGCGGACTCCCAAATAAATCTGTCTATTGTTTAGCTTCATTCTCTGTATTGTTGTACTTTCCAAGGTGGTCGTTCATCCTCCATCTTGTCGCACCATTGCCTCCGCTTGATTTCTTTCCAACGACGAAGTATCGCTTATTTAGGCGGTTCTACGCACGTGATATTCGTTTTTGGTCATGCACAAGTATTTATAAATAGGTAGAAACATAGTAACCATTCAAGCAAAGTCATACCAAGAAAAGCAACACGTACTTTCACAATGGCATCATTTAGATAAAATTTAAAGTTAAGAAAAGGCTGGTATCAGAGAGTAGTAAAAATTGCCTAAATAAATCGCTTAATGCGAATTCAAAAATTTGATGAATATACTTAGGGAACAATATATCATCATGCAAACTGAACGAGGAAATTTATATTTCCTAGAAACAATTGCACAGTGTGAATTTTACTGTGTCTGAATATTGCAATCAACATACTTATCCATCACAACGGCTCACTTAGTCTTTGAATGTTATTTAACTGGAAAAAGAAATAACTGTTACAAATTGAACAAAATCAATGGCATCGCAATCACTGAACCAATTTTTTCATTGTCAGATGAAGTGTTTCTCTAACTTCAAACTCAATTTTAAAATTAGGTTGCTGCTTTATTCTCTAGTGTGAAACATGCAAAAATTTATTGACGTCGTGAGGGGTGTTGCTTGATCAAAGCAGCACCATAGGTAGTTTCAACGTAGAGAGACGGAAAAAGAAGCAGACTGCACGTCAATAAGAGCTGCATAAAAATAAAGTACATTTGCTCGTAAATCAAGTTTTTGTGGAATGTGCGACAGGGCGGAATAGGAAAGAAGAATGGGCAAGAGAATAGCTGCTATGACGAAACATTGAAGACTCTGCGGTGGTGTAAAGCGGCTGCTAAACCACGTTTTGCTCAAAGAGAGAGAAAGTGGTAACATTATCCCTAGAAAGAAAGTACTCAGGAATTGTCCCCTTTCTTTACACCACTATTCTTTTCATTCGCAGAAGATGGGCTGCGCCCACAGAATAATTTATCACGCTTGGTGCATAATTCGTGCCACTCCACTGCCGCTTTCTAAGCCTCGCCTTTCGTTAGCCTTTTCTTCAGCGTCTGTACGAGAGTGCTTCCCTTTTAAAAGACGCTTTCAATGTGTCGTCAGCAACTCCTTAACTGCCACACTTCTCCCACACTAGCAAAACTGTCCCTGCAGTAAAATACCTACACCCACAGCCTTTGAAGTTGCATGACCAGATCAAAAAGTAAAGTAATAAGAAAGGAAAAGTTCGGTAATTTGCATGGCAGTATAATAACGCTCGCAGTATGTGGACGCTCTCATAGCGTGTATATTACAGAGCGCTTACTAGATCCGTACACTAAAGCACATGAACAGCTTGTGCTTTCTGTGTGTTTGTGTGCGCATGCATGTGTACGTGTGTGTATGTATGTGCGTTGTCTACATTAGTCTAGAGTGTTTCGGAAGATTTTTAAGCATTACCAACATCCCTTCAAGACATCTTTTGGTGCACGTTAGCTTTAAAATTATGAATTTTACACGCTCAAGTTAAGAAATTTGGAATTTGAACGCCGGTGTAATTTCTCATTTCCCACGAGAAATCGACGCTGCTTCAGTATATATATATATATATATATATATATATATATATATATAAATATATACCTATATATATAAATATATACCTATATATATATATATATATATATATATATATATATATATAAATATATATATAAATAAATATATATATATATGTATATATAGTATATATATATATATGAATATAGATATATATATATATATATATATTGTCGCGAGAGGGAACGACAAAAGGGGTGTAGCCATATCAACCTATCCATACTTTCATTGCCCGGAGCTTCTTCCTTCTCATAGCGCATGGCGTTACCCTTTACCCACTAGTAAGAAGTGTTTCAGCTCGACATAATTGTTTTAAAGAAAACGAAAGCTCAGCCAAGAAAGCTAGTGAACACCTGAATAGGAAAGGACAAAATTAAAAAAAAAACAAAAAAGACAAGATGAACTTGACTGCAGGCGTGGTATAGCAAAGTTTGTATCTTGGAGTCAGCGCGAATGGTACATATTCAGTCTGGTGACATGAACCACATAAAAAGACCACGGTGCACCGGAATGGGGAGATGTCTCCGCTCGTACAACTTCATAGTTCGCACCGCCAATGCTATGCAGAACGCGGTAGGGTCCGAAATACCAGCACAACAGTTTTTTGAGTGGCCGCGTCGTCGTATAGGCATCCAAATCTAGACTAGATCACCCGTCTTGTAGGCCACCGCTCTGTGATGGCTGTTGTATCAGCAAGTGTCTTGGTCTTGATGAGATGAAATGCGTTGCCGCTCAAGAATAAGTGCTGCATAAGCGCGCTGAACGAAGACGTTTGTATCCGGAGGGATGGTGACAGACGCTGTTTGCAGGAGCATTACGTCAAGCATCGTGGTGACATCGTGGCCATAAACGAGCCTAAAGGTGTAAATCCGGTGGTTTCCTGCAGAGGCATGTAGTAGGCAAATGTTACGTATTGGAGAACTTCGTCCCAGTTCTGGTGATCTGAGGCAACATACATTGAAAACATATTTGCAATCGTTTTGTTGAGGCACTCGGTTAAGCCTTTGGTCGGCGGGTGATATGGTGTTGCTGCTCGGTGTGGTACCCCTCAGCTGCAAGATATGATAGACAATGGCGCCGTGAAGACTGTATCACAATCTGTGATGAACACTGCTGGGGCCCCATAGTGGAGAACGATGTTTTTGACGAAGTTGGCCACATCGAAAGCAGTAGCTCTCTAAACGGCTCGTATTTTGCAGAATCTAGTCAAATAGTTGGTAGCGACAATAAGCAAGTGGTTGTTGGTTGTATACTTGAGAAACGGCCCAAGCAAATCCTTGCCAATCTGTTTGAAAAATGCGTGCGGAGGTGTGGCAGGCAGGAGAAGACCGGCTGCTTTTATTGGGAGACTTTGCCGCGTTGGCAAGCAGTACAAGTTCTGACGTACTGTTTCACAGATTTTGCGAGTTCCCCCTAATAGTAGTTGTGTTAAATCCTCGCCAAGGTGTGTGTGAAGCCAAGATGCCCGGACGATGGCTCGTCGTGGCACGCACGTAAAACGTCGTCGTGGAGAGAAGCAGGAATTACTAACAGGAACTACTGCTACGTTGACGACTTTTTTGTGTTTTACCCCATCGACCAATTTGACCCTCGACGAACCACCGGTGAGATTTTTTGACGTATTTCGGCATAAAATTAAGCAACTTGAGTTAACGTCGGAGCTTATTTTTGACGACAAGCTGCAATTTCTAGACTTATAAATGCTTTTTTCGGAGGACCATGTCTGTGGGCAATACCAGCCACACTCAAAGAAAAGCCTTCTTCTTTTACGTTCACCCATTCTAAGCTATATAGTCAAGCGTGCTATTGATTTTTCTTGCCTAAAGGCAGCTCTGACTCGCTCTTGTCGCTACCAATTAGAACGTAGATTTTCAAACCGAGTTCATCGCCTTCAACTAGCAGGTTTTTCTGATTCCCCGCTAACTTCCATCGCCGAAACTCTCCTTACGTCACTAAGAGTGCCTAACAAGGGACAAAGCAACAGCCTACTCAACAAACAACATTCTAGCATGGCTGTTATTTCCTACGTACACGAGGTTTCCCATAGGCTAAAGAACATCGCTGGCAAAATAGGTGTACGCGTTCTGTTCTGCGCACGCGACAAGCTCGCTGGGCTATGTCGCAGAGTTAATAGTGAAGGACCTAAGAAAGAAGCACGCACTAAGAAACACGCTACGCGCTATGTTGAATGTGTTTTAGCGATTGTATACAAAATATTGTTTACATGCGGGCTCTGTTACCTTGGCGAAACAGGGCGATGCATTATAGATGGCTTGAGAGAGCACGCTTACTCTCTAAAAGAATCCGTTCCCAGCCACTTGGCTGACCATTGTAAAAAGTGTGGCTGCCAGCCAGTTTTGACAATTGTGTGATTATGGGGTGATATAAAAATCTGCGTGAGCGCGAGATTAGCGAAGCCTTCTACATTCAACACTTTGATGCTTCCTGTGTTAACGCACCTTAACTTTTTCTTCACGGCTGTGAATTTCGTTATCTAGGGTCCCCTGATATGACTGGCTCTTCATGAGGTAGGCCGCTCGGCACGTGTATATCCAATTTTGCTGATGTTGCGTGGTTATGCGAACATTGTGTTTTCCTAAATATTGCAGTTGGATTGCAATAGAGTTTGCTTGTTAGTTCAGTGCTCTCTTCTCGTCATTTCTACCCTTTCGTGTCGTTTGCGCTGTTAGGCACTTATCTCGTCTACCAGGTAAACGCTTTGTGTGGGATGAAAGTTGCGCTTGTAGAGGACGTCATCGTGTAGAGAGAAAGATGACAAGTCACGAGCAAACTGACGGGGAGGTTGTGGCAGACGCCCTTCGAAGTATTCAATTACTGGTTGCAGTTCTGGGTCTTAGCCTTGCTGTTGGGCTACATTGGAAGATGCTAGATTAGAAAGAGTACCGCAGGCTTCGTCCTAATTCTCCAGAGTGGTATGACGGGGGCACGAGAAAACCAGTCGGCGTCACCGTTTTTCTGGCCAGACTGGTACATGATTGTCAAGTCAAATTCTTGCAGCCGAAAGCACCATCTCGCAAGGCAACCTGAAGGATCCTTGAGATTCGCTAACCAGTAGAGAGAGTGGTGATCACCGACAATTCAAACGGCCGTCCGTACAAGTATGACCGGAACTTTGTTCCATACTACGGTCAGGCATTTTTGTTTAGGTGTGGAATAGTTCCTCTCTGCGGCGCACAACGCGCGGCTAGCATAGGCGATAACGCGTTCGACGCCATCTTGAAACTGCACGAGAATGGCTCCCAGACCGAGGTTGCTATCATCAGTGTGCAGTTTCATGTATGAGGAGCAAGCCTACGTATGAGGAGCAAGCCCACCTCACAAATCATTCGAATTGACGCGCGTGTAATCTCCCCTCTCGAAATTGGATCGTGCTGTGTTCTCTCGCTCGGGGATTTTCAAGGCGTACATCCCGAAACTACTCCGCTTACGACTCGGAAAGAAAGGGCTATAATCTCTTGATCTCATGCACGTCCAGCGTTGCATCTTTGGCCTGGTGGGACCGTTTACACAGCGCGGATTTTTGCAGCGACACTCAAAATCAGCATCAACGCCGGTCTTATGCGACGCCCTCTGCCCTAATTCAGCTGCGTTTTCATATCTTTATTGGCCTTGCTTGTACTAACTGCACTTGAATGGTCATAAGCTATGGATAATCAGTGCAAAGGTTTTCTCAATATGCGAAGGTTGTAGACAATTGTGAAATTAATTCAGTATTTCTGTAGCACCCAAAGTGTTTTGCACAAGAGCTGTTGCAGCCATACATTGCAACTCCAAGTCTCTATTGGCCAACTTGTGTTGTGTCTTGGGTGTTGCTTTAATGTGTGAGTGCGTAACTTTAGGTACCGTTTGATTGTGTAGCCTAAACAGATAAATTTTTTATGGTATTTGAGCACTACTCCTTACGGTGTTTGTGTCTATGTAGCCATACGAATGTATTTATGTGCGTTTATGTCCCCAGATTAAGGAACACTGTCAGACGTTCTGTAGGCAACATTACGGCGAAGTCTTGAACACGCTCGATGGCCAGATGCGCACAGGAGGCAGGTAGAACTTGCCGAATTACCTCCTAAAAGAATAGGATTTGAACTCCAACTAGAGAAGTACAATAAACAAAATCCTCCATATGACCAAACAAGAACACTCAGAACGAAAAGTTCTCGAACGCCTCGCGAAAAGCTATCTGTCAGCTAATTTATCGTGCAATGCTGACTATCCCCCTTATGAGGGTCCGCACGTGGAGTACCTAGACGAACCTTTCTGTATGGCTGACTTGATGGAGGCCCTCATGAAAGTGAATAGTCGATCAACCCCGGGCCCAGACAGTCTCTGCAATTGAATTCATTGAAATCTAGATGATGGTTCTATACAAATACTCACGGAGGAGCTTAACAAGGTATGGAAACAGGCAACTGTCCCAGAACCGCGGAAGCTTGCGTCAGTCATCTTTATGCCGAAACCAGGACGTCCACTGAGCCTTTGCAATATAAGACCGATATCGCTTACATCCTGCATAGAAAAAGTGGCCGAACACGTCAATAATAGTTGCACTACTCAACACATTGAAGACCATAGTTTATTGTAGTACAAGAGGATTGGCTACCGACCAAAATTATTTGCCCAGGGTGCCATAAAGTTGATAAAACACCAGATTATTGACGTTCAAACGAGAGATGTCAGGGAAATCTTGGGACTAGTCCTAGAGAAAGCTTTTGACAATCTTTCTCGTACTCATATTCTCAATTCAATCATTAGTTTTTGGCTTGGAGCATACATTTGATGCATTGATCAGCTCTTTCCTCAAAAGCAGGAAGGCCATGATTAAGATAAGAAGTCTGAAACCAGAACCTTTTGTTCTTGGCTCCAAAGGTACGCCACGGGGTTTGGTGGTCTCACCACTTCGGTTCAATATTGCTCTCTGTGAGCTTTTGAAAAGGCTCTCGCAAATACAGGACATATGTCTTACCTATTACGCCGGTGACATCCCTGTCTGGTACACGGGTGGCAGTGACGGCAGAGTGACGGTGGCAGTGACGGCAGAGTGACGACAGAGAGGCTCACGGCTAAAACGGCAAGCGTGATTCGGCTCATTCTTAGAATCTGAAACTCCAGAGGAGGCCTTAGACAGGACTATTTACTAAGGCTGAACCACGAGAATTAAGTAACTAGAAGAATAACAATGGGGTGGAGCATATTTGGCAAGCACTCTCAAACCATGACTGGTATATTGCCACTATCCCTCAAGGAGAAGGTGTATAACAGCTGCATCGTGCCGGTACTTAGCTACGGAGCAGAAACCTGGAGACTTACAAAAAGGGTTCAGCCTAAATTGAGGATGAAGCAGCCAGCGATGTAAAGAAAAATGGTAGGTGTAACCTTAAGAGACAAGAAGAGAGCAGAGTGGATTAGGGAACAAACGGGGCGTTACGAATATCATAGTTCAAATCAAGAGGAAATGAACATGGACCGGGCTTGTAGCGCGTAGACAGGATAACCGCTAGTCATTGAGGGTAAACAACTGGATTCCCAGAGAAGGCAAGCGGGTAAGGGGGAGACAGAAGGTTAGGTAGCAGATGACACCAAGAAGTTTGCGGGTATAAATATACAGCAGAAACCACTGGACTGCGTTAACTGGCGGAACATTGGAGAGGCCTTTGTCCTGCAGTTGACGTAATCAGGCTGATGATGATGATTATGTTGTTGATGATAATGATTTGCTAAGGCTATTCCACGTTTTCTTAGTTAGCCACATTACTTTCGTTGCTTACATGCATTGCTGGCAAAGCCATGAAAAGGTTTTTCCGCAAAAACATTAAAACAGGCATAGGAGTTCCTTCGGATACTTGTACGAAACACCTCATGCAGTTGGGTAAATAGAACGCGTTTGAAGAGATTATCGAGGCACAGCATACGGCTCAGATGGCCAGGCTCTCCTCCTGCGCCTTTGGCAGAAGCATTGATTGATTTATATCTCGGGTTTAACGTCCCAAAACCACTATATGATTATGAGAGACGCCGTAGTGGAGGGCTCCGGAAATTTAGACCACCTGGGGTTCTTCAACGTGCACCCAAATCTGAGCACACGGGATTACAACATTTCCGCCTCCATCGGCAATGCAGCCGCCGAAGCCGGGATTTGAACCCGCGCCCTGCGGTTCAGCAGCCGAGTACCTTAGCCACTAGACCACCGTGGCGGGGCACTGGCAGAAGCATCCTGGCAATCTTAGGGTATAGTGCAGTAAAAGAGAAATTTAGTCAGTCTTTCACTAAGAAGCAAAGGGCCAACATTGTGGCCGCTACATTCCCCCGCAACGTACACCCGCCGTACAACGCGAGCAGGCGGAAGGCCAGGGCGGAAGCACTGCTCAAGAGTGTTCGTGGGAACCCGGAATCGAGTCTGCATGCTTCGTAGACGCGGCGTAGTACGGTTGAACAGCCAACTTCTCGGTCGTTACAGTTGACCACGCAAGTTGTGTTATTCACTCTGCGTCCATCAGAAACACCACTACCGCTAAAGCTGAACAGGTAGCCATAGGTTTCGCTCTCCTTGACGACTCCCGGCCACACATCTGTACAGACACACGACCGGTGGCGCAAGCCTTTGCATCTGGACCGGTATCGGCTGATGTAGTTCGCATCTTACGTCATAGGTATATTTCTTAATACGCCATAATTTGATTTCCGACTCACCTGGGATCACATCTGGCCTCCATTGCAAACCTAAATGAGACTGCCCACGCCTGAGCACATGAACTTGCGTACCATGCTTGGCAGTCTATGGGACCTTCAGTGTCCAACCTAATGATATTTAGGAATGTTCTCCTGACTTTCGATGAAGTGATCAAGCATTATCACCTGGACAGAAGGGTCTTCCCCCTTCCTCCTATAAAATGTGTTAGGGCCCAGGTATCTACCCTCCGCATGCTTCAAATCAGATTGCACCCCATTGTTCATTCCCACAGTCAGTTTATTGAAAGCATTGATCCAACATGCCCCGATTGTGGCGCCGTATCTACGTTAGACCACATGCTCTGGCAATGCCCCTCATTGCGCAATTCTCAGCACAATAGCGAATCAGAATAGAGCTCTGCGCTTAGGAGCTCAAAACTTGTACATCCACTCTGGGCTGTCCAGAGAGCTCACGATGCGGCGGTGAGGCTTGGCCTACCAGTTCCGACGTGAGAATGACCCGCTAATCTACCTCTTTGAGGCAGCATTCGCCAGGACCTCAATGAAATTCCGTCTGTCTGTCTGTCTGTCTGTCTGTCTGTCTGTCTTGTATGTATGTATGTCTGTCTGTCTGTCTGTCTGTCTGTCTGTCTTGTATGTATGTATGTATGTATGTATGTATGTGCTTGAACCGATTACATCTGTTTGAGAATATACTGTGCCTACTAATCATTGCGCTTATCCAGCTAGCCCGTGATGTTTTTCACTGACGTTGCGCACTTGAGATGACGTTTTGCGTGATAGATGCTTACTGCTGCCTACTAACTTAGCGTTGCAGTTGAAAATCTGAAGCGCACAATGCTTCAGTACGCTTTTTTCTCTACTGAAGTGACCAGCCAAGTTTGCTATTGGTGGCTATTTTGTGACCCAGTCTGGTCACGTTATTTCAAGGTTGAGGCTCTGGCAGCTTTCTGGCTAGCTTTACCTTATATTTTTGCAAATATATAGGTCTTACACTTTCATTTATATAGTAATTACCTACCAAAGAAATCTGATGACGACCACGCGTTTCTAACACTCTAGAAAGTGTCAGCCTACGCATGAGTACAACCTCAACCCACAAGCAGTTCTGTGTTTATTGAGGCACTCTAAAGTAAGTCGTGGTGCCTTTAACAAGACGGGGTGAATAAATTAACGTTCGCCTAGCCAGTCTTACATACTCTGGGATTGTCATGCTGACCACGGCTAAGAACTTGGTTGTTTTATAGAAATAAACCAAACTAAAGAAATGATGAATGGTGTGAACAAGCGCATAATAAAGATGAAGTTTGGGTGACCTTGTGGCTGAGATCGAACGACATGGAGCACATGCTGGCAACCCTGTAGCTAGCACAGTGCTAAGGCTCCCTTCCATAAATGCTGACAATACCAGCCAGTTCTGAATATTGATATACCGTGTGTGATCTCTTGAACTTGAAAAAAAAACGTCCTCCACGAATCAAAGCTGGAGTGAGATTATGGTGTCTATGCTCATCATTTTGGACCAACGATGTTGAGATAAGTACGAGCTGCTTCTACGATCATTGTAGGCACTTTCAGACATAACTGGAATATTCCAACTGTACTATCTCTAAAATCACTCTATTTATTTTACTGTGCAAGCAAGGAGACCGCAATGAATGATTTGGGACCACAAATTATATATTTCGTGTGAAGCCATTTATGCAGACGAGAACAAGAACAGGACTTACTACCCCGTGCTGGATCCGTCATCGTCGTCTTCTGCTCTAATTTATTTTTACGCGCTAGCACACTGCAGGGCTTTGCTTCTAGTGAGGAAGTCGTGAGTGTACCACACGTGGCTAGAAGCAGGCTGTTGAGCCACGAAAAGCGCGCGGCGACCATGGAGTTCGAAGCGATTGCAATCTGCCACGTTTTTTTAGGTGTCGGTGTCGAAGTATGCAAGTTTGAGATGGTTGACGAAACCGTATCTGCCGAGCCGTTTATGAGCATGAGAAAGTATTTAGGTATGCGGTTGATACGTTGTAACGGGGCATCCTACGGGAATTTTAAGGGAGGTCGCATGGCATCGTGTCGCACGTGTGTGTGGTGCTGTTGGTCGGGACTGACATACAAACAACGGGATCTTAGTCCTTATCAGGGTGGACTCAGGTATGAACAGCGTTGCGTAGATGGTATGCGAATTCGGAAAAGTCTGCATGTACAGCTGGCGAGTCACTGTAAAAGACACCAAAAACTCGAACAGGTGAACTAAATGTTGGTTCAGTGGCGCTATGGGTGAGTCGCTACGAAGAAACATGCGGATGCCAAGTATAACAAAAGGATTGTGTTCGGTCCACAATGAAGGAGGAGTGGGAGCAATAAGCGACGCGTTCAGTTGGAAAAAAAGCGTTCGATATATTAATGGTACGTGGACGTTTTCATGTGGTTCATACTGAGGAGGCGAGATAACTCGGCTAACAATGTTTCAAGGAACTGGCGTCCACAGTCAGTCATAAAGGAGAAAGGGACACTATAGCGGCTAATGCACAGAGAGAAGAGAGCTCAAGCTGTTGACTAAGCAGTTACGCTTTGAAAAGGTATCGCTTGAAGCATTCTTGTGAACTTCTCGATGCAGGTTAGCAGCTAACAATAGTTCCCGCATGACCATCGATGTAGACGTGTAGATGGCTAAAGCGAGTGCTTGCGGAAAAGAACATGCCAAAGGAGCGAACAGTATGGCGATACACGGTAAACAGTTGGCACCTGAGGCACGCTTGTTACCAACGATGAACGTGAAGGATAATCTATATGTCATATGGTGAAGGGACGCACTTTATACAGAGGTAACAAAGGACATGACACTCGCTACACCTTATAACTGAACCTATTTACAAAAAGACACTTCATATATAGTTACCCAAGCCCACTCTCCCCCCCCCCCCGATCATATTGTCATGGTGTTGTTACGTTGACGAAGGCAAAGACTACTTGTTTAAAATTAAACTGTTTATTAGGCCGAACATGTGCCCTCACAAAAAAAGTCAGATTACAACGATACACTTGCACAGATAGCGGCTAGCAGAGCGTCGGCCGTCCATCAACAGGTAACCGATTAAGCGGGTTGGCATTCATACATGAGCCGTTGAATATTCGAGCCTTACACTGGTCGCTGCGAAAGCTCTGGAAAAATTTCAAGTGCTCGCGTGTTGGGTGCAATCTTAACGAAATGATTTGCAGTAATTGTGAATCTTCTCGTGTGCGCAATGAGGAGCAGCCTGCGCTGAGCCTTTCTGACAGGCTGTGTGGGCGTAAAACCAATGAAATAAAAGTGGAAATAGGAAATGCCCGTGGCAACCTACATGAAGTAAATCATTCTGAAATAAGTTAGTTGCGAGAGTAGGCAGTGTCGCGTTCTTCTTGTCCCCGTTCTCCCTGTGAAAAAGTACGCTACTTCACCATGCGGTATAATTATCAGTGATCACTTTGCCTAGGTCTTAACCTTATTGATCATCATGCCTATGCTAATGCTCGGGCACACATAACAAGTAGTCATAAGTTTCTATACGGCGTAAAGGCCAGGGTTAGCTGAAGAATGCAGGGCATCAAAGACTGCTCGACGGAATGGGAGAAGCACGTAAGGGCGAGGACTTCCTGTCGACGTATCACAAACAAGGAGCACATCACAGACTGGCGACAAGACATCAGCCAACATGAGAGATATGCCTTGCTTTTGTATGAGGTGGAGCTCCTCCGTGAATTTAGGCAACCGTGAACAAAAAAGGGCGTAGAAGAAATCTGACGCGGACAGAACGCTCATCCAACTATAGCCGACCAAAGTGTTTGACCTAGAGTGCTCCTTGCCTTTCCTTTTAGTAACAGCCCCGACTATGATGTCTGTGCTTGTTGGGTTGGGTTGCGAATCATGGATAGCAGCCCAAGAAAGCACATCAGGAATGGCACTGGCTTTTACAGTTACGTTGTGAATGTCGCTTGTATATTCTTCGATGACGGTGAGCTGCCTGATTTCTCAGGGCGCGTAGCAAGCGATCCTTTACATTAAAGCAGACGTCAGGCTTTCATGATCCGTTAGGATGTGAAACTACTATATTACCACTGATTGTTTTTATCAATTAGTATGCAATTTATAGGTTGAAAATTTCTAGCTTTATGCATAGTTTCTATTACACAATACGCCGTCTGTCAGATCTGTATATTGTAGAACTGGATAGTGCAAAGTCACAGTACATTTAGTTCATTTGTTTTGGACGTTCTAATGGCCCTTTCTAATGAACTTTCCCGGGATTCGGGAAATCTAAAACACAGCATCTATCTGACATAAGCGGTTCTCACCTTCAAACAGCATACTTTATCTTGGAATGCTCGTTTCTGTAAGCGCAAAAACAATTGACAAGTTAGGTTTGATTTCAGGTGAAAATTTGCTGATGAAACATTATCGCCACACTGCAGTAGGTGAATACAATTTCTTGTACATGGCAACTGGTGAGCTATACTACCAATTTCCAAAGAACCGTGAGCCAGACACACACAAAAATAAGAACAGGAGATGAATGACGCAAGGTATACAAAAACACCAAAAAGGCCCCAATGATTAAAATTTTTACCAAACGCTGCCTTGTTGAACACTGGCAAAATATTATTTTCCCGTTTTGGTTTTACAGTATATCCGTGCTTGTTTTACAGTACATTCGTGGCGACACTAATCGGGCACACAAAATACGGGGTGTATTAAAGAAAACCTGGAAAATAAACATGAGATTCATGAAAGGAACACAGTTAGAAAGTGTTGCAAGTCTTGGCAGGAAATGACGCTTTCACAGAACTCTTCGTTTACCGGAAGCTCATCCTGAAAAAAGTGCCCGTGATTTAGGTCTTGGGCGACTTTCTACGCGAAGGAAGAAAATGCTATTTGTGAAGGCCAAACGTAGTTCTTTGCTATTCTCTTCTTCCGTTACCGCTCCTCTATAGGTTTATTCATTTAGTTTTGCCTTGTTACACAATGTAGTAGCGATTTAGAACGACAGCTCGGGCACAGCGCTAGTATGATGCTGCTTTCCGGTAAAGGAAGGACTGAGCGCGAACAATGTTCGTTCTATCTAGACCAGTGAAGATTTCCGCTGTGTTTCATTGGTTTTTGTTTGCGTGCGTTTTCTGCTTGAAACGATTAAGTGCCATAGAAAGCTTTAAAAGACGGAGTATTTGTAAAAGCGGAGCTGTTGCGTCAAACCGATGGTGTTCGCGAAACTCCATCGAATGATTGTAGTCACCATGCGTCGCCAATAGCAACACGATGAAGTAAGTAAAGCAAGAAGCGAGAAGTAGAAAGAAGAAGACATATAATTGTAAAAAATACGTAATGTTGTTGGTGAGGCGGTATTCCAAACCTGGTACTCATGGTCCGAAGGCGAGTGTCGTATAGGCTCACGGTTTTCAAGGGACGCCAGCAGAACAAGCGTTTATTGCAACCACGTGATTTCGTTGCTATGAGTGAAATGACGAGATGATAGAGGAAAAAGAAAAGACACAGAGAGATAAAGGAGAAACGGAGACAGAGAAACGAACACCCAGAGAGAAAAAAAGAAAAAGAAAGTAACAATAAGGGTAGAAAAAAAAACAAAAAGGCTTGTGCATGTTCATTCTCTCTGAAATTTAATACTACCGTAGGCTTGATCGTTACTTAAGTATTAGTAATTGTGAGTCTGTGTGGAGAGAGGTAGACAGCTCTTTGATAGGAACTGATAATGTTGTCTTTAGTACTAATTATTGTTCACCGCATGCATCTGTTACTGCTTTTGTTGAAGGATTTGACATTATTCTTGACACTTTTTTGAAAGAAAAGAATATCCGTGGTCATCGTGCGCAACATAAACATTATTTATTTGATGCTTCTTTTTTATATAGGCTCAGTTTGTCAGTTGTTACCGGGGTTACGCTTTTGAATCCTAAAATTTTCTTCCCTCTCGTTGCACGAATGATGGTTTAGGAACACTTAT
Source organism: Rhipicephalus microplus (assembly GCF_043290135.1). Taxonomy (NCBI): domain Eukaryota; kingdom Metazoa; phylum Arthropoda; class Arachnida; order Ixodida; family Ixodidae; genus Rhipicephalus; species Rhipicephalus microplus. Next base: position 109,461,235 of record NC_134701.1, read on the forward strand.
ATTCACGCTCTATCGTCCTTCATCTTCATCCTTCCTCATTCATGATACAAAATATTATTACAGACAATTTATTTCCTTGGTGTCGAGACTGTAAAGGCCTAGGAAGTGGCCATAGCTTTGGCCATCAGCCCAAAGGGGTCAGGGTAGTCATCAGCGACTCCAAAAACGCTGTGAGAAATTATGAATCGGAAAGGATGACGGAGACTGCCGTCCGGTAAATAAGCATGGCAGGAGTACCCAAAGAGCAGGTTCTGCTTGTCTGGGCTCCAGCTCACCAAGAAGTTAAAGGGAACGAGGGGGCTCATTCGGTTGCCCGAGGTCTCACCTACCGGTCGACCCCTGGAACCTCTTAAGTTACCGAACAAAGAAGCGAGTATATGCGCACATACCATGAAATCGTCGCATAATATAGGCTGAATCGGCAGTATACCCGAGAGCGGACAACTCACTAAGTAAGAAAAACGAGGTTTTGTGGCGAAAGTTACAGACCGGGGTTTTTCCAAACCCCGCACTTTACAGCAACTGGCACCCCGCAATTTTCTAGTCCCAGTGTGAATTTTGTGGTTAGGTAGCGAATTTGGTCAACATTCGTGTGGACATGTCGAAGTCAAAACGATGGTTCTCACACTGTAGAATCCTGGGAGGCCCTCCTCTGCAGCCCAGATCCCAACGTCCAGCGCGACATCATCAGTCAAGCCCTTGCTGCTGCCACGTCCCAAGGGATTCCGGCCGACAGCTAGAGGCGACGGGTCATGTCTGAACAATTGACTGACTTTTTAATAAAGTTTTCTTTCTCTCTCTCTTAGTTGCATTTTGCTTCAGAAGTAGTCCTCCATAAATAATGCGCACTTCATTGCGAATCGGTTTAACTGAAAAATTTATGCAGAAATAGTAATTAAGTCCTACTGGTCTCGTGTCACGTGAATGAAATATACTGAATCAGCATATACCACAATTATTTCCACGATATTCAACGGCCTGTCTTCGACAACTTGTGTTTAATTCCAAAAACGTTTTTCTTTTCCCGAGAATCCACGGTCAACCAAACGATTACCTAATGATGTCAATATATAAAAAAAACAGAACGGCAACTATTTTATAAGCGCCTAGCTGATCATTACAAGCTATTGTGACATATATTTAATGCAGTATTGAATAATGTAAAAAAACGCTAGTATCAAAGCGAAATCAATTGTACTGGTTCAGACATAAAAAGTAATGTGCTTGATCAAACATTTTGTTAATAAAACCATTAACCCACCAATTGGTAACATTAGCCATAAAAGTTCGTTGATATGAAAGCCACTAAACATTTCTAACGCATTTAGTGACCGCTTCTTTTCTCCTATACCTGTCTCATTGATTGAATTTGCATGAAAACGCGATCACTGTGGCCATTCGTTTTTTTTTTCTCATACTACGCCTGACGAGGTAAAAAGTACTATAAACAAAATAAAGTTGCCTAGCACAGGTAGTGATGATATTTTTGCTTTTCATATGACAATGGTTGCTGATGGGTTGGCAGATGTGCTCACATACCTAATCAATCTCATTTTTGAGATTAGTAAACTGCTATGCGACAAACTTGCAGTGCAATGGGATAATAGTTATAACACAAACTGGCCAGAAATAGTAATAGCAGGTAGTAGGTTCTCCAGAAGGATGTAGCAACCAGACTTTAAGACCTGCGCAAATCGATACACGCGTTCTTACTTACTCATTAGAAAGAGTAAAAACTAATGGCAAGTATATAAAAGAAAGAGTGCTAAAGCTAATGTAAAATGAACCCTCTAGCTTGTGAGGGCCTAACGACAACATACTCATGCTAATAGAAAAATATAGCACGGTATGCTTGTTTTTTTTAGATTCAGTAGATGAAGTGGATGCCCTTCCATACCAAATAAATAAAATACAGGAATGTTCAGGCCAGCCAAGAAGGTAAAATAATTGGAGTTAACGTGACAAAACAGAACTCATCTATGGAACTGTTTTTTTACGGTTTGAATCAGAGTACCTGCTTTTGTGTATTTTACTAGATCTACAAAAGTTTCTAATAGATTCCTTAAACCTAAGTCAGCCCACTTTGCTGCCGGTCCTTTTATAGTTGTCTTCACGTGAAAATGCACTTAGTTTCTGGAAACGACATTGAACGACGTTGTTTTTATATTTCTTGCTCAGACAAGGGTTGTACAAAGCATATAACACTAAGCAGTAAATTTTGCCAGAGCCGAAGTTAAAAGACCTTGTACGTATTTTTTTCAAGAGGTCTAGGCCTGCATATTAGAAGTTTATTACAGTTCTGATACCCAATGGCTGTCTAACGGCTCGTTTATTTGCACCAATGCCCGCAGTTTTGTTTACTCATGCTGGATCAGGGAGTAAAGACAGGTTTAGTATAAATATCTTCATTACTGTTACTTTATATTTATTATTGCGAATTCGGCCTCTGGGCTTCTACGAAATAAATGTCGTGATAACGCGAACTGCGAATTCTGGCCGAAAAAACGGGCATTGCTAGATTGCTTAGCAAACACATGTGGGAACGACGTCACTCAAAGGCTGATCCCCTAGACTTGCTGGTTTCATTGCAATTGATAACCCACAGGTTGCATAACTGTATCTAATGTAAATTGTGTCGCACGTTTTATTGTTGAGCACTGCGCGTGCAGTGACCTCTCTGCAACTTCTGCAGTAAGGTGGCGTTGAAATCACTGCTTCACCTGCGTTTGATATTGCGACTGGCTACAGCCACGGGCCCCTTAAGTGTGTGCCTTAAAAGAGATGGCAGAAAACTTCAGGTGCTACCACGAAGCGAAAGGCAAAGAACACAATTACATTGCTGATGACTCCAAGATGCTTGCGCGATCACTGTTTATCACTTCTATCTATACGCTTTACCCAAACCCACCTAGACTGCCTGCCAGTCTGCAATCTCAAACGTCGTGCGTTATCTGCATCATTGAGGAATCTTTGTTTATAGGTGGTAGTAGGTGTCAAGCCACATTCTTTTACAATGCTCACAGACGGCGGCACCACCCCGCCTGGCCAACATAGAGCGCCGTGAGAGAAAGGGTGTGTAGGAGATATGAGGCAAATTTGTAAGAAAATGTTTGTCTCATTAGGCAGCGTAGTGAAATAAGTACCAGGAGTTTTTTGTCGTGGGCAAATGAGAGAGAGCGATAACTTTAAGGTGTGAAGCATCTCTTTGACGTGCGAGTATAACGCGGCGGTACGTGCATCCGAACGCGCCGTAACGCGTTCCCCTCCCCGCAAGTTTTGGAGAGGTGCCAAGTAGTTAATTTTGCAGCTACGCGTTGCTGTAGGGCTCCTTTCCACGCTTTCCTCACAAGTGCCTGCTGACACCACTCTCTCCCTCACCCGCAGCACACTCGTCGTAGCGCCCGCAGCCGCCGGATCCTTTTCGCTAGCTCTACAAATACAAAACTTTGTATCACGTGACGTGAATAGAGGACAAAAGAAACTGACACCTCCAAGCACAATAAAAAGGAAAGAAAATCATGTACGGCATATTTTACGTCCACCACGTAACGTTGTGCGGATTTTAATGTGACATATCAACGTTGCCCATTCGTGCTTCACCTATCATCGATTCCCACAGTACGTGGGTTCTGCCAAGTTTTTACTGCTGACCTGATCTGGCCGCAGAGCTACGTGGGCTGGTGATCCGTTATCGTCTGTTTGGTCTGCCTGCGGCAATGGTAGAAGACATCCATTTTCTCGTGCACTCAAAGACGCAATCGTCAAAGCCTTCGTCGAGTTTTGTTTGTCTGCGGACCTCGCTGCCTTATATACGAACCTTTAACTTCGTTCTACTCACCGTACTTACAAGACAGTCTATTGCCGTGCCTTTCACTGTATTTTTTCCTCTCTTTTTGCTATCATCTGTATTCTCTTTTCCTGCCATCCTTTAAGGGGCTTAGCCGTGCCCCCACGATGGAGGCACAAACTAACGGCTTGTTATTCGTCCCTCTTTCATTACCTCTCTCTCTCCACCTCCTAGCAACACACTTCTTTCTCGTTCACCCTCTCCACCACCGGGAGCGCTCCACCACAAGTCGAATGCAAACACTAATTCGGCTCGTTTATCTGCGATGAAACTTGCACAAAACTCAACTAGCCTCCCTGGTCTGCCTTTCAAACAAATGTTTACTCAAGTAAACACTATACTGAATTTCGCTTCAAACCGTTCTTCCACCACCCGGGTCCACTCCCGTTTCAACAGGGTCAACGCCGTGCGAACAGCTGCTGCTTCGCAGCCCATCATTGTTCCCTTTGAGCAGACCTTCCATTTACATAGCAAATTCAGAAAGCTGTTTATTGTTGTTTGAAGTGCTTGCTCCTTTTGATAGGGGGCTGTCTCTCGTCATTGCGCTGGTGTTTACGGTAGTGTCCATTGCTGTCGCTAGAGGCGCAGCTGTGCTCTTTCTTTCAAGAGCGCTCACCAGGTGGTGCGCCACCACTGCGGCGACGCTCGCTCACCTGAACCAGCTGATTACAGTAGGTGAGGCTCTATACTGGCTCCACGCAGCGGGTGAAGTCCACGATCACTGCGCATCACTATAGGCAGCGAGCAAGGAAGAGACGCGCGTTCAAAATACTGGTTGTGGAAGTGGTGCGAACATTTTGGTTGATGCTGCTCCCGGCGTCATGCGCTGCAGCATCTTGGTTGCCGACAATGGCGCGACAACGAGTCGCGCGCTGTGCATATAACTGTCACAGCCCACCGTGAAATGGCTACAAGACGACACGTGCGTATAGGAATGACTGTCGAAGACAGCGGTTGGTATCATGACTGTAAGCTGGCCCCAGGACGTGTGGTGTGGCTATTAAATAAACATTGTGTGTATAACGTCTATATACAATTACACCACAACATCTATCGTGTCACACCTAATACAATGATAATTGAACATGCTTGGAGCGGGTTCACGGTATCACTGGAATTAGACTCTCGAGAAAGCACCTTCATCAGCAGTGTATATGGGGGAATTTTGTTGTCTTTCTTGTTCGGTTGCATTAATTTATTGCCACTTCCGTGATAGAAATACGCCGATGAGCTTTTGGTGGACTCACCACAAAATACTTTAGTGGTATAAAATACATCCCAGGTTTCGCATGTTCCTCAAAAAGGTCTAATTATTAAGTTAAAAAGTCTACGTTATTCATTCGAGAACAAATAAGCTAGCAAACAAGCACATACATAGCTTATGCCAAAAAAAATCTATACAGTGGTAGTTCTTAGCCATGGATGGCTGGCGAACCCGTTTTGGCAACTCTAAGTACTGAGGCGCTCTTTGTAGTGAAAGTAAAGGCAGTTGTAGGGGGGTGAGTCGAATGATGGTAATGACGATGACCCCATAATAATGGCGCTCACTCACCAACGGGGATAGGCCAAGAACCGGGTGGCAAGATAAATAACATTTTGAGATAAATAAACCAAGTAAGAGACCGCCGATTTAAAGTGTCCGTTTCTTGTGTTGGGAACAGCAATTATGAGCGTCGTTGTCACTGGCGCCGTGTTAGCCCGGCTTACATACTTTCTCAGATAAATAGATTCTTCGAGCTTCTCACTGCCAAAAGTTGTCATAACAAAATTCCACGCCAAATTGTTATGAACTGCTTGTCAATAGTTCGAGTAAAAGGTAATTATACTATACAGTGATGACACTGCTCTCATTTACGCACACGAGTCCATCGATGGAGCCTTAAGCATGGCAAACAAAGAATTGAAACAAATCTTTGATTGGTTTCAATACATTAAATTGGCTTTAAACGTTTTAAAACAAAATATATGGTAATTCATTCCCCATACAAAGTTATTGCTTTGGATTCGTGTGTGCTTCAAGCTGAGAGCGAAACAATAGAAAGAGTAAGTAGCTTAACATACCTTGGAATTGTGTTGGATCATCATTTAAGCTGGAAAATGCATATAGACTCTCTCTTCAAAAAACTCGCGACAGTCTGCTGTACTCTTTTCAAATGTCGCCAGTACTTCGATGCGGAAACTTTAAGAACAATATATTTTGCCCTATTTCACAGCCAACTCTTATACTGTAATGAGTCTTGGGGCCATACATACGATTCGTACCTAAAGCCACTTAAAGTCCTGCAAAAACGTGCTATCCGATTTATATCAAACGCCACTCTTTCGACAGTACCAGGTAATGCCTCCACAACTAGTAATAAATTATAAAACAACAATAATGGTTTACAAGCCTCTAACATGCAATATCCCTCTTCACCGCTCCCTTTTTATTCCTTCACAATTGCAAACAAGAGCCCGTCATTGTGGTAACTTCCTAAAACCACTGGTTAAAAATGTTTATAGCAAAAGACGACTTTATAGTGTTGGAACGTCATTGTGGAATAACCTACCAGTGGAAGTGAAAACACATAATGCTTTCACTATAATGCTCAAACGTCATTACAAAGAGCTCTATTAGACTACTGATAAGTTTCGTGAAATGATGAAAAGTGACATGATTTTAAACTAACGTTTTGTATGCTGACCAGGAATGCTATTACCAGACGTACAGAAATATTAGATGTAATACGTTAAGTATGCAAACCAAAAACGTGTTCAAAGTGTAGTATATAAGTTGGATTTTTTCTCTTCAATATGTTCGTTATCTGTGTATAAGTGATATGTTTATCAAAACAATCTGCATCTTAAACATAATGTCGTTCATTATACAACTCATTCTCCTGCCGCTAATTATTGTATGTTATAATTGCATGGATCCTTACTAGCATTCTGCTAAGGATCCAGATGTTGCTAACATGTTTTTCTTTACTGTATGTTGTTTATTCATAATAAAGTTCAAAGTTCAAAGTTCAGTTTTAGCTAAGTCATTTTCTACAAATGCAAGCAACAAAAAAGATTGCTCATGCGGAGTAGTTAAAGAAAACTGCAACAAAAGCATTGCAACCACCTCACAGAGAAGAGAAGTTATAAGATTGCCCTCTACAAGACACAACTACTACGCAGAAAAGGATACAAAGTAGGTGCTCTGTGACGTCACCTAGTGTGCACCCTTTTTACGAGGATAGGTTTGGGGGCCACAAGAATCCCTTCATCAAACCCCCGGGGTCCGCAGACACCCAAGCCTGAAACAACGAGCTAAAGCTTTCTTCCCAGCGTGTCCGAATTAACTCCGCGCGGAATACAGTGTCCATTACGAAACACCATGTTTATTCAATTGCGCCGCACCACATTCGTGCATGTTCGCTGTATGTGTTTTCGTGCATGTGCATGTGTGTGCAATCAGTCCTGTGTATGAAGAACCAGAAGCGCAGAAATGCCGAGCTGTGTCACGGTGCCTTGGCCCTGGTCACGCTCCTTGTTTATTTACCGGCTCAGTTCATTATCCCGGTGTGCCATCCTGTTTGCACAACAAGTTTCCTTCACAGCGTTGGCACTGCCTATCACAACCTTCGAGACTTCTACGTCCAGCCTGGGCGAATTTATTTGCAGTGAGTGAAACCTACTATCGCAGACACTGGCGCGGGCAGCAGAGAGGATTTTTTTGTTGCTATTTTAGCCACAAGCTATACTTGCGAAGGGCCAGCCTTGTTTATCAATGAAACCATAAGTGTTCACAGATGCGGGACCGGCGGCGGCCACCACTTTCTAATCCCCTGAGAAGAGGAGGCGCAAGGTCTGTTCTGAACATTTATTTATTAGTGGAAAGGGGGTTATGATGAACTTTCACCCTGCCCTCCCCTTTAGGGAAATCACAGGACCGCCTATGTGAGAAAAATCTACTCTATTTTGTTTATTGATTAGTTAAAGTAAACAAAGTGAGCTACAGGTTTTCCCATGTGTTTAGTACTTGACGAATGATCGAGCACCCCTGGCGTCATTATAGAACCATCGTATATTTTTGCGTCAGACATAGAGAATATTTCTAAAGGAGGTCAAAAGAAGTTCTCGTGGTCGATTAAGAATCCATTGCATTCACAGAAGAATTTTGTCATACGTCAACTCGCTTTAGAATGCTACAATTTGCTTCAAACTTCACTTAGGACAACTTATAGCGCAAGGGACGATTCTGCATACAAGGCCTACAAAATTGCGGGCGTTTGAACCCAAAAAACTCGATGCAACACTTCGAATGAGATGCTTTGTTTGTTTTCGCGTAAGAATGCTCACCCATACCTACAAGGGGCATTGGCACATTGGCCCTTTCAATTAAAATGTAAAGGCTATGCATCTAAAAACACAGAGGAACAAAACGTAATATAAATAAAGATGAGAAGGGCGAAATGATTGCAAAGGTCAAATATAACAAACAAAAAAGAACATCAAATAGATGTATCAATTAGGCGGTAACATAGCGACGCAAACTTCTAGTTACCATAAATAATTATGAAGCTGAGACCGAAATCACTGCGACCCATACCGCACTAACTGGCTTCAAGCAATTGCAGGTTCGGTGATTGTACTTAACGCTCAGAAAGAGAAAGAAAACTTTAATTTAGGAGAAGGGCTAGAAAAACATGCTTGATCCCTCCATCATGAGAATCGGTATAACACGGAAATAAAACGCCTCCTTAGAAAAGCGGCCTATTGCTTACTGAGACCATATACAATGCCTGTTGGTCTTAAATAGCTAAAGCACCGTTTCCCGAAAATGTATCCGCAAATATGCTTTGTGATACATCTCCATACCGAGAACTAACGTCCACCTATAACATTTCGTTAATGATAAAACGTGCTGTTGTGCTTATAAATGCCGGCGGTAGCTGTAGTAGTTAATAGTGAGAGCGAACCAAAAAAAGCTGTGTGACAGCCAGAAGAGCATTACTGACTGTACGCCAAACTTCAATGAACGTGACCTACTTGCGGCGTTTTAGAGGTGTTGAAAGCACTGCCTCCAGTGAGCTACAATCGCACTGGCCTACAAAAGAAAAAAAAAGCATGAAAGGGCGGGAAAACCTGTCCCTGCTGAAGAACACCAGGTATGAAAGCAATCAAAATAATTGAAAAGCAGTAGTTAATTATTACTTAAAGCGCGAATTTGGAGTAAAATCAATTAAAAAAATATTGACAGATACCACGTACACTGAAAATCGATGATATGCGAAGCACGAATGAGGAAGTTTGATAAGTCACTTTAAAGTCAGCACAACGTTACGAGATGGACGTAAATATGCCGTACAGGACTTCCATATCATGATTATGATGTTTAGACATGTCATTTACTTTTGTCGTCTATTTACGTCGCGTTATACCAAATTTGGTATAAAGGAAGTTAGCGAAACGGCCGCGAGCACGCTATGAGCGTAGCATGCCGCCATGTTTCACGCGACACGCATATAATGTTTATCATCATTGGACTTGTCATTTACACTCTTTGTCCATTCGCATCAAGTAATACTAAATTAAGTGTATGTGCAGCTAGTGAAATGGCCGTGAGCGTGCTTTGAGCGTAGCATGTAGTTATGTCCTAAATCACAAGCACATCACTGTTATCTTGTCTAGACGTATCCTTTACCTTCATCATTCATTACTGTCCCGTAAAATAAATTTGGTATATTTGAAGTTAACAAAATGCCCGCGAGCGCACCATAAGCGTGACGTGTAGCTGCAAAACTCATGGCATGCATGTCATGATTGCCACGTTCGGGTCTTCCTTTATGTTCACCATGCAGTCAAATCGTAGCATACCAGTTTCGCAATAACCCATGTGAAGAAAACACCACAAGAGCAGCAAAGGTATGATATGTAAGTCATGACATTCATGAAATGCTTGTAATTCTTTTCATGGTATGACTAGTCACTTCTGCTCTTCATACCGTCTTGTTAGGCCATACCAATTTTCGTTTCGATACCGGGATTGAAACGGCGAGCAGAGATAAAGGTCGAAGGCGGCTAGATAGATAGATAGATAGATAGATGGATAGATAGATAGATAGATAGATAGATAGATAGATAGATAGATAGATAGATAGATAGATAGATAGATAGATAGATAGATAGATAGATCCGAAGTTGGCGAAGTTCGCTAAGAAATTCTTCGCATTTAAAACAAGATTTCTGGGCTGATGGTAACGCCTGCATGTCCTAGGACTCAGCGGGCCCCGAAATACCCAGGGTTGTACTAAGAAAAATACGGAAGCGCAGGCTGACTGGGCCACGCTCAGTTTGAATTGAAGTGAGTTGAGAAAGAAATTATGGCAGAGAGAGACAACAGAAAAAGAAACAGCAGGCATATTTCGAAGACGAGAAAGAAAGAAAAAAAGAAAAAAGAGGTGTAACACAAGTTGTCCATGGAAGGTGCCGGGAGCAAGTTCTTGTACTAGGTACTGGTCGACCCAATGAGTAGCGATTCCTCCAGAAAAGCAAGCATCACATTTACGCCTGAGAGTACACACCGAGCGTCGATTCCTTTGCAAAGGCGATCTGTGTCAAGGCCAGCGACCGAGCCCGCCTGACGCGATCAACTCAACGACGTCAACAAGCGACGGCGCCGGTCTGTCTTATGCAACGCACAGCAAGCTCTCTGAGACTACAAGCCCGATGAAGCAATCGGCGCTTTCAAGTCTGGCGAGTCTTATGCTATGCGTGGAACAAAAACGCCCTTGGGTTCAACCCCGCGCAGCGGCTCCGGATTTGATGGTGAAGACGCAGCCCAGTGGCGGGTCCCCTTTGGAGGATTCTGACATCACGGCCAGCGGTGCTTCTGGCTAAGACTTTGGTGACGCAAAAGGTGCTCCCGGTACCTATCAAAAAAGTGAAGCGGCGCGTCGCCATAAGATGACGTATGCGTAAGAGAGAAGTCGACGTATGCGTGCGAGAGAAGACATCTCGGCTCTTCGGGTCCCTAAACTGTCGGCCCCATGGCCAAATTTATAACGCCTCTATTTCTATGCTGTACATAAACCTTGCATTAACTCGCTGTCGTATCGTCCACTCGTCTATCAGCTCTGCGCAAAAGTAGTGGGGAGCTGAGCAACACAGGCTACCAAGTGGCTCGTAACCTTGGCGGCGGAGTTCTGAGCAGTGGCGCTTCGGGACCGTGTTGGCGTCGCACCTTCGTAACAGTGAATGCCAGCTGCGGGATTGGCTGGCATCTGCGACATCGATGCGGTGATTCCCTGATGTTTTCCCCTCAATTCACCAGACTACTCCAGCACAGGTTATAGTAATTGAGAGAAGGTCAATATGAAGCATTGGTGAGTGAGCTTTGATCGTTTCAAGCCAAGGCAGAGCGCTTTGAAACCAAAGTTAGTAATGCGGAGGGTGTAAACCCGGCAGTGTAAACAATTGCTTGCGCGTCTTGCTAGTAGACTTATAGTGGGTACGGCAAGTCGATTATTAACAGGGACAAACAGAAAAGAGCTAGTCTGAACGATGGAGAACCTTAAAGTGAAGGAACTCATCGAAATTTGTGAGGAAATTTGGCCTTACTTTCGGCCGTGCAAAACGAAAGCAAGCGATACTTGAGATCACGAAGGATGAAGGAGTGTCGGATGAGGAAGTCGATGAGGCCTGGGCGGATATCAAGGCAAGCTTCGCGGAGGCTGAAAGGCAAGAAATGCGTAAACGCAAAGAAGCTGAAAAGTGAGAAAATCGCGAACGTGAAGAAGCTGAAAGGCGCGAAAGTCGCGAGCGTGAGGAGGCTGAGAGACAGGAGCGCCTCGAGTTGAAACGAATAGAATTAGCAATCCTACAGTGTTCGTAAGCGTCTAGCGTAGCTCCTGCGACTGTTAAGGTCAGCGGTTATAGAATTTGTGACCAACTGCCACCGTTTGTAATAGGTGAGGACATGGCGAAGTATCTCGTAGAGTTTGAACACGTCTGTGAGCGAAATGCTTTTGAGTGGTCTCTTTGGGCACAGAGCCTGTTAGGTCTTCTTCCTGGCGAAGTGTCCAACGTGATGACGTGCTTGTCGAAGAAGCGTTCGAGAACTATGAAGAGGTTAAGGACGTGCTCTTGAGACATTACAAGTTGTCACCCGAGCCTTTCAGGCAAAGGTTCCGGTATGCTATAAAGGGTAATGCGTCACATGTTGACTTCGTGTTTCGTCTTGAAGCAGATTTAGTTCAATGGTTCAAGGGCAAAGATGTTTATGACGATTGCGATAAAGTAGTTGAATGGATTGCATTGAGGAGGATGTCAAGCTTTGGCTGCTAAACAAGGCCGAAGTACAGCTAAACAAGGCCGCAGAGTAAGCCGTTGAAAAGGGTGAAAGCAAAGAGGGCTTTTCAACGAACCGTGACCACTCCGCACCATAATTTCAGGAAGGACCCGTCTCGTACAAAAGACACTGTAGGGGAAGGGCAAACGGAAGCGGAGAAATCGAGTTAGGTTCCTAAACAGTGAATTGATAACACATGGGCGTTTGAATCATGGAAGCCGCTAATCTGCTACAACTGCAAAAAGAAAGGGCATATTGCGGTAAACTGTAAGCAAAAGTTTGCTTTCTCAATAATCCGACCATCGGAAAAGAACATGCGGTTGTTAGAGCCGTATCTCCAAGAAATTAGTGTGAATGTGAAAATGTGTCGAGCACTTCGAAACTCAGCGGCAACCATTGACGTTGTTCACCCTTCGTAGGTGTCCCCAAATGACTTTACAGGAGAATGCACGTGGGTCAGGCAAGTCGCCGAGCAGCAGAGTGCTTGCTTACCAATCGCTATGGTTGTCATTGAAGGCCCGTTCGGTAAGCTTCGCACCGAAGCGGCTGTGTCTTCCACGCTTTCCAATCGTTTTCCTTGTTTTTTTAAATGTCTCTGAGCAGCTTCTCCGAGAGCAGGGTAAATTGTTCTTCTCCAACTTAGCGTACATGGCCCTCAGACGATCGAAAGTGCGGAAGCTTTCGAAGGAACTTGATTTTGTTCAATGTGGTGAAAAACCACCTGCAAATGCTGCTAATCAGTGTGACCTTGGCGGCGAGTAGACAGAACCTTCGAGGCAAAATTCTCCGTGTGAGTCATTTGAGCAGTCACTCGAGCAGCCCGTCACCGAAGCGACTGGCGCAGTCTCTTTAGGCAGAGGAGACAAGATGGTGCCATTGAGTCAGAGCGAGAGGGGTGCAACGCTCTCGCCTGCAGCGCAAAGTTGGGGTGAGCTGTCGAGGGCTGATCGAGCAACGCTCATAGAGCAACGCTCACACACAGTAGTAATATTGATAGCCTTTCTACCCCTAACCGTGGTCACAAGACTTTCATTACATTCGAGCCTTTCTATCTCATGGCACCACTTTCATACGCCTCGATTCTATTGAACATGGCCTGCACCTATTAAGTTCATGTGGTACATCCTAAGGTGCAGTCCTACACCTCTTCTCTTTCACCTGGCCATGAATAGCATCCCCACCTTTCTGCGCGAGGTCGAGGGAGTACACCAAGCACTACAGGAAGCCAAAGCAACGCATGGTGATGCTGCGGCTCTGGAAAGGCAGCGCCGTCTTTGATAGAAAGGAAGAAACCAGGGTTGTATATCGCGCGTTTTCCCTTATTTCCAATACACTGCCACTCGCTTACGTGCTCGTGCAGAGAGCGCGCGCTGCGTTTGAGTCACTTCACAATGTAGCGCCTGCAGTGCGGCTTCATAAAGATCTCTGAGCTGGAGAAACACTTGCGAGAAGCGAATCTAAAAAAAAAGGAGTGAAGCTCAGTAGTCTACTTCATGAAATGAAGCAGACAACGGAAAACGAGGATGCCCGAGGCACGGCGAAATGCATTTCTCAGGTCATCCGTAATAACAGCGTGTAAGACGTATGTATGAGGTGAGTTTTATTGTGCCGGCATTAAACCGCGTACTTTATGAATGTGCTGTGTTGACTTTTATGAAAACAACAGAATTCTTGTTTTGATTTGTTATCTAGCAGTACCAGCCGTGTACAGTCATGTGCAAACCTTTGTGGCATGCTAAAGAGTAAAAAAAAGGCATATCTCCCGTACAGTGGGAATCGATCATATGCGAAGCACGAATGAGAAATGTTGATATGTCACTTTAAAATCAACACAACACTATGAGATGGAGGTAAATGGTGTCGTACATGACTTCCGTGTCATATTATCATGTTTAGATATGTCGTTTACCTTCGTCATCTATTAACGTCACGTGATACCAAATTTAATATATGTGGAGCTAGCGAAACAGCCGCGAGCACGCTATGAGCGTGGTATGTTGTTTTGTTCTTACATGACACGCGTGTCAGGATTATCATGTCTGAACCAGTCATATATTTCGCCATTCATTGACGTCACGTACCACAAAATTTGGTATATGTGGAGCAACAAAACGGCCACGAGCGCATCATGAAGGGCCCAATATACTCCAATGTAGCATTGAAGCACACCGACGCTGGGCAAAGCGATTCAACGTTAGCAAAACGTGAGCACTCTAGAGTCTGACGTCAGGCGCGACCACCGTCCGTCGGCACGGCCCGATGGCTACCGGTGTGAAAGGCGACATGCTGCATTTCGTGCCGATACGTTAGGCAGACAACACTGCGCCTCCCTCTTTTCGTGACGGAAGGACGCTGGACGCGCTGAAACGCGCATGCATCAAACCAACGCACTGCAGCGTGCGCCTGCGAGTATATGGAAGGACCAGCGCCTGGCGTGGCAACGCCGGCTTGACGCGACGAAATGAATGCTGGTGAGCACGTGCACCGCGTCACGTCAAAATGTATGGGCGCCTTGACTGTGGCATGTAGTCATGTTCTCACATGCGACTAAGCGACATGGTGCATTTCGGCATTTCGCGCCGATGCGTTACCCAGACAACACTCCGTACCCCTCTTTTTGTGACTAAGGGACAGCGGACGTGCTGAAACGTGCATGCGTCATAGCAAAGCAGCACCGCGTGCGCCTGTGAGTATATGGCAGGACTGGCACCTGGCATCGCAACGCCGGCGTGAGACGACGAAATGAACGTCAGCGAGCACGCGCACCGTGTCACGTCGAAATGAATTGGCACCTTGACTGTGGCATGCAGTCATGTTCTCACATGACACGCATCTCATGTTTATCATGTTTGCACCAGTCACATACCTTCGTCAGCCATTGGCGTTCCGTAGTACGAAATTTGGTATAAGTGAAGCTAGCGAAATGGCCACCAGCGCATCATGGGCGGGGCATGTAGTCATGTTGTTACGTGACAGCATGTCTTGATTTTGTTGTTACGGTCTGTCGCTTGTGTTCTTCATGCAATCATGCCATACCATACCAGTTTTTCAACACGCCATATGAACGAAACCACTGCGAGAGCTGCAGGACCATTAAATGTAAATCATGACATTCATGACCTAAATGTCACAATTTTCATGTCATGACTATTGAAATATATTCTTCATACAGTCATGTTATGCCATGCCAAGTTTGGTATCGACACCATTATCGAAACGGCCAAGAGAGGTAAAAGTCGTAGGCGGCTAGATAGATAGATAGATAGATAGATAGACAGATAGATAGATAGATAGATAGATAGATAGATAGATAGATAGATAGATAGATAGATAGATAGATAGATAGATAGATAGATAGATAGATAGATAGATAGATAGATAGATAGATACGCATGAAGTCACCGAAGTTCGCTAAGAAATGTTTTGCATTTAAAAACAACTGAAAAGATACGGTCATGACAATAACATGTCTGAGAGGTTTTAGAGTCATGTTCTTTGTGCCGTGGGCGCATCACCCACTGACATCGCCGCGGAGCAGCAAGCTGAGTTTTAACCATGGCAAGTCAAATTGAAGTGCTCGCCTTGTTTTTTCTTGTTTTTTTTCTTGGCTATCGTGTCATGCTTGCTCTATCTTTCGCAAACTGGGCTGTCTACATCCGCAGAGACTCGCTAGGAGACTGATACAGCTTTACACGTTGGGAGCGTTTCTTAGTGCATTCTGCATTGCCGTGGCAGCCCACAACACAATTCTTTGGACCTCGCTGACGCTTCCGTTGGGCCGCTTCTTCCATCGCGGAAGGCAACTTCGCACAGCGAGTGTTAGTGTACCACGTTGACGGCACGGCGCCCGCACCGACTGCAGAACGCGTTGCGCGCGTTTCGTACGTGCTCCGTTTTCGGCGAAGCACTTTGACTCGCCTGCGACTTCTCCCGCGTCTCTCCTCTAGTTTTCCGGAGCTCACCACCAGGGACACGCGTGGCGTTGTCGTCGCTCGGCTAACCTGAGCTTTGGTTCTATATATGCTGATGATATTACAATTTGAACTAACACGGGCTCCCCAGCTTAAATTGAATAGCGCCGACAAACTACGAACTTCTGCCCTACTGATGCACGCCTACGCTGCTTCGTGTAACCTGGAGTGCTCTTCAGCTAATTGGCTATTCTCTCGGTATCTTACATACCTGCACACCAGGTTTTGCTTTAGCCTGATCACGTTCTATCAGTCGAAAAAAATTTGAATTCTTGAGCTCCACTTCACAACTTCTTTCAGTTCCAAGGACACAGTAGCAAGATTCCAACGCGCCAAGGTGAACCGTATAATACGGCGGGTATCTACCAACCACCGTGGCCTCCGAGAGACCCAGTCCAGGAGGTTGGCTCAAGCGTTTGTGGCTAGTCGTGTCCTGTGCGCCTCACCCTACCTTTGCCTGTGTCGTCTCCATGAGCACCAGATGGACGTTCTCCATCGTTCAGTATGCAAACGTCACTGGACCTTCCCATTCCCACTTTCTACAGCCGATCCGTGACACTGGGGGAGCGTAACTCCTTTACAGAGCTCCAGGAAGTTCATCGTGTCAGCAAAATTATTCTTCTGTAGCAGACGCCCTCAGGGCGACGTCAACTAAACAGGCTCGGCCTTAATTAGATCGCTCACCAAGACACTCCGACACTCGTACCAAAACTTTGGCTCCAAAACTATGAGTGCAACTACTACCCCTTAAGTCGAACCCCGAGCTACATCCCGGCACTAGACTACCACGTGCAGCGGCTCTTCAGGCGCGACACTCCGATCGCCCTGGCGTTTGCTACGTAGACGTCGCGGGCCTCTCCCCCTCGAGTCAAATCACGGCCACCCTGATCACACAGACAAAACACGTCGATGGCCTGTCCTTTAGAGACAACACTGTGACGCAAGCTGAGGAGGTTGTCATTGCCTTGGCCGCCTCGCATCCCACCTCACGCACCATTGTGACGGATTCGTGCTCGGCCTGTTCCCAATACCTTCAGGGTTCCATCGATCCGCTGGCAGCTCACCTACTTTGGGCAGCCTCTTGGCACTTGAAACTTCAATCTATTTGTATGGTGTGGCCCGCAAGCCACACGGACCTGCCCAGCAATTAGGCGGTGAACGCCGCTGCCCTCGCTTCTCTCTAGCGGGCCGCAGCTCCTCCATGATCCGAGTCAAAATCTGTATTACGAACCTGACACGCTTCGGCGGAATTCTCGCCTATTACTGGGTTTTGCGCTATCTCTACCGGGACACCGCACGTTATATGGAGGAAGCGTACGAGCGAATAATACACCGCCCCCAGACGAACACTTACGTCAGTCCGGCGGTCGCCAAGCATTTTTTCTTAGAAATCAGTGGCCTCGGCTCGACCTGCCAGGTCTTGACCGACACCTACCACGTCATCACTTCATGCCCCACCAAAATACTTCCTTCTTCATGCCTTTTCCCATCCCAACTAGAGAAGCTTTAGAGGAGTACTGGCTGGGCTGCTCGACCTTGGATGCTCAGTACTCCTTGGTGAGCCATGCTCGAGCATCGGCCAACTCAACTGGCATCAATTATTAGGGTCTTGCCTCCTCAAGAATTCAATATGTCGCAATTATCTGGTACATTTTCTCCTAATAAATGTTTTCTACCACCGACTTGCATCCAGGTGAAACAGGCGTGTTGCTATAAGCGTTGCAAAACTATTTTGCTATGAAAGGATGCTGTCAGCACAGCAACCCGGACTCTTTGAGTGAGGTTGCCAGCTGGCAGTGTGTTAAGGCGTTGACAAAAATGCACTTCCATTATCGGGAACGCACTAGTTGAATGAACTAATCGTGGATTACACGCTTTTGATGCATTAAGTTTTAACAAAAGTATTGTAAGACGGCAGTGATAGAAAAAAAGGCGTTTGTAAAGCTAAAAAAGAACATTTGTCTTCTTATTGTGTTATTTTCAGACGTCATTTATGGAACAAAAGTACGTTACTGAAAATTTGGTGGACTGCGGACTGAAAGACTTTGGCGTTCAAAGGGGGACTCAAGAGCCATTCTCAAAAGGGACTTACGGGAACAAAAATGCTAATTGCACCTGTGTGGCTAAGCTAGCAAGGTGCATCTCTCATGACTACATAATGTTTGCTAAGGTTTTGCCGAAATTGTAATAATGTTCTCTGAACTTCGGTTACACTCCCAGGAGAAGTAGTACAAAATAGAAGCAGGTTATTCCTCCGGGCTCGTTGCTCCAGGACTCTTTTCTATGTGGCTCAAACGTGAGTGGAAATAAGGTGGCAGCCGATAATAAATGGGCTACGTTACAGCACTGCAGACACACGAACTCCAGTAATATCTCAATATTCACTGCTTTCCACAAAACTATTAACATATGATCTCATTGGAAACGTGATGATAGGCGCCAAATTATTTAACTGTAAGTAATTTACCTTTTTAGGAAACCAATTTTAACAACTGGTAGCCAACTCCTGAAACAGACTTGTAAACGTGATGGGCCACCGTTTTCTTAAAGCCCGCCTTGCCCAGCAGAAGAATGCGGCACACGCGTTTTTTCATGCGGTGACGACGACAAGAGTACAGTTCAGTTATCTCAGCTGTATACAGCATGTTAAACATAGTTGACCTCGGGTCGCAAATGCACAATAGCGAGCAACGAAGGGATCGATTTTGGGCAAGTCACATGCTTCAAGCACTAGCGGGTCGAAATCAGATGGCGATGTTTCTGCGCACAAACAGTAGATGCAATCATGGCTGATCTTGTCACTGATAAGTACGGACGAGCTGTAGCAGCTTTATTCCACGTTGGATGGCACCGCCAACTTGCTTTTCGCGCGTCGGGAGAGGCACTTGAGCAATATTTGCACCCTGGCCGGCCATGGTGGTCCGTAGAGAATTTTGTGACGTCATCCGGAACGGATTTCATGAAGTCCTCCGAAATGCATAATGAAGTACATAATGCCTCTCTTTTTGATTCTGTTTAGATTAATTGTAAAATGCTTGATTTAGGGTATTGACGACTCTCTGCTTAAAATGAATCCCCTTCCCCTGCAGGACTGTCACTAACAATTCAAAACGGCATTATCTCAGTGCGATCAAAAATGCATTGGCATTCCGCTTTAATCTCATCATCTACACTATCATTTCAAAGTACACCGGTGCTCTTCTTATAAATATGCACGCCTCTTCAGGCACCAAAGATGTGACCGGAAATCGAGAAACGCCATGGCACCTAAAATCTAACCAGTGCTTTTAACAGCCTACAAAACGGCAAGCTGAAACAAAAGTATTCTTGCCTCTGCATCAACCGCTACCAGGAGGAGCACTGTGTGGCGCGCGTTTCAAGCTTATCTTGATACTTAAGGCGCATTAGAGCAAGATTTCAGTTCCGGGGTATGTTTCACAGCAAGCAATCATCGCATGAGCTCGCAATGCTCTTTTAAAAGACTCGGTCTCGGCGATTGCAAATTTTTTGAACTCCATAAAACAGTTCATGAAATGTTTTAGACGATCTTCTGACTGCCTGCACTTGCATAACACAGGTGAATTTAGCTGACAATATTTAGGGACAGATTATGAAGTTGCTAATGTGTAAGTTGGCCCACCACATTTTTAACTAAAAGAATCCGCAAAGATTACGAGCCTACTTATTAAAAACTTCAAAAAAGACAGTTCTCGTAATGTCAACTGATGTTCACGGCATTTCGTCGACTTCTGCATACTTTGCAAATTTCCAATAGTGCCATTTGCTATGCGTCGGCAAAAACAATCTAAGGTGATACCAGCCGAGAGACCCGCAATATCTACGCGCGCAGGAAACAATAAATGAAGACTAGATCACAAAAGAAGGTGGTAAGGAGGTCGAGAGAAATGCGAGGCACTTGAAATATGCAGGAGTCGAAGACAGACCAATACGAGGGAGAAGTAAGTAGCAACAAATAGGAAAAACAGGCAGAAACATACGTATAGGCAAAAGTCAGCTAGCGCTTTCAAAACAAAACAGGAGGAGCGGTGGGATCGATGCTAAGAACTGCCCTTTTAGCTTTCGGCGGGACATTTCCACTTAGAGAAAATGAAAGGCCGCAGCCACAACACTTGTGGTGATTGCGTCGTTGTACAAAAGATAGAGCTGCGAAAACACGCAAGTACATATCCTGCCCTCGAGGAACGGATCTCGACGGATTTTCCTTGCTTGTTTTGGTCCAGTCGTCACGTTAACAAAATATTAAGATTGAAAAAGCAAAGATCGAAGCGAGTGGTGTTTTCATAGCAGCGCAGTGGATGCGATGAAAACCATAAGAACAAGGTTATTTCTTTATTCTATACATATAATACGGCTACCCTTATCGCCATAGCGGTCGCAAAATTATTTTGGTGAAGTAGAGAAATGATAAACCATGCGTATATAAGATGATGATTGTGAATATGCCACGCTTCTATCTAGTACACCAATAAAGTAGGACGAAAGTACATAGAGTCCTCCAATCAAGAGATTCCTTCATATGACGTATTTTTACGTAGTCATGATGAATTGCTGAGAGATTTGCCGAAACTGATTTGTTGGAGTTATGGGGCAGTGTTATGAATGAAGAGTCGAAAGTCGCTGTGGTGATAAGATCATTGATGCTCTCATAAAGCGATATCCTTTTTATGATCGTGCTTCGTATTGTAAAGTGATAAAGTACCTAGTACTCAAGCATGACTTGTGGGCTAAAAGTGATGTGTATGGTTGCAACAATGGACACATTTATAAATATAGCTCTCAGGGCAATAGAATGCCATACGCGCTCTCTCGTCGCAGCTGCACCCTGCTCAACAATGTGCATATAGTTGGGATATCTTCTAACCTATAAAAAAACCTAAATAAGTGGAGAAAAGTTCACAAGTAGTAATAAGTAATGCACCAAATAACACATCAGAATTGAAAATTTATAAGTTACCAATTGTGGCAATGTGATGCGGAATGTTTTGCGTAAGCTAACACAGATGATTTTTATGCATTCACATGAGTGTCGGTAGGTACAAGAATACAGGTAGACATTTATTTCAGCCGCCTAATCATTTGCTTTCTCCCCTATATACTCATTTTTATCATAGGAGCGCCAAGGTGTTCCCAGTAGGGGAGGGGGAGCAGCGTGGTATTTTAGCCTCCTTTTTACCCAGGGAAGCCTCAAAGAGAAAATATTGGACAAAGGATCAAAAAAGAATAAAAATACAAGAATGATGTGCTTCGAGCAATGGACTGAATTTTACCGTTGCTTTTCGTTCAGGTCAAGATCGAAGTAAACTCTTCTTGCAATGCACCACCAAGCACCTTAGGCTGATCGTAAAAGCTGGTGTGGCCAACCCTGAATAAATGTGTAGGGAAGAGTTTCCTTCTTCCTGGATAATTAGTGGGAGGAAATTGGCACAACCCCTATTGCCCTAGAACGCACATCCATCATCATAGTGTCCCTGTGTTCGAATAACACTGCCGTGAAGAGATACGTTTAATAATTCATTCGCTTGCTTGCTATAGCTCGCAGGCATGGGCAGAGTTGGAGGCATTGGTGACACCGAAAGCGCCGGTCACACCAGCAGCCCGCCTGATGCTCACATACGCTGATGTGTCATCCATGACGACTTCGATAGCATCTGTTACTCAAGTTATGATGCCCAGATACGCGGAAATTGTGGCAGTTACGCCTGCTACCGGGTCATCGGGGTCTACTGACGTCGCTTGTGGCTATTTAGCTGCTGTTTGCGGTGGAATGCTTGATGCACTCTCGCATTCTCACGATCCTGTTTTGCCTGCTTTTACTCGAGCATCCGAGACCACATTTAACATTACGGCAGTCGCCTCCAGCAGGATGAATGAGTAGGCTAGGCAGAGTTCGAGCGGGACCGTTTTCGAAAAACCGATTATCAGAATCCAGACACCTACCCGTTAGAGCAGCATTGTTGTCCATCTCCTCCAGCGTGCCCGCGTCAACATCAGGACGCCCAGTCCTCCAGACGACGCCCTCTATCGTCCTACCACGGCTCCACATCGCCACTTCGCCTTAGATTCACTTTCAGAAAACTACGCATTGCTCTTATTGGAGAGAAAACTTTATCCCGTAGACCATCGAAAATAGCTACTGTTCTCCGGGCCAATAGGTTGTCATTGACTTACGAAGGTATTCTCATGCAAGCTCTCTTTTGTCACTAGTGGAGCCAGTTCTGTTTTCTGTAGTGATTTCTGCTCGCGGCTCCATGAAGAAAGAACACCTTATGTGGCACTTCTGTGGCGTGGCTCCAAAATATATGCACATTCAGCCAGGTGAACAGAGTACAGCTCCCGATTTTATCGATAGCATACGTCACCATATTGAGATGTTTGTGTTGCTAATATGCGTTCATAAACTTCTCTTTAATTGGAACTTCATTCTGCTTCCGCTGTTATGGCCTTTGAAGAAAACGTTCTTTACATCATTGATACAATGGACGCACTCGTTCCGGTCTTGAGTACCTCAATCTCCAGCTTGGTCATTGTTGAAGACTGTGTCCTGCTCCCTGTTCATGAACACGTAATCGCTGTCGCATCCACGCAAATAGCCAATAGTAATGCATTGGTGCACCTTCCTTTCGCTACAATTCATTTGGAAAAGTCGTCACCTCTTACCTCTCCTGGTTTTCTGGCCGCGCTATTCTGCCCATTTGCAACACACCTGCGCAATTCATGTTTTTGCCCACGGAAGGATGGCGCCGATAATAGACACCTTTTTATTAACGTTTATCGTGGCATTGCGCCCGTCTTTGTTACAAGTAACAGCTTCTAGTTCAAGTTACTCCTTTTTTGGGACTGTCAATGCTTCAGTTGCAATGCCTTAACAGTCGCAAGCGCTAGTGGCCTGTTTACTCATGCACAAGGGCTGCCATTAAAGCAGTGCCACAACACTCTGCCAGACTTCGGTGGTTCCACACCACATTTAAACTGACGGTTCCCGTGTGATACGCCTCATTCATAAGGCGTTCCGCATTCAGGACAATGAAAAAGCGCCAGGCCTGTGCGGAAGGCGCAGCACAGTCACAGTGAAAGCTAGATAAGCGGCCTTTCAGAGGCTTTTTATTGGGTAAATGCTGCAAGCACACTTGTTGGCCTCTTACTACGGACTTAATATTAGTAAAGTCTCCGTCTAGTAGACGAGCGTTCACTATGCTATATTTCGTCATTCTTCACAGAGGCGTTGTATTCTCTAAACACTTGCAAATAATTTTGTGCCAATTGTTCATGCAGTGGCTGACGACGATAAAGAAATATGCCTGAAGTGGGTATGCACCACGGTTAATAGGTGATCAAAAACAACCTTTTGTAATGGGTTGGAACATTGCACGACCCACTCGTTATGCTATTAACTTTGTGTGAGGCCTCGTTGTTCCTTTGCTATTTAAAAACGATTTATTACTCATAATAACGTGATTCCTTTCCCGACATCAAGCCTGCCTAAGGCAAGATTTCCGACAAGTGTCAAGCACCGGCATGACTCAATGCTTGAATACGGTGCTTGCACGCAGTGGCCTCAGGTTCAAGCCCCACTGTGTCTTTGGTACTAGGTTTTTTTCCTTATTTCGCGATAGTGGTGACGGAACCCGGTGGCGGCGACGGACAACTACAGCGCTACGCGTGACCCGAGTTTTTATCTCGCAACAACATTCGCTGTAAAACGAGTGAACGGCATGCTGTCGCGAATTATAATATGGCTCCCTCACAATTCTGGGAAATCTCCAGTCGTTTTAGCGAGATAAAATGATGAATCTGTTCGTTTCTGCGTTGACTACCATGTGTTAAATAAGATCACACGCAAGGACGTATATCCTATGACCTGAATAGATGGTTGTTTAGACACGCTTCAAGAGGTGAAATATTTTTCGAGCCTTGGTCTACGATCAGGCTACCAGTGAATTCCCATGAACGAAGCTGACAAAACTGCATTTGCTACGCCAGAAGCCACTTATGAATTTGATACAATACCAATCATTTTGCACAACGCAAACGCCATGTTTGAGTGCAATATTGATGCTATTATTCGTGGCTTAAAATGAAAGACCGGGTTTTGTTACTTTTTCATCTACCCTAACTCAACATATTCAACTATTAGACAAAATATTTCAGTATTTTTCCAAGGCTAGCCTTCAGATAAATACGAAAAGGGTATAATTGCCAGCAAAAGTAACAAAGTCCTGCGTCACGTCATTTCAAAAGATGTAAATGAACTAGATCCTGACAATATCATGACTTTGCTATCAAAGTGGCTCCAATCAATAAGTTATTGGCGTCAAGTGACATGTTCTCGGTGTCACTAAACCATCCAAATACCACTTGTAATGCCAGCTTTAACAATTTCGCCACAATCACAGTATGCTCCATCACTATATTTACTATTTCACAGGTAACACGGGGCTGCTAGTCTTTCCGGGCTGCATTTATCTCGGATTTTAGGAATAACTTCGCAATAATATTGCTGCCGGCCTTTAGGGCTTCCGCAAGTCCCACGGCTGCATCAAGACCCGCTGCTTGTGACCTTGCTTGTCTAAAACAGCGGCCAAATACGTTGGCTGTTGTACATCATGACAGCTTCATAAGCAATCCACATCCTCGCCCGCTGGTTTTCTTCAACATCTCCTCTGACCCCCGACACCTTTCAAATTTATTGAAATAGACTTGTATGGTCATTTGCTGCTGACGTCTTTCAGTCAGCATAGGATAGTTCGTGCACTCGACCATTTAAAAAGATACGTCGATACTGCGCCTATTTGTATTGCTAACAACCCGGAAATCGCCGGCTTTTTCTTGCACTCTGTCACTTTGCTCCACTAAGCTCCTCGCGATCTTTTGAGTGATCATGGCTAAGCCTTCATTTCTAAGGTCCTCGAGAAAATCCCACGGGCGCGTAATACAGCACGTAAAATTACCTCTACCTACCACACACAGTCGAGTGACCATACTGAGTCATTCCGACACACCGTCTCTGACAGGATATCCGCGTACGTAAGTCCTGGCCACCAAAACTGAGACATTTTTACTGTTTGTCAATCTCGCCTACAATACTGTTATACTACAATCGACTGGCTGCAACCCTTTTTTTCTTCGTGTATGGACGGTCTTCCCCCTCCATCTTCGACACAGAATTTTTCTGTGCACTTGCACCGAGTTGTACTTCGCTCCCAGAAGAGTTTGCAGCTCGAGTCAAGCAGTGCCTTGAGATCATTCACAAAAACGCGGTAGCTACTTAGCAGGAGAAAAAACGTCGCTGTTATAGCAAATGACGCGACGTGAACTTTAATCCTGATGTGGTAAGAGACAATTTACCATAACCGAGAGAGTCGATCGGAAAAAGACTACAACGGTGTGCGCGGGGATCAAGAGAAGATCGCGAGCGACGGAGATCTCTTGGCAAGCTGCAGAGAAACACATCAGGCGGTTGAGCAGTGGGCCCTAACCGATGTCTCAATCCGACGCAGCAGGTCCGGGGCCCATCCTGGGTCCGACGATTCCAAAGGCTACTGGGCTGCGCATCGCCCCACCTGTGCCCGGCTGCGGTTCCCCAGCGACGTTCCTGACGAGTGACTGGCGTTGTCCCTGCCTGTCGCTGTCTGAGGTGCCGTTCTCAGCTAGTACCTTCAAAGCCACCCTTCGTGGCACTGTTCCTGTCAACGTCCCTATGGAAACTCGCTGAAGATAAGGAGAAAAAAAGAAGATGTTGGGCATGGAAGAGAGCTCACGTTAATAAGCAAGGTTAAAAAATGGCGCCGTATCTGCATGTTAATCTGCAAATGTCGTCAAAAGAAAATAGCCTGGCGTGTGGAGAGAGTGAACAAAACATTTATTTGATGTTCTGGGCAAGAAAATTGGTAAATGGTATTCTGAAGGCGCTGCAAAGTGCCTCGAGCGTGCAGTGAAGGCAAACAAGTGCATTGAGTCACGTCACTCATGAGACATCAGCGCTATCTGGCACTCTCCTTGGAAAGCAAAATGCGCGGCTCTGAGTCAGGCGTGTGCGCTGGTCTCAGAGGTGATGAGGTGTAGAACGCAAGGCGACGGGCTGGTGCCAGCACCGTCGCCTTGCGACGGTGCTGGCATTAGCAAAGCGTTGGAAACAAAGCGTTGGAAACACAAGTTGGAAAGCGTTGGAAACACTAGAAACAAAGCGTTGAAACACAAGCAAAGCGTTGGAAACACTAGTCTTTTAGCGCGAGCGCTGCATGGACAGCACAGCGTGATAAAAGTTTGGTCCTTAGAATTACTTATGTATGCCTTTTCCAGTAAAAGACGCACAGACAGAATATATACGTGTTGCTATGATGCCTCAAATAATGCGCAATGTTTCCATTTTAACTGCCAATCGGACAAATAAGAACGCTGAATCTCGAGCAACATTGGTGAGCGCTGCGGATGGGGCCGGCCGTTCGGCGTATCGACTGGTGCGGTTCAGAGTTCCTGGTACCGCTAAGGGTGGACAAACAGACAAATGTCTGTCAGACAAACAGACAAAGGTCTGTCTGTCTGACAGACAAACTAAAATTTTTGCGTAGTTGATCCCGGAGAAAGACTATCGCCTTTAAAAGAAGATTCTTGCTGTTCGTTCGCATTGAACTCAGTCCACGCTTGTCTCTTCTCGTTTCTGCGACAGTCCCCGGTACTGTTCCAGGCGCCGACACTGCTTTACTGAGTGTATCAAATGTATCAGTATCAATGAAATGTATCAGCTGAGCCAGGCCCCGCCCCGATCCTGACCCATATGAGGCAAGCCAGAGGAGTCCGGATGTCCTGACCCAGAGAAGTCCACGCGGCCCTCTTGCAGCCCACTGAGACCAAGACCACACGGCGTGCATGGCCGTCTTGGTTCCGTGCACCATTACAGCCCGCCCTTTGTTCGGGGTACGCCGCTCGAAAGCTCGGAGGTTTGCTTTTCGACAACTGCACGACTCAAGCACCGAGAACAACTGCAGTGGTGTGAGTGTGGAACATGATCATGTTAGTTACTTCTATGTGCATGTATATATGCCATGTATTGTAGTACCACGTCAGTGCCGACGTGTATATAAAGTGGTGTCTCTTCGTCTATAGGGGTTTCTTGTGCCCATCTGACTATCCTGCGCCCACATTTGCCCACAACATTCCGAAGACCTGGGCCCATTGAGAAAACCCTCTTACTCGCAACGCCTGGCAATAAAGTTTTATTAGGGACCCCGTTTCGAGTTTCAGCTTTTTGCGGGAAATATCTTCAGCACTTCTTTCGCCCATACAACGCTGTACAACGAGCATCCGCAGTGATCTATCTCGTCATCCTGCTTCAGTAACTGACTGAATGCCGTTTGTGTACCACAGAAAACTTTCCTAATATATATTTATATATATATATATATATATATATATATATATATATATATATATATATATATATATATATTGTACCGAAGCATAGTGGCGCCAGCTCTGTGCCAGCGTGAAAGAAGACGTTGACGTCCGTGTGTGGCTCATGCTTGCCGGGTTCCTGCCTGTACCAGCTTGTCGCGGCTAACGTTTCTGGAATAATAACCTGTGTTTTTACGCAACCTTGCTCGTTGCATTTGGTGGAAACGTGCTGGGTAACGTCCTGGAGCTCCGCAGCCGTAAGCTACCATCTCAGTCCACGATGACCGAGCGCGTCGATCCCCCACAAGGCTCTTCCACGCTGCCACCCGTCATGTGTTCTGGTGTACTTCGTCTGCGTGACCCACCAGTATACAACGGCGCTGAAGATCAAGATGTCGAGGACTGGCTGGCAGAGTACGAGCATGCCAGCGCGATTAACAAGTGGGATGACCCTGCGAAGCTGATTCACGTCATTTTCTACTTGACGGATTTGGCCAACCTATGGTTCACCAACCACCAAGCCGACATCCCCACCTGGTCGGTTTTCAAAGAGGCCATCACCTCGTTTTTCGGTCGTCCAGCCATGCGTAAGCTTCGCGCTGAACTGGGACTGCGGGGACGATTTCAGCGAAATGGTGAGAGCTTCACAAGCTACATTGAGGATGTGATCAGCCTCTGTAGGCGAGTTGATGACAGGATGACGGAGGCTGACAGAATAAAGAACATAATGAAAGGCATTGATGACGATGCTTTTCATATGCTTGTGGCCAAAGACCCACAGACCGTCACGGCCTTGACTCAGTTGTGTCAAAGTTTCGATGAGCTGCGCAAGCAACGAGTTTCTACACGTCACGCTAATACGCAGACAGCTGATATTTCGGCCTTGGAGTGCAAAAGCAGTGGCCCCGACTACAGCGTGTTAATGCCTCAAATTCAACAGTACATCCGGGAGGAAGTTGCTCGACAGCTCTCTCTTGTCGCCACCATCAACGAGACACCCACAACACTGGACCACTCACTTCGCCGTGCTATTCAGACGCAAGTTGCCGAGGCTCTCCCTTCGCCCACATCCCCAATATCAGTGGCTGCACCGCTGACTTATGCAGAAGCCGTCCGCCGACCTTCTGCCCAACCGCCGCTCCCTTCATACAGTCCATCCACCAACTACTACAGGTCACCAGTTTCAGTTTATCCGGTAAATCGGCCCATTCCACCACCTCGAGCACCTGCCAACTCTTGGCGTACTCCGGATAACCGGCCCAATTGCTACAACTGTGGTATTCCAGGACATGTCGCGCGCTACTGTCGTCGCCGTGGATTCTATTTTAATGATGTGCAGCATTCCGGCAACATACCTCGGCCATCAGAATCGCATGTGACACCTGATTCGCATGACCCCCGCTCACGTCGACCAGACTTCAGCCGACGTCGATCTCCTTCACCCCGTCTTCGGTCTCCTTCCCCCATGCTTCGCCGTTCCAACTACGCCCAGGAGGAAAACTGACGGTCGCAGTTCCTGAGGCAAGAGCTGCGCCACCGACGAAATTTCCAAGGCCTCATCTATCGCCCCCTAACGAGATTGCCGTGTTTGTGGACGGTTTCGCCACAACTGCTCTTGTCGACACAGGTGCCGCTATTTGTATAATCAGTGAAGTGTTATGCCGCAAACTGAACAAAGTGACGACTCCACTGGTTGAAATTTCTTTACGCACGGCGAGTTCGCAACACGTCCAACCTTCTGCCACATGCACTGCTCGTGTTGTGATTCAAGGGGTGCTTTACATCGTAGAATTTGTCGTCCTTCCGCATGCGTCGCATGAAATCATCCTGGGATGGAACTTTCTTTCCGCTAATCATGCGGTTGTCGACTGCGCTCGTGCTCAACTCGTTTTGTTTCCATTGAGCACGACATTCATAGATCTCCCTCGCTCACCCAAAAAGGTGATCGTCGCCGCTGACGTCGTCATTTCTGCTTTTTCGATCACCGCGGTATCTCTTTTGTGCAACTCCGTTTCCGATTCAACTGCCCTATTTATGCCGTCACAAGAATGCGCTCGTCGCCGGAACCTTGTCGTCCCGTTTGCCGTCATAACACTTGCCGATGGCTCCAGTGCCGTGTACGTGTGCAATCCGTTCCCTTGTCCCGCTACCTTATTGCATGGCGAATGCATTGGAAGTCTTGACACTTATGATGACATCTTTCCTTTCGATGCCCGTTCTGATACGACACCGATGTCCGTGGATGCTGTCACAGCTGGCACCGCGCCCTCACTACCTGACGAAGACGTTTTGTTGCGCAGCGTAGACACCGGCCTTACGCAAGACCAGTGCAATCAGCTCATTCAACTACTTGACCGTTTCCGCGCCTCCTTCGACCACGGACAACCTCCCTTGGGACGCACGTCAGTTGTCGCTCACCATATCGACACCGGTCATCATACTCCACTTCGTCAGCGCCCCTACCGCGTCTCGCAGGCCGAGCGTGACGTCATCACTCAACACGTTGACGAGATGCTGCAACGTGGTGTTATTCAGCACTCACACAGTCCTTGGGCTTCGCCAGTGGTCCTCGTGCGAAAAAAGGATGGCTCCATCAGGTTTTGCGTGGATTATCGTCGACTAAACAACATCACACGCAAGGATGTTTATCCCCTGCCACGCATTGATGACGCCTTGGATTGCCTTCAAGGTGCGGAGTTTTTCTCTTCACTGGATCTGCGCTCTGGATATTGGCAAGTACCAATGGCTGAACCAGACCGTCCAAAAACGGCGTTTGTGACCCCTGACGGCTTATATGAATTTAATGTAATGCCCTTCGGTCTTTGCAATGCGCCTGCGACTTTTGAAAGAATGATGGACAGTGTCCTCAGGGGACTTAAATGGCACATCTGTCTTTGCTATTTAGACGACATAGTTGTATTCTCGGCGAATTTCGAAACTCATCTTTCCCGTCTGGAACAAGTTCTCCAGTGCCTTACGGCAGCCGGGTTGCAACTTAACTTCAAGAAATGTCGTTTTGGCGCCCGCAAACTCACAATTCTCGGCCACGTCGTTTCAAAAGAAGGAATATCGCCAGATCCTGCCAAACTGCGTGCCGTTGCTGAGTACCCCAAGCCTACTACCCTAAAGGAGCTTCGTAGTTTCATAGGCTTGTGTTCCTATTTTCGGCGTTTCATTCGCAATTTTGCCTCTATAATTGCCCCTCTGACTCAGCTTCTCTCCCGTAGCACGGACCTCTCTGGCTGGAATTCCCACTGCGATGAGGCATTCACGGCGCTACGCCGGCTACTCATCTCTCCGCCAGTTCTCCGCCACTTCGATCCCAATGCAACCACTGAAATTCACACGGATGCAAGCGGTGTCGGCCTCGGTGCCATTCTCGCTCAACGCAAGGATGGCTGCGACGAGTACGTTGTCGCCTATGCCAGCCGTACACTAACGAAGGCAGAGTCCAACTATTCCGTCACGGAAAAGGAGTGCTTGGCTATCATTTGGGCTATAGGAAAATTTCGCACCTACCTTTACGGACGCCAGTTTGATGTTGTCACAGATCACCATGCCTTATGCTGGTTAGCGTCCATGCAAGATCCTACTGGCCGCCTCGCTCGTTGGGCTTTACGCCTTCAGGAATACGATATCCGTGTTGTTTATCGCTCAGGACGCAGACATTCAGACGCCGATGCACTATCCCATTCTCCACTGCCTCCTGACCTTGCCTGCTTATCAACTGCCATTTGCGATTCGTCATCGTTGAGCATCACTGACATGCCATCCGAACAGCGCAAGGATCCCTGGATCAATTCTTTGCTCGACGTCCTCTCTCACAGTTCGTCAGAAACGACTTCACGCTCCCTCTCTCGTCAAGCAAGACACTTTGCTGTCCGTGAAGGCTTGTTGTATCGCCACAATTACGTGACGGATGGCCGTAGGTGGCTCCTTGTCATCCCTCGTCATTTGCGTTCGGACATCTGCGCTGCCTTTCACGATGACCCCCAGTGTGGCCACGCTGGAGTATTTAAGACTTACTCTCGCCTTCGTCTAAGATACTACTGGCGCGGCATGTATCGGCACGTTCGCCAGTACGTTCGGTCATGCACCACGTGTCAACGACGCAAGACGCCTTCTCACAGCACTGCTGGCCCTTTGCAACCCTTACCCTGCCCAGCGAGACCATTCGACCGCGTCGGAATTGATATTTATGGTCCTCTACCCAACTCTCTTCGAGGCAACCGGTATATTATCGTCGCCGTGGATCATTTACCACGCTACGCTGAAACATCTGCGCTGCCTGCTACCACTGCGAAAGACGTTGCGTCCTTTCTTCTTCACCGTCTCATTTTGCGACACGGTGCACCTCGTGAATTACTCAGTGACCGTGGACGCGTGTTTCTCTCGAACGCCGTCGACGAGCTACTCAAGGCATGTCGCACTGTCCATAGGAAATCCTCGGCATACCATCCCCAAACCAATGGCATGACAGAACGCTTTAACCGTACCCTTGGAGATATGCTTGCCATGTACGCCTCTGACGACCACACTAATTGGGACCAAGTGCTCCCTTTTGTCACGTACGCGTACAACTCTGCGCCACAAACAACCACTGGCTTTTCTCCTTTCTTCCTTCTGTATGGACGTGAGCCATCATGCTCCATGGACACCATTCTCCCTTACAAGCCTGATGTTTCCGAAGCAACGCCTGTTTCCAAAGCAGCTGCTTATGCCGAAGAGTGTCGTCAACTCGCTCGCTCATTTACCGCACAAGACCAATGGCGCCAGAAAACTGACCACGATTCCTCTGCGTCTACTGTACACTATAACCCAGGAATGCTGGTTTGGCTCTGGGTCCCGTCTACCCCTCCCGGTCTTTCCCCGAAGCTTTCGTCGAAATACCATGGCCCCTACCGTGTGGTGCGGCAAACATCTCCCGTCAACTATGAAGTTGAGCCCATTGATCCACCCTCGGACCAACGCTGCCGTGGGCGTGAAACAGTACACGTATCACGCCTCAAACCGTGCTATGACCCCCTTGTCGTGTCCTTTCCCTAGGTCGCCAGGTTGGCTCCTTTCTGCGCGGGGAGTAATTGTACCGAAGCATAGTGGCGCCAGCTCTGTGCCAGCGTGAAAGAAGACGTTGACGTCCGTGTGTGGCTCGTGCTTGCCGGGTTCCTGCCTGTACCAGCTTGTCGCGGCTAACGTTTCTGGAATAATAACCTGTGTTTTTACGCAACCTTGCTCGTTGCAGTATATATATATATATATATATATATATATATATATATATATATATATATATATATATATATATATATATATATATGACGCTACAAAATGAAGACACGTCGTGGTCCAGATGCCATGCGTTTATTCTAATGCACGCGCACTTCCTCTTCGTCGGCTTCTCCTAGAATCACCTTGTGAATGCGTCCCACTTCCCCCTTCCCTCGAAAAAGTCTCAGTTCAGAAGGTTCAAAATAACGCCGCAGTTTGCTAACATGCACAATGTCAGAGTTTCTACGTAAGGGTAGCACGGAGCGGTTGATCTCATAGTTGACTGTTGAGACCTTGCGTAGAATCTTGTAGGTTCCTTCCATGACAGAACTCAGTTTGCCGTTGTTGGGATGCCATGGTGTCTCGTAAAGGACAAAGTCACCGACTTGGAACTCAATCGGAAGAAATTTTTTATCGTAAATGACTTTGTTCTTATTATGGTAGGCGATAGAATTGGTAACTGCAGTTTTTCGCGCTTCTTCGACGGTTTCTTCTCGTTGTTCCAGTACAGTAGGATAAGATGGAATTCCATACATCAGGAAGGAAGTTGCGTAGCCGGTCACTTCGTGGGGTGTTCTGTTGTATTCGCCAATTACCTCCGGAAGCAGCTTAGTCCAAGACTTCTGTGGTTCGTCATTGATCTTACATTTAGGTCTCGTTGAAATAGTCTGGTTTGTCCGCTCGTTCATGCCGTTGCATTGTGGATGATGAGATGAGGTGAATAGTTGATGTATACGATTATGTTTTAAAAACTGCTTGAATTTTCCTGCGGTAAATCCTGTTCCACGGTCTGAAAGAAGCTTCCGTGGTTTTCCAGAAGAAAAAATTGTTTTTAAGCATAAACTGTAGGCGTCGCTGTTCTCACTTTTATGAGCAAACGCCCATACGTTGCGAGTGCATGATCAATAACCAAGTGTATAAATCTTTTTGACGAGCCATATCCAGAAAATCCTCCTATGGTGTCTATTGCAAAGAGGTCGAAGGGCTCTTCAGCTGGAGGCAGTGATTCAAGCGTCCCAAACTTTTTTGTTTTCGTCTTCTTGCATCTCTGGCATGTATCACAATGCCGAATGTAAGTGGAGTCATCGGTTACCATATGCGGCCAATAATATTGCGGAGACAGGAGTGATAGCGTCTTCTTCACTCCGACATGCCCAAAATGTTGATGTGCATCCTTCAGAATGGTTGGGCGTAGTTCATGGGGCACGTATATTTTCCGTAGTCCTTTTTTTAACGATGATGATGTTATTTTCCAATGAGTGCGTTCCTTTTGGACGCTCATTGTTGCATCGCTGAAGGTCGTCGTATGATAGAAGATTAACTATTGGGGCTCTGGAGAGCGCATCTGCTTCGACATTACTTGTGCCCTTTTGATGTTTGATGTTCACATCATACATTGACAGTTTCAAAGACCACCGGAAGAGATGACCTTGAGGATTTTTAACATTCTTCAGCCACTGGAGTGCAGAGTGATTTGTTACAACAGTGAATGACTTTCCATGAAGCTAGCAATGCCATTTATCAATGGCATCTACAATGGCAAGACATTCTCTTTCTCTAATAGCATAGTTCACCTCGTGCTTAAGTAGTTTGCGAGACTAGTAAGCAACAGGATGTTCTTCGCCTTTGTCTTCAGGTTGTTTCAGCACTGCACCGATGCCTTCGCCAGATCCGTCACAGTACACAGTACATGGTCTCGAAGCACCGGTTCTTCAGTTATCCGCTCCTTCAGTTCACGAAAGGCTTGCTCGCATGCTTCTGTCCACACCCACTTGCTGCCTTTGTGGAGTAGTTTTGTGAGTGGAAGAGGGATATCGCTGAAGTGGGGGGTGTACTGACGGTAGGTGTTTACAGTGCCCAAAAAACGCTGGAGATCTTTTTCTCGTTTTGGTGTCGGAAGTTTGAGTATGGAAGCCACAATATATACTTTGCTTAGGTGTCACTGTTCCTTGTGAAATTTTTTGGCCCAGGTATTAAATGCTGCAGCGTGCAAATTGGCACTTTTATTCGTTTGAGTTTTACGTTCTCGGTTTTGAGAGCTTTCAATAGTTCCTCAAGGTGTTGTATATGATCATTGAATGTCTCTGAGTATACGACCACATCGTCAAAGTAATTAATAACATTGGTGAGTTGATGTTTCGCTAATATTGATTTCATGGCTCTTTCAAATGTAGCTGGAGCGTTCTTCAACCCAAACGGCAATACCAACCTCTCAAAATGACCATCAGGCGTGACAAATGCAGTTTTCTGAACATCGTCAGGATGCATTTGCTCATGCCAGTATCCCGAAGTTACGTCCAACGTAGTGAAAAAACTCCGCCTTTCCTAAGTGGTCAAGAATATTATCTATACGTGGAATTGGTTGAAAGTCGGGTACCGTTATGGCATTGAGTATCCGGTAGTCAATACATAGACGAGTGCGTCCTTCACCTTTCTTCTCTGCTAAAATGACAGGTGCGGCGTAGGGCGATAAAGAAAGCCTCACAACACTTTGCTTGAGGATAGCGTTAACCTGTTTGTTGATCTCCACTTTGTCTGCCTGTGAACATCGGTATGGTGCTCAACGAATATGGACAGCATTGGTAAGCGCGATCCTATGTTTCTCAGTAGTGATGCACCCAATATCTGTCTGAGATTTCGAAAATATCTCGTTCCACTTGCTTAAAAGAGAGTCGAGCGCCGCAGACTCATGCTCGGATAAGTTTTCTGAAGTCAGTGTTCGCATCAGCGGGGCTTGAGTGGTTTTCTTTTCATTGTGATGCGGAAGGTTCATATTCTAAACGTGCTTTTGTCACTGACTTGCTTTCCAGATTTACAGAAAGATTGAAGTATGAAGCGCTGTCTAGGCCAAGAATTAATTGCGTTCTCATGCCTCGCAGCACATGTGCATAAACTTTCTTGATGACGTTCCCAATTTGTAACTGAATGTTTACGCGACCCAAAGTTCGAATGCTTGATGCAACTTGCTGGACCATGAGGCTAGAGTCTCTCATTAACTGAAGCTTTAGCTGTTTGTACACATCCTCGCTGATACAAGTAGTTGTTGCTCCTGTATCGAGAATTGCATTTACTGGCTTTCCGTTGATGAGAGCACTGAAGTGTATTAATGAAACTCTGGGCCGCCCTCCTCGTTTCCCCGTTTAGTATCAATAGCGGACACATTGCCGCGGCGCGGACATTCGTTGTGCCAGTGAAACTGTCGTGGGAAACCAGCAGCTGAGCAGTATCTACATTCGTTTTGCGGGGCACGCGGTTGAAGAATTATTGTCGGTTGCTGCGATCTGCTGAAGAGACGTGGAGCTCTTGATGCGATACTAGCGTTACGAGTAAAGGAAACTCCTCTCACCCGTTTTAAAGATGTCTCGACCCGTTGAGCAGCGGTGAGCCACTCTAATGACGACTTGAAAGACAGTCCGGCGAGCGCCAGTTCCACATCAGGAGGAACGCCATCAGTCAGCCGAGAAATGATGTGGCACTCTTTCAGGTCAGCCAAGGAACCCAGTCGCTTTTTCTCGTCGTAGTAGTCCTTGATGGTCTGCCCTCCTTTCATTCGGTAGTTAATGAAGAGACGGAAGGCATCTCCGTCAGTCGAATCAAAGCGGGCTTGCATGTCACGCTTGATATCACCCCAAGTTGTCTCGCCGTTGCCGAAAATCTCTGTCAGGTACCACTTGAACGCTTCCCCTTCAATGTATTCGTTGAAGTGAGTGACCCGATCGCGGTGAGTCCATGATGCCTCGGCTGCCTTCATGTCGAAAAGAAGAAGCCACTTGTCGGCGGGGACGTCTTCTGGTGTTCCATTGAACTTCTGTATGTTGAGCGGAGGCTTTGGCTTAGCCATGGCACGTTGATGAGGTCGATCCTGTCGACTTGTGTGACGCTACAAAATGGAGACACGTCGTGGTCCAGATGCCATGCGTTTATTCTAATGCACGTGCACTTCCTCTTCGTCGGCTTCTCCTAGAATCACCTTGTGAATGCGTCACATACACACACACACACACAAACATATATATATATATATATATATATATATATATATGTGTGTGTGTGTGTGTGTGTGTGTGTGTGTGTGTGTGTGTGTGTGTGTGTGTGTGTGTGTGTGTAGCGTTCAGGACTCTCAAGACTACTTACTTTTATTGTCTTGAGTATGTGCCCCACAACCTAACCTGCAGCGATGATAACTAGTATGTAGAGATGAGAAGATGGAATGCATAAATTAGGCTCACACTTAATTTCCCCACACACTTAAGCGTCCGGCTCGGCCGAGACTTAAGCGGGAAAAGCATGGCGACCACACAGTTTCATACGTGAAACGTGGACTACATTGGAGGCTTGGCAACGATGATACGAGGGACCATCCGCGGAAGTGAAAAGGTAGCCTACAGAAGATACTTGTTTACAAACAATGTGGAATCCGAGAAAGCTTGACTGAAACTTTTCACACAATCCGGGTGTACGAACAGCCATCAAAAGTACTACTTTATCTTCAGAACGAAAGGTGACGTCTAAACAAAAGCTGTCATTGCGTTGCTTGCGGTCTTATTGACTGGCCTCCGTGTTGAGCCCAGCACGTTGTCGTGTGTCAGCGAGCCTCGAGACAAAATTTTCTGGTGTAGTGGCGGAGGCTTTCGTCATTACATTGAAGAAAGGGGCGTCGATGGTAAATACCTGCGCAATAGACGAGCAATAGATGTGAATATCCGTTGCTTCGTTGAACTTTGGTGTTGTGTGGAAACGTCAGAAACGAGAATGATTTGTGACAGTTATTGTTGTTTGGTGCGATGTACATGAATATTTTATCGGTTGGAGTCCGGTGTAATCGCTCTGTCAGGCCGTTTGTTTCAGGTTGCTAAGCTGATGTCTTATGAACTGTGCAACAAGTTTCTTTGAGAATTTTGTGATGAATTGTGGATAGGAAAGCCTTGCCTTGGTCGCTAAACAACACGTGAGGGGCACCATGACGCAACACAATGGCTTCGAAACGTGGGAGTGTCAGTCAGCGCCACTAGTACCATGGCGGCGAGTGTGGCACACTCTTTATGAGCCATAGATACCCAAAAAAGTGGCTGGGGGGATAGCTGTCATGGTAGCTCAGTGGTAGAACACGTTATTCGAAAGTGGAACACGTTATTCGAAAGTCGCAGGTTCGGATCCTACGCACGGCAAGTTATCTTTTCACCCACTTTTTTTCTTTTTATTCACATTACAATTGACCTAATAACTTGCCCTATACCTTCCTTGGCATTATTGTCTGTTAGATGTCATTATTATTGTGTAAAACACGAAAAACGAGGCCTTAAGTATACACTTGTTTCCCTTGTTCATTAACGAGGGTCTCGTACTGGCAGACTTGGTGCCTCTAGGTTGTACACGGGGAACTATTGGTCAGCTGCCAGTTAGTAATAATTTCACGTGCTGCGTGACGCCAAACAGGCTCATAAGGAGTGCTCCACACTCGCCGCCATAGCTACTAGTCGCGCTGACTGACAATCCCACGTTTAAAACGACATAGATACCCAATGAAGTGGCTGGGGGGATAGCTCTCGTGGTAGCTCAGTGGTAGAGCATCGAACGCGTTATTCCAAGGTCACAGCTTCGGATCCTGCCCACGGCAAGTTATCTTTCCACCCACTTTTCTTACTTCTTATTTACAATACAATTGGCCTAATGACTTCCCCTATACCTTCCTTGGCATTATTGTCTGTTAGATCTATATATATATATATATATATATATATATATATATATATATATATATATATATGAGATCTAACAGACAGTAATGCCAAGGAATGTACAGGGGCAGTTATTAGAGCCAATGGAATGTAAATAAGAAGAAAAGTGGGTGAAAAAGTAACCAGCCGTGAGCAGAAATCGAACCTATGACCTTCGAATATTGCGTTCAATGCTCTATCCACTGAGATATCACAGCTTCCTTCCCTTCATCCAATTTTTTGGGTTTATATGTGAATTTAGAAGTAGGAGTGTCAGTCAGACCACCTATAAGCCAAGCGACGAGTGTGAAACACTCTTTTATGCGCATGTCTGGCGTCACGTAGCACGTGAACTTATTACGGGCGGCCAGCTGACTAATAGTCTCTCTATAAAACCTAATGACACCAAGTCTGCCAGTACGAGACCCTAGTTAATAAATAAGGGAAAGAAGTGTATACCCAAGGGCTCGCTCTTCAGCGTTTTGACACAATGATAATGAGATCTAACAGACAGTAATGCCAAAGAATGTGTAACTAGCAAGGACGACGACACAGCATGATGGCCAGAACAAGAAGAGACATCGGTTTATTCAGTCACTGATTATAGAGGCGCACGATAGCGAGCCGTGAGTATCTGCGCATGTCCGATGCGCAGTCGTGATGCAGTAGCCTTGCCGGATACATCCTTTCCGTTAACAACGAAATTACCTACCCACCGAAACAGTGGTAAGTACATGGCATTTCAAAAAATTATATCATACATTTGGTTAAAGTCCTTGTCATAATGAAGGCGCTGTGGTGGCTTCACGGTTCGAGTCGACCTTCTCAAAGCTGGCGTCGGTGGTGAAGTTGACTGACGCACCACAGGTGGCGAAGAGTCGCCCGACGTCGGAACTTCGCGACGTCAGCCATTGGCTGGCGAGGTTGAAGTTGCCCCTGTTGGATGGCCACCAACGTTGTCCGCTGAGCTGGTATCAATGTTGTCGTCGCTTTCCTTGATGAACCGTTCGCCAGCTTGAAGTAGGTGACGACGGTTGCGCCTTAACAGCTTCTGGTCCTCCGTTTTGAAAAGGTAGGACCTTGGATATAGCGAACCCACCACCTGAGCTTTTCGGGACCATGCAGCGTCTCTGAGCCTCACGACGACACCCTTCTGCGGAGGAGGCAAAGGTCTTCCTCCTTGGGCCTGGCTGTGCTTTTTGACGTCGGTTGCGGTCACCGTACTGAAGTCCGGGAGGTTGGCGCGAAGGCGCCTTCCTTGCAGTAGTTCACCAGGGGATCGCCCGTCCTCCAGTGGCGTAAAGCGGTAGGCCAGCTGGCCCAGCCAGAAGTTGTCGCCCGAATCTGCAGTTTTTTTTTTTAAGATGCGCTTCACAACCTGCACACCTTTTTCCGCAAGCCCGTTTGACTGCGGATAATGAGGGCTTGAAGTGACGTGCGTGAAGTCGTACCTCCTTGAAAATAAAAGAAATTCATGGCTGGAAAATTGTGGGCCGTTATCAGTGCAAACTTCAACGGGCACGCTAAATCTGGCAAAATATGCGATTGTGGTATTGCGCCGACATGTCAGGTAGTTTCTGAACTTCCGGAAAGTTTGATAAGGCGTCAAAGACAACGATTTGCGAGTCCCCCGCAAACGAAAAAATATCAGCTCCAACTCTATGCCATGCACAACCTGGCACGGGCCACATTTGAAGCGGTTCCTTGGGCTGTTTGTAAGCATACTTGCGGCATGTAGAACGAAGTTGCACCATGGAAGCAATCGCAGCATTAAGCCCCGGCCAAAACACGAGGCGTCTGGCCCTTTCCTTGCATTTTTGCATGCCGAGGTGACCTGCATGGATTTTTTGAAGCATAGTTTGTCGCATGCTTTTTGGAATAGCAACCGTCGACGCCTTCAAAAAGTATTCCGTTGACAAATAAGAGTTCTTGCTCAAAAGCCTTTAGTTCACCTTGTACTGGAAGCCCCACCGACAAACTTGCGATCACCGACTGTAGGTAGCGGTCACGAGCCGGTGCCGCTTGCAGTTCTTTCTGCGTTGCTTCTGTGACACGGTAACCTAGAAGCTGGATTGCGTGAACTTCCACGTCGGTAGTAACACTAGCGTCGTCTTGGTTGTCAGCAGTTGACCGGGACAACATGTCAGCAAGAACAAGGTGCTTCCCAGGAATATACTGCAAAACAAAGTCATACTTGAACAACCTCAAAAAGAACCGTTGAAGGCGAGGTGGCATGTCACTAATTTCACTTTGAGAAATTGACAAGAGTGGCTTGTGGTCCGTTTCAATTGTGACTCTTTGGCCGTAGACGAACTGATGAAATTTTTCGCATCCAAAGCAAATTCCTAGGGCCTCCTTTTCTATCTGTGCGTACAGTTCTTCTGCCTTAGCCAGTACTCGAGATGCGTAAGCTACGGGTCGCCACTCGTTATTGTGACGTTGCAGAAGAGCGGCACCGACGCCGTCCTTCGATGCATCGCAAGACAACCTTGTTTCCCGTCGTGGGTCAAAAATTACGAGCACGGGTGCGGTGGTCAGATTTTGGGAGACGCTTTTCCACTCTTTGGCGTGGTTTTCTGTCCACTCCAACTCAGAACTGGCCTTGATAAGAGTTCTTAACAGGGTCGTTCGTTCAGATAGCTGCGGCACGAACTTTCCAAAGTAGTTCAACACACCAAGCATACGTTGAAGATCGGCCTTGCATGTTGGCACTGGCATTTGAACCAAACTTTTTACGAGCCCTCGATTTGGGGATATGCCATTCGCACTTAGGATATCACCCAGAAACCGTAGCTCTTTTACGCCAAACTTGCACTTGTGCGGATTAAACGTTAATCCAGCTGTTTCAGCAGTTTTGAGGACTGCTACCAGGCGCTCATCATGCTCTCCCTTCGTTGAGTCCAAGACCAAGATATCATCTATATATATGAGCACGCCTGGCAGACCGTCAAATATCTGACAAAGTGCCTGCTTAAACACCTCGTGTGCAGATGAGATGCCAAAAGATAGCCTTAGAAAACGGTATCTGCCAAAAGGTGACGAGAACGTACAGATCTTTGATGTTGTCTTGTCCAAGGGCGCCTGGTGAAAGCCGGCGTTTGCATTCAAACAGCTAAAATAAGTAGCACTGGTTAGCCGTGCTTCCATGTCCTCGCGTCTGGGTAAAAGGAAATGCTGCCTCTTGATATACTTGTTCACTTTTTTGGGGTCCATGCAAACCCTTAGAGCACCATCGTTTTTTTTTCACCAGTACCAGAGGGCTTACCCAGTCGGTTGGCTCATTTTCTTTGACGATGATGCCCCCCCCCCCCCCCGGGTCATTCGCTGTAGTTCCTTCTTCAGAGGTTCCTGAAGTGCAAGTGAAACCCGGCGAGCAGGCTGAACGACCGGAACCGTGTCTTGATCCAGGACCGTTCTGTACTGCGTTTGCAAGCAGCCAAGCTCTTGGAACAGGTGCCTGAAATCTTTCAAAAGTTCATACTCAGACGAGGCATTGACAGCGTCCTCCGTAAGTCGAACCAATCCAAGCGCTTCACTGGCATCGAGCCCAAAGATGGCTTGGCCCCCATTCTTTACGATGAAGAATTCCACGCTTATCTCGGTGGTTCCGAGGTTCCGACTGACACTTTCTGTGACGTTGTTCCATAACTTGAAATAACGCCCCCGTTGTAGGCGCGCAACACTGACCCGGTAGGTTGCAACTATTCTTCGGATCCAAGCCTACGGTACGTTGGAAATGAAAGTAAGCTTGCCTGTGAACCGGTGTCCACTTTGAACGTCACTTCTCTGCCATTTACTCGAGCCTTGATTGTCCAGTCTTTCTTGCGACAATTTTCGGAGCCGATTTCGAGAATCTCAAAGGCATTCTCAACGAGATTAGCTACTTCGCTAACAGCGGTAGACTTCTGGCAACAAATCGCAAAGTGGTTGCATTTGCGGCAAGAATGACATAATTTACCATACGCGGGGCATTGCTAAGGTTAATGTTTGCGGTTGCACTTCCTGCAGCAAATATCTAGATTATCGCGACTCTGCTTTTTTTTCCGCTGCTGCCGTTTTTTTCGTCACCGTTTCGCCACTTGAAACTGCGTCAATGTTGTTTTCTGTCCTATTCAAAACTAGGCTCCTTAGTGCCGCTGCTTCTGCCGCTTTACACATTTCCTCGGCTTTTAGTAGCGTCAGGCCTCTCTCGGCAAGCATTCTTTCACGCAGTATTGGGTTGTTCGTATTAAACACAATTTGGTCTCTAATCAGTGAATCGTGCTGATCCCCAAAGCTGCACTGTGTCGCCTGATTCTTTAAGTACCGCACAAACTTCTCAAAAGGTTCTTTCTCCGCCTGGCTTCGTGTACGAAAAACAAATCTTTCGTGAATTTCATTGCTCACCTCGAAGAACTAGGCGTCAAACTTCTGCACGGCCGTGTCGTAACATTCCTTGCTTTCTTCGGGGCCGTACTGAAAGTTGTTGAAGATGTCGAGCACTTCGTCTCCCGCGAAGCTCAGCGAGAGCGCCACTTTCGAGTAGTCACTTCTCGGGGCCTGCTCGGCTGCCGTTGCTTGCAGAAAAAGCTCGAACCTTTGCTTGAAGCGCTTCCAATTTTCAGACAAGTTGCTGGATAGGCGCAATGGCTCCGGCGGCTGGCGGCTTCAGTAGGTCCATAGCGATTCCGCGCCGTTGCTGCCGTGCTTCGGTCCGCGGTGGCCACTTCTGACACCATGTAACTAGCAAGGACGACGATACAGCATGATGGCCAGAACAAGAAGAGACATCGGTTTATTCAGTCACTGATTATATAGGTGCACGATAGCGGGCCGTGAGTATCTGCGCATGTCCGATGCGCAGTCGTGATATAGTAGCCTTGCCGGATACAGAATGTACAGGGGTAGTTATTAGAACCAATGGAAAGTAAACAAAAGAAGACAGAAAAGTGGGTGAAAAAATAACCAGCCGTGAGCAGGAATCAAACCTATGACCTTCGAATAACGCGTTCGATGCTTTAACCACTGAGCTATCACAGCGGCCTTCCCTCCATCCCCTTTTTGGGTTCATATGTGAATTTGGAAGTAGGAGTGTCAGTCAGCGCCAACTATAAGCCAAGCGACGAGTGTGAAACACTCTTATGCGGATGTCTGGCGTCACGTAGCACGTGAAATTATTACGAGCGGGCAGCTGACTAATAGTCCCTTGTATACAACCTAATGACACCAAGTCTGCCAGTGCGAGACCTTCGTTAATAAATAAGGGAAAGAAGAGTGTACCTAAGGGCTCGTTTTTCAGTGTTTTGACACAATATTAATGAGATCGAACAGACAGTATGGCCAAGGAATGTACAGGGGAAGTTATTAGAACCAATGGAATGTAAATAAAAGAAAGAAAAGTGGGTGAAAAAATAACCAGCCGTGAGCAGGAATCGAACCAACGGCTATCCAATAACGCCCTCGATGATCTAACCACTGAGCTATCACTGCGGCCTTCCCTCCATGCACTCTTTTGGGTCAATATGTGAATTTAAAAGTAGGAGTGTCAGTCAGCACAATCTATTTATTTATTTATTTATTTATTAGAATACCCTCAGGGCCCGTAGGGCATTACAGAGGGGGTGGGTACAACATATATAACACACAAGAAAAAAAGACAAAATAAAGAAACAAGTAACAGATGCGCAAATCAGGAAGGCAACATAAGTAAACTAAAAAAACTATAAGCCAAGCGACGAGTGTGAAACAGTTTTATGCGCATGTCTGGCGTCACGTAGCGTCACGTAGGTTCTAATAAATTCCCCTGTACATTCCTTGGCATTACTGTTTGTTAGATCTCAATAATATTGTGTCAAAACACAGAAAAACGAGCCCTTAGGTCCCATATATACATATATATATATATATATATATATATATACATATATATATATATATATATATATACATTTAAGTGGTCA
The DNA here is from genome assembly GCF_043290135.1 of Rhipicephalus microplus. Taxonomy (NCBI): domain Eukaryota; kingdom Metazoa; phylum Arthropoda; class Arachnida; order Ixodida; family Ixodidae; genus Rhipicephalus; species Rhipicephalus microplus. The sequence continues at coordinate 109,505,706 of NC_134701.1, forward strand.
TGATGGCTTGGTACTTTCTCTGTTCATTTACGAAAATTTTCCGTACATTTTTAAACATGGTATGGTAATCTGAATCTATGCCAAAACAATGGAAAAGTTCTATAGTAGCCCCATTTATGAAAGCTGGAAAACCACCAACATCCTCTAGCAGCTACAGACCAATCGCTTTTACCGGCTGCCTGGCGAAATCTTACGAAAGTATCATACATTGCAGGCTATCATTTATCATCTACTCCAGGAATTTGATAGATAATCATCAGTGAGGATATATAAAGGGTTGATCAACCACTGACCATCTTGTTCGTCTGGAGCATGAAATACCAGAGGCTTTTCGTCACAAGCAGCACTGTATTGCGGTTTTTTTCGACCTAGAAAAAGCCTACGATACCATGTAGCGACCCTGAATTTCGCAAGACCTCGCTAATCTAGGCATTTAAGGCAAAATGCTATAATGTTTGTCCGAATTCATGTGTAACAATTATGAAACCATGAACACTCACAATGATGGTTTATTTCGAGGTTTCAGCCAGATTCCCACCAGAAATGAAGGTACAGTTGGATGGTGCTCAGCTCTATACAGTCCGAAAAAGAGAAATTACGCGAGAAAAAAAGAAGAAAAAATAAAGAAGTGGGAACATAAAGCGGTTGCTTGATTGATAAGTCAGTCATCACGCTTCTGTTTTCTAGCTTTCTGAACGGCGTCATGAAAATTGCATGTGGAGGTGTATTTTTGTTTATCGAGCATCAGGTTTAGCCTCTCTGACCTCATGTAAAAATCAGCGACTCTTGAGCAGGCTCCCTTAAACCAGTGAGCCTGGCTGTATAGAATACTGTTTTTACGGTGGCACGGGTGATAGTTTTGATAATGGAGGTATTGTTCTCGATCCGTTGGTTTGTGATATAAGGTTGTAGAAAGTTTGTCATTTTCGATCGTCATGGTAATATGAAGAATATTTACAGTTGTTTGTGAGTAGGTGTGTGTGTGAAGTGTATCTCTGAATGTACAGCGTTGTAAGTGTCGATAAAGTTGAGAAGTTCACCCTCTTTCAGGGTTCAGATAAAAAAAGATGTCGTCTATGTTTTTTCTGTATAAGAATGGTTTCGAAGAACTTTGTGCAAGAAATTTAAATTCTAGCTTTCTCATAGATATGTTGGCATAATTGGGTGCCATTTAGGCGCCCATAGCGGTCCCGCTGATTTGTCGAGAATGCTCTTTGTTAAGTTCAAATGAACCTAATGCTAGGACCATCCTCGTCAAAGTTGCGATGTTACAGAAATCTAGGGTGTCAGGTTGTCTGTGGTCAGTGGCGATGGTCTCTAATGCAGCTAAGCCATCATCATGAGGAATATTTTTATGCAATAAGGACACACGAAGAGGCCCCGCCATGGTGGTCTAGTGGCTAAGGTACATGGCTGCTAACCTGCAGGACGCGGAAGTGAATCCCGGCTGCAGCGGCTGCATTTCCGATGGAGGTGGAAATGGTGTAGGCCAGTGTGCTCAGATTTGTGTGCCGATTAAAGAACACCAGGTGGTCGAAATTTCCGGAGCCCTCACTACGGTGTCTCTCATAAACAAATCGTGGTTTTGGGACGTTAAACCCCACTTATCGATCAGGGCACTTCAAGAGCAACCAAATACGAGTTTTTTGCACAAACAGACCTGCAATGGCTCAAAGAAAATGTGGGGTGTCTTTTATGTAAGACACGAGAGTGCAACAAATGGGGCTTATTAATTTATCCCCGTACCCTGATATGGTTCAGTTGTACCTATGCCTGATATGCTTGGTCGACCTGGGTGACCGGGCTTAGGAATTTTCAGGACTATGTAGAAGCGACATGGACGAAGGCATGCTGCTTGCATGAGTTGGTGATCAGTGTTAGTTATCCTTTCTGCGTCCAACAGTTTCTGTAGCTCTGTTGATACGATACACAAGTATTCATCTGTCGGATCACCTGGGAGGCGTTTGTAGAGTTTTGAGTCATCTAGTTGGTGGTATGCCTCTCGTAAATAGTTGGTTAAATCGAGGACTACGATTGAGCCTCTGCTTTATTGTTGTGTCTGTCCTAGAGGGCGAATTTCGCATAATCATTTTGTTCAGATTTTGCCAAGTTTTCTCGCTTTTCTTTTTTTGTGGCATTCGTGTACTATATCCTTCTGTTTCTGCGATGATATCAAGGTCCAGACATTTGTCTTGAATACTTTTCGGCGTCCAATCATTTGTTTTACGACGGTGAATTTTTTCATGGTCCAAGAAATGTTCGAGCAACCTCAAGTTTCTAGCCAAGATGTTGTGGTTGCGGAGCAAGTTAAATTTGTCACAAATTTTGTTAATGGGAAGTTGCTTAGTGCTTTGGATTACAGTTTTTTTTTGTCAGATGACAAACTTGTGTACTTTAGGTTTACAAACACAGTGTCACAGGATGTGTTCATAGATAGGTGCTCGTTTGTACTGTTAGTTGTTTCCTGGGTGGTGATATTGCAGTGGTATGAAATTGTCAAAGGAAACGCGGGGTTGGGAATATGGTCTCTTTTGAGTTTGTCAATTTTAGTGGTCATGATTGCTTGGTATTTTCTCTGTTTAATTACTGTTATCAGGATGATTTCATCGTTCGATACAGTGTTATTGCGGAGAATGGTTTTGGTGTTAGCGACCAGTTTCTTTACCTGCTTATTACTGTGATAGAGAGTGATTTCTGTTCATTTAAGAGATGCCTCAAGGAGGACATTTTTTTATGTTATTTGGTCGTGTTCATCTAGGTTTGTAGCGGCTGGTGTGAGGGGGATTTTCATATTCTTGCTAGTTATTCTAGCACCAAGGTACACTTGCAATGTCGATTTATGCATTTATATCTCATTCGTTTTTTTAGAAAGTTTTCGTACTTTAAGGAAGTTGTCACTGCAGCTGAGAAGCGATAGCTGGACTTGGATTTTTGAGGCCAATCTTTCGGGTGTGGGGATGGCACTGATGAACTCAGCAGATATTAGTTATGTCCGGCAGGTCTTTGTCTTGGTCGCTTTTACATCCCTCGTCCAGGTCGCTTCTACATCCTCCCCAGAATTCATAAGCCCGGTAACCCAGGTTGACCAATCATAATATACATAGGTTCAATACCTGAACTGATATCAGTGAATGTAGACAAATATTAAGACACTTTCCATACACTCTCCTGTCGACATAAAACACACCACACATTTTTGTCAAGACATTGCAGGTCTGTGTGTGTCAAGAAACTCGTGCTTGGTTACTCTTGATGTGTCCTCGTTGTATACAAATATTCTTTCCGATGACAGCATAGCTGCACTACAAAACATGTACACAGACTATAGACAACCTGACACCCCAAATTTCTCTTCCATCAAAACTTTCACAAGGATGGTCCTGGAATCGATTCATTTGAATTTAACCAAGAGTATTTTCGACAAACTAATGGATCTGCTATGGGCATCAAAATGCACCCAATAACGCCAACATATTTATGGGAAAGGTAGAATCTGAATTTCTCGCACAAAGTTCCTTGAATTCGCTCTTATGCAGAGTATACATAAACCTCATCTTTCTTATCTGGACCCACAGCGAGGATGAAATTCTAAGCCTTATTGACACTTACAATGCTGTACAGCCGTCAGCGCCTTTAACACGAACACTTCAATGCGTGGCCAGGGCTAGGCATATTGATCCTATCCACGAAGTGCTGGGCACTTTTGCCGAAGTAATACCTCGGTAGGCTTGGATAGCATGTCGACATGTATGGTTAGCATCTTGGCAACAGAACCCAGACGTACGTGGTGTCAGCGTCAATCAAACTGCTGCAGGACACGCGGTGAAGCATTCGTGGTAAAGACACTGACGGCAGTACATCCAAACATACACTTCACACACACATACTTAAAAGCCACTTCACAATTTTTGATGTTACCATATGGATCCGAGAAGACAAACATTATAAAACCCTATATTGCAAACCAGCGAATTGACAACAATACCTCCATTACCAATGCGATCACCCACGCCACCGTAAAAACAGTAATCCATACAGCTAAGCTCTCCGGTTCAAAGGAATCTGCTTAAGATACGCTGATTTTGACACGAGCTCACAAAGGGTAAATGCTCAATAAACAAAAATACCCGCAGATGTAATTGATAACGCCGTCCGGAAAGCTAGAAGACTGAACGCGATTTCTTACTGGTGAAGCGATTACCGCAAGAAGACCCGCAACGAACAAACCTCTGCTTAACTTACCGCACGAACTTGCTCATTGTAAATGAAATCCTTAAACGACATTACAAAATTCTGGAACAACGTGAACGTCTGCGACGCATATTTCTCTTCACTTCTGGCACCGTATACTAACGACCACGCAACTTGGATGACACACTTGTGAACTTTGATCAGTACTTCACCCTCTAATAACTCATGCCGACTTTGTTTAAATTCAAAATGTCTTGTAGCCCCGCCACCGTGGTCTAGTGGCTAAGGTACTCGGCTGCTGACCCGCAGGTCGCGGCATCAAATCCCGGCTGTGGCGGCTGCATTTTCGATGGAGGCGGAATTGTTGTAGGCCCGTATACTCAGATTTGGGTGCACGTTAAAGAACCCCAGGTGGTCAAAATTTCCGGAGCCATCCACTATTGCGTCTCTCATAATCAAATAGTGGTTTTGAGACGTTAAACCTCACAAATCAATCAATCAAAATGTCTTGTATGTAGAGCGATGCGAGAAACAAACCAAGCAACCAGCACACAGTCCAAGTTTTTGATTGACATAGCAGGAAACTTAATATTCGATTTCTCTATAGGGGTTAACCTACTCGAATCCACCGTGTGCAGTATGCAGTACATCAGACAAACAGAAGCATTATTTAGGATTCGTTTGAATATTCACAGTGCCCATGCGAAATCAGCCCCAATTCTACCTCGATCGAAACATCTCTACCTTCTCAATCATGCATTCGACAAACTGTCAGAAACACTCTTAAAAACAAGATTTAAATCAAACCGAGAACGTAAACAACGAGAGTCATACCTCATCCACCGATTTAACATCTTCGAAGGAGAAATAATGAAAATGTGGGTTCACTTGCAACAATTAAAGCATTAGAAAACAATAACGGCAATAATTACAATATTAGCTTAAGAGTTCACGGCAGTGCAGCTGCGAAGGTCACAGGACAACTGAAAATACTTCTAATTGTAACTACTCCTCGTCTGTTTCTCGTACTCCTCGTCGTAGCTCTCGTCTGTTTCTTTTTTTATCTTACTAACCAATTAATTGTGCCAAGCATGACATGTCCAACAGCAGCTTTGTGCGCAATCAGAAAATGCCTACTGCGTAATCAAGGAAAGGGCAGGAATGAGCATTGCACTCGCTTGCCAGCCTCTGCGGCAATGCGCGGCTCCCCCCTTATCGACGATGAGACGTCTACGATGCATTGAGTAGTTAAAAGCTTCAACTTGTTAAAAAAGCTCTTTTTTCCCCACACCGAACCACCAGAGCCATGCAGCGCCGTCTGGTCGAGACCAATACGTTATTAGAAGGAAGTATATACAGGCCGCGGACATCTAAAAGGGGATCATCAGTAAAAAAAGAGAAGACGCGGCTAGGGGGGGGGGGGGAAGGCCTGGGGTTCACCTCATGTTCTTACATTTTTATCTTTTTTTCTCACGTGGCCTCTCTATTTTAAAACTGTATAAAGGTGAGCACCAACAAACTGTACCCACATTCCTGACAAAAGCAAGACTCTCTGAAACGTCAAAATAAACCAAGTTGTGACTGGTCACGGATTGTCTACTTGACTACATTCCACACCACGGCCACTCTACCACCATACATACATACATACATACATATATATATATATATATATATATATATATATATACATATATATATATATATTTGTGTTTGATAGAAGTGTATTTAAGGGCTCGTTTCCAGTGTTTTCACACAGTATTAATGGAGCTAACAGACAATATTGCCAAGGAATGTATAGGGGAAGTTATTAAAACCAATGTAAGGTAAATAAGAAGAAAAACAGTAAAAACACGGGAAAACGAGCCCTTAGATATGCACTTCTTTCCCTTACTCATTAACGAGGGTCTCGTACTGGCAGACTTGGGGCCTTTAGGTTGTATACGCTGGACTATAGGTCAGCCGCACACTCGTAATAAGTTCACGTGCGACATGACACCACACAAGCTCATAGGAGGGTGTTCAACACTCGCCGCTTAGCTACAAATGGCGCTGACTGACACTCCCACGTTTGAATTCGCAAATAAACCCAAAAAAGCGGATTTGGTGATGACCGCCATGATAGCTCACTGGTTAGAGCATCTAACGCGTTATTCGAGGGTGGTAGGTTCGATTCCTGTTCACGGCAGGTTTTTTTTTCACCCACTTTTCTTTCTTCTTATTTACATTACATTGGTTTTAATAACTTCCCCTATACATTGCTTGACATTATTGTCTGTTAGCTCTCTCTCTCTCACACACACACACACACATATATATATATATATAAATATATGAATATATATATATATATATATATATATATATATATATATATATATATATATATATATATATATATATATATATATACAAGGCATGGGGTAATGGTAACAGCCAAAATGCGCCGATAGTGTTCTTTTAATTGCTATCGCAATGATAAAGATCCAGATGTGTTCGCCAGTGATATTTTTATGTACGTTGATAGGACTGTGATTAGTTTTTGCGATGCAGTCCTACATCCCTGGTTGTCCGTATGTCTTCTTTCAATGTTGTTTCTCCCATGATAGACTCAAATTCATATAGTGGTGACAGATTGTGCAATCAAATTATTCCCAACTGTTTCAGTTACGTATACATGCACTTTGAACAACTTTTGTGCTTAGATATAGTTACGGTCTTGGTAACCGCTGTTATCAGCACACAATAAAATTCCCTGTGTACATTCCTGTCGGGACAACTGAATAACAGCCCAGATTTCAGTTCAAAGTCACTTGGAAGGTGCGAATTGCAGAGAGAAAAGGCATTCTATGCTCAAAAACTGATCTATGCATACCCTACTAGGATAAGTGGCGTGTGCGTGGAATCTTGTGAATCCTAAGACAAACTTCTTGTGAAATCCCTGTCTGACACAGTGGTCAAGCCTATAAAACTCGCCCCTCATCCCTTGTCACTTTGCCGAGCTTGAGCCGAGCTGAGCAGAATTTGTTTCGTTATGCGTAATCGCGTCCTATTTGCTGGTGGCGGCCGTATTCGCTAATAAATTCGTGATCGACAGAGCATAAACTATAGGAAGACGGTGCATACAACTAACCGTGTGACAGGCGCGGTTGTGGAACTGCATTTCTGTATTCTCTTACATAGAGTGTTTTCCGACAACGCTGCTGCCACAACACTTTTTCAATCTTCGCTTAATGATATGATCCTCCTAAAAATTTTGGTGTCTCAGCTTTAAAGCAACTGCCGCATAAGCTCACAGATCACCTTTAGTGTTCGGAAAAACGAATGTGGAATGGGGTTGATTCAAGTTGCCCGAATCATGGGTACTTCTGTGGCCGAGCTGGACGTCAAAACAACAATAGCCGCCGGTATTTCCGTCGGTATATACATACTTTTACTTCGGATGCATCATTCCGGCTAAATTTTAGATTTAAAATATTGTTAGAACAGAACACAGCCAAGTAATCATTGAGAGTCAGAGAGTTTCAAACTGCACCACAATCAGCTACATCACGTACAAAGTAGGCTTCCTAGAAGCGTATACCAGATGATGCCACATAAGGTATGCCTGCACACAAGTTATGACTACATATAAGTGACCAGAGGCGACAACTCCAAATACGCAAAACTACAGCAATTCGCACAGCAACACTTTCACCATTCTCACTGTGCACGTGTTTTGTATATATTTGGAAGAGAGAATTACTCAAACCACACGAAATGCTGCTTTGAAAGTGAAATTAAATACGGGGCACCATTCGATTAACTCCATAAGGCTTTGTGACATCAAAATGCCTTGTATCACATGATTTAGTAGTGATGGGTAGGTTACCTTGAAACTACAGATTGTCGAGACAAGCGTTTGGATCTTATAACGTTATGTTCCAACCTGTCCCAACAGCTTCATTACAAATTTAATTGTAGAAGCTAATACTCTTGCAAATCGTGATGACATGATTTTTCCCACTGACACAGAAAACTGCATTTCACTACCTTGATTACGGTAGGGTGAATATACCTTAGAATGATGGAGTTAAAAATAAGTAAAATAAAGTCTAATAGCAAAAGAAGAGAAAGCTTATAATATTTTGTTTACGATATTTTCTGGCAAGTATAATGCACAGCAGCGCAATCTGCTGTAAAATATACCTGCAGGATTGTCAGTATATTTTGGACATCATAAAAATAGATTTGCACAACTGGAAACTATTTCTAAGAAACCATTTTCCCTATACCAAAATATTAATTGAAATAAATTTACGGGAAAAATTGACTCATTTTCCACTTTTTTTTCCTGCGATGAATGGTATTACTTACCAGTAATAATTATCCTGACAATCACTCGCATTATATTATTCAGTTGCACTTTAAAGCCCTCCGGATGCATGATTATCGTCATCATTGTCTTGCATCAACTTAAATTTCATTGCTAATATAAGGGTGATGGGCGTGTTCATGAGTTCTTTGCCTCGTACTTCGCCTTGCGCGCTGTTTCTATCCTAAATGTGTGACTGCATAACTCAGTGTCATCATGAGCGAGTAAAATGCTAACACTTTTCAGGACCTGTCGCATGATGTTTTTGCATCCACCTCACTAGCGGCGTCTTAGAACACAAGGTCTAATTGATAAAGTAGCCTGCTGCTCGGCTATATTTAAGTAGACATCAGTTTGTGGCTGCAGCTTGGAACTATTCAAAAAAGCGACGAAAAGTAGCGGCTCCGTGCATTAAAGGTTAATTTAGATACCTGTTCTTTGAATTCACATTATATATAGTCAAACCAAATGCCGGCAGCTAAAACTCGCAAGGCGTGGTTTATCAGCGATAACATGACGCCTCATTTCTTTAAGCATAGAAAGTGACTGGTGGTCTCACTAAACTCGGGCAGTCCTTTTAAGCGAACAACAGGCCGATATAACGCCCATTCAGTGTAAGGAGAAATGAAGGCACGATTCTTGTCCTCAAATCCCATTTCCACACTGTCACCTTTCCAAATGCAAACCAAATGCAAAAAATTTTGCGATGCCTCTGTAATTTGCTGTTGTTGTGATTCGAATTAATAGATTCGTGTTTCAGAGTTGTGTGGTGCTTCTCATGTATTTTAAAGTATTTGTTTTATGTTATTTCCTTCTTTTCAAGTGCCGTGTTCCAGGTTGAAGTTTGGTATTTTTCTGCACGGAATCACCATGCGCAACGGCCTTCTCGGACAATATTCACTAAAACAGGTATTGCTAACGATTTTCTCAATATTCTTGTGACAAAAAACTGTCCAGGTAGTCAGAAAGAACGGATAGGTCTCTCGCCTGACGCACAAACAGCTTTGTTGGTTTGATTTTCTAAATTGTTGTTCTAGCTCAGATGGTTTGCAAGATTATGACAGTAAATTTGGGAGTTGTTTGTGAACACCAACGTGTAATTCGCTTCTCTCTGTTATAACCTTTGTTTGGATAGTCGCAGTGGACCTCCTAAACAAGGCGGTGCATTTTGCGACGGGTAGAAAAGCATAGCCTGCGTCTCCTACTGAGTGAAAGCAACATAAGCAGATACATCATATGCAATTAGATATAGTCTGTTTATCTATCTCTCTATCTATCTATCTATCTATCTATCTATCTATCTACTATCTATCTATCTATCTATCTATCGATGTTAAACTTCGTAGTGACCATTGTTGGGATAGGAAGGCATGACTGTATGACAAGAATGATTGTTTGTTCATAGCACAAATCACGCAAAAATACTGGCTTATACGCCACGAATTCCTTTCCTACCATCAAGTGGGGCACATATACGTATCCCCGGACACGCGAAATGTAGGCGTGCGAAATGGCAACAGCCACAGTGCCCGGCAGATGCGAAAAACATGGCTTTTCGCTCTTTTTAGGAATTGATATAATAAGAAAGTGAAGTGAGTCCTCGCAGAGGTAGTTGAGCATTCGTTGTTCATTGTCGAGCCACTAGGGCGATCGCATGAATGTTACGGAAATAAATTGCAATGCTGCGTGAAGCATGGCGAGTGGCTCAAAACTTGTAGAGAAAATGTGACATACAAAATAAGCACTGACAAACAACTGTCGGAGTTCTTGCTTCATGTGTGAGCAGCGCGTTTCTTTCGTAAACGTGGCCTCAGCAGCGAGTAAATGGACGTTCGTGCTCTCTTTCAATACTGTAACTTCCAAGTCAATTTGCCGTGGAATCACAACAGGTGCAAAGCACCTGGATTCCGAAGTAAGCGCGCGCGCCAGTGAGCCATCACGCTATAGAACATTTATAAGCACTTTGACCACGCCATGTGGAGGCGCTCGCACACAGAGACGCGCGGGTCAATGCGGAACGTTAACCTTTAGAGCGCTAGCGCTAAACGCGTGCCCCTCGTGCTACCTCACTTCAGAATACTAAAACTCGTTGAAGTTTCGGAGCTCTGAGGACCGCCAGCCGTAGACGGTGTATATAGGTGACCGTTATTATATGGCTCGTCATTATTACGTTGCAGAAAAGTTACTCTGTGGTTAGCGTCGCGCGCTGAGGGTCACTGGTTGTATGCCTCACAGCCGAAGTTCTCCTTCTCTTTTTTTTTTCTTTTGCAATCTGCAAGTGAATAGTTTACAACAACATATCCGGGACATAAATACGTCACGGAGCCATCGTAGACGCCGGGATAAGTGAGGTTGGTGTTAAAGTGAAAAATAAAATGTCAGAGAAATAATTAAGCTCAGACGTTCTTGGAGACAATCAAGTATGCTACATTGACGCCAACCGAGGTCTTAAAACTCCTTTGAAAAAAAAAACCTGCTCATTAGTAATGTCAGTCAAATGTCAATCTACCTCCTTAATTTTCCTCTGCTTCCCTTGGCAGTTTCCGTAGGGCTATGTAGGAGAACAGCCTACTGCTATAACCAGCCTCCAAGATGAGGAGACCTGTCTAGAACTTTCAGCTAGAGAAATTGTCATGCGCCGTGGCATCCTGTGAAAGTCAGATTGTGGTTGCAGGGCTGCTTTCAGGACTTTCATAACAGTTAAAAAAACAATATATATGTATGGCTACGACAAAGCAAGCTCTATTGAATCATTGCGCGCCCTCGGGCAATTCAATGAGAAGTGTACGGTAGATTATTCACATGACTTGCAAAGCTCAACTTATATGTAACAGGCACTCCGTTTTAGTTCGATTGGGGTCGTGAATGTAAAAGAAATGCGTGTTAATGCTACATAACACCTTCAGCTACCCTTAAAGTCAGGGTACTGGGTGTAACAGGTATAAGCACTCAATACGCGCAAGACTAATTCATAAATAAAAAAATATTCACCCTGTAACGTTTTAATAAAATAAAATAAAAATTCCAGCAAATATAGCTACTCTGTGGCTGCTGCGCAGGCTTCTGACTTCCGCAATACATGTGACCTGCCGAATTTACTATATGAATGGCACGTTATGAAAAAAACAGATGCCACATACTGCGGGAGTGGGTTATATGCGAAGCAAAAATAAGGTACGTTGGCATGTCACTTTAAAATCAACACAAGGTTTTCAGGCGTATAAATGTAGTACACAGTAAACAAAAGCAGAAATGGTGTCCGCACTCAGATATAGAGATAAGATGCAGATATGTTGTTTATAGTCGCGTAACAAGGGCACAACTAATGCTTGCAATACCAGACCCAATGGTAGGCACGTAAAATATGCCGTACATGACTGCCAGGTCATGAGTATTATGTTTGCACCTGGATTTTGTGTTTGTCGTCGCTTCACGTCACATAATAACAAATTTGGTATGTGTGAAGCTAGCTAATACACCGCGAGTGCACTATGAGCGTAGCATGTAGTCATACTTTACATGACATGCATATTGTGTTTATCGTGTAAGGACGTGAAATTTCCATTACCATCTAATAACTTCACGTAACACCAACTTTGCTCTATGTGAAGCGAGCGACAAGGCCGCGAGCGTATTTGGAGTGTAGCATGTAGTCATATCTTTCATGACATGCATGGCATGGTTATCATGTTAGGACATGAAATTTCCATTGTCGGCCGTTCGCGTCAGGTGATACCGAATTCGGTATATATGGAGCTAGCGAAACGGGCACGAGCGCTTTATGAGCGTTGCGTGCAGTTAGGGTTTACTTGACATGCATGTCATGATTATTATGTTAGGATGTGTCATCTACCGTCGTCGTCCAGTCACGTCACGTGATAATAAATATTGTATATGTGAAGCTAGCGAAACGACCACAAACTTTTCATGAGCGTTTGGCGTGTAGTCATGACCCACATGGCATGCCTGTCATGATTTCACGTCAGGGCCTGCCACTTATGTTCGCCATGCAGTCATGTCATACCTTATTACCTTTGCAATACCTCATGTGAACGAAACCTCCGCAAGAGCAGGCAGACCATGGCTTGTAAATGATGACATTTATGACATATATATCATGATTTTCGTGTTTTAAGTAGTCACTTATGCTCGTCATATGCTCATGATGTGCAATACAATTTCGGTATATATCCTGTCATCGAAACGGCCTGGAGAGCTAAAAGTCGTAGGCGGCTAGATAGATAGATAGATAGATAGATAGATAGATAGATAGATAGATAGATAGATAGATAGATAGATAGATAGATAGATAGATAGATAGATAGATAGATAGATATGCTCCAGATAACCTATGTTCGCTGAGAAGTTCTACGTATTCAAAACATGATTTCATCATGTCTATAGCTTTTCATTTATGCCTAGGAGACTGTGAAGAAACAGTGATTTCAGCACCGTTTCTTGCCTCATCCTCGATATCTCATTCCGGCCTGCTCGACGAAAGTGTCGTAACAGTTTCCGTCTTTTCCGTAGAGTGTAAGTTCATGAAGTCGGTCTCTGTATGGACTACAACATGTGTGATGTGAGTTTATAGGCCTAAGTACAAAGACATTCCTGGTAATATCGAAAGACACTTCGTCGTTTCGCAGAAGGGTGAAGTGGGCGTGGGCGAGGAGGAGAGATGGCAAGGAGAGCAGCAGCGGCGTAGCCCTATGCTTGTATCTGTAGTGGTTCTGGTTGTTGAACACTCTCATGGCACAGAGTCTCAAAGTGACAATATTTCAATCTGCGGAGAAGGTACACCCTTTCGCAGCTACTCTCGCAAGATAGCTCAGACATTTTCGCACAACTCGTTAGATTCCACGGTGAGCAGAGACACTGGTCTTGGAGTGAATGGTGGTTTTACTTCGCTGCGCGTATTTCCAGCATCTTCTTTGTCGTCGTTGCCTCCGACAGAAATTCCAGGACTGTGATAGATTCCGCATAATTCCACCAAAGAGCTTGACTCATCCCATACCTTGATTGACTCGTCGCATTAAAAAGCGGACCTTTTTCTGCCAGGACGGGGCCTGCATAATGGAACAGCCTAGTAGTCTCTTCCGTAAAGCACGCCACGCTGTCTTTCGGCATCTGCACGTGGTCCTCGAGCAGTGCCCCGGTGCTCTCCTTGCAGACGATGCTCCATAAAATTGCAATAACCTTGTGCGAAAACTGCTCGCCTTTATCAGGGATAACTTTGGGTACTTTATTCAGGTGTAAACGACGTCTTCCAAGGCTTGGGTCAGTTCTTCGAGGGGGCTTATGGATCACGAGTGTAGCACAACGTCTATTAGGCGCCACGTGTGACAGACGTTGTCGTGTTTGAGGTGAAACTTCAGTTATTTGAACCTGTGCGTCTTAAACGAATCTTCAAACTACGGAAATTCGTACTGCACACTGATGGCGGCCAAAATTGTGTTGGTCGTTGATAATCTGGTCTGCATTAGGGCATTGCAGGATTTGTAGAAGCGGCGTTGAAGATTTCAGCATTGATGCTTGTGAAAGCCTCTGAAAATACTAGTCCAATCGCGTTCTGTACGTATAATTTACAGAAAAAACTTTAGACATTGTCGAAGCTTCTGAATTACGGCGGTGTGATCTGTGCCGGGCGTTGCTGAAAATCTCTACTGAAGAAGCCCAAATACAGAAAATAAACCCATGTAGTCATAGAATTAAGACAGCTCACTTTGTGTTATTATGAAACAGCCTGATACTTTCTAAAGCAGTTTTTCGCAAACTCCGATGACCATATTTTTCCATCACATACCACAATTTTTTCCTGCAGCGGCAATTTAGAGCTCATATAAGATTTCACTTCTGGCTATCTCTTTCGAGCATACGTATGCCTTTGATGGGATGAAGACCCAACTTTGAAAACATGGAGGCATGTTTGCGTCAAGTTCTACGTTTTGGAGCTGCGAAATTTTTCTGTTTTAATGGGGTTCATTGTTAATGCATTTTCATTTTCGTAATAGGCATTCAACTTTGGTCATGGGAAAGAAACCGGACCATTCAAGTCAATGATGATGGTGGGGAGCGAATGGTGCGAAGAATCCATCTTTACGTTTCAGCTACTGGTGACACAGTTGTCCTAGAACAAGTGCAAAGCGTGAGTCGTCTCATGTTTAAGAATTTATTTCGTGGTGCGAACATTTAAAACACAAGCTGTACAATCATTCATGGCAACACAATGAATTGTGGCTACATCACATTGTAGGTTTTCCCCTGAGTTGAATGGATTTTATATACCTTTGTAAGGTTTTGGTAAGCTTGACAAATTTGATACTCCGGATACGACCCCAGGCGCCCATTTACATAGAGAGAGTCAAAATATCAATATACGTCAGCAAGGAGGGCAAAAGGTTACTGCTAAAACTGAACGTGTTCTTGGCATACATAACTAATTGTCATAAGACATCAGCCAACGCAAACCTTCTTTTGGATACAGTCATCTGACAAGACATTTTTGTGTTATATTTGTCTAGCATTGTTCCGAAAAATGTTGGCGTTGCATCACACGGAAAGCACCTTCTACCTCCAGCGGAAGCATCACATAGAGGGTTGTTCAAGCAACGTAAACAGTTTATGAATATTCTAGGGCTACATGTGTGTGTAAAAACTTACTAATTTGTGCAGTATCTTGATCGCAAATTATTTTCATGTCACCTTAAAGGTGAATGTCCTCTTTCAGAATATATATATGGGGCACCAGTGATTTTCATGCGATAAGTTTTTCTGAAATAAAGCAAGTGAAGTGTTCAGCGATGAAAGTAATAAACCACGTCGGTGAGCCGTATTTTAAAAAAGCGTTGGCAAAAACGCCTTGATGTGCTCTCATTGTTTTCATTTTGAAATGAAATCAAAGTCGTAAAGTTTCCATTGTCTTGCAGCGTTGTCAAACGCTAGCGAATGTTATACTCTACTGAAATGTATACTATAGTGAAAGTAGCATGAAAGTGTGATTTTCGCCCATGTATGTGACTGCTCCTGTGTTTTTCTAAAAGGCAGATATTTAATAATTGATGCAACTGCAGTCATTACGTATTTATCTCTAATATCGCTTATGTCTTTCAATTTATATACAATTCACAAATTTATGTCTGCATGATTGGTGTTCTTGGAGTTATCGTTAGAGCTTTGATATGACAAAAATTAAATAGAATATACAAAAAGTGCATCTACATTAGAACAATTGGTGACGTTTTTGTTTTCCTTGTTTTTATTTTACACGGCACCTTTTAAAGACCGATAGCTGGTCGCCTCCATGATTTTAAACATGTCATAACCATGAGGTTTGGTGCTTTATAACGAGAGCAGAGGTTTTTGAGTAACTCGCATTGCTACTTAGCAAAGTCAATGATGAAGAAGCACTCGGCTTCGAATTGTGCAGCCGTTTATGTGCTTAGTAGCTGTCGACGCTCACATGCCTTTTGACGCTCGTTAACTCGAAGGTTTACTTGCTTTATTCAAGCGCTACAAAGTTTTGCAAGAGGGTCACTGTTGTCTTTCTTCTATGCATACGGGAAACCATCAAAACGTTCAAGAAATATTCGCAGATCTTTTTTAAGATAATCTTCTTCACTAGCCACCATTAAAACTTATCGCAAGTAAGAGTAAATTCTGCAATTTTTCCGTGTATAATTAGCCCGAAAGAAGAATGGCGTGACAGGTTTCAAACGTGGCTCATTTTCAAGTACTGGGTGTAGACTTTACTATAACTTGGTGAAGTAAAAAGCATTTACTTAGAATGTGCGTTTTTATCGCATTATGATGAAATACAAAGACGGATGCGCGAACGTTGCTGGCAACACTAATTCTACTTGACAAAGCCAGATAACCGAAACAAACACACTTCTATCTTAGTTCGGGAGCCGCCTTGCACCGAGCGAAGTCATCAGTTGGAAGGACGTCAGGAGGCGGTGAAGCGCAACAACCTAATAAGCTTCAAATCCCCTTCGAAAACGATGAAATAATCGTCTTCTCGTGTCGTCTTATTTCTGCACAATCTTCACTGTGCAGTGCCTCAGTAATCCATTAAAGTACGACGGCGTAACTTGACCCTTATCGCAATGTGCTTTTCATAAAATTTACTCGGCCCAAAGAATCATAATAGTTGACCGTCATCAGCGTAAGTATGCATGGTACAAGTTCGCCTCAAACTTTGTGGAAGTTGTTCGGTATAGTGTTGCTTTTTTTTTAATCATTTTGCTAAAACTGCTCCCCTCAATCACTTTACCATAGTTGCTCACAATTATTCTTACCAAAGTGGACTGCTTGTTATCAGTTCTGGAGCTTACACAGATCGACGGCAAGTTTCATACGTAGAATCACAAGTTTACCTAATAGGATTAAAAAAAAAAAACGAAAGTGAACACTTCGATGGGCTGCTATGTACTTAATACTTGAACGTTTCAGGCACTGGAAATTATAAGTAAAACACTTTGCCTTTATTAAACACACATTATCATCTACTGGAAACTACGTGTCCAAAATATTTGTAGGTAAATATGATGAAGTTCTTCAATAGATATTGCTGTCAATAGGTGGATATTGTTGTCAGTTGATGGCAGCATAGCCGGTGCATGTGCCGTAAAAACGTTTGACATTCCGGTGAACTATCGCAAGAAGTTCTGTAGAAGAGGAGTCACCATAACATTAGCTTAGTGCCCCCTGCTTACCAAGATGTTTTGTCATATCTTTTGTGGGACTGTGTTTTGCCAAAAAACACGGTACGCTTTTTCTATAAATCGATATGTGGCGTTTAACGTCTCAAGACCACCTTATGACCAAGAGAGACGCCGTAGGGGAGGGCTCCCGAAATTACGACCATTCTAGGTTCTTTCAGGTGCACCCAAATCTGAGCCCATTGGTGTACAAGATGTTCGCCTCCATTGAAAATGCAGCCGCCACAGGTGGGATTGGAACTCGCCACCTGTGGTTCAGCAGCCGAGTACCTTAGGCACTAGACCGCTGCAGCAGGGCGGTAACATTTTGTTGCGATAGCAAGTATACGGACACTCTCAGCTGGATTTCACCGCCGGCGTCAGTATCACTCACCATTTACGTATACTTACCTATATATGTGAAAACACAAGGAAAAAATAATACAGAAAAAGACTCCGGCACGTGCAAGCGAACGTGGCACCCCGTAGGCGTGAGTCCGAGGCGTTCAACACTGAGCCACCGAGGAGATTTTCCTTGAAAGTTTAAATGTCCAGCTTCGTATATCTACCACTTACCGCTGGTGATGCGCATCTTTGGTGGGGCGGGAGAGACTATCGTGTTTTCAGCATTACCAGCAAATTGGGGCACGGAGCGCGCGTCGCTACATTGTCACGACGCGGCGGTGCGTGATCTTATCTCCACGCATTCCTTGCCCCGCGGAAATAAGGTAGTTTTATGCTCACTCGCCGCTCTTATCTTGCAGTAGGGAAGATCGTACATCTTGGCTGGAGAGTTGGCTGTTGGGAAAGTTGGTGCATACTTAGTAAACTACAAAAGCCACAAAACGTCAAGATCGGAAAAAGCAGAGCACAGCACTGCTTTTTCGGCTTTATGCGTTTTGTGGCTTTTGCAGTTTACTCATTATTGGCTGGCTTTGAGCATTGACCGGAATAATTGTGCTGTAGTTACCGGGCGCAGAATGGTCAAATTATTGTTGCACAGTCTCCGTTTGTGAAAAAGCACGCTTTTCAGACACACCGAAGTAACAACTGAGACGCTTATTCGTGTTCTTCTGTACCAGTGAGTACGTTTCCTGAGTCATTTGCGCTTGAGAATTGTGGGGCACGTCTTGATCTACTTGCTCCTCTTCTATCGCATTCCTTGCTTCATCTTCGCAGCATAGCTGTGACTTTTAGGGGCGAAGCTCCTTATAGCGGCACCCATTCGTCCCTCGTAGTCATAGTCGTAGTCGTAGTGTGTAACCAGCTTTACGTTTTGACTTGCAAGGTGGTGCCTGTGGAAGATTTCTCCTGTGCGTTGTTGAACAATAAAAAACTTGTAGCGTGCGCATTACCTAGAAGCTGAGTTCTCCTGTCTCTCATTCCCCATTAGCAGCCATTTGCATGTACATTAAGCACCATCTCACAAGAAAGTGTTGCTACGTTATACTCGATGGACATAACCTCCTTGGTTTTAGAAAGGTTTAGGGAGTGTTGAGCCGCAGTGCCATGAATACAGTGAAGTAGTATATGCCATGAACTCAAGGTGGTTAAAGGTGGGAAGTAGGTACGAAGCGCAAGCCGTGAGAAAGTAAAACTTGAATTCTCTTGTCTCTCATTCTCCATTAGCAGCCATTGGCATGTACATTGAGAAACATCTGACAAGAAAGGGTTGCTACGTTATACTCGCCGGGCGTAACCTCCTTCGTTTTAGAAAGGTTTAGCGAGCGTTGGGCCGCAGTGACACGAATACAGTGAACTAGTATATACCATGAAGTCGAGGTGGTTAAAGGTGGGAAGTAGACACGAAGCGCAAGCCGAAAGAAAGTGTGCGTGTGCCACCCCTCGCTTATTCCTTTGAATGTCCGCTGGATGATGGTGCTTCTATATCAGGAATATAGGATGAAAAAATGCGAAATGGTGGTACTTGTAGTGTTGGTTAGATGGACGAACGGACACACAGACAGATGCATGGACGGACGCATGGACGGACGCAAGGGCGGATGCATGGACGAACGCAGGGACGGACGCATAGATGGACGTGCGGACGTACGAACAGACGCATGCACGGACGGGCGAATGGACGCACGGGCGGTCACACAGATGGACGCATAAATGGACAGAAGCAAGAACGAATGGACGGACGGATGCTTCGGCCCACTCTCCATCATTCACTCCATGGATATGCTGCCAATTTTTCTTCTTGTTGACGTGCTCTCATAGCTTAGCAGAAGTACCTGAAGCAGCTGACACATAGAACCTTTGCGAACCTCTTGAAGTGTTCAGAAGAATGTGTGTTGTTATCAGTTTTCATAATTAATCATATTTTAGGTTTTTTTATGGGGTGTGTTGGACACGATAGGGAACCCTTGCACATGTCTTCCCGGGTAAGTTAGGTTGAATTTATTCGACCCACTTTCTGCTCGCACCAGCTTCGGTGCAGCATATGCTGCTAAGGTTAGCAAAATTATTTTCGTCAAGTTGAATTCATTTTTCTATCTTGTGAACGCGCACGTAAAAAGATACAGTGAAAAAAATGAGTGAAAGTGACAACATGAGTGATAAAGATGTACCAGTTACAGACTTGCAACTTCCAACCGGAACGTTGCGGTACACATCCTTATTGTAAATATTTCTGTGTCCTAAAGGTAAAGTATTTTTGTTTGATTAAAAGTGCGGCACTTTTTATATCGAGCAGAAGAAACAATAGAGTGACACATGAGAAGCAAGTGTTCTCTCAAAACAAACGGTTCAATGCATATGAAAACTATATAAAAATGCAAATAAATTCTGAAGGTGCTTGTTTTGTTTTATTGCTAATAATTGTTATAAAATGTAGGATAATAATGGCAATGGGTTTTTTGTGAAATGACGTTTTTGTGTGCACGCTTGCAGCTCGTAGGGCCCCTTCTGAATCCGTCTTCAAAGCGATGACCACCCGATGAGATTATTTTACCATGTGCCTCATCCAAAGTGAATGATATTTTCTTATTTGAATAGCACAGCCTTTGTTGCGCAGCCACTGCTTACTTCACTTGTTCTTGCCGTTTATTATTGTCGCGTGATCCACAATCCACACGACAGTTTTTTTTTTTTTGCCGACCCCGGCCAATGCCACCTTGAAAAATATTTCAGGGCTGTTTACTTTTCCAGGCTAGGCCTCTGACGTCACCCAGTTTCGACATGCGGCTCATGCCGAGTAGACGTGTGCGTGAGTGGTCAAGCCAGTCGAGATAGCAGGAATACTAAGCCTTACGGAACCTGTTGGTGGAGTGCTGTTTCTTTTGGCGAGTACATAAGGATGAACGTGTTTTTCTCTGTCTGTGAAGTGCTGCGAAGTGATGTGAAGTGGCTCGTTTACTGATTGCTCATGTAGCATACACCTGCAAGCTCTGGCGACGGGTCGGTGCTGCGGACCCAGCTGCCACCGATATGGACAATGTGACGAAGGTTCCCCTGTTTTCATTAGCGTGCTCTCCGCTATTCGAAGGTATGTGTATGTTCACATTGCTTGATATTGATTTGTTTTATTGGCCCCACCTTTCGGGCGATAAGTTCTTTTGGTGAAATTCAATTCAATTCAATTCAATTTTATTTACCAGTTTATACATACTGGATGGTTGCGTTGGGTTAAAAGCTACATAAGTAGCTTGACGAGACCCAACGACCAGACTATACAGGGCAGTAACAGCAAGCAGACGAAAAAACCAACAAGCAAAACAGAATACCATATCGTATGTACATATACAGTGATTTACAGGGATTTCCAGCATGAAGATTGCAGGAAAAAAAGTGAAAATAAATGCATGTGCATAAAAAGTGCTAGAAAAAATAAAAAAAAAAGTGCTATATACAATAAAATACGGCTATAGCATAAGTAATAAGCATAAATAATATTAACACAGAATAATAACACCGTACCAATGTAGCAATACTAGCTATTCGGGACAAAATAAAAAGAAAACACTGGCCATATAACACAGCAAGAAATTCATGTAAGCAGAAGACTGTGTTGAAGAAACAACATAAGTTACGCACAATTCAATTACACAGAAAGTCACAGTATGTGATATTACAAGTGAACAAAATATAAGCGGAAGTCTTTTTTACTGACCGTGTCAATGTCTTTATATTTATTTAAAGCAGATGGTAGGTTATATGCCAACGATTGATGTTTGTAGTGTGTCCTGAAATATGGGACTGACCATGTCTCAGGGTTCCTTGTGTTCACATTAATTCTACGACGTTCTAACGATGCCAACTGTTTTATATAGTTCTTGAGGGATTCAGAAGCATATCGCACAGTATGTAATAAACGAAAAGTATAAAGGTTGTCAATTCTAATAATGTTGTACTTAGGAAATGCTTCTCTGGTGCTAGAATAATAGTCTATGTTGTCAATATAGCGAATAATCTTCTTCTGTAGCATCAGAATTTTACGTATGTTAGTTATAGTGGTTGTACTCCACACTAAGGCGCAATAATTTAAGTGGGCATGAAATAAAGCATTATAAATCTGTACTTTGGCCTTTGTAGGTAGCAAACTAAGACATCGTGATAAGACACCTGTCACAGAGGAGAGCTTTTCACATAGGTAATTTACATGCATGTCCCAAGTAAGTTGTGAAGAAAAGTGCACACCAAGGATTTTGTGACTGTCAACTATTTCGATTTTTTGACCTTCAAAAGCAATAGTATTATTTAACGGAAGCAATTTGTTCTTGGAGCGAAAAATAATTACCTTAGTTTTCTTCGCGTTGATCCTAAGTTGATTTAGCTGAGACCAGGTAGATAACTTTCTTAGCAGTTCATTGCAATCCGTTGTCAAGTTGCTCACGTCGTTCCCAGACAATATGACAGTGCTGTCATCAGCGTATATAATAAATTCAGCATTAGTATTAAGATTCACAATGTCATTAATGTAGATATTAAATAAAAGCGGCCCTAAAACGCTTCCTTGAGGCACGCCAAATTTGTTTATTAGACAAGACGACCTGTGGCCGTTCACGTAAACACACTGGTATCTGTCACTTAAGTAAGACTTAAACAGTGATAAGCAGCTACCACGTACTCCGTAGCATTCTAGTTTGTCTAATAAAATGTTATGACTTAGGCAGTCGAATGCCTTACTAAAATCTATAAATAACGCCAGCGCATAGGATTTCCTTTCTATGTTCCTTATTATCGTTTCCTTGATTGACAGAAGGGCTGTTTCTGTTGACCTGTGTTTCCTAAATCCGTGTTGCGCGTTAGTTATGATACCAAACTTATCGAAGAAATTGACCATGCGACAGTGTATAATTTTTTCTAGCCCCTTAGAAAACACAGGTAACACCGAAATTGGCCGGTAGTTGTTGGGGTCATTAGGGCTACCTGCTTTCAATATTGCCGAAACTCTGGCGTATTTCATTGCCTGTGCGAATACGCCCGATTGAAGCGTTAAATTGAATATGTGAGCAAGAGCAGGAGAAATAGAAGTTATACAATGCTTAATAGAGCCTAGTTGCAGGTTGTTTGTGTCTAACGCATAAGTATTTTTCAAGGATTGAAATGTAGCGCAGACTTCGTATTCATCAGTAGGCTGGAAAAAAATGCTTTCGACAATAAGACTTGAGTTTGTTATTCCCGACGTTGCAGCGCAGGTGGGGTAGGGAGCAGGAATAGCAGCGTTTATGAAATGTTGGTTAAAGTGATTAGCGAGGGCCTCGCCTTTCAACTCAGTACCGTCATGAAGTATACTGTTTGGAACACTTTGTTTGGCCCGACGACCAAGAACATCGTTTATTATTTTCCATGTCTTATCGGGCCGCTGCTGTGAGGCGGACAGAAAAAGTTGCTCGTAATAAGCTCGTTTGGCACGCCGTAGCTCATAACTTAATTGGTTTCGAAAAGCTTTAAATTCCTTTAATTGTATTTGCAAACGAGACTTCAAAAATGAATGATACAAGGAATTTTTACGCGAAATCATTTTCAAGTGTTCTTTCGTTACCCATGGCTTTCTCGCTTTTTTTGGTGGTTTTACTTGTTTCATAGGAAAATGCCTTTCGTATATTTTTATAAATTTCTCTATGAACTCATTGTATGCCTCATTGACGGACGTTAATGCCAAGACAGAAGACCAGTCTTGGGCCATTATCTCAGTTTTAAAGGCAACCAGCCCACTATCTGTTATTCGCTGAGCAGTGAATGTTTCTACCTCACGGTTTCGAAATCCTCTTTGATTTTCATATAGCGCATAAACAGGGAGGTGGTCACTAATGTCCGAAGCAACAGTACCAGTGGTGTAAATCTTTGTCTCTGCGTTTATTATTAAATGGTCAAGGCAAGACAATGTGCCGCACGTAATGCGAGTTGGTGTAGTAATTAAATTTTTGAAACCACTCGAAGACAGCAATGTACCGAATTCCATGGAAGTAGTGCTGTCATCAAGAATATTGATGTTAAAGTCGCCACCGCATGTCAAGTGAAAGTTGTTTTTGCAAGTGAAGTCAAGGAAACTTTCATAATATGCTAGGAAACGCCTAATATTTCCACCTGGTGGGCGATAAACAACAGCGAACATTTCATTTTGATCGGAGACAGTGAGCATTTCGTAATCTTCTGTTGACACGCAGTATTCATGAACTAAATGGCATTTCTTCTCTGTAGTCACATAAAGCGCAACACCCCCTCCACGTTTATCTGATCGATTGGAAAAGAAACTGGCATATCCAGGCAGTTTCAGCTTGCTACTGTTTTTCGTATACCAGGTTTCAGACAGCATAAGAACACCCACTTTGAATGAGAGTTGCTCTAAAAAAAGCAAAATGTCGTCCTCTTTATACATTACAGAGCGAGTGTTAATATGCAATACTGATTGGCATGACGGGTAATCCGATTTAATAGCAGAAGGTGACGCTAAATTTATGTATGCGCAGTCGTTATCCATTTTGACGATACGGCGCAGTGTTCAGCCCAGCCTGTCACCTGCGCCTACGCAGTTGCATATGACGACCCCGAAAAAATCTTATCAATATCATGCGCATTCGAAACGTGCACGGCGGGCGTATCGTCAGATTGCTTCGCATAGATTTTCCCGTTAAATGACCAGACGGATTTCCATTTGTATTCATACTTTTTTTTCACAGCAAGAGCTAGAAGTTTCTTTAAGGCTGGGCAAAGATGCTCATTCACATAGATAGCATTTTCACTGGTCAGTCCGACATCTTTGTTAGTTAGACGAGCTCGTTTTGCTTTCCTTAGAATGCTGTCTCGCTTTGCACGAGACTTAAACTGGACAATGATATTACTTCTGCCGCTGTCTCGGCTCGGCACCCGATGACAGACCTCTATATCACCTGCAGTTATTTGCTCATTTATGGCACTGCCAATCTTAGAGACAATGTTAGTAACAGATTCATTGTCTTGTTTCAGTACACCTTGTATCTCGAGGTTTGCCTTCCTCGAGTACTGCTCAGCAAGAACAAGCCTTGTTTCAAGATCCCTGCCTTTGCTCTCAAGACATTTACACTCAGCTCGAAGAGCAGCATTTTCGCTTTCAAGATTCCTGTTCTTTGTAATCACATCGTCCAGTTTCTTCTTGTGCTCCTCAATTGAAGTGAAGGCAAAGTTGAGGCTTTCCGTCATTTGACGCTGATCATTTTTTAGCTCACGGATTTCATTCCGTAAATCCCTTTCAAGGGAATCACGAAAAGATTTTATCTCTTGTTTCATCTCTTCTTTTATCTTTAGCAGTTCTGCCTTCATTTCTTCCTTGAGTTTAGCAATGTCTTTAGCCATTTTTCAATTCCCGCCCAAGAATACAACAAATTCCGGATTCACTGTTTGGCAGCAGCGACGAAGCGTAGATATGTAACAAGGTAATAAAATACCCAATATATCTGAAACACTAACCTGCGATAAGAGTGCCAGAAGATTTAGCCCGTGCACACAGCTCTCGCCGCTACTGCCAAGTGAAAGCTGCCACAACCACGTAGCTCCTTTTGTAGGGCGCAAAGCGTGACGCTGATCCTGGAGACAGGGCGCAGGCGCAGCCGACAATGACGCCTCCTGGTACCAGACCCTGGATTGCTTCGGAGAAGCGGTGGACCGTTTGGACGCTTTTGGTGCGGCTGCTTGAAATGTCCTGCGATAAGAGTGCCAGAAGATTTAGCCCGTGCACACAGCTCTCGCCGCTACTGCCAAGTGAAAGCTGCCACAACCACGTAGCTCCTTTTGTAGGGCGCAAAGCGTGACGCTGATCCTGGAGACAGGGCGCAGGCGCAGCCGACAATGACGCCTCCTGGTACCAGACCCTGGATTGCTTCGGAGAAGCGGTGGACCGTTTGGACGCTTTTGGTGCGGCTGCTTGAAATGTCCTGCGATAAGAGTGCCAGAAGATTTAGCCCGTGCACACAGCTCTCGCCGCTACTGCCAAGTGAAAGCTGCCACAACCACGTAGCTCCTTTTGTAGGGCGCAAAGCGTGACGCTGATCCTGGAGACAGGGCGCAGGCGCAGCCGACAATGACGCCTCCTGGTACCAGTCCCTGGATTGCTTCGGAGAAGCGGTGGACCGTTTGGACGCTTTTGGTGCGGCTGCTTGAAATGTCCTGCGATAAGAGTGCCAGAAGATTTAGCCCGTGCACACAGCTCTCGCCGCTACTGCCAAGTAGCGGCGAGAGCTGTGTGCACGGGCTAAATCTACACGGGCAAATGGTCTACGTACGCTCGAGAACTGTTAGTGGAAGCCTTGACCTTGAACACTTTTTCAGCTGAGTGGCGCTGGCGCTCATTCCCGTAATAACGTATCGTCCTAAGATAGTGCGATAGGAACTGCATATATTTTGCGTTTTTGAGGAGCAAATTTGCCAACACGTGGCTTGCTTGGCTTAAAATGTCGACTAAATGAAGACGACGCAGCTTCACGCTCCGCTCTATCAGCCACGTTTTAGGTTCCGCTGCTCGAACCGCAAACACATCAAAATAAAGCAATAGCCACTGCATCGCAATGTGTTTTCTCAGTACAGGCTTTTTTCCTTCAGGTTCGGTAAACATTTCACTATTTGCGCTTAGCAACTCGCACTTACTGCAATACCTCCGGTCCCTTTGTTTACATGAGAGAAAGAGGGATAGTGCGTGGTTTGGTCTATCTGTAACGTATACTACGTAGTAGTTCTTACCGTTGCTGCGATCATTGCTTGGCTATATTTGAATTATGCACCAGTATCTTAAGAACGTTCACCTAATTTATTGTCGTTCAAACATGTGCTGCAGTTGTTTATCTGAATATGGATGCCTATGCATAGCTAAATAATTTTCCTGTTTTGTAGCCTCTCAATAAGGCGCATGTGTAGCAGAAAGCCTGTGATAAAGCGCCTTGTCAAATGTTTTCGGATATGTGCGAGCTTCATGCCAAACCGAAGACACTTGACGACGACTACCAAGTACACCGATCCAAGAACGTGCACCCTAGAACAAACGCACTCACTCGGCAGAGAAGACGGCAGAAGTTTAGCAAATAAAACGAACACTTTGGGTGCATCTTCTGGACTGTGTGTGTATGTGTGTAAAGAAAACTTAAAATTTGGATCTACGTTACTTATTTCGCCTCGTTGTTGGGTAACCAAACGTTACTCCTATAAATTGGTCACGTAATTCATAGCGCACAATATTTTCCTGTGTCAAGCTGAAATAATAAATGCCTACATATAAATGACCAAAGAACTTCTAGCGAAATACAATTGTTAAGCAAGTGCCAATCAAGACACACAACAACGCCCCGCCGCGGTGGTCTAGTGGCTAAGGTACTCGGCTGCTGACCCGCAGGTCGCGGGTTCGAATCCCGGGTGTGGCGGCTGCATTTCCGATGGAGGCGGAAATGTTGTAGACCCGTGTGCTCAGATCTGGGTGCACGTTAAAAAACCCCAGGTGGTAGAAATTTCCGGAGCCCTCCACTACGGCGTCTCTCATAATCATATGGTGGTTTTGGGACGTTAAACCCCACATATCAATCAATCAATCAATCCAGACACAAAGGGTTGAATTAAGCTCTCGCACACATGTAAAGCTCACCGCGAACGTCATCTTTTCACGAAAGAAGATGGTGCCAGTAGAAAAACAGCATCCGGTGTGCACGGGCATAGAAAAGGCTCATGACGTCCCGATGACAGTGAGAAGGCTTGATATGTAGGTAGCATTTCCCCGGCTGTCTTCCTTCTCATGTGCGAGTCACCACAACCGCCATATTATGGTCGATGTAGATAAGAGCCACTTTCCCTAGAACCACTTTCGCGATTCGGAATAAGGAGCAATTAGCACCACGGAACATAAGCTAATTGGTTCTTTCCGAACGGCATGCCACACAGAGGATGTAGGCTACCTATTTTTGCTTTGCAATTTCGATGAGACAGGAGGGTCAGCCGTTAGTGCCATAAGCAGCAATTAGCACCGCGGAACACAAACTCATTGGTTCTATTCTAACGACATGCTACACAGAGAATGTAGGCTACCTGGTTTTGCTCTGCAATTTTCGACGAGAAAATAGGACCCTCCCGTCAGTGCCATCCAAGCAAACTGGTCGCCGAAGCCGAGATAAACTATGATATGTTTGCCAGTTTAATTTCTAATAATGAGTGACTCAACCCATGTGCTGCTTTCCGTAGGTGCTGGAGCAGAAGCCGTTACATATTTGCTGAAGTAGGATCACGTTCTATATGCTGCGTAACTTGGATAACGCCGAGCGAAAGTGAATCCTGGAACGTTTTAATAGCATTTAGGCACCACTGCCGTACAGGAGGGCTGGTTCGTTTCCGTGGTGACTCTTGCGTTGAAACCACGAAAGCATGCCATATTCCTTCGTTCATAGAGGCCCCTGTGTCTCACTTCTAGCGCCTGCAAAGTGATGGAGAGGATGGTGCTCTCCATCACCTTGCAGTCAATAATGCCTTCATTCAGTACCTCCTGGTGCAGCTGAATAGGTTCAGGCACCATCGCTGCACAGGGGGCTCCATCTCCGACGTGGGGGCTACCCCCGAGCATGCCAAAACCACTGGATGTGTGGTCACGCTGGTGCTATTGAACGTCGGAAGTTAGCGTGATGGACTTCCCCATGAGGTTAATGGGGTCTGTCCAGAGCAGCTCATGCTGAAGAGAAGATTTTAAAAAGCTTCAACCACGCCTTCCTGACTGGTAGAACCCTGCAGGTGCGTGTAGCACAAGAGCTATGCGAACCTAGGAATCTCCTGTTTAGTGTTGCACACGAGCTGGTGCTAAGTCCATTCCTTTTAATTCTTGCTCTCGCAAAGTCTTTCCGTATCACTGCTGGTGAAATATCGGGTCACTATTTGCTGTACCAGTTATGCCACCGATGTAGCGCTCTGGACCCTGGAACTGAGGAAGTCCAAACCTCCTTTCAGTTCTCGTGTTGCGATGGGTGCTGGACGAAATAGTAGATATTTTTGCAACATGGTGTTTTTTGTGCTTAGAGCGAAGACAGAGGCCGTGCTGGTTCACCCACTGTCACCTGCTCGGCGCTATACCAAGCAGCTGAAGCTCGCCGGACGTGCACAATTCTAGAAAATGGTGATTAACTACCAAGTACTCGCTAAATACTACCAGCTCACGTGGGTTCTTGCGGTCAATGCAGCAACCTAAAAGCTGCGCCGAGTGCAGGGATTTCTGATCAGCGTGGCGGTGGCTAATCTACAAAGTTGGCGCTCTACTTGAAACGAGCCGCATCTACATTCGCACTGCTGCATGCCCTATCATTGGTCACTATCATACCATCCAGAAAGAAGCAGCTGGAGACTGCATAAAGGTTCAATCGCAAATATCTTGGGGCTTCCAAAGCACTCACGAATTGCCGAAACGCTAGCAGACACTAAAGATTGCCCTGCTTTTTTGAAAGACGCTCAAATGAGTCCCGATGAGCATCGACCACCTTCACCGCGCTCCCGCGATAGGAGATCCGTGCTGGTGAGACTCCGTATCGCACCCTTTTCGCGGATGGGACGCCTTTCTCAGCTCTATGAGCGGATGATAATTGATCCACCTGTAGCAGTAGCCAGCCTCCACCGCATCGTCTTACAGCGGGCGCCCATTTGTAGCTTGGTAGTTTGACCGAATGGCGGACGCTGACTGCTGCACTGCAACGCGCCGCTGCCTTCAAATACCACTAATAGCTCGATGAAAGGCTCGTGGTGTTTATTCATGGGTCAGTGCTGACTGACAGCTCCAGCGCTGCCGCCTGCATTGGAAAGTCTACAGGACGGAAAGTCGACAATGCCGACTCGCATTCAGGGTAAGCTCCACCGTGGCAGAGCTAGTGCGTCTCCACCTAGCTGCTGGCGTCTTTGCCGAGGACCTTTCTGAGCAGTGAGTGGTAGTGATTTGTGACTTCAAGCAGGTGCTTTTGTTCTTCGTGAAATACAAGGTCTCCACATTGCCTGCTGCTGGAATTTACAATTTGTTCTATCGGATGCCGGCACGCGTTGAAATTTCCGGAAAGTAGTAAGCGGACATTGTCACCGCAATCACATACCACACTAGTGTCCCGCTTGCATGAGCTGTTGCGGCCTCTGAATTTTTATGGGCAGCAGTTCAAGCAACTGCTCACAAGCCTCCATCATGTTGCCAAAGTGTCCAGAGTCCCAAGCATCTACCAGACGGCGGCATCACTGAGCGGGAGCATACCACTATGCTTGCGCCTGTGCACGCGTTGTTTGTGGAGAGCGGCGTGCTTGTACACCAAGGGGCGCTCCCCCTCACCTGCTTGCGAACGTTGCGGTTAGACTGAGACACTTGAGCACCTTCTCTGTGCTTGCTCAGCATTGGCACCGGAACGCTTCGGACTATAGGCTACAGCGACTCTCTGTGACCACTTCTAACTACTTCTTGTTCCCTTCGCTTTCGAACCTACATGCTCTCCGCGACTGGAGGCGACTGCAATCACCAACTATTGTCAGGCTTCCGCAACTTGCTAAACACTGACTTCTCCTTTGGTCTGCCCAATGAATGGAGGAGACACCTGCTGCATATCCTTGTATGTTTTTACTGCGTTTATTTATTCTGCTTTTCCATTTATTTAACGATTCCCTTCACTGACGCTGTTTGTTGCTCCCTATTGAGCCACAGAATTAAGCGTCCATTTTGCAATCTACATTACTGCTCTGTTTTATAGGATGTTACAGCGCCTACAGCAACCTAGTTAGGAGTTTAGGCTTAAACATATGCCTCTAAATTTAGAGTCGATCACTATTTGTCCTAGTGTTCATATTTAGGTTGTATTTTCAAACAGTCATTCATGTTACGAGGCTACAGTGACTTCTCCTCACTCTGTAGGGATGCAGCTAGCTCTACAGTTGAACCAACACAAAGGAAGCAACTGCTATTGCAGCAATAAATTGAGAAGAACCGGTCAGAACACGCCGGCGCGCTGACAAGGCGCAAACGGCTGCAAATGTGGGACCACAGCAAGCCTTGAAAAAAAAGAGTAAAAAGCTTAAGAGGAAAATTGGGACGAAAACTCACGCCTTTTCTTCTGTTTTTGTAGCTTACATTGTAAGGTGTTCACCACCGGGGCAGAAATATGCTCTACTTGATTTGACTCGTTCAGTAGAGACATCCTTCATTCCTACTCTTTTATATGTCTGCTTATCTGCTCCTACCCTGCCCTTCTCAGGTACGTCGAAAATAAAGACAATCAGGGCCATTTTGATTCGACAGTGAACACTTTACTATCTGTGCTACAGCATATATTCTGCACATATGCTGTAGCACAAAGAAAAACGGGAGGACTGATGCTTTCCTCAGTGTAAACGATAGCATTTCTTAATTTTCTTTCGTAGGTGCAGTACTTCGTGAAATTCTTAGAGTTTATGTGAATATTTATAGTGCCTCTTATTGCAGTTTTAGGTGACTGATACGTTGTGCCCACCAATTTCAGGCGCGTATAACATGCATTTATACGCTGAAAACCCGGCTTGTAGTACTGGCATATTGTTTTGCGATGGCGAAAAAATGAGCTCTTCTTACGGCGCAACAAAGCTTCAATAAATTTTAGTCTTGTACTTCATTACTTGCATAAATTGCAGTATACGTCACTAGTAACTCCGATAGTGTCTAACACAAGCATTTTATCGTCGTAAGTCAGGTCACCAATGAATTCTCGGTTTGTCCGTTTTAGCATTCAATACTGCAGTACACCTTATAAAAGGGTGCTGTCGCTGCTTTTTTCGCAAGCAATAGCAATGGAATCACTACGCTATGGTGTGATAATACAAAACGTGCACCAAAGTTACAAGAACTTTTGTTCGACGCTCTGCCAAGCCACGGTGGTCTAGTGGCTAAGGTACTCGGCTGCTGACCCGTAGGCCGTGGGATCAAATCCCAGCTGCGGCGCATGCAATTCCAATGGAGGCGGGAATGTTGTAGGCCCGTGTTCTCAGATTTGGGTGCACGTTGAAGCACCCCAGGTGGTGAAAAATTTCGGAGCCCTCCATTATGGCGCCTCTCATAATAGTATGGTGGTTTTCGGACGGTAAACACCTCATATTTATCAATCAATCGACGTTCTACTCCATCCATTGACGACAGGTAAGTCGCACGTTGCACAAGATAAACAGTCGGCAGCCAGAACACAACAAAAAAATTTCTGCGAGCTAACAGATTATTTTTATTGTTTTAAATATACATTCCTACTCAGCAAAACTCCATGCGGCTACGACACGTTGAGGACAAGTAAACACATCCTGCAGTATGTAGAATGCCTTTACTCACCCTCCAAATCTAAATTTGTTCAGTAACTGCTCTATATCTCAGAATTATTCAGGAAGTCCCGCCAGAATCAATGTGTTTTCTTCAGTACCCAGCGTGTTTTTCATTGTTCGTGTTTTTATTACCAATCCAATATCTTCTATGGTGCTCAGTATACGAAGCCTGTGTTCTAACGAACAAAGCTGGCAACGTGCAGGAGTGGCCTTAAATATGAAGGATGACGCTGCTGCTTGGAAGCTTGCAGTGGCTCATCGTGTGAGGCGTGGCGATAAATTGAAGGAATACTAAACTGAAGGAAGAAGGCCCAAAAAAAGTTAGTGGAGGGGAGTCAGGGAACTCCGACAGAGAAGTATTACGGCTGATTAGCTCCCGATTATAAGCCTCAATTTGAGAGATTTCGAGACGTTTACAAACATGAACAGTGCGGAATATTCACTCAATGTGTGCGCTGAAAAAGATAAATTACTAGAGATAGTTTGAGTGCCGTATAAAAGTGTATGAGATGCAAATTATCTAAAATATTTTATGTGACTGAAAAAATATGTTTTATTAACGACCAACTCTGGAAATGAGGTATAGATTTGAAAACAACGAAGCGTACTTCTTGCAATGGTCACCAAGAAAATCTAGATAATTTTTCGTAAGATGTCTCAGCGTCACCATCTTCTGCCGTTAAACAGTAGCTTTTGTTTTTGTGTATTACGACGTGCATTAGCGCATGTTAAGGCAATAAAACAACTTTTCAACTCCAACTTTCTGGGGCGCGCATCCGTCGCAGAGCACCGCATCAAAACCAAGGATGCTTCTATTGTACGCCGCCGACCATACCGCGTGTCTGCCGTGGAGCGCAAAATCATCGAGTACAACGCCAGTGATATGCTGAAAGGCATTTTCATTAGGCTATTGTTAAGTTCTTGGTTGTCGCCCGATGTGTTGGTACAGAAGAAGGACGACTCGGGTACAATTTTTCGTTGATTACCGAGCAATAATTAGGAGCACATGCAAAGATGTATACCCATTGGCAGGAATCGATTATGCCCTCGACTCCCTCTAGGTGATTGAATATTTCTCAAACCTCAATATCCGCTCAGGCAATCAGCATATACCTATGCACGAAGCGGACTAAGTCAAGATGGTCTTTGCAACACATGAGGGCCTCTATGAGTTCAATTTATTGCCCTTTGGTTTATGCAGCGTCCCGGCAATGTTTGACCGTATCTAGGAGACCATCCGTCGTTGCCTTAAGCGGAAAACCTGTTTATGTTATCTGGATGATATAGTGTTTTTCACTCCAAATTTCTATATCATCTTGAGTAGCTAGACGAAGTTTTCGCTTGTCTTTCTAACACTGGGCTGCAACTCCATACCAAAACATCACTTCGCTCAAAAGAACATCTTACTCTTAGGTCACATAGTAAAGGAGGTGATCGACCAGATCCCGAAAAAAAGAAGCCTGTGACGCACTCTTCTCGGCCCCACAGGAAAAAGCAGCGATGGAGTGGTCTAGGCATTGCGTCTTATTTCCGCCACTTCATTCGCGACTTCACCTCCACTGCGTAACCACTACACAAGCTGCTGACGTCGGAAACAACCTTCGCTTCGACAATCAATTGTGACGCCGCTTTTAACACCCTAAAGGCAGCGCTCACATGTGACCCCGCCCTCTGTCACTTCGCTGAGCACGCCTCTACCTGCCTACACACCAGTGCTAGCGGCCATTACACCGGTGCCGTTTTGGTAGAGCATGATACAACTGGTCGCAAAAAATTAGTCACCGAATCTGGCTTCACACTCACGGATCCTGAACGGAAATACTCGTTTGCCAAACAAAAATACCTTGCTGTAATTTGAACCATAGAGAAAATTTTGCTCAAAGTTTTACGGATGCTATTTTGTTGTGACAGCAAACCACCGCCCAATGGGCTGGTTATCATCGCAAAAGCGTTTTTCCGGACACCTCAGGCGCTGGGTGCTTCGACTAAAACAATACACATTGACGTCGCCTACAAATATGGGAAAAAAGCTCCAAGATGCCAATGCCCTTTTTTGTCGCCTTTGCTCACTATCATCTAAGCTGAAAAAGCCTCTTTATTCTTCGTAACATAATAATGAGGCATCGAAAGGGGGTGAAGACTCCCTATACCTCTCATGTATTTGCTCTCGCATGCTGATACGCAGCGGCAGCGGCACTTTTAGCACTGGCGGCGGCCGCGCATCCTACTAGAAATAACTCATGAACAGAAAATTTCATTCATGACGTCACGGTTGAGGTTCCCAAATAAGGGAAAGGATGAAAAATCGAGAGGAGAAGGCTTGCCGTGGAAGCCCTTCTTTCCCACTTCGCATACAAGCAGAAGACACTCATGCTTTTTTTCAGGTGTGCTGATCGCTTGGGCGAGGCGGCCATTCGTAAAATTTTTATAATCATTTTTTCCAAATTTTGTTTGTGCGTTCTGAGTAGGCAGAAGTTAAGCTGACTGATGTCTCAATATCAGGTGTAACTTAATTGCCACAAATAAAATAATCTTTTTCATAAAAGTTTCGTATGAAAAACACATACATGTAGGCTGAACGTGTCAATCTGTAAAATGAGATTTAACTTACATCTGACATATGGACATTATGAGCAAACATTCAACCAAGAATATTAGAACAAATGCGAAAATTATCAACAATGTTTAGTACGACACGTTGTATTTGATTAAATCATGTTTGTTTTGACGGCGAAGATAGTTTTCTCACAGGGCTTGGGTACCAAACGAGACTGAAGTTCAGAGGCAATGAGAGGCTTGCTGCGATCAGAATTTTTCCCTGAAAAAATATAACTGGAAACAATGTTTTCGGCAGGATCACCAGTCCTCGTCAAAGCAACAGTGGTGCCGTGACGAAGAAAAGTTCACTTGTCAAAACGTTGTTTCCTCCGACACTCTCTGTAATTGTATTTTGAAGTATCTAGTCTATCAAGTGTATTTTAGTGACAGTATTAGAAGCAAAGACTAAAAAATTTTCAAAGAGCGGCCACAAGAATTTATTGAACAGGAAGCAGCCTTCAATTACTTGACATTATTTGATCGACCCGCCAAAAGTAAAGGAGCTAAAACTTATGTAGCCGAGCCAACTTGAATTGAAGCCTTTCAATCAACGCATTTTCCGAGCAGAAGCTTGGCTGCCGTCTTCCCCTGATAGTCAAGTGACACTGCACTTTTCTCAGTCTAGTCAGGCTTGCGGATAACTGAGTTTACTCATATTTACTCATGAAAAATCAATACCTGCTCCAATAGTTGGTCCAAATATTTTATCTCACCCTTAGCCTTCAGGAAGCAGAGAGAAACCTTTGCGGAACTAGAAATTACCGGGTAAGCACACTTCAGAACCGCGGAAAACATGTGCTTCCCGATTAAGCCATCTTTAAAAATGCATGGTTCATTTGTTCGTCGTAGCTCACAGCGGCTTCCGTTCTGTGGTCACACCCACTTGCTGTCCTTACCTTTCCCATAGTTCGCATGCACGCCAGCCATGTGAGATAACCGAGTGCGATCTAACTTCTGATACTGCTGAGCGAGAGGCGAGAAGGAGAGGAGGCAAACAGCAAGACAACCGATTGCTAAGAACCACGGTTACATCATGCTAGGAACCATGGTGCTAAGAACCATGCTAAGAACTCAAGTGAATCACATCCCACGTTTCACCTGATTTAAAATTCGCAAAATAAGGAATACGAAAACATATAAACAAAAGAGAAGTTCATTACAATGATATGCATTTTTATTGGCATAACTTGTGAAAGTTACTAAATGCGAGAATTCACATCAACCTCAACCAGTTCAACCGGATCTCAGGATGCCCGGCAACCGCGACGAGAGTGCATGTTTCTTGAAATCGAAACTAGCCTCGAGTTTCCGGGCCTAGCATCACGTCCAATAACGTTCTCAAAACTGACGCTTGCTGGCCCACTGTCTTCCAATCACTACACTTTGTTGGCCTCCTGTCAAAAGCAACATCCATACTGCAAGCGCACTGTTGAAGTTCTCTGCGGCAATGCTAGACCACCTAATGTCATGTTGCACCGGCAGCTGAGGCGATTCGAGATTGAAAACAACGTGCTACACTGATAGTTTTATAATAACAATGGACCTCACTGAGTTTTCTTTCTTGCACATTTGCTTAGTGCGCAGGGCCTTGGGGACCTTCACGACAACTTATCAGCTGGCACTTGGGATGTATGGAAACGTACAGACGCACTAGGAGCCGCTTCTTCTGGTCTGGCCTCTCCACTTTTTATGCAAAGTACGTCTCTTCTTGCGCACTCTCGCAACGGCGAAAGTGACCAACTTCACCTTCTGCTGGCTTGTTACAACCACTCCCATGTCCCGAGAAACCTTTTGCTGCAGTTAGAATATACATAGTCGCACCTCTTCCCGTAGCGTCTGATCGATATTAATGGATCGTAGAAACCGTTGAGGACCTCACGTGATACAAGGAAACGGCTTCTCTACGATCCAGTTCAGCGTCTGACGTGGCAATCTTGTTTCTCGAAGTCATTCTCTTGCGTCACGGTGCAACCCATGTCCTGCTAAGAGGCCGTAGCAAGGCTTTCCTGTTCACTGTAATAAAAAATGCTCAAAAGTTGTGGTATGAATCACAGGACAACATCAGCATACCATCCTCCGATCACTGGTATCACGTAGGGCTTCTCTCCACACGCTAATTTAAACAATAACCACGCATATTCGGCTGGTTCAAGAGAACTGGGACATACATTTACCATTTGTGACGTTCGCTCATGACACCGCTGTTCAACGCACTACTGCTTCGCATCGTGCGCTTACTCACCCATCTTGAAGAATCACAAACGACGCTTCCTTCTTTAGCCCCCTGACCATCATTTTTACGAATACGCAAGAACAGCTTGTTTAGAAGTGTAACTCACAAGAGTGGAAACTTGGGCTAGTTGGTGCGTAGTCATATTTGCAAGATGTTTCAGCGCGCGAACAAAGGAAAAAGGACAGGGTAGACAGAAAGAGCGCTGTTTTGCAACTATCTATCGCCTTCGAAAGCTTCTGAAACCCCAGGGCCCCGGTAAGAGTTTTTGCACGCTTCTTAAGCTTATCCAGACCAATCTCATCATTCTCGTTGAAAAGAGACTGCATTGCATGCATAGCTTTCACTTTAAACATTGAACGAGGAAGAACCGCAAAACCACCCTCCTTGTCAGCCGGCAGAAGTGACAAGGAATGTGCCTTTAGGTACGCGACAGTGCTTCCTGTATTGACAAATTTGTTCGAAGGCTTACATCTCGAGAGCACCTGCACGCAATGTGATAGATGTGTTGCCCAAGGCGTGCAGGTGCTCTCGAGATGTAAGCCTTCGAACAAATTTGTCAATACAGGAAGCACTGTCGCGTACCTAAAGGCACATTCTTTGTCACTTCTGCCGGCTGACAAGGAGGGTGGTTTTGCGGTTCTTCCTCGTTCAATGTTTAAAGTGAAAGCTATGCATGCAATGCAGTCTCTTTTCAACGAGAATGATGAGATTGGTCTGGATAAGCTTAAGAAGCGTGCAAAAACTCTTACCGGGGCCCTGGGGTTTCAGAAGCTTTCGAAGGCGATAGATAGTTGCAAAACAGCGCTCTTTCTGTCTACCCTGTCCTTTTTCCTTTGTTCGCGCGCTGAAACATCTTGCAAGCTTGTTTAGAGACTTGAAAATTTTCGCCAACTTCCTCGGCTCAGTACCGATGCCAGTCAACATGATCGCAAGCAGAGGTACGACATCTGGCATCGTGACGTCTCTTTCATCCTGGCGACAAAGTCCTTCTTTGCACATCTACTCGTAAGCAAGGCCTGTGTGAAAAGTTCCAGTCGCAATTTCTTGTTCTCCACATATTTACTGACGTTCCCTGTGAGCTATCGTATCACTCCGGTTAATCTTTCTCGTGACCGTCACTGCCGTGGTTTGGAGATCGTCCAAGCTTCCCGTTTAAAGCCTTTCAAGCGACGTTGTTCACGCGTCTCAGTCACGGCCTGGCTGAACGCTTCATCGCGCGGAGTAGTGAGTGTGAGCCCTATACATAATATTCAGCTTCTCACTTGTAAATATTTTTTATCACCTTTTGGCTTCAAGCAGAGGGGCTCTGGCTTGAGTGTGAATAAAGAATGGTGTTGAGGTCTGAAGGTTGTCTCAGTCTACATTGGAGTTTGTGTTTGTGTGTGTGTGTGTGTGTGTTTGTGTGTGTGCAATTACATGTATTTTATTTTGATTGTGGCCACGACATATAGTCATAGCTATGCCAACACGTCGCATTCTTGTGGCGACCTCACCGTAGCAGGAAGTAACCTTATTTATGTAAGGTAAACAAGCGTAGCATAGATTTTACATCATTGAAGAGTATATAGTTTAGCATAGCTGTGTGTTATCTAATAAAAAATGGAAGCATATCCACAGGGTGAATGATGGAGAGTAGGGCGAAGCATGCGTCCGTCTATTCGTTCTTGCTTCCGTCCGTCTATGCGTCCGCCAGTGTGACCATCTGTGCGTTCATTTGCCCATCCGTGCGTGCATCAGTTCGTGCGTCCACAAGTCTATCCGTACGTTCATTCCTGCGTTTGTCCATGTTTCCACTCCTGCGTCCGTCCATGCGTCCATCCGTCAGTGCAGCCATCCGTGCGTCCATCCATGCATCTTTCTATGTGGCCAATCATTCATCTGGTCAACACACCAAGTACCACCATCTCGCATCTTTTCATCATATCTTCCGCATATAGAAGCTCCGCCATCCAGCGGACATTCCAAGGACTAAACGAGAGGTGGCACACGCACACTTTCTTACTGCTTGCTCTTCGTGTTTACTTCCCACCTTTAACCACCTCTAGTTCTTGATATATACTAGTTCACTGTATTCATGGCACTGCGGCCCAACGCTTGCTAAACCTTTGTAAAACCAAGGAGGTTACGTTCAGGAAGTATAACGCAGCAACCCTTTCTTGTCAGATGTTACTCAATGTACATACCAAAGGCTGCTAATGGGAAATGAGAGACAGGAAAATTCGGCCTTTAGTAAACGCGCACGCTTCTATTTTTTTATTGCTCAACAATGCATAAGAGAAATATACCACTGGCACCACCTTGCAGATCAAAGCGTAAGACATGTTACGTACTACGACGAGGAATGAACGGGTGCCGCTTTGAGGAGCTTCGCCCCTAATATACGCATTCTTCTTCACGGCGTTCCACTCAAACAGCGCTCATAGCCATTCCACGTTTACTTGGCCTCATTTTCACTGTGCGTGCTCAGATGGCACATCGCGTGACAATGCCGCGTGCAAAAGAAGGTTAATTGGATTCGCCTGTCAGACTGCGCCGACTATGACAAGGTAGCGCGGTTGCAGTTACTTCGAAAAAGAAAAAAAAATGTCCGAGCCTTTATTGTGCCTGGGTGCAGTTATCGACTCACGCTATTGTGTTTTATTACGTGCGGTATTATGTAATGCTGAATTCTATATTCGCAGCATGTGCGTAAATTTCATCACGCAAAACATCTGAATATCCTTCTACGGCCAACTTGCGTTTTTTTCTTGTTGTAAATTCTTGGAAAGAGACAACAGTGTTCATGGCGTTAGATTGCCACAAGCTCAACGTTATGCATAAAAGGTTCCACTAGAATCGATACTGCTGTGCAGGTGCCTATGATATAACTTTTTCTAATTATTACACTGACGTTGCGCTGATACTTGACGTTGCGCTAATACACTGACGTTGCGTGCAAGTTGCAATGGGCAAAGACATGTAGTTACATTTCTCGAACCTACCAATAAGGAGGCTGTCTCAAACAGTGAAGTCAGTGACACAAAGTTGACCCCCACCAGACGTTTTTTTTTTCAATTTTGCATTTCTATATACACTCGCAGGCAAAGAAACAGACACATGGAATCATTGCTAATGTATTCTTCGGCTTGAACCACCTCACTTAAACAAATAGCTCGCTCTTCTATTGTTGCATAACAGAATTGCCTGTCTGAATTCACTATTCTCAATGGAAGTCAAATTTTCCTGCGATCCCCTTAGTAATAAACTGCACGATTCCCCATCAAAAGGCACATTCGAGAAAGTCAAGCTGCATCAATTTAACCTTAATTAGGTGTGACCGATGGATTAGAAAAATACTGATAATAGAACAGCAAGTATTAGTGCAAGAGAAATGTTATGCTGCCTAACTCGGCCACGCTTGCAGAAGACACGGACGCATGCGACAACAGTACGATGTCTTTACTGGTGAACTTTCTCTTGACATATTCAAACTACGCCTTTCCTAAGTATTCAGAAATAATCAGGAACAGCAATAAATAAATATCTAACCCCATCCCTATCGCAAAAACCAGTGGTACTGGCCGAGCACCATAACTAATTGTGTTGCGCTGACGTGGGGACAGTGCGACGCTGCACGAGGCACGCTGGCGCTGCACAATGAGACACCTTTTATCGGCTAAAATCTCGCTTTTAAATTGTTTTAAAAAAAACTTTGGTCATGCGCACATCGTAATTATGGCTGAAACATGCTCGCAAGGCGTGTTTCAGCCATAAGAAAAAATAACTAAATTTAAATAAAAAATAGCAGCATATCCATGGAGTAAATTATAGAGAGTGGGGCGATGCATCCGTCCGTCCATTCGTTCTTGCTTCCGTCCGTCCATGCGTCCGTCTGTGTGACCGTCCGTGCATTCATTCGACGTCCATGCATGCGTCTGTTCGTGCGTCCGCACGTCCATCTGTACATCCGTCCCTGCGTTCGTCATTGCTTCTGTGAATGCGTCCGTCCATGCGTCCATCCGTCGGTGCAGCCATCAGTGAGTCCGTCCAAGCTTCTGTATGTGTGTCCGTTCGACCATCTATTCTACACTACATGTACCACCATCTCGCATCTTTTCATCATATGGATGGATGCATGGATGGATGGATAGATGGATGGATGAATATGGCTGTACCCTTTAGATCGGGCGGTGGCTTGCGCCACCAAGCCGTAATACTTAATGAATCAAAATCTAGATTTATTTTTTTTCGTTTAAATATTGAGGTTGAGGATGCCTACTTTGCAGTAAAGGGTTCAATTTTCACTTGTGCCTTGACTTTAGCCACCAATCAGATAACCTCCTTGTAGTTAATTCTACCCGCTTATAGTCTATTTTGCCCTCTTTGTCCCTAAACCCCAGTGCTTTTAAAAACTCTGCGCCATCATACTGAACTATAGGGTGAAGCCCTTTACAGAACATTATGAAGTGTTCGGCAGTTTCTTCTTCCCTCCATACGCACTGCATACCATGTCTACCCCTTCATATTTGGCCCAATATATCTTCGTTCGCAATACTCCCGCCCTGGCCTCAAACAGTAGAGAACAACCCCGAATATTATCATTGATCCTTTCACTGGCAACTTCCTGCCTAAATGTTCGGTAGATCTCTAGTGCGGACTTCCTAATTATGCCAATTTTCCACATATCGGTCTCAGCTTCCTTCACCTTCTTAACCGATAATTCGTTTTGGTTTAGCCCCCTGCTGTTTTCTATGTTTTTACCAGTCAATTTTCTGGTTTGCTTCCTCCATTTAGTATCGACATTCTTCATGTACAAGTAGCTGAATACTTTCCTAGCCCAAAGCTCCTCCACTCCTCTCAATCGCTTCTCAAATTTTATCCTGCTGCTAGCTTCCCTGCCCTCAAATGATGCCCATCCCATATCCCCTTGTGCTCCCTGATTTGGTGTATTCCCGTGAGCTCCTAAGGCAAGCCTTCCTGTTTCACGTTGCTTAATTTCTAATCTTGCTTGAACTTCTGATCTCATGCGCAAGACCAATTTGCCGAACGTCAGTCAAGGAACCATGACCCCTTTTCATATTCCTCTCACAACATAATACCTATAGTAGTTCCACAGTGCCCTGTTTTTCATTACCGCTGCATTTCTGTTACCTTTAGTCGTCACGTATATTTCGTGTTCCCTTAGGTACTCGGCCACATTGCTTATCCATACACCCAGATATTTGTATTTATCTGTTATCTCTAGTGTGACCTCCTGTATTCTAAGCTAACTACCTACATTGTCTTAAAAAATTATGACTGCTCATTTTTCCTTCCTGAACCTGAAATCTAACCTATCTCCCTCATTACCGCAGATGTCCACCAATCTCTGCAAATCTTCCTTGTTGTCGGCCATTAGCACTATATCATTGGCGTACATCAATTCTTGTAGTGCCTGTTCAATGAGTTTTCCTTGTTTGACGAAAGAGAGGTCGAAGACCAGTCAACTTTCCTCTAATTTGGCCTCTAATCTTTGTAGGTACATCAAGAACAACAAGGGTGACAGAGGACACTCCTGCCGAAGCCCCGTTTTAACTCATCAGGCTTGAATACCTGTTTACCCACTTTATAACTACCTTGTTGCCTTCATAGATATCATGTAAATATTACTGACTCCATCTTCCACATCTAGTGTGTCCAGTATTCCCCACAAGTCCTCTTGAACTACGCTATCGTACGCTTTCTTGATAGCCTAAAATGCTAGCTCAGGGGCCTGTGTTCTTTTTTCTGTTATTTCAATGCACTGCGCCATTGAGAACAGATTGTTTTCCAACCTCCTGTGTTTTCGAAACCCACCCTGCAGTTCCCCCAGCACCCCTCATCCTCTATAAATGCCTGCAGTCTTTCCTGTATAATCTGCATCGCCAGCCAGTAGACCACTGATGTCACTGTTATAGAACTGTAGTTGTTTATGTCAGCTTTGTCCCACTTTCCTTTAGAGATAATGCTCATCCTGATAAGTTTCCATCCATCGGGAACTTTACCATTGATTGATGTTTTGCTCACTGCCTCTCTCAAAGCCTGTTTAGACTTCGGACATAATGTCTTGATCAGCATATTTCGAATGCCATTTGGGCCTGTTGATGTACTACTAGGAACCCTTTTCTCAGCCTTTTTCCACTCTC
This sequence comes from Rhipicephalus microplus, assembly GCF_043290135.1. Lineage (NCBI taxonomy): Eukaryota > Metazoa > Arthropoda > Arachnida > Ixodida > Ixodidae > Rhipicephalus > Rhipicephalus microplus. The sequence continues at coordinate 109,548,669 of NC_134701.1, forward strand.
GTTGTGAAAATGGAGGCATTGCGCTACTTGATTCATCCTTGTCTATTGTGGTGCATAGAGTACTTCTTTGTTAAAATTTTTCTGCCACCCTTGTTCTTATATATTTAATAGCTTCGTCCCCTTCTAGCCTATTACCTTGAGCTGTAGTTATAAACCTCTGCTCTACGCTCGTCTATTATCTTAGGGAGTTTAGACAGTTCCGAAATTTCTCAGCTGCCTTTCTATCTTTTTTATGTTCTTCTGCCAGCCACTGAGCTCACTTTCTCCTAATCTTTGCATTGATAAGAAGGAATGCATCCCTTCTAAAGCTTAGAAAGATTAGATTTCCTGCAGCTTAGAAAGATTAGATTTTCTTTCAACATCATCTGTCGGTTCACTCCTCTGCTTATTGTGTCTATGTTCCCTAGAGGATTCCTGACGTTTTGCTGTGGCTTCCTTATCCCACCAACTTTTGGGTTTATGTCTTTTTTTCCGGGGTGACTTGTCACGTGCCTTAGCTAGCTCTAGCTCAAACAGTCTAATTAGATTCGTGTATGTCCAAACTGTTTTATTATCCTCAGTGATTACTATCTCAATTTGTTTAGTGGCTATTTAAATTTGCCTTTGTGAATAAAAATTTTCCTGTTGTTGCTCATCTTGTCTCCTTCCCACTTTCACTGCTCTTCCAAAACTTAGCTTGATACGTTTGTGATCACTACCCAGACTTCTGGAGCCACATTCATCTATGTGCATTCCCCTGAGCTTCTCATACATCCTATGTGACATCAGTGCGTAATCTATCGTCGACTACAGCCTTCCTACCTTCCATGTTATTTGCCCTTCCTACCTCTCGGTACTTTTGCAAATGATCAAATCAAGCCTTTCACACATATCCGTGATCAATTCGCTTGTCGGTCCGGTATACCCATCATTATTTTCTATATGCGCATTCATATCTCCTAGTATAATTATCTCGAATTCTCCTCCTAACTCCTGAATGTCATTGGATGTACACTCTACCATTGCCTGGTTTTCCTCTCTGGTCTTTTCTCCCGTTCTAAAGTACACAAAACCAAGGTGTGTTATTTGCCCTGCCACTTTCCCTTTTAGCCATAAATGTTCCTTGCACTCCTGCTTGACCTTTTCCCTGTCTGTACTTTTATGAATAAAATGCTTATATACAACCTCACTTTTTTGTGCCTTCTGTTCTATTACAATATTTCCACGCGTCGTCCGGATTGTTAGGAAAAAGTTCCATGTCCCTGAGATGTGTTTTAACAAAACCGTATACCATCGGCCTCTCCTCTCTTAGCTGTTCTTCTTTCTCTTTCCACTTCAGCTTGTTCCTACCACCCTGCATGTTAATATACCCTATGTCTGAATTAGCTCAGCGCCCGTGGCTACGTCTATTTCTGCCCCGGACTTTACCTATCTTAGATACTGGTGCCACTTTGGAATCGTGTCTGCCCATACCACCTGTAAAAGAGTCTCCCTGGTTGTTTTCCTCGTTACTAGCTATCCTGCATCCCGAAGGGCCCGCTTGCCCCCAAAAAAGCTACAGCGCTTCCTGCAAGTCGCCAACCCACCTTAAGACCCAGCCACCCATCGAAGTGAATTCTGTCTCGTTGATAACCACCCCACCTATGCACCTCTCTGTTCATTGTCACCACCTCAAAGCCTTTCTCTCGACTCAGATATTCCGCATATGCACCGCCAGTCAGCGGACATTCCTAGGACTAAATGAGAGGTGGCACACGCACACTTTCTTCCGGCTTGCGCTTCGTGTCTACTTCCCACCTTTAACCTCCTCGAGTTCATGGTATATACTAGTTCACTGTATTTATGGCACTGTGTCCCAACGCCCGTTAAACCTTTTTAAAACCAAGGCAGTTATGCCCAGCGAGTATAACGTAGCAACCCTTTCTTGTCAGATAGTGCTTAATGTACATGCCAATGGCTGCTAAGGGGGAATGACAGACAGGAGAATTCGGCTTTTTGTTAACACGCACGCTGTGAATTTTTTATTCTTCAAGAACGCACAGAAGAAATCTCTCACCGGCACCACCTTTTAGGTCAAAGTCCAAGACTGGTTACACACTACGACTACTACTACGACCAGGAGGGACGAACGGGTGCCGCAATAAGGAGCTTCGCCCTAAAATAATTGAGAGGGAGTCGACCTTTATACCCCTAGACATCACACATCCTCAGCCTCACACGCTACCCACTACACTATACCTAAAAGACGAGCGTGACTGTATTTTCTTCATCTTAAAAGTAATTTACATATCGAATATGGTTGCCTACAGACGCAGTATTTCGTCGCTTCTTGCTTGCGGCAAACTAACGAATAATTGTTAGCTTATTTTTTGCGGGTTGCCTTGGATAACATCCATCTGCCGCGTTTTACCGCAAAGCTTGTTAGCGTAGCTGCAGATGTGTTACGGCAATCGTAGTGGCTTGCTATGCGGTTAGTCATAATTATGTAGAAAGTAGCGTTCATACGAACTGCTCACTCAACAATGTAGATCTCGTCCCTTGATAGTTTGGAAGTATTTTCTGTCCTCCTAGATTACGTTCTGTGTACCACCGCAGCAGCAGTTCACTCTAGCCGATATGACCATTAGGATTCAGGCCGTAAACCTTGTGCCACGGTTTCTGTGGTGGTAGTAGACAATCATTTAGAAAGAGTCTAATAACCGGTAAACGGTAGCTTAGATCATAACTGGCCTATGAGTGGTCATATTTTCATCATCGACAACATAATCAGAAGCGAAAAACACTAAGATTGGGCATTTCAGCGGATGACTGCTGCCGGGGACGTGCGGTTTGCTACGGTAATAGCCGCAAAGACTTACTACTAGAGTAGGTTGGTCTTGATTATCAGACTGATACTACTGTCATACTGTGTTGCAAATTATCAGTTATATCGATGCCGTTTACGAAATACATGGACGGAACTCGATCAAACGTCAAGGAAAGCGCACCCGCAACAGAAGGGGGGGGCGGAGCATCTTTGATCTATGGCTGGACTGGAGCCTTTTTTCTCGAAATTCTCGCATGTCCGCTTTGTCCCCGCCCCCCCCCCCCACTCCAAGAGCAAGCGTAGTTGAAACACGATGCACAAGTTCTGTGCCTCTCTGCCCCCTTGCAGGAACATAATTGTTATTGGTCTCCCCAGCAAAATTCTGGCGGCACGCCTGATAACGCGCTCGAAAGATTAATTCTTTAGCGCACTCGCATTCGTTTCCTAAAGCAGCATATCAAGCTATATATGTGTAGCACATAGATTAAAATATCATCATATTAGGTAAATTTTACGGTCGACATCTCGCGATTGTATATAAAGTCTTACAGAAAGTGCGCCGATAGCACCTAGTTGCTTCCAATGTGCCGCTACCGTTATAAGTGTGCGGTAGAACCTTTACAGCGTAACCAGTGCCTCGGAGCGCACTTTAAGACACTGGGAGACATTGTATACTATTACCCGGGACGTTTCAGTGCACTGGGTGACACTGGTCACGCTGTACAATGTGTCCCAGTGGTTCGCAGCGCGCTGTAGTGCACTGCGACACGCTGTATAGCGTTTCCAGTGTCACCCAGTGCGCTGAAACGTATGGTGAGACACTGGAAACGCTGTTTTTTTTTCAATAGGGACGACAATATTGTGCGGGTATCGGGGACGGAACTTCCCGTAGCAGCTGTACTTCTTATACGTAGACCAGCATTCACGATGTTTGAACATGGCCGGGATGGAATTAGGACAAAAGCAGCGTTCTTCCTTGACTTAATTGTGAGTAGCTTTTACCAGGCCGTGTCTAACCAAGGAGGATTTCTTATGTGGTCTAGCTGTGTAACAAAGTCGTTTCATGTTTTTTTGTCTAGAAAGAACAGATGAATGGCATGTGCGTTGTCTGAAGACTAGAACTTTCATAGGCGCACTTGTTAATATGCACACAGAACAAGAGGACAAAAGAACATCTCTAAAATAAACTAACAATGTACCTCTACTTCAAATAATGCTAAATCCAGTAATGCCAGTGGGCACGTCGGCTGGTCATCTTGTAGCACCATGTTCAAGCCGCATCTTTTCTACGTGCAGATACTCTTGTGCGGTGCAACAGCAATGGCCAGCGCACATCAAGATGCGACCAACTTTGTCATCGAAGTACGTAATACTACTTCCGCGTAAGCGCCAGCCATCATCGACGAGGGTTGGGCAACGCTGCTTCCAGCGCCATCAACGTCAACTCAAGTGGATAAAAGACGCCCCCATCCCCAGATTCTTTCAGTGGGCACGTCGGCTGGTCATCTTGTAGCACCATGTTCAAGCCACTTCTTTTCTACGTGCAGATACTCCTGTGCGGTGCAACAGCAATGGCCAGCGCACATCAAGATGCGACCAACATTGTCATCGAAGTACGTAATACTACTTCCGCGCAAGCGCCAGCCATCATCAACGAGGGTTGGGCAACGCTGCTTCCAGCGCCATCAACGTCAACTCAAGTGGATAAAAGACGCCCCCATCCCCGGATTCTTTCAGTAGGCACGTCGGCTGTTCATCTTGTAGCACCATGTTCAAGCCGCTTCTTTTCTACGTGCAGGTTAGTAACGAAGTATCATCTGTTAAAACTACCAATCGTTATTTCGTCCAGCTGACGTGCCCACGTAGCTTGTATACCTTGTATTGTAACATTAAGCAAGTGTTTTTGTCCCTACTGATGCTATGCGGGGACATTGAATCCAATCCAGGACCCTCCATGCGGAATTGTTGTCACAGTTGATTGAAGGTCAAAACAACATTCAAAAAAGGCTTGATGATATTGAGCTGAAATTAAAAACTGTGGAAGAAACTTCTGAGATAATAAAAGGATTCAGCGATAAACTTCGCAGCCTGGAAAATACGGTTCAACACTTAGAACGTAAGCTCGTTGATTTGGAGGACAGAAGCAGGCGTAACAACCTTGTTGTGTTCGGCATACCGGAAAAGAATGATGACGCCTCTGACGGCCTCATGGATAGTGTAGTCTGCAATGTGTTCAGGCATGCTTTAGACGTGAACGTAAACTCAGTCGAGCGAATTCATAGGCTAGGGCGAAGGCAGCATGGTAAAAATAGGCCAGTGATCGTGAAGTTTTTTGACCACAGGGAAAAAGTTAACGTTCTCAAAAGTTGTTTCAAATTAAAAGGGAAGGGAATCTCAGTCTCGGAGGATTTCTCTGCAAGCACTCGGCACGTCAGGAAGCTTCTATGAAACAGCCATTCAGATATTAGGAAATCGGGCACAAAGGTTAAACTTGTACATGACAAAATTAAGATTGACAATCGATTGCTAACATTAGATGAAGTCCAGCGTGGAATGGTCTCTGCGAGCAGACCGCTTACCAGAGCAACTCGCAACAAATGAAACGACAAAATCGGGGGACTTTTCCGATGCCTAAATATTAACGCCCGTAGTAATCTAGCAAAAAGCGATGATTTAGACAGTGTTGTGTTAACGTATCACCCTCATTTTTTGATAATTACTGAAACATGGCTTCGCACCGACGTTAGTGACGATGAGATCACGCCCCAGGGTTACTGCATCTATCGCAAAGATAGCAGTAGTCGAGGCGGCGGAGTTGCAATCATATTTAATGAAACCTTACAAGTTGAAAGATTAGCCGATATACCAGATCTTGAATGCGTAATTGTGAAAGTCGATACAGGTGATCTTAAGTTCATAGTCGGCGCTTTTTACCGCCCCCCAGGTACAGACGAAGCATTCTTTGATAAGCTTAATGAATTTCTTTGCATGGCCCACAGTTTCTCTAGTAATATATTAGTTGGCGGTGATTTCAACGTTCTCTCAATTATATGGGATACTGATTTTCCTGTACCGTCTTCAAATACAGCAAAAAGTTTAGTCGATATAGTCCTTTTTCATGATTTAACTCAACTAGTTAAGCAACCAACCCGCGTACAGAATGCTACTGCTACAACTCTGGATCTTTTTTTTCGTTAGCAACAGCATGCTGCGTCGTGTGGCAGACACCAATGTGCTTGATGAAATATCCGATCACAAGTTGGTTTACATGTGCATTAATCTTAATGACGTTTAAAAAGGCAAGAGGGAAGAACGCGTGGTGTCTGTCTTCTCGCGCGCAAAATACGTAGAAATACTGGACACATTACACTTACAATTTTCTCGATTCACTTTACTTTCTGAATGTAGTACTTGTACTGTTAACAACCTTTGGTGTTTATTCGAAAACCTTGTGTTGCAGTGCATTCAACACTTTGTGCCAGAAAAAGTGAAAATAATAAAAATGTTAGCCCATGGATTACTATGCCAGTTATTCGTTTGGGGCGAAAGGCAAACAGGATAAGAAAACAGCATCGTCAGAACCCCGCTCCATCGACCATGCTTAAACTCAGTAACGTGCGTAAAGAATTAAAAGACAGTATCAAGGAAGCAAAAGATCAGTACTATAACGTCACTTTAGAAAACTTCTTGTTGTATCCCCAGCGAAATTTTGGCAGCATTTCGCCCAAACAAGAAGCGTTTTCATAATATATGTGTAAATGGGACTATCGTAACTAATAAAGAAACTATTGCAGAATCATTTAATACGTTTTTTTGCTCAGTTTTTACTGATGACGATGGGAGAAGGCCATGTCAAAAAACACTTCATGATATCCCACCAATAATTGACCTTGCAATATCTGAGGAAGGAATCTTGTCTCTGCTTCTTAACATAGATCCCAAAAAGACGCCAGGTATTGATAGCATGCCTAACGCGTTCCTTGTGAGGTATGCTGAATGGTGCTCGAAGTTTTTGTGCATCATTTTTCAGAAGTCACTGTCACAGCGCGCGCTTCCAGGTTACTAGAAATTCGGAAAAATTATCCCTATACCCAAATCACCTAACACTTCTCTCGTCTCCGCCTATAGACCAATTTCTCTGCTTTGCTCTTGTGCGAAGGTATTAGAACATAGTATATTCAAGCATCTCTCAGTTTTTCTCGAGGAAAATAATTTAATCAATGACCGACAACACGGCTTTCGAAAAGGATTCTCAACCGTCACACAACTGTTGGAAACCGTTCATGACATTGCAGCTTTTCTAGATAGGCAAGGCCAGATTGACATGGTGTTCCTAGGCTTCGAAAAAGCATTTGATCGCGTGTCGCATCCAAAACTACTCGCGAAACTTAAACCTATACTAAAAAACTGCACAATAACTTCATGGATTGAGGCCTACCTTTCCTGTCGAAATCAAATAGTTTCTATAGATAACGTCCAGTCTGATTCACGACCGGTGAAATCAGGAATCCCTCAGGGCTCTGTGCTTGGGCCACTTCTTTTTTTAGTTTTTATAGACGACATCGCCAATGACATCCTGGTTTCTATCAAGTTATTTGCAGATGATTGCACTCTTTATCAGGAAATACGTAGTGCAGACGACCAGGTTCTTTTAAACGCAGCGTTAACAAAAATATCTTCTTGGTGTGCAGTGTGGCAAATGAAGATTAATCAAAAGAAAACGGTAGCTATGGCCGTTACGCGCAAGCGGCTTCTTTTGAAAGACTCGTATTCCATCAATGGTCAAAAACTATCGTTTGTTAAATCCTATAAATATTTGGGGGTTGTAATAAGTGCAGATTTTAAGTGGAATGAGCATGTTGCCTACATTGAAAAGAAAGCTTTACAGAAACTAGCATTTCTAAGACGTTCTTTGCGCAAATCTACTCCAAAATTAAAATTAATTGCGTATAAAACTTTTATCCGTCCAATCCTCGAGTACTCATGTGTGGTTTGGGACCCTCATGGCCAAGTAAATATTAAAACACTTAAAATAAATCAAAGAAAAGCAATCCGATTTGTATATAATCGTTACAGTGCTCTTACGTCACCCAGTGAACTGTTAAAAAATGCTGACTTGGATACATTGCAGGCAAGACGGCAACACGATCGATTAAAGTACATGTTTCTGCTTTACCACGACAAGCTACGCATAGACAAGCACGCGTACATAAAAACGGTTCAACGCTGATCAACTCGTTCCGAGCATCCAAAAAAACTGAAGGAATATTTCTGTCAAACAAAAGCCTTTAAAAACTCATTTTTTTCCGCGCACTGTCACTGATTGGAATGCTCTTTCTGCCAATCTGGGGAACTGCGAGACCGTTCAGTCGTTCGTGGAAAAACTTAAACACCGGCAACCCACTTTATCTTTCTTTGCGCTTCGCCCTCTATTATTCCACCGCGCATCCTGAACAGGCTTCCATTTATGTTCCACTTTCTATCATTTTTTTCTTATCAATGCGTTGTATTTTTGAAATGTTGCCGATTTTTGAATGGTTATATAATGTTTGTTTCTTAGTTCTGAGTGTACAGATGTTTGTCATCATAGTTTTTTTTGTACGTGCACGCGTAAACCACTACCATTGTGTAAGTACTAGCGTTTTACTTTGGTGCACTAGTTCGTGATGATGTAGCTCTACGTGACGTGTTTCCTTTCCAGTTGTATCTTCATATGTTTCCTTTTTTGTACCACCCACCCCTGCCTAAGGCCTCATGTGTGAGGCTGGCAGTACTTCTAGAGCTCTACTTACAGAGCTCTACTTACAGATCTTTGCATCAGTGGCTTACCAATATAGTAAATTCTGACTAATGGAAAACATTGCAACTTCAAGAAAAGTGCCCAAACTCTTTACGGATAATGATCGCTCGAGAGGTTTGGTAGATTATGTGAACAGTCTTTGTGGGAGAAAAATGTAGTCTCACAGAATAAAGCTTACTGCGGCAGCGTACAGTTACAACAGGCAGTTTGTTTCATGCATTCAGCTTCAGTACAAACGTTTCGGTATCAGAGCACTGCACGGGCCGATTTTTCTGCCGACCCCGGCATGGCCCGACTAGTTCATGCTCGGGCCCGCCTGGGCATGAATGGTCTGGGCCCGACCCGGCACGGCCTTGCCCGGCCCGTTTAAGCCAGCTTTGCCTTGAACATGAACGAGGAACAGCCCCCTTTACGGTTATTGTCAAGGGGTCTTTTGCACACAAAAGATATTCCAGGAAGTGTCTTGGAAGTTCTTTTAGTGTTACGACTTTATCTGGTTCACTTCGTGTCTTTTCGGTTCTCCATTCCGTATCGCTTTTGGGAAATATTTTCAAGGTTACTTAAACTATATTATTAGTCATACCTGGCTATCTCATGTACGCAGTGCTAACCACACAGTCTGATTTTCGCATTTCAAAAAATCCCTACAAGTCTACCCACACAAGGTGGGAATAATGGCAGATACTTAAAGTTTAGGTCTACATAAATTGCATGTGAGCCGTGGTTCGCATGCAAGAGACAGACACCACGGGCGCAACGCATTACGCCATGCAATAAAAAAATTACAGCATAGCCACCGAGTGAAGGATGATGAGTGGTGTGAAGCATTCGTCCATCCATGCAGTCGTCCATGCGCTCATTGGTGTGTCCTTCCATGCATCCGTTCACCCGTCCATCCGTCTGTTACTCTCTCTGGGCGTGCGTGCTTTCGTCCGTCCTTCAGTGCATCCATCCGTGAGCCCATCCGTGGAACTGTCCATCCGTCCTTCCATCCATCCATGCGTGCGTATGTGCGTGCGTGCGTCCGTTCATCTATCTGTCAGCGTCTGTCTCTTTGTCTGTTTGACCATCCGTGCATGAGTGCGTTCCACTGCACACAGTTCTATTGGACCAACGCCATCTAAGAATTGAGTCGAAAAATTGTGACGAGTCAGTTTCATCTATTTTACTATTCAGTAGGATCTGGCGGTTACTCATGTCGGAGGAAAAGGTTAGAAAAAGAGGATCTTCGCCACTATAACAACATGCTCTGGATGTTTCTGGAAGGTATACATGATGCTTGGCAACGTTCCGAAATTAAAGCTGCCATGTTGTATTTATTGTTCTCATTTTTTATTTGTATTGTTCTATTTCTGCGTGCGCCTGCAGTAACACCTCAATGTTTTTCTTGGGCTTGATAAAAATTATTATTATTATTATTATTATTATTATTATTATTATTATTATTATTATTATTATTATTATTATTATTATTACTAAATAATACTATTATTATTCATATTATATTGTGACGGAGCGAGGTCTTGGCTTACAGGACAGCGTCCACCGAGAGTCGGCAGCTGAACAAGATGTCTGAGTTGCCTCTCGTGCAAGCGCCTCTCGCACAGGCGTCTTCTTCATCTTCGCTAAGTGCCACGCTTGCTCCTGTCGATGATGCACCGTAACATCACTCCCCTGCGGCGGAAGCGCCGTCACGGCGCTTAGTACGGCGGTGACGAACGAGAAGGGTGATACGGTTTCAGTCTGGAAACGTGTACAACGTTTGTCTGGAGTGAGGTGGTCGAAAAGGCATTGTTTAGGGGTGCGATCTCGTAGCTCACATCACTAAGTTGTCGTAACACTTTGTAGGGGCCATGGTAGTGTGATAGTAGCTTCTCTGATAAGCCGACTTGGCGGTTTGGTGTCCAGAGAAGTACCAGAGACCCCGGCGAGAAGTGCACGCTTTGGTGGCGACTGTCATAGCGGTCTTTTTGCTGCGCTTGCGACAAATGCAGCCGATCACGGGCAAGCTGACGGGCTGCATGGGCTCGAGAAACGACATCGCTGGCGTACTCAGTAGACAAGGGGGCAGCCGAAGGAAGGAGCGTGTCAAATGGTAATGCTGGATGTCGGCCAAATAGCAAATAAAACGGCGAATAACTAGCTGTGTCGTGCCGTGAAGAATTGTACGCGAACGTGACAAAGGGGAGTGCTTTGTCCCAGTCACGGTGATCTGGCGAAACGTACATTGACAGCATCTGCGTCAGCGTTCGGTTCAGACGCTCGGTCAATCCATTTGTCTGTGGATGATAAGCGGTGGTAAGCTTGTGCTCAGTGGAGCAGGCGCGGAGAATATCATCCACAACACGTGAAAGAAAGTACCTTCCTCGATCAGTAAGCAGCTGCCGCGGAGCGCCGTGATGAAGAATGACTTCATACAAGAGAAAGTCAGCGACGTCAGTGGAACAGCTTGTCGGCAGTGCTTTAGTGATGGCAAAGCGTGTGGCGTAGTCTGTGGCGACTGCAACCCATTTATTTCCGGAGGTGGACGTAGGAAACGGGCCCAACAGGTCAAGGCCAACACGGAAGAATGGTTCCGTTGGTATGGCAATGGGCTGTAGGAGGCCAGACGGTAGCACAGAGGGGCGCTTGCGGCGTTGGCAGCGGTCGCAAGCAGTGACGTAGCGAACCACAGAACGATACAGTCCGGGCCAGAAAAAGCGACGTCGCACACGATCGTAGGTACGAGAGACGCCTAGGTGACCGGCTGTAGGTACGTCATGTAGTTGTTCGAGAACGCTGGTACGCAGGTGATGGGGAAGCACGAGTAGTAATTCCGGGCCATCAGCGTTGAAGCTGCGACGGTACAGAATGTTGTCGTGCAGTTCGAACAGGCGAACGGAAGGGTCTGTCAAAGCAGAGGTCAGACGCTCGATAATGGAGAGTAACGACGGGTCACGTCGTTGTTCGGTGGAGATATCACCCAAAGCGTAGATGGAGAGAACGCAGGGGTCTGAATCAAGGTCTGTCAAGTCGGGCGTTTCAACCGGATAACGTGACAAACAGTCTGCGTCTGTGTGGAGGCGTCCCGACTTGTAGTGGACCACGAATGAGTATTCTTGCAGATGGAGCGCCCCGCGACCAAGACGTCCAGAAGGGTCCTTTAGCGATGACAGCCAGCAAAGAGCGTGATGGTCCGTAACAACGGAAAAAGTTCGGCCATACAGGTAAGGCCTGAATTTTGCCACGGCCCACACTAAAGCTAGGCATTCACGCTCAGTGATGGCGAACTTCCGTTCGGCAGGTGAAAGAAGACGACTGGCGTAAGCAATCACTAGGTCCTTCCCGTGCTGTCGTTGGCCAAGGACCGCTCCAATTCCATGGCCACTGGCATCAGTCCGAAGCTCTGTAGGTGAAGCTGGGTCGAAATGGGCCAGTACTGGTGGCGTAGTCAGCAGATGGATAAGAGCCGAAAAGGCGTCCACTTGCTCTATACCCCATGCGAAGGGAACGTCCTTCTTTAAGAGATCAGTAAGCGGTCGAGCGATGTCGGCGAAGTTGCGGACAAATCGACGAAAATAGGAACATAGCCCTACAAAACTTCGGACGTCCTTGGTTGAGCGTGGTTCAGTAAATTGTTGTACTGCTCGCACCTTTTCGGGATCTGGTTGAACACCATCGGCACTGACAAGGTGGCCGAGTATGGTGATTTGGCGACGTCCGAAATGGCATTTTGCAGAATTGAGCTGGAGAGCAGCTCTTCGAAAAACATCCAGAACAGCTGACAGACGTGTTATATGGCTGTCAAAGGTGGGCGAAAAGACAATGACATCGTCTAAATAACATAAGCAGATGGACCACTTAAATCCTCGGAGAAGGGAGTCCATCATGCGCTCGAAAGTTGCCGGCGCATTACACAGTCCAAACGGCATGACTTTGAACTGGTAGAGGCCGTCGGGCGTAACGAAAGCGGTTTTTTCACGATCCATGGGGTCGACGGAAATTTGCCAATAGCCGGATCGAAGGTCGATAGACGAAAAGTATTGGGCACCATGGAGGCAATCGAGGGCGTCATCAATCCGAGGCAAAGGGTAGACATCTTTGTGGGTCACTTTGTTTAAATGGCGATAGTCCACGCAAAAGCGCCAGCTGCCATCTTTCTTCTGAACGAGCACCACTGGGGAGGCCCAGGGGCTGGATGAGGGTTCTATTGCGTCTTTAGTAATCATTTTATCAACTTCATTTTGAATTACTTGGAGTTCCTTGTGAGATACGCGATATGGACGCCGCCGTATAGGACTGGCATTACCATTGTTGATCCAGTGAGTCACTGCAGTTGTTTGGCTGAGAGGGCGGTGGTCAAAGTCGAAAACGTCTCTATATGATGTTAGCAGACTACGGAGGCTGGCAGCTTGCACTGCAGTGAGGTCGGGAGCAATCATCTTGTTAATGTCATCTGCAGGCAGAGTGTAATTGCGGCCAAGACAGGGGGATGTAGTATCGGTGTCCAAACCAGTAACGTTGCAGCTGTCAAGTGGAGATAGGGTGGCCAAAGACATGCCTTGCGTAATAACTTGAGTCAAGAGACTCACGTTGAGTAGTGGTATAACCACTGTATTATTAGCGACGGCGACAACAGTGTGAGCAAGTGCGACGTCTCGGGCCATCAGTACGTCGACTATAGGAGTGACGAGGTAGTCACCGTCGGGCACATGACGTGAGCACGACAAAGTGACATATGTAGCAGCTTGCGGAGGCAAGGGAACGTGGTGACGAGAGCGTAAACGGGGAGAATAGTCTGCTGGAAAATCTGCAAACTGCGGCAGTTCAAGCTGAAGAGCACCAGTGGCACAATCAATGAGCGCAGAATGACGTGACAGGAAGTCCAAACCAAGTATTAGGTCATGAGGACACATTTCAATGACGGCAAACTGAACTAATGTGGGATGACCAGCAATGGACACACGGGCCGTGCACATCCCTTGAACATCAGGGGTCCTTCCATCAGCGACACGAAGTTTGTGGGAAGCGGCAGGCGTGAGCACTTTATGTAGGCGTCAGCGAAGGTTCGCACTCATTACAAAAATGTGCGCTCCAGTATCTAAAAGGGCAGAAATAGGCACACCGTCAACGGCAACGTCTAACAAATTTTGTCTCGTCGGAAGCGTCAAGAGAGGATTTGTGGAGGGAGTCGAAGATGCAGCGTCACCTCCGGGCGCTGCACCGTTTAGTTTTCCGGGTAGGCAGGAGCGGGGTTGAATGGAGATGACGGCCTGCGAGTCTGCGGTGAGCGAGACGACTGGCGACGTCCTGGAGGCGAACGCGACTGATGACCATGCGGTGACGGAGATCGGCTGTTGAACCTTCTGTAGTTGTTTTGCGGAGAAGGCTGCACGGCAGACGCGAAGCGGGTGCTGTCCTGTCGGTAGTGAGGTTGAGATGAAGTCCAAGGTGGCGATGACCAGCGGTAATTGCAGTAACGGACGACATGACCGATACGGTGGCAATGAAAACAAATTGGTCGATTGTCGACGGTTCTCCACACCGCAGGGTCGCGAGATCGGGCCGTGAACTGCTGCTCGCGATAGGACGAGGGTGGACGCCATGAAGCTCGCTGCGGGCTGGGCAAAGCGCACACCGAGGGAATACCTATGCTGGCGAGTTCTTGGCGGACGATGGCTTGAACCACGTTAGCAGTGAGTGGGGTGGTGTCACTTGCAGCGGTGTGAGCCGGAGCAGAGGCAATGGCTTCAAGTTCGCGCCGTACAATTTGGGTCACCTGATCCGATGAATCTAGAGGTGGTGGCTGTGTTCTTGCACGGTCTTCGCAAGATGATGTTGCAGCCGTATTCGGAAGGCGGGTGAACACGCTGTTAATCCGCCGGCTCTTCGCTTGCTCAAAGCGCCGACATTCTTTTATAATGGCGTGCACTGTTGAAAACTTTTGCAGATGAGGAGGTTGAATGCGTCATCCGCAATCCCCTTAAGAATATGCCCGACCTTGTCAGCCTCCGGCATATCGGCATTGGCTTTGCGACACAACGACAACACATCTTCAATATAGGAGACGTAAGACTCGGTCGAGGTCTGCGCCCGAGACGCGAGCATTTTGTTCGCGGCCATTTTTCTTCCAATCGGCTTTCCGAACAGGTCTAGCATTTTCTCCCTGCACACTGCCCAACTCACAATTTCTATTTCATGGTTCTCATACCACGATTTGGCGGTTCCACTAAGATAGAATAACAGGTTTTCAAGCATAAGAGTCAGGCCCCATCGGTATCGAGTACTCACACGTTCGTACTTTGCCAGCAAATCTTCAACGTCAACTTCATCTGGATCGCCGGAACCGCTGAACGTGCCAGGATCCCGCGGGGGTTCGAGCACAAAGGTTGTGGTCGCAGAAGGAGATGTAGTTACCGCATCATCTCCGGCCGCAGAAACACCAGGAGCAGATGCCGACGCCATACTCTCCGTCATCGTTGTGGAATGACCCTTCAAACGTCGGCCGCTGCGAAGTTCCGTTGCGAGGCGGTTGCCCAGCACTTCCACCAAATGTGACGGAGCGAGATCTTGGCTTACAGGACAGCGTCCACCGAGAGTCGGCAGCTGAACAAGATGTCTGAGTTGCCTCTCGTGCAAGCGCCTAACGCACAGGCGTCTTCTTCATCTTCGCTAAGTGCCACGCTTGCTCCTGTCGATGATGCACCGTAACAATATTATTGTTGCAAGTGGCACGCGAGCGTATACAGGGAGTCCACCATGACAATAATACGTAAGTGAACAATGTCATATGCTTTAGATTGACGGCTGCGAATCTTTATGCTGAACTACTTCATTCGCAGTATCTACGTGCCAATAATACTGCTGAAAAATAATCATTTTTATGTGAAACTCAACTGGTTTGTATAATTGCAATAAAGTGCAGCACTGTATGCACAGGACTTTCAACGTAACTAGTCCGTGAAAATAAATATTTCGACTGCATTTTTCGACCGCATTGTATATTGTATATTCCTAAATTCCATAGTAAAACATAAACCTACATTGGAGTACACTTCATGCTTTCATTCCGCCGAAGTTGCCAAAACATGCCATTCGTCGAAGAACGAATTATTTTAAAGGCTGCGCTGTAGACGAACGTTAACAAAACACCGAAGTGTTATACAGTTGCTACGCGTAGCATCTATCTTTACAGTACTGGAATATGTTTCTTGTATACTCCTTATTTAAAGTTGTTATACCGTGAAATATTGTGGTGCACTAACCAGTCTTCCATTTCTGAAAACAATTAACTATATATGTAAGTTATGTCAAATGAACGGGTGGGAAATAAAGATTTGTGCGTGGCCTGCAGCTAATCAAACGGAAAACACATCGAACCCTTCAGGAAACGGTTTTGCGCGCTATACTCTTTGCATTGTGCCCAACAACCACTTGCCTAAATTGACCTTCACTCCTGCAAAGTGCTTTCGAGTTAAACCTTGGCTATAGGTTTAAACTCAATTGAGCCGATCTCTGTGAGAATACTTGAACAGATCAAGCAGTGGTGCCCTAATTGAAGCAGCGGGCACTCATCGACAACGCACTCCACCTCACGTTCAGAAGCTCTTTCGTGATTTCACGCACTTTCATTCAAAGTTCGGCGGGTGAGTGGGATGAACACGCCTGTACGACTTCTTCAAAGATCTCTTTAGTGATCTCTTTTTTTTTCAGTCGTAGTTTTACTTCTGAAGAGCACGCTAGGTTCAAGGTAGTGGGTAGAGTTTCCGGAATGCTTTTGTTTCGTGCACACACTTGTTGCTTTGGCTACTGCTTGAACTAGTTCAAATTCGTGTTACACCTTTTTTCCTGTAAGAGAAGTGTTTGTGAATGGTCCTAGGCACAGGAACTTTTGAAGTAGATATGCAGTGATATATCTCACCACAAGGAAACTTTTGCTACCATAGTCCACAATGATATATAGTAACGGCTGTGCATGCTGAAATACAAAGTTCATCACAAGTATTGTGTCAGTGTAGGAGATTGGTGCAATGCATATGATAAGAAATGAAGTGGAAATTTAAGGATTTGTTTCATTTGTTAGACACAATGCCCATGAAAACTTACAATGACGCCAAGGAATGTATGCGCGATGCTAGCAGTGCTGGTATTACAAATTTGGAGAAAGTAGATGAAAGAATAGCTATCTCCGAGCTGGGACCCAATCTGCGTCCGAGAATCTACTAACTGAGCTACAGCGGCAGTCATCCAAGCGTCTTGTTTATTGGGTATATGCTTGCACCTAAAATTCAGAGTGATTATCAGTGCCCTTTGCAGCCATAACGGCAAGTGCGGTACCCTCTTTTGTTGGCCAATGGCGTTACGTAGCACTTATAGCTATCACGGGCTGGCTGCCGAGCATGGCTACTTCACATACCACATGAATGTATAAAGTTTGCGAAATCGAGGCCCTGGCAAGGAATGAAGGGAATAGGTAAAAATCTAGCGGCCCGTTTTTTTTTTTTTAGTGGCGAAGCTCGTTATAGTGGCACTCATTCGTCCCTCGTAGCCGTTGTAGTATGTAACAAGTATAATATTTTGACTTTTAAGGTGGTGCCGGTGAGAGATTTCTTCTGTGCGGTGTTGAACAATAAAATAGGTGCTCAATGTACCTGCCAATGGCTGCTGATGGGGAATGAGAGACAGGAGCATCCGGCTTTCAGTTAACGCGCGCGCTGCGATCCCCATTAGCAGCCATTGGCATGTATATTGAGCCTTATTTGAGAAGAAATTGTTGCTACGTTATACTCGCTTGGTGTAACCTCCTTAGTTTTAGGAAGGTTTAGCGAGCGTTGAGCCACAGTGGCATGAATACAATGAACTAGTATATACCATGAATGAACTCGAGGCGGTTGAAAATGGAAAGTAGATACGAAGCTCAAGCCGTAAGAAAGTAAAAGCCGAATTTTCCTGTCTCTCATTTCCCATTAGCAGCCATTGGCATCTACATTGAGCATTATCTGACAGGAAAAGCTTGCTACGTTATACTCGCTGGGCGTAACCTCCTTGGTTTTAGAAAGTTTTAGCGAGCGTTGGGCCACAGTGCCATGAATACAGTGAACTAGCGTATACCGTGAACTCGAGGTGGTTAAAGGTTGGAAGTAGACCCGAAGCGCTAGCCGTAATAAAGTGTGCGTGTGTCACTACTCGTTTAGTCCTTGGAATGTCTGCTGAATGGTGGTGCTTGTATAAGGGGAATACGTGATGAAAAGATGCGAGATGGTGGTACATGGAGTGTTGAATAGATGGACGATTGGACACACAGACAGATGCATGGATGGACGCATAAACGGATGCAGGAGGGATGCATGGACGAACGTAGGGATGAACACACGAACAGACGCACGCACGGACAGGCGGATGGACGCATAGACGGACGGAAGCAAGAACGAATGGAAGGAAGATTGCTTCGCCCCACTCTCATCATTCATTCCGCTGATATGCTGCCAATTTTTTTTCTTTTTCATTAGACAAATTATTTGTGAAAGCTCACAGACAATGGTGCCACCCGACTTTGTGATGACAAAAAAGAACTGTGGATGTTATAAGTCGTGATTGTAACGTAGTCGGGAAGAAAAAAAGTTTACTGAATGGCTGCTTTCCAGTAGCGAGGACCGAGCTGCAACTGTCGAAAAACGTGTCGGACGCTTTATCAAATAAGGCACTGCTGCGGTCATACCCTTGTGTTTTTCATATGGAATGCAGGGTACGACAAATACCGTAACTTCATTAGCTTTTTTGTCTATAACTTTGGTTTCTTTATTTCAGTGTCACTGACGTATTGCAATAAAAAGGTAATGTGCTTGAAAATTATTAATTGCGTTCTACGATATACTTACCTAAAACTAGATACTTAGTAGCGCGGAGCCATGGAGAATAAGGGCAATGTGACTTTGAGGGTTGTGGAGGAGGAGTAGGAAAACTGAAGGACTGGGAGATCAGTGGGTGTAGCTTATACTTAGCTTGTAACCAGCCATAGATAAAGAGGCTTTACGCTGACTAAGAACACTGCGAGAGAAAAAAGGTACGTGAAAAAGTACGTCTTGGTGGCTAGCGTGAGCAGCATGTGGTGGTGTTGACCGAGTGGTCATGAGTTCGGTTAATGCGTTTAGGGAACGTTTTGACGAATTCGTTGGTGTGCACTTTTCGACGTCAATTCGGTGATGGAAAAAGGTCACAGCAAAATAGGCAGGGTCCATCATAAAACACTTTCGTGGTAAAAGAAAAATATTGTACACTCATCATTATGACAATAAGAAGCCTTGACTAAAACACGTAATTTGCATGCACAGAAACAGCAGATAAAGAGGACAAAGAATTGACTGCCGTCGTAGCAGTATTTCTGTATCAGTTGTATGCATTGGGCGTGTAATCCTGAGGCGGCAGGTTCCCTACCTGTCGGAGTGAATGTGCCTTTCCGGTAACAATACTATCTTCACTTTTGAATAACAGGTACTATAACACACCAAAAATACTACAATAACGACCTCCACGCCTATACTGGCATCGTTATTACTTAGCTTTTAATAAGGTTTCATCAACAAAAACGAGAATTAAAAAAATGGCCCTTATCTGCATGTTACACAGCAAATGTCGCCAAAAGACTATAGTCTTGCGCCTGGAGAGAGTGAACGAAACGTTTATTTGAGGTTCTGCGCAAAAAAATCGGTGAGTGGTACGCTGAAGGCGCTACGTTATAGTGCCTCGAGCGTATAGCGGAGGCAAACAAGCGCATCGAGGCACGCTAGACAAGAGCGCCATCTGGCAGTTATCTTCGAAAACGAAGGCATGCGCGCCCGCGGAGAAAGATGCGCGCCAGTCTCGGAGGTGATAAGGTGTAGAATATAAGGCGACGGGCAAAAGCCACTACTGTGAAGTCGTAGCAAAGCGTTATAAACACCTTTTTGAGCATCGCGTTGCTCTGTCAGCGGAGCGCGATAAATGCTACAGTCTTTCGAGTTACTTGTGTGTACCTCTTCTAGTATAAAAGCAGACATACAAAACATCGACGTGTTGTTATGGCGCCTCAGATGTGCACAATGATTGCTTTTCATATGACAATCGCACAACTATGAACTCTAAATCTTGATCATTATTGGTAGGCGCTGCGGATGGTGTTGGCCGTTTGGTGCAGTTTGAGGTATCGTTAGGGGCAGACAAACAGATAAATCGACAAACAGACAGACAGACCAAATTTTTTTTGTCGAAGGTCCCGAAGAAAGACTATGGTCTTTAATAATAATTTTTTACTTAGTCAAAAAGGTATATATTGCAGGTATGCACCCCAAATATTGGCTCACTCTCAGTGAGGCTTTGCATCACTGAGAAGTGCAGGCTTTGCATCACTGAGAAGTGCAGGCTTTGAATCAGGCGGTTTTCAATTTCTAGATTCTTCTTTTTATGTCCCGCGTATATTCATACGATGAATGAAAGGTCGTGAGTTAATAAAAAGAATCACTAGCCTCACGTGGGTCCAGTTCTATTGCTTAGTAACATTTATTTTTTATGCTAATGCTTTTCGATTTCAGTATGCGAATGTCTGCAAAGACAGAAAACGTTATGGATGTCTGATCAAAGGAGGAATGTAAATGTCATGCATGCCTAATGTCAATGACTTGCCTTTTTTAACCTAGAACATTTACTACGATGTCCGCTGGAGCATCATTTGCCCTCAGCAAGTGTGAGGCCCACGGGACGGCTTTATGCTTTGCCAAAGTAAAGTATCAAGTACGCAATATTGTTAACCACTTTTTCTAAACACACACGGCATCGGTGTTGTAATATTGTCACTTCTGTAATGTCTGCGCGTTACGTATAATGATTGTCGATGTAACACTGTATATTACAATTTTATTTTGCATTTGCTGTTTCCATCAATCATATTGTAGTCGCCATAACGGCATCATTGCGATTTATTTTTCATGACGTCATGTGAGTCACGACTTGCCTGATCCTCTTGTCAACAGTTTGCTGTTACCTATATGCTACATCCTATCGACTTCTTCACGGTGTTATGTCTGTTGCTGTGCCGTAAATGTGACCACATCTATGTCATTAACGCTGCTACGGCGTTTCCAATTCGACACAGCCGTCATTTATACCATCAATGCGCATCCGTCTTCTTGTGCATACAAACTTCTTGAGATAGGATTGCCTCTGTTATATACATGACTTAAAACCGTATTTCTGTAGTCTACCACTGTTTATGTCGTTGTTTTTCTCGCGTTACCTATGAAGATATAAAATCCATTATATGTCCTTTCATGATTGAGAAAATTTACCAACATTATTTTTATTGAATGATGTAGTAGCGAATTTGCGTATAACTTGTGAGCCACATTGAAAACGTCAAACAATTCTTGTGAACACATATAAATTCTTGAATTCCGCAGCCTACTTCCACTAACTCTTATTTTCCTTTGGCTTGATTCCAAAAGTATGTAATACTGCTGCCGCCAAGATCTTCAAAACTGGGCAGGGTATATCTTTCTTCCTTTATATATTAATATATAGAAGAACTGCAAAATTGTCCAAGAAGACGTGGCAAAAGACAAATATTGCCTGACTGGGCTGTGCTACCCATACAGCAGCAGCAGCAAAAAAATACATTCACAAATATAAAAGGGTACATGAAAATAAAATACTACACCTCTGATCCATACACAGTCATATAGAGATAAAAACGAGAAGAAAACAAGTAGAATTTTACTAAACATTACATGCACAAAATCGCATTATGCTCATCTACACACACACAAAAAAAAAACTCGGAATAACTTGTAGGACTCACAACCCACATGCGCGAAGAGAAAAAGAAAAAGCAACACAATACATAACATTCATACAGAACCATGATATTCCTTTATCTGCCATAGTCCTCAGAAAATAATAATTTTTTATTGTTTTTTGATACGCTTGCTTCGTAATTCTGGATTTAAAGAGATTTATGATAAAGGTATAGTCATTGCATATTAAACATAAATAATGAAAGCTGGAATGAGTCGTATAGAAGCCTTTCAGTAGATGATACTGCATTTAAAAAAAGCAACGGCTGTGTCCCTTAGTCACGACGCGTAGAGAACATCTGGTGGGTGAGGGTGGAACCACCCGCTTTAGCCATTTCGCAGACAGGATTACTAGGGTGGCACATTGCTGGCATGTCTGTGTGGTCATTCGGTTCTGGGTGCTTCGCTTCCTCTTCCATCTCTTTGAGAGAGAAGGAGAGAGACAGAGAGAGGAAGATTAGAGGTGAAGGAGGAGAGAGCGCCGAGTCAGCGTAGCTGCCTCCACTGCGTCGAAAGAAATCGATGGAGAGCCCTTCGCGAACGGAGTTTCATCGTGCGAGCAGCGTAGTCAGCCGCTGTCGCGTGGAGTCTTCGTCAACTTTATGTCTGGCTATGCGGTGAGGATGTGTGAATTCGAGCAGATCGCGAAGGCGATTGTCATCGCCACAGTCAAGGCCCGATTACCACGACGTATGGTAGGACTCTGCTAGGCGCTATGCACGCACTACTGTAGAATCCAACAGAAAATATCATCTTTATGGAAAGGCAGATAAAATTTCTCGCATTTTGGTTTGTTTATTTTTTGTCTGCCTTCTTTCATTAGTTTGTTGACAAGTAGCCAGTTATGTCTTTTTTAAGCCGGGATAGGAGTTAGTCCTTACAACACACTTAATTCCCCTGCCATGCTGAGGATCGAAAACTCTTCAGCAGATCGATAGATCCAATTATTCTGCAACAACAGCACATACCAAAAACCCTTCACGTGTTTTCATGCCCGTTCTTTAAAGCATAGAGACAGTATTAGGGAGCCATATCTGATTTTATAAAACTGCGGCCTACATAATAATTACCCAAGCGGTTCACAAATGGCAAGAGACATTATTTAGGCGATGGATATGGTTTTACTACGCTATTTAAAAGCTATTTCCTATGTGAGAACCGCACGAGAAGGGAATAACTATAAATCTTTGTTCCACGTTCACTTTTATTTGCTATAAACAGCATGTTTAGCACCAAACAGGTTGTGTCAGCAAGACTGTGTTCATGCACACTTCCCTCTCTCTAAGGAAATATGTGAAAAAATAGCAAAAAATGCCACCCGTTACTTTCTCTCCTTAAGAGGACACCTCAACAGGTAAGAGAAGAGACGGTGGTAATCGTCATGGAAGATATACGATTGAGCAGATAAGATAAAAAGAGAAACAGGACACATTTGCTCTGCCTCCCTCAGCGCCCGCCGACACCACCGCAATACGCAACCATCCGAAAAAGCCACCGAGGAGGCGGGGGAGCATACTTGCCGCAGAGTTATGGGTCGAAGGGGTGCATTAATAAAGGGGGAGCGTGAGAAGGATTCACCTAAGAGCGTAGCCCTGGCACGAAAAAAATTTGATATTGCAAGACTAACGGAAGCGAGTCCTGATGGTATCCATGTGTGTGCACCACTAGCCGACTATATCCTTGGTGCGGTAGAGCATGCGCTGCAAGTGCCACGAAACATAATCCGTGAACCAGAGAGTCAATCAGCCGAAACATTCACACTATACGTAATGGCACAGCAAGTGCGGTCAACACCGCATCTATTCGCTCGGTGGTAGCAGTCGGTGCCCTTGTAGAAACGGGTGGAGTGGGGGCCGAACTCGTTCGTGAGGACCTTCGACGATGACGGCGCCTTCGCCTTACTTTTTGCGCAGCTTCTCTGTGAGTCGAGTTGTCTTGCACAATTTGCCTCACAATATATTTCTCTTTCTTATTCTGAGGACAGTCCTTGGAGGAAGCACTGTGAGCGCCGTGGAAGTTGGGGCATTTCAACGTAGTTGCACTACAGTCGTCTTCTGCGTGGTGTTCAGCGCATCGGGGGCACACTGCGGAATTTCTGCAAACACCCTTTACGTGGCCAATATTCTGGCACTTGAAACACTGCATAGACTTCGGAATAAATGGGCGAACCTGATGACGAAAATGGCCAGCCTTCACGTAAGAGGGAAGAAAGTCACCCTTGAATGATATTTGCACACAATGAGAGTTGCCTAGGCGACCAGCATGCACAATGACGTTGTCTTCACTCATTGGTTTTATCAGTACAGGAAAATCTGCAATGGTGATTTCAGTGTTTATATCATAGATAACTCATGTTACGGTGTCACCATTCGCTGGTATGATTGATCGGACTTTGATGTTTCCCAGCTGCAACACATGCTCTAGCGTGTTCAGTGCACTCGCGTTCATCACGTCGATTGCCGAAATATTCTTCCTCGTGTTTATCCTGATGTCCTTAATCTCGTTAGCCACAATGTTTTCAAGGTAGAAGGTCAGTGCTTGCCTGTTGAGGATGCGTAGATTGGCCGTGGTGGTCTGCGGCACAAACAGAATGAAGTGAGGCCATCGCTGAGGCGTTGTCCTCAAAGTGGCTGTACTTGATGATGCCGGTGATGCGTTCATGATTCTTCGTTTGGCCTTGCGGTAGAGCACAGGTTCGACGCCATTTTCCGAGGACTGGTCGTCTGATGCAAAGTACAGCTCGGTGTCCTCGCTCTCGCTAGATGCATTACCACGCTTTCTTGAAGCAATGCCCGTGGATGACCTGGTACCGGGTGGGATCTTCGGGGATTGTACATCCATCACCACGAAGTGGAGGGCTGGAGAGCCCGCTGGTGCGCTGTGGAACGCAAAAACTACAGCACAGACCGAAATATGTGTTCCACAAGAGAAGAACTTCGCCTTCCTTCCAATACAGCAATCACGGAAGTCTGCATTGTTGTCTTGTCTCCTAGGAGATCGTGGCTCATACCCCTATGGGAGATTGGCCACACTGTACCTCATAATAGATCGTTTTTACAACGCTTGCTAAAAAAATAAAGAGAAATTAGATAGGAACAATAATAATGTTCCTTTGAAAAGACGTGAAAAATTGCAGAAGAATGCGATAAACCAGATTATATAAAACAAATTAACAAGAATGAGGAAGGGGGAGAAAGAATTGGATATATCTGGCAGTACCACTAGCAGCGTATCCTTCCGGTTGCCTGAATGAATTTATGTAGCGCTGACAGAACAGCACTGTGGCCCACACCCAACGAACTGGCTCCAAAAGATAATAGGGTGGATGTATTAACTGGCAATCCGAGCATACCAATCGGTCTTTCAAGAATTATTCGGCGCAGTGAGGCGAAGCGGCGGCATGTGAGAAGAAAGTGATCTATTGTTTCCGGTTCATTGCAAACTACACATAGGTTAGTTAATGAAAATCCTGATTTGTTGAGATAAAAATTTAACAGAGGAACTCTACAGCGAAAACTTGTGAGGGTCACCTCAAATTGACGGGAAAGGCATTTTGCGGTGTCCCATGTGAATTGCAAGTGCCGAAATTCTTCAGATTGTAGAAGCGACGTATCGTTGATTTTTAAGATTACCAGGCGTTTGAATCGTTCGGCAGTAATTAAAGGAAACTGTGGAGCTACTAGCACCACCGGGAAATTTAAAGATGCCGAAGCGAGCGAATCGGCAATTTCATTTAGTTCAATTCCAGCATGCCCGGGGACCAAAATAACTGAACTTCCAATAGGCTATATGGTAAGAGAGACCAAAATATCCTGAGAAGAGGAGAATTATTTGCGGACGTGAGATGTGTACATATAGACAAAGCATCCAAAATAATAATAGCTTTTGATTGCTGATAATTTAGTTTTCAAAGAGCCATTGTAATAGCCAGAAATTCTGCGAGATAAATTGGTGTGAAGTCAGGCAATCGGAGCGCAAAAGACCAATTAAGCTGATGAGAAAAACTACCTACTCCAGCCTTCTGAAGATTTTGCGTTGCGTCCTTCGAAATCACTACGTATTTAGGAAAAGGACTGAGATGGTCTTGAAGGAGGCCCTCCAGAACCTCCACATTATTTATCTTTTTTTTTGAGGCGGTGTGTCTTTTGCTCGTAAAATATATTGTCACATGCATGCGCAAATTTTGTAGAAGTAATGAAATGCTTCATTGCCATAGTCAGAAAAATAAATATGCGAGTAAACACTTTTGTTCAGTTTATGCTGTTTAGTTATTGTGAATGTTTCCGATCGTTCGTGCAAAGGTGAAGTGTAAGCCTGTGATCAGGAGTCCAATAGCAAAAAACGTGACTGCCATCGGAAAGAGGAAGAAACAAAATGTGTTTTCGATACAAAGTTCATAAGTCCTATAAAATTTTGTTAGCTGTAATGTATCAGCTACCACCAAATATTGCACGCTTACACAGTCCACGAAATAATTTTCTGCGCTTGGAAAGTTTTAAGCCATGTGATTTGCTCTGTGGTGCTCGTACGTTTTAGGCACAAACTGTCTTCACTGTAACGGTATAATTTGAGTTTCACATCGTTTCCATGAGTCATTTCATAAACATCAAATGTTATAATGTTTTAAAAGATAGTTTAAGTCAATTCTACAACGACGGTCCTGTACGCTAAACGTACCACATGAATTTGACATTTATGACGTCTAACACTATCCTTGCATAAGTGGCTGTTAATATGAAAAAGGAGCGTGACCCACTGAGATTCGACACCAGCGCTTCAATACTTGTCGTTCTGGGGTCCATGTACTCCACGCCCCACACTCTCAGCCGACACTCGCAAAGCACGCCCGCTGCACATGCAGAGCATTGAAGCAACTAAAACCCGACACTCCTGGGCGCAGATTTGCAAATGTGTCTACGCGGAAAATGTATAGTAATGATGTGTCGGTACCGATAAGCATATATATATATATATATATATATATATATATATATATATATATATATATATATATATATATATATATATATATATATATATATATGTGTGTGTGTGTGTGTATGTGTGTGAGTGAAGCTGTGAAGCTCACATTGTTTACATAAATTGTTTTTTATACGGCTACAGTTGACACTGCCTTCAGGAGAGCCTGTTGTTACCACCTTGCATATTGTCATGAGCTCAGAGGGACTCCGCATTTTCACTGGTACTCCAAGCGAAGCGATCACTTACGAAAGAAACTAAATTGTACTAAATTACCTTTACAATAAAATAAATCACAATGTCACAAACACTTATAAAATAAGCTAGAATGGTGCAAATTACATTTCAAACACGCTCCAGATGCAAAAGTCATTCTCTCGTAAGTGCCGCAACTATCCCAAAAATCATGGGCCATTTTTTACCCACAAAACGCGAGCTTATAGGCTCTGTCTATAACCTCAGTTTTACTTCAATGCAAAGGGTAATTAAATGGTAGAAACACGGAAAGTAAGCTCTTTCAACGAAAAACAGCATGATGTGTTCCTTGTTCTGTTTCTCTCTCTCTCTCTCTGTGTGTATGAATATAAATATATATATATATATATATATATATATATATATATATATATATATATATATATATATATATATATAGTTCGGCAATCAACAAATACCAACGCAAAACTTACGATTTCTTCCACCAAGAAGTACCCAGGTAAGGGATCCTCATATTTCTTACAAAGCTCTTGAAGCGCTATTTCAAGAAGGCGCCTCATCCTTGACATATTATCTACCACACTAGAAAACATAGATGAATATGGTACCCGAAATAATAACTGTTCCCGTATTTACCATGTCGAGAAATCATACTACATAACTCCTCATGCTACGTATTCAACGCCAAGCACTTTAAACATTTTCTGCGAACATACCAGACAACAACCTGCAACTCATAAAGAGCACTCTTCCTTATATTCGCAAAATTATCCGTGGAGGATGAGACAGGTGTAGCTCTTCTGTTCCTTCTGCCTTGTAACTTTACTTGCTAGTGATAGTCTTCGTACGAGCAGACTTTGCAAAAAAAAACATTCAGCAATCTATCGGTGGGTTTGTGGAGTCTTTTCTAGGTATTGTAAACTAAAATATACATAGAAACAACACAAATATCAAATACACGCTGCTACATAACTGTTCATTACTTCTTTAAGTAGATTAAATTGAGGCAAACTGTATGCAATCTGTGAACTGTTGAATTTATTATTGCAAGAAGCTTGAAAACACAGTTAACCTAGCTGAATGAGACTCCATTTACTAACCCGTGTTAGAATCTTGACTTTCATAGACATGAATTTGTATGTGTTGAATAACGCTGCCTGGTTTCGAATCCTTCCACGTGAGTCGCAGTTAATTAGAGAAAACCTCTCTAAGCGCAGCATGACGCAGCCAGCCTTCAGCTGTGTTGGAGCTTCTAATAATATCAATTTCTCTAAAAGTGTTCAACTAAATAAACTCGATTTATGTTTCACAACATGCACGCCTTTGATTTAGTTTTAAAACATAATACTTGAGCATAAAGTTTCGGTATTATGTGACAGAAAAATCAGAAAACAAGAGACCTAAACGATACAAAGTACTCAAAGAATAGGGCACCTTCAGCTTGAAGCTGCTGGCACAACCTTTTAAGTTGACTTTTCTAACTAGCTTTTCTACGAAGTAGTGGCTCTACACATTCCGAAAACAATCTCAACCTTTCAAGCAGCCACTTTACGGGTTCCTGAACAATATAGTAATTTTTATTGCAAAACGCGATGAAGCGAGAACAAAAATCGAATGAAATGGAGTTTTTCACAGTAACAGAAAACAAACTTCGATAAGGTACACATTACATCTCCGCAAGAAGTTTCCGAAAAGACATTGTGTAAATACATGATGTAATTACACAATGACACAAAGTTTTGAGTGCCTTTGTCTCAAGTGCAATTTCCGTGCTCTCTCGTCCGCTGGAATACTAACAATAAAGCAGGTACATGCATCCTTTCTATCACAGCACTAATGATAAAGTGAACACTCTAAATTAATCTGGAATTGAAGTGCTGTGCTCATGATTAAAACTTAATGCATCACGCACAAATTCATATCGCCATGACCGGAAGGACTAGCATAAAAGTGGTAAGAGAAATAAAACTTGGAAGCAAGAGCCTACACTACAAAAGTATTATATGAAATCACTTCATTTGCGAATACATGAGGTATTTACTATTTTTGCGTGCAGATAATATGGCCTTTTTATTTTCATACATTTGTCGCAAACGTGGGCTCTAGGGACTCCATTCTTTACCTCACAGAACACAGAGAACCGTCATTACCAACAGAAGGCGGACTTTTCTCAAAGAAGAGAGATATAAGAATATACCTTGACAAACGAGAGTTTTTTTAGTGATTAGGCAGCCTTTTCAGTTGAACAACCCTCTAGTGCAGAGACCGAGGGCATTTCACTTCGGTCCTCTGCTTCGTGGCGTAGGTAGGCAGAAGTAAATTACAGTGGTAACAGTATCAGCGCAATTGAACGAGGCAATGAAAGCTGTCAATTCAGTATGAGGGACGCACAATCCTGAAGATAATCCCTTGATGAAGCTTCGTTAACAGCGTTGCTGCAGCTCAAAGCACTGGCGAGCGCTGTGCCTATTGCACTGTAAAAAATTGCATCAAACGAAAAATTCAATTACACTCACAAATCACACGTTACCTTAAAAATCCTATTTGGGCATGCTAATTCGGGCATTTGACTTAGTTTTGCCGTCAAACAAAGTATCACGCAGGAATAGCTGCGCAGGCTCTCATTCACCTGCCATTAGTTCTCTTCGACATAACATGACGTGTTAGATACTTGTGCTCATGAACAAGCATAATCAAACTCTCTTTATCTGGCTGTGTCAGGGTCAGTATTTAGTTACTTGCAACACCCGTCCTTGCTAGGCAGGATGTGTAAGTTATTAGTGGTAGTATGCTATTACATCAGACGCTTGTCATGCTTTTCATGTTAGAGTCTGTCACTTGTGCTCGCCATTCAGTCATGTCATACCATACCAGCTTTGCAACATGCCATGTGAACAAAATGGGGGTTCAATGAGATTGTGTTATAATGCCAATTTATTAAATATAGGAGAAACTTTGCTATTGCAGCTGTTGCAGAAATAAGGCCTGCTAAGATAGCACAATAGACAATTGCACTCATTGAGGCGCACTAGTGCAGTTTATATTTCACCGCTATTTGATACCTTCACCCATTCATGAAAAACAACACAACTGGAGCTATCGGGGTTATCTGGCTTACTCTACATTATTGTGACATACGCACCAGTTAGCACAATAGGTGCACCAACAAAAGTTTGCAACGCGCCAGCTTGACCATGATCAACTGCAGGCTGTATCACTTGATCTGTCGAGAACCATGGAAATAGTAACACGTAAAGTAAGCAAAGAAACGGTGAGCAAGCCGCTGCGATCAAGGTTCACACACTAGCATCATGTGCGTGCTAATTCAATCAAGTGCTAAATATTTAACAGTTTGCATCATTACTATCCTAGAAATATTACAGGGTGACAGATTGATTGTAGTAATAGTAAAAATTGGCAGATCCACATACAGTGGTAATCACGCATATTCACAGCACGAATGCGGAAGGTTGATAGGTCACTGTGGAACAAAGTATATGTGAAACGGGGTTACTTAGACATCACCGCGTCTGCTTCTATTCGTGACGGAAGGACACTGTGTGCGCTGAAACCTGCATGCGTCAAAGCAACGCAGTACGGGCCAGCGAGTACATGAAAGGCAGATTCACTATGGAAGTCACAGGGCAGACCCACAAATATCTATAGGGGGATATTGGCGCCTGGCGTGGCATTGCCGGCGTGACGTGATGAAATGACGCCGGAGTGTATTGTCGCCTGAAGTGTAGCGTGTAATAATGTTCTTACATGACCCAAATCTGATGATTATCATGTTAGAATCAGTCGCATACCTTCGTCATCCATTAAGGTGACGTAACACCAAATTTTCGCATAGGAGAAGGTA
Source organism: Rhipicephalus microplus (assembly GCF_043290135.1). Classification (NCBI taxonomy): domain Eukaryota; kingdom Metazoa; phylum Arthropoda; class Arachnida; order Ixodida; family Ixodidae; genus Rhipicephalus; species Rhipicephalus microplus. Next base: position 109,579,115 of record NC_134701.1, read on the forward strand.
GCGCAATGGCCACGAACGTATTATGAGTGTGGGATGTAGTCATTTTGTTACATGACACGCATCTCATAGTTATCATGTTTGCACCAGTGTCATACCTTCATCGTCAATTGACGTCCCGTAATACCAAATATGGTATTAGTGAAGCTAGCGAAACGGCCACCAGTGCATCATGAGCGTGGCATGTATTTACATGACACGCATTTAATGATTATCACGTCTGTACCAGTCACATACCTTCATCCTCCATTCACGTACCATAATACCAAATTTGGTTATGTGACGCTTGTTAAGCGGCCGCGAGTGCATCATAAGCGTAGCATGTAGTCATGTTGGTACATCAGACGCTTGTCATGGTTTTCATGTTAGTCTGTCACTTGTGCTTGCCATTCAGTCATGTCATACCATACCAGCTTTGAAACATGCCATGTGAACGAAACCACCACAAGAGCTGCAGGACCAAGAATTGTAACACATGGCATTCGTGACATACATGTCAAGATTTTCATGTCATGACTTGACAAATGTGCTCTTCCTACAGTTATGTTACGGCATACCAAGTTTGGTATCGATACCTTCATTCAAACGGCCAGGAGAGCTAACAGTTGTAAGTGGCTAGATAGATAGATAGATAGATAGATAGATAGATAGATAGATAGATAGATAGATAGATAGATAGATAGATAGATAGATAGATAGATAGATAGATAGATAGATAGATAGATAGATACGGTCAAAGTCGCCGAAGTTCGCCATGAAATGCTTCGCATTTATTAAATATTTGTAAATAAATTGTATTAACTGATCATGGCATTCTGTCACGGGAAGCTGTGCTTCGCAACCTCGCTGAAATTGTGTGCAATAGGTGCCTTCCTTACTGCGGTCTAATATATTGTTAAGCAGCGCTTTATTTTTCGGCTGCTTCGTTGTTCTCAATCACTTCGCCGAGCGTTCAAGAACGCGTTGCACACTCGATGACGCTGTCGCAACGCACTTCGTGCGAAACCCTGACAGCATCCGACAGCGGAATACGGAGTGCAAGCAAGAGGTGATTGTCAAGCGCACGCACGTGTCATTTATCACGTCGTGCCGCGAACGACTGCGCGAGAACAATAAACAGCTCAAACTGAATCTCAGAGCAAAAACACTGACGCCTTGTTCACGCAAATAATTTCGACCCGTTCGAATCAACGGTGTATGACCTGTTCAAAAACCGCAGGTGCGAACGACAGCCCCGCCTTGAAAAGCCCCAGGAATAACAAAAGAAGGTGAGAACATCGAGAAACCTTGTATGTAAGCGGAAGCGCAAGAATAAACAAAATAATGGATTCACTGAGCTTGAATTAGGAGGGCTCCTACAGAAGCGCCTAGGTTACAAAGCCAGAATTTGACACACGGACCCACTTCACCTCTTCATGCGGCAAGGGAATAACGATACAGCCTCATTGACATGAGGCTACGGCGCATTGAATTCTCAAACCTTGCTACTAGGTAAACTATTCAATGATCATAGATTTGAACTCAGCCCACAACACTGCAGAGGTTGCAAGCGCTACAGACATTACAAATGCTAAGCGCAAGCACACGTGTTTTGAACAAAGGCCACTTATCGAGCTCGAGTTTATTTTCGCGTTTACTCCCGGGCAGTGGTCGCCATACTCGTACTTCATCTTCGAAGTAGTCAAGGTATACTGCTGGATGTGACGCACTTGCTCATTACACCTGCCACGTACAATGCCGAACATGTCCTTGTTCGTGAAAATTATGAATGCCGAGACAAGTATCCAAACCAGCGAGAAATATTACACGAGTCGCAAAACATATTATTGTACACCACCATCTCCTAAAAAAGCCCAGATCAAGGAGAGATGAAACTAGCAAGAGGGCTCCCCCTGTTGAATCTTCGAAAGGAAGGAGCGAGCCTTCTTTGAGACGTCAGACTCTGGAGTTTTGAGGACACGCGCCGTCACCTGTCGACGCAGTTTTGTGTAGTGCCTGGCCCGACTCCCTCTCACAGTCTGCTGCGCAACCAGGTGCAACTACAACGTAGGAAACAACGATTGGGCAAACTATTAGGTGACTGTGTGTTGAACAGAGAAAAAGAGCTACGAATTTTTCTCCACATATCAGACGCATCACCAAACCGTGGGGCAGTGTTTGCTGGTTCACTCGCCTGAATGACGGTGAAAACAGAAGCAGACGCAACAGCTCCGCGCTCTACGAAAAACAAAAAGAGCTCTGCCGACGCTACTGTTAGGTTAAGAATTGTTATACGGGTGCAAAGAAGTTCAGTCTTACTGATTTCCACTGCTTTCACGAAGCAGAATGGCTGGAGCGCTGGATACGGGTTGTTGCGAATGTGTTGGATGAGTGAATTACTAGCCTTTTCCACAGTCATTCACATGAGAAGGTGTCATACTGTAGGTCACCTGTTGTTGTTTTGACAGAGCCTCTGATTGCGGTGGGCACCGTGCAGCTGTAGACCGGTGACGCGCGCAATAAATATCACACACGTCCGAACACCGATAATCTGCAGTTGCACAACATTGCATCTGCGGGCTTTGAAGGCTCATAAGTTCCAACTTTAACCATGAAATTTGAACAAGTACGTCATACAAGTAAATCGCATTTTGATCGTTACCACAATCAGTTTTTTCTTCCCGTTGGTCTCCGCGATTGCCAGATTCATACTACAGGCCTCGGTTTGCTTTTTGCTACACACCAAGAAAGCGCACACGCATGTATTCCCATTGGCAGTATATACAAATGGATGTTAACCATCAACAAAACATTCTAGCATGAGTAATAAAACAGTTCAACGCACAAGGAGCGAATATTGAAGGAGGATGCAAAGACCCAGAAAAAATTCGGCAGAACCCACGTACGTGGTAATCGACGTTATGCGAAGCATGCGGAGAAAAGGTGACCTAGTTGCAGCTTTCTTTATTGATGGACACTTCATGAAACGACGCTACTTATATTTTCAAATGTTGCGCCCAGAGACATATGTTAAAGAATTGCAGATGTTTATATGTCCAGTTGTTTGCACATGCGCAACTATGTCAACTAGAAAATGCGTATTAGCAACACCAGAAGCTGATATGAAGCGCTGATGCTCTCGAAGATGCTAGCCCTAGACACTGCTACATAAATTAACTTCAGCACATGGCACCTAAACTCAATTGACGTTAAGCCGACGTGACGGCTGTGTCAAAGGAGTGCATGTGTAATTTTTATAAAGTTAGGTAAGCAGCACAACAACCACTATTGACATTTCAAGAAAATTAGCGTCGTTTTAGAAAGTAATTCCGAAGCCTGGCGTAGCTCTGCGTAGCTCTGCTTAACTGCCACGCAGAAATCTTGGGTTGCTGGGACCCTGAAATTCATTATTTGCAATCATTTGGGGGTCAATGCTGCCTATGTCAGGTTTTTCTTAACACTGACATTTATTCTATGTCATCGTGGGGTCGACACTACTGATGTCGGGTATTTCTTTAAGCTAACGCGTTAAAATTGCTCATGTGCGTTCTCGTCGTTCTTAGGTGTCAATCACCTGTGGCACATACCCGCCTACAAGCGGCACCTACCCGTCCGTCATTATGTGCCCGTGTCTGACGGGAAATGTTTCACAATGCACGCAACTGGATTGTGAGATTATTCATGTCTTGACCAGCGCGTTATGTTTGTCAAAACATCTTAGCCTCCAATGCTAATTTTGGTTCACGCCAAGTTAAGGGGGTGACCACGAGGGCACCCAAGCGTAAGCGGCTAGATAGATAGATAGATAGATAGATAGATAGATAGATAGATAGATAGATAGATAGATAGATAGATAGACAGATAGATAGATAGATAGATAGATAGATAGATAGATTGATAGATAGATAGATAGATAGATAGATAGATAGATAGATAGATAGATAGATAGATAGATAGATAGATAGATAGATAGATAGATAGATAGATAGATAGATATGCTCAAAGTCGCCGAAGCTCGCTAAGAAATTGTTCGCATTTAAAAAATCGCCGGGGCTCTTCGTGCCGCATAAAGGGAGCCTTGTGCCATTGATCGTAAAATAAATTGCTAGTGTATGTGCTTCATCGCTTTGGCATCATTTGTGTGCCCAAGATTAACGCAACTAGGCATTACAGACCAAACTGTGGAGTGCTTGCTTCGAAGTCGATGTCGCGCGATGCTCGCTCGAACCTAAAGTGCCAGTTCTGGTACGCCAAAATAACTGAAACACATTTCGCATTGTACCCGCAGTTTATTTTGATGAGCTTCCTACTTTTCTGAAACGAGGTTATATTGAAAGGGAAAGCTTGCCAGGTCCTTGAGCTTCAGGAAACCGCGCCTGAAGGCCATCAAAAGAGGAGGGTCTATGCATGTTCCCTTGCGGACGGTTCTCTTTGCGCAACCCATTTCTAGCCGGTGCGTCGATGGGGGCGCTGGTGGTGGAATTTTTCGCAGTGCTGCCTGGCCAGAGTCTGACGTCTATAGTGATTTCCTTGCGTGAGAATGTTGTGCATTTGTCGAAAGGTTACACCGTAAACGTTACACCCAAGTTTTTGGTAATAGATCCTACAAAAGAGCTCCGTAACCTATAGTGCCTGAACGGATGAACCTCGTATGTCTGAATGTAGCAAAAAACATCAGAAAGTCAAAACAACTCTTTGTGCAACTCTTGTTTTATAGGTTAAAACTGCATATGGTTTCAGTGCGGGTTACAGGATCTAGTGTGGGGCGCCGAATCCTACTTTGCCAACCAATGCTTTTTCTTTTACTAATTTAATATTTGATTCTTCTCCAGCTTTTCTTTGTTCTTTCCTTCCTATAGTGTTGTAAGCACGTACAGTATTTAACTGGCGCCCATATATTTCTTTCCATGATAGTGATATTTCACTTTTGCTCCAAATGCTAGAGCCACCTCGCTTCCTTGGCATCGATGAGTGAATGATCTTGCGGAACTTCTGACAGCTGATATGTTTAAAAAGACCATGGCGTGCTAAATCATTCATTCAAGAACGTTTTCATCAAGCAATGACACTTACGTTTCTAAGGCGGCACATTCATGCCTCACACATAGGCACCCAGTTCTACCGGTAAAAATGAAACTATTATGACTAATATTCATTACGGCAGTTCAGCTGCCTCTGTGAACTTGAAACTGGATTGGAATTGTGCGAGTGTAGAAGAATGGTACTTTTAGTCGCCAGTGACTACACGTCATACGCCCTTCAGTACAATTCATGCTAGGTGTATAGAAATAATCGAAGAGACTTGGTCTAAAAGTTAATAATTAAAACTTTCTTAACACTATGACTGCAAATTTTTCATACTCTTCATCTTTGTTATGTTTAAAAGACTACGGCGCGCTTAATCATTCAATCAAGAACGTTTACATCAAGCAATTACACTTACGTTTCTAAGGCAGCAAAATCATGCCGCAGTTTTTTTTACTTATTTGAGAGAAAATATTTCGAGGTATATAATTATGCTGAATACGCCTTCTTTAAATCCTAGATACAACACTATACAAATGCTAAGATAGGAAGAACACAAAATACTGAAATTCGGGCACGATATTTCCTAGACCCACGCTTTATGTTGCAGCTTCATTATTATTCTACGTTTGTCAGCAATAAAACGCGTTTAAAAGTTTCCTGAAATGGTGATTCTGTACATTTCTCAATTTATATTGGCGGCCTCCGCACAAAAGCAGGGTGTAAAATTGTTCAATAGGCAATCTTCAAGTAGTCTCAAACTTCTTCTAAAATAAGTCAAATATAATTTTTGAGAGATTCCTAAAGAGCTTGCACGGTGGACGCAAAATGGCGCTTTAGTTCAGTTACCTAAATCAAGTTTTTGTAGGGTAGAGCCTAAAAGCAACAATTAAATCCTGAAAAACGTGGTCATGGAACTGCCTGCTTTCTGCCATTTTGACATTATTTTGACTTTAGGAGGGCGCTTACTAAAATATAAATGCAGAAGGAATCTCGCGCAAAATATCGCAATAAGAGGAAGGAAGCAAGAGCTCTGGCTTGTTGTCACCCCACGGCAGTCAGAATGACCTGCGTGTGTAGCACCGCGTTTTGCTCAATTTTCGTGACGACGTCGAGCGATAGCATATTTTTGGTGAATTGGCACACCGGAGCTTCCCAATTTTAAATATACCGCTGCCAGCTAGAGTATTTTTGTGGCATCTCTAAGGCAAAAAACTGAACGCGGCATCTACCGTATGTCTTGTAACAGTAATGATATGAATCCTATATCCAAAAAAAGAAGATTGTTCTCTAAAAGACGATATTCATCCACCTGTCTCTGCTCTGACTTCTTTTTTCTTCAGAATAAGATGAGAGGAAATGATATGAAATAAGACGGGAAAGTTGCAGTAATTGATCGCGAGCTGAAAGAGATAAAAGTAGATCCCATAACTGTGCTCTCTTGACAAACAAATATAGTTTCGTCTCCTGACATTCATTCATGCACGTAGGCACCAGTTCTTGGTGACAGAAGTCGAAATGCAGCCTACAACGCAGTGAGGTATGTCCGCTTCTTGCGCACGGGAACCTAGCACCCATCTGCGCCTAACAATTTATGATCTTGTGGATGCATCAGATCACTTTAACCTTATTCGCCAGATGACCAGTTTCCGTGCGGAAAAGCACTGTTGGGAACTTTGATTATTCCAAAAACAAGTTGAAAATGCAAATACAAAGTGTACGCGTTAGTATTAACTCCAGATGATGCTTATGAGAAAGCGGCTAATTTCTATAAAAAAACATTCAGTGCATCAAATAAATCGACGCAAGGAGAAGCTAATTATACAAATATAGAAATGCTGTTCCGCTTTTGACGAAGTGGGTTAGTGAACAAGCGTGAACTCACACAAGGAAAAAGACAATGCAAAAGACTCTTAGCCCTTTGAGAATTCAACCGCACATGTACGGTGTGAGGCATTACTTTAGTTTTTATATTGCACACCCAGAATTTTTGCCGTTGGAATCCATGTCGGTGTCATATTCGTAGGTAGTGAGCGAAAAATAATCATCTTATGTGTGACTCATATATCTGTAATAATGTAGTTAACTAAATATTCAAAATCCTGGTCCAGAGTGGGAATCGAACCTTTGCGTCGCAAGCGAGTGTTCTACCACATAGCGAGGCCTTTTTATATTTCCAAATAAATTTCACACACGGGATGACGAGGTAAGTATGTTACATTACACAACAAACATTACAGAACAAATATTCTGCCGTCATGTACTGCTAGAGCACTTCCCACTTTAAAGAATTTCTTCATAGCGGGAACAAATGAATGTGTTCGTTTATGATCAAAAGTGGTAGAAACTCTGCTTGTTATAGACGACACAGCCATGCCTCTGCTGATGTAAACTGTGAAATTAACTATTTTGCATGTAAATTCAGTAAAAGTGACTTTGATGCGTTTCAAACACATGCGTCCTGGGTACTTGCTTCACAATACAACAGGGAATATTCCGAAATATTGCCTAGTACAAGCCTACAATGCCATCGCACGTCAGAACATAGTACTATCATATTGGCTTTCTTGTTTAAAGTCGGTCCCCCCTTACAAAAGGCACACATAATACTGCATCCTTAAGGCTACGCAGTGGCTGTATGGCAAGTTGGAAAAGATTTCATACACTAAGTAATAAAAGAGCACACTAGGATCAGAACATCGCTTTCAATCTCAACTCTTAAAGCGAAGCTCAAGGGTCACCTAATTTTTTTGATCATTTCACTTGCATGAAATGTTGATCCACACCTGTAGAAAATACGCCGACTAGCGTTTTATGTGTTAATGTATGCTTTTTTTGCTGCTCGTGACGCTTTTTTGCTTGCGCAACCATGCGTGCGCAAGCCTGATTTCGCTCATCATGCTGTTATCGCTTCTCGCGCCCGCAAAGCTGATGGCTCTCGGGTTTCCAATCTGTCCGAGCGTGACCGCTTGTGACTCTCTCATACATATCTCCAAGGGGCATGATTACATCTGTTTCTTTGCTGCACTTATTTACAGACACGACACCGCCATGGTTGCGTTTCCTGTTATGGCGACTATAAAGAACTAACCCCGTCTCGTTGGCGATAAGAATAAGAGTTATAGCTTCATCATCTGTTATGTTTTTTGGACGGGCGCACGACACCAATTACGTATCGTGTGCTCATTCGCTTAGCTCATGTGGAAGTTAATGCCGGTTTTTCTGGTGCTAGGGAGTCGATCTGCGGTTGTTCTGATGGAGAACATTTGCGAAGTACCGAATTAGAAAATGGATTCATTTTCTGCCAGTTCGTTTCACAAGAATTTGCTCACTAGTTCGTATTCAGATGGTTATGAAACTGCAACATCTACAAAGCGTAACCGGCGACACATTTCGGAAAATTATAAAAGAGAATATTCTTCGTTGTTTATGGTGCAAAAAAAGATATTTTAACACGAAAGTATTCTGTTGAAAAAGTAGTTTGTGAAAATACATGTCAATAATAAAAAGGCCACAGGTGTCTTTTTAGAGTATCGCTTGATCTTACTACGAATAATATTCGCGAAAGTAACAAAATTGACAATTTCGGTGCTTTACGGGGACGCAAAATAATTATCGACAAACTTTTTCTGCCTAAACGGCATTTTTTGATGAGCTTATTTCCAAAATAACAAAATCACACATCTTTGGACTGCATTTGGCAAAAAAGGGCGAACACTGTCGCTTTTAAAAAGTTGATACCTCGCCGCTGAGATATCTACCTGGTAGGATACCTTAAGTTAAACAGATGAGACAAAATGACTGCATTTTTGGTGGCATTTCTTTGTTATTTACACTGCTTTGTTATTTTACATGTTTGTCTACATATGGTGTAATGCAGAAATTATAGTTAAGCAAAGGTAATCGAGGTGTGAAGCAATTAAGGCAACCAAGCGTTAATTCAACAGTAATCATCAAATCGTGCCTAACCGCGTGCCTCAATGTTTTTAATATACCATGAGTGTTCCCATCGTTATCATTTTCAAAATAAACAAATACTTCAAATCTTTAACAGGAAACGCATTATCTCAATACGCTTAGCGCAGCAGCTACTGAAGAACACGAATATGCTTTCGAAAAATTGGCCCCGTATCTGCAATTTTCACTGCAATGTCGTCAAAAGAAGATAGTGATGCGTCTGGAGAAAGTGAACATAACGTTTATTTTGTGTTCTGCATGAAAAAATTGGTGAATAGTATTCTGGAGGCGCTGCGTTAGATTGTCTGGATACGCTAAGCGGAGGTGAATGACTGCATCGAGGCGCTTTAAAATGCGTAATACATGAGCGCCATCTGGAAGTTTTCTTGGAAAATGAAAGGATTGGTATCCGCATATAACAAGCGTGCGGCATAGGCACCCGTCTTGGAGGCCATAATGGTGGAATGCGAGTCGATAGGAAGGTGCCACCAACATGTTTGCTTGGCAAAGCGTTGGAAACACTTGCCTTTTCTTGCAGAGCATTGCCTTGTCAGCGCAGCATGATAAACGCTACGGTTCTTAAAATTACTTATGTATGCCTTCTCTAGTATGAAAAACAATGCCACAGAATATTGACGTGTTAGTATTGTGCCTCAGATATGCGCAATATGTGCTTTTTATTCGGCACCCGTGCATGTATGAACAATAAAACCTGAGCAATATTCGTAGGCGCAGTGGATTTGGTTGGATTTTAAACGTTTTGAATGTTGTTTCGGGAGACAGACAGGTGGACAGACCTAAATTTTTATGTCAATGTATCTTAAGAACGACTATCAGTTTAAAAAGGGAAAGTTTCGTGAATATCTCTGAATAAAGGTATGTGTTCTCCATTATTGAGATAGTGCCAAGGCCTTTTTCATTACTGAGCTAGTGCCAAGGTACGAAAAACATTGAATGCAGTGCGCATTGCTATGGTAACTGAAGAAAAGTGGCATTTATGTTAGAGTAAAATCAATAACTGGACATTCATTGCAATCAGACATTGCATTATGACAACGTCACTTTCACCAAACGACTGCTTCAATGTCTTGATTGGGCGCTGTTTCAAAGACAATACCGACGAAGAACATGCAGCGGACGAATTGTTCTAGCTCTACTTAAACTAATTTTGAACACCCATACTTCTCTAATATTTAGAGACTTCCTGTTTATATGTGCATCGCTTACTGCTTCGCCTACATCAGATGCTTTAATACATTCCTTACGCTAGTTCCTCCAGAACTGAAGCTCCTAAAGAGTCAGGATGTCGTTTCAGGCTACACTGTACTGAAGGTATTCAGATTCGTGGATGATTTTCTCGTGCTCTTCAGGCTTCACAGTCCAATCGATGAAGAATTACAGCCAATATTTGGTGTGTTCACGGCCGTTATTAACATTTTCACATTACTCTTTGAACTCTCCAGTGATAGTTTCTTAAGTTTTAGACGTGGTGCTGTATGTTGGTCGACTGCACACTTGCTGGGAGTATGCGCCGAAGTCACAGAAGGGCATTCTCCCGTTCAACTCGTGGCATACAAAGCTTGTAAAGCGCGGAATTGCTTTAGGTGTTCTCAGGAGTGCTTTGAAGAGGTCCTGCCCTCACCAAGTGCAAAGAACTTTTGGCGCCCCAAGTCGAGTGACTAAAACGCGCCGGCTACCCCACTGAATTACTCACTAGAATTCGCTCAGTAGAGTTGCTGCCTTGGCAGTGATTCTACTGAGCGAGCTTTCGAAACGTGGCTCCAGGACACGCCCAACCCAGGAAAGGCAGAAAATTTCTGTCATCTCTTCTGTCATCCCCAGTGTGAGCCATGCGCTCAAGAAGATTGTTGGCAAGACAGGCGCGAGACTCGTTTTCTCGCCTCCTCGTAAGCTCAACTGCCTTTGCAAGAACGTGAACGATGACAATCCTAAGAAACTTGCGTGCATTAAGAAACACAGGGCGCAGTAAATTCAGTGTGTGAGCAATGTAGTGTATGAGACTCGATTTTCTTGTGGTTTGTCCGGTACTGCACACACTTGTCGCTGTTTGAACGACCGCCTGAGAGAGCACGCAAGAAATCCCAGGACTTCATCAAGCGGCACCTTGGCAGGCCATTGCTCCTGGTGTGGTTGCACCCCGCTCTTTCATGATTGCAAGATGCTCTCAAGATATCGTAACAAGACAGAGCGCGAAACTAACGAGGCTTTTTATATCAAGATGAAATGGAACATGTGCGTCAGCGAACCTTCACTCACCCTCCTGAAAAAAGAGATAATGTTATTGAGTAGTTAACTTGTACATTTCAACTCGAAGGAGATTTGTTTTTGCCTTGCACTCTTACGTGCACGTGATGGTTTTTGCTTTGTTCTTGTTTTCAGCTGTATATGTCAATCTTTCTCCATTCCGTTTTTTGCGCTGTTCCCCTCAGTATCATTTACAAACTGGCCCTTCCTAATTTTTATATCCTCAATTATTCACCAATGCCCCTGAGTGGGCGAGATCCATAGTCGAGATATTGTCATTATCAGATGTACACGAGACAAACTTCAACTTTCAGATGATTATAGTTGTGCGCCGTTAAAAAAATATACCATTTACAAGACCTACGTCAAAGCGATATGCACGCAGTACCCTCACCTACAAGTCTTCCAGCCTATCTTTATTAGGACATCGACATGAACCCACTGACTGCCTCGACCTGGATGTTTTGATTCCTGCACAACAAAAAGAAGTACAGCTTGGTCATTTCTCGCTTTCAAGAGCAGCGCTACTCAAGACGTGCGGGCAAAAGTCAGCTTAAACGCCACACGAGAAAAAGCTTGTCGTATTAAATAGCCAGACTCATGCCTTCCGCACTGTAGCCCTTCTAAATATTTCCGGCTGTTCGTGATCGTCATATGTTTGAAGAAGCCTTCTTTTCTCTAAAAGCACTTTCTCTCAAAGTCCTTGTCTACCAGACTACTATATATCGCAGTTTGATGCTCACTGGTGCATGCCGCACTGCCTTGCCCTTTCAAAGCCGCAGAAACGTTTCGCTTTGATGAATGGAGCCCCAAGGAACGGAAGCAGACGAAACTCCACGCATCCGACTTTTCTACTTTTGGGGGGCTATAGCGAAGATGGAAGTGCTGTCGCTGTAGAAATGCAGATGCGCGTTTTTTCGCCTCAACGACCACATTGACTGCATCTGCACTGAAATAAACAATAAAATGAGGTTAACTCACGGTTCAATGTTCTTTGCGTTGACAAAATTTGCTTTTCACAGGATATAACACATAAACTAGGGCATTTAAAGACTAATCAATGGAGACAGAACCTTTTTTTTGCCACATCATAATGAATAACGATGTGTCGTCAGGCTGGGTATGCACGAATCACTGACAACTGAAGCAACAAAAAGCGGCAACGTGCAAATAAAAACGTGTCTTAAATTCATATTTGAAAACGTCAACATACCCAAACAGTCCAACATGCGAAAGGGCACTAACATCCCTGGTTGGGGATAGGAAAATGTGCAATAAATCACACTGTTAATGAGTTAAAGCACAATTAATAGTGGAAACATTTCGAGATACATCATGATATTGACAAATAAAAGACAACGTGGCAGAACGTATAGGTTTGTTATTAGAAGTAGCAGTATTGTAATTGTGACGAAAGATAATGGGGTGAAAAAATCACTTGCCATAAGTAGGGATCAAATCAGCGGCCTTCGAATAACCTGTCCGATGCTGTACCACTGAGCTACGGTAGTGGTCATCCCTCTGTCTATTATATAAGGTACAGTTGTGCACTTATACGTGGGAGTGCCAGTCAGCACCGCTGAATGTCATAACGGCGAATGTGGTACGCTCTTTTTGCTTGTTGGCGCACCGCAGCACGCAATCCTATTACTATGTGGCAGCTGACGAATGATCCCTCGCATTTTACCGAAAAGCATCAAGTCGTCCAGAACGATACGTTGGCTATAAAGGAAGGAAAGAAGTGTAATATAAATACTAACAATGTCTTCGCGTACTTTAACAACTTTGAGCGTTCGTCTGCGTATCATTCTATCTATCTAGCCACTTATGTCTCGGTGCACTCAAGATCACTACATTAACTTGGGGTAAACAGAAATTAGTAGGCCAAAGTAAAACAATATGGAGAATGTGACTGGGTGTTCATGACACTCATAATGTCACAAACCCATCTCGTACGTCATTTTTTTGAAAAACAGTGGCACATGCCCGGGGGCGCGTTTGTGCCTCTGGTATGCGAGCACGTGCCGCAGGTGCTTTTTCGAGGCACTCGCGTTCGACTCCTTCTGGTGGTTTTGTTTATTAAAGATCAGGCACCATTATATATTTTCAGTCTAACTGTATCTGTTCTTTTGAGCTAGTTTGCTTTCAAGGTTCATAAAGAGAATGCAGCAATGGCCAGGAATTCTTCTATACAGGCAGTTTGGCATGGACCGCCTCTCTTCAATCAGATGCGCTACCCCTCAATCTCTTTTTATGAAACGGCGTTACCAACGTTCCCGTTGCACTGGTGCCCTCGGGTAATGAATCAATCTGGTTGAACAACGTTAACGCGATTCAGGAGCACCTTAAGGCGATCACCTCTGAGTACGAAAGCATCACTGGGGTTCGACAGTTTGGCTCTGGAGGTCTCGTGTGCAGATCATCAGACGAAGATTGTGTTGCGGCTCTTCTGAAATGCTCATCATTTACCTCTATTCGGTAAGTGCATATATCCAACTTCACCTTGCATGCGTCAAAGGCATTGTACGTAGATTAGACTAAAACTAAGGCCATCTGAAACGCTGGAAAAACTCTGCTTGGTTCTAGTAATAGCTATATACCGGTGCAATAGTGTAGTAGACCATGCAAATATAGCCACCGAATCAGTCATCGAAACTTCCGCCGGGACAGCGTGTCCATCTGAAATAAAATCTCGGCCACTAATCTTTAAGATGGAACCATTGGCATCGCGTCCCCAGCAATGTAAAATTGATTGACATATTGACCATTGTGCTGGTTGGTGTAAATCTGGAATACGGTGCTACATTAGTGGTCAGGGTCACTCACACACTGTTTGCACGGTACAAGCTGGGAGCTGGTGCCTCGGTGAGAGTGCTCATAAAGCATGATTGATTGATATGTAAGGTTTAACGTCCCAAAAGAACCATATAATTATGAGAGACACCGTAGTGGAGGGCTCCGAACATTTCGACCACCTCTGAGCACACGGGCCTACAACAATCCCCCTCCATCGGAAATGCAGCCGTCGCAGCTGGAATTTGAACCCATGTCCTGCGGTTCAGCAGCCGAGTACCTACCACTAGACCACCGCGGCGGGGCGTGCTCATAAAGCAGGTTACTCAGGTTGTCCCGTTTACTTTCAAGAGCATCAACTGCTGGAAGTAATGGACAGGTGACGATGCTCAAGAAGCGAGTCAACGGCAGTAATCAAGGAAAGGACGTACGGGTATGCTGTTGTTTCCGCTCGAAAAAATGAAATGGCAGATGCCAGCTTTGCGCAAACAATTGAGGCTGCAGTAGAAAAAGCAGTATCAAAAGCAATGGACATGTTATTTACGAGCCTCTCAGAATGCCTGTATCAGAGCGCTCAGTTAACTCAGCTGATGAATACCTCAGCAGCTTCATCTCAGACAAGTTGTACGCTGACATCTTAGCAGGAGGCAGGAAGCCGCACGAGGGAAAAAAGGTTTTTTCCAGAAGACCCTCGGAATGTTTATAGGTCTACAGAAAGGATTATCGCCTCCCTGCTATTGATGTGAGTGTCAACACTGATGTTTAAATCTATTTGCGTGTCCAGAAACGTAGCCGATCTCCCTTAAACCTGTCTTCCATGTCGTCACAGACACAAGTGAAAAAAGCCTCCGCCTAGAAATACCGTGAAGAGCAGCATTCCAAAGAAGGTTGTTTTGACTGTTGGTATATCTCACAATTGAGACGTTAAATGTTTTGCAATAGAATTGTCGTTCTATTTTTACAGCTTCCACAGATTTATCTCGTCTCATTGTAGAAAAAAATATTGATATAATATTGTAACAAAAACGTTTGTGAGTTACAGCTGAGTACTTTCTTTAAAAAGTATAGATCATTTTGTTTTGATTGATTGTCAAGAGGGGGCGCGTCACTCACTTTAGTTTCTACCAGGTTTTGAAAATAACACTTCAGCTTCTGTTACCGGAGTACTAAACTTTGGTAATATTTTCGAGCATTCTTCTATGTGAAACATTTCATATAGCAAATGTATATTATCCGTGAGGGATTCACTACACAAACGCTTTGGATAGTATAATCTCTTTTAGCAGTAATACTGTTCTATTGGCGGGAGGTTTCAACTCCCCCCACATTGCTTGGGGCTTAACGACAGACTCGTGCGGTGCTCAATTATGGGACTGGTCTCGGGGTAATAGTCCTACTCGTCATGACTCAAGTATCCCCACTTTTATCACAGGGATGTCATCCTCATTCTTAGATTTGACATTCTCGGTATCAGGCATTTGCATATCATCTTGGTCGACTGTTGCTGTTGAGAATATTAGTGGTCACAATTCAGTTACATTTGACATTGTTTGCCCACTAATATCTGTTCCTACTAGAAAGCCTACGTGCGTAAAATGCAGTTTTTTTAAAAGATCTTGCGAGGCTTCATGGAGTCTCTGCCTGAACCAGCGGTAAAGCAAAAAGCATTGGGCGTTTGTTCAGTTATACAGAAGTCGCATAGCAAAGCACATTTTGAGTTTTACTCAGTTGAACGATAACATAAGTCGTGATGGTGCATTGATAACTGTGCTCAGGATTTCAGGCGTGTAAAAGCTGCCTAGACAAAGTCATTACAGAATCACTGTTCTAAAAACTGGTCAGATTATAACTTCATTGAAGGTACAATTAAACGTACAGTGGCTAAAGCAAAGGCCGAGTATGATGAAAAGCATTTAGATTTTTTTTAGAAATCACATAACAAAAGAGCTCTATTTAGATTTCTGAAAGAAGTAAAGTAATTCCTCCAGCACAAAACCCTGAATCTATAGTTTTATCGCCTCAGAAAATGAAGCAGTCATTGAAAAGCATAGCTCATGGTTTGGAAAAGCAATTTTCCACTAGTGTTTATCTCTCTTCAGTAATCTCCCGATCAAGGGACAGTTCGTCCGAAATATCGATGAAGGAAGAGTCAGAGGTTGTGAGAATCTTTAGGACGGCGGCACCAGGCCCGGATGAAGTCTCTTCAGCAATGCTGAAAATTTTCCTCAATGAGTCATGGGATGATGTACTTAATATAATAAATTATTCAATTACAAAATCTCGAGCTCCATCTCAATAGAAAATCGCGAAAGTCATCCCTGTTCCAAAACAACCTGGTGAAGGTTACGTTTTAGACAATCTAAGGCCAATTGCACTAATGTCCAGTTTCGTCAAAGGAATAGAAAGAGTCGTGCGCGTTCGTATAATACGATTTGTGGACAGAAAAGATTCTTCGTTCATGTCAAATTGGATTCAGGCAGGGATGTTTCATAATGCCAGCTCATATTGACCTACAAAGTCGCATACATCTGGCACGACGTCAAGGGCAGTATGCAGCTCTAGCTACCCTATACATCACAAAAGGGTATGATAGTGTCGAACATAGCGTACTAGTCAATCAATCAATCATCAATGAAACTTTATTTTCAGGAATAGATATATGCAATTACAGGGATTATTTGGACCGATAGCCTAAAGTGGCTAGTGGACGGTCCAATACAATGTGCATCATAAAAAAGTGTACTGGTCAGCTCTGAGGTAACAACATAAAAAAACAAAAAAAACAATCATATAATACAGATAACACAGTAATACATTTTTTCCTGCAGATATGCATACTTATTAGCTTGCAGCTAGTTTGTATAGATAGGCACTTACTAAAAAAATACAATGAAAATCGATTCAAACACACACATGCTTACATGTCTTGACACCACAGAAAAAATGATTTACATGCCATGCTGAAATTACGGGCCGTTTTAATCTCTAGGGGGACCGTGTTCCATATTTTTATTCCATTAAACTGTATCAAACTTTCTCCGTAAACATTAAAACATTTGGGCAGATTGAAATTACCATTCGAAGCATATCGCGTATTGCGTTTAGGAATTGAAAAAAGATCAGCAGGCAAAGGTGAATTTCTATTAATTATGTTATTTACTAAAACGGCAATTTTGTAGTCACGCAACATCGGAACCGAGAGAATGCGTTGTGATTGGAAAATATTACTTACTGATTCACCTTGGCTTATGATTTTCAGTGTACGCTTTTGAAGTCGTTCAAGAGTTTTTAGGCCCCGCCGTGGTGGTCTAGTGGCTAAGGTACTCAGCTGCTAACCCGCAGGTCGCGGGTTCGCATCCCGGCTGCGGCGGCTGCATTTCCGATGGAGGCGGAAATGTTGTAGGCCCATGTGCTCAGATTTGGGTGCACGTTAAAGAACTCCAGGTGGTCGAAATTTCCGGAGTCCTCCACTACGGCGTCTCTCATAATCATGTGGTGGTTTTGGGACGTTGAACCCCACATATCAATCAATCAATAGTTTTTAGATAACTGTTGTACGTCACACCCCACGATTCCAGACAGTAACCTATGTGACTGTCAGCCAAGGGCGTAGCCAGAAATTTTTTTGGGGGGAGGGGGGGTTGATACAGACTCGACGGGAAGAGAAGGGGGGCACTGGCATCAGATTTTTTCTGTGACATCACTAACGGCGGTAGTTGAAACAGAGGTGCACATGTCTATCAATTCATAAGTTGCACTGTGACAATTCATAGCATTGAAGTACTCCAATCGTATAGGTTTTATCGTGCTCTCTGCTAGGGCAAGGTAATCACTAAGGAGAAATGTTCACTTGTTCTCAATCGAAAGTGCACGTGCGACCGGTCTATTCCTACGCACATAAAGCTTGGTCGCTGCGCATATGCACTAAAGCACTTGTAAGTAAAAGCACTCAGTAATTAAATACTCAGTAGCTCTCTTCACTCGGCTTCCTGAAACGATAGCGTAGAGGCAAGGTGTCTTCCATTGATTGCAAGCGTGCAGCCGACTTTTTTTAAAACTGAACAGAATCAGAACTGTACAGAATATTTCAACACGCAGCAGAAGTGCATTCATGTTTCCAGCACTTACAGCAGCGTGAACGGGAGAAGCCTCATACCACAGAAAATATGCAGTGATCTGTTCCCCAGTGATGAAGGATTGAACTGCGGAGTTGCTCAGAGCATAATTCATCATAATCCATTTCTCAGAACACGTGAACTACGGTGAGAACTGCCAGTGCATGCAACACTAGTTAATTTTACTTAAGGTCTATTTTGCACCTTCCATGCCGGTTGGTTGTCTATTTCAAGCATTCTGATGCGAGTCGTCAAATTTCACTACTGCCATTGTCTCCTTCGCGTTCATTATCGCTTTTGGTATTTCATCACAATGCAACAGCAACTACCAACCTTCCTTATGAGCGCAATCGTAAGTTGAGACATCTCGCGCGCAAAGTAAGACGCTAGGCGAGTTTGACCTTACCGGCACCTGAAAGGAAGCAAAGGAAGTGTATGACGGCAAATCTTTCCGCCAGGCGAGAAACGAGATCTAGTGTTTAAGGTGCAACTTTACAAGCCTACGCATCGTCGCTAAAGTTCTCGTTTCTCGCATTCAGAGTCACTGCTCGAACTTTGCTGAGCTCGTTGCGGCCCAGCAATGCGAAGTCACCCTCATGAAATACGCTGCCTATGCGTATTGCTTGGTAGTTCATGTCCTGGGTCGATCAGCGCCCTTCTATTAGACTCGGTGGTCGCGCCGAAACACCGCACAGTATAACGCTTTATGATTATTTTCAGAAAAGCCCGCTGCTCTCAGTGCACACCTGTAAATTGGCAAAAATGAGAATGGCACTTGGCACAGGCCGGCAGCTTCATTGCAGTTACGTTCCAGTGGCTGGCGTTGAAGAGCACTTTAGACTTTCAGTATTTCTGGCCTTTTTTAGACTATTAAATGCGAAGCATTCCTTTGCGAACTTCGGTGACATTGAGCGTATCTATCTATCTATCTATCTATCTATCTATCTATCTATCTATCTATCTATCTATCTATCTATCTATCTATCTATCTAGCCGCCTACGACTTTTAGCTCACCTGGCCGTTTCAATAATAGTATTGACACCAAACTTGGTGTGGCGTAACATGACTGTATGAAGAACTAATTTGATTAGTCATAATATGAAAATTATGACATGTATGTCGAGAATGTTATGATATACAATTTTTGATCCTGCAGCACTTGCGGTGGTTTCGTTTACATGGCATGTCGAAAACCACGTATATAAAGACATGATTGCATGGCGAACACAAGCGACAGACCCATGAAATCATTACATGACAATTAGAAACATAAAAATCATGACATACCAGCCATGTAACCACATGACTACATGCCACACTAATGATGCGCTCGCGGCCATTTCGCAAGTATCGCATAAACCTAATTTGGTATTATGGTACGTGAATGGTTGACGAAGCCATCTGACAGGTGCAAGCACGATAATCATGAGATGCGTTTCATTTCACAACATAACTAAATTCGAGGCTCATGATGCGCTGGCGGCTGTTTTCCTAGCTTCACTTGTATCAAATATGGTATAACGGGACGTGAATGGACGACGAAGGTATGATACTGGTGCCAACATGATAAACATGAGATGCGTGTCGTGTAACCACATGACTACGTGCTATGCTCATGATGCGCTCTTGACCGTTTCACTAGCATCACATGTACCTAACTCAGTTTTACGCGACGCGAATGGACAACTTAGGTAAATGACAAATCCAAACATAATAATCACAACATGCCTGTCATGTGAGAACATGACTACATGCCACTGTCAAGGCGCCAATAAATTTCGACGTGACGCAGTGCGCGTGCTCGCCGGCGTTCATTTCGTTGCGTCATGCCAGCGTTTACATGCCAGGCGTCGGTCCTGCCATATACTCGCATGCGCGCGCCGCGCTGCGTTGCTTTGACGCGTGCGCGTTTCAGCACGTCGGGCATCCCTCCGTCACAAAAAGAGAGAGACGCAGAGTTGTCTGAGTAGCACATTATCATAGAGTAATGTTACTCCATTGCATCAGTACGAAATGCAGCATGTCGCATTTCACGCCGGTTGCCATCGGGCCGCGCCGACGGATGCTCGTCGCACCTGGCGTCAGACTATAGAGTGCTCGCGTTTTGCAAACGTAGTGTCGCTGTGCCCAGCGTGCACACGTGTCAACGCTACATTACAGAATAATGGGCCTTTCGTGATGCGCTCGTGGCCATTTTGCTAGCTCCACATATACAAAAGTTATGGTTACACGACGTAAATAATGATGAATTATATGACTAGTGCAAACATGATAATCCTGACACACGTGTCATGTAAGAACATGACAACCTACCACCCTCATAGCGTGCTCACGGCCGTTTTGCTAGCTCAACATATACTTAATTTGGTATCACGTGACGTGAATAGATGATGAAGGCAAACTACACAGCAAAAACATGATAATAATGACACGGAACTTCTGTACGGCACTATTCACATCCACTTCGTAACGTTGTCTCGATTTTAAAATGTCATATCATCAATTCTCATTCGCGCTTCACACATCATCAATACTAACAGTACGTGGGTCTGCCATTTTTTATGACCACTTCAATGAGCACCTTGAAACGCATCGGCACACTTTGGAGATGCTTTCTTCTCTTCTGCCACCAAACAATCTCGAATCTGCTACTCTTGCACTGCTGAGAAGTTTACTGACGTGTATACTCGAACATAATCTCAACTTCAGCATTGCAAATGTTGTGTGCATGCCTGCGATGCAAGCGGTTGCGATTGCCCAGAGGTATTCTTCCCAAACGTGCCCCATCTTATAAGGATTCCGGCAACTCCGCTGGTGAGCACAGCTCAAGCAGAACGCTAATTTTTATCGCTGAGACACCTAATGCTGTACCTAAGATTTAAAACAACACAAGAAAACTTGTTTAGCATCGCTCTGTGAACATCAACCGTGAAATACTAGTCTGTCTTTTAGCGGAAACGTAGTCGACATCAGCTGTATGAGTGTGTATTATCAATCATTTGCGTGAGCCTACTCAAGTTTGAAAGTTAACTGAAGATATTATTGAATTGAGATGCCCTGAACAACAGCAGAAGCATAGTTGTCAATGATCAATTATTGGTGTTTAACATCTGATGGGCGACTTCAATGCCAAGGTAGAGAAGAAGCACGCTGGAAAGCAGGTGGCAGGAGAATGTGGCAAAGCTACTAGAAACGCCAGAAGGTTGCTATAAGTAAAATTTGCAGAAGGCAATGTTTTACGGTTCTTGAAAGCCTTGTACCGAAAAGGAGGAAATCGTAAGTGGACATGGAGGAGCCATAATGGCGAAAGTAAAACGAAGTACACTCTATGCTGAGTGCACACCCCCACATCGCGCAGGATGTGGAAGTGCTTGGCAAGGTACAATGCAGTGACCATAGAATCGTACGGTTTCAAACTTACCTAGACTTGAAGAAGAAATGACAGAAACTGCGGCGCAAAAGCCAATAAATGAGCTAGCACTGAGAGAGGAAGTACAGGAAATCAGATTCTCGCTTCAGATTAGGTACTCGGCTCCTATCGAGGAAATCAGATCAGCGTTGGCGCATTGAATGATAATCTGATGAGTGTCATTACAAAGTGTACAGTGGAAGATGAAGGTACGGTAGTTGGACAGGACACTGACAAGCTATCTCAGGAGACAAATAGTCGCATCAAGAAACGTCAAAGCATGAAAGCTTCAAGCAAAACAGCCGAAATAGAACTGCAGAGCTGTCGAAGTTTATTAAGAAGCGTTAGGTATCTGATGTAAGAAGGTATAACAAAGAGAATATTGAACACCCTCTGAGGAGCGGATGAAGCGTCGAAGCAGTGAAGCGGAAACTTGGGATAGGCAAAAATCAGATGTACGCATTAAGAGACAAGGAAGACAAAGTAACTACAATTATGTATAGGATAGTAAAATAGCGGAGGAGTTTCACAGAGATCTGTACAGTAGCTGGGACAATCACAACCTTAATTTAAGAACTAGTAGTAACAGAGAGGGCATGCCACCAGTGATGATTGAAGAATTCAGAAAGCCTTGGAGGGAATGCAAAAAGGCAAAGCTGCTGGTGAGGACCAGGTAACGCCAGATCTACTCGCCCAGCCGCGGTGGTCGAGTGGCCAAGGTACTCGGCTGCTGACCCGCAGGTCGCGGGTTTGTACTCCAGCTTTAATCGTTGAACGCCTCAGCAATATCGTTTACCTAGTTCGCACCGAGCTCAAAATGGCTTGTGTAAGTGAAACTTTTGCATACGGCTAAAATCTGTGCAATGATTAGCATGCTTCAAACCAAGGGAAATCGGAAATGGTACGCATGAAGTCTTTCCGACCTTACTACGCATACACTACGTGGGTATAAGAAAAAAGGCACAGTGAAGTGTGCGCCTTTTGTGGCGGGTGGCCTGCTTTAACTCATGAAGTAATCATAATCACATCTTGTGATTCCCGATTGCTACGTACGCTTGTACCACGCATTATTACTGTGATATTGCATGTTGTATTGCGAAGCATGCATACAGGAATCGCGGGGGGTTAAAGTACTTAAGCTGGCGTGATTGCATTTACAAGCAGAGAAATTTACTTCCATTGCTTTTCCAAGCAGACACGCCGCTCTGTTTTAGAGTACCCGCTTGGCACGTAAAGGACCTGGGTTCAATGTCCGCTAAGACCCAAATGACGCGGGTTCAATGCCGACTCTAACTCGGGATATTTTTATATTTGTTTTATTTGCGTATTAACCGATTTTCCGGTCACACATACCACCATAGTTTTTCTCTCACAACCAACGACGTCAACACCGGAATTTTTTCGTAACGAGTTCTTAAGGCTATTGCGTTAAAATGGCCCAATTTCAAGCAGACAAGTTGAACACTTATTAAGTTACACAATACAGTGAAATTTCTCTTGGGTCATGCGACACATGGATTACTTCGTGATGAAAAATTCTAGAAAAAGTTATGTGCATGACTTTATTGCTGTAACAAGGCCCAAAAAAAAAAGCGAAGGCCAATAAGCCATGCTGAATTGAGCTTTTTTTAATGTGTAATGACAATATCTTCATTTCTTACATTCAATGAAGATGGCTAGTGATTCACTGTTCGAGGGCCACTTCTGACCAAAGGTTTGGAAGTTATTCTTAAAATTTTTATTGGCATAATTTACATAATGATAAAGCTACACTTTAGAACAGGTTTATAAAAATCGCTCCTTTTAACCGACATTGCCGGGTGGCTCATTCAAATGAGATATTCCAAAGGCACTGGCGATGTTTACGCATAAAGCACACATACACTAACACCAATATTAACGGAAGAAACGGTGGAAAGATCGGCCGTTTGTCTTTAGCGAATGCTAGTCTGGTAAAGAACGGATCGCAAGTAAAAGCTGCAACACCTTGAGGAAGACAAAACGAGCTCTTTGGCATGGTAAGCTGCGGCACACGTATCCCAAGAGACATCAAGAGCAGACACACTTTAGGAACAACATTCCCACCCCTTAACCACTCCGACGTGGGTGACGGATGATGGTGCAAGCACTGGCTGCACTTCCGTTTTATCGATTGACCCGTGCTGTATCTGGCACCGCATCTTTCAATGCCCACTATTGATGCAGCGCCTGTATCATCGCCAAAACAAAAAAACGTCGCTATACATGCACTGACAATGATTTTTGTGTGGAATTCAATCATATGGTTATACACTTCTTTTCTTCTTGCCAATCACCATTCTATTTGTTACGTAGCCCCACCATTAGAGGATAAGGAATATATGATGCTAGTTACAGAGAGGACCCTTCGGCTACAAACACTCGTGAGTACGACGAGGCTGATTCAATATTCAAAATTTATTGTGTAGCCGTACTTAGTCTTCGTATTGTAGATTGCAGAACAACAAATTCGAAAGCTCTTGGCAACCACCCTACCATCGATGGGGGTGATACCTGTATCAGTTACGAATATTACATCCTCAGGGGATATCGAGCAGCCGTATACTGCCCATCATTTATGCAAACATCTCGTGGACGAAAATAAGAACATTTTCTTCTTAACTAGTCATGAGCATCTGTATTTAAAAACATTTTATAAATCAACGTTTAACGTACGACGGAGGAAACTGCACTGTCTGACGCTTAAGGCTTTACGCCACAAGTTGACTGTCTTCCTGAGCATTGCAGCGGATAATTCGTGCAGCTTCTGGATTTTGTATTTTGGTCAGAACATTTTCGTGGGCCTTGTTATACTCAATAGAACCTCGGAAGGCAGCAAATGAACAAATACCCCATGCAATCAGGGGCATAGGTTGAGATATTTTTGAAGCGGGTATGATGTTGCAATACATTGATCCTACATGGGGTCCAGGCAGGAAATGTCAATTTAGCACTGTGTATGCAATGGCAAAAAAAAAGCTCAGGGGCAGAAGCATGAGCTTGGTGTGCCACTTTTATACCGCTGACTTCAGTAGACACCACTGTGGCATTTTCGCGGTGTCTAGAGTGACTAAAAAGTAGGAAGTAATTTAACCGAAGTTTTGCTTCACGCAGGGGCATGAATGCCTTGGTTTGTTTCTTCTGAGGTCCTAACCATTCAAATAAGACACAAAAATACTACCCGCCAAAAATATAGAATTTATGGCTAACTGGATTAAGCACACATTCACTACACGATTGCCCGGACCTTTAGAGTAAAAAAAAGGAAAAGAAACTACCAATTACTTTTGAATATCTAATAGGTTGTGGCTGTAAATTATGGAGCCGTTAAAGAAATAAAAATCAAATAAAACATAGTCAACTTTTGACTGCGTTGATCTCCCTCCAATACTATAACTGTAACGTCGGTGATGATGCGTGGTGCTTTAAGGCGCAAGGGCGAATTGATGGACAAAGAGTGTCTTTTCAGTAAACAACAGATGGCAACAAACGCGAGGCTGTAGAGAGGCCTAAAGTTTCTTGTGGTAACGCGGGTAAAACGTAAAAGTGATGAAAATATTGATTGATTGATATGTGCGATTTAACGTCCCCAAGCTACCATATGGTTATGAGAGATGCCGTAGTGAAGTGCTCCGGAAATTTCGACCACCTGGGGTTCTTTAACGTGCACCCGAATTTGAGCAGATGGGCCTAAACATTTTTGCCTCCATGGAGAATGCAGCTGGCGCAACCGGGATTCGATCCCGTGACCTGTGGCTCAGCAGCCGAGTAACTTAGCCACTATGCCAACGCGGCGGGGCAGTGAAAAAATCACGACAGCGACGTGAATTCAGCGCAGGGAGAGTGAATGGTGAAAGGTCGTAATAATATAACCAAGGTGAAGTTGTAGTCGCCGCAACCACTACCTCGGTACAAATGTCGCGCTACGAATCAGCTCAGTATAGGGGGTGAAAGATATGCATATAATTTGAAAACATAAACAGTGATGCCAGTTTGAAAAGCGCATCCCCACTCATGAGCATGACAGGATGTAGTGGGAGCTGCTGCCGATAGGGTAATGAAAATTGCTGTTTTCTTAAAGCATCTAACTCGCACTGAACATGGTTGTGGAGAACCGAAAATTGTTCTCCACATCTTTCTGAAAAATGGCGTAGCATGTGTATGTCAGTGCGTAGCATGTGTATGTCCTTGTCCTAATCTGGTGAGTGGGAATTATGCAGCGTGAGATAGGTATGGCGGCCATTTCCCTAGATCTGGGTTGAAAATATTAAGCTCATTTTTTGCCTTCCTGCCCCACAATTACTGGCAATGATCCGTTAGATTTATTTCAAGATAGCTTTTCAGGTGAAGCCCAGGAAGTGCAATGACCGTATTGGCAGTCCTTTGCAGTGCGGATGCAGCTAGGTGGTCCGCCAACACGCTTCCTTGGATCTCACGGTGCCCGGGAACCCAGCACAGTGCTGTTGGTGTGTAGACCGTGCACAACAGCATAGACCATGCACAGTTGTGTGCATACACAAATAAGGACCGGGTACTTGTGGCTTTAGATTGTTTTAAGGCTTTTGCCACACTCAGGGCATCATCATATATTCTGAGTTCTGTAGTTGTAGTTCAATATGTTTTATGGACTCAAGTATTGCATATGCTTCTGCAGTAACAATGCTAATATTTGTGTACAGAACGCCGACGTCTGAAAAAGATAGATCAATGGCTGCGCATGAGACAGAAGTGAGAGACTTAGATGCATCTGTCAAGTATGCCGGGTAGATGTACCTTTGTTGCATTTCAAGGAAGTACTTATGGATATATGCAAGAGGAGAGTGTTTTGAAACATAAATGAAGCAAAGATCCCTGTACACGAGCTACCACTGCCATTGCGGGAGATTTGCATAGAGATAGCAAGCAGTGTACTTGAAAGGGCACACCGATTTCCTCAGCTTGACCCATCACACGAGGTGCGTTGGGCTCTCGTAGCGAAGGACAGTTATGAAAAGAATTGAAGTGGGCGAATCATTGATTGTCGACTGTGAAGGATTTTTCGTGTTTGCTTGCGTTAGTATTCCGAAAATATGAAAATGATAAACCGCACCTCGGAAAATGGAGTGACCGCTCATTCGCCTGTCCGCGGGTGCAAAAAACACCTGTAGAGAGGCGAATGCCTAGATGATGGACAAGATTAAGCCTCTTTAAGGCACTTGGTGAGGCGGAATGATAGATAATTGCCCCATAGTCTAAGCGAGTGCATATGAGGCTTTTGTACAGATCTATCAGACACTTCTTGTGAATGTCCCACGTAGTGTGTGACAAAACATTTAGGATATGCATTGTTTTGATTCACTTTTTTTCAAGTCCCTATTGTGCGATATGAACGTTAGCTCACTATCCAGAAGTGAGTGTCAGAACTTGTGCTCTGTCTTTACGGAGAGACGTTGAACATGAATATCAATATCTAGGTCGAGATGAAGGTCTCGCTTCAGGGAGAACACGAAGTAGGTGCGTTTTTGAGCCATAAAACTGAAACCATTCTTTTCTGCTCAATTTTTTATCTTGTTCAGACCTAGGTGAATCTGCCCCTCGCACATTATCAGATTGCATGACTTAAAACCAATTTTTTCATCATAAATAAATGAGCGATACAACAAATTGCGTTCGTCTTAAAGACTCAAGGAATTCAACTTGATAATAAAAAGAGTACAACTAAATACACCACATTTCAGCACTTCCGTCTCTCGCACAAGTGTCTTATACAGCACATTATTCACCCGTACACAAAACGTTCAGTTGCATATTGTCGCGGGTTATAAATGACAGGGGGTTTATTTAAAAACACGCACAGTGGGACTTGTAGAGACGCTCTCAGAGAAGGCCACTAAGATTGTCGTCTTCTTCACTCTGCTGCGCTGCGCCTCTCGAGCAAATCCGCGTTCTTCGTTGTCGTCGCTATCTCGCCGCTAAATGCAGCTATGCACGTGGCATTACCCTCCCGCCATAGTGAGCGTCGTCCCGACGCTCAACAGGTAGAGATGCGGCCATCGAGTGTTTACATCACTGAGAGTGGTAAAGTTTCATGCGGACCACGTGCACTGTCTCAGGCAGATGCTGGCGACGTTTTGAACAGAAGGCGGCGTCGGGCACGACTTCGTACGTCACGTCGCTAAGACGACGCAGAACCTTGTAGGGTGCGAAGTATCGGCGTAGAAGTTTCTCTGAGAGGCCTCGTCGTCGTACAGGAAACCAAATCCAGACTCTGTCTCCTGGTTGATAAATGACGAATCGATGGCAAAGGTTGCACCGTTGGGCGTCAAGTTGCTGCTGGTTCATTATTCTGACGCGGGCAAGCTGCCTTGCTTCTTCGGCGCGCTCAGTGAAGTCTGCGGCGTCTGTCTCTGAATCATTGCAATCGTAAGGCAGCATGGCGTCAAGCATTGTCGTAACTTCTCTGCCATGAATTAGTGCGAACGGCGTCATTTTTGTTGTTTCCTGGCGCGCCGTATTATACGCAAATGTGGTGTACGGCAATATTCGGTCCCAATTCTCGTGTTCTACGTCGACGTACATGCAAAGCATGTCAGCGATTGTCTTGTTAAGTCTTTCTGTAAGCCCATTAGTTTGTGGGTGGTAAGCTGTCGTCTTCCTATGCGCTGTGCCACTGAGCGTAAGCACAGTGCGCAAAAGCTCGGCTGTAAACGCGGTACCTTTGTCTGTTATGACGACAGCTGGAGCACCATGTCTCAGAACAATGTTCTCAATGAAGAACTGGGCCGCTTCAGCTGCAGTGCCACTCGCGATTGCCTTGGTCTCCGCGTATCGGGTGAGGTAGTCCGTCGCCACTATAACCCATTTGTTGCCGCTGTCCGATGTTGGGAATGGGCCCAGCAGATCCATTCCGATTTGAGAAAATGGGGTTTCTGGCACGGGCACAGGATGTAATAGCCCAGCGGGTTTGACAGGTGGTACCTTGCGCTGCTGACAGTCAATGCATGTTCGGACGTAATGTTTAACCTCTACTGTGATTCTTGGCCAGTAATATTATTCTTTGATGCGTGTCAGTGTTCTTGTGAAACCGAGGTGGCCCGCAGTGGCTTCGTCATGACAGGCTTGTAAAATTCCGCTGCGGAGAGCTCCAGGAACTACCAGCAGATAGCTTCTACCTGTTGATGAAAAGTTCTTTTTGTACAGAATTCCGTCCCGTAAACAGAATGACGATAAGTTCTTCGAAAACACTCTTGGTGCATTGGCGGCTCGTCCGTTCAAGAATTCTATAAGCGAGTTGAGCTCCCGATCATCTTATTGTTGCCGAGAAACGATAGCTGCATCAACAACTCCTAAAAAACTTGGGAAATCATCATCCTCTATAGCCGGTGATTCAATCGGTGACCTTGATAAACAGTCGGCGTCTAAGTGTTGCCTTCCGGACTTGTAAACTACGGCCATGTCGTACTCTTGGAGCCGTAAGCTCCATCGTGCTAACCGTCCAGATGGGTCTTTCATGTTGGTCAACCAACAAAGAGAGTGATGGTCGCTTACGACTTGGAAAGCGCGGCCATATGAGTACGGGCGGAACTTCGCAACTGCCCAAACGACGGCCAGACACTCCTTCTTCGTTGTTGCGTAGTTGGACTCGGCGCGTGTCAACGTTCTGCTAGCGTAGGCAACCACTCTCTCCACACCATCTTGGCATTGGACACGAACAGCACCTAGGCCCACATTGCTGGCGTCTGTATGGATGGCTGTTGGTGCATTCTCGTCGAAGTGAGCGAGGACAGGTGGAGTTTGTAGACGCTGTCACAGCTCGTTGAATGAAGCTTCTTGCTCTTCACCCCATACAAATGCGATGTCTTCCCTTGTAAGGCGGGTGAGTGGAGAGGCGATGTGTGCAAAGCCTGCTATAAATCGCCGGTAGTAGGCGCAGAGACCCAGAAAACGCCTGACCGCTTTCTTATCAACAGGCCTTGCGAACTTTGCGACGGCTGCTGTTTTATCTGGGTCAGGCTTCACACCTTCGCGACTGATCACGTGTCCCAGGAACTGGAGTTCTTCGAAGCCGAAGTGGCAGTTTTCCGGTTTGAGTGTGAGTCCAGCGGACCGTATGGCTTGAAGGAAGGACAGTAGCCGCTTTAGATGCTCTTCAAACGTGGCCGAAAAAACGATCACGTCGTCGAGGTACACAAGGCATGTTTTCCATTTCAGGCCGGACAGAATGGTATCCATTAGTCTCTGAAACGTGGCTGGGGCTGAGCATAGACCGAAAGGGAGGACTTTGAATTCATAAAGCCCGTCTGGCGTCACGAAGGCGGTCTTTTCTCGGTCGCGCTCATCTACGTCTATTTGCCAGTATCCACTTTTAAGGTCCATTGACGAGAAGTAGCACGCATGCCGTAGCCTGTCCAAAGAGTCATCGATCCGTGGTAATGGATAAACGTCTTTTTTTGTAACATGGTTCAGCTTACAATAATCGATGCAGAAACGCAAGCTGCCGTCTTTCTTTTTCACGAGTACCACTGGCGATGCCCAAGGACTTTTTGATGGTCGGATAACGTCATCCTCTAGCATCTTCTTGACTTGCTGCTGGATTACCTCACGTTCTTTCTGAGCGACGTGATATGGGTTCTGTCGGATTGGCCTTGCTGTGTCTTCCGTAATTATACGATGCTTAGTCAGAGGCGTTGTGTGGACACACACACACACACACACACACACACGCAGATATATATATATATATATATATATATATATATATATATATATATATATATATATATATATATATATATAAGAAAAAAAGCTATACTAAAGGGCTCGTTTTTCATGTTTTTACACAATAATAATGAGATCTAAAAGACAATAATGCCAAGGAAGGTATAGGGTAGTTATTAGGCCAATTGTAATGTAAATGAGAAGTAAGAAATGTGGGTGAAAAGACAACTTGCCGTAGGCAGGAGGTGTCAGCACCTTGGCTATTGCCAAGGTTCCGACGCCTCCAAATGACATCATTTACAGAAGGGTCAAGACTACTAAGAAAATGTATTTAGTCACTACTGTATTAACCAGAGAACTACACAACTGGGCAATTATGCTTGCAACAAATTGTTTATGTTATCACCCACTCTATTGCTCCAAGTGTTGTCTTTCTTTCAGTATGAGGCGTTCTAATTCACGGAAAAACGTATAGTCCTCAGCATGCAAGATTCACTCTGACGAAACTGATTCAGAAGCACTTTGTAAAACACCCATTCGTCGAGCTGAAGTGCCATTTCGCCTCTCATTTTAGGCGCTTTACATACTGAAGAGCCAACGAACGTTTTCGATACTCGTGTGTGCGTGTCCTTCTTTGTTTGTGTGCTTCTTTGTACGCCAGTGGCCACAGTTTAATTTCATGCACGTGGTCTTCTTGCTTTCGCCAGGACAGACATGTGCCAACTCTGGCGGAGACTTTGAGATTTGTGACCGTGAAGTGAGGAGTCTCTGGGACGCTCCAGTGCCGTGCCCGTAAAGTGCGACATTAACTGGGCCATTGATGGCGAGTGCATCCATTCATCGCAAAATATTCAAGACCACTGCCGGACGCTCCGCGTCTGACGTGAAGTTCGGGCTTTACATCTAACGAGCAAGGCTTCGAGATAGTGAAGAGTAGAGTGGCACAAGATGACATAATAACTTACCCTCGTTCAGCCAGAATGGACTTTGAAGAAGCCCCCTTCGTGCGACCACAACGTAACGTCACCATTGGATCGGGATTCATGCTGAAACTACGTGTCTGGACAGCGGCTATTCTATAAAGTCATGTATGGGAGAAAGTTGAGTACTATGAAGCCTCCGCTGTGTATCTCCGGAACAAGCTTGGTACAAATGCCAATAATGACAGGGGAAGTGAAAGTGGCTCTAGTGAAAGTTGCTGTGGAGGCGCCATCTCTTCTGGTGGAAGCCGACATGTGGCTTTCAGAGAGGGCTTTTGCAGTGTGCGCTTGCGGTGGCGTAACGAATTAAACTTTTCGTGTTAATACACAACGCTGCTCCAGCGGCGCACATGATCCAATACACGCATGCACCGATTTCATGCTTTTTGTGCCAGACATACTGCAGCTCATAAAAATTAAAAGCATCGCCAACGTATAAGGAACACAGTGTTACTGGGAAAAGTTTGTGAAAACGAAGCGCAAAGGTATACATACAGCAAAGGTATACATATATGTACACCTTTGCGCTTCGTTTTTTTCTTTTTTTTTGTTACGTGAAGACTGTGGTGTTGCACTGGTGTCTAAAGTCGCAGTGTCATTGACGGTAGCTTGGAAAGCACGTGATTTTGTCGTGAAACAAATGTTGTTTTATGGACTCCCAAAACCTGAGCACTCGCTATGAGAATCGAATACGAGAGAAGTTTATTGAAGCCATGGTGCCCGTTATATCCAGTGTTCGGCAATATGCTTCAACGAAGTCGAGCTACGCTACACTATACAGACTCAGTCACAGTGAAAATACGTGAAGTTTATTGCAACCATGGTGGCCGTGATTGTATTGTGGAGTCTAATTACATAGATATTTCTCCAAAATAATATCGACGAATGGGTTTATTCAGAGAAGCGGATATTGGTCGCCATTGATCTCTCCTTGATTTTTCGTTCACGTGAAATTTAATTTGTCGTTTTTTGACGAAAAGCGAATATTTCAGACTGTTTTGTATTGGCGATATCACAATCTGAGTGCTAAAGGAAATTACCTACAACCTTGGTTAGGTCGTTCTTGCCAAAGAAAAGGGAGCGGTAAATGCATTTTGATGTCAATGAAAAAGATACCCCACAACATGAAACAAATGGCGCAATGAACCGGAATGTTCTCTACCCTAAAGGTACGTCTGATGCAACTAGAAAGGTCAAAAGCCCAGCCTAATAGAACAACCGCGGCATAAGTAAAACTGTTCCTACTTACCCTAAATCAGTAATATCTTAGTAAACGGATACTTGCAGTACGCAAAATGCTGAACAAAATAATCGAAGTATGAAAAGTTCACTGTGGAAGTTCGAGAGTTTCCGGAAGCCAAGCTCCCCCAGGGAAAATAAATAGGTTGGTGGCGCACAAGCCACGAATAATTCTCTTACAGAAAACACTCAGGTGAGGAAAGCTCTCCGTATGGGGCTATCGTTCAAATGTGTAAAAGGTGATAAAGTTAAAAGAAGTGCACTTTTATTGAAAACGTTATCTTGTACGTGGTATTCTTATCTACTCATCTTAAGCATTATCATCAGCCTACGTGAATTCACAGTTATACTTATGCCTACTCACATGCGTTCTGAAGCAGTATCAATTATACAAGAGTTATTTAAACAAATTTTGACAAAAGCCGTGAATTAGTTAGAGGGTTGCCTTGAACACGACCTTTACGCCAACTATCTTAGAGTTGTTCGTGACCATTTTATTCTATGTCGTGACATCTTTCAACAAAAATGTTCTTACTTATTTGTAATTACTCATAACTCGCACTCCAAAGTACAGTACTAAAATACATCAAAAATAAAAGCACCGATTACATGAGATATTGGTGTTACATGTCATTGATAACGTGGTCGAACAAGCTAATAAGAGGCTAAACACCTAAGAAGTCCACTAACTCGGACTCAGATCGTGGCGTATGCCGGAGTCGGAGCGAGTTCAGGGGAGTTTGGTGAGCTTGAGTCAAAGTGACTTCGCTTGATAAAGATTTTCGTTAGCAGAGTCCAAGTGCGCCCAGCAGGGGAAAACTTTGGTAAAACGACATCTGAGTAAATCCTAAGCATGAAATATGTTTGAGTGGGGAACAAACAAAGACAACCGGCACATATGAATATTCATTAAGAGGTTCTGAAAATTGTTGAAGTGATAAAAAAGAACAATTCTGAGCAGCTATTGCAGGCTTCTATAGTTGAAGAAAAATTCAGTGGGGGTTGAAAAAGCTCGAAATCTGGAAAATCTGAGATATGAATATAGAGTGCTGAAAAGAAAACATATAAAAAAGTTGTGCAGTGATTTTAGGCATTCAAGCTGGCAGCGCTTTGAAATTGTAGTGGGACCTAGCTGGGGAAGGAAATACCTTGGGGCGAAATTCATGTCATATCTCTTGCATATTAAGTGCGCAGATCTTTTTCGAACACATTCAAGTTTGTTGATGTCCGAGTTTTTTTGGCGGTTTTAAATCACACTTCCATATTCAAGAATAGGGCGAATAACAGTTTTGTAGGTAAGAAGTTTGGTTTTCTGAGGAGCAGGATGGGGCGTACAATGAAAAAGTCACAACATATTAACAGAGTCAAAAATCAATAATGGGGCAAAGCAGTCATCAGTTTGTCCACGCTTTCGTCTATTTATTCTTCCGTGGGTCGGTGCGTTTGTCTGTCTCTGCATTAATCCACGCATCCGTCCGTGCGTTTGTCCATCTATGAATTCGTCAATCCGTCCGTAAGTGAATTAGACAGACATATAGGCAGACAGACGACGGACGGACGCGGCCAATGAATAATTCACGGTTTGCCGATAAAAGCCTCCGAAGCTTGGCCGTTCTCTTCATCATTTACACCATAGATATGCTGTGAGGTGGTTACTACATACATTGGTAGTGGTAACCTATGCATGTAACCCACATGCAGTTGACAACCGACCTACGCCTTAAGGAGCTTCGCCCCTAAAAACGCTAACTCCTAAGGGCTTCGTTGGTTTTGAGATCACTATATCTAGGCCATAATAAGTTACGTGTCATAAGAATAACAAGGTACTTATATTCGGGCATCCTACACAGACTAACATTGTTTAAACCATACTCAAAATCAACTGGCATGAACGTGTCGCAAATGACTAAATGAGTGTCTTGGAGAAGTTCTTAATCGTTCGCCAAGATTTACACCATTTCGAAAATGAGAAAATGAATTCTTAATAATAAATTATTCAGTAAAATATTTAACAGTATAATATAGAAAGCAGTCACCTGCCAAAAGGCATATTTCCACAGGGCTGTGCAAAGGGAGAATATTATGATAAAGTGGGAATAAAAAGGGTCCTAACACATAACGCTGGGAAGCTCCTGACTAAACCAGCATTGAAGCTCAGTTAGTAGAGTTGAAACAAACATATCGTGAACGCTGCATAAGAAAGACGGATATGCGGTCAACCAACGATGCATTTTTTTAGCATGAGGAACAATTTGTGTAACAATTTAGGTTGAATCCCAGTGTCGAAGGCCTGGGCGAAACCAATTAATATACAATCAACCTGGTCACCTATGTCTGAGCTTGTCTGAGTGAGCGTCGCAATTTTCGCCGATGTGTGACTGAGAGCACAGCCTCCCGTCAAAGTCGCTACACACAACACTAAGTCACGTCGCTGTGCCGCCAAGCACCACAAGAAGTAACGTGGGTGATGAGTGGTACTCTCTGGTATATCATAATATAATGCTGAGAGAGCCGTAAGTAGCCCTGTTTAGAGACAATCATAATTTACAGACTAAGAAAACGTTATAGAAAAATTGAAAGCGTGAATCGAGTTGAGGGAAGTGCTAGTACTTTCTGCACCCCTCTCGTGTGCAATCGTCTGATCCTTGTACGTCTCACGATAGTGTTTCCCAATTCTCATTTATGAGAACATTTAGTGAACAAAAATGTCGCCCTATATGCGCAAATACGTTTGTAGTTTTTCTATTTGAAAATAGAGACAATGAATGCGCTTGCTTTTGCTGTTTTATGTGCACAGTATGTAACTCCGTAATGATTGCAGAATTGTTACAAAGACTACGAAAGCGCAGTGAGAGACTGTGCATAATTAGGGTATACGTTGTTGCGGCAAAGTTTCAGGCTAAACATAGGTCAGTTAGAGCAAAAAACAGCTCGAAACCGAAATATTTTGTTGCTTACAATACTATGCTGATTTCAATAATGACGATGCTCGTTGTTGGTAAACTTAAGGTGAGAGGGAAGTATTGAGTGCGCTTTGACGTACATTTGGTGCAGAAAGTGACGAGGTCAGAATGAAACATTATCACACTGCGTCTTCGTGTTTTCTTGTCCCAACAGGTGCGTCAGTTTACGCACGTTCTAAACGCTGCATTACGTTGACGAAACATCAATAGGACAATTGAACGCACAGTTGATCTTGGTGCGCAACGCCCTTAAAGCTGGGGAACTGATTCTATCTACAGAATGCTGCATCGGAAGATCATTGAAAGACGAGAAAACGAGAGAGAACTTTCACATCATGGTCAGCCAGCCATTATGTTATTTCTCGTGGTTTACGCAAATGCGCGAAGCTGGTACTCTAGTACAAACAAGTTCCAAGCATAAACAAGTTCCATCAGCATAAGGAAGGAAAAAGTTAAGACGCACAGGAAGGAATATCCTGCTATTTCAGGAAGCATCTTGGGGCCCTGATTGCTAAGAGATTAGGGACAGGGCAAATGCGACAGTTTGTTTTCTTTAATCGGCACGCTTGTCTTAATGAAGGTGCCCGCGAAGGCGCTAAGCGAGGCTGCACGCACCCGTTACCGCGCTTCTCTTAATGAAGGAGCCGATGCTACGAAGGTGTGTACGAGCATTGTCACCTGATAGAGGGGTGGCGTAATTTCTTAATTTTTTGGCCCTTTGCTTATGATCTGGGCCACAAGGTTTCATGTTTATTTATTCGGTTGCATGATGATTAACCTAATCCTAGGTAGTGAAGGCATATTTTATCAGAAAAGTGACGTAGCTGCCTGACACGAATATAAGCAAGGCTTACATCATAATATTTCAACCTCCACGGCTCTTTAGAGAGTGATTAGCTACCACTCCGGCTTGTGAAAAAGAAACATATCCTGCAAAATTCAAGCACTGCTATGAATAGCTCAGCGAAATCTTGCAGTAGTGTACGGCAAGAAGAGTTTAAAAGCGCAGTGCAAAGTTTCTATTTCATAGACATGCCAGTGGTCACTGTCCTTAAAGCTGTCCGGGCGTTAAGGAAGGAAGGAAAATGACACAGAGGAAATGCATGGATGTTAGCCAGGTTGGCGTAACCAGCATGCAAATAACACTGCATAACCTAACAGTAAGCTGGAAACAGTATAGTAACGGGCTTACACACGAATAAAGAGCGGCTTGGGGAGAAGATCCACTTATTCCCCGATGCCACAAACCGCAGTGTACTAACGTTAAACAGCAGAAGCACTAGTGCACTAGGGTGATCGAGTTTCATCAAGGTTGTTCAGGAAAATTATGCATGTGGACATAACGCCTTTCTCCCGTGTCATACATCTATAGGTACCTTTTTGGACTGTTCGTCCAGGCGAAAAACAGGCAGAAAAGCCATGAAGCATGCGAAAAGTACCTTTCACACCACTCCTCTTCAACTGAAGCGAGGAGTTTTTTTTTTGACAATTGAATTGTGAGGAAATAGACTGTGACACTGACGTGATTCAATCATTAACTAAAAAGGAAGCACAAAACAACTTTAAAGAACGTTCTGCGTAGCTTTTTTGCTTTCTTGTGTATATCAGGAATTGTGCGTTTGCACAGTCTCCCGACTCAAAACTGTGCAGTGAGGTTTTGAACTACAAATTCTTTGAAAAACATGTCTTCAAGTAGAGTACCCTAAAATTCGGTGAATCTTTTTCAATATATCAACTTTGAGTTGAGCGAACCACCTCAACACAATAATATCAGCATATGGTTGGTCAAACCAAACTGCAGTTATATGTTATCAGGAAGCAAAAGAAATTTCTTAAAGTGGCATGCATGAACTATATAAAAGCAAACGCAACCGCTTTGATCAAGCAATTCTCAATAAGTTTTTTTACAACAGATTATAGGCACATGCTTCGAAGCCAATGGAAACACTAACTTGCTAGCGCACTACAAACATCCCCCCGTAATTTACTGTTGGTGTGCTTCTATTATCTCTTTACTTCATTCAATTACTTCACATAGTTACATGAATGTGTCACGTGTTGACTTTCATTTTAATATTCTGCATTTCATTGATTGTTATAAGTAAACTAGATGAATATTTAAAACGTTTATACACTGCGACAAGACTCTTCTGCAAGCTCGTTTGTGCCCTTATTCCTGAAGCTAACATTGGTTGTTCCTCATTATTGTACGAATTAAAATCTCAGGCACATAATTGTTGAGCTTGCGCACAAGTTATTCTACTCGATGAGATTGTCACTGGATTTGAATTTTGTACTGATAACTTATATCGTAGTTTGTAAGATAGCCATGATCTCTTCCCTTGTGAAGCACAACACCACGTGCTTTGTAGAAATTTGTGCGTTGTAGAGCTGGCGACAGTACTTAGAGTAAGTCGTGGAAAACTTCTTAGGTGTTCGAAGATACACTGCATATGAAACGCAGTGGCATTTCAACTTCTTACATGTATGGAGATGCGCTGTGTTGTTTATACAAGTACATTTTCTATATAATAATTTTTCAGTGGAAAATGAAACGATAAAACACGTATGCTGTCTGAACGTCTATGGTGACATTGCCCTGTTGAGCCTATCGCCATGCGCCATCCACAGTGACATGAAAAAAAAAACGTGACAATATATCTTTCTTTGAATTTGTTTGTTTAGCTATTGGTGATGTCAAAATGAGATTCAACAAGAAAATTTGATACCAAAAATAGCCAGTGCAGTCTGCAAGCTGAATGCACTTTTGTTTTGCGTGCCTTTTCTAATTATCTGGTTTTGCGAAATATACTTGCACCACCAAGATTGGCTTGAATATTCTCTTAGAACCATTCCACGTAAGACGGTTTGATGAATGTGAGAATCTGTCACGTATTTTGATGTATTTGTGCTTTCATGTAGAACAAAAGATCACCAGCACGAGGTGAATCCCGCCGAGAGGATGCTTATAAGCAGTAAAAAATATCGGTAGCTTGCACTGGTGGGGCAAAGCTTGGCCATCAGAAGAGCTTGTAGCAGAGCTAGCTATTGACGGCTTCTGCAAATATCTACTGAGTCATTGCTAAGTTCTGATAGGCATTGCGAAGCTTGGCTATGTGAAACAAAGAACTATATTTTTTAGTGAACTGTCACCGCGGCTGTGGGAAGGAAGCCATTTACTAGCATGTTCTTCGTCAGATGTATCCGCAGTAGTGAGTAGCTAAATGGCCAATTTGTAATTAGGATTGTATTATGAGCAAGTCATTATTTACTATGATCTTAAGAAGGGAAATTTAAAAGCGTGCTCTCAATCACTTACAACCTAATTGCGTAATCCCATGTGACCTAATAACTCTACCTAGCTGTGAGGTCTTCCTATGCAGTCCAGCCAGCTTTAAAAAACCTGCACTAAGTCAGTGAAGCTAATGCAGATGGATACTAAGCAATGTGGGCCGGAGAACAGCTGGTACCGAGATTTCTGTGGGCTGTGCACGATATAACGAAACACCTAACAGCTCCTTTGAGAAACATTATGGAGTAGTACGAGTTCGAGGATGAGACTTTTGCAGCAACCAAAAACGACAGGGTGTACTTTGGTGTATTTTTGTGAGCACATAAAATATCAAAATAAACTTCGCATGCGCTGTAAATAGACACTACAAATATTCATTTTGTAAGATAGAAAAACATTTTGTTGAGAAAGGGAATTTATTTTCAAAAGCTACAAAGGCGATTAGAGTTGGTTATTAGTTGTCCTTAAAACGAAAGCAAGTAATAACACAAGTGGGTCAGCACGCTCTACGAGCCATCGTGTAGCTGAATTTAAAAAAAAAACACCCAAATAGAGCGCGAAAGTAAGACTGCACAGGCTGCAACAACGTTGCGCCCTAAACCAACCTCCTCTTTTATATGCACATACCAGGTGTAGCAGAAATAAAGCGTTGGACAGCCATAGTATCAGCCTCAACAACAAAGAGGGCTTCGCAGCGCTCTTTCAAGCTGATCTAGATAAGAAAGGTTCCTGCACAGCTAGTTTTAATTTACATGAGAATCTATGAAGGCAGCGTTCGCAAAAAATGAGATTACAATTACTTCATGGTAGATTTCCTCTCTGCGACTGGGAGATCTCACACTTAAGATATGTTCAAAGAATGCTCTAGACAATCGGGATAGTAGACACATAAATACAGATAATGGCCCAAGCATGGACAAGAGTTCACATGAAAGACACTCTGTGTGAATTGCGTCTTTCATGTTCAAAATATTCCGTACACTATTATTAACATCATGCAGATGTTAAAGTTTCTGGACCCTAACTATACTGTTATAACTGCATTGCAGTCATTGTGACATAAAGGGCAGTCGTAGAAAGCAATAGTTTTCCCTTAAAAATGTAGTAGTTTAGGACTTGCCGTGTTCGCGGCCAAATTTTACGCTGACGTAGAAAAATTTTGCCACTATTTAGATCATCCGAAAATTATTTGTTGAGAAAATGATTTTCAAGAAGTTTTGTTTTTTCAATTTCAGGGTGGTTTTTTGTATGACAAAAAAGTTTTACATCGCAAATTATTGCCAGCGTGCTTTCAAGAATTGAAAATATCGTGCGCATTTTTATATATCAATCGTCAATTTTACAAACCGCGTGGCGGAAGAAACCGAAACTAAGTGCCCCGGATGCACCACAAGGTCGGTTGCTGTGATGCTTCACGCGCGAACTTCCCATTACGTAATCGCAGCGAGCAGCGAACCTAGTCTGTCTCTTTTCCGCATGCATTCGTACTCTTGCAGTTTGCACATCGTGCAAACGCCATCCGTATTCCAGCACTCGAAACGCTCATTCAATCTCCTGCCTCACGTGAGAAGGAGACGCCGTAGCTCACACCGTACCAGGGAACCTTTGCGCTAATATTCGAATTTGGCCCTTTTCAGGAGTTGAAATTACTAACAATCAGACAAACAAGACTGCGAGCTAGCCAGAATGTTGTCTTGCTGCGTCAGCAGGTCAGTGAGAAAGCACGGGGCTCAATATTCAATGAAGCAATAACTACAATACCTAGGCTGTGGAGACTACCGAGAACAAACAGAAGAAGATTATGATATCTGGTACAAATTAAAAATGAATATACACCGATATGTTCTTCGGCAGTACTTACACGCACTAAGGTAAGATCAAGCTCCTTAATACTTGAAGTGCGCTGTGTCCTGTGATACCTCAAGTGAGAGATTTCTTTCGGCCTTGGTATCACATGAAAAGTAACAAGGTACACACTGCAACTTCCGAAGGACAATTTTTTTGTCATTTCCGCATTGATAAATAATAAAACTTCTCAAAAGCTGGATAAATATTCGCTAACTTTAGAATAAGACCAAGGAAGCTTACATAGGCGTCCTTCGTTCTTACAGGCTGCTGAATAGGCTGTAAAGTCTATAAACAAATGAGCGCCTGCAAGTTTTTCGGTACGAGTACTTTAGGCCCACATGAGTGAAGTAACACCGGGCTGTGTTGTCATGTGTCCTCAAAAGCCGGGCTGACGTGCCGTGAGAATTGTTTCAAGACCCGCGATAATCGAGACCGACACTTTATTATTAATAGGTTTTACCTTGGTTAATGACCACCAATAATTACGTAGTTACCGTATATGTAATCCAACAATAACGATTATTTGAACCCCTGCCTTAGTTTCCTCGACCTGCGAGAGCAAACTGTTGTGACGTTGTTACGCTCCGCAGTTGAAATACTATTAGTAAATTGTTAGGAAAAAAAACAAAAAATACATAAAAAGGTGTGGCATATAAAAGCCGTCCAGACCCTACACTACTTGCATTTTGGCATGGTGGCTGTCAATTGAATTTGTGGTATCAAAGTGCATGCATGCAGGTATCTTCATATATTCACAACATATACTTATGCTCATGT
The DNA here is from genome assembly GCF_043290135.1 of Rhipicephalus microplus. Classification (NCBI taxonomy): domain Eukaryota; kingdom Metazoa; phylum Arthropoda; class Arachnida; order Ixodida; family Ixodidae; genus Rhipicephalus; species Rhipicephalus microplus. Next base: position 109,620,470 of record NC_134701.1, read on the forward strand.
GAGGGAGGCTTGAAGTGAGAAATAGCCGAAGAGCAGGAAGTATCACAGCAGTCAACCTTCGAAAAATGTGATGTGAGCTTTCTAAAGTTCGCTTCTTGAAATGTTTGCACAAGCGACATTTCCTGTTGAATGATTGGAATGATTGGAACTGTATATCATGCACCAATATTATTATTCAGTGTGTCTTGTAATTTATCCGTCATTCGTATCACTATATAGAATGTTACGTCAGTATAAACTGGTGCTGTGTAATAACGCTGGAGATTGTGTGAAATAAAGGTCCATTAACACCGTGATTCGCCATGCTGACTTTAAAATTCTTATCACTCATTATTGTGCCATTCTTATTCACAGCATATCCATGGAGTTAATGATAATGAGTGGAACGAAGCGTCCGTCAGTTCGTTCGCGTTTCCGTCCATCCGTTCGTTCTTGCTTCCGTCCGTCCATGCGTCCATCCGCCCATCCGTTCATCAGTGTGTCAGTCCCTATGTGCATCCATGCGTACGTCAATCTGTGTGTCCATCCCTGTGTTGGTACGTGCGTCCACCTGCGCATCTGCACATTTGTGCGTAAAATAGACAAACAGACCATGGACGGATGCGGCCAGTGAATTATTCACGGTTTGCCGACAAAACCATCCGAAGACTCACCCCACTCATCACTATTCACTCCGTGAATTTGTTGTGAGATGGTTTCTACTTGCATGCATGCATATCGTTGACGACCAACCACGCCTTTAGGGTCATCGCCCTTAAAAGTCCGCTTAATGTAGGAATGGAAGCAGCACTTAGAAAGAGAATCGACGCACACACATAGCTAAATATTTCTTTACAGTTCCACCAAGATTTTTTTTCTGCAGAACAGTCGAAAATATGACACTTGAACTAACAAAGTAATCATCACAATTACCAAGTCTAAGACAGTGCGTGTGAGCTAACGCTATTCACTAGCTCTGATGGCAATCAATCTCACTGTATTCTTTGTTATTACCTTCACTTAGCGGCAGAGTAGTGCTTTTTTGAGTAATACTTGCCAATTATTTACTAAGCATATGAACCGAATAATTTTACTTATTGTAAAAAGCAGTCACATGACGCCAAAATGTGTTTAGTTTAAATAGCTGTCTACTTCAATTATTCACAGAAAAAAATATGCTGCGATGGCGATTTTTCACATCACCATGTGTTTGACATTCTTTTTTTGTTTTGCAGCTGCCATGCATGCACCACAAAATTTCACCGTAGCCAGCATGTTAGCTGCACGATACCAGCGCTCTCCAGTGCTCTTTGATATAATGAGTCTGGTTTACGCCTCATCTGCCATTCCTATGAAAGTGACCAAGCTCAGTAATTATTCATGGGTTCCGTGTCGTCAGGACGGCATAGCTACGCTTGAAAGGGCGACTCACCAGCTTCAAACGACAACGCATGTACTCAACCTAAAGCGTGAACCTGTATGACCAAGGTTCATAGGAATTTCGCAGAAATTAGAACTATCAACGTTCTGTCACCTTGGAGCACGCATCAGGCATGAGATGGCACAACCATTGTTTAATGGCTACCTGTTTCTTGTGTTTCTGTGAGGTTCTTTTTTTGCAAGGAGGGAAAGATGGTTGTTTAAAAGTAGTAGTGTTTTGTTTTTCTCATTCGAGCCCTACCTTTCGTCGCACCGAAAAAGCTCTCTTAAGAAAAAATCCACTCTAACCAGAATGTTCAACGCTCATTATGCAAATAATAAAATTGAAGTGGTCCGTGGTTAAGCACAATTACTGATTGGGCAAACACGGGATACTTGTGCTTATTGCGCGTTTTAGTAAATTCAAGTGAATGAGATGTTGTACAATGCAAGAGAATATTGCCACAGTCCGGGAAAGCAAGAACTCACTTTGTCTACATTGTGCACACAGACATATCTCCAAGACCGTGACACAACTGAAAGCAGCGAGGCACAATCGCATAGTTATACAGCGAAGAGGTGTTTTAGTAAACAAAACTGTAGTGCCTACACATCCTTTTTGCATGCTTTTGTCTGTCACTATATTCCTTACAAAGAAGTTGCTTATAGCCTAGATTTGAGTTTTGATAGGACTTAATAGCAGGTTTAATTACTAATATAGTACATCGCCATGTTCATTTGTAGAAACGTGGTGTCTGAAACTCTGCTTACGCCAAGCTTTGAACATTTGAAAATATGGAGGTATTGTTGTCGGTTGCTCACCCAGAGTTGCGAGCAGAAGCATAATTGAATGAGCTGCACTCGATTAGCTGTAAACACCTAAACTTGTCACTTCTCTTTCTCTTTGGTCTCCCAGGCTGCCTTCACTTGTGTAGAAGGAACTACAGCTAGAACGATAGGCGTCATAAGACAGACGGTGACTTTGTCCTAAAGAACATAACTGTCAGACAGAAGCATTGACTCAGTTTCTCATATAAATAGCTATTTGAACTTACTTCTATAAAAGTGCATCTGCGGAATATGCTTAGCTCAATGGTATGTAAACCAGGCAATAATCCCAACCTGAAAACACGCACCACTGGCACAGCGTACACGATGAAGATGACGGCTTACGTGATCCAGCCATAAGCTGGTCTCGGGCCCGCATCGCTACTTCCAAGCATTAAAACTAGCTGCGTCATGTGCACACAGAAGCGAAAACTGGCACGTTTGTAGGGCCCTTCATGTATGTCGAAATAACTAAGATACACTGAACGAACCTATTAAACGTATCTAATGAATTGTTTTGCACACATATTGCTCCGTTTGATGAAGTTGCTCATGCTAAGTGCGATGTGAATCACATGATACTTAAACACGTTCTGGACTATGAGAACAATCGTTGCTGAGAGCACATATTGGTATACGAGGACATATTTAAGCTTTCAATAAACAAGAGTTCTCTTTATGCTCTCATGTTTTAAAAATTTTAATGTCTCGAGCCCGGTAAACCTTCATACGCGCGAATAATAATAAATTCTACGAGAGGTATCATTATAGAACATCTTACACTGCTTGGCCCTCATTCGAAAGTTAATAAAAATGCACATAACACACATAATTATAAGTTTTTGTGGCAGTGCCACCTAAGCGCCAGATATTAGGGCCCCCAACTGTCGAAATGCCTCTGCTAGTGCTATTGAAAGCAGAGAAGAAGAATCGACAGGTAAGTACTGTTTGCTGCTTAATAGATTGAGTCTACACCCAGACCGAAATCGTGAATTATTGTCATTTATCATTGTGTTGTCTTATTTAAAAGCACCATATATACATAAAGACTGATTTCTGAATACAACCGTATTTTTGGATGCTTTGTTTGCTTTGAAGCATCTACATTGTTTACCCAATTGCCAAAGCGAATATTTTTTTCTTTGCATGTTCAGTACATACATTTCTTTATCACTTTTGCGTTTTCTATTCACTGTAAACAAACTATTTGGTGGTATTTTCATGTACAGATATTCCCACCATCAACTATATGAAAAACATCTCAAAATATGTTCTGCATACCGAATCTTTTAGCATTAAAAATCAGTCCGAATTCATGACCACTAAGGTGGAAAAACAAAGACCACTAAGGTGGTCTTTGTTTTTTATTTTGTCCTACCAGTTGCTTCTGTGCCGCAAATCAATTCATGATGAATCATTAATTAGGCCACTCCAATAACCCATTTTATTGATCACTTCAGGAGAGGAAAGTAAGGACGAGTGAGTAGTTCTCCGTATTTTAAATGAAAACGCGAAAATTGGATAGGGTTAGAGACAAATATATGGCAAGCACTGACTTTAAACTAACGCTTTGATGCAGACCCCAATGCGCGCTTACGTAAGATCATCAGCTGCAATAAACCATGAGAGTTTTTCAAGTCATGAAAGCGCTTCTCCTCTTTTCATGTCGATCCAGTTCAGTTTTTCTTGCTCTATGCTTAGTGCACTAAATGGTCGTAGCAGACTGTTAACGCGAGCTTAGCGAACGCTTAGTGCCTCAAAACCACTAAAGTTAGGCAGTCCCGCCAAACTAGCACAAGTACAGTTGGCACTCATCTATAATGCCACCGTAAAGAGCATTATGTGCTGTCGATGTTCGAAAAAAGTAGTTCACAACTCATATACTGCACGGTGTTTTCCCGACAACTCCATCAATTATGTGCTCTTTACCAGCGGATCTGCAGCACTCACAACAGTAATCAAATGTATAGTTGGTGCTTGAAGCCAAGCTTTGCGCATGACAAGCCGGGATCTGCTACACACACACACACACACACACACACACACACACACACACACACACACACACACACACACACACACACACACACACACACACACACACACACACACACACACACACACACACACACACACACACACACACACACACACACACACACACACACACACACACACACACACACACACACACACACACACACACACACACACACACACACACACACACACACACACACACACACACACACACACACACACACACACACACACACACACACACACACACACACACACACACACACACACACACACACACACACACACACACACACACTATACATGGATGACGGCTATCAAGAATACACGTGTTTTTGTATCAGTAACTGTACCGCGATAAATCTAGGCAAACGAGCATTAGTGTTTTGTAAGTATTTAGATAATTCATGGTAATTCATGGTATTGGGTATATCAATGGGGGGAGTCTTAGTCAAGATCCCCTTTAGCCTAAGCCGCCCGTTCAATCCGGCCAATCAGCGCTTGGTGGTCGGTCATGTCAGGGCTGAACAGTCGCTCATTCCGCTGCTTCAAGGTGTACGTTGGTGTCAATTTGGAACGTTTTATTTTAAGTTCCCGTTGCGGGACCTCCGATTCATGGAAGCACGCACAATATGTCCTCACACCTAGTGCGTCGAGCGCCACCGACAATAGTATGCACGGCAAGACTAAACTGTTCTGTGCGGATGCGTGCTTTCGCCACTGCAAAATGGCGGAGAAACAAAGAAGGAGCAAATGGTAAATGGTGTATCAGTAAAGCATGGGAACTCCTCGTTCGGCCGCAATTATTTCATGGCGTCCGTAAATGCGAAGAAATAAACAGAGAACCCTGTCTACGGATGATAAATAGTCAACTTGCACTGATTATATTCCAGAGCGAATGTCAAAGAAAAGTAAGGTAAACGAAAGAAAGACATAGTAAACAAAAGAGGCCTTAAGTCGGCGGCCTTGTATTCATCAACAGAAAAGTGAGGTGTAGGCAAGGTTGCAAGAGAATTTTTTATTCATATTTTTCTAATATTAGGTAGCCACTTTTGAAAATTCTTTCCGCTGAACATTCTGACTACTTTACGTTGCATCACTTATTTGTGCTCTTTACCACTTCATCATTCAAGTTCTCTCTAGGGAGGGGTGCTTCGATATCCTGGTAGTGTGTATTAAGGTAAAAATTCTCGTGTTAGTTGCCAGAAAATCAGACGATTCAAACTTTTAGGGCCACCATATAGTAACTCACCGAGTGTAAAGTACTGAGGAAATGAAACACAAAAATTTAGGACACCAATATTGTAGTTGGACTTGAGCACCTAAATTAGAAGCCACATTGCAATTAGTGATTAGGTTATTACGAGCAATAGCTCGAAGAAGTTACATTATTATAAAAAACTGATGTATTTTAATTTGTGAGCACTGTACGTCCTTGCCAGGATGGGGCGGGGAGGGGGGGTCCTTCGCTTTTGCCACAATTAAAACACAATTGCGCAGCACGACACTCTTTGTGGGGCAACAAACAAAAGCTTCGGGCAGACTGTGATATCGTTGGTGCCAAAAAATAGCAGGTCCGGCAACATTTTGCTTACTTACCTGAATATCACTGGAAAACAAACATATACTCTCAATACTCACGCTGCCGTGTTCTGGTGCCACCATTGGATGAATACTCGTAAATGAAAGTACCTCATAGACCTTCTTTCTGTCGAGTATTATAAGACGCCACCAGGCACAGCAGTTTCCTGACAAGCAAGACAAAGCATGAAGGTGGGTTGTAAACTTACGGCGTTTGTCGAGCGGTTACCTTGACCCTGAATTGCCACATTCACACAAATAGTGCCCTCTAAAAGTGATCATATGTTATGAAAGTACTCTGTGCCAGCATAAAGTGTTTTGTGTTCTCTTCTCCAATTTATTGTAACTTACCTAAAAAACTGGAAGTAGGCAAGTACGATAAGCGCATAGGTATCTGTCTTTAAAACGCTACATTCAACGTTATTGCCCTGTTAAACGCTTACTGTTTGCCGACTATGCACAACTGAACTTTTGTTCTGATGTTTTGGTGGAAAATTATTTGAAACATAACAAAGTGGCAGATGTCACACACTGTATTGAGGTAGATATAAACAATGTCGCAAAGAGTCTACGACCTAGCTAGGCACGCTCCTTCAGTCATCGTGGAATGCGTTATCAATCATAGGCAGTCATTCTTATTCGGCTCCTCTTCAAGTAGTGATATCTTGCCACGTTTTCTTCCCAAAATAAAAACACTCCGAAAGCACAAATCCTCAGAAAACGGCAAACGTTTCAGGAAGTTGCGCTCTTTTCCATATAATAATGGTATTTATTTACTTTGAAAAATTTATTTATTTATTGATACCCTCAGGGATTACAAGGAGAATTATAAAGGGGAGGGGCTAAGATACATCGATACATGCAAAAACAACTATGTACAGTACAATGAAATATAAAGCAAAAAACAATATTTAATGGAAGAAAAATATAAGAGTGTAGGTCAACGAGCACAAATAGTAACAAATAAAAGTATACTTATACATCTGCTGATATGATGCAACATAATCAAGCAGCGATAAACAGAGCATGGCAGTTTATAATATGACACAGAAATTTCAATTGTATACTTATGTTCATAAATAGATACAAATGTAGTGAGACAGGAAGATCAACAAAAACATACCAGATTACTAGAATAACAAAAAATTGCATACAGTAACAAAGCAAAACACGATTAAATATTAACTAACAACAAAACAATAAAAAGACGTGTAAAAATTAAGTGGCAATCAAACAATAAATTGCTACTACAGTAGGAAAGCTGCTTGGTAAAGGCTTATAACGCGTTTGTTAGTGTTTTACGGAAACGACCTGTTTCTCGGATAGCGACAAGTGACGCAGGCAGGCGATTCCTTTCGTAACATGTTTTCGGCAAGAATGAATATGAGTAGGAGTCTGTGCGCTGTGAAGGTACATGAAGTTTGCAAGGATGATTGACACGTGGGGAGATATAAGCTGCTGGTGTAATGTATCGGGACTTGAGCTCATGGTTATGATAGTAGATCTTGTGAAAGAGGGAAAGACGAGCTAACTTCCTACGAGAAGAAAGGAGAGGAAGGCCAAGTGTTAGTTTCATATTAGTGACGCTAGCAGATTTATGGTAATTGTTAAGGATGAAACGGGCCGTTGGAGTTTGGACATTTTCGATTATGTTTTTCAGAGTATCATCATGGCCTGGGTCCCATATCGAGCATGCATATTCAAGGTTACATCTAACATAAGGGTTGTAATGTTGTTGTTTTAGTTTCCGGGGAGTTGAAGAAAAATTTAGTTTAATATAACCAAGCATACGGTTAGCTTTTGACGATATGTGTTCGATGTGTTTATTCCAAGATTGTCAGTAATATGCACACCTAGGTATTTAGAGCACAGCACTTCATGAAGAGGAGTGTTGTTAAGTAAGTAAGTAGGGCAGGCCGACTGATTACGTGAAAGTCTCATTGTTTTGCATTTAGACGTGTTAAGTTCCATTCACCAGAGCCTACACCATGTTGAAGAGTTATTTAGATCATGTTGGAGTGTTAGCGTATCGTTAGAGATTTCAATTATGCGAGATATGACGCAATGATCGGCGAACATACAAATAGTATTTGCAATTTTGTTAGGAAGGTCATTAATGTAAATTAAAAAAGTAAGGGTGCTAAAACAGAGCCTTCGGGTACGCCTGAATTCACCGGTACTTCAAGAGAGTCAGTATTGTTAGTGCTCACATATTGCGTTTGGTTAGAAACCCTCGAATCTAATTAAAAATCAAGGGATCAATTTAGTCGGCCGAGTTTTAATAAGAGTAAGTGGTGGTTAACTCTGTCAAAAGCCTTTGCAAAATCTGAAAAATTACAGTCTACTATAAGGCCGGCATCTAAAAATGCATGAAGATCATTGCAAAATGTTAGTAATTGCGTTTCGCATGAGAAGGACTTACGGGACCCATGTTGACTGCTATGAAAGAACTTCTTTGATCCTAAAAAATTCACTAGATGTGAGAAAATGACGTATTCAAAGATTTTACAGGGTATTGATGTCAAGGAAAAAGGTCTATGGGTATGAGGGTTGTGAGTGTCACCGAATTTGTTAAATGAAACCACCTTGCCTATCTTTCAGGCTCTGGGTAAGGAGCTGTTCTTGAAAGATTTCGTGAAAATGAGGTTCAGTATAATGGAACTATATTCAGCCGTCGCCTGCAGAAATTGCGACGTGACACAATCGATGCCGCACGATGATGACAGTTTTACGTTTTTAATATAGAGCTGACACCAGAAGAGTCAAGTAAAATGGGTTCCATTGGTAGGTAGCTAGGTGCAGTGAAAAGCGGAAAGATGCCAGACTGAGTGGGGCGAAATGAACGGGAAAAAACGATGTTATGTACAGAAGAACCCTCGCTGCTTGGGATTGCCTCACCTGATTCATCAGTAAGAGTTATAGTTCGATCATCGCGGGTTTTCACAACATTACAAAATTGTTTTGGGTTGGTTTTGTGTAGCGATGGAAGTGTGGTGTTAAAGAAATTAAACTTCGTTTCCCTCGAAGCACTCGAGTATGCTTTTGCTGTGGCGGCATAAGTGGACCACTTATCAGTAGATGCCGATTTCTTTGCAGCACGAAAGAGCCTATCTTTTTTGTTAGATAATCGATTCAGGTGTCTTGTGTACCACGGCGCGTTAGATGACTGATACACCTTCCTTACAGAGATATGTTTTTTATCAGATGCAACACTTTGTTTTTTTAAAACACACCCATAATTTTGTAACTGAAGCGTCGCTGTACCAAAAACAAAAGCTGTCGAGGAAGGTAGAAAGCTCATTGTTTATAGTGTCGATATTAGCCTTATTATAATCTTTTTAAGTTTGAAGCGCTTGCTCCTTTTAGTCATTGGTACAGAGATTGAAAAATGCAGTACATCATGATCGCTGAGTCCGGGCAAGTGAGTTACCTTAAATGCAATTTCAGGTGATGACATCAGTGTCAGGTCTAGTAAGGATGATGTAGTGGAAGTAACACGAGTAGAAAGACTGACTAGTTGTGATAGATTGAAATTCAAGCACGAGTTTAGAAAGCAACTAGTTTCAGCTAAATCACGCTCCGCAAACGGGCATAGATAAGACCACTGGATTGAAGGAATATTAAAATCACCTAGAAGGAAAGCTGGAATACCGGTGAACAGTGCCGAGATATGGTTTAGGCAATCATCAATTTCCTCGCAGAAAGAGTCGATGGAATTAGGCGGGTGGTAGCAAATGACAAAAACCATTTTCTGGGCACAAATGATTACGCAGCACCACACTATTTCTGAACTGCATGGGATTTTCAAGAGCTAACCTTGAAAACATTCGTTCACGGCAATGAGGACACCACCACCCGTTCTCTCAGAGTGATCATAAAGATGCATGGTGAATGTTTTCTGGCAAGGAAAAAGCTACCACGAAGCAACTTTGTTGGATAGCCAGGTTTCAGTCAACATAATTACATCCGCATCCGTGTCACTAATTATAGCAATTAGGCTGTCTCTTTTTGGAATAAGGCAGTGCACATTGGCATAAAGAATTGAGAGCACTGATGGTGAGCCACCACCCCTCGCACTGTTCGAGCTAGTGGCAGCTAAGGGCGGCCTGATCGGGTCGCCCTTGTTCTAGCGGCAATGGCGACTGGTAGTGAAGGCGCCTCACAAACGGAATTGGTGTGAGCATCAAACACGTAACACTTTTTGTTTGCATATAGACTTTTGTACCACAACTCCAAAGGCACTTTAAACCAACGCCGTACTCTGTCAGCTTTTTACGAGCATGGCGAGTTGATGTAGGGAAATCTTGTTTGAAATACTAATGTCACTACCCCGCCAAACAGATTTCTTAGACAGTAGGAGCATTTTTGACTTGGAACTGCAAAATTTTGCAATGAGTGATCTATTTTTGCCTGCAACGTATTTGCCTATGCGGTGTGCCCGTGCTATGTCTCCAGATGATAAGTGAACATCCAGTTTGTCTCGAACCATCACAATAATTTTTTCTTCAGATTGGTGGGCGTTTCATCTGGGACGTCTGGTAAGCCGTAAAACAGCAGGTTATCACGTCGGGACCTGTCCTCACCCTCCTCAAGTTGTGCTCGCAGTTTATTAGCCTCTTGTTTCACGCGAATTACCGACTAGCTTGTGATAGATAGTTCTTGTTGTATGCTTTGAATATCGTTAACTATTTTTTCTACCATTTGTAGACGCACGATAATGTCGGCCACAGCAGTAGCAACCATATCGTGTGAAACTTTAAGATCTGCCATGGCCCGTGACATACTGGACTGGTTAGTCTCAACGCTAATACAACGCTCATGAGTCTCCTTAACCAACTGAATCAGCTCCGTAAAGACCTTGTCCGGTCCTGGATTTTCTTCAATATCGCCATGAAGTAAAAGCAGTAAGGAAGAAAAAGTTTGAAGCAATGCTTCTGGGCACGGAAGCCAGATCGCACACGGGTCACTAGTCTTGTAACATTTGCAAGGTAAGAGAAATGGGCCACCAACCTGCACAACAAGAAAGATGTGCCGTGAGTCTTTCATTCTGTTCGTACCGCCGTGCCCGCTGGCGGGGCGGCAGGTGGCGTGTGCTTTTAAACCGTCCCCTGTCTCACGTGACGATGACGGTGACGTTGCACTGCGTATATGGTGGCCAGGGCAGGCCCTGGCGCTGCTGAGAAGGCTGGGAGCTCCGCTTTCAAACGCACGTGATGATTCAGTGAGTGCGCAGGCATCCGAGTGCGTCAATTTTGAGCCGTCGCAAAGAATCTGGTCGGCGGACAGTGATCGCTGATCCGGTCGATGGCAGGTAAGAACGCCAGGGAGCTGTACAACAAGAAAGATGTGCCATGAGTCCTTTATTCTGTTTGTGCCGCCGTACCCACTCCAGCATTCTCAGCCTGTGCTACGATAATATTGCTAGCACTCATTTTGTCACTATTACAGTTTTTTGTGCTGCTTGCACCTAATGTTAATAACGCTTTAGTTGTTTGTAATCGTTGTTAAGTACAATTGCTATGCCGCAGGTCCGGCAATCAAGCAGATTACTAATGCAGATTTGTGTTTGCTTTTGAAATGAGAAATCTGAGTGATGAGTATTCAAAGAGCAGCGTTCACAGTGTAATATGCCCGAGGCATGCGCTAAATAAACATAACCTGTACTGCTGACGTGAGTCTATTGCGTACGAAATCAACTTTAGGCGGTATGGTTCAGTCCGGGAACTACACTTCTGCCCCCAGGGAATTAGTGTTGGGGTATCAGTGCAACATTCCCTCACCAAGCGAGGTGCATACTGCAAATGCAATCTCTTTTTTTTTGCGTTCGAAAACCACGTTATGATTAGCAAAGACGCCATAGTTATGAATTCCGGAAGCTTCGGCCATCCTTTAGCGTGCATCGATATTGTACAGCACAAATAACTGTTGCATATAACCCCCAAATACACTCAATCACCACGGCTGTGGTCAAACCCACGACCATGTGCTCAACCAGCCCAGCACTACAACCTCTGCTTCGCCGTTGCATACACGCTGCGATGACAAAAGACGTCACTTCAATTGCAGACCACAGCCGCCACACTTGGAAGGAGTGCGACGCAGGAACACTCGTATTGTGGTGCACATCGAAGAACCGGAGGTCGTTAAAATTATTCTGCCGGCCTCTGCTTTACGGCATACTACGTATCCACCTCGTCTTTTTCAGTTCGCTAAACCTCAGAATACATCTTTCTACTGCAATAATATTCTACGCACCAATTCCTTATTTGTTGCCGTCCATGTTTTCTCGGCTTCACTGCAAATTTCATTTCATGTGCCGCGTTGGGATGCGGTGACACTTTCAACGCCTGATGGTACTCGTTGATGTCCCTTCAGAATAGGAGAAATAATAAAAACGTCACCAAAGCTGTTTTCTCCGTGACATCTAGCAAATCCAGTGACAAGCAGCGAGGTCCTTCGGTGAAACTCCAAGATGTTCTTTTTTTTTTTTGAGTACCGTGAACGCTACCTTCGGCGCCCGCATGTTTATACGATTGAATCGGAACGGCTGTCAAGGCGACCATATGCAGACGCGTATAAATACGCTCATGCGTGAATGATGAGGTTTCGCAGAGTGGCGTCCGTAAAGTGTGTATCCTAAGCATAGCTGTGATATGGCGGCGAAGTTCACCATGCATGTCAGCTATAGCTGTTGTAACAAAAAAGCCGAAACTTTTTCCGAACTACGTTCCTAAAAGGGCAGTGTTTGCATCAAAATACGCCATTGTGGAATATTTTCAATACATAGTTCGAACTTTGCATTAGTGTTCCCGAATTCTGAAACAGGATTTTGTCCACATGTGAAGGAGAAACTTTTGCGACCTTCAACACTTCAGCTTGCCCCTGCGAATGTTCGCAGAAACCTGCGTTTTTCGACACATTTGAATGCAGTCAAACACGTCAATAAAGAAATGCTTTTTTTGTAGCCACAGGCATCCTGTGATAAACAGAGGTATCGTTTTGCGCACTATATATAGGTAAAAAAGGTGGAATATTAAAGCCGTTAATTACGGTAGGTACGCTTTTAAATTAAATGAGAGAAATGAAGCCCTTTCTGCAAAAATCCTATTGCAGCAATTACATTTTAAGAAAAAGGACACCTAGTAATCAATACGAAATAATTATTAATAACAAACAGCATCATAATGCTCCATAAAAACACCGACAGATTAGCAGTAAAGAAAGGTGTAAGACACGGGGATACCATCACCCCAATGCTATTTACTTCTTGCTTACAGAAGGTTTTTTGAGGCCTTAAATGCGAATAGTTAGAGATAGGAGGTCAGGAAGAGTACCTTAGTAACTCGCTGATGCAATTGCATTGCTGAGTAACTCGGGGTACAAAGTGCAATTCATGATTACCTATTTAGACAAGGAGATGATGACAATCATCTCTGTAGTTTAACTTTCGAAAACCATGATATGATTACAAGAGATGCCTTAGTGGAAGGCTCAGAAAACTGCCAGCACATTAGGGTTCTTTTACGCGCACCTAAATCTAAGCACATGGGCTTCAAGCATTTTCACCTCCATTGAAAATGCAACCACTGAAGCCGCGATTCAATCCGCGGCCTGCTGAACAGCAGCCGAGCGCCTTGGCCACTAAAACACTATCACGGGTTACGTGACACCCTTGCAGCGCAGCGAGAAAGGAAAGCATGATGTGTGCGTTGAAATCCTATTACTTCTAAGTCGTATTTCCCGATCCGTGAGTTGTACGCCTCTCAAACACATTCATGCTTTCGTTTTACTCCAACGGTATCTTTTGTTTGTACAGTTGACAATGTTCCGCTTTCCTGTGTTCGACAGCTGTCGTGAAGAATAACTTCCTTTAGCGAGACGTGCATCCTTTCTTTCAAAAAGAAAACTTTCATATTCATCCACCGTGGAGGAGCACTTATTATTCTGCTCAGCTATACCGACACGAACGTCGCGGGTTTAATCTTAGCTGCGGCTGTCACAATTTGATGGAGGCGAAATGTTTGTTGTCCTGTGTATTCTCAGGGCACATTAAATAACACTATATGGTCGAGATTTTTAGAGCCACCCACTATGGTGCTTTTTTAGAATCTTTCCGTGTCTTTGGGGCATAAGAGCCAAGATATTATTACTGTAATTCTTCTAATTGCCGCACACACTTCATTTCTTCGATCTATATAAATACGCGATGGCGTTTGCTGGAACAATGGTTAAAACATATAAGACGCATGAGCAATAAACAGAGAAGCTATCTTCTATTCCCAAAAAATAACTTGCTCCCGGCTGCACATGAAGTCAAACTGTAGTTCTGGCTCGGAAAGCTTTCAACTTTATTTGCAGATTACTTTTAGCGTAAAGCACGTATTTTACACCTTGAAAAAATAGAGAATGTTAACTGGGGATGCACAACATTACCTAATATGACGTGATAAAACATTCATTGCTTTTCAGAGAAAGCGCTGATCCACATTGTTGGAAGTACTCAGTGGTTTAAAGCCCAGGCTGGACAGAAATGCTCCCAAAATGTATTCCAGAATAGAGATACTGTATAAGCGATTCCGATCTTAATTAGCAATAATAAAATAGATTTGTTTTTGACAAAGGGATATACTTCTGAGATACATTTGTAAAACTATAAATATTGTTATTGAGATTACTGCTACAGAAATACGGGTATTATACTAGTTTTTTTTACTTCGAGCTGCTAATAACACTTACACTGCGACAATATTTTTATACAAATGCACCACAATATTGTGAATAATGTTGCACCGCATTGAAACAAACAAGTAAAGAAGATAACCCTATTTATAACGAACACTAGGCACTATAAGAAAACGTGTAATTCAATTGCACACAGAACATAGTTGGCTAAGAAAGTTGTTCTTTTCAATGCATATTGGCATCTGCAGCTGCTTAACCATGATGACTGCGAGACAGCATCGGTTGGAATTCAACGGGCAACTTCCTGTCGGCGTCACTCAGTTTCTTCTTCCTCTTCCCCGAGGTGGCGGCTGTCGGCAGCGGCATGCTTTATGAAGTGCTTTATGCACCACAAGAAGTGCATAAAGAAATGCTTTATGCACCTTAATAGACGAGGATGAATCAAGTGGCACAATGGGTTCATTTTCACAACGAGAGTGGCAAAGGGCCGAGAAGAGGGTTCCTAGCAGTACATCAACTGGCCCGGATGGCATTCCAGTTATGCTGTGAAAGACGTTAGGTCTGAAGTCTAAACAGCCTTTGAGAGAGGCAGTGAGCAAAATAATAATCGATGGTGAAGTACCCGATGGATGGAAACTTAACAGGATGAGCATTATATATAAAGGAAAGGGGGACAAAGCTGACATAAACAGTTACCACCTTATAACAGTTACATCAGTGGTCTACAGGATGGCGATGCAGATTATAAAGGAAAGACTGCAGGCATAGATAAAGGATGAGGTGGTGCTTGGGAACTGCGGAATGTGTTTCGGAAACACAGGAGGTTGAAAGACAATCTGTTCTCACTCACGCAGTGCATAGAAATAGCAGAAAAGGAACACAGGCCCTGGTGGCTAGCATTTTTGGATATCAAGGGAGCGTACGATAGCGTGGTTCAAGAGGAATTGTGGGAAACACTGGACGCACTAAGCGTGGAACATGTAGTCACTAATCTTTTAAAGGATATCTATAAAGGTAACAAGGTAGTTATAAAGTGGGAAAAACAGGTATCCAAGCCTGCAGAGGTAAATTGGGGGCTTAGGCAGGGGTGTCCTATGCCACCCTTATTATTCATGATGTACCTACAAGCATTAGAGGCCAAATTAGAGGGGAGTGAACTGGGCTTCAACCTCTCTTTCGTCAAGCAAAGAAAACTCATTGAACAGGCACTACCAGCATTGATGTACGCAGATGATATAGTGCTAATGGCCGATAACAAGTTAGATTTGCAGAGATTGATGGACATCTGCGGTACGAGGGAGATAGGTTGTATTTCAAGTCAAGGTACGAGTGAAAACTAAACCCTTCACTGCAAAGTACGAATCCTCAACCACACTACTTAAAGGAAAAAAAATAAATCTAGTTTGGTTCAATAGGTATTACGATTTAGTGGCGCTATGCACCGCCCGATCTAAAGGATACAGCCATATCCATCCATCCATCCATGCCTGTAGGGTACGCAGGCGAATCGGCTTCCAGCATGGTAAAAAAAATACCGATGGTTACGCGAGGAGCATGAAAAATTAGTGCGAATCGTCACCTGTTAAAGAAAGCGCAGCGCCAGAGGCATAACTAGTCGTCTTGCTCCATTACAAGCCAAATTTCGTGGAGTTCACAATGTACAAAGTATTTCCGTTAACCTCGCAGACGAAACACGAAGTTTTTTTTTTTCAGAATGCGAGACACTGCACAAGGACGCCCCGCTTTCTTTTTCATCGTTATGCTAAGGTATTATGCCTCTGAACAGAAATGCTCGACTATTTACGTTTGCAAAAATTTTTTTGTCATTGGTAACCATGTTTTTTTCTTAGTTTTTACTTGTAGTGGCTATAATAATAACTGTTGCAAACGTTTTCCCCGACATATAAAGGCGGGTGTTAGATAAAGAGGTAATTTATACAATAGCAATGCTTGCTCCATGGCCTGAAAGCATATCTTGGATAACTGTGAAAGTTTGTGAACGATACATGCAAAACACTTCTTTTAGTGATTTTGCGTTTTTGAGTTCTGAAACGGCACAAGACACGGTTCGTGACCATGACTTTGAGGTTCTCTTGTCTTTAATGTGACGACCATAGTTTTTGACCGGCTCATTTCGCGTTTTCAGTAGCAACATTACTGAAGAGTTGAAAACATTTTTACAGTACGACCTCATCAAAGTACTCAGCGGAGTAATCACATAGTTTAATTAGTGCTGAGCAACTTTCGAACGATATTAAGTGATCCAACATACGTTACCTTGGGTGCCTTCTTGCTAAACTTGTATATTTTAGGGCTCAGTGGTGAACGTACTTTTATATCGCGCGATAAACCACTGACATTAAAACACGTGACACACACGGTCGCTGTGTTACGTCTTTCTCTATCCGTCTTTTTTCGTGCGCTATAAAACGGCAGTACGCCCAAATCGCTATGTTAATATGTAAACTTTTGCAGACTATTGTGTGCTTCACCGTCGCATCTCATGTTGCACTGACCAAATTACACTCCAGAATGACTTTTCTAACATACATAATTGGTGTTCGCGGTGGCTAATGCAGCTTAATACACAAAAATGTAAATTCATGCAAGTTTCGTGCAAGCACACTAACTTTTCCTTCCAGGATTCTGTGATCTTCCAACCCTGAACCCAGGTCGACTCCTATAGTTATCTTGGCGTAATAATAACAAGCAAACTAACATGGTCCGAGCACATAGAACAATAGTCACCGCTTCAGCAATATCACTTGGCTACATTAAAAGATCGCTTACGTCCTGCCCACAGCAAATCCGAAAATTAGCTTACGAAACCTTCACGCGTACTAATGTCGAATATGCTTCTGCTATTCGGAACCCTCACCAAAAAAACCTAATCGACGCCATAGAAGCAATTCAAAATCGCACTGCCATATACATCACCTCACAATACAGTTCTCGCGCAAGTATTACCAGTATCAAACTATCTCTCAACCTCCCTCCTATAGAAATTCGCCGCAAAATCACTCGGGTCTGCCTTCTGCACAAACTATACCATAATTTCCCGTCGCAACGCAATACCGTTCTTCTACCTCCCGCCCGTTCATAGCGTCGCCTCTTTAACTCCCTATGTTTACAGCGCTTACATGGTTCAACTAACGCTTTCAATAAATCATTTTTACTTACTGCCATTGA
Organism: Rhipicephalus microplus; assembly: GCF_043290135.1. NCBI lineage: Eukaryota > Metazoa > Arthropoda > Arachnida > Ixodida > Ixodidae > Rhipicephalus > Rhipicephalus microplus. Next base: position 109,638,188 of record NC_134701.1, read on the forward strand.
AGACTAGAATGACCTGCCTGAATCTATTGTGCACGATCAAAGCCCCTTAAAATTGAAACAGCTAATTACAAATCACTCGATATGTTAGTTAATTTACAATTGTAGCCGTTTTCTTCTACGTATATATATTTTTTTCTTTCTGTCGACCTTGTTTTTTATTATGTAGTTCACTTTCGATTATGCTTTGTACCATTGACAATCATGCATCTGTTGAATTGTGTTTTTGCCTCCCCCTTATGTAATACCCCGCAAGGGGCCTTTAAGGGTTCAATAAATGATAATGATGATGATAAACTTCAGTGTTAGCGTTTGTGCGACACAATATTATAGAACGCCTGATATATAGCATAATACACTTGATTAAAGTTTGTTTAGGAGATTTTTTTTTTCAGAGCAGTTTTCCGAGTCAGTTGCAAAGTATTAACGAGTCTTTGTTCACTAGGTAACAAAGAGCAGTGTAGCCGTTTATTTTAAGTGAATTGCTCTCTCGAACATGCATAATAGCTGTTATTGTAGAGAGTGCTAGCGTAACCAGATACTCTCAATATCTTTCACTAAGAATCTCCTTTCATCTTACTATCTAAATACGTAGTGGAATACGCATACATTTTGTCCACGATACAATTCCGATCAGTCAGGGTCACCAAAAAATAAAGGAGGAAAGCATACTTATGACCCAGCTCACGATCTAACGGTGCCGAGAGACTTCATTAGTAAGTCAGACAACCTCCCCAAGGCGCTATAGAAAAACCTCTGAGCGTCACATCGCCTTTAGGAATGATAAAAAAACAGCCTGCTGCTGTCATTCTTATATTACGCGCCATTTGTAGTGCACTGCCACCGTAATTCCTATAGGCATGAAGACTTAAACAAAGCTATCTTGCGGTGCGTTTATCAGCGCATGGAGATAGCTTAACCCAACGATTTGATTGGACTGTTATAAGGGTAAATATTGTTTAGCACGGATAGCAGCGATCTCACTTTATAATATTTTTCGTCAACTCTCCTAGTCATCTTATCCCTATTGTTTTTTACCGTGGTTGTAAATTCATTTACTAATGAGGCAACAACTTATAGTTAAAACAGAAAAATAATGTTTTTAAAGAAATACAAACTGGCGAGTTGTGTTGACACGTGTGCTAAGCACCATACCTCCACGTCTAACGAAACCACCGAGAACCGCACCACAGTAGTTATCAAGAAGCAACACAGTAAAGAAGTCTTCTTCAAGAAAGTTGCATACACGTCGCAAAGATGTAAGAAAAAAACATACTTGAATTACAAAACTTTATGCGTTCGAATTGGTCATGACATTAGCACTAACTGGTAAGCTGAAAGCCAGCATATGCCACCCAAATCGTGACCGATACGACGAGCTAATTATAAATTTTAGTAGTTAAAGTGGCCTCACCATCAGAACGCCTTCTATGCATTTATGGCTCATTGATGTGTCGTGCTTTGTTGTGTGTTTCGTAAGAGGGAAATTTCACCAACAGGTGCATAGCTTTTCACTTACATGAACACTTACACACACAAAAAGAACACAAGGAGTTCCAGTTATTAGGAAAGCCAACCCATAAAACCATTCAGGTAGTATTTCAAATCCTTAATGTTGTGTGCTACACATCTTAGAACGAGCGTTTCAAAAAAGATATTTGGGAATCCGCAAGACAGACGTTTATTATTAGTAAAAACGCTATCTTGATTTTATAGTACGTGCGCTAGACACAATCTTTTGTGTGCACCTAACTTGCGCTCACATTCGATTTGGCTATGCAAAAAATACTTATAATTTTAGAATGCTATAACATGTCCTCAATCTTTCTTACAATTTTGGCCAGCATAATTATATAAAAACTTTTTGTTCGTATAGACATTTGTTTCTGTTTATTTTTAAAAGTTATGCGGGACTTCGGTGTTTCAAGGAAACGTAACCATTCTACGACTCTTCATTATTATAAAGCTGAAGTTGTAAAAGTTAATGAGTTATAATGCTTAGCTATACAGGCATGTTTTTCACCTTGAGACGATTGTGTGCCTATACGTGTTGCAATGTTGTGGTTTACACTATACACTTCCCGTAAAACAATGCATGGCAAAAGTGCTACTGAGCGGTAAATGGATTGTTCACGGGAATATGACCACTTAAGGCAAAACATTTAAACGCCTTTTTTCTGAGTCATGTGAGTTACCGTTGATGCATCGTGGTAAACAGTGTGCGCGAGCTTCTCGAGCACTTTTTCGAATCACCTATTCCAGAGTCACGGTAGATATAGGCTGATTTCGTTCACATCTTTTTTTGTGATGTCGGCGTTAAGTAAAGAAAACTGTGGTAGGTGTCAGAATTTCTTGAGGGACAACGAAAGTGTGTTTCAACTAGTTTTTTGAACACCCGCCAACTTACGGGTGACGTCCAATGCAGTTGTCAACATGCGAACAAAGCGCACTATTCTAATGGCTATAGCGGACAGAACCAGCCACATTTGGACCTCCCCATGCTGTAGGAGAAAAATCGATTTGCGCGTCTCTCTCCGTATAGACCATGGATGCTTGCCTTGTGACCACCGCAATACTAAAGCCCCACTATGAGCACTGTTACGTAGGACCAGTGTAGAACACGCGTCTGACTTTTCTTCACGCCCTAGAAATAGCGCTGCAGCTCACAGTAACGCCGCTAGGAAGAAGCGAACGAAATTGACGCCCATTTAGCGTGCTAATGTCAATTTGTTTACCGAGGCCAGCACAGCTTCCTGTTTCTTCAGTGCTAGTAAAATGCGCCTGATTTATGCTAAAACACAGCCGTCTGCTGGCCACAGCCTTTCAAGAAATATACTTCGAAGTTGAAAGAGAAATGCAGGCGAGTAAGCAAGGTATAATTTACCGACTAAGCGCAAGACGCCATGAAGGACTGAGAAGTGAACCTGTACAGCCACTGCAAATTATGTAGATTGAAAAAGTGGGCGCTAACACCAAAGTTTTGCCTAGTGTACAAGAAAATGTCTCAAATGGAGTCACTGAGAGCATACTTCTCCTTAAGTAGCAAGCACACATGGGACACAAAACGACATTTATGGAGGTATGAAGAGAGCTAGCGAGTACATGTTGACATTTACCGCATATTTCATTCGCATTTCCGCCGCTTACCACGCAGTTCATTCGAAACTATTGAAGACTCGAAACCATTTCTATTATCCTCTTCAAGGAACACACGCATGTATTCAGGCAAGCGTAACATTGCATCGAGGTGAAAAGACTGATCCCGTCTCCACGCAAGCTAGCGACGCACCAGACGACATAGAAAGAAAATGGCTACCACTGTCCAATGCTACCCGCAAGCAACAAACCTTTGTTTTCTTTCGAAATATTTCTAGTTCGCCGAGGTATAGCTAGCTGCTCACGGGGAAGCCCACAGTCGCATCTTTACAGAAAACAGTGACCCTAATAAACCCCTAAATAACACGTTGTAAGTTGCACATTACAGAATCAATGTAAAGTAGTTATTGGAACCACTGATTGCTCAACAAATGTGAACAGTTTGCCCTAGAAGTGTCAATATTTTGTAATTTTTGTGAAGGTTGTTTACTTGCCATTTTGAAATCAAAATAAATGCCTGTTATGCAAAATTATCCTGAGTTTTTGTGAGTGGTGCAGACATTGTGGGGTGTGTCTGAAGATACCTGACGCATTCTTTCATGAAAATTGAACTTTTACTGCTGTTTTGGGTGATGTGAAAGCTGTGGCTTACCCCTGAAACATTCTCGTACCTTTTATGTGAGCAGTTTTTACATGAAATACATTCCCACAGCAAAAGAAACCACTTTTTTTTGACTGTGCAAAATGTACAGTTTACAATCTGCTTTCGACTTGTAGTAGCAATTATGTTGGTCAGTGTAGAAGATGACGCGAATATAGGCTCCGGGAGCATCGTTGCATCTTTCAAAAAATGAGAGAGGGAGGTGGCGTTCGTTGCAGACTCTGTTTTGCATGGTTATGCTCGATTGTGATATATTTCACAATGAGTGTTCAGTTGTCAGCAGACATGAAAATCAATTAAGCCATGTAATCTCTGAGGCCGAAATATTTGATAGATACGATACGCATGGTTTCGTAACCATCAATGGGTCTTTCAATCAAAAAGCCATGTTTCTGTCATCATGGCGGGAATTTCGGGCAGATTGTGCACACGTGAAGTGTGAAGGGTTCTCGTCTATATATGTGTTTACGTGTTTCCAAATAAAATACTGTTGTCAGCCAGCGCTCGTGTTTCTCACACTTCTGTTTTTTTTCTTCTTGTCATGCGCTTTCACCCGGTATCAAGTCAAATACGCGTTTCTTAATTATAAAATTGCTAAAGATGTACCACGGGTAATAGACCATACGCGATGTTTAGATATATGCTATGCTACTGAAGTGTGCGTGCCGCAGTTTAGCGTGAAGTTATATTAGACCTTCAGCTCAACGCTTACAGACATATCGGGTGTTGTGTAAGCAAAAAAAGAATCATTGGCCACAACGCAATAGGTTTTTAGGGGCGAAGATTCTTGTAGCATCACCTGATCGGTTGTTCTTCGGTCCTGCTTAGCAAGTACATCACAAGACTGAATGATAATGTGCGAGTCAAAGCGTTCATCCGTACAGTGCATGCTGTATTGTAATAGGAGCGTCTGTACGGACGGATGGATGAACAGACAGACAGACAGACGAACGAACGAATGAACGGAGGAATAGACAGACGGACAGACAGACGCAAGAACGGACCGACAGACAGACGTACGCACGGACGAACGCATGGAGCGATGCACAAATGGATGCATGGATAGACACATGGACGGATAGACGGGCGATGGCACAGAGGCTTCGTCCCCGTCACCGTCATTTGCTCCGTGAATTTTGCTGTAATTTTTTAGTTAGCCGTAAGCAACCGGGCAGTTTACATAGTTACGCAGAAATACTTGACATCGATATAACTCGATATATTTTAACGCGTACCATTCCACATTACTCTGCAGAACTCAGTGTGCTCCACAGCTGTGTTATGTCAAGAAGCGAGTGAGTAGCGCCATTCAGAAGAAATGTTTATTTTTCTTTGTTGTCAGCTACGTTTGCTTTGTTCATATTTGCCTTCCCAAACCATCCTATATGATGACAGGTCTGGCTGATAAAGGTCGTGTTTTGTTGAGGCTAGCAGCGACAGGAAGTCGCCATAAATATGCAGAGACTCGTGCCAGCAATTACTCTTTCATGCCTGGTTGATAGCATCTTGCATGAAAATGTAACAACACCACACTGTGCCAGAAATAGTAAAAGTAAAACAAAGTAATTGCCAAGGCTCAGAAAAGTGCATTGGGATAAATTCCTGCATTTGAGCCTTCCATGAAAGGTCGCTAATCAAATAAAAGAAAGATATCGGGTGACGGATGCTTTCTATGATAGCCCTATACGAATATAAAAAAAGATAATGCGAAAAGCGGCACAGTGATATAAACTATGAATAAATGAAGCATTTCTTCTGATGTGTACAACACCGGCTGCTGTGCTGTTAAGGGTAACAGGAACCAACTGAGAAAACATAATAATCGCAGTGAATGATAGCTAGCCATTTCGTGTCGTGGTACAACCACTTCTAGAGTGTTCAGGCATAGAGTGGCCTCAACCACTTGCAAACAAAGCATACTGCTTGCTTGGCATATGATAACCACACTTCAATGTGTAAATGGCATATCTGCTTCAGCATTTTAAAAACTTCATAGGTTAGTTAGGTTGAAATGTGTATTCGCGCAAACATTGAGACCTGATTATTGGCGAGCTCCTTCAGCCACAATTATCTAAAAAGGGAACTTCGACATTTGTTTTTATATTAGCCCACTTCAATGAAACTTCAAAAATGTGTTTTATCAATTCCTGAAGTATATATGTGCCAAATTTTACAGCCGTAAGTCATTTATTTGTTTTTTGAAGGAAGTTTCGAAATTTGTAGCTCATATTAGAAAGACACTTGTAAACGCGGACCACTCTGTGGATGTGACAATAGTGCTTACTGTTTTTAGAAATACCGCCTCTCCCAGAAGGGCGCACTTTCTTCTACGAGCTGATGACGACGTGAGCACAATGCGGACTTGTCAGACGCATACCGTTTTAGTGGTTGTTAACATGGGTTCTCACACTAAGCAACGCCTCCAAAAAAAATGGCAGCATATCCACGGAGTGAATGATGAAGAGTGGGGCGAAGCATTCGTTCATCCATGCGTTCGTCTGTGTGACCATCCATGCGTCTGTTCGTGCGCCCGTCCCTGCGTTCGTTCACGCATCTGCCCCTGCATCCGTTCATGCGTCCATCCATGCATCTGTCTGTGTGTCCGTTCGTCCATCTATTCAACACTCCAAGTCCCACCATCTCGCATCTTTTTATCATATATTCCCCATATAGAAGCACCGCCATTCAATGGACATTCCAAGGACTAAACGAAAGGTGGCACACGCACACTTTCTTACGGCTTGCGCTTCGGGTCAACCTCCCACCTTCAACCACCTTGAGTTCATGGTATATACTAGTTCACTGTATTCATGGCCCTGCGGCTCAACGCTCGCTAAACATTTCTAAAACTAAGGAGGTTACACCCAGCGAGTATAATGTAGCGACCCTTTCTTGTCCGATAGTGCTCAATGTACATGCCAATGGCTGCTAATGGGGATCGCAGCGTGCGCGTTGACTAAAAGCCGAATGCTCCTGTCTCTCATTCCCTATTAGCAGCCATTGGCATGTACATTGAGCACTATTTTTATTGTTAAACAGCGCGCAGAAGAAATCTCTCACCGGCATCACCTTGGAGGTCAAATGTTATGCCTATTTCGGGTGTGTGCCACTGGTGGTTACGTACTACGAGGGACGCACAAGCCACGCCATAAGGAGCTTCGCCCCTTAAAAATTACGCCTGGGACATGAGCCGCGGATGTGCTGCCGTACCCTCTGATTTTACCCTCCTCCTTTGGTACGGAAGCGAGCGTCTCCGACGGCCGCCTCTTGCGAAGACAGCAATGCTCTCACAGTTGCCTCAGATCAGCCGTTATGTCAGGTGACAGAGCGGTACGGTTATGTCACGTGACTGATTGGTACGGAGGCGAGCGGTCTCACACGGCGGATCGTTGCAACACAAGGTAGAAGGCATGGCCTCCGAGATTGCGTGCTGGCAGGAGGCTCCCAATTGAAAAGAGAGCGACGCTCCAGGCATAGTTTTTCTAGGAGACCTTATACACTTAGCTTGGACATTATTTAGCAACTAAGAGGTTGATTCGACGCACGTCAGATGCTTCACCTTTCGGGTAGGCCCAAATCAAAAGGCGATGATTCTGCCCTCAGATACTAGATGCGATCATTATCGATAAGCTTGTCACTGGTAAATTAAGACGGGCTGGCAAAGCTTTAAATCGCTTAGGATGACATCCCCAACGTGCTGTTATCGTGACAGAAGAAGCTCCTGTGCTATGTCTACACCCTATCCAGCCATGTTGGCGGGTAGTGCCTGTCAATATATAACTATACTGGAGAAGCTGCCTGTTTCGTTGTCTTTTTCACTCATTGCTTTTGCCTCAGTTAAAGGGATTGAACACTTCCTCGGAGAAATAAACCACCCTAGTCGTTAGAGGAGCGTTAGTGCTATTTCAAAACGAGGTTACATCAATATGGTGAAAAGTCAGCCGGGGTTTTCCTTTGGATAATTTAATATATTCCTCTCAAGGCTCGCATAAACAAAACTGACGTCTAGAACAGTGCCTTACCTTTAGGACACGCAAATATAAATGTACTCACACGACAGACAAAATCGCGATTCCACCTCAGGGATCGCGCACTACGTCACCATGCGTCTCCCGCTCCCCCATACGGGCTTCGGTCTGCGTAGCCAGAATTGTGAAACAGTGAAAGCCAAAATCACAGTTGCTCTCGTTGGGAGCGATTCTGAAATCCTCGCTTGTAGCATGAATTCTCCCCTCTCGTGTTAAGGGTGGTTGCGGAGGGATCCGAATCACGTCACGTGTCATTTGACTGATCTGTCTGCAATAATGGCCATAATGTGAATACATCTAAACGTGAAGAATTTTGAGGGTGCACTGTTTTCAAGGTGCCACATGCTTGTTGCTTTCTTTTTTCTTTGTGCCCTAACATTCTATGAAGAAATGCTCCATGTGGAATAAAGAAGAGTGTATTTTAGCCTTGATTTTAATTTATGATTAGTGTTGGTGACATCAATAATTAACGAGCAGGAATTAGAACGTGAACTCACAGTTCTTGTGTAACTAAACACACCACATTTTCCAGTGGATGGACTCTAAGCATATCGCTGTTGCAAACTTGCAGTTCCTATAACAATAAAATGACAATGCATGGGGCTTCTGATGGTTACCGTTACAGAAATGGGGTCTGAGCAAATGATGCGCAGATGGCGAAAAAACAGTAATGACACGCATTAGGTAGTAACCGTTAGAACCTCTAGGCGTCTGATAGCGTAGATAATGAAAAGGTCACAAAATGTTATTAACTGCCCAAGGAAGTTAGTGACAGCTCCGGTTACTGCTTGCTTGTGGTTACAAGCTTTTGCCTAAGTTTTTCAAGAGTCTAACCCAAAATTAGTATGGGTAGGTAAGATGGCTTGGCGAACATGAGTCGCTGGTAAAGACATGAATGATGTCTCAATCCCAGCACTTACATAATCGAACCCTTTCCGCGAGATGAGTGGCATATGCCCACGGGCAGGTATGCGCCACAGGTTATTGTTCATATCTACTCAGGAAGGGCTTGAAGAGACATAAATAATTTTAACACGTGGGCGTAAAAAAAGCTCAGATAAGCAGCGTTGACCTGACTTATGCAAAGAATAAGTGTCAGGATTTAAGCAGAAATCGAAGTGCACCAGTGGGCGTTGCAAACATAATCTACCACAGAGGTACGTCAGTTTCCAGTACTACTTTTCAAGAAAAGCCTATTGTTTCTGAAACATTAATTGTGGTTGCCCTGCTGGCTGTACAATTTTTTAAACATTAGATATTTACTCTTATGATACCGCCATCACGTCTAGTTAACGTCAATTGTAGTTGAGCGTCACCCACTGAAGATTTATGTAGCCACTTCGAGAACTACCACCTCGCGAGCACCGGAGTTTAAAATCAGCTTACCGCAACACGTGTCGCTAATATGTGCGTAGCCATTGGCATCGTTACGCCACGCTAAACAACTGGTTATATGAAACATAACCCGCTATTTGACGTGCGTATTTGCGCGCATTTGTAGGTATCTTTAGTGGCAATCATTGTTTTTCACTGCATACAAAATAACACAACCTTCTTCTATCTGCTTGATTCGCATAACGTTGATTCCCAAGGTACTTGGGAACAGCCTATTGTTTATAAATATGAGTGTTCTAATTGTGTTTGTCGTACACAGATTTTTGGAAGCTTATTTTGGTATATCCCAAGCGAAGGAGATGATGAGGGGAGCCCAATGTCGCAGGTGGTTTGATAGACAGACAGATAGATAGATAGATAGATAGATAGATAGATAGATAGATAAATAGATAGATAGATAGATAGATAGATAGATAGATAGATAGATAGATAGATAGATAGATAGATAGATAGATAGATAGGTCAAACTACGTTATTTGGAAATTGATTGTATTTTTATCGGAGTTATTTTTGTGGGCGGCAATGAATGGGCATGATCTTTATGCTAATTTAGATACAATAATCTCTCTTCACTGTTCGAATCGTCACCTTTCTCGCTTGTTCTTGTTCCAAGATATTTGGATGCAATGCCTAAGTGTGGCTGTAATGATTACGCAAGCTACACAGTGACGATGGGTGAAAAAATCTTCGCTGTTGAGTCACGGCCATTGCGCGCTCATTTGTTCTCTCTTGTAAGACCTTTTGACAGCCGGTTGGCAATTTTACTGCAATCAACGTTAAATAACGCATTGCTTCACACTTCACTACATACATAAAATGGTGGTAGAGAAAGCTAGCATAAACCTATTTTGAGTGTGTCGACGATAAAACAAATTTATTGTAAAGAAATATAAAGGTCAATAACACCACAAACTTGGCCAGTTAAGATGTATTTAAACATTAAAAATGGTTAAAATGAACACCTCTTTCGTAGCTTATAGCAAATTCAAAAGTGCGCGTTATTTTGAAGAACATAAACTCATTTCTACTAATTACACTTACCTAACAAATGAAACCATTCTATATATCTGTAAAATTTTTTTTTTGCAGAAAACACTTGCACAACCAGTTCATATTAAGGACAGCCGGAAATGCGTGAAAAAGAGAGCAGGTGGAAGCGCGTATAAACATAAGTACATAACGATGATGTGTTGATTTTTTCCGCCTGCTTTTGTTTTCTTGCGCAATTACAACCATCCTTGTTTGTACCAAAGTTCGCAAAAAAAACACACTGCTGTACCTTATTCAGTTTAGTCCGCGCCAACATAGCAGGCTTTTCGTTGATTTAAAATGAGCTTGTTTATGTGAAGAATTAAAAAATTATTATTACAAATGCACTAAGTTCTGGCTTTTACGGGCTAAATCTCAATATCGTATTGATGCAAGCAGCATAGAGAGACTTGCCGGCTTTCGTTTAGATATTACTTTCTTCATCAACCAGTGTGCTGCTATTTTAGCTTTATTGCAAGCATCCACCATTGCGAGCAATCGGACCAGCATCCTCAATCTTAACTGCATAACTCCCAAGCGTCTAACCTTCAACTGCAACACATATAAAGAAGTGATATCATCATGAAGCTGCTGATCGCTTAGAATGAACTCCAGGAAAAAATAACAGCCCCGAGTATAAGGCAAAACAAACAGTCAATAGTGGCGAAAAGAAGAAAAATGGCAACTCGTACCTTCGCAAGAAGCATAGAAGGAAACGTTGGCATCTACGACCATCGTTGTTTCCGGCCTAACTGTCTCGCTCGGAAAGAAGGAACAATCGATCATTGCTTCGGCTTTACTGTCGGTTCAACAAGAACACGGTATGTTCTAGGATAGCTGACTTAATGAGGCTCGAACGTCGCTCTTAAGCACCGAGACAGATGTACGAACTGAAGCACGCGCCTCAGCTGACATACGATCTCGATTTATTCTGACCCCGTTTTGCGCACTCACCCAGTGTCAGTGCAGAGCACTTGCTCGTTTAAAACACATATTTCATTCTATACCATAGCGACGATCTAGATGGTTTCATTAGGCCTATAGGTCGTTTCTGCTGGCACTCTACACGTAAATTACGTTGTTCTTTTTTTAGAAGTGCAAGGCTGTCGTGGGTCTTTCAAATAAAGAAAAAAAAAAGCCTAGTGAAACAGTTACCCGGGCCAATAGCTATTAGAATCAGAAAATAAAATAGGTACTATTTCCTGGCGCACGCGCATGCAGGCGGTTCGGCTCTATAGCTTCCACAGTGCTGTCAAGAAAAGCTGTCGCCGAGTATACAAAGGTGCAGCTGAGTTAACTGCATCTTTAAAATTTTATGTCTGTTAGAACATCCTTCTCTCTTCTCCTCATCCTGCTTATGAACATGTAATAAATAAATGGCGAAAGTGAGGCCTCTGCTATTATTTTACAGCTTTGATCTTTTTAACGAGTGTAACAATATTATAGTTTAATTCGACACAATGTCAGAATTTCTGAAATTTTGAGGTATTCAGAATGAATGGTTCTAAAGCGGTAGGTCAATGCAGGATAAAGCGGTATGTCATCAAACCACCTTACGGGGATTGACCCGCATGGTCACTATACCACACTGCATGGTTGAATAAAAAAATTACCCGCACCACAGCTGATTTTTTTGGCAGTTTGCAAATGATTTACGTGAGAATATAGTGGTTAATTGGTTTAGCACAATTCGAAACCTTGCATACACTTGGCCGCTGGTAGCGTGCACAGTACAGCTACACAAATAGACCTACTACTCCAACTCACTTAGAAATTATTTGGCGCTAGGAATCATGCGATCCGACTCCGCTTAGAACAACAATGTCATACTCGCGCATATCTACTGAGAACCAACAGCACGAATACGACTTTTGAATTAGAAGAAGCGTCGTTCGCAAAGAACTCTTGCACTGAAATTAAGCCACCGTCAAACACTAAGGTGGGTGAGAGCACACATTTTGAGTGTAGAAGACAGAAAGAACAGCATATGAAGATGAGGTAAGAGCTTGAGACATGCTTTATAAGCTTCATGAAGGAGATGCCGCTTAGAAAACGAAACATACGTTCATTAATTTTATATATATGGACATGCTGTGTTCGTGTTCTTACAAGTGTCTTAGTACATATGCGACAACTGATTGGGCACGTGTGATGTATCTGGTTACGCTGTGAAGGCCAATCACAGAGGCATTCATATAAGGACTCGACTAACCAAGTCTCATTTCAGCAAAGCTAACATACGCGTACTTGTGACGAACATTCGCGTTTCACTGTTGTATCATGACATTGCGTCACATTTTAATACCCAGCTATCACTCATTTCACTGCGCTAACACGAGAAGTTCACGTCTGAAATTATTATGCTGCCCGACTGATGGTGTGTGAGCATCGCAGCCGTAAGCACTTTGCTATGTTTTGTTTTCGGCTGCTCCTGTGCATATTATTTGTTGTTAACTGCAGTTTGATTACTATAAAACTAATAATTTGAACCCACCAGACTGATGTGTTGTTATTTACACGTTGTTAATTATTTTGCTGTGTTGTAGACGACAAATGACTCTGCCATTAAAAGCGACAACTCTCATAAGACTCAAGCTCACTTTGGGAGAAAACAGGATGTTCTGGTATTGCAAAGACAGCTGTAATGTTGAATAGAATGCGTCGAACGCGAAGCGCACACAAAGGTAATTGTAAAAGCTAGCGTGGGCATAGCTTCAATGGAATTTGAGATGTGCACTTTCAGCCCAAGCCCGATGTCCGACAATAGAACTATAAGATTGCGCGTTGAGGGCTTTCTCGGTACGCTGCTATGTAGGGCATTTTTCTCACTGGGAAATAAAACTTACAATAAAGTTCCGTACATCAACTGAGGCAATATAATGGAGAGGTTTCTGGAATCTTCGTGTTGGATGCCTAAAGGTGTCATTGTAATACTTAGAAAATTTGCAGTCATGCTTAAGCATTGTATTGAATTTCTTATACAGCTGCCATGTATACACATCCCCTCATTAGAACAGCAATCGCAATTAGTTCGAAAGATGGCAACATTCTATAATTATAAAAAGAATAGAACTAATACTCACCCGTGGGTATGTGCAACTGTCTGGCGAGAAGTGTTTGACGACGTACGCGATGGGATCGTGACCTTATTCATGTCTTGACAAGCGCGTCGTATTCATCAAACACACTTACTTTCTCATGCTAATTTTGGTTCACGGCAAGTAAATGGGATGACCACGAGAGCACCCAAACGTGAGTGGCTAGATAGATAGATAGATAGAGGGATAGATAGATAAATAGATAGATAGATAGATAGATAGATAGTTAGATAGACAGATAGATAGATAGATAGATAGATAGATAGATAGATAGATAGATAGATAGATAGATAGATAGATAGATAGATAGATAGATAGATAGATAGATAGATAGATAGATAGATAGATAGATAGATAGATAGATCTATCTATGTGGGGTTTAACATCCCAAAAGAACCATATGAATATGAGAGATGTTGTATTGGAGGGCTCCAGTAAGTTTTGACTACCTGTGGTTCAATAACGTGCACCCAAATCTGAGTACACGGGCCTACAACATTTCCGCCTCCATCGCAAATGCAGTAGATAGATATATAGATACGCTCAAAGTCACCAAAGTTCGCAAAGAAATGCTTCGCGTTTAAAATATAAACGCAACTAAACAGCGGTGCCTGTTGCGCTATGTGACTAAGTTGAAAGCCTGGTGGAAACTCAGCAACACAGATGCAATACAAGTCATCCTGTCTTGTAAAATTGTAAAATCATTTATTCCCACCGGTGATTGCTTGACGGGACAGAGCAGTGGATGGTGGGAGAGTTATCTCGCTTGGTCAGCATAGGAATGCTTCCACGTTGAAACCTTTCTAAGGCAAGGCATTTGGCTGGAATGAAGCGTTGTGCAACGACAGTTTGGTAAACAGTGGTTTTATTTTACGACCGTTGTTGTCAACCCATGACAATTTTTGGTTTTTCGAAAATTGGACGGCAAACCTGTGCTCCACCGTTCACCGATCGGGGCTGCTGTGGTGCCATTCCAGACATTGGCAAATGTACTGAAGTCATTCAGGAATGCCATGCCGATGGCGGCTGAAATCGGCGTCCCAGGAAAAGCGGCACCATAGAAAGACTGTGCGTCTATGTAAATAATTTACAACCCTGACATTGCATTTGCGAAAAACTTTTAATCAATTGAATAATTATTTGTTAATTTTCAGTCATTTATTCAGTCGTGCATTTTGATCAACATGCCTATTGCTTCGCAAGGATGCGTAGTCATACAGCGCAATTCCAATATTGAGTGAATATTTTATGCCTTTCAATAAAAGGAAAAGAATGAACCTAAACTTTTTTGTATATTAATCGTGGTTGCATAATATATAGCTAAGCATTTTTTTCTTGCAGCCGACTCTCGCATTGAAACCACATTGATTACGGAGGCTCTTCACAACTACTAACTTTTTTTTGTCTTTGGCTCTGTCTACAGTGATTCCATGATTCTACTTAACTATTCGGTCTATGATGAACTTGTATATCAGTGGCTCTAGACCCCTTCCTGTTTGCGAACAGCGTCACGTCGCTTCACCACGCATCATATCTCTCTCAAAAGAGGTGCTGGTTAGCAAGAAAGTTTCGTTGGCGGGATCTTTCCTCATCGCAGCGTAGCGTGTGTATGCATTCCTTTGACAGAAATTGCTGTAGTTTGCTATGCTCTGAAGTCACAGCTTTTAAAAGAAAGCGTTGCTGGATATGGTGCACAATTCTGGTAGGTGAATATGTGGAAAATTGCGTGTTTTATAAGGCAGTCATACACATACCACAGCTAATGTTGCCACTGTGACATGAAGTTTATGCTTTGAAAAAGAAAAAAAAACTTGCCAAAAACACCACACTGTTGTACCACGCTGAGCCACCAGCGGGTTTGTTTTGCCAACCACTGCTTTCATGTGCGCTGGCGACGTCATGCTGTGACGTACTCTGGTAGAGGTCGATTGACATACTATGTGGAACTTATAATAATGTGAGACATTGAGTTTCTACCAAGTGTGACACACTTGTGAACCGCTGTGTGTAACCGTGTGGTGTAAATAAAGATTCTTTAGTTTTCGGACAATGCCTGGTGATTTAAACTTTATTTTATTGCAGCGCTATACTTGGGTCACTTAGCCACTTTGCTTTTACCAGAAGTGCTGTCACGAACTTTGAACTTAAGTTACAGCATTTTTGAGGAAGTTGACATGGTTGTTCGGAAACAAAACTTTCAGAAAGCGAGCGTTCGAATGACTGAATGGGGCGCAAGTATTCAACAATAACAAAGGCTGAGCAAGCCTCGTAATCTGCATTGTGGAATTGTTATAGCTCAGTGGTGGCCAATTAGCTCGCTAATTAGTGAACAACCACCCGCAACACTCAGTTTCAATTGCCTCTAGTGCGGGTATTTTTATCAAATAATTATCAACATATCTGGGTAGGTATTTAAAAAAGGGATGAAGTGCACGCTATACTCATTCGCGACACTTTTTTTGAATGGTCCATGCTGCATAAAAAACATCACTGTGTACCGTTTTATCTGTCTGTCTTGGCTTACTACTAATAACCATTGGGAATTAACAGACGATATTGTCAAGGACACTATATGGGGCCTAATACAAGTATTTGCAATATAGCTACAAGAAAATAATTTGTATCACAGTGATTACTAATAGCTTCTCCTGTACTTTCCTTGGCATCATTCTTAGATTTAATTAGTAATATGTCTTAAAAACGAGCTCTTAAAGTTAATTTTTTTACTAATTACAGTTCACGCCTATAAATACTAAAATGCAAATATCTCATATAACAACAAACACAGATACATTCAGATGGTAATGAAGACATGAATCGAAAGAGAATTCTTCAACCTTTGGCCTTTATGGAATATTTATATACATGAATGAAACAGAAACATTTCTTTATATCCCGCATTCCCGCATATTTTCCCGTCTAGCAATAAAAAATGTCGCTGGACAACAAAAAACAGGAGCACGCAAAGCACTGGCGTTTTTGCCAACTATGTCTTCCTTCGTCATCCGTTCGCGATAAACAACATTTGAGTACCAACTAACTCACTAGCATATGCCTCTGCAGGATTTTCTTTAAAGGTGAAACTTTCATAAGCGGGCCACACCCCCCTAAGGCAAGATAGACTGTACTACAAAAGAAGAGGGCTTGGAACGAGGTTGAAAAAATTGAGCCCAAACTGACTGCAGTAGCTTAGGGCGCTGTTATCGGTACCCTGCACGACATCAACGAGTCGATATCTTGTTTCTCCACAATACTAATGTGTGCAACGAGCTTATCTGTAAACTTGCATAAGCAGGCTCTGTCTCCTTCACGGTAACTTGTCTCGACTGCGAATATGTCGATGGTGTGTAGAACGCATAGACCGCGTAAGAGTCAAAACACCGGCTGCAATCGAGTCGCTCAATGGGACGACGAGGGTGGCATATCTTTAGTGTCTCTGTATGCCCGTTTGATTTCTATCACTCCTCCTTTCTTTCAATCTCAAATGCGAGGAAAGAGAGAAAGCGGTTTGAGGTGGACCAAGAGAGAGCGCTATGCGAGCGCTACTGGTTCAGAAGCACCGAAAGAAATCGACTGGAATCTCAAGCATGGTAGAAAATCGGAAGTGGAATTTTTTCGATCAATTTGCGAAATCAGCTACTCTTGTTAACTTGGAGTCTTCGTCAACTCTTTGTCTCAAATGACGGCCAGCGTGTACGTGCAGTTACCATGGTCATGGCCAATGTAAAACTGGCGTGGTGTGCGCTGAGAGTATGCTGTCGTAGCTTTAAAATACCTTTGTCCGAACTCCTTCAGACACTGTCACGTGGTCTCGAGCCTAATCGAAGCCCCATTAGGTACACAGTCCAGTTTCGATTCCTAGTAAACTTTTTCTACTGTTAATATGACAACAGTAGAATTTATGTATAAGGAAGGCCTAATCACGCTTTGGCACCTTAGGTAATGTGCCATAGAGCTTTGTCGGACTCGCATATCGAGCAAATTTTGTATGTTGGTCACTATCACACAGAAAAGAAAACTTTTGGGGAAAATACGATTAAGCACTTCCAATGATACGTTGATCTTCCATTAAAACTTGCGTCTATCTGAGTAGGCTTTGTCGAGAGGACTTTGCTGTCACACAAGTCCCGTTAATTAGGGAGGCAATCGCCGGGCTAATTCCAAGAGCCGAAGTATCGGCCCCCCGAACCGCACCACGAAAGCGTGGACAATTTGGAAGTGGTCCTTTTTGGCGCGCCAGCGGACGCCGGTTGTGGCCCAAAGAACAACTCAGAGCCGAGAGTTGATAAACAAAACAAATATTATATTCTCGAAAATGGCAGATCGAAAACAATACACAAGAATGCACACTCCGCAATAGTTACATACAATACGTCACCAATCAAACAACGTACTACACAGTACAATCAGCCACACTCAAAACAATGGACACAGACAACGATACGCACTACAATGCAGTCGCATGCATTGAACAACCAAGACACTTAAGGACTAAAGAGATAGAAAACCTATTCAGTCCAAAGTCCTTGGAGCAAAAGTCTAGATTATACTCTTCCGAGAATCACTCACTCAAAGTCCCACGTAATTGTCGTTCCGCGCCCTCGAAGTTTCTCTTCCAGGAAACCTCGCGTCTTCAATTGGCCACTCTCCAAGCTCCCAACTTCTTCGCCGGAACTCGTCGGCTTCACACCCGCAGCTGTTGCCACGGGTCTTCGCTCGATAGCGGTAAACACACACTCTTGCCGGTAGCTCGAGTCGTCACCCCTCAGGTGGAAATCCTCTTCACCTCCGGCCTCGTCCCTAGGGACCAAAAACTTCGCCGACTACACGGCGGAATCCCTACGCGCTCTGGCGCTCACTTCCGTCTCCTCCTGATCTCTCATCTCGGCTGCTCGGTTAAATACCTTGCGTGCGACATTCCAGACGGTTCTCCTCATTTCGTCGGCGCGATACGCAGCGAAAGCTGGGGAGAGGTGCGAGACGGTTCGACAGCCCTCCCCGGAGGATGATTCAACTCGGTATGACCCCGCCCCGTTCGTTCTAGAAAAATCGCGGGCTTGCTGGGCCGCCGATGCGGGGTGAGGAGGTTCGTCTGCGACGCCACGCTTCCGCGGGGAGAGCGCGCGCCCGGGGAGCCTTGGACGTTTACTTTCTTTTTTTTTTCTTTTGACCTCGCGGCGTTTCTCCCGCCCGTTGTTGCAAGAATTTGGCGGCGTGCTCTTTTTTTTTAGCGCTCGTTCTGTGACATTTGCATAATAAAAAAAGCAAATTTGAATTGCCACATTTTATCATGTAAGCTGCACCAATTATTTCTAAACGTATTTGTCTTCTCGCAATGAGTGATGCTTTTTGGTACCTGTGGTATCAGTTCAGCTTTCTTTAGGTGGAGTCACCCGGATTCCACACATAGCCATTAAATATACCGAACACGTGTAACACCTTCTCACTCCAGATATTTCAAAAAAGCATCAATCTGAGTGGGTGGCCCTTGTTTAGACAAGCAACTTTACCTGGTGCTGTAGATTATAGGCACTTTATATTCACTATCTCCTCAAATATAATGCCACGCAGTCAAAGTACGGGATGCTCAACTTAGTATCAGTACGGAAGAATTCAAGTACTAAAAGAGAGACTGTTTCATACGAAAACACAGATATATCTTAAAGGACGAGAGAAAAAAATTGGGTCAGACTCGTATGGCGTCGTTGCTTTCATTGCAAAATAAATGCATGCAATACTAAAGAATGCACAGCAAAGGTGGCAGTAAATCTTTGTGCACCATTATTCAGCAGCGAAGCTTCATTTGTTGTAAGTAGCGCACTTTGCTGCAAATAGTGTGCGTCAGCGAGACCCGCAGTACTCGGTGGTAGTTACGTGTTGTCAGGCTCACACCCTCTTTTCTCAGTGGACATGAAACGAGTGCCTCAAACGACCAACACTGCTGCAATGTAATGGCCTGGCGAAATGGTGGCTCTGACAGCGTTTTATGACCAAAGGCTTTGCCACAACAAATACGAGCAGCCCATATAACACTTTCGCGCCGCTTCAAGAAGTAACGGCGTTTGAGTGATGTGTCTTCAGGGTATGTCGGTCTACACAAAAAAAAGTATCAGCCGGGCCACGCTTAATGGAACCAACACACATGTCAGGACAGTAGTGAATACTTGTGTTTATTGACATCAGTTATTTAAAGCAAACTGAGGGAAGGGAGGAGGGGTTTTCGTAGATAGTAAAGAAAGGCAGCTGTAGTTCAACTAAGATAGGTGCCTTGCTGAGCTTGATAAGATACACAAAATAATTGATTTAGAAAACAAGGGGCAAGCTCAAGTAGTCTTTGCGAAGCCCGCCTGGTTCAAAGCCCTCCAGCATAGTTCTTTTTGTATAGTGAAACCTCGTACCTACCATGGCATTCACATATTTCTTGATTCCACGCCCTTAGTGAATCGCCAGTGCTAATATATACGACTGCTTGCTAGGTAGATGAAAACAAGAACCAATTACGTTATCATAGATGTTCAGAATGTGAAATTATTTAGTGTGTTTTCGTGGCAATTGTAAGAAGCTCGTCGACATGACCCTTACAAGAATAGACTCATAAATGAAACACACGGACCCGTAAATAGACTTCACAATGACAGACCAATAGTTTCACAGGTCGACACAGTTGCAGGGTTGTAGTGCACAGACACATCAGAGCAGTAAGTGATTGTGTAGACTTATCTCTTGTTTAACGCGTCTCCGGGTGACGTTGAGTACGCACAGCTTAATGTGCCTCTCTCGTCTTAGAAACAACAAAATCGTCTATAATCTTCGATAAAAAATGCCACTAGAATATGATCTAACACGGTTGCGGCATTGACCAATGGCTTTTTGTGAGGCTCTTTCTACTTCATGAAATAGGCGTGTCTGAATACACATCCGCTTGTGTCTGCTGTGTCCGCTGCTTCTGAAAGTTTTCCCTTTTTATGTTTTTCTGACGCTATGGAGGCCTTTGCGCTCCCTACCCTTACCTTCACAGCAGCTGTAACGCAGAACATCGACAGCTACTTTATGGGCGTGGCCTGTAGATTGAATATGGTAGTCATACTTTACGGGAAAACATGTGAACACTACACTGTACAAAGTGGCCATGGAGGTTCACACCATGCTTTTTCCGAGGGGGCCGATATGGGCGTTCTAATTGATACTTCTACATGTGCTATCAGCGTCACATGAAACTGAAACGCTGGTAAGCCTTCGCGATAGTTTAGTACGTACCATCCGGTTATCACAGTGTAGACGCGCGCACATTCTGTTCGGCCCCCCTGCGCATATATACGTGCCCCTCCCTAGCGATAAGTAGACGGTGCGCACTGTACCATTGTGAAGGCTTGCTGCTGTTCGGGTTTCGTTTATCGATGATTGCACGTATGAAAGGAGAATACTTTACGGGCTCACTTCTTTGTTTGGCACGTCCTTGATGAAAACCAGCAAATAATGAAGTCAAGGAACGTGTAGACGACGCTCGTGATACTCGTATAAGGCTCTTGTAGTGAATTTTATAAAGATGCAAATGATGTAAAGTTGAAGAAAAGTCAACTTGCCGCCGGTATGTACCACACATGCAACCCTTGCATTAAGTGCCCCCCCCCGTTCCACCAACTGAGCTTCAGCTGTGGTTGTTCTGCCATTCCTTTTATTGGTTGTTTAGATTAACCAGTGAGTGCAAGCCGGTGCCGCTGGCTGCCATGTCAACGAGTAGGAAACACTCTTTATCAGCTCCACTTGAAATCGTTTTATGAGGTCCCACCAATGTTCCTGACACTGGCGTCGTTAAATGTCACAAAGTAAGAATGAACCCTGGTTAAGATTGAGAAGAAATTCGCATGTGTCTGTCCGGAAATTGTCTGTGATGTCCCGTTTTCATGAAATTGAAGCTTTCAAGCACAGCTGGCTGAGTGTCTTATTATTCAGCCCATGAATGTGAAAGTTCGTCAAATATTTATTCGTCGATTTTAATAAGTTACAATACTATGACCAATTGCAAAATCGGTTGTGAGTGACACGTGTTTTTTTTTTCAAGTGCAGTCTATGAAGTGTATATTTAAATGCATAATAGAGGGACAAAAAAGGCACTAACGAACAATTCAACGAAATCTCGTTTTAGAATCTTGTTCACCCCAATGAACCCGTTCATCACATAATTTGTATATGTGTAGGCCATCCCTTATACATAATGCACGTATCTCGTAGTTTGAATTTTACACGACCAATATTCTCGCAGGTTTTCGGCAGGGCTACTAGAGAATTTTTGTTTCTATTTTTCGAAATATTTCGCAGCCTGTTATAAAGAAAATAAATCGCGTACTGGAACCCGCGTCATGCCAAAGGGAAAGCTAACGTGGAGAAAAAAAAAGGACAGGGAGGTTCGCGAATTCTTAGACCGGCTGGTTACCCTTAAAACGAATATTGTGAGTTCAATAACGATGTTATGAATAGGCGTGGAGCAAAAGACGTAAGCAAACGAAGTACTGCGTTAGCGTCACTTCGCGGACATTTTTGCATCGTATGAGATGAAGACAAACCATATTAACCTTGATTATTCTTGTCGAAAGATACCATCACTCCACGCGTCTTTTAATTTGCTTAATTTCACATGATAGTGGTCCCACTACACAGCAGAAATATTTTCAGATGTAGGCGACGTCACCCTTCGCCAAAACTTCTCACAAGCTCAAGTTACAAGAGAGCGGCATAGAGGCACTGAAGAAAACTAGAACAGCGTACAATACCATACATGTAATCAGCTAGACTGGCTGTTGCAGAATTATATTTTTTGTATGGTCGGTGATACATCTAACGCCGACGTTAGGTCGGAAGATAATTACACCATCGTGCAACTCCAGCCGAATTTTAACAACGCGTCGCTTCGTAGACAAACCCGTACCATTTAAAGTGTGTAAAAATTGCCTCCTTTCGGGAACAATAGGCAATGATGATTGCTGGGTTTCATCTTCAAGAGCTTTCGCCAACTGGCCATTCGCCCAATTGTTTCATAGAGCTATCACACTGTAACGATTCCAAGGTGATTTCATTGGCCACGACTTTGAAGTATTTCTCTCAAAAGGTCAAGAAGAGAGCAAGATGCAGTCTAGCTCAAGTTGCTTTCAGGGGCGCTCAAAGATACCCTTGGGTGACATGTTTTGAGGAAGCAGTAACTTTTTCCCTTGTTTATATTTAACACATTCACTCTAGAATAGGCAGAGCTGTTCCCAGAAGAGCTAGAATGCGAGAACGTTTTAATGACCATTCTGCACAATTGGGATGGCATGCTATCGTTTAAATGAAAAAGAACGTTTCAGTCAGTAGTATTGAGAAATGTTCAAACAAATATATTTTAGCAAAGCTAACGCGGCTTCTTCCTCAGGGTTGAGAAGACCCGATCTGTGCGGCGCTTACGCAGCGTTTCTTGCCGTGCGTGAGAGGAACATTAGAACTGAAAGCGGACGTCTTGCTCTAGAGGACCGATGGCCCTCTTGGTTCTTTTTTTTTCTCGAGAAGACATAGCTTAGTGCAATCTACGTATTCTTTCAGCGGAAAATACTGCAATTAGGTAAACGTTTAGAATGAGGATGTCATTTATATTCTCATTAATACCGAAGCCTGTTTTCAGTTGGAATTTCCTTCTCTTAGCTACTATTCTTTTGTAGATTTGGCTGCAGCTGACATGAAGAGCTATCGTTTATGTTAACCCTATATTTTGACATTTCAAATTGTTTTCTTTGTAGCTGGACGGCATGAATACTACCATGTAAGCATAGAAAAAAATTATACATCTTATAACAAAAAAAAACATGGCTTCCTCCTCCTGTACTGTAGCTCATTATTCATGTGAATTAATCGTGTTGTGACGTATCGTATGTTGAGATTGGTATGACGAGTATCATCTTAGGTATGTTCATACCATTAAATTATACCATGTCCTATCATACGGTGACATGGTATGACGAGTGTCGTGTCAGGTATGTTCATGCCAATAAAATATACCACGTCGTATCATATAGTGTTAGTATTATGACGAGTGCCTTGTTAGGCAGGTACGTCTGTGCAATATTTAATCACACCGCGTCGTATGAAGAGTTGGTGTTATTATCACCAGTGTCATGTTAGGATGTTCAATTCATTAAATTTACCACGTCGTATAATATTGTGGTATTATTGTGGAAACTGTCTTGTTAGGCAGGTATATCCGTGCAATATTTATTCATGCTAGGTTGTATGACATGGAGATATTATGAGTACTGTCTTGTAACGCAGGTACGCTAAAGTTGTTTGTTCATGCCACGTTCTATTATAGCGTTCCATTATTAGGACCAGTGTCGGGTTAGGCAGGTAATATCATCGCGCTTCGTCATACCACGTCATATCGCACTTCGATATTATTATGAGATACGTCAAACTAGAAGTTATTTTAAGAAATAATAAAATTTTATTGCGGAGGACTATATATATTACGAGCATTAAGACGGAACTTCAGATACGCGCGTAATGTTGCATTATGTAACTATATTGCTTGCATGAAGTTTCAGTGGGAATCAGTTGTTTTTTTTAATAGTACATCTGAAATAGTGTAAAGTGTTACTTAGTACTGTCTTTGTATGCGCAGAAAATGTGAGATATTTGCGATTAGAGTTGGTATATATTCATGTGCGTTTCCAAATGAACATGATTTGAGGCTTTAGTATTAATGCTGATCGGTCTTTGTATTTTGATTTTGTTTTCAATGCGCCCCAAATTCAAAGTACTTCGCACTCAGGACTCTAAAAAACTTAGCCCAAAAAATTCCCATCATCTATTTTGAAATTGTGATGCTCATGATAGTAAGTGTTGTTCGAGCAAAGCAACACAGACAAGAGAGCGCCAAATGCAGGGTTACTGGAAGTCAGTTACAAAGTAATAGTGAGGCTGACAAATAAAATCATGGTGGATAGCACCTACAATTAAAAGTAAAGGCTCTGTGCGATGAGTTTGGAAATAGTTAAAATCAACGGGCTCTACAAAGTTTCGCAGAGTCACCAACAGTCTTTGTCAGGGCTAGGAGTGTGTGTTGCATCACATTTGAATACGGAATTACAGTGCTTACCTTAGGATTCCGAGAAGCCTGAGGTTAGTAAGAATAAGAAAGAAAATGTATGAACCATACCCCAGCTAGGGAGATTAGTACACGTGCGCTCTTCCCAAAGAAGACAGAGTCAATATGGCGGTATGTGTGATTCGTACAGTGGCGCTCAATATAAGTAGCAACATTCTGTCTAGGCTCAGCATGGTGCCAACGCAGCAAATCGGCGCATACATAGAAATAAATGTCAGCGGAGTTAGAGTTGTCAGGAGTTAAAGTTGAATCTCTGTCGAGATTAAGCCTCGGGGAATGTCCTAGTGAAGACAAGGAATGCATGTTGCATCACGTTTGAACATAAAGTGATTACTTCAATATTTAGCGAAGCCTGAGATTAGTAAGAATATAAAATGAATCGTACGAAGCCTACGCTAGCTACAATTATTAGTATGCGTGAGCTCGTCCCTAAGAAAAAAGTCGCAGCATATCCACGGTGTGAATAATGATGATGGGGATGAAGTGTGGTTCTGTCCGTCCGTCCATCTTGACGTGCGTCCGGGGGAAAGGACGGGCAGAGGCACGGCTGCACGGACTGAAAGCCGCACGGACGGACGCACGAGTGAACAGACGGTTAGAGAGAAGTACGGACAGACGAACAGATGCATGGACTCGCGGATGGCAGCAAGGAAAGGTAGAGGCGCAGAAGAACAGAAGCACAGATGCGTGAACAGATGGACAGACGGACGGGCAAAAGAATGCACGGAATGACAGACGGACGGACGCATAGACAGATGGACAGATGGAAAGACGGGTGCTTCACCTCACTCACCATGATTTCCTCCGTGACAATTTTGTGAAAGCCACTTACGCCATCTAGTTATATTATTCCCAAAGACATATAGAAACAACGCCATTCATTCAGCAATGTCATAAACTAGAGGTGGCTAGATAATACATACGAAGGAGGGAATGACCTACAGCCTAAGGAGCTTCGCCCGTAAAAAGAGGGCATATGGTGGTATGTGGTAAAGATACGTCAACACTCACTATGAGTAGCAACACGCTGTCTGGGTTTAACTAGTGCCAACACTGCAAATCAATACCTAAATAGGAACTAATGATCAAATTCAGACGAATTGTGGATTAGGCTCTCACAGGTAGTGGTAATCTATCAACCAATTTAACCTTTTTCAAGATCATTGATCAGGCTTGGTTTATTTTTAACTACACTAGTATCTTTAAATTCATAGAGCGTGACTCTGCCGCTCTGGAAAGCGAAAGCTCTATCGAGTTTCGAGGCACGGACACATGCCTAAAAAACTGTTTTCTCGTTAACATCAACTTGATGCTGTGTATCGCTTGGCAGTAGAAAAAAGGGACATTTCAGGAAATGTCAGTCATCGGAATTTTCAAAACTAGGAAATATCAGACACCAGACATTCTCGATATCCAGGAAAAATGTTCTCTATTAAAAAGTTGTAATAAGTACAACCCTTCGTGTGTCACACTCGGATTTCGAGCTTGAGGTCTGTGCTGTGCCTTGTCCACCGGAATGCTGAATCTGCATTTAGATACATTTGGAGCATTAGAGACATTTAGAGACTTCACAAAAAAGGAAACCTCATCGAAAGAATATAACTTACATAATACGTAAAAACCTTATCCACATTCATTGTATACAAATAAATGAATGAAGAAAAAATTTTGAAATAAAAATGGGCCAAATGTTTGCACTTGTGTTTCATAAATAAGTAAACTGTGCTTGATATTTCTGTGTGCTTGTTCCTGATAAATTTGGCAATGACCCAATAACCTCTTGATGGTGAGCTGTTGCAAAAGCTGAAGGAAACCTTACGATTAGCTAGACTAAACAAAAGGTTTGAAAGTTGTTCCCTTGTGAACTTTCATCTAAGTTTCTTCCGCTCTATGTGTGTTTAACTGTCCCACTGTTCCATACCTAACTTTTAACTCAATTAGGATTAAATTCGTACTGACATTTTTCTCTCATCTAAATCACTGAAATTTTTACTTTGGCGTTGTAGTTTTTAGTAAACGTGAAAGATACGCATATCATAAACATAACAAGGTTGACTTGTCTACCACATTGCAGCATGAAAAGATGCGTGCTGTATTTGTGGCTGTAGATTGTGATTCTTTCAAGAAGCATCGCTTTCCTAAGTGCAGCTCAAAGCGCTCCTCAGTGCACACAGCCCGTGAAACTTTCCCACACATACACACACAAAAGTAAGCTGCGACAAATGTCGGCCATTGTGTGAACCAAAGTGCGCTCACCTGTGGAAAAGGTTTATCGGCAAGAATTTGTCAAAGCACTTTAAAACTGCACCTTATACGAGTTTGGACGCATGAATAAAAAAAAACATTGTTATTGATCTCACATGTTTACCATACCTCCAACGCTGGCACACCGACGCATTTGCCAGATTTTCTGTCTGGCCTTGCTTTCTGGTGTCGATGGGGAGCTCTCGCAAGTAGTAGCGGGAATGTAAATGCTTTCGAAGGCGTTCTTTTTCTTTTCTGCATGCCACCACTGTAAAAGTAAGCAGATTATAGAACTGGCGTGTGGGTGTTTCACGCGCACAAATAGAAACGCAGCTTTGTCAGTTGAGGACACAAGTGGAGAAGAAAATAAAAATGAATACTACGGTGAATAGAGACACGCAAAAAGAAGTAAGCAGAGACGACAGCCATACGGCATACTTCCACGGCTGCCACACGTTTAAGGCACAACTGCCAACATCGCAAGAGACGAGCAAGTGGTTTTGGCGTGGCATGCAATTGAAAATTCCAATTCTGTCCCATGGGATGAAAGTGTTCAGAAACGGTACGATGTATGGAATTTTTCCTTCTTTGTAGAAGCACTCACGGGAATCTACCAAGATCAATTATTGTCTCGTCGCTGAGATGGAGGATCGAAAACTATGCTTGCGTTCTTTTCCTGTACGAAGCTTTGCTACGACAAGATAGAGGTGACACCTTTGGCGCTTATCAGTGCAAAAAAATGGATCAATATACTCTTCTTGCATTATACTTACGGATTTATTTAAGTTGAGAAGCGCGAAACCAACCACCTATACCAGACTTTGCACCTTCTTACATGTTTTGCAACCCACAATAAAATATTAAGGTTACAAATAACTTGATTAAAGGATGGTTTCACTTAGAACATTTAAAATGTTTGACTTTATTGGGATTTACTGCGAATTATTTAACTGATGGACCGCATTTACAGTTTCTCGCAATTTCGAAGGAGTAGACAGTCATCACTGAAATTACACGAGTGGTAGTGACCATGAAGGCGCAAGCAGAAGCGAAGTGTGCCATATTAGCCTGCCTCAACGGTAACGTTCCCAATTAATACTACAATGATGTGCTGTAGACATTCGGAAATGTGTTTTGGCCACACTTGTTTTAATGCACAAAAAAATAAGTTGGGAAGAGTATGGAGAGACCGTTGACACCTGTGCAGGTATCGTATTCGGTGCAGTGTGGGTGAACGTCATTTCTCTCTTTACGAGACAGCTAGGCATAACATGGTGACTTGAAACTTCAGAAGCTATGCATGAGAAGATGCGGTCTTGTGAGTAGCAGTCTTAGTTATGGAATGAGAGGACGAAATTGTGAAGCAGCGTCGCTACGCTAGAAAAAAAGGACACGTCATTGAGTTTTCTTTTTCCATTCCTGGTGAATGCGGGAACGATTGCTATGATTCCTTGGATAACACTGCTTGTGTGACACACAAAGAAATAAAGAGTTTGAGGTTTGTACACTCTTTGAGTTTAGGTGGTTAAGCTGATTTCAAATGAAATCAAAGTTTATTTTCCGTTCTTCTGTACAAAAAATGGCAGCATATCCACGGAGTGAATGATGAATAGTGGGGCGAAGCATCCGTCCATCCATTCGTTCTTGCTTCCGTCCATCCAAGCGTGCGTCTGTGTGGCAGCCCGTGCATCCAACCGACCGTCCGTGCGTGCGTCTGTTCGTGCGTCCACACGTTCATCTGTGCGTCCGTCCCTGCTTTCTTCCATGCATCTGCTCCTGCTTCCGTCCATCCTTCCATTCATCCCTGCAGCCATCCTTGTGTCCGTCCATGCATCTGTCTGGGCGTCTGTTCGTCCACCTATTCAACACACCAAGTACCACCATCTCGCATCTTTTCTTCATATATTACTCACATGAAGCACCGCCATCCAGCGGACATTTCAATGACTTAACGAGACAAGGCACACGCACACTTTCTTACGGCTTGCACTTCGTGTCTACTTCCGACTTTTAACCGCCTCGAGTTCAATGGTATATACTAGTTCACTGTATTCATGGCACTGCGGGTCAACGCTCGCTAAACCTTTGTAAAACCTAAGAGGTTACGCCCAGCGAGTATAACGTAGCAACCTTTTCTTGCTTTCTGTGTGTTGTTGAACAATAAAAATTCGCAGCGTCTGCGTTAACTAAAGCCGAATTCTCCTGTCTCTCGTTCCCCCTTAGGAGCCATTGGCATGCTCATTGAGGACAATCTTTTATTGTTCAACAAGGCACAGAAGAAATCTCTCACCGGCTCCACCTTGGAGGTCAAAGTGTTAAACTTGTTACACACTACTGCAACAGCTACGAGGGACGAACGGGTGTAGCTATAAGGAGCTTCGCCCCTAAAATGAACGGTGAAAAAGCTGTGTTTTAAAAGAGCTTGACTTTAGTTCACAGCCCTTTGAATCATTTGGTCCTTGTACTTTGGTTCTGTTTTGTAGTCGTCACAAAATCGAAGCCATTTCACACTCAGGACTCTAACAAAGGTTTAGCCGAAAACAGACCCTCATCGCCTCTTCAGAAATTTTCATGCTCATGGTGATAGATAACAATGGCGCAATGCAACACAGGCTGAAGAGAACCGAATGCGGACTCAGCTACAAAGTAATCGATGATTTTATATGTGGGGTTCAATGTCCCAAAACCACCATATAATTATGAGCGACGCCGTAGTAAAGAGCTCGCGAAGTTTAGACCACCTGGGGTTCTTTAGCGTGAGCCCGAATCTGAGCACACGGGCCTATAGCATTTTGGCCTCCATCAAAAATGCAGCCATCGCAGCTGGGATTCAATCCCGTCACCTGCAGGTCAGCAGCCGAGTACCTTAGCCCCTGGACCACTGTGGTAGGGCAGTGAATAACAATTTATGAAGCCGAGGTGTCCAAGAGCATACTAGAAAGGCGCACGAGCGAAAGTGAGCTTGGAGTATAAGGCCGGCGTTAAACAACGTTGTGGGTAGGCGGTACAGAAAGATGGAGAACGCCAAGCAGTTCTTAGCTCAGAATAATCATGCATAGCGTAGTAGGGAAAGACTGAGTGTAGAAAGCTAGAGTGAATATTTCTGCCGTGAAGATGAGGAGGAATAAAAGTAGGATGGGTGAAGCTAAGTCATGACATTTATTTCCGCGAAAATAGCGGAAAAAAGCGAGAATCCGGAGCATTCCTTTTAGGGTTGAGATGAGGCAAGAAGGTGCTGAAAGGGTGCACCACATGACCGTCATGTACAGCCTAGTATAGCAAGGAGTTAGATGAAGAAGTGGAGAGCGGTCAAGAGAAGTTAAAAGATCCAAGTTGCTAGTATAGACAAGAATAGATACAAGCAAAAAAGAAAGAAGAAATCTTGCGTTCGAGAGGCGCTTGAGCTTACTGGCCTGCTCTGGTGTTTATATGTGTTTTAGGAGCTTAAAATCGGCTTTGAGTATTGTTTGTTTCGAAAACATTGCGACTCTTGACAACACGTCTTGTGTTGCCTCACAAATGCTTTTCGTCTTGTGTTGCCTCGCAAAATTGCCTCGCAAATGCTTTCCTCCAACTGCAAGGCGCACTTATAACTACAATGGTGGTTCTTTGCGAAAAAAGAGTACTCTGGTCGTCTCGACTTCTATCTATCTATCTATCTATCTATCTATCTATCTATCTATCTATCTATCTATCTATCTATCCGTGTGTGTGTGTGTGTGTGTGTGCGTGTGTGTGTGTGTGTGTGTGTGTTGTACGGAAGGAGCGGCGCAGCCCCACCGTGGTGGTCTAGTGGACAAGGTACACGGTTGCTGACCCGCAGGTCGCGGGATCGAATACCAGATGCGGCGGCTGCATTTTCGATGGAGGTGGAAGTTTTGTTGGCCCGTGTCCTCATATTTGGGTGCATGCACCCCAGGTGGCCGAAATTTTTGAAGCCCTCTTCTACGGCGTCTCTCATATGCATTTGGGGGTTTTTGGATGTTAAACACCCCACAAATATATATCAATCAATCAATCCATCAGGAGCGGCGCAAGAAATAACAGCTATTATTGTAGAGCGGGTATCATGCATCACAAAAGTAACGTTATTTAGACACCTACAATTTTGTCAGAAACTTATGCAATGAGAAGAACCAGATTGGTTCACTGGCTACGTATAATCTTATTATTTTGCAGCCTCGTTGGGTATTTAACGTTTACGTACTACACATGAGAAAACGCCTATAATTTATGAATTGAAAATTGTTAATTATAAGAAAATATCTCAATAGCTCCTTGAGGGAAGCACGTATTGTTCGCATGTATTTTAATTGAAAGGCAGACATACCTCACATGAAACACACGAGACATACTAAAACACACGAGATATACATTACACGAGACAGAAAAGGCAACTGATACCACAAATGGAGGTGAGTTTTTTGCGGTGCCAGTTTACACGTTGCGCGACTTAGACTTTCCTAAATATACATTAGAACGAACTCTGGTGCTGGTGTATAACTGACCTGCAACGCGTAGCGCTGCAGCGAGCTTAGGAATTAGGGGGATGAGATATATTTGCCTAGTCTTTGTACTTCACGTTCCTTCGGGCTTCGTGCGTCTTGAAGGGGCTATGTCACAAAACAAGAATCGGCAAATCTTCGGCAGTTACGCTTTATCACCTTAATATTTAGGCTCACCACTTCAAATCTTGTCTCGAAGTGAAAACGGTTTCTTCTTTCTTTTTTAACAAAACTATACACAGCAATAAACGAAGCCACAAGTGATTCGCCGCCCACAAGCACGAAGAATATATAAATCATTGTCATGCCTGTAATTTTCATGGTCGCTAAACTATCACAGTGCCACTGTCCCCTCCAGTTTTTTTAGGAATCTCTATGAGTTGGGACGTCCGGTGTAGTGTGACATTTATTGCGTGAGCTGCCAAGACAGTTAGAACTGGAGCCTGCGTAATAAAATAAAGCACAATATTTTAATGAAGTGGTCACATCTGTTCCCGTTGTTACTGAACATTTTCTACGCGAAACAATTCGGGGTCACTTATTGAGAAAGGAAAAAAAATAGGAGAGCACAATCACTCTACCTGAGTTACAGAGCGATGCATCTCATCCATTTGAAAGAAAGCTAACGAAATTTGTTCAGCATAGTAATAGTAGGGAATACTACATATCAAGAGAGGTTGCTGTACCCTTCGTTGCTTTACATGAAAAGATAGCAATCAAGTACAGTTAGAATAATAAATTACATCCAAATTAAATATAAAGCACAATTTCACACCTTGAAAGAGATTTACTGCTTGAACTATGTGAAGGAAGGTTTTTAAGGCATGCAGGTCGTGTTCAAGAATCTTCACAGAAAAGCGACGACGAATATTCAGAGGTTACCATGTATTCATACTATGTAATAACCTAATGTTAACAGCACGAAGTTAGTACGGCACATAAAAAAGCCACACCGACTGAGGGTTCCGCATTTTAGTATTATGAAGGATCTAGCCCAGCAGCTAGTTGTTTGAACACGTATAACCTTTTGTGAAACTAATTTGCGAAAACTTGAGGGTGTTCGTGAGAACCGCTTGCAAGCTTTCTCTAGAGCGTTGGAAAAACGACATGGGTGGCTAAGTGATCGATTTGAATAGTTTACACGGTACTTGTCAGTGACTAAGAAAATTCTTGAGGTTTGTGGATTTAATTTTTCCCGTAATAGAGTTGTTACACTGTGAGACATAAAGGCGTTTGCTATAGTCGTTGGCTTGATTTACTACAGAATAACAGGCGTGCAGAAACGGAAAATTCTAATGGATGTTATTTTGCGATATGGCAGTTGCGGATAGCATGCTCGATTGTGTAACAATAAATTTCGATTGGAAGCTGCACCCCGGCTGCACCACACTTACTAGGGTCACTATCAGAAAATCCTCTGCCCGTCGCATCGTGGGCTGCAGAACTAACCAGTCGCAGGCATTCGGACAAGATCAAGTGCGGGCAGAACAAGTTTTGAAGTTTTTAAAGAAATTTTGGTGAATGTAAAGGGAGGCAGTGAGTAAAGTTGATCAGAATGGTTTGCAGGACATTTCTCATCCACAAGGCTACGTCAAACAAACTCTATAAAGGTTTTGTGACTGACCTGCAGTACAAAAATTTAGGTGAAGAAGCTTTCAAAGACAGGCACTGGAATGCAGAAAAAGAAGGAAGTAGCGGATCTGGTGAAGGAGCATGTGAAAGTTCCGCTTAGTCACTTCACAGTGGCATTTTCAATCGGTGCTATAATTGAAGTATGCAATGGTACCTACAAAAAAACTTTTGCCCCGCCGCGGTGGTCTAGTGGCTAAGCTACTCAGCTGCTGTCCCACGTGTCGCGGGTTCAAATCCCGGCTGTGGCGGCTGCATTTCTGATGGAGGCGGAAATGTTTTTGGCCCATGTGCTCAGATTTGGGTGCACCTTAAAGAACCCCAGGTGGGAGAAATTTCCAGAGCCCTCCACTACGGCGCTTCTCATAATCATATGGTGGTTATGGGACGTTAAGCCCAACATATCAGTCAATCATTACATAGAAACTTTCATTTTGAAATAAGACATAAATAGCGTCAAGATAAGTCACTACTGCTCGCCTTTTGTAACTAGCGCAAGAACTTCTGGCAACACCTATAGGTTACCGAGTGTGGACCTAACACCAGAAAAATGCTGAAATTATTCTTTGTAGCATAATAGTCATCGGATGTGAAGAAGTGCTGGAAACGTCCAAAGCACCACCGCTTTCAAGGAATAAATGGCCGGCTCGGATGGTCGACAAAGGAATGGTAGTTGCATTCTTTACACGAGTGAATGATTGGGTGAACGACTCCAGAAACCACACGTCGCTTTTCGAGTCGATGAACGAAATTTCATTATCCTCAGTACCAGTCTCTTTGTCTAAGGCTTAATTTCTTCGTTATTTTGTATACATTTCCTCTACTTTGTGTCAGAAATACTAAAAGAAGGTTGTCGTGAAGTTCTAATATAACAAGCAATCATGGGGAGCTTGATTGACTCACGCTCAATAAATGATGTCACCAATTTCTCCATATGACCACAAAAACAGTTCTACGGCGTATCACATTTGATTATCGAATAATGCAAGCGCTGCTACTGCTGTTGTCTTTAGGGCTTTCTGGTATTAACTTGTGTCGAACTCATCGCCTGAAGGCACAAGCTCTTGGGACTAAGTTCGTTAAGCTTCTTATTAAGCATCGGCAAACTTGCCCCATCACATCAACACTTGCTTTTATTTTTACAAGAAAGGATGACGCATGCACTGGCAGCGAGATGTTCTTGTTATTTGTCTGATTACCTTGCCAACTGACACAGAGTGATATAGCCTAAGGCTTAGCTGGGCTGCTGAAAATGAGATAAATAGGAATCACAAGCTTTTAGTTGTCTGTAGAACCATCACTGCTCACCCACCGGTTATACGTAGTAAAGCTTCTAGAGTGATGTTCCATAACTTAATTTGGTAGAAACTGTCATTATAAACATCAGATCAGGTTTTAGGGGGTATATGCAAGCTGGTCTCAACCGGACAAGTCACAATCGCTATGATTTTAATACTTCTGTAGATTCCCCAATTTACCTTTTTCACTAACACTTGGAATAGCTCTAAATGCTTTGATAGCAGTGTCCACACTAACGCCAGTCGTTCACCTCTAGGCTAAGTAACGTTCTTCAACAAAACACATAAGATAGTCAGGTTATCAACGATTGCAAAGAAAAACGCTGCTCCACCTGGCACTCAAGTTTCAGCGAAAATTCAAGCACCGTAACGTACGCAAAAAACACTTACACTGAGTGTAGCAATATCAACCAATAGCACCGTTGTCGCCCCTCTTACACACACACATTCGGGTCACCAAGCAGCAAACATTACGTGATTTTCTGAGCGGAATATTAATAAGTGCTCAAGTTCTATGCACTTTGCCCGTGTGTTTCCTCATGTACTTTTTGTTGTGCAGCCCTACCGAAGGAATGCATCACCAAGTTAGCAGAACTGCTGCTATATTAAGATCTACTCAAAAAAATTACTCTGCACTTCGCATTCTTTCAACACTGGCGCCATACTAGTGATATAGTTGTGTGACGTTCGTCACGCAGAATTGGGGTTATATGTGAGAAATTTTCGCTTTACGAATGGTGCTCTCAACAGGAGGTCTGACCTGAACTATTGCTTGACCCCTTGTGGCCTTTGTCTCTCGAGACTGCAGCACTACACGGTGAGTATTTCGTACTGAAGCGCGGAAAGAGCCCTTTGGGATATTCGCTAGGCCTGGGCTTTCACATTAAAAGACACATCTGGGCATGAGACCCAGGCTCACGTTACAGATAAGGCATGCGCCACCGTGGCTCGAATCTTTGTAGAGGGACTTCCTCCTTCTTAATAAAGGGGAATGAAAGAGTGGAAAGCCACGAAAAAATTGCAGCAAGGCGTGAACTCTTGGAGTGGAGGTTTTTTCTGGCTGTCGCACTAAGATAATGCTACGATGTTATGGAAGAGAATGCTACGACTTTCAAGTGTATCTGAGAGTTTAGGTGACACGACAGTGTCGGATAGCTGTGCTGCCATCAACTGTGAGGGATCTTTTCGCTTTGGAACTGGAGAAATTCGCACAAATTTATAAAAAAAGGATTTGCCAAGCTCTACTCTCTATCAATTTCAGATCTATTAGAGGATAGGTGCCACACCACCATTGATCACAATGGTTGGTTTTAAGCTTATAAAGTGTAAATTTTAGGCATGTAAATTGCAAGAGTTTTTTGTGTGCCGATACGTTTCGACATCAACCAATACGAGCATTTCCAGCGGACCTATTCACTTCAGTTAACAAATGGCCAATTTCCGTCATTGCATACCAGTCTTATTTCTTGCACGCTTACGAACACCTTTAGTGCTGAGTTTTATCGGGCGAATAACAAATTAGTACTGCATTTTTTTTCGGAAAGCTGCAATAACGTAAAACCAGAGCAAAAAAAAAAAAAAACGCTAGGCATTTTGTATCAATTAAACTGGGCGTGCCCTTCAAATCTGAATGCTGCAAAACACAGGTAAATGCGGCATTGTTCCAAATGAAATATATGTACACAACTTAAAAATATGTCATATGTTGAGCCACCATCTGATCAGACACGAGACAGAGAATGTAACAAGGTGAGTCACCATAATGCGGCCTCGACATTTCGCTGGACTTATGTAGCACTTTTACACGAAAACTAAAGTGATGAAACATTCTACTGTCCCCCATTGAAGTGCCCGGAAAATTTGGTTTGATTGGTATACACGAAATAGGGGGTGTAATGTATAAATTTTAGTCCCCTACGCCATGTATAGGAAACAAATTGCGTGACAGAAGGCATTTACGGGGCGTGTACAAGATTGTATTAGCTCAAGGTGAACCTCTAGGTGTGTTATCAAAACTAATTCCTATTTTTCAGAAAACATAACAAAATTAGATGTGTCAACTTACGTCCATCATTGAAGAGCTCAGGGAGCAATCAGTAAGGAGCATGATATGGTAGCGACAGGGACAGATGCCTGCAGTGTGCGCACTGGTTTTGCATACCCGTGTACATCAAGGAGACAGCATCCCGCTACGATAACGCCTTACGCAAGCTGTGTCTACATCACGTGAAAACGTTGACAAAAAGTAAGCGATATGACAGCCTCACCCCTACCTTCTCGTATAACGAGATGATAAAATATTTATACTTGACATGGAGACAATATCCTCCACCACCCGGAAAACTAAGCACACCTCGAGTTTTGCCACTTAGCCTTGTTCAAGTCGGGGCATTTTAACTCCGAGCCAGTGCACAAGTATTATATCGAAATACAGCTATTTAAGACTAGTTGTTTCTGCAATGATATAGCTATTTAACAACACGCGCTCTGGCGGTGCCCCACGTTACGCTGCGGTGAAGCCATCATGCCTCTCAAACGGGAGGATGCGATTAGCAGGTCGGAACTCGAACAATAGTTATGAGCAGTCCAACGGGCCTGCGACGCAGCAGAGAGACTTGATCTTTTTGTTCCGACGTGGAAATGGCCTGGAACTTGCTGATGAGCGTTTCGAAGGACAAAACAAAGTTCATGCCTTCAACGATTCACCCGCTTCGGACATTGATGTTACACTAGACAATCTACGGCTACTCGCATTGCAAATTGTATCACCTAAACGTACTTTCAATAGATTCACTTGCACACTACCACTAGGGGATTTCCAGCAAGTTATAAGCTGTTTGAAATCTGTGAGCTATTTTACATTTGTCTCACTTGTTGGGCATCTGGAGTTACCGCAGTTAGAGCTGTTTCAGTTAACAGGGTAGTGCAACTTCGATTCTATCATCATCATCATCATCATCTTCATATGCATCATCATCATCATCATGATTATTATGATCATCACTCTAATAATGCCCACTCACAGTTCCGCCTGTCAACTCGTTCCTGTGCTTGCTGCTGCCATTTTATACCCGCAAAAACTTCCTTACCTTATCTGCCCACCTAACGGTCTGTCTCCCCCTTACCCGCTTGCCTTTTCTGTGAATCTAGTGGCTTAATCTTAATGACCAGCGGTTACACTGCCTACAAGCTACGTGTCCGTTTTATGTCCGTTTTTTTTTATTTCAACTATATCCTTAATCCCGCCTTTTCCTCTGACCCATTGTGCACTCTTCTAGTCTCCTAATGGCACCCCTATCAAACTCATTTCCATCGCCTTCTGCATTGTACTCAATTAAAATAAACCCTCTTTGTAGGCCTCCACGTTTCTGCCCCGTGCGTAAATACCGGCAAGACGCAGCTCTTATGTACATTCTTGCTGAGGAATAGTGGCAATGTACCAGTCATGATATCAGAATGCTTGCCGATTGTGCTCCATCAGATTTTCAGTCTTCTAGTTTCTCAATGTCATGGTACGGCTCCACGGTTACTGCCTGCCTAGGTAGACGTACTCTTCTACAAATTTAAGTAGACCGCTACCTGTGTCTTCCGTGGTGTAACATTACTTTTATTTTCTGCAGAATATTTTAAGACCTAGCTTTCTGCTCTGCTTGTCTAATTTTGTATTCATGAATTGCGATTCGTCCTCTGAGTTACTCAGCAACTCCATGTCATCGGCGAAGCGCAGGTTACTGAGGAACTTAACTATAATTCTTATCTTTTACTCTTCTCATTCTTGGCGAATGAGAATCTGCTGTAAGCACGTGGTAAATAGCACTATGAAAATTATGTCCCATTGTCTTACATCCTTTCTTTAACAATTCACAACGACTCTGTCACACAACGACGCTGTCACACAACGACGCTGTCACACAACGACGCTGTCACACAAGACAGTTACGGATTTCCAGACTTGTCAAGAGAGATTTAGGGTGCATCTTTACTAGGCAGTAATACATGTGGTGATGAGATACAGTAAAATCTCATTCATTTATTAAGCAAACAACAAGAGTATTACATTGCCTTTGCCCTCCAATGCTGCATTTAAACTGGTTTTCATGGAATATTAGTGCACTGATTAGATCGGACGTTATGCTTTGAACGAAAGGAGGGCTATAGGAGAATACAATGCTTTCTTGTGGCCGACAACGACAAAGTGTTTTTCTGCCAAACGCTGCTTATTTCGTCTGGGTTTTTCTTTGTTAATTTAAGCATTATCCAATGATCATCGCTCTCCTGCGGGCACCAGTGGACCCAGACCCCAACGTACGCAATCCGAGCTTGGCGTCGCCTTTGACGTCAACCTCAAGGAAGCGCAACAGTCGAGAGGGCGACAGCATCAGTGACAGCACTGAACTGTACATGGCGAGTAGTAAAGACAGCGACGACGACTTCATCCTTGCAGTGAAGCATAAAGCTAAAAGGAGAATTGTCAACGTGTCTTCGCCAGCTAGCGTCTCCACTGTGGAGGCTGCATGCAGTTCTAAACACCATACCATACTTTTTGTTCCTGTCGACTCTTCGATCAACCTGGAAAACATGAACAGGCAAGTGATATCAGCGTGTCTCGAGGCTATCGTGTCTAATGATATAAAGGATATTAGGCTCAACCCACGGAAGAATATCTTGGCCATATACGTTGATCACCCGGGTGCACTACATACCTTGCGAACAGTCTCAGAACTTGGAGGCATCAATTTCAGTGCCTATATTCCACAGGACAGTGATACGACGTCTGGCGTCATTTATGACGTTGACATTTCTATACCGAACGCAGGCCTTCCTGTGCTGATAAAGCCAGCTACTGAGGCAACGGACATATTGCAAGAATGCCAGCTTGGCAAATCCCATTGCATTAAGTTGACCTTCAGAGGTGATTGCATCCCATCACGTGTAAAGGTTGGTCACTTTCATCACGTTGTCCGACCTTACATCCCAAGGCCACTACAGTGCCACAGCTGTCTAAAACTGGGTTATGTTAGTGCTGTGTGTAGCAACAAGGAAGCATGCCCACGTTGCGCCGGACCCCACATAATAGAGGCTGGCCAAGAAACTCTTCTAAAATGCAGCAACTGCAATGGGAACCATGAGACCTCATCCAAAAACTGCCCAGTACTCAAGAAGGAGAGGAGCATTCTGAGACAAATGGTGAAAGACGGATCCTCACGAAAGGACGCGGTAATTGTTGTTCAACGATGGCGTTCCTGTCGATGACGGTGCTCGAAGAAAAGAAAAAGCAGTCCTGTGCTGAAAGTGCCTTCACTTACACCGCCACCGCCACCACCACCGCCGCCACGACCACAGTGACCTCCCCCGCCCCCGCCACCAGGTGGTGTACGTACAGAGGTGCGCGAAGACACTGGGGCGCAGCAGAAAACATCTGGCTCTGACTGGCCCGCTTTACCGCGGGTACATGTGTCTGCGGAACCTCAGCATCGACCGTCAACAACGGATATGCCCCCAGCAGGCAGTCTATTCGTCCAAGAATTACAAGTTTTCTCTGTATTGAGGTCGTTCATGAGTGTTATTCGTACTCTATTGGCTACTGTACAGATCCCTGCCGCCAAATGCGCACTGCAAGTCTTGGACGCACTAGAATCAATTCTTGCCGGACTTCAGTAACAAGAGGGCGCACTATACACCCCATCAGTCTTTTCGAGAAAAAGTCCAGCGTGCTTCCATAATTCAGTGCAACGCCAGAGGTCTACAGTCAAGAACGCCTGAGTTTCGACAGTTCGTTTTCGAGAATAAGTTTCTCATCATCGTCATTTGTGAACCGAATTTTTCAAAAATACCTCAATTATCAGGCTATGAATCGTTCGTTTCTTCATCGTGCATTGAGCGAAGTCAAGTTGCTGTGTACATTCGTAAAGAACTCACTTATGTTCGCCAAAGAGTAGAGTCTCACAATGAAAAACACTACGTGTGCCTATATGTTAAAAAGAAGAAATTGTCGTTTATGATGATAGACGTATATATAGCGCCGTCACATCGACTGCATCAACAGATAATACCCGATATATTTGCAACGACTCCAGAACCTTGGATATATATGGGTGACTTCAATTCCCAACATCCATTGTGGGGAAGCATCAGGACAAATCGAAAAGGCACGAACTTAGTTGATCTCGCATCAGAGCGTGGGCTTCAGGTGCTCAACGACGGCAGCCCTACTTATCTCCGAGGAATAACTTGTAGCAGTTGCCTGGGCTTGACATTAGTGTCATATAGCGTTGTCACGAAAGTCCAATGGTTCACGAATATTTAAACGCATGGCACCGACCATATCCCCACGTACGTGACAGTGAGAGGTCTGGACAATTCTTCTTCC
Organism: Rhipicephalus microplus; assembly: GCF_043290135.1. Lineage (NCBI taxonomy): Eukaryota > Metazoa > Arthropoda > Arachnida > Ixodida > Ixodidae > Rhipicephalus > Rhipicephalus microplus. The sequence continues at coordinate 109,678,669 of NC_134701.1, forward strand.
CTTGACACTCAAGACAATTGACTGGAAAGAGTATCAGATATAAGTGGAGAGCAAGTGCATGCACGAACCGCCGAAATCCATTGAAGAAGTGATTTGTTGTGCGATGGAGACTTCCACAAAGATATGTCCGAGAGAATCAAGACGTACCACAGTTGACCAAGAGTTGGAAAAACTCTGAGCGGTCCGCCGACGTACCGAAAGACGATACAGACACACGAAATCTACCTATGACCCCAAAGAATCCAGACGCATTCAGAAGAAAATCCAGCGTCGAACGCACAAACTCCAGGAGCAACGATGGAAGAGTTTTTGTGACTGACTGGACCCTCGAAAGCCTTTGTCTCCCATATAGAGGACTCTTCGAGGTATTCACTCACATCCGCTCATGCGCTACATCAACGTCGCTAACAGCGTGATGTTTCTGGTGAATTTTGTGCAAAGATCGCTGGCGACATCTTCTTACTGATTGATCTATTGCCACACGACTTTTCAGTCGCACGAGATCAGCAAATGGAGGTTGCATTCACTATGGAAGAACTTCATGCGGCATTGAACACATGCAGACGCTCATCGTCTCCAGGTCCGGATGGAGTAACTTATACTGTCCTATGTCACCTAGGCCCGCAGGCCCAGTGCTGTCTCCTGCACATTTTCGATATGTATTGGCATGAAGAAATGTTGCCTGATGAGTGAAAGTGCAGTCGACTGGTGCTTTTGTTGAAGCCCGGAAAGTCTCCATTCAATTTGGCATCATACCGGCCTATAGCACTAGCAAGCTGCGTCGGCAAGGTCATGAAGAGGATGCTGCTTACACGCATGGAATGGTATCTGGAACGTTATAACATCTATCTTGATGCTATGGCAAGCTTTCGATGAGGTCGGTCCTAAATTGATAGCGTCATTGACTTAGTGACCCCTGTTCAGCAACAGAAAGCTTAGATGCGGCTGTCGGTAGGCCTGTTCCTAGACGTTAAATGTGCCTATGACAACGTGACCCATGAGGCTGTTCTCAATGCTCTTGAAGCAGCTGAACTTGGAGGTCATGTCTTTCAATGGGTAAGAAGCTATCTCATAAAGAGATCGATGTTCGTTCTAACTGAAGATTGGCCTACGAATAAGCACTTCAGAAGTCGTGGGGTGCCACAAGGCGGCGTTTTGAATCCGACTCTTTTCAACTTGGTTCTGGTGAGCCTCACAGAAACGCTACCACAGACGGCTTATATATCTCTCTACGCTGATGATATCTGAATTTGGGCGTCCCACGTGACACGGCCTTAAGTGCGCGCAAGGTTGCAGAAAGCGGCAACGATACATCAGCATACGTCAGCCAGCAAGGGTTGACTATTGCCACAGATAAATGCGCAGCAGTGGCGTTTACACGCAAACCGATGTCTTTTTACCCATTGTCCATCGATGGCAAAGCAATCGCATTTAAGAGCCGTCAAAGATTTTTAGGTGTTATCGTAGATCGTCACCTAACCTGGAGCCCACATGTCGCATACCTGAAGAAAAAGCTCATTGGCATTCAGAATGTATTCAAGTTCGTCGGCGGAAAATCATGGGGCCAATCCGTGCACTCCATGTTGCAGCTTTATACAGCCCTCTTTCTCAGAATTCTCCGGTACAGCCTTCCTGTCCTGTCCAACACGTGCAAGACTAACATCCGTGCACTACAAAGCGTAAAAGCACAAGTACTTCGGACATGTCTTGGCCTTCCAAGATACTCATGGACAGTGGCAACTATTGTCATCGCGCAAGAACAGCCGGTCACAACCCATATCATTGTCGAGACTCTGAGAGCGCACGTTCGGCATATATAAAGGCTACCGTCACACCATTTAGCGTCTTTGACAGTGCGGAGGCCCCATAATTTGTTCTGCGGTATTGTGACAAAGCATCATGACATATTACCATCTGGATTCAAACTTGCAACACATTCAGCAGCTGCGTTATGGAGTATTCGTCAACCTAACGTGCACTTATCAGTTTTTGAAATCATTAAGAAGGCACGCATGTCACCGCTAGTTCTTAAGCTATTGACTTTGCGACTGTTGGAGAAAAATACTTCGACCGCCTACAAGTTTACACCGATGGCTCCACTAATTCCTACAGCTCTACAGGAGCAGTGGTTGTTTCATTTGATAATGTGTTGCTTCGATACAAGTTCTCTCACACAACAGCGTCGATAGCAGCAGAGCTCGCAGCGCTTCAAGGTGCAGTAAAGTACATTCTTTGGCAGCTACCTAACCAAAGGGCCATCTTTTGCGACTCGAGGTCAGCCTTACAGACACTATGGTTTGCTATGCAGCACGGGTTACACGAACAATTTGTATATCAAATACGACACGACTAGCACGAAGCGCTCAAGGAAGGTCAAGATATTGTATTTCAGTGGCTGCCAAGTCATTTCGTATTTGTCGGCAATGACCGCGCGGATGAAGCTGCTCGATCGGCTTATGACCAAGACCTACGTATGCCCATACCACTCTTGAGAACGGACGCTGCAAGACGACTACAATCACTTGCTCCCCCTATAACTCTCCTACAATGAACTACACCAGGTTTCTCCAACATGAACCTGTATTGGATCAACCCAAACTTGCAACTTCGTTTCCCATACGAGCTCCCACGATGCGCTGACACTTTACTGTGTCGCATGAGGTTGGGCGTGGCATTTTGCGAGTGTGCACTCTCGTCTCCTTGAAATGGCGAGCACTTCGGCATGCAACATCTGCGCCTTCGAGGAACCGCTCAAGCACATTCTATGTCATTGCTCAGCATACCAGTCTGAACGACGTATTGTGAAAGCCAAGCTCCGTCAGCTGGATTCACGGCCGCTTACAGAACAGAAGATCCTGGGACCTTGGCCGACGGTCTCCCATAAACGCAAAGCCACGAAAGCCCTCTTGCACTTCTCAAGGACCACCAGACTTCACAACCGCTTGTGAAAGAACAGTGTGACACCACGCTGTGTAGTCTCGAGCTGACTATTCATCCTTCTATTTCTTACTCCTCTTTTTTTCTCTCTTTCCTTTCTAATATTCTCCCTTTCTCTCCCCCCAAGTGTAGGGGGGCCAACCGAGCCAAGCTTGGTTAACCTCCCTGCCCTTCCTCTCTATTTATCTCTCTGTCTCTCTCTATTCTTGTGCGAACACGTACACAAAGAGAAGACTATTTCCGAAGATAATCTGTTACAGGGAAAGTATGGCCCTTTATTCATGGTCAGCACTGAGATATAATGAGCGGTTTTCGCAACACAGCGGTTTAGACTTTTCTCAGGTAATACTAACCATTGGTGACTATATATAGCTAATCTGTGGCAAATGTTGCTTATCACTCAAAAAGTGCACTGAATGTTTTGATCTAGTGTATAGCCATAAGATTGACACAAACCTTTATGCTTTTTGCTTTTCTAACAGCAACATTCTTTTCAAACTTTCTTACTCCACGAATTGACTTGGTTTTTGAGACTCTAAAGAGGTGTCCTGGCCAGCCTCTTTTTTTGTTTGCGCTTGTTAGCATAGGCAGCTGATAAATAGACGACGAAATGTTAAAGTTAAACAAAGGACAGCCTGGTGCATTTGGAAAGGCTTCCACTTTTTGAGCCTACTACTGTGATTAAATCCTCCGCTTCCTTCAAGTCTATATTTAGTGATTCCAATGTTTCAAGCCCTCACCCCAAGACAAATATTTTTAGTGACTAACTTTACACTTCCAATAGAAAGCGCACGTTTCGCTTAGCATCGGAAACCCAACAGACCATGAAGAGTCTTCGCAAACGCCTCAATCGTCCAAGAGCGGCTCTTGTTTGCACGCGCGCTCTGAAAAAGTTTGCACTGTTTCTTTTGCGAATCAGAAGGGCAGTGGCCCATGCAACACCTATGGTTTTTCTTCCTTCCCCATCAAATAAACTATTCTTAGCCGTAATTGGGAGCAGCCAAGTGACATCACTGCTTTTGAGCATTAAGGAAATGAACCAGAGAGAGTTCAAAAAGTTATTCTGTCTGTTACAGCACTTTCGTTTTGCTTTAGTCATCAGTGTGAAAGCCTGCGGAAATTTACCACTCTTGAAACAACTGTGAGAATTTTCACACTTGAGCGCTTTTGTAATATAATAGCCGAATCGTGAAGCCTTTCCTCGAATTTGGGAATATGTTTGGGTAATTAGGCATTTTATTACTCTGTAGTAGTTTGTAAGCTAGGCAAACTTCGAAGGATGCCCACCTCTTTTTAGTAAAAAAAATAAATACATACATAGATATATAAGGTTTAACGTCCCAAAACCACCTTATCATTATAAGCGATGTCGTGGTGGATGGCTCCGGAAATATCTACCACCTGTCATTCTTTAACGTGCGCTCAAATCAGAACACACGGGCCTACAGCGTTTTCACCTCCATGGAAATTGCAGCCGCCGCAACCGGGATTTGACCACGCGACCTGCGGGTTAGCAGACGAGTACCTTAGACTCTATATTTCTATGGCGGGGCAAAATGAAATGTATAAAGAAATAGAGACACAAAAACACGGTTGGCTTGAAACAGTTGTGCTTTTAGTGGCCAAATATTCCATTTCTTTTAATTGTGAAACTTGCATGTTTCATAAAGTTTTGTGTAACCTGGTCATAAAAACCCTGTTTTTACACGATGATACTTGATATATAATGTCGCCAAAGGTATTTATCATAATTAAGCAGACAAGCAACATTTGAAGGGTGTTTTTATTCGTTCATTTTGTAGTGCCACTCTTCACAATGAGCAGGCATTCTGTTAAGTGCTCATAATGTAATAATTGGGAAAGTTTGAGAAGGAGGACTGTTCTGTTAAAAACAGCGCATACTCGTGGCAGTACAAATTGTTTTTAACATACTAGGATTTTACTCTGAGAAATAAATATATTCGCTTTTCCTTTCTACTTATTATCGTAGGCATCGAAGCATTCATGACTCGAATATGGTAATTCAAGCAACCTTTCCGAAAGCATGTCTTTATTTACCGCTGTAGATGGCTGAACACTGATGAGCTAAATTTGTTTGATGTAATTAAGCAAATGTATGAAAAGCAAGAAGTGCAAATACCCTATCGTTCCTACCGTGTGAGAAGTGTAAAAGTATAGTGAAATCATAGAAACGCAATTATAAGAAGTAGTTTTTTGGCAGCTATGCTAATAACAATTTCATAGGAAATGCTTATTTATGTAGGCAACACACAAGGGACCTCAAACGATTTCTCTACAAAACAAGCGGTTTTACAAACACTTTTCACGGCCACAGCTGAGTCTCCGAAGCACAAGTAAAGCACCTGAATTCGAGCAGTTCAAAAATTGAGGTCGTTATCCAACCGTTCAATATATAAAGTGCACCACAATTCCAAGAGAAAGCTTCCAGTGGGCTTCCGTATTTCGTACGCAACATACTTTAGCCAATACTGAGGTGCCCACAAGAAGGTAATAAAAACGTTTGTCACAAAGTACTGTCACTCAACCAGACTGTCTTGTCACTCCGCCATAGCTCATCTTTAGCGCAACATTTCTCAACAATTTTTACAATACACTGTGTAGCACAAGGACTACCGGATACATGTGCATGTACATGTATTTTGGAAACCAGAACTGAGTGCTTCTGTGCTGTTGAAACCCTTAATTACTTAAAATCTGAATTCACAATAACACACTCGAAGAGGACAAGCACGGTTTGCTTAAATGACTCTATAGTCTTGCTCGAGGAGACCAAACCTGTAACAATTTTAGGATTCTCTAATCCATCGCTACTTATTCACCAGTTTGGCCAGTATGGGTTTTTTGTATACTGACACTAATTGTTAAAAATGTCGTGTGTCATCGTCATCTGCAGGTAGTGTAGGGTGAATATGCTGGAAATTCATTGCCTAAATATCAGGACTTTTTTCGCTGCAGCCCGCTTTCTGAATTGTGTTCGTGGGTATGTTTCCGTAAATATTCTCGCAATAAGCAAGCAGCTCAGACCACTGATATTTTATTGCTGCGAGCATGTTATGGCAGGTATTTGGTTTGTTTTACGTATTTCGTGTGACATTTCTAACTTTCTATCAAATATTCTTCTACATCTTTGGCACATAGAGACACGCACTTCATTGATGCAGCCTGCTCTGCCTTGTTTAGAGCATTCGACTTCGTGCGAGAGGGACATCTGACCAAGTTCTCAAATATTTTTTGCTCCTCCATTCAATAAAGCGAAGCCAAGCGGAGTTTGTTTATTGAATATCACAATTGCAAGGTAACAATTGAAAGTCAACCTCGTCACTTTTTTTTCCCACAGTAGTGAAGCTCAAAGGGTTCGTACATCAGCTGTCCTTTGACATTCGTGTAGGATAATTGACTGCAGGAATTATAACGCCCGTTTAGCATAAGAGTATACAGTCCATTAACTTCGACCTCCATTCCGCTTTCATCAACGTGAAACTTCACTTCTCTGTTGGCTTTGGCTCTGAGTACTTTTCATGAAGGAATAGTTAAGAATAATTGGAATTACAGCGCGACATGCAAATTTTGTTGCACTGAAGAAAACATTGACCCCTCGCTAGGCTATTGCCCTTTTTTGAATCAGAAAAGCAAGTGCTTTGGAATGCAGACAACTACCTACTTTCCCTAACGATTCCACTACAAACCGTGTCCATCTCTCATAAGCCCACTATGCAGTGAAGACACTTGCATATTTTGAAGACTCATGCCTTTTACTTGTGGTAAAGTCACTCAGACAAACGTGACTTATCTGCGTCTTTTTCTTTCTTTTCACTTTCTAAACTTCTTATACCCTTTCCCTCTTATAACATAGTAATTGTGAAGCGTTTCCAGTTAACGTCCCTGCCTTCAGCCTGTGTGTTTCCTTCCATTCTTCTCTTCCTGGTATATATTTGGTATTTCGTGGTATGAATGGCCTTTATGGTTGAAATGGTCTTTAGTTAGAACAGTTTCTTATGACTGCTGGCTTTTCATATACACTTTCAATAACAGATACAATTAGTACCCAGCTGTCCACACCCTTTCTCGTTTTGATGCCTGTGCGTTTTTGGTATTGTTATCAATGCTTCCTTCATCCCCGATCCTTATCACTCACGCTGTCGAGTGTTCTTTCATACGAAAATTCGCTCTGCAGTTTTGATAAACAGCAAGTTCACTATGATACAATGCGCAAATATACGCGTACGAGAAAAACCTATGGTATCAAATAGTTGCAGCCAGCATGGCATTGTGTTGACTGGTGGAACATGAGAGAGGCCTTTGTCCTGCAATGAGTGTAGCCAGGCTGATGATGATGATGTGGACGACATAAGAAAACATGAATTTCAATCAGTATGAACTTGCAATGACTAGAAATTGATGACTTTCAAGGCATACCTAACAGCCCCCCTACGACCAACAAAAAGGCATAGGCTGAGAGCAAGGACAACACCGATGAAATCAACTTCGCTCACCATAAAAGGATGAAAATCTGACCAGTCCTAAGGAGACAATGTCAACTAAGAGCTACTTGTGAATGACTTCACAAAAGCCACTAATATATCTAGTATCTTCTGATAAGCTGACATGGTTCTGGGAAACTTTCGATTATTTCAACTCATCTTGTATAGATATGTAGGAACATTTAAGGGCAACAACTTGATTTCCATGGTGCTGCAAGTATGGTTTGACTGACTGCTTGCAGGCATGTCAAACGTATTTATAATTACGCCCTTAAAAAATGAAGAAGTGCAAACCAGTGATGTTAATTTGAAATATCAGAAGTTGCTTCATAGCGACAGCCTGCTATTTTGATAATTTGCGCAGTTATAATTCCTTTTTTGCTGAGATAGTTTCGCACCGCTTGTTCGGCTAATTATAAAACTCTCTCTTTCATACCATCAAGAGAAATTGTATTTTACAGTCTTCAAAAAGGAAACTTTCACTAACGAAGTTCTGTTTTAGTGAATTTTTATACTCAGAACAGAATAACAATACGCACGTGACACTACTGGCTTCATATTATGAAAAAGAGTTTTTTTTATACTAGTCAGACCTAACCAAGCCATTCATGTTGGAGATATTTCAGTGGAAACAAAAAATTGAAATACTCATAGATAAGTCCGTTATCAAATACTGTCACACAAGTTTCTTGGTAACGTTAAGGTTGGAAAGGGGCCTGCAAGGAGATTCTTTTAATGACTATTTGTGGTTGGTACAAAATGAAATTTCCATAATGAAACGCTTACACGAGCTGGTTGAATTGAAGAATGCGTGGCCCTCTATAATACACTCCATGAGAATGAAAAAACATCAGGCGGTCGAGCGCAGTGTGCTTATGTCTGTTACATTGTTTTACTCGTGTTCTGTTCTCTAACTCAGTTTTACAGAGGGCTTGAAAATGTTGTATATTCCAATTTGCATAAACCTTTCTTGGCACTCAACTTTATTGCAGACAAGGTAACAAATCCCAAGAGACGAAATACGTTTTTTCTTACTAAGCTTGTGTTGGATTAGCAAACCGTCAAGCACGCACATACGCAAATGTAAGTTTACGATTCGCTTCTGCAAATGAAATGTTTTTGTAATTGTGAATTGAAAAAGAATGGTTGCATTGTACATATCAAGGAAAGAAGGATGACGGAGGAGATGGACTCTACAAGGCACTGCGCACATGCAGTTGTATCGAATGTACTGGCATACATTCATACTACCTCACGCACATATACCCTGATATGCTAACATAAGCCATGTGGTACAACAACATGTAGTGGTATTCATATTTTGTCACAGATGAACTGTCATTCATTTTGCATAGACGTTGATCATTTTTTTGAAGTTTATTCAGACAGTCATGGTCTGGGATGAAGGGGCTAAAGGCAGATGCAACTGCCTGACAAAGGCCCCCCTACCCATACAATGCTCAGGGGTGGAAAGCCGCGGTACATGCGCAAATACAGGTAACAAGAAAAGGCAAAAAACAAAAAAAAACTGGAAGTGTACTTTTGTCCTCTCTAATGCAGACCTATCATGAAATGCCTGACGTGACATTGCTAATACAATTTTTTTTGTGTTGAACGTAAAGGAAGGCTCCACACATCTAGAGGACTTCATGTCTTTGAACGTGCCCCTGAAACCCAGTGCTTGACTGTCAAGCATTTTGGTTTGCATGAAAAACTCGGCTGCTGAGGCCGGAATTCACCCCCATGATCCCCCACTTGGCGTGCTATGTTTATTGTTATTTTTGTTATTTTGTAGACACATGCTCTTGTGACATACCTTCAGCCAATAAAGAAGAGTCTGAACATCAAATAGTATACGCATTTGACTTTGTGCGACAATTTTCATGTCATATACGCTGTTATCTACTTTATATAATTTAGTTCATAAAAACGCTTCAAAAAAACCGATAAATATGCCTTGATTTCATGACAGACACAAAATTACTGTAATTGTACTTCTTTTACAAGTACAGGGAACGAAACAAGTCGGTCATCCGACGTAACTGGGGGTATTAACGTCGAGCTATTTGTATAGAGTACTGTCCACTTGTGTAGACTTCAGTTAAAAGGAACACGCTAGTGCGTGGCCGGCGGCCCGCGGTGCGCTAACTTCAAACGAGATTTCAAAATTTAATACATGCACATTGGGTCATTAGTGCGGTACGTGTCCCACGTCATCTGCTACTTCTGTGAACATACACTCAGTGCACGTGATCGAGTGACAATACTTCGCACTTGTCACTCTTGTAGTGTAAATCAACTGATATCAACTCGGCCTTCCGCTTGTTTTTTAACCAATATTTCATGTTCGCAAAGGAGAATTTAAAATGAGCGCTGTATTAGACTTCATTAGCCTTATTCAAAATTAAAATTGAAATGATAAACACCAACTGTTGAGCGTGTTTTTGGTTCAGAGAAATCTTCAAATCTTTACGCCTTTGCATGCGTGTACTTGATGCAAAATACAAAAAATACAATCTGCCTTGCTGTCATGAATTTGTTTTGTTGAGTGCAGCCCAGTCGTTATATAGAGGTCAGTAATAACATTGTCCCAATGAAAGAAACTTAGCGGAATCATTAAGTAGTGGCGAGTGCAGACTACGCTACTGTCACGCTTTGCACTGCTAAATACAAATCAGAACATTACCAGAGCATCCTCTTATCTTTGGATTACGCTTTAGCACCCCAAGTTTATATTGCTCTCATACCAGATCAATTCAATTTTCGATACGTTAGGCCTACTGCGTCTGTTCAAAACTAACTGAGCTACAGAACCTTCGTTTGTCATGGTGTCAAATATTTATTGCTACAATATGTTTATGTAATTCAGCCTGATCAGCACTTTTCAATAAATATAGTGTCGGAAGTTCTTCCAACACTTTCGAAGTGAAACAAATCTATCAGTTATTGCTATCTACGTTGGGTTAAGTTACTGCAAGCAATTATGACTGTCGAGCCTGTTACTTTCTTCACGGTGTCACTCTCACCGCTCACAAAAAAGAGAAACGCTGAAACGTAGCCGAAGCAAAGCCAAGATATGAAGACGGCAGGTTATTACTGGAGATGCCGTTGGGCTAAAGCTGATCGCGACTTCAAAACCTGCTCCCCTCGACGCTATGGAAACTAATAACTTCACCACAGAGCAGATGTCACCTTCTGCACGAATGCCGCGCAGTGTCACCTAATAATAAATGCATTCTTGTGGGCTTCTGGCATTCAACTTACATATTTTGATAGGCATTCATTTTTGTTTTGTGTACGTCATCTATGTGCCCATCCGGCCAGTCATCGCCAAAGCGCATAATTACTCTGCACGACAAGTTGAAACTTCAGTTTCGTTATAAGCGACTACTCTATAAAGAATAAATCAAGAGTTAACAGAAAATTCACTGGGAAACTTGCGTAATTGCATGATGAGTAGCTGCTTTCTTTCTACTCTCTCTCTTTTTGTCTAAGGAAAGTGGATGAGCTTTCGCTTTGGTTCTGCACTGTAAGCAGAAACATCAAGGTCAAAATAAAAACAAAATACATGAATTTGAAAGCTATCTGTAGCATAGGCTCCTGTCTTTGCTGATGCGAAGACACGAGCTGGTCCGACATCACAATTTGACATAAAGTTTAAGTCAAAGTGTTCCAGTGCCTCTATTTTTACTGTGAGAATACTAAGAAGATCTTTTCGCAGAAAGTCCAACGTCAGCGTCGGTGTCAGCGTCTTTGGATGTAAGCCAAAAATCATCATCTTATGCGAGACCAAAAAATCGATAACACTGCAAATAAACAAAAATTGGCAGATCCAACGTGTAGTGGGAATCAACTATATGCGAAGCACAAATGAGATGGCAGATACGTCAATTTAAAATCAGCACAACGTTACGAGGCGGAGGTAAAGGATGCCGTACATGACTTCCATGTTAACAGTATTATGTTTGGACGTGTAGTTTACCTTCGTCGTCTATTTGCGTCACGTGAAAGCAAATTTGCTATATATAGAGTTAGCAAAACGGCCGAGAGCACGCTATGAGCGTAGAACGTACTCATGTTTTACATGACACACATATCATGATTATCATGCTTGGACGTGTCTTTTACATTCGTCATCGAATCATGACACGTAATACCAAGTTTGGTATATGTGGAAGTACACTCTAAAAAAAGTTTGTAAAAAGCTTAACCACGAGCTGACTGTAAGTAGCAGTAGCTGTTACTAACCTTCTTGAGCCAATACTAACCTTTCACGGCCGTTTCACTACCCACCTTAGCAAACTCTTTATAGTTGCAGTGGTTACTACGTTTTGCGCATTGTTAGTAACTTTTCTTCATGCACGTATTCAATGAAGTTCCTAAACAAACCTTAGAGGGTATTACTACGAGCATCTAACAAACTACTTGGTAGCACGCGGATTCATTCAACTTCGCTGAGGCAATATAGGTAGACTTACTACCTAATTTTACTACCTAAGTTTGGCTATATATACTACTGGAACCGCATAGGAACTGTACTTCTCACGTAGACTTTTGTATAAGTGCTGCTCCCCTTTATGACATTAGGAGCGTAAATACTCAGTGATATATCGAAATGTTGTTGCTCGGAAGTTTGACTGATATAAAAGAGGTGATTCGTGAAGCAAAATGATCGCGTCAGGTAATGTTTTTTTTTTTGTGCTAGCAACCGTTACTACCTACGTAAGTAACCATTAATAACGGCGTTAGTAATGGTGAATGTATTAGCAATTATTAAACTCCCAGTTACTAACTTCACTTACTCACTGGTTAGTAACATATGTGACAAGTACTTAGTTTACCAAGCTTAGTAAGTGCTCCAACCTTTTTTTAAAGCGTGTAGTGGAATGGCTGCAAGCACGCAATGAGCGTAGCGGCTAGTCATGTTTTACACGACACGCTTAAATTGATTATCCTATTTGAACGTGTTATTTAACTTCGTCGCCTATTCAGGTCACCTGATACTGAATTTGGCATATGTGAAGCTAGCATAACCTCGGTGACCGCAGCATGACTGAGGCACGTAGTGATGTTGTCACATGACACGCAGTTCATGATTATCATGTTTGCACCAGTCACTTACCTTCGTCATCCATTCACGTACTGTATTACCAAGTTTGGTATACGTGATGCTAGCGAAGCAGCCAGGAGCGCATCATGAGCGTGGCATGTAGTCATGTTGTTACATGATACGCATGTCATGATTTTTATGTTATGGTCTCTCACTTGTCTTCGCCATGCAACAGTGCCATACCATACGAGTTTTGCAACATGTGACGTGAAAGAAGCCACCGCAAGAGCTGAGAGACCATGAAACCACCTCAAGAGCAGAGAGAGCATGATTCTCAAGTTATGGCTAGTCGCTTATAATCTCCATACAGACATGTTATGCCATACTATTCGTGGTATTGATACTATTATACAAACGACCAGGGTAGGTATATTTTTTAAGCGGCTAGATAGACAGTTATATAGATAGATAGGCTCAACGTCGCCGAAGTTTGGTGATAAATGCTTCCCATTCAATACATATTCTATAGAAAATCCTGAAGCACAGTGGGGACCAAACCAGGGTTGTTCAGTTCCGAGGGAGGGTAAAACCCCGGTCGATATTTTGGCAAGAGGATGTTCTACAGCACGGCCACGCTTGTGCTTGGAAAAGCAGTAAAAAAAATTCCTCTGCTTAGAAATGCAGTGAAGGTCGCTTTCAAGCTTCACAAACCCAGGGGTCATGTATATATCTTTAACAATGCAGCATGAAACATTGCAGTAAAAATACGTTGTACAAGCGTCCATTTCCAACAGGCGTCAGAGTATGTTATTGTCATAATGGCTCTGTGGTTGAAAGCCGGTACCCCACTACAAAAGGCGCTCACACTACTGCAACTATTACCTTAATGCCACGTATAGTAAGTGCATAACAAATTCGAAAACATTATTTGCATAAAGCGCTTCAAATACGCATCAGGAACAATATGACGCTATGGCATTCAACTCCTAAAGATGAAGCTTTAGGATTTCCTAATTTTTTTTTCAATTTCTTATCAGCCTGATTTAACAGTCCAGTTACAAACTCTCTCATTCTGTATGCTTTTTACACTCCCTTTTCCTTTCTTCCCTACAGAGTGGCCAACAAAAGAGTTTTCATGATAACGCTTCTTGTTTTTATTAAATGCGAAGCATTTCTGAGCGAACTGCGGCGACTTTAAGCATATCTATGTATCTATCCCTTTAGCCGCTTACAACTTTTAGCTCTCCTGACCATTTTAATAATGGCATCAATACCGACTGTGATGGATAAACGGACGTTCGTCACTATGTTTGTTGATAGCGGACGAGAAAGGATTAACATGAACTTTTTATTTCATGGCAAGGGTGGAACGGCTGACGGCGCACGGATACGCTACCGTGTGCAGCGCCGTTGAGTCGGACGTCGCGGCCAACCCAGCAGTCAGGGTCACAACTCCGGAGGTCCAGGATCAGGCCACGGCTCACGAGGACCACACCCGGTAGGCCTCGCCCACGAACCTGCTCCCGGCCACTGCACCCAGGCAGGAGCCGTTCGGTAGGTCTCGGCCTTGGACCTTGAACAGACACACCGGAGCTCGACCTGGCCGACACGTACGGGTCTCACGTCCGGCTCAGGAACGCTACCAGGAACTCGTCCTCTCGAGCGGCGCACCGCTTCCTCTGCCTTCGTGGCCTCAATCCTCGAGCTCTTTTCCCACGTTCCTTCTTCTTGGCCAGGGCACCTCCAGGTACCCTCGGGTGCACCCTGCAGCTCATGAGCTCGTGGCCCACGTCCGAGTCTGGCGCGTCGCTCGGCACCGCTCGGCGATCCTAGATTCAGCCAGCAACTCCCCTGGCATCTGAATCCTCGGCCACCCTGAATCCTCGCCCGGCTCCGTGCTCCTCTGTGCGCACTCCCGCGTCTCGCCCAGCAGAACATCTCGCTCGTCCCTTGCCGAAGTGCGACGCTCTGGTGACACCGGCGCTTGATGGCGTGGGTGCGGCCACGGAGCAGTCAACCCGCATCGGAGACGCGATGCTCCATGCGGGGCATGGCCAGCCCGTCCAGCGAAGAGCGTGCGCCGAGACGCGATGCTCGACGCAACCGTGACCATTAGCCAGGCCACGTTCATCGCTGTGTTGAACGGCTGACCGTGGAGACGCCTCGCCGAGATCCGCGATGCCCTCGGCAAGGAAGAGAACAGCAGGCCAGGCCGCGCACCGAGATGCAGTACTCGTGCCAGCAATGCCGCCCCAGCTGGTAGTTGGACGACAGTAGCGTGGACAGCCGCGTTCCCTGGCCGGAACCTGGATCGCCTGCGTCCGACGCTTCGGCCCGCTGTCTCCCGTCTGCCGCTGCTTCGGCTCGTCCCCAGCCACAAAGCCCACTGCCACGTGATGGTCGCCCGTGGCCCAATCGTGGCACGCCACCTCTATGGGCCACCACACGTCATCAGCTGATTCGCTGACACTCACGCGCACATTACACGCGCCTTGCCCCGCACTTCCGTCGTTGTCGTTTTCTTCACTCATCACAATAACCCCCCGCACAAGAAAGTTGTTTCAGTCAAACAACTTTTCTCACAATACACAGGGATGAGGAAGAACAGTCCCGTGGACTCACGACTCTCGAGCAGTGGTGGCGGAGATGTCTGGACCAGCGCGGCCTCGGGCCTCGTTTCCGAGCTCTCTGGTCCCTCATTTCTTTTTCCTCCGCGCTCACCCATGCCAGCAAAGCCTCTCCACTCAGCCTCATCTCCTTCCCTAGCTCAACTAGCGTTCTCTTGTCGTCCATTCTCGTCCGCCACACACAAACAACGTGAGGCTCTCAGATATAACGCGGGAGCTTAATCCTGGCAGGCTCGCCATTTATTGTGATGGTTAAGCGGACGTTCGTCACTATGTTTGTTGATAGCGGACGAGAAAGGATTAACATGAACTTTTTATTTCATGGCATGGGTGGAACGGCTGACGGCGCACGGATACGCTACCGTGTGCAGCGCCGTTGAGTCGGACGTCGCGGCCAACCCAGCAGTCAGGGTCACAACTCCGGGGGTCCAGGATCAGGCCACGGCTCACGAGGACCACACCCGGTAGGCCTCGCCCACGAACCTGCTCCCGGCCACTGCACCCAGGCAGGAGCCGTTCGGCATGTCTCGGCCTTGGACCTTGAACAGACACACCGGAGCTCGACCTGGCCGACACGTACGGGTCTCACGTCCGGCTCAGGAACGCTACCAGGAACTCGTCCTCTCGAGCGGCGCACCGCTTCCTCTGCCTTCGTGGCCTCAATCCTCGAGCTCTTTTCCCACGTTCCTTCTTCTTGGCCAGGGCACCTCCAGGTACCCTCGGGTGCACCCTGCAGCTCATGAGCTCGTGGCCCACGTCCGAGTCTGGCGCGTCGCTCGGCACCGCTCGGCGATCCTAGATTCAGCCAGCAACTCCCCTGGCATCTGAATCCTCGGCCACCCTGAATCCTCGCCCGGCTCCGTGCTCCTCTGTGCGCACTCCCGCGTCTCGCCCAGCAGAACATCTCGCTCGTCCCTTGCCGAAGTGCGACGCTCTGGTGACACCGGCGCTTGATGGCGTGGGTGCGGCCACGGAGCAGTCAACCCGCATCGGAGACGCGATGCTCCATGCGGGGCATGGCCAGCCCGTCCAGCGAAGAGCGTGCGCCGAGACGCGATGCTCGACGCAACCGTGACCATTAGCCAGGCCACGTTCATCGCTGTGTTGAACGGCTGACCGTGGAGACGCCTCGCCGAGATCCGCGATGCCCTCGGCAAGGAAGAGAACAGCAGGCCAGGCCGCGCACCGAGATGCAGTACTCGTGCCAGCAATGCCGCCCCAGCTGGTAGTTGGACGACAGTAGCGTGGACAGCCGCGTTCCCTGGCCGGAACCTGGATCGCCTGCGTCCGACGCTTCGGCCCGCTGTCTCCCGTCTGCCGCTGCTTCGGCTCGTCCCCAGCCACAAAGCCCACTGCCACGTGATGGTCGCCCGTGGCCCAATCGTGGCACGCCACCTCTATGGGCCACCACACGTCATCAGCTGATTCGCTGACACTCAGGCGCACATTACACGCGCCTTGCCCCGCACTTCCGTCGTTGTCGTTTTCTTCACTCATCACACCGACATTTGTAGGTTATAACATGACTACATGACGAGCATGACTAGTCCTAACGAAAAAATCGTGACATGTATATCATGAGTGTCACGATTTGCATTTCCTGTTGTTACTGCTCTAGCAGTGGTTTAGTTCACACGACATATTGTAAAATTGGTATAATATGACATGACTGCATAGCACACATAAGTGACAGACTTTAACGTGCAAATTATGACATGCGCGTCACGTAAGAACAAGACCAAATACCACGCTCACGATGCACTCACGCCATTCTGCAAGCCTTGCATATACTAAATTTGATAATACGTAAAGTGAATTAAAACGAAAGTATATGACACATCCAAACAAGATAACCAATATTTATTTATTTATTTATTATTTCTTCTATTTAGTTAAACCGCACACAATAATCAATCATTTAATTATTTATTCAGGTATTTAAAATATCCTACAGGTCCTGTTGAGGTAGAGAGTAACGGGGGCAGTACAAAAAGTGAAATTTTTGACTCGTTTACAAAATACAAGTACAGGAAAATATTCAATGAACCAAATGACAGAGCAGTACAACATAAAGTATTTCGCGCTGCACTGGTTACAACTTATAATCCCAACACTAGTAAGATATAACATAGCAGGGTGTCACAAAACGAGCGCTCAAAAAGGGCGTCCCGCTAAATTCTCGTGACGAAGCGCCGGAAAGACGCCTCGAAGTCAACGATAAAAAAAAGAAAACAAGCATCCAAAGACCCCCCTCGGGCGCGCGTCTCTCTTCCCTCGGAAGCGTAGGTTCACCGACGAACCTCCTCACATCGGCGGCCGAGAAAGCCCTGGAAAGTTATCGATGGAAAGGGGCGTGGTGATGCAGAGTTGCGTCATCTGTCGCGTACGGCCCTCGAAACATCTCCCTCTTTCACCAACCTCGGCAGCGCATCGCGCCGACGGAAACGATGAGAGTTTTCTGGAATCTAGCGCGAAGAGTATTTAACCGAGCAGCAGAGATGGGAGAACAGGAGAAGAAGGAAGTTAGCGCCAGTGTGCGTGGGGTTATTCCGCCGCGTCTGTCGGTGAAGGTGTTGTTCTTAGTAACAAAGCAGGAGAAGAAGAAACTATGCGCCGAAGTGTGGAGGGTGTTCCGCGGTGTCGTCGGCGAAGATTTTGTCCTCAGTGACAAAGGAGGAGAAGAAGAGGATTTCCACCTGAGGGGTGAAGACTCGAGCTACAGGCAAGAGTGTGTGTGTCTACCGCCAGCGAGCGAAGACGCGTGGCAACAGCTGCACGTGGGAAGCCGACGTGGTACCGGCGAAAAAGTTTGGTGCTTGGAGGGCGGCCTATTGAAGACGCGAGGTTTCCTTGAAGAGAAACTTCGGGCGCAGCGGAACGACAACAACGCTGGACTTTGGGTGAGTGATTCTCGTAAGTGTATCATCCAGACTTTTGTTCCAAGGACTTTGGACTGAATAAGTTTTCGAACTCGTTAGTCTTTAAGTGTCTTGGTTGTTCAATGCATGGGACTGTATTGTAGTGCGTATTGTTGTTTGTGTCCGTTGTTTCGAGTGTGGCTGATTGTACTGTGTAGTAATTTGTTTGATCGGTGACATATCGTATTCAGCTAGGGTCGTGTGTGCGTATCTGTGTATCGTTTTGATTTGGCATAATTGAGAATATAATTTTGTTTTGTTTATCAACTCTCGGCTCTGACTTGTTCTTTGCGTGACAGCTGGCGTCCGCTGGCGCACCAAATAGTACTACTTCTAACTTGTCCACGCTTTAGTGGTGCGGTTCGGGGGGCTCATACTTTGGCCCTTGGAATTAGCCCGGCGATCGCCTCCCTAATTAACGGGACCTGTTTGATTGATTGATTGATTGATTGATTTATATGTGGGGTTTAACGTCCCAAAACCACCACATGATCATGAGAGACGCCCTAATGGAGGGCTCCGGAAATTTCGATCACCTGGGGTTCTTTAACGTGCACCCAAATCTGAGCACACAGGCCTACAACATTTCCGCCCCCATCGGAAATGCAGCCGCTGCAGCCGGGATCCGAACCGAACCAACGGGACCTGTGACACAGGGAAAGAGTCACTGAGGGCATTATATATAAAGTATTGTTAGTGAAGCAAATTTCAGATTTTATACAAATAATTATTGGAGTATCATAAAAGAAAACAAGAAACAGTATGAAAAACAAAAAACCGCACTGCAGTGTTTTAAAATTATGACCTATTATACAGAAAAGAAAGATTACTGTGACACTAAGAGTGTGTAGCTATAACGTTCGACTTTTTGTGCTTCCCTAGACAGATAACGAGTCAACGCGTCACGGAAAGTATTTGTGTGAACTAAAGTTGCTGTTTTCATTGGCAGGGAGTTGCAACATCAAAAGCACGTGGAAGTGCTGAGATATCAAATTCACGTGCTCACCCGTAAAAGCGAGAAAAGCTAAAATGATTATGAAGCCCGTGTGACGTAGTGTCGTTTCAAGCATGCCAGTGTTCTAGATCAGTAATTGAATTTGTGAAAGAGTATCAGCAAGACTACGTTATGGCGAGTACTTAAATGTTGCAAAAAAAGTTCAAGTTTGATTTGTGTGGTACCAGGCTGATACTTGTAATTGTTGTAAACTAAGTGGCCTGCCCTGTTTTGAACTCCTTCTTATATGTCGATCAGGTATTTCTGGTAAGGGGACCAAATAGGGGAGGCGTACTCGAGCTGAGGGCAAACCAGAGTGCACGAGGTATGCTAGCTTACCTATATTCGGGGCCACGCCGCGGTGGTTTAGTGGCTAAGGTACTCGGCTGCTGACCCGCAGGTCGCAGGATCAAATCCCGGCTGCGGCGGCTGCATTTCCGATAGAGGCGGAAATGTTGTAGGCCCGTGTGCTCAGATTTGGGTGCACGTTAAAGAACCCCAGGTGGGAAAATTTCCGGAGCCCTCCACTACGGCGTCTCTCATAATCATAAGATGGTTTTGGGACGTTAAACCCCCCATATATATCTATATTCGGAGGAGCATGTGTTATATTTCGACGCAGGTATCCCAAAGATTTGGAAGCTTTGGTTGGTACGGAGAGGTTGTGGTCAGACCAAGAAAGATTGGAAATGAATGTATATTCCAGGTACTTGCAAGAGTGTCTTTATTGATATGAGATGGATACAGTGAAGGTGTAGCTTTCCAGGTAATTGACATTACTTTGCCTTTGGACCTGTTTATTGCCATTAACCATGTGCAGCACCACATACTTATATGTTCTAGGTCATCCGGAAGAGCCAGATGATCTTCTCTCGTTTCTATTAGGTGACAGACTATGAAGTCGTTGGCAAATACTGGTACAGTAGAGGACATGTTATGTGGATGATCATTGATGAATGTGAGAAAAAGTTAAGGACCGAGGACGCTTCCCTTTGGTACACCAGACAATACTTAATTTGAGAAGAATGAAAACTTGTTTGCAATGGTGAAATGGTGACGATTAGAAAGAAAGCTCGGCAGCGATGATAAAGCGATAATAAGCTCGGGAGCGATGATTAGAGTGATAATGTCCAGTTTAAGAGCTCACAGTTTGCAAATAAGGCGGCAGTCTGCGACATGGTCAAACGCCTTGAAAACGTCAAGAAACGAACAGTCAATTTGTAGGTGCTTGTTCAAGTTTGTGTGTAAGTATGTTGTTATTTCAAGCAACTGTGTTTCACAGTATAGACCCTTTCTAAAACCATGCTGATTATGAAAAAATAAGTTGTAAATTTCAAGCAATCTGCACATCTACGAGGCGATATTGTGTTCAAGTAACTTACAAGAAGTGCATGTGATGATATTCGCGTTAGGTAAAACATGAATACATGCTGCGCTCATAGCGTGCTCGTGGCTGTTTTGATAGCTCCACATAAAACAAATTTGGAATTTCATGACGTGACAGGACGACAAACGCAGATGACACGTCTAAACATAATAATCATGAAGTGTGAGTCGCGTAAAACAAGACAACACTCTACGCTCGTAGCTTGCCCGAAGCCCTTTCGCTAGGTTCACATATACCAAATTTGGTATTACGTGAACTGAATAGACGACGAAGGTAAATGCCACGTTCGTACTTTATAATCACGATATGCGTGTCTTGTAAAACACGACTACATTCTATGCTCATGGCGCGCCAGCGGCCGTTCCGCTTGCTCCATATATACCAAATATGTTATTACCTGACATTATTAGACAACGAAGGCAAATGACACGCACAAACACGATAATCATGACGTGTGTATAATGTAAAACATCACCACATGCCACGCTCGTAGCTTGCTCGCAGCCATTTTGCTAGCCTCATATATAAAAGATATGGTATCGCGTGACGTGAATAGACGATAGCGATAAATGACTCTTTTCCAAAAATGATAATCATGTTTAGAAAGTCATGTACTCTATATATACATCCGCCTCGCAACGTTGTCGTGTTTTTAAAGTAACATATCAACCTTCCTCATTCGTGCTTCGGATATCGAATATAACTGTATGTGGGATCTGCGAATGTTTTTATGGTAATTTTTTTCTATCTAACAGCATTTCTCAGAACACAGCTGTATAAACGCTGCTCTACCAAGTTCAAATGCAGTTGGTGCGTTGGTGAGCCTTGAGCCTATGATGAGTTTATGTTTTTTTGTATATAATGAGTATCATTGCTTTCAAACCAGTTGACCAAGGGCTGCAGTGCCACACTGCAGAAATGGGAAGTAGCAAGCCGCGAATTCTCCTATGGCTCCTCAAGGCCAATTCTTTATTACCCTACGCAAACTCTATTAGCTACAATGCTTTCCACTCATGAAAATTAATCGTATAAAACAAAAGGCAAGAAGGTTAACCAGTTCAGAAAAGCCAGTTCTCCACCCCACACATACGGACAGGAAAAGGAAGTTTTAGAGAGAGTGGAAAAAGTGAGAAGATAGACCTCCACATAACAGAAAATACATAAACATGCAATCAGTTACATGTACATAACACTCGCGTATGCGAGAAATCGCTGTTACAGCCACTTGTCTGTCAGTTTTTCTTAGAAACTACAGAAATTGTTTGGTCATCTTCAGCGGTGATGTTTTTCAGATGACATTGAAAATGGTTCCTACAGAGAGAGAGAGAGAAGAAATGTAGGAAAGGTAGGGAGGCTAACTGGACTATGCGTCCGTTTTGCTACCCTACACGTCGGGATGGGGAGAGGGGATTAAAAAAAGAGAGAGAATAGATCCTACAGACATTCGTTTATTGTAGCGGTGCTATACAACAGACCGCAGTGAGTTTTCCCTAATGTCTTATACCGGGCAGTGACAAAGGATGTGATGAAGCATATCCTCGCAACGAGAAGCATCGTAGAAAGTGTCGTCGGCCCTTACAATGAAAAAGAATATTATTCAGAGAACGCCACGCCTAACTTATAAACGGTGAAGCCATGTGATATCGCTTCATTGGGCTGCAGTTGGCTCATAGACACTAATGGCCGAACTTAGAACAGGATTTCGAACAGGCTACTCAACAATCGACCACATTCATACAATCAATCAGGAAATAAAGAAATGCTCAGAATATGGCCAACAATCATACATAGCCTTCACAGATTACGAGGAGGTGCTTGATTGAGTAGAAATATCAGCAGCCATGCAGACAATGCGGAATAAGGGCCCCGATGAAGCATATATAAACATCCTTGAAAAAGTATACAGGAGATCAACTGATATCATAGGGCTTCTCAAAAAAGCCATAGACTACCAATCAAAAAGGGTGCGAGGCACGGTTATACAATCTCCCAATGCTATACACAGCGTGCTTACAGGAGGTTTTCAGAAGCCTAGAAAGACACAGTTTGGGGATAAGAGTTAATGAGGAGTACCGTAGTAACCTACGCAGAGCCAATGACAATGCATCGCTGAGTAACTTAGGGGACGAATTGCAACTCATGATAAGAAGTGAGACAATGAGAGCAGAAAGGTGGGTCTTAAAATTATTCCACAGAAAACAAAAGTAATGTACAGCAACCTCGGCAGAGGGCAGTGCTTCGAGATAGGTGATAGTGCACTTGAAGTTGTAAAAGACTATGCCTACTTAGGGCAAGTTATAACCGCGGAGCCGAATCACGAGATTGAAGTAACTAGAAGAATAAGAATTGGGTGGAGCACATTTGGCAAACACTCCCAAATTATGACAGGTAGACTGCCAATATCCCTCAGGAGGAAGGTATATAACAGCTGTATCTAGCCGGTACTTAGCTACGAAGCAGAAACCTGGAGACTTACAAAAAGGATTCAGCCTAAAATGAGGACGACACAGCCAGCATTGGAAAGAAAACTGGTAGGTGTAACTTTAAGAGACAAGAAGAGAGCAGAGTGAATAAGGGAACAAACGGGGGTTAAGAATACCATAGTTGAAACTAGGAAGTGGAAATGGACATGGACCAGGCATGCAGCGCATAGACAGGATAACCACTGGTCTTTAAGGGTAAATACCTGGATTCCCAAAGAAGACAAGTGGGTTAGAGGAAGACATAAGGTTAGGTGGGCAGATGAGATTAAGAAGTTTGCGGGTATAAATTGGCAGCAGCGAGCACAGCACCGAGCTAAGTGGTGGAACATGAAGAGGCCTTTGTCCTGCAGTGGACGTAGTCAGGCTGCTGCTGCTGATCATAGACAATATTGATGTTGATGATGAGCAGAACTCTAGTGGTGTTGACGGTTAGTCCGGTTGCTCAGGCTGCTTAGGGGAAACAATAGAAAGAGCGAGATTTCCTATGCCAGCCTTCGAAGGCTGCTGTCAGCGTCAGATCTAGCGAGTGGTGTGGTGTCTTTCTGTGTTCCTTCAAGAGCTCACCGAGTGATATCATCGGCGTGCTCATTTCCTACGATGTCCGCAATGACTTGAAAGCGACCGAAACGTCACGTGGTGTCCTTTCTCAAGGGCTGTCACTTGGTATTTTTTCTCAAGTGCTGCTGCACGACGTAGTACTGATAGCACAGATTGTACGGTTGCTTTCGATTCGCTGAAAATTCACCATTCTTGATGTGGCTGCCGAGTGACGAAACAAAGTGCAGTGCTCAGAGCAACTTGTGCTTTAGCTGTCGATGTCATAGGACGATCATTCTTAAAGCTGTTGGTAATAGCTTTTGTAGGACGACTGCACCCGACGAACACTCACTGTGCTGCAAGGGAAACAGATACAGTTGCTTCGCACAGGGAACGACGACTTTCTTATTCCTGGTGCGTTTATATGTACTGCAGGTCAAATTAGACACGGAGGAGCAATCGATCATTCAGATGCAGCAGTGAAGCCAAAGGGAGGTTTGTTGGTGTACCTAAAATTAGCTTTAGAAAACGATGCTAGGCCACTGTGTGAAAGCAGTGTGGCAAGGTGGTGATGAGAATCGTCGCACTGATAAGCAATAAAATACGGTAAGAACCTCATATATTGGTATTAGGACTCCATGCAAACGCAGGGTCTGAAAAGTACTATTCGCAGATGCTGCTGCAATACCGGAAGCTGGAAAGGCAGTTTGTTGCCCTGTGCAGGTGCAAACGTTTCTGTCGTAACAGCACCTGTTCTGTTTGTGTTAATGTCAAAGGTGTATTTTTGTGTACTTTTTATTCTCTATCTCATCTAACAATTCTATTTTTCTTCGCAACCTTTTAAAAACAGTCATGGTGGCTTATCTGTTTACTACTCTTCTTGGCAACAAATCGGTTATTTGCCTCAGATATTATCCGCTCTTGCTTTCAGCGTCTGCGCAGACTTCGCGTGACCGTCAAGGAGGGACACATATGGATGATCCCAAACGCATGCAGCGACTACATTTGCTGAAGCGCATTTGGCAGCTTCTAAAACAATTCTTTTTGTTAACAAGCATCGTGGTTACGTCTGTACTCATTTATACCTATGATTCTGCTGCAAGTGCTGCCAAATCGTTTTGTTGGTTCTATTAGTGCTATATATATTTTGCAAACGGCTACTGCTGCTGAATATCAAAAACAT
Organism: Rhipicephalus microplus; assembly: GCF_043290135.1. NCBI lineage: Eukaryota > Metazoa > Arthropoda > Arachnida > Ixodida > Ixodidae > Rhipicephalus > Rhipicephalus microplus. The sequence continues at coordinate 109,703,287 of NC_134701.1, forward strand.
TGCATTGGAAGCAGTTCTTATTAAAAGTAGCTCACGCTGATAAATGATTTGATGCTATGAATTACCATGAACTTGCAAAATTTAAGACCTGGTGAGAGGGTGTTGCACTGCGAAATCGTTCAGCTCATGAACGAAGTGTCTGACGCAATCAAGCACAGAAAACAAGAGTCAGTAGCCTCGAACAAGGTGCTATGTCCGTAAATAGGCGCAAAAAGAAAGAATGGCGGATTTCAAGCAGTTTTCCTGATTGATACAGCGGAAATGAAGAAAGACCCTGTATAGAAAAGTACAGACAGTGGAGCGATTCTGAAAGAATTGGTAAGGCTATCGCTTGCTCTATCTTGCCCACTCATATTTACACAGCTCATCAAAACTGAGGTATCATCGACTTTCTATAAGAACTGTGAACACTCTGCCCCAGCAGTCTGTGCCTTGCGTACCAAGGCTGCCTGAAAAAAGGTGGTCTCATGGTATCAAAGATTGCCACTACCAGTATGTTTATGGTATAACAAGCACGTACTCGCTGCAGTTCTACGAGTCTTGTAATAAATGCTTAAGCATTAGAGGTGACAAATATATGTAATAGTTACCAGGAATGCCCAACCCGATGTTAGGTGCCGATCACTATCCAAAATTACATTTTAAAGTTTTAAAGTAAACATCTACGCCCCGTCCTTCCCCCCTCAGGCTTTTAATGTGTCCTTCCCGGAAAAATTGTTCAGAAAATACATGCCTTAGATTACTGGTGATCTTCTATCTCGCGCTTATTGTTGAAAAAATGTTACCTATTGAAAGAGGGCTGCTAGGTGGCTGTTTTTTATTGATTATTCTTTCGATGTTTGCTTACCAATTCAGACTGAATGACAACTAAAAGCGAGACGTGCTGGGCTCTCTCCATTCCACTTAACTTCATACACATTCGCTAGGAAGCATATTATAGGACTTTCCAGTCGAGGTCATGTCTCCTCGTTGCGAACACCGCGCAGATGATGCGGGCACCAGATAGGCGCTAATTTACAGCTGCAAAAAGACGACGTGACAGGCAGTTCCGAAGTGCGCCAAAACTGGCTGATGTACACTGCAGCTCGACGACGCAATGACTCTTTCCCCGCAACCATGCTTTTCTTGCCTTCATCACCATAAAGTAAGGACAAGTTGATGGTTCTTATGGAGACAGGAGAATAAATACGTGCCATTTCTGCGCTGGCCTAGTTTTCCTACCCGTCACCCTTACTTCTCGTTTGGCTTCGTTAGATCACGCTCCTATCATGGAGAGTTGCACCTTACTTTGGTTCGATGGCGTGTAGTTTTAAGAGTTGTGCTTTTATTACTGCTAACTCCGTGACAGCTGTTGGTTATGTATAGCGAGTTGGTAATATTGCACTGAACACCACTGGATAAGTTGAACTGCCTTAGAGAAATTTCAACAACTTGATTATTATATTCGGCATCTTTTTGAGTTCAATTTTGTTTTTCATTTCCACTGCATCCATTTTACGTAGGATCCTCCGCACAGGTGACGCCAGATTCTCAGATTAAAGGTCTGCCAGAAAAGTGGTATGGAAAAAAAATTTTATTAAAAACCTCTTCACAGTTTCGACACACAGGTCTAACACTTTTTAATACGGCCGTCTTTTATCGATACAGCGTTTTGGAGAACTCTTCTAATGACTGAACGCTGCTCACAACACGAAAACGACAATGTTCTCTAGCTCCCTCTTTCAGACTTGTGAGCGGCCTGAACAGATCGGTGGTACCGTCCTTTATTACCTTTTTTTTCTGTCGGAGGAAGCGGAACCAGTCTCAAGAAGTAGCAGCAGGGCTCTACGGTGGCTCATAAAACGTTCTGATGCTGTCGATTGGCAGCAAGATTACGAGACCAGTGTGGCTCGGTGCATTTTCATGACGTTTCCCCGAGGAAGGGGATCCTGACCCTTGCTGATCTTCAACTTGGTTTCTTCTTTGCCGAAACAACACAAGCCACCTAAGACAACTTGATTGACTAATGGCATCGCTCACATACGCCCTCTGGATCATTTGAAGAGTCTGATGCACTGCTCTGCTGCGCTACGCTGCCTTAAATGATTTCATTGTTGGGATGACAAGGCATCTTGACTCTGGGATACATCTCGAGCTACTCAATCATGAAGGCTTCGAGACGACAATCAACTGGTGATATATTCAATATATTTCTTTACGCCCACCTTACAAGTGCATAAATACCCCCTTCTTTAGCATGTTTTCTTGCGACCAACTCAGTCCTTCTAATTTGCGAACAAATAACCTCAGTGTGATGTGTACCGCATGAGATTTTTGACGATAATATTTTTAGGAATAAGGAGTGAGGAAGTGAACATCTTCTGGTCTCATTTTTCATGTTAGGTACAATATTACTATGAAGTAGCACACGCCACGGTGGCATAGTATTTAAGACACTTGGCACCTGGCCCGCATGTCGTGGGATCGAACTCTGGTCACGGCGGCCACATTTTCGATGGTGGAAAAAATGCTTGAGGCCAGTATGGTTAGGTTTTGGTCACGTCAAAGAACCCCAAGTGGTTGAAACTTCTGCAGGCCTCAACTACAGCGTCTCAGATAAACGTATAATAGCTCTGGAACGTTAAATTCCAATTTAAAGTAAATTGAACACCATCATATGGCACTTCAAGGAAAGTATAGTGGTCGCTGTGGCTAGTAAACGCGGTGTAAACGGGAAGCAACCTGTACAAAATCATAAATTGCCATGGGTTGAGGCCAAACCTGTGAACTTCGAATACCACGTCGCATGCTTTAGCAAGTTAGCTACCATGGTGGATATCTTCTCGTCTAAGCTATTGGGTAACTAGTGTATTTATATTTTAACGTAGAAGCGTGAATCAGCGTGCAGGTGAGTGTGTAACTATCTTTTTATTTTTGTTTGCGTCATGCAGCACGTGATCTCATTAGGGGCTGGCAGATGATCAATAATCTGTTGCAAATGCCTGAAAAGGTGAGCGAGTTGATAGTTCATATTCATTCAGCGAACCGAAAGCGTGGCAACACTCAAAAGATAGAGACAGAACAACGCAGCACGAGCTCTCACCAACAACTGGCGACACTAAGAATTCGTGACCAAATGTTAGTGAACGCTCGTGCCGTGTGATCCTTGCGCTGTCTTTTGAGTGTTCTCTCCTCCCAGTTCACTGTACAAATATGACCTTTATTCCTGCCCTACTAATCGACAGCATGAAGCCTGTCACAGCGAGATCCACGCTAGTAATGAAGGAAGGCGGAAACTTCAAGTTCTTCTTTTGCTTTCGAAGACACAATATTAACAAGAGCTCACAGAAAACGCTTTGATGAAAACTGTAGCGGGCGTTATTGAAACTAAATGTAGTATTTTGTGCCTGCCCACGGCAAGTCATTTTTCGTCCACTTTTCTTCTTCACATTGAAATAAATTTACCACTCAATATTCCCTACATGAAACTATGGCAATCTCCCCGGTACTTTCATGGCATTTTCATGCTTTCAATGGCTGTAAGAAGGTCGTTAGTTTAGCCAACGTGAACGTTTCCTACATCCATAGTTGCAGGCGCCATCGATAATAATTCTAGAGCGTTTCTTTTAAAATGACCTCTTACGTAGTGGCCCTTAAAAAGTGAACATAAAGCGTATGATTTTCTGATATCTGTGAGATGAAATCCATGTGAAACTGGTTCTATTACCTCAAATTGCTAAACCGCTTTTCTCCTACAACTAATGCCTTGCAATAAAATAGGTCAGAAATGATAATTGTGTGACCCATAGCAATCTAGCGACTGAGGATTTAGATTTCGCAGCAATCAATAGGTTTTCAACTATGTCATGCCCGGCATCAGATCTATTTACAATTGCTATAAATCACTATAAGTCTAAATAGCATGCCTCTTACGGTAATGGGAATAAAACACATGGAAAGATGAAAAAAACTCAATAAAAAATGTTCAGTTTCTTTTTGTTTTTTGGGGAGGTTGTTATACATCACAGTGTGTTCATTCGCTGCCTCACTCGGTACAGCTCACAGACGTCCTTCATTACATTTAGATAGCTATCACAAACTTAGCTATCAGTAAAGCCAAAATTATATCCTCTGTGCAACACTTTGCATGTTAAAAAGGTTGTGCAAAGTATCACCCGACTCTTGAGAAGAATGTTTTCCGCTATTAGTGTGCGCCATTCGCCAACGCCCAGAAAGCATGATCGGAAAAAACATCGCAGACTCAACAAACGTGCACGCTTTTTGGGTGTGCTCCAAGGCAATGTAGGAAATTGCTCACACAATTTGCCAAGATTACTTACCACCAAGTACACACAAGTTGTTTTGAAAAAAATTGCTTCCAGCAGGCAATTCTGGAGATCATCTTAATTCTTGAACTTCTCAGCGGAAAAAACTTCCGACAACGAACACGAGAGACAAGGACGAGTACAGACCTTCAAATGATGCATTACTATTAAGACGCACATATATATATTACAAAAAGAAGATAAGATCACTTGCTTAAGTACAAAAAAAATAAACACACAAAACCAAGAAGTGAAAAGAGACTGCAAGAAACCACGTGCTCACCTCGGACCCTCACGTGCTGAATTTAAATACGTCAAGTATTTTTCAGACGAACCTATTGATCGTCCGCTGATGCAAATGCCTAGAACAATTGCTGCAGCTTCGATTACAAGTCCTATGCGTTCATTAGGGAGCGACGCAAAAACCCTTGCTTGTTTGAACAGTAGCTGGCACCCGCATTCGGAACAATAAGCGGCAAAAAACCGTCCCGTTCTACACTTCTTGTTTTTTTTTGGCAATGTTCTTGAAGACTTACAGTAAGTTACCTGCCTGACCGACCTACGTACTGTAGTCCACAAGATAGAGGTAAACCATAAACAATACCTGTTGCACACTAAATCAAATTTAGGGTGCTAAATCTTGCAGCTGCTCGCGGTGGTTGCTACAGGAATACTTTGGACAAATAACTGAGACACTTGATTCGGTGTGGAATAAACCACCAACACGCCCGCTCTTTAGCCTATTTTCTTGAGTTTATGCGCGATGACATGTAGATACGGTATCACCGCCCCCCTCTTGGAAGTTGCTTCTTTCAAAGCGACCCCATCATTACCTACTCTTGACTGTTTACGCAGCGTCTGAAAAACAGAAACTAGTAATGAACCGGGACAGCTCGCTGCCTCTAGACGAAGATTCTGCTGGTCGAAACATTGCTGCACTGAGTGGATGGAAGATTTCGTTAAAACGTTATGTATACATGCTTTTACAATTCCACGCTTTACCAGTTTCCTGTGAGAAGACGTGTACGGCAAAAAGGGTCTCTTTTCCCATGGCACTTATGTCCAACAAACTTGCCCAGCAAAAAATTGTTAATACTAAATTTAAAAACGTCAGGAAACAATTTTTTGTCAGCTGAATAATGAGGGATAGTGGTTCAAGGCAATCCTGGGGCACTTTCAAAAGTTGCTAAAGTACTCACAAAAACATTGATATTGTAGTCAAACAAATTTGAGAAATCGTCGACAAACTGGAAGCACTTATTAACTTCAATCGTGCCACCTGTTCATGAATCTTTCTATCAAAATGAGCTAGATACAAATCACCTAACAATGAGGTGATGCACGAGCCAGGAATGCGCCTGTTTTTTGTAGAAAGCTTCACCATTCCACTTCACAAACGTAAAGGCAAAGTAAAGTTTCAGCGCATCCAGGAAGACAGAAACAGAAACACCGCACTCGTTTTGGAAGTCAACAGCATTAAGTTCAGAAATTGTCTTTTCAAAGACATCAACAAGTGTTTTTTGAGGAAGAGAACAATATAGATCCTTTATGCCAATCTGAACGCCTATTTGACGAGTGGGCAGGTGTTGACGAAGATAACCGACAGTCTGCAAAAAATTGTTTAATAAGAAGGATGACTGATCAGCAAGAGCGTTGGATAACTGTGAAGCCAAGAGGCAACACACTTCTGCCATGTGACCCGTCGAGAGATTTTACAAGAAAGGGCATGTCAATTTTATTCGTCTTCGCAGAAAGAAACTCATTCAGCGCTAATATTGCTTGTTTGTTAACAAACAAGAAAGGTTCTTCGGCCGCTCATTGTTGCGGATCTGGGTGCCAGCCATTGTTCGAAAAGACAAGGGTTCTCGCGTCCCACCCTAACGAAGGCACAAGACTTGTAATCGATGCTGCAGGAAGTGCTCGAGGAAGCTGCATCAGTAAACCATCAATAGCTTTATGTGAAAAAGCCGTTGTTTTTCCCTGGCATACAGATATATACAAATTTTTTGTCTTGATCGGAACTCCCTGAATGTGTGCGCATGTGGTTTTTTCCATTTATTTTATATCTCTCTATATATATCCTCTTTCCGACCCTTTCCCCCACTCCCGTACCGGGTAGCAAAGCAGTTCGTCTAGGTTAACCTGCCTGTCTCTTCCTTTTATTTATTTCTCTGTCTCTCTCTCTTGTCTTGCTCTCACATTGCATTATTTGAGCTTCCGTTTTACAGCTTTTAGGAATTTACGCCCTAAAAGAAGGCACCAGGTTGTCACTTATAGCTGTGTTCGGGATTGTTCAAAATGCTTGGTGTATCTGCTGCTAAATTCGGCATTTGTTTTTAAGCACATTCAAGACTAATTGCGATTTGGCGAATGGCTTCTTTCTTCCATGACCTAGAAAGAAAGATTGTGCATGGATCATGCCCTCCAAAACACTTACGGGGTAAGCAACAACGTGATATACAGAATACGCATTGGTATGTATTTCACACACGTGCGGGATGTGTATTAAATCAGAGAATACTGCGGGGTTTTGCTTTGTTAGCCAAGGGGGACACGCGCTAGAAATATTACTGCCTAAACCTATGAGAGTTCTGCCTCCGCTAAGCTGTTCGCGCTCTACACAAATGGGACAATGGATTCCTCATTCAGACTTCAGCTACCATATACAGGCGCCAGCTTTCACTGGTGCCGCCTAACTCATCAGTCATGTATGTCGTGTCATTATGCCTCTAATGTCGCGTGTTTGCGGACATTCTGCTGTTCTGATGACATTTGCGAGCATTAGTAGCTGTTGTACTCTTACTAAAAATGTGTGTACAACAATGCGCGCTCTTTTTTCCTCAGTCGCCTTTCAGATATAATGTCACTGTTTTTTCAGTTGTTAAGTTGAACGCATAAAGCCCCCGTCTTCATGAGAGCACAAAGGCTGCCACGCCCGAGTCAGGGAATCGCTTCCGTAAACGAGTGCTGAGGATTATTGACTCTGCAATATGCTTGATGCATGTTAGCCAGTTCCCAACGTTACCTGTGTAGTATGTATAGTTTGTATATTTTGATGTGCAATATGTCTGACTTTTCTTATTTTTCGCGTTCTAATAATTTGTATAACAATCGCAGTCATGCAGCCAGAGATATCTTCAACGAGCTGTATCTACATCAGTTTCATGATTTCATGCCTGATGGATAAGATACGGTGCTTACGCGAAGCGAATAAAAAAAGCAAAGATACTAAATAAATCATTACCTAATATGGTATTTTTCATGTGGAATCAGAGCGCTGTAGGATTCTGCCACTTGGTGGATATAAACCTCTGCGTTGGTGGTTTGTTCAGCAACAACAACGAATTCAGGTGGCGAGGTTCGACGCAAAAACGCAGGGTCCCATTCTTCTTCGCCAATATTATGGGTGACAACCACGGACACTTGGACGGCTGAATGATGTCGTCACGTAGCATTTCATCGACCTGTTTCTTCACTTCGTCGTATTCGCGCGTCGTAACATTGTACAGGACCTTCCGACCTGATCGTGCATTTTCTTCTGTACGATGCGATGTTTCGCGACTGAGGTTTGTCGAATTCTCGATGACAAGAAATTCTTGAATTGCAAGAGCAGGAACTTGAGCTGGCCTTGCACGCACGTCGAATTGCTCAGATTGACGTCAAGATCTGCTTCAGGACCTCAATTCGACAAAGCAACATCGGCAGCATCATAGAAGGCGAATGAATTGCTGGCGTCCACGAATTCCTTGATGCGGGTGGCCATCGTGCCAGCGTTGAAGAGCCTGTATTCTTGGCTGAAGTTTGTTAGCACTAACTTTGCTTTGCTATCTCGCAGCATGGTTTCCATCATGCAATCGAAATCGCATAGTTTAAAAGTAGGTTCTGATCGGCCACGATGACGCCTTCAAGTATTGCTGCCTTTACGGTGCCAATGTAAATGAGGGCGCTGTAAAAAGACGGGATGACCTGCTGTTCTAATAAATTAAATACGTGGTCCTTCGGTGCTTTGTAGGAGAGTGCTTTTTCTGAGGTTAGTGCTACAGATTTACAGCTCAGGCGCCATATCGATGCTGGAAGTTCATCCCAAGAATCACTTTCTTGGAGCACTGTTGTATATTAAGAAAGTTCGCTGGATACGTGCAGTTGTTGATTGTGAATGGCTGTGAAAATACAAACCAGCGTTATCATATAGCCTCCAGCAGTGCGGATTTCATGTTCATACCAAGCTATACTTAATTTTTTCTGCTTGATGGTGAACGCCCTACTCATGACTGAATAGCCAGCACCAGTGTTGATGAGAGCGGTGACGTTGTGACCGTTGATGAGAACGTCGAGGTTACTTTTTCTTTGTCTCGAGTTGCGGGTGGGTCGTGGCGTCAGATCACGGCTACGTTAGTTTGCTCCGCTGCTTCCACATTGCGTCATCAGGTCTTCTTCTGGCCACAAAGTTTCACCATTGGAGCTGCGCGTGGGCTGCGATAGGTTGTTGAAATTTCATCGTGTTTTCGTCATCGGTGGTGCAGGATCTTCATTAGTTTGTCGTACAGCAACCACACCTCTAACGGTTGTGGCCCTTAGTTTTCCGAGAAAGGGCCCCGAGATTGCACCCCTTCAGGGCCGGCGTTCTGGCTGCAGTGCGGTGAGTCATAGCGGCCTGGCAAAGTACATAGAAAAGGTAGTCGAGGTGTCTTTTGCGTTCCCGCGATGTATTCAGCGATGTCTTGTGGCCTCTCACCGCGCTGAGGAGGCAGTCCGTTGGAGGCGAATCCACGCATGCCCGTCTCGCCGTACTAGCAGCGACAGTAGGTGGGGTTAGCAGGCTGCCTTCCTGGAGTGGCAGCAGAGCGGCTGGTTGTAAAGGACATGCCAAACATTCATTTTCCTTGGCGCGCTGTGCTGTCTAGTAGGCGAATAGTATGGCTGTAGTGGTCGTGGTGACTCCAGCGAAGTATGACGATGGTAGAGTGATTGTGTGGTCTCGTGGCGTTATCGCTGAAAGGCGAGAAACGGCGGACTGCAGCAGCGTAGATCATAGCTTCCATCTGTTGCAGTGGTGCATCAGAAACTCCGAGCGACCGCTCAACTTCTTCGCGGACCATGTCGACCGTCAAATCCACTTGGGGCTTTAAGAAAGGCAACAGCTTCCGTAGCTCATCCCGCACAGCCATTCGAATTGTTTTACGTATGTCATTGGAGCCGAGTATAAAAAGCTTCACTGTCTCAAATCGATCGGCGATCGTACTGGTGGGTGGGCATTTCGAGTGTCTTCTCATTCCTCCTAGCCTTCGAGACAAACTTTAACTGCTTTGGATGGGTTTCGCACCAGCCCAGCGACGAGGTCTTGCTTGACTGCCCGTAAAAGGTAACGAACCTTCTTCCCCTTGGTCACTGATAAAAACTGAATAGAACGAAGATTCGGAATAAAGGAGAGGTCAACGGGTGGGCTTAGCAATAGGAACGACAGCTCGTTCTTTTCTCTACCTAGTTTGGTGCCGTGAGACCCACGAGAAGGCTGACATCCTGCACCGAAGATGGACCACCTACGACGCAGCAGAAAACTTGTTCAAGCAGCCGCTACAAGTCTCATCGCGTGTGCTACCGAAGCTTTGCAAGCGAACAATTCTTCTCCTGTCGATGTGCAAGTCATATTGGATGACCTTCAAGACAAAGACACGACATTTGTAGATTTCAGCAAAATGATTTCTGACCTCATAATCGGCGACGCCGAGTATGACAAGGACTTGACGGCAGCTCTCGAATATCACGATAACATCTGCAACATTATAAGTCATGTCCGCTACCTTCTTCACTCAGTTTCAAGGCCCCCTGACAGCAATGCACATGTGGTCACTAACACAATCGAGCCCCAAGGAGTCTCTTCTCAAGGAAGTTCCAGGTCGCCGTTGCGAGCTCCCTAACGAAGTTACAGGTACCCGTTTTCTTTGGGGAACGTCGCTAGTGGCATGACTGCTGGAAATATTTTGAGGCTGTGATCCCTAACAATCGCAAGTTTTCGGACATTGAGAAGTTCGCTTATTTGAGGTCTTATGTAATCGGACCATCAAAACGTGCGATCGAAGATCTTCGACTGGAACAAGCTAACTACGCTGTAGTTGTCATGGTGCCCCGAGAGAGGTTTGGCCGCCGTACAACCCTCGTAGACGAGCACATCGACAGCTTGTTTGCCACCTCCGACACTTCAAAGTGCGCGAAATTTGCGAATAAATACGCTTTCGCACCAGCTGCCTAGATATTCTCGAAGTTCAAGCGTCAGAATGAGCGGTGATATTTTAAGGTGCGCTCATGAGTTGGCTACTCGAAGACATTGCTGTTCCGTACCGGCAACGCATGAAAAAAGCCGAGTTCAATGACGAGGCCACTCCAAGGTCACGCCAAGAAGGCGTGCGCGACGTGATGAATATTCTTTGGATTAAGAGCAGAGGAGAAACGCCCATTCGAGGCGCCGATGAAAACTCAGCGCCGCGGGACACCAATAAGGTGATCTTCACTTTCACCGCTGGTACCATAAGCGCTAGCGCGGACCGGAGGTTCTGCAACAAACGCGCATGCTTGCTGCTTATCATGTGGCCACCGCGAACACACCGTAAAGTACTGTCAGACTACCATGACAGCCGATGTGAGCCAGATGAAGCTTACAGAGTTGCTGGTGCACGGACACTGTACGACTGCTGCTTCAAGTGTGCCGGAAAGAGACACATCGCACGACAGTGCCGCAATGCAGCGTATATTACGTGCAAGCACTGCGCAAGCTATCATCTTACTGCACTTTGCGACATATACATACTATACAATCCAGTGAATGCTGACAACACTGACACCACGAAAACCAACAACGTGCCGGTGATCACCAGTGCTGCCTCGAGAAGTTTTACGTCTCAATAACCAGCAGTTCTTACTGAAACGGCTACAATATGGGCGTCGAGAAGGGATAATGTCAAGCTGGTTCGTATACTGCTTGACACTGGCAGCCAAAGAACATTTATGCGCCATGCCTTGCACACGAGACTAGGTCTACCTTCCGTCGGCACAGAAAACTTCTCCCTGCTAACGTTTGGCAGTTTCAAATGTTCCCGCTACTACCAACACCAAACCGTGCAACTCAACCCACAGAGTCGCTTAGATCCACAAGAAATCACGATGGATAATCTAGAGCTGCCAAAAGTATGTAAGTTGAACACGGCAGTAATCGAGCAAGATCTTCTGATGCAGCCGCTCGACCACAAGATGCTTGTGACTGATAAACCGCAACTCAGAGATCGACCAATTTAAATCATCAGCGTCATCATCAGATCGGACAACTATTGGCACACAGGGACTGGGAGAATCGAACGCCTCAGTAAGGACCTATGCGCCGTTGAGATGATCTTTGGTTGGCTAGTGCAAGAAATATACCAAGTAGACACTGCTAACAGCTTGCATTACGAGAAAAGCACATGCGTTCTATTTCTTTCGTGTGGGCTTCACAGCCAAGCCACATTATGCATGGCTGACCCAACAGAGATGTAGCGATTTGGTGCGAGAGGTATCATCGACCCTCCGGAAGGCACCGGTGTATTGACCCGCAAATCACTGAGGTGTACCAGTCCCTCGTTGTCGCAGAATCGTTCTCAATGACCTTTGAAGATTTCGTCCATTCTCTCAAGAGATGTTGTTATAGGCGACCAGGAAGGAGACATCAGCCTGACCCACCATCATGATGATGCCTTCTCCGCATCCCTGTGAGCCTCTACGCTCCATTTTGACCAGTACACTATACTGTAACGCCTCGTCGGAGGATCCGTCTCTAACAAGCGTAAATGCTTCAGAGTAGAACGTGGCAGAGATGTATTGGTTAAAGTTTGTCGAACACACGACATTCGCAAGCGTAGTTGTGGCCTTGGAACGAAACTACGAGATCCGAAGTTATTTAGAATAATGACATCAATTTGATTTCACGACCGTCACCTACGGCTTCATATAGGAGGCAGACAAGAACAGTTTGCCGACACTGAGGAGAAGCGGCATGTAGTCTTGTTTCTGGGTAATCACCGGTTCACCCAGTTTTTGGTTGAAGCAGTACTTGAACGCCTGCTGTATGGTGCAATGAAGCTCAGCCTGCTGGCGGAAGTCGAAACGTCAGTCAAAGGTCGTCCGCTCAAGAGCTCAAACGTCAAATCAATAGGCACCCCGATACTGCCCACTTGTTAGTCAACAGTCACCCACAAAACGTAAATGTCTTGTTCCCAGTGTCGCCGCTTGCGACCTTCGAAAACAACAAGGCATAACGCACATCAACTGCGGAACCGGTTGAAGCGGCGAAAGAAGGAATACCTTTGGTTTCTGCATGCTAGCTATACAGAAGGCCTACGCCGTCTGCTAGCGCAAAGCCCAACGACCTTGTCCTGGTAGATTTAAATACGCTGTCTACCACGTGCGCGACAAGTCGTGTGATTAGTGCGTTTTTCAGAAACGCCTGTACTGCTCGTTTCTTCTTGATACTACTGAGGGAATGTCGGTAAGTGCGAAGTCCTGCACAGTGACTCTACGTCCTGGAAGCGCACTCAATCAACAAACGCGGCCGCGGGAGTGTGATATAAAAATAGCAGCATATCCGTGCAGTGATTAATGGAGAGCGGGGCGAACCATTCGTCCGTCCGTTCGTTCTTGCTTCCGTCCAACCTGGCGTCCGTCTGTGTGACCGTCCGTGCGTCCATTCGCCTGTCCGTGTGTGCGTCTGTTCGTGCATCCGCACGTCCATCTGTGCGTCCATCCTTGCGTTCGTTCATGCATCCGCCCCTGCGTCCATCCATGCGTCCGTCCGTCGGTGCAGCCATCCGTGATTCCGTCCATGCATCTGTCTGTGTGTCCGTTCGTCCATCTATTCAACACTGCAAGTACCACCATCTCGCATCTTTTCATCATATATTCCGCATATGCACCGCCATCCAGCGGACATTCCAAGGACTAAACTAGAGGTGGCACACGCACACTTTTTTACGGCTTGCGCTTCGTGTCTACTTTCCACTTTTAACCACCTCAAGTTCATAGTATATACTAGTTCACTGTATTCATGGCACTGCAGTCCAATGTTCGCTAAACCTTTCTAAAACCAAGGAGGTTATGCCGAGCGAGTATTACGTAGCAACCCCTTGTTGTCAGATAGTGCTCAATGTACATGCCAATGGCTGCTAGGGGGAATGAGAGACAGGGGAATTCGGCTTTTAGTTAACGCGCATGCTGTGAATTTTTTAATGTTCAACAAGGCAAAGAAGAAATCTCTTACGAGCACCACTTTGGAAGTCAAAATGTAAGTCTGGTCGCACACTACGACTACTACTACGACTACGAGAAACGAACGGGTGCCGCTATAGGGAGCTTCGCCCCTAAAACTGAATAGGACGGTGCGGCGTAGTGAGCGTATGACACGTGCTTAGAACAGAGCCGCTAGAGAAGAAAAATAAGTGGCGTTTCATCAATAAATCATTAGCAAGAGCACGTAAGTCTCTGTGCCCTCTAGAATCACTTCAGCGTCGGTGTGGCGAAACACATGGATAATCTCTTTCGCAAGATTGTGGTGCTTTCGTTTGGAAGCCACGCTCATGTTTTCAGCAAAGCAGCGGCTCTTTCTTTTCGCACGACACTTGCAAACACGTCAAAAAAGCTGGTCCAGAAGGTGTCCCACGGCGTCATGGGGAACATTCTGTTCTTGAACCAGGTCTTTGTTGCGTCCTCCAGATAAAAGTAGACGCGACGTAGCTTTTCAACTTAGTCCCTCTGGTTGAAGGCACACACTCAATCATGCTTCTCTAGCCAGGTTTCGGGGCCCTCAAATAATGATCTGCGGAAGGTCGGAGGCTCCCTTGGCTGCTGCATTTCGATCAGTGTGGGCGTTGGCACACGGGAGTCAAGTTGTTGTAGTATTGGTCGTGCTTTTCAGTTTCCGAGTCTGATATGGTAGCGCACCATACTCTGCATGTAGCCCTTGCTGCCTGCGGCTAGCTCACTGATTGAGGTCAGCGTCGACGTCTCCTTCACAGTGTGGACATGGTTCACAACTGGAGATGGGTGTTTGGTACATGGGCCGGAAAGCACCTCCATCAGAAGTCACGAGATCCTTACGGGGATGAAAGAAGTGGACTGTATGTTCAAATGAAACTGTTTTACTGGCTGAACTTTTAGCCGGTAAACGTAATGTCATATTAAAGCAAGATACTGGCACTGATAGCAGTGAACGGACGTCGGCTGAGCATTACTGAAAGGGAAATGAGGCAAAACGAAACTTGATGAAAAAATGTGCCTTTATCCTTAACCCTAGTTTGTTCCCTGGACTATTTTGCACGCTTGTTGTTTTTTAAAGGTTATAACCATCATTTGCTTCCCATCAATGGCTGCGCCATCTCAATTTAGGACGAACTCTCCCTGTAGTTCTCCACGCTTTTGCTCTCAAGGTAAGTACCGACGAGATGCATCGGTTATATACCTTCCTCTTTAGGGTTATTTCGGGATGGCTGTGCTTCTTTCTCTTAAGGTCAGACCAACAAGGCCAAAGCTCCTGAGAGGCTGCCACGAGCAACACGGGACAAAGCAGTCAACTCCTGGCCGCCGAGAAGTCCCAGGATATCGCCGAGAGGCTACAGCTCCTGGCGCCATTCTCAGTGGAGCATCTTTGCTGAGCGGGTGGGCCTCCGGTCCCGTCAAGTTTCTGCCCTCTTTAGACTAAAATATTGTTCTGACTCACTGCATGGCTTTAACTTCGTGTTACACCCATGCGCTTGCGCCAAGACTAATTGCAGCTGGCCAAACTGAAGACACAGCGCGCGTTTCGATTCCTTTTGGCCAGAAAGTGGTGTTCAATAACTCCCACAAGTCGCGAGTAGGTAACCACAGCCCAAGTTAAGCGTCCAATCAGTGACAGTCTTCATGCTATCACATCGCTTTCTTTGGTTACGTTTTCACCGTAAGCTACGACAAGTACTACAAGCATTTATGACTACAAGGATTTGTTTATTCATATGAGAGGGACCTTAGTCGTCAGAGTGCAGATATATCACTAATCATCAATGCGAATCCATTCGAGTTAGGCGGTACAATAGCAATCAAAATCAATGGAGATTTTGCAAGGTCTTTATTAGTTATGTAGAGTAAATAATCAAATACTTCTGTAAGAAGAGATATAGGCAAATTCTTTTATTATGAAAAAGGAGGTACTAAGATCACTGAAATGAGAGTGGAGGAGGGGGAAGGGGGAAAGGCGCACACATTGACTCACGCGCGCCAAGCTGCTGCTAATTCCTAAATACGCTAATGTGACAAGCTGATGAGGGTTCCCGAGAGTGTCCTTTTGAACTGCTTCCAAATCACGATGTAGCAAAAGTGTGTTGTTACTGCGATAATTGTGTAGAGCAGGACAGTGTAGAATGAGGTGATCCATGTTGGCCAAGCATTATGAGTAGCATAAGGTACATATGCAGGGGATGAAGGTGTCCGGCCCCCTCTTCTGGTGCGCAAGAGTCTGCATTTATGAATGATGTAGGGGTAGTGTCTGAGTTTGCAAGTACTTTATTAATGAATATTTTCTGGAATCGGGCGAGGATGAAGTTCTGGAAGATACGAGGAGGGGTGACGCCTTTGAGCCGCTCCCGGTCACTGTACTTGAGGAAGCACCGAAGGCGTGCCATTTTAAAATGAGTGCTGGGTGACATATTAGCGTAGGGGTGGCCACCGAGCTCAGGAGATGCACGCAGGAGATGTCAGAGATGATAAAGTGCATCTCCTGTATTTTTTGGTAGCAAGATTGCGTCTCACCTTTTTACCTCCCCCTGAATCTCCATGTGATCCCGTGTCTAGGCGACTCTAGTGTCAATGGCGTTCTTCTGTTTGTGCAGCAAAATTTTACCAATAGGTATAGCTGTGACATCTTCTGTATTTGGATTTTTTATGTCCCCTAATGCCTCAAAAAAGTCTGTGTAAATAGTTGACAGTGATAAGTTATTCTGTAGGGCAGTCCATATGGCCAAAATTTCTGCGTGTGTAGGCGTCATGTAGTGCATTCTGCATGTGTACCGCTTGGCCTCAGCTGTCCAGGATTTTTATTGTGCTCCGCCAAATTTATAAGACATGCGCCTCATTGCTTTTGGTAGCTTTCGCCATTTTTTTTACCTTGGTGGTCCTGAGATGGCCCGTATTACATCTGCGTATGAGAATTCTGAGACCTTTACTATGCCTGTGCGTCGGCGTGGTTACATGAGCTCCTAGTGTCAGTGTTATCACCTGCTCAGGTGGGCAGGCACTACATCTACAACTGACGCAGAGAGATTGAGGTTTCTATGGCGTCAAAGTCAGCCCTAATGATAGAACAGCAACTTGAAGTTCATTAGCGATATACTGAATATTCCCCACATAGTCCTGCGCATCTATCCAAATGGTTATGTCATGCGCATATATGTTATAGCGGGCGCATTGGTTCGATTCCAGTTCTTGGGCTCCCATCTACATAGCAACAATAAAGAGTAGAGGACCCAAAATAGAGCCCCGAGGAATGCCTCGATCGAAGTAGTACGTAGTACGGGTTGTATCCGCATCGGTACGAAGTCGTATTGGTATCGCTTCAAGATATATAGCGATCCACTCAAACGTTCATTCGCTAGGATCTACTTTTGCTATATTTCAGAGTATGTGGTCCGGCATGACGTTATCAAAGTATTTCTGTACGCCAACAGCCAAAATATATTCGGGAGGTGCACATTATCAGTTCTGGTTTACGACCCTTAAAAACAACCACATGCTGTTGTGCGATGCAATATTGGACCTGAAGCTGACTTAAGAAAGGTGTAAAGCTGTGGTTTGATGTTCGATATAGTTTGTTATCGTCGTAAGATCAACCATTCAATCAGTTTACATACGGTCGGTGTAAGCGATATGGGGCGGCAATTGGCTATAATCGTAGGGTCCCGTCCTGGTTTTGGTAAAGGATTTATGATCGACAGACGCAGTTGTACAGGAACTACTATCTGAATTCACTGCTTGTTGATGACCTCTTGGAGGGTGGTTTTGGCTTCTTCGGCAAATTGTGTAGCATTTTCTTAGTGATTTTGTTATGGCGCGGTGCAGAACTACATCTGCCATGCTTTAATGCTGCATGAAGTTCTCCCAACGTGAGAAGAGCATCTAGGTCTGCGTTTGTGAATTCGATTATTGGCGTTCCGAGTAGAGAAAGTGCCGTAAATCTGGCACTAAAATTGTTCATTAATTTCATCTTCGTGCTTGTCGTTGTCATGTCGGAATGCCAGTTCAGTTTCTCGAGTGGTAAGGATGCTTTGCTTTTGTCAAGCATTTTGCGAACAATTCCTTTAAGCTGCTTCATGATTTTATTTTTCCGAGTAGCTCACCATGTTGTTTAATAGAATTTAAGGTTTCTCTGATGCGACGGAGAGTCTGGTCGCGTCCGCCCTTGCTCTTGTACTGTTGTGTGAGCTTGTTGGCTTTTCTCTCTACAGCTACTATGCATGGGCCAGCGGCTTCATCACCTTCCTCGTCGAACGTTTTTTCTGTGGCAGAGCTAAGGTTTTTGCGCAAGAGTTGCGCAAATACTTCAACAGTATCGAATTTTGGTTCTAAACCAGCCTGAAACTGGGACCAGTATATACACCGGATACGTGCTTGCTGCTCGCGAATGTTCCTAATGGTAGAAAACATACTGGAGTAATGATCACTGACCATGTGGTAGAGTGAGTCTTTCAACTCTTCCCTGCTTTAGGTGTGGCGATCGTTAAGTCCGAAGTGGTATCAATCTCCTTTGCATGCAGCCTAGCTCTGGTGGGAACCGCAATGTGGTTGCAAATATGTAGCGGTAGTGATTACAGTTGTTGAGCAAGAAGGCATCTTCTAGAATCGAAAGCAGCGGATCACCGGAAATCACTTTTGGCATTGCAGTCTTCACAGATTGTGATCTGAGGGCCCTTGGCTTCGTGTAAAAGCTGCTGTATTCACACGTATTCATGTTGTTAAGTGGTGCAGTGGCTAGGGCGTAGCAGACCGAAGAGACCACATGTGCCTGCTGACTAGTTTTTCCTGGCAGAGTGAGCTTTACCGCCAAAATCTCCGTGTACTAATTGCTCGCTTGTGTGCTTTTCATAAGTATTGCAGTGCATTACCTGCTAACTAATACTGTGGCCTGCCCCTTCGGAAAAGGGGCAGTATCAGAGGGCGTTTTGGCAGAATGAGTGACCATTGGGTAGGTGAATGTCGGATAGTTTTGCAGCGAGATTGGACCCCTTGTTTATTGAAGCAGAATGATGACAAGTTTATATTGGCCAACATGATGCTTTGATGCTTGAACACTCTGAAAGATACTCGTGCAGTTTCATTGTATGCGTGTAATATTAGAAATTGTCATGATAGTGACCACCCACTTCAGAGCCCCCCTTGCTGCGATGGTGGGCGCGTGGTTAGTTCCTCTTGTATTCATCTGCAGTCACTTTATATGTGGGATTTCTCGTTCGTTTTCTTAAAGATCTTGCATATTCTTGTCACACCATGGCTCGCTTGATTGCTTTCAAGTGGGAGTTCAGTTTCTCGAGGAGAAGCATGGTGGTGGCAAGTTCTGGGTCCGTCATCACGGGTGATGCTTGTTGGATGGTGTGAGGAGCCTTCTGATGCTCATGTTGCTTTTCGATGCGTGGTTGCGTCGAAGTGTTAGATGACTAGGGGTGCGCTACAGTGGGTGGTCACCATTTCTTGGGGAGTGGTGGTTCATCTGTGTTTTTGGGCTTTTACTGTCGGTGAGCTCAGCGCTGACGAATTTCTTGCGAGGTCTGAATCCAAGATGGAATTTGTTGTTCCATTGCATAAAGTGTCTGTTGTATGCATTTTTCCATTTCTTGCTGGAACTTGGTCCAGGCACCTGTCGACGCTGCATGTGTTTGTTTCAAACGCTCAAGTCTCTCCTCAACCTTACTGACGTTTTTCGCCGCAGTTGATGCCGTCACCTGCGACCATGTCGGCAACGAAGTGTCTGGTTTTTTAGCGATGGTTGCAGGCTGCTCTTCTTGTTTTGATTTTGTCGCAGCACTATTCTTGGGCAGTGGTAAACTTATAGCTTTAAATGCTCTAGTGGGGCAGTTGGGGTCCAGAAAAATTTAGCCTGCTGCTTGACCGACCACGCAGAACGGTGTCCTCTCGCACTGGCTATCCTGCTCTCGCGTGCGGCCACAGTGACAACATATGGCTGGCGATGGGCAGAACTTGGCCTTGGGGCCCAGTCCATGGCACAGAAAATACGTTAGAGCCATAGGCCTGGGCTCATACACTGGGCAATTTCGAAGTCAAATGATAGTCGTCACAGAGGACGTGAGGTAACGAAGCTGATCAGAAGCCTCTGAGTTTCGCACATTATCCACAATCCCAGAATGTTTGCGGATTCACAACGAATGTAATTGGCAACATATTTCTCATTGTGCTCAACTCGTATCGTCACGACGCCCTTAATTGTGACCTCAGCAGGATGGGTTGCGTCCATTATATTAACAGGAATTCTACGCGCCTCAGCTGCCGATCCCAGCATCCACTTCTTATGCTATTAATGGTTCAAGTGATGCTTATCCCAAATCGACAATCCTATTGCATTAGCTTTAACTATATAATAAAATGCAGAATGTTCGCCGCTAGTGCAAGCAGTCTGTCCTATAAGGTGAGCAATCGCTGACTTTGGGATCTCTTGTAAACTCTAATGCAAAAGGTTGTTGAAAGTGTGTGGGGTTTGTCTTTTGGGGAACTAATGAGGCTGCCACAACCATTAATCCTTTAAGCACTAACAGCACCGGCTCTAACAGTTACTTCTCACAGACGAGCTCAAGGGACTAACATTTGGTCTCCACATTTACACCTTAATGAGTAAACGTTAGCCCCACAATTCACTTAAAAGAATTAACATGTAATCCTCACATTTGCATCCTATAAGGCCTCTGTTATTCCCCACATTTACACTTTATCGTGCAACCGTTAGTCCTCACAGTTTCACCTCGCTGGATGAACGGTTGATCCACTCAAATACTGCAATCGGATGAACTTTTTATCCCCAATTCAAACATTATTTTTTGTTTATTTTTCCCCAGGATAAATACTTTTTTTCGCTTGTTTTTCTGCGCAGTGAGCAACAAGTCGCGCAGAAAAGAACACGCGAAAAAGTAGTAAGCCAGGTATGTGTAATTGCTTTTGCAGTCACGGCAACAACGAAATACAAAAGTGAGACATAGAAATCTTTTATTTTTCTACATACACGTCAAGTTTCTCCATTCTATTAAGTGAATTCTTAGTGAAGAGTGCAAGTCCAGTCTCGTTGTCACATCTTTTTCACTCCTTGTTGACCTCCTCCGACGGAAGCGATAAATGACAGGCATTGCAGACGCCAGCGCACGCAGCCTTCTGCCTGTTGTGTTCTCATGGCTGTACGTTCAATAAGATAGTGAAGATAGTTAGACACAGATGACAGAAGATGAAGATGCAGGCATATGACAAATATGTGCAAGTTAATAAAAAACATGCGTGTAGAATGACACACAAATAACTTAGGTTCACATATTGCAGAATTGTTCTGAAGCTACTCTGACTAAAGACGTGGATGACAGGCATAGCAGACACCAGCGCACACAGCCTTCAGCACGGTGTAGCCACGACTGCACAATAAGTATGTGAAATAGTGAGTCACACGTGACAGAGGTTGGTTACTATTGAGCATGAGAAACCCGTGCAAGATGCAATAAAAACATATGTGAGATATCACATGCTGATAAATTTACCGTGATGTCACACATCGTCCGACTCATTTCGATCCTCGTAGCGCAACAGCTTAAGATCGGCGGCTGCAGCCACAACTCCGCGCACCACCTTGCCACCAAGTCGGCGAGTCCTGAGCGAGCGACATCATTCAGCTCGAGCAAGCGAATGCGAGACCAAACACGGCGCTGGACGCGGAGTGTCGGCCGCCAGCGAACTTCGAACACGAGGGCGAGCATACGCTTAGCCACCGCCACGAACAGCACCGAGCTGGTTTGGAGCTAGCACCGAAGAAATCGACGGTAATGTGGCCCTTTTCCACAAACTCGAGCGAGTGCAGCGCGCAAACGCGAGTCTGCCGCCGCGGCCAACGGACGGCGCGCCGAGCTGCTTGTGACCGATTAACGGGAAAGCCAACTGTAATGGCAACCAATTTTCACTGAGTTCTAACGCTAGCGAAAGCCCCGCCAGCCCGTGCTGGTGCACTTACGGCGCACGAAATAGTACAACCAAGCTCGTCACGAGAACCCGCAACGTGTTTTCGACGATTCCCAACACAGCGACGAGGTCTCAGCCCAATATCGTTAGCCCGTAGCTCATCTCGGCGGCGAAGACAGGCGAGCTCTCGATGAGCGAGCGTACGAGAGGCCGACGGCCATGTCGGCTAATTTCCAGGTGGTCGCGAAGCACAGGCGAACTGCAGATGCCGAAGCTGACCTTCGCGGTGCATTTCGTGCGTGCAATATACAACATGACTGATCCCAATGCCGGCAAGCGCGATCCATATCGCCACACGCGACAAGTAGAGTAGAATAAAAAATGATAATTTACTTGCGAAAGAATCCAGCGCTGATTTCTGCCCTGTGTCGGACTGAAGTATATATCCAATAGGCCTGCTGTCTTCTCGGCCACCATCTTGGCCTTCCAAACTGTTGCTGTGGTGTGTTAGTCGTGGCTATCTTGAAGCCAGAGATATACAGCGCGGCGTGGTGACGTGTCAAGACTTTCTCCAGACTTCATGGATGCAGCGAAATGCAAAAGCTGCAGCCCACGTTGATCCAAGCGTACACACAAGCACCACTTCGTAATTCCTAGATTTTTGAATCAAGGCGGCCGTGTTCGAGCACTCCGAGTGTGACGCAACGTGAACCGTCACCAGCAAAATACGGGGAAAGACTGAGACAGGAGAAGAGGAGGACGGCTAGTGACATTGACAACGCTTTTCGCACTGCCTGCATTCCCTGGGTGGTTCATCCCTTTTGAGCGTGTTTGGGGACAAAGTGGTTTGCACGTGGTGCGCTTACCTCTGTGGTTCTTCCTCAATGGTATATTCGTTCATCGTGCGTGCCTATCGGGCTCCATTACTCCTTTTTCAGGTAGTTTTGCCTTAGAGTGTAAAGACATTTGGTTAGGCGGCCGGACGAGCGTGATTGAGGCCTACTCACCCACTCCGACCGCAGCTCGCCTTTGACTCTTCACGTCGTGTATCTGCGGCAGTTGACCGTTCCCCACTTCGATGGCTGGCTGTCCTCGTGATCCATGCTGTCTTCGGGACTTGTTGTAGTGAGTTACGTCAGTGTCGAGGGCGTTGATCTGACCAACGCTGCCACAGCATCTGCTACAAGTAGCGGTCGTGTTCAAGGCCTCGTTGTATTGGCTTTCCAATGTTCCGTTGTGATTTCATACAAGAGGCTACGACTGGTGCCGTGTGTTGGTGCAGTCGCTGAAGTGGGTCCAATGATGCAGAATCGTTCACAGAGTCTACGGTTGCAGTGCGTTAAGTCGCGGACGCAACCACCACCCAGCGCGGCCATACTGCAGTCGAGCCAACGCGTTAGGCCAAACACATCGGAACGGCGCGAATTCCCGTCGGTGAAGAAATCTTTATCCGGTGATTGCCTAAGAATACACACAGTCCACTTACTGCGGTAGTGTTCACGCTCTTTTTTGCCCAAAATCCGAAGAAATACGTTGAAAAATATATATAAACGCCAAAGCTACAGAGAGTCCATGTGAAGCACGTCTGAAATGGTCGCACGCTCACAGCGTCTCTCTGTGAGAAGGCGCTTTACTTTTGTGTTTTACTCATTCCTATGTTAAGGGGATCAACCACGCGTACCTTTTTGTATGTCTCTTTCTACGCCATCCTCCTGGCCGAATCTCACTAACCGCTGTGTTGGGTGGCAAACTGGATGCTAAATGTGGTTATCATCTCCGTCTTCGCATCTCTTACTGTCTCTTTAGAGCTACGAAGACTGAAAGAAAGAAAAAAGCGTATCTAAATGCCTTGCGGTAAGAAATTGGGATTGCTCTATCGCTTAAACATGCATGACTACTCGCTGTATCCACAGAAATACCAGGCAAGCGCCCCATCAGCTTTGTACGTCTGTAACATGGCCAGCCTCACACTGCTACAATACGATAGCAGGCGACCGAGTTAATTGAAGCCAGCTTGAAGCACATTTGGCCATTTTAGGGGTGAAGCTTCTTATAGCGGCACCCGTTAGTCCCTCGTAGCCGCTGTAGTAGTGTGTAACAAGTATAACATTTTGACCTCCAAGGTGGTGCCCGTGAAAGATTTCTTCTATGCGTTGTAGAACAATAAAAGATAGTGCTTAGTGTACATGCCAATGGCTGCTAAAGGGGAGCGAGGGACAGGAGAATGCGGCTTTTAGTTAACGCTCACGCTGCGAATTTTTCATTGTTCAACCACGCACAAAAGACAACAAAGGGTTTCTTTCTACGTTATACTCGCTGGGCGTAACCTCCTAGGTTTTAGAACAATTGAGCAAGCGTTGGGCCGCAGTACCGTGAATACAGTGAACTAGTATATACAATGAACTCGGGGTGGTTAAAGGTGGGAAGTAGATACGAACCGCAAGTCGTAAGAAAGTATGCGTGTGCCTCCTCTCGTTAAGTCATTTGAATGTCCGCTGGATGGCGGTGCTTCATGTGAGTAATATATAAAGAAAAGATGCGAGATGGTGGTACTTGGAGTGCTGACTAGATGGACAAACGGATACACAGACAGATGCATTTACGGACAAACAAATGGCTGCATGGACGGATGAACGCATGGACGGACGCAGGAGCGGATGCATAAACGAAAGCAGGGACGGACGCACAGATGAACGAGTGGACACACGATCAGACGCACGACCGTTCGGGGGGATGGACGCATGAGCGGCCACACAGACGCACGCATGGATGGACGGAAGCAAGAACGAATGAACGGACGGATGCTTCGCCCCCCTATCCATCATTCACTCCGTGGATATGCTGCCATTTCTTTTTTTTTTTTGTAAAATGGGCGAATGCCTCTACATTGCATGTATGCTGGTCATACATGCAATGTATGACCAGCATACATGCAATGTAGCTACGGACAACACACTTACACTGTAAACAGTTATAGGCCGAGATGGGAGTAAATGACCTTGACCTCTAGCGCACGCCCCAATATGAGTATTATTAACACCGTCCGGAGGGAGTAAAACATCTACTCCCCATCAGCAGGGGTTTTTCGCATGGTGCCAGGGGGGTTTTTATTTACATCCATCGGGGAACTTCTTCAGGTCAGTATGGGAGTAATTTTTTTGCCTCAACCTAGAAAAAAAAATTACGTCAGCAGCCGTACCTTGCGCTGAAACTCTAATTGCATTACCTTCAAATGCACGTAACATTGATTACAGTACACAAACATGTTCACAACGTTCACGTAAAATTGCAACACTTACACTCACCACAGCTTGCTTTTTTGTTCTTTTTTTCTTTCTTTATTGCCTGTTTACATACAACATTCACAAACATATATACATCAAAGTAGAAACATGAAACAAAAAAAGAGGTAAAAAGCATCATATTTAACAGGCTTTTTAGAATTGCTTCATCTGTAGAAGGCTTTCTACTTGATGAAGCCATTCGGGCACCTCTTGTTGAATCTTTTGTGCTTCCACGAACGAACAGACAAATTGAAAGAAATATTGCCTAACCAGACGTGCATTAACACCAGCATGGCGCACCGCCATTCTAGATTGCCATATAACGTGCAGGCCCAGTAACATTACTAGGTCGAAAGGTATTCCTTCTTCATTTGATACTGGTAAAAATCTGAAGCCATAGGCATCGAGAGCTAGGCAGATTCTTTTTCAATGTCCTTTGGAGAACATCCCAGAAAAAGACTGCATCCCAGCAGTCGAGGAAAACATGTTCAATTGTTTCCGGCTTTTTGCAGAGAAGGCAATCAACACCCCAAGGAACAAATAAGCCTTTTTCTTGCATCCATGTTTTCACGGGAAAGGTCCCAGTGTGCAACTTGAAAAAGGATTTCGCTCCAGGTGTTGCCTGCATTTTTTTTACACGGCTTAAGACATTTTGGCCTTGGCCTACACGGTATAATGCTCTATATAGGGGAACAGGAAGAACTGTTTCTACTAAATCTTTGTATAACTTTTTACGCGAAACCGTACTGAGATATTCCAATGAAAAACGCGTTTTTAGAAACAGACATGAATCAACAACTTCTTTTAAGAAACCTCTAATACTTGCCTTCATGTGAACAGATGCTACCACAAAGTCTGGCAACCGTCTTCCAAGCCTAAGCTGTATAACAGTACGTATGAATGGGTCTCGATTATTTCAGAAAAACATAAACCGATTAACTAACTGACGAAGGTACAAATGACACAGACCAAGTCCTCCAGAGCGAACCCGTCTGAATAAGTTCTACTTGTTCGCTCCCAAGAAGAACCCCACAAAAAAACAGCAAATATTCGATGAAGCTTCTGTAGATTCACACGTGAACAATTCATTACCTGAAGGACATACCAGAGCTTACTGACTAAAAATACGTTACAAAATGTCGCTCTGGCGGAAATTGATAGCTGGAAACCATTGAGTTGTTCAGCTTTTTCTCGTAGCTCCACGGCCTGACGCCGCCAGTACGGATCACTGTCACAATAATATTCTAATGGCACACCTAGGTATCGTACCGGAGTAGTAGTCCGTGAAATACCAGCCACAAATTGTGGAGTCACAGACCGTTCGCCGTGCCAGTAACCCAGGCACTTGCTCCAGTTTACCAAACTACCACTTGCATTACAATAAAGGTTCAATTTTTATGGTTTCAGCGATACTATCATAATCTTTACAAAACACAGCTATATCATCTGCGTATGCTAGTACCCGTACTTCAGCTTCTTGTAGTTTGTACACCACTATGTTATTGCTTTTCATGACTTTTTGGCAAAATGACTCTATATAAATTGAAAATAGGAGGGAAGACAAAGGGCAGCCTTGTTGTACAGAACGTCTGACATTAATTCGTTTCCCAAAAACTTTGTTGATGATTAGCCGAGTTTTACATCCAGTATATGCCATTCGAACTGTATCTCGAATTACTTTGCCAACAATGACATTGTCTAACAAAAAAAAAAGAATTTCGTGCGGTACTCGGTCAAATGCTTTTTCTAAATCTATCTGGATCATCGTGATGTGATCATTTGTGGCATCGAAGCACCCCATACACTTCGTGCCTTGTGAATGTTTGTGAATATAGTGCGCCTTTTAATCCCACATGTCTGGTGGTCGCCTCAATGTTATTATTAACTGTCTGCAGTCTCCTTGCGTGCACTTTCATCAAAATCTTGTAGTCGATATTTGAGAGACTGATTGGCCTGTACAATTTCACTTCACGTAATTTAACTGCCTCCTCAGTTTTTGGAATTAAAATAGTATGAGATAGCAGAAAAGAAGCTGGCAGAGTCTTCATGTCTAAGGCTTCGTTAAAAACCGCTGCCAGGATCGGTGCTAGTTCGTGTTTGAATTCCTTATAAAATGCGGCTGTTAAGCCATCAGGTCCTGGGGACTTTCCCGAATGGAGGCCAATGATTGCTTTTGTCACTTCCGGTTCAGAAATAGGACATTCTAGGCTGTCTTTCCTGCAGTCCTCAACCTTTGGCATTAATTTTAAAAATTCATTCTTGAATTCATCTACATTTACTTTACATTTATCAAATAAAGTGGTGTAGTACTCGTTGAAAGCATCCTCTATATATCTTTGTTCACTTGTAACGTTACCCATGTATTCAATCAGATGTATAACATTCCGCTGAGCGTTTTGGTTTTTGAGACCAAGCATTCTTTTGGTCGGTTTCTCTCCTACGGTCATTTTCTCTGCCCTTGCCCTTATTTGTGCGCCACGATACTTCTCCTCATCAATTTGTTCCAATTTGCACTTTACTGACCTTATATCATTTGTGAATAAGCCTGGCGTTTTGCTGTCCTCTGCTAGCAGTTCTTTGAGATTTAAATGTAGGGTTCTTTCTTCTTCACTCTTTCCGTGTTTTATTACACATGAGCGTTCTATAGCTATCAACTTTATATTCTGTTTAAATTGTTCCCACTTCACTGCGTATTTTTGGTCTCCACTATCTACGTTTACTAACGCCTCTCGAACACTGTTCATAAAATTTTCATCTTCCAAGAGATTAGAATTCAGCTTCCACGTGTCCGAGTTAAATACTGGTCTACGTCTATTTCTTTTACCTAATACAAATGATACTAAGCAATGATCACTAAATGAAATAGGGAGGACATTGTACTCACTGATAATCGGAATTAAATCCAGTGATACATAGGCCCTATCTAGGCGCGCATGACTGGAGCCTTGGAAATGCGTATACAGTGTTGGTCCTTTACCAATACACTCTGCAACATCCTCAAAATCTAAGTCAGAAATTAGATTCGTTAACGCGACTGTGCTTGAGTCGTTGAAATTGGATGCACTTGTTTTATCATCGGCACTGATAACACAATTAAAATCTCCCATAAGGTTGACTATGCGATCGCATTCACAATAAGTACGAATTTTGTCGAATGTTACACACCGTTCATCAACTTTAAACGGTGCATATAAACAAATCACTCGCCAATCAAGAGAAAAGAAGGTCAAATCACATACAAAAACCTCCCGGATGAGTCAGACGTGACGTTTTGAACACTGGCACCTAAACTATTCCACACAAAGATCACACACCCTGCCGACCTACCAACTGCATGACTGACGCTGGCGGTGTAGCGTCCGGTGAAACGTTGCAGTAGGCTCTCGGTGGCGTCCACGCTCTCCACTTTGGTTTCCTGAACTGCAATAATGTCCAGGTCTTGGTCCATGGCTAGTCTGTAGAGCTGAGTCTGTTTCTTTCTGGAAGCCAGTCCTCGTACATTGAGCGTCGCTGCTTTCACGAACCCGCTCAGCGACGTGATCGGTGAGCGGGTCCAAGCTGAGAGCCCTGCACGTTCACTTATTCGGCTCTCGTCGTCCAGGGTGGATCCATGTTGTTCACCTTTAGTTTGAGCGGCCATCGTCGCGTTTGAGCGACGACGACCGTTGTCGGGCAGCGTTTCGTTTCTTGCCTCCACTGACCACCTTCCACTGCACTTCCGACTATACTTGCGTTTCGTCTACTTGAGCACCGTCGTCTGAATCGCGACGGCGTTTTGCAGACACCAATTCTAATTCCATGCTTAAGGTATCCATATCACTAGGCAAATCCTCATTTTCGTGTGTTTTGTTCGCCAAAGAGTGCTGTGAAGCCGAGTTTAGAGGAGTCGAAGCAGCGTTGGCCTGGGACGCCGGCGTTTCAGGGCCCGTTGCTTGCAGCTGCGACGCGGCGTGCATTGCAGGCGCAGGACGCGTCTCTTCGCTAGTCGTTGGGGTCGCTTGACTTCCCATCTTCCGTTCGGCGTTCGTGTCCGGGGCAGAAGAAACTTGCTTGCTTTTCTTCAGCACCGGCGTGTCGTCCGATGTCGTCTGCTTCTGTGGTGTCGCAGGCAAAGACGCTTGTTCAGATTCCTCCTCATCCATGAGAAGTTCACTATGTTGAGTCTCTGGTCGTCGCCCTGCAGCTCGTGCGTATGAACGGTTACACTCGTCCTGCTCATGACCGAAAGAGTTGCATTCGCTGCACCTTGGGACCTTACAATCGCGTCGCATATGCCCCGTACTTCGGCACCGCAAGCACAAAGGCGGTCTTTCCGGCAACACGACCAGTGCCGTACTGCTGCCAATACGCACCTGATGGGGCAGTTGATCCACAGAAACGCCATTTCGTAGTTGCATGCGTATTACACGAGTGGTCGATTCAACTCCTTCAAAATCCTCGACTCTCCATCGGTCATCGGTCACCTTGACGTCGCCGTATTCATAGAAGGCACGTCGAATAGCGTCTTTTGTAACATCGAACGCTAGCCAGTGCAACTTCCTTTTAACCTCTTGCCACGTCGGGTAAATGACGAGACATGCCCGGTCTTTAACTGTAAGAACGCCTGCATCTGTCAGCGCTTTCTTTGCTTCCACGGTCTTCATGTTTAATAGCCACACGTGCGACATCTGATATGCTCCGATGCCACTTACTTGCTGTATGACGCGTAAATCTTTGAGAGGTTTCCTGAAGTCGTACGGTCGGCCGCTGACGTCGCAGTGTAGAGCTACTGCTCGACGCATCGCTTCACCTGATGGCAACGAAGGCAGAATAATCCTGTAGTCCTTTGGAACAAGGGGAGACTCGGTACCGCGGCCGGCGTCGGCCGCTGTTGCTGCTCGGGATGAGCTTTGCATCCTGCGTCTGCACCAACCGGCGTCCAGAAGCAGAATGGTCACCACAGCTTTCCACCCGCGCTCCACACCTACGATTCAGTCACCGGGTATATATATATAGGCACCACAATCTGACCTCCCTTGTAGCCCTAGAGGGACCGATATTTTGCTGTTAATTAAAATATAAACACGCATGGCGTAGGAAATGTTGCGGTGACTTGATGTAAACACTTCAAAACACATGCCTTTTATCTTAAACCTGCCTAATATTCAAAATTTCTTAACTATAGCCAAAAAGTTTCATCAGTTGGCGCTCCGTTGTACGAGCTAAATATACATTAGCAGTACTATTTGTGGATTCGTAAAATGCACTGAATCACACAAATAGCCTGCGTGGCCTTGAATGAACACATTAACGAGGCACATTCAGCAGCTCCAGCGATAAACCGAGGTAGACCGCCGCTACCGCGTCCGACGACTAGGCCTCACTCACGAGTACGGCTTGGTGATTCGATTAATGATAGCTGGCGATCACTAAATGCTTGCTGATGTGCCGTTTACGTCTCGTCATTTTTCCTATGCACAGAAATAGGTGTCCGCTATCCACGCAGTTTAAGCTACGGAGCAATAGACTTAAACTAACGAAACGGTTCGCAGTCACTCTTCCCGTTGCTCTCACGCATTGCATGGGCATGCATGTACGCCGTACGCTGTTTCTGTGTTTTTCCGCCTCCTTCAGCGCTCGCCTTCGAGTTAGTCATTTGACAGCTGTGGCCGCATTGCGAAGAAGTCCGTTATTCATCTCAGTAGCCTTTATTTTTTCTCAAACACATTCATTGCCTCGCCGGTAGTCAGTGCTAGCTAGCCCGTAGAGCTCGCCACGGT
Organism: Rhipicephalus microplus; assembly: GCF_043290135.1. Classification (NCBI taxonomy): domain Eukaryota; kingdom Metazoa; phylum Arthropoda; class Arachnida; order Ixodida; family Ixodidae; genus Rhipicephalus; species Rhipicephalus microplus. The sequence goes on from NC_134701.1 coordinate 109,733,845, forward strand.
GGCCGGTGCGCAGTGCGAGCTCAATACGATGCCGGCTTGATACCGACGGCATAACGAGGCCATCTTACCGCTTAGATGTTGCAGCCGGTGAAATACCGGTGACACTCCAAGAACTCACCATCGGTGGAGACGGGGTGAGTGCGTCACCGGCGCAACTCTCACACCAGTTGCCAGCCAGCCTGCCGTGGTCGAGCGAAGCCTATTTCGAACCGCTTCGAAGTTTTACGGTGCAATCGCTGACGATCGTACTCCACCTCGTTCGGCACTCGCCTTGTAGTTAGTCATTTGACAGCGGTGGTCGTAAGGCGCAGAAGTCTGTTATTCATCCCAGCATCCCTTATTTTTGTGAAACACATTCTTTGCCTCGCCGGTGGTCGGTGCTAGCTCGTAGCGTTTGCCACAGTGGCCGGCACTCAGGGCGAGCTCCATACAATGCCGGCTTGATACCGACGGCATAGCTAGGCCTTCCTACCGCTTAGATGTTGTAGCCGGTGAAATACCGGTGACACTCTGAGAACTCACCATCGGCGGAGACGGGGTGAACGCGTCAGCGGCGCAACTCTCACACTAGTTGCCGGCCAGCCTGCAATGGTCGGGCGAAGCCACTTAGAACCGCTTCGAAGTTTTTCCCGGCGAAACTCCAGGAGCAGCCGCTGACGATCGTAACAGCGGACATTTACTATCATTATTGTAATCTTCAAAGTTTTTTGTTACTCGGCCTTTTGAAGCGTGGCATTCACGGCGTTTTGTTGAGGAATTGGACCGATGTGGAGCGTGGTTTAACGCGCGTGAAATATATTGAAATGTTCACAGTAAATACCAACCGGTCGTTGCAATCTTCGCTGCACTTATAATTTCGTTGCCTGTTGACAGATGCTCACACGGTTCGCCACACAAAGCACTTGTGTTTCACAATAACGTGCAAACATATGCCCGTACACACACACACACACACACACACACACACACACACACACACACACACACACACACACGCAAGCCCCACTGCGGGGGCCTAGTGGCTAAGATATTCGGCTGCTGACCCGCAGGTTGCGGGCTCAAATCCCGGAGGTAGCGGCTGCGGTACCGATAGAGGCAGAAATGTTGTAGGCCCTTGTGCTCATATTTGGGTGCACGTTAAAGAACCCCAGGAGGTCGATTTTTCCGGAGCCCTCCACTACGGTGTCTCTCATAATCATATGGTGGTTTGGGGACGGTAAACCCCACCTATCAATCAATCAACACAAACACACACACGCACGCACACAAACGCGCACGCGCAAGCGCGACCCAATCTTCGTACAGTTTTCCATCTAATAACAACACTTTTTAACAACTTCCTGCAAATAATGTACAGTGATATAGTCGCAAGGTCTTCTATTAAGAACTGCGTAGGCGTAACACTTGTATTTGTAAATGGTCACATTGTGTCATCGTACTTGCGTTAGTTATCTGGAAATTGTTTGACTTGTTTTTATAGAGGCCTCTCTCGGTCAATCGCAACAATCATCGCCTTATGGTCGGTGAAATGGCAACTGCAGTACTTCACTTCTTTAATGGTGTCGGTCGTGCGCTTGAAAAGCTAAATATATGCAAGTGTTGTGATTCATTGAAATGGCATTTTCCTTAAGGGGCAGAAAGAGTCTCACAATGATTTACAGATGGCAGCACATTATCTAGCGTTTTCTGTTCGCTTCTTCAACGCCTCTGAAAAGTTTGATATGTTTTTCGCTAGGTGGACATCTTTGTCCATTTTAGAGTTGTTTGAAAGTTCCCGTGTGTATTTAGCGGTGATGGCTGCACTATCTCGGCCTTTTTTTTGGTGTATTTTGATAGCCTCTCAAATGCACCTAAAAATAACCGAATGGGCTTGTTTTCGCCGGGACACCTGTCGAACGAAATGCGTTAAGGAGACACCTTCCACAACATGACATTTATGTAGTGTTTTTTCCCGAACAAGCTGGAATAAACATCGTGCCTTTGTGGGAGGATCCTGTTTGCCACACGAATGGCCCGGGTTTAATCCTCGATGGGACCGAAAATTTCATTCTTTATTTTATTTGCTTCTTCTCACTTTTTCGCTCTCGGACAATTTTTCTCTCACGACCAATCGTGCCGCCGCGGAAGGTGGAAATTCTGGAACATGAGCTTTCTAGCACTATCGCGTTATTAATACAAAACTGGTGTAGTCTTGACACGAGGAGGAACAGGTGTAGCTATAGGCAACAATAAACGTAATCTGGTCACTCTTTCAAATTAAAACATAACAGCATGTTTCAGCGTCAAACCCCAGTCGAATTTAAGTGGGCAGACAGGACTAGACTCTTAAAACGTGCAATGAATTTGTTGGAGCTTTTGAGTGCACATTATTGATTACAGATTTCTGTACACTTTTTGTGGTGTCTCAAATGGATATCAATAGCGTATGTGCCGGTCTGAAATGACGTTGTTCGGGTGCACGTGCGTTCGATAATAAAGAAATGGAAAGAACCTTGCAATCAATTACGTAGGCCGTCAGTACCCATCCACTGAATTGAGGTCCTGCGATGTCAACTGCTAGACTCGCCACCAGGGATAATAGTCAGAATTTGTAATTCACGCAATCGCTCGGAAATTATAGCCTAATGTAACCCCAGAAGCATTAGTAGCAAGACTTTATTTTAGTGCCCAATGTATTCAGTGCTTGTTTATCCGTAGGCTTACACAAATATCTTGTGCTACTTCATGTAAATTATTTGGCCACTCTGTATAGTTTAATTTGGTAGGATTACTTCAAATTTACCGATTAGAAAACACCGTGTGTACAGATTGAGAGTCAGCCTAATGTACGCTGCCCACACATCTCACCCCCTAAAACCGTACATCCGTGTCGAAAAAACGACTACACCATGAATTATGACAGCCTAAATTTTCATGTATGGAAAACTACGGTAACGACATCATTGAAATGTTGATGAACGAGTCTTTTTTTATATCGTGACTTCAACATCAATTTAGCTTGCACGGAGTATTTCTCGCTAGTCTAGAGAGTATGTGAGAATAGGAATTAAGTTTGAGATATTGAAATTTATATTAAAATTTATTCCTTAAAACAGCCTCGACATCCGCGGTACCTTTTATGGTTCCTCTAAATGAAGGCCCTGTGAATGAATCTCGCTAGATTACATCCAAGAAAAATGCAGCTGTTTATTATCTATAACGAGAGCAGCAGCCGTTCACCGACATTCTTCCTGCTCTTGTATTGATCAACCGGACTTGAACATCTGCAGTGAATGTTTCTCCAGGTATTGCGGCCCTTTACTTCCAGCGGCCACGTTATCTGCGCGAACTTTATTGCCATGTGCCCACCTAACTTTCAGCCTTACCCTCACGTGCTGTTATTCTCATGTAATAAGCTATGTTACTCCTTATGACTAGTGGTTCTCTTTTCTTCTAAATAAATGTCCTGCGCCTGCTCCTTCAATCTGGTTTATTTCAATGAAGATGTCTTGAGAGCGCATTTAATTACATGAAAGCCATGTTTACCGTGTAGTTCAAAATGTGTGGTCTTTCAGAATTAAACAGCCTGATGGCATGGCTGCTCATGAAGCTCTTTACAGAGGCTGTTGAGGAAACGACGAAAGTTTAACGAAGCAGCTACAGTAAATTTCGGCCATTTGCACTAGCACATGTACTGGCTCATGCGCACACCTGTATGCTTCCCTCTGTAGAACATCACTGCCTGATTAGGCGAGCTATAATGAGAATAACATTACTGTGGCGAATATTACGGTAGTGCACCCTGGTTTCCTACGCAACTTACATTTAGGTTATTCCATCATTGGCGTTTATTTTGTGTGTGACTCTGTTTGCTGTGATTCATAATAGTTCAGTTCTAACTAATATGTTAGAGCGATATAATTTGAATGCGTAGGAAGAGTCTGCGTTAGTATCTAAAGGCCGACGCCACGTTTGAAGAACAAAAAAAAAACTGGCTGTATAAAATACACCATGTTCTCTTCGCCTGTTTATTTACATATATAATTAAGCATAGTTTAGAACAATGTAGTGAAAATCAAAACTCAGTGCCAGAACTTGAGTCTGAAAATGAAATAATGAAAAATAATGGTAGAAAAATAGTGAAAAATAATGAAAAATAATGGTTAAAAAAATAATGAAAAATTTTGGTTCCTGCAATATAGGGAGTAAAACAGCTATAATAAATATGACCTAACAGCCTCTTGTGGTACATACAAAAACTGATCCATGTTGGTGCATGCTGTAGTTTTCTTCGGCAATAATGCCGAGGTGTAGTAACCTACGCACTTTCGAGGGGCACAGCTGGTGACAACGCTCGTTTTCTTCACACCGTTCTTGTAATGAGGTGTGTAGGTGCATATCGATCAGGTTTTTTCACGTTTTCTCAACCAAAGAAGTGGCAGAATTCCACGCGTGGAGTCCTTCTTAAACGACCCTCCACGAAGTAACAGGTGCGCCACTCTAGTTTCACACCCAATGGCAACCAAGATTGTTATTTGCGTTCAAATAGGGACATGAAAATAGCGTTGAAGAGCATAAGGGAAGAGCAGGTTGTGCTCTTCGGGCGACAAGAACATGCGCCATGTGCCAGCATTACCAACACTTCAATGCAAATGTGACGCAGGGAATTATTTTGTCTTTCTACCCCAACCTACGTAAAACGCTTACGACAAAAGGAAAGTTTCGTTATTTTGCGATCTCTTGTGTTGCTAGGTGGTCAAAAAATTAAAGGGAAAACAAGCTTCGGGAAAAGGCCCAGTAAGAAAACATAAAATGTGATGCGATCAGGACATTTAGACTTCAAGCTTCAGGCATAATCTTCCCCTCCTACTTCCATGTGGCAAACCACGCGCCTCAAGAACAGGCTAACACTGCAAACTAAAGCTATTCAATACGATGAGTTTGCCTGTTTTTCTTGTACAGACCCTTAGTTCAGAGGGTGCGGCAACGCAGCAATGTCAAGTTGAAATCACCAAGAGTACGTAATGATGCTTACATTTGTATAGCTTTGGCACGGTTTCAGCTGCGGCAATTGTTATATTATATCGCTGCAATGCAAAATTTGCAGTTTCAGTTTCGTAAGTTTACCTGCTTTTGTTCTATTGTAATCAATGAATTTTGGCGCAATATTTAAAGCGAGCGTTTCTATAGAAACAGGAAAAGACATCTTTTTTGCTGGTAGAGTGGTATATTCACATGTGCAGAACTGGCGATGATGAAAAGGAAGTGCATTACACGTCCCTATTTCTGGCGCCCCAATCCGACGCACGTTACCTGTTCTCCCCCTAGCATTTCTAACCATATTGCACCTGGTATTATTTTCATACAGTACTTCAGCGCAGCAATTGTGGCAAGCTAACTCTCCTGTTGGAAGTAAGAAAAAAACAATGCCTATCTTAAGGAGAGGGCAATAAGACTTCAAACATGGGATATTACCAAAGAAACTTGGGAAATATCCGATGATGAAGTGTCTGATGTGCGTTCTGAAGACATCCACAAAAATGTGAGTGTATCGGGTAGTCACCAGCCGTTGCAATTGTTGCCTCTGTTGACGTAAATCTGTGCAGGCCAAGGCACACTCCCAGTGCTTGGGCTTGTACTGCCTGTGGAACACGAACATTGGTCTTGCAGGTATTGCGAAGCACGGTTAGGCTATATCTAATGAAACCGAGAAACAGGGCTGTGTAGGGTTTCATATTTGCGCCATCTGACATCCCCCCCCCCGTCTTTTCTGCCAGAAACTTGAACAACCGAAAAATAGCGGTCAGGCACTTCTCCATATAGGCCACATGTGGACTCCGACAGAGGTCGCTATCAATAATAATGCCCAAAAACCGGTGGATTCTGGCGTAAGAAATCGGCCGCCCGCAGATTAAGATGCCATAAGGGGTCATTGCTTTGTGAGTGAAGACCACCAGAGCGCATTTTTCGATGATATGCTGAGCCCTTGTTTAACAAGTCGTTGTTAATCATAGTTGCTGCAATCATAGTCATAGAGCAGCAATCATATTTGCTGCTCTTTGAAGCTGTGAACGTATCTGAGGACGCGTGACTGCCACAGATGTCGTCTGCGTACATTGTGATTTTAAAGGTACTTGGCAAGTAGTCAGCAAGGCCAATTAGTGCAAGATTTAATAGCGTCGGGCTAAGAACTCCGCTTGAAGAACACCCCTGGAAGTATAACATCGCGTAGTTGGGCCGTCTTCTGTTAGCACAAAGAATGACCTTGCAGCCAGGTAACTCAAAATCCACAAAAAAAAACTCGACCACCAAGGCTAACTATCGCAAGAGCACCCAAAATAGATTTATGTACATCATCATATGCGCCTTTCTCATCCAGAAACAAAGCTGTAGATAGTCGCTTACGGGATCTTTCGTGCTGAACCTAAAAAAATATAACAACGACATTATCAATGTAACAGCGGTCGTGTCGGAAACCAGCCACGAAATTCGGATAAATCTTCTAGTACTCAAGATACCACTCCACGCGGCCTAGTATCATCCATTCCATTATCGTCCCTACGCGGCTGGCCAGTGCTATTGGGCGGCATGAGGTGAGTTCGAGTGGGGATTTGCCCTGCTTCAAGATGGGTAACAAGCGGCTTACTTTTCAGTCGTCAGGAATATTGTCATCATGCCACGAGATGTTGTAAAGGCTCAACAGTTCTTTCCTTGCACCTTCCCCAAGGTTTCACAAGGCTCGGCACGGAATACTATCTGGGCCCGGAGAAGTTGAAAGCCTGCAGAGAGCTAGTGCTGCCTCGAGCTCCTCCATCGTAAAAGGGAGGTTCATGTGGTAGTCACGGGAACGGGGGACGTCAACTCTCACTGTAGAATCCGGACGAGTGGCTTGGTTGGCGATCTGCGCACAGAAATCTTCTGCGACATCGATGTCTTGCCTCCCTTGAAATAGCGCGACCGCTTTGAATGGAAAACGCTGTTCCGTATGGTGACACAGACCTTGCACTGTTTTCCAAATATGTGAGAGTGGCTTGCGAGGGTCTAGTGACTGGCAGGATAGGCAAGTGACAAGCAAGAGGAGTTCTTTACCTGAAATAAAATTAGCAACACGAGAATAAAAACGTACAGTCAACTAAAGAGAGCTAATAAAGAATGATGCTAACCGCTCTGTATTAGGAATCTACGAATCATTAACATAAATGTGCGTAGCATCCTAAATAAAAACCGCAGAACGTGACTCTGTACTTTTATGTCACTTCCATCACATAGTCATGATTACAGAAACTTGTTTGCACGATGCCATTGATGATGCAGACATTTTTCCAGCATGGCCCCACCGCGGTGGTCTAGTGGCTAAGGTACTCGGCTGCTGACCCGCAGGACGCGGGTTCGATTTCCGGCTGCAGCAGCTGCATTTTCGATAGAGGCGGAATTGTTGTAGGCCCGTGTCTTCTCACATTTGGGTGCACGTTAAAGAAACCCAGGTGGTCAAAATTTCCGGAGCCCTCCACTACGGCGTCTCTCATAATCAAATGGTGGTTTTGGGATGTTAAACCCCACAAATCAATCAATCAATTTTTCCAGCATCGTATAATGTATTCTGTCGTGATAGGCCGCCACGAGGAGGGGGAGTGGCTGTTCTGGTAAAAAATATCATATCTGCCTTCTTAACCCGCCAAATCAATAATCATGAAAGCGTCGCATTAAACGTGTCATGTGGGGAGCGATCTTTATGCTTTTTTGCTGCGTATCGTGCACCCGACTTACCTTCTGTGTTTTTGCGTCAGCTATATGAACACGTGGCTTCATTTATTATAGGAAAATATATTTTGGCTAGGAACTTTTCTACCTGGTGTTGACTGGAAACAGCCGTTTTTTTAACTATGAGTTGAACTGACATGTCACATACCTGACTAATATAATGCTTACGGCTGACATCCACCAAGCAGTTGATCAGCCTACCCGCATACAAGGCAACTGGGCTTCGACGCTGGACCTTATTTTTATCAGCCGTTGAATTAAAGATTATTCTGTGTCTGTGCAGCCTGGTCTATCCGATCATGAAATTTCGTTGCTGTTGTTTTCTCTTAGGGCGTGCAAAACTCAGCCCCTTGTTTCAATAATGATCAAAGACTTTTCACGGGCAAAAGACGAAAGTGTCCTTGACATTCTTGACTTGCACATCGGTAGCTTTTAAGGCACAGATGCTACTGATCTTTGGGAACAGTTTAAACGATTGTGCAAATACTGCCGTAACAAATTTGTTCCAAACAAAATTTTAAAAACACACCGTAAAAACCCTTCAATCACAAGACGTATATTACAGCTAAAAATTTTAAAAACTTAAACTACCATGCGCCAGCAAGAGTACAGTACCGGATAGTCGAAAAATCCTAAACCAAGCTATCAGTCGCGCAAAGCAGCACTACTTTAATCGCATGCTGCCTTGTTTCATTTCTGGTTCACCACAGAAATTCTGGCAATTTCTTTCGAAAAGTAAGAAGTCGATTGACCGCATGGTACAGGATGACGTTGTCATCGTTGAGAAACAAGACATTGCGGAAACGTTCAATGCCTAATTTACGGTGTCTTTTCCAACCCTACGGAATCTTTACACCAGTATCATGTCGGTTGTGCCGTAACGAATCTTGTATCTCTATCCGGTGTTATATCAATGTTACTAAACCTTAAAGCAAAAGCATCGCCTGGCCCTCACAACATACCTTATATATTCCTTCACCAATATGCTGAGATGCCCACTCTATATCTTGTAGTTATATTTAGGAAATCATTGACGACAGCTATCATTCCTGATGACTGGTGGACGGCAAGAATCGTAACAGTGCTAAAAAAGGTGATCCCGCATTGCTAACGAATTATAGACCGATATCTTTAACAGTGTTGCTGTAAGCTCCTTGAACATATTATTGCCACTTATATTAAGAAATTTCTCAATGATAACAGTGTACTTTCTCCATTTCAGCATGATTTTAGGAAATGTATTTCCACAGTAACTCAACTAAGCACAGTCATTCATAATTTTGCCTCTATTCTAGATAAATCAGGCCAGGTAGGCGTAATATCTTTAAAATTTAGAAAGGCTTTGAATCTTGTTCACTACACAAAACTAATTTTAAAGTTAGAAACCATAGGACTACCGGAGTTCATCGTTGCTTGGGTTTCCGCCTAACTTTCAAACCGCACACAGTTTGTCAGTATTGACATTTATTTTCACGACATTTGCCTGTTAACTCAGGAGTCTCACAGGGAAGCGTACTAGGCCCGCTTTCGTTTCTCATATGCATCAACGACATTGTCCAAGTGAATAATGAACCAGTTTAGAATAGGCTTTTCACAGATCATTTCTTGCTATTTATTGAAATAAAAGTCCGGATGATCAAGCCTTGCTGAATACTAGCCTACAAAACATACATATGTGGTGTCAAGGGTGGGAAATGCAACTTAACGCTGACAGAATGGTTTTTTTGAATATGAGTTGAAAGAAAAACATTTTACTTTTTCCGTATAGTCTTCCTTCAGAACAGCTAACGCAGGTCCCTCACTACGAATACCTTGTTGTTGAAATAACCAGTACACTAAGCTGGAACACACATATTTCGAACACTTGCACATCCGCCTTCCGTACGCTATGCTTTTTGCGACATGAGATAAAACACACACCACCTGTTGTCAAACTACTTGCATATTTATTCATTATAAGACGCAAGCTAGAATATGAATCCTTTGTCTGGGACCCTCACACGAAATCAATGTGGAAGCATTGGAGATAATCTAACAAAAATTTGTTAGAAATATTTATTCGAAATACCGCCAACCAAACTCTCCAACTCAACTAATGAATCTCTATGGCATAAAATCATTCCAATTGCGAAGAAATATTGACAGAATAAAATTTATCTTTCACTTGAAGACTCGTCAATTGCTACTCCCTCCTGACCCATACGTGACATCACTGGCATCACGACCTACAAGGCATCGACATGAACAATCACAAACCCCGTACAGCACAAAAACTAACCTATTCAAGTTCTCATTTTTCCCGTGCACAATTAACGAGTGGAACTCGCTGCCAATGTCAGCAGTGCAAAATATAAAAATATTTGAAAGCCTTCAAGATTGATGTTAATTTGTTTTAGATATATTCCTTTTTTGTGTGAATATTGCTTTTTTTTCTTTGCTTGTCCTTACACTTTTTGAGATAATCCGAGTGTTATTACTTTTGTGCTTTGCTGTACTAAGTAGACACGGCCTTTTTTTGTTTTCAATGCGCTGTATGTAAATGTGTCTGTGTATCGCCTTTTCGAGTACACTTTTGACGCTCCTGCTAGGGCCCCAGTCGGGCCTGCCGTATTCTGTAAATAAACAAAATAAATAAATAAGAACGTTGTTCATCGTTCCGACGCTAATCTATCCATGCGACGCCAAATCATCTTTTGCATTGTCCTGGCTGCCCTAAGAGCGTGAATTGATTTTCTACGCCGATACCGATGCTCAGCCCGGCATCGGTGTGCTCGGAGTCGCTCCAACTCTTTGTCAAAGCCGTTTTGTGTGGAAGAGATCGCCAGCGTACTAGTGGTATTTTGCATTGTGCTCTTTATTGTTTCCTCTATCGAAGATCGTAGGCCATCGCTGGAAGCATATTTCATGGCAGACTTGAAGTTCTACTATTGGACTGCTCGAATGGTCGTCCGTGGACCACAATCAGACAAGCCTTTGATGTTAAGGTAGATTGGAATGTAATCCCTTACTCGTGTCTCAACATCTGGAAACCACTTGAGGTATCTCGCGAGGGAGTTGGAGACAAAAGCAAGGTCGAGACAGCAGCCGTGTGTCACCCCTCGAAGAAAAGTGGGGCTACCGTCGTTCAGGAGAGTAAGGCCATAGTTGTAGGCGATGTTTGCTAACCAGTGTCCTCTTGCATTTGTCCGCGTACTTCCCCATACGTGATGGTGCGCCTCGAAATCACCTATGATGACCCATGGTGCAGGACACAATCTCAAAATATCCACTAATCTCCTGGAATAGAGATTATTCAACGGGGATATATAAACGCCTATGTGAGTAAACATGAGTTTGTTCTTTTTCACAGTGGTGCAGATTTACTGATTGTCATCGTGAGGCGCAATCGGTTGCACAACATACGTCAGTTAATCACGAACAAAGACGATGATTTTGCGGCACGCACCGTTTGTTGAAGACATGAGAGCTCCGTACTCAGGAAGTATTATTGCTTTCGACAAATTGGGTTCACAAATGACGCTGAGTGGAAACACGTTAGTATACACAAGCTGATGAAAATCTGAAAGGCGTTATGTTAGTCCTCTGGCATTGGATGACGGATACAGCATTGACTTCTTTACAGAATGATGAGGTGTGAGTAGGCATCTTTATAGTTGAGAGATTCAAGCACTAGGCTCAGGGCGTCCAGTACTCTAAGTGCGCTTCGAGCAGATGCTGTCTTTACGTCGACTAGTATTGCTCGGATGGCTTCTATGAGGGAACGCAGCACCGAGATCACTTGACGATCTGTTTTCGGCAAATCTTCCATGGCTAAAGACGGCTCTGGTGTGGCCGCAGCCTGCTGAGGTTCCTTGGCAGAAGAGCGGGTCAGGAGAGTGGCCATTTCTCCAGAGAAGGAGGCTTCTCCCTTCTTTCATAGAAGTGGTGGGTCCTTTCGCGGCACTACTGGGTGGAACTGTTAAAGAGTAGGAACTAGAATTTCGGGAATGTGCCTTCGTTGAAGACTTTCGATCATGCCGACGTCGACACCGATGCCGGTCTACTTCGGCTGCCTCCCTGTGCGTCGAGTTGTCTCGGGCCATTTGTCGGAGAACCGTGCGCTCTCTTTGGATTCGAAGAGAGTCTTTTAACGAGGCAGCGTAAGGACCGCTGCAGTTGGCGCACTTGATAATAATAATAATAATAATAATAATAATAATAATAATAATAATAATAATACCTTTTATTTCTTCAAATAAAACAGTACATGTGACTAGGCCTGCCAAAGCCAATTGCTGGCTTGAGTGGCAGAGCCTGCCTGGCAGACAGCAAAACAAACCGAACGCGTTACAAAGTTGTATTTCATGGCCTAAGAGGGATGGTAGGACAAAAAACAACGTGCATATAAGATTAGAAACAACAGGGCATACAAGCAATAGTTACAAGCATTATACAATAGTTAAAGCAATTGAAAGTGAAAAGGTGTAAAGGAAAAAAATAAGAATTAGAGCAAATGCTTCTTAAGCAAAGTAACACACTGGATAATTGTGCAGCATCATGCTTGCGAATGAGTGTATATGAAATAACACAGGACATGCATTACAATTGTAGACAGATATGCCGTAGCAGTTTCTTTATTTGTATTTTGTTTTCGTGCGAAAAACGATGAGGGAAAGTACATTGAAATAGGTTGATACATAATGGGCTCGTATTCTAGTTCCATACTTTGTTGAACACTGCGGCCTCCAGTAACGTACTTTGGGCCTTAAAGAACGAGAAGTAACATACGAAACCAGGAATTCTTTGGACCAGAAATGTTTTAAAACAACCGTTTGAATTACCAGATCACTGAAGCTTGGCATAAACAGCGTTTTGAAAATGTCTTTCTCAGAATTAATGTTCAGGTAAGATATATTTTTTTCAAATCGAACGCAATATTCTGTTTATTCTATTGTGCCAACAGACAGCACAGTGTCCGTAAATGGTTATTTCGTAACGCAGTATACTGTAACCTAAACCGTGTGCTATCATCTTACGTACTGAAAACGGCATGTTGTATCTTATGTTATATAACAGACATGACACAGCGCGAAGTCTTTTGCAAACGTAGGCGAGATGACTATTCCAGGAAAGGCCGCTGTCAGTGTATAAGCCAAGGTACTTCACAACAGATGAAAACTGTATTGAACTACAAGAGCAGAATGAACAGTCAGAACAATGCAAAATGAAAGGATAGTCAAGGGTTACTTTCTTCAATGGATTGTGGAGGCAGATTAGATTAGTTTTAGATACATTTATATCATAAAGGTTATCTCAAAACCAATCCATGGCTTTAGTGGCAGCTGACTGAAGAAGAGCAATCGCCTCATAGAAGTTGTTTGCAGTCGTCACGATCACAGTGTTGTCGCCGTAATGATATAGAGAAACCGGTGTCGCGCTGTGAAGGTCATTTACAAAAATATTGAATAGCAGCGGACTAAGAATTGATCCCTGTGGAACGCCGGTTGTGATTATTTGGAACGCACTGTGAGATTGTTCAACGGATACATGTTGACGCCTGCCTAGGAGGAAGTTTGCCAACAAAGACCAGAAAGCACCCCTAAACACTAACTAAAAAAGTTTATCCAATAACAAGGTATAATAGACACTATCGAAAGCCTTGCTGCAGTCAAGAAAGAGCGCACAGGCAACTTTTTTGTTATCGAACGCCTCATTCAACTGATTGGAGAAGTCTTCCGATAGCGTCCGAGTGCTTTTCCCCTGTCGAAAACCATACTGCTAGGGCGATAAGATGTTGTGGCTATCGAGAAAGCTTGTCATCGTTAACAACAAATGTTTTTCTAGTATTTGTGTTATAGAAGGCACAATTGATATCGGACGATAATTTTCAAGTTTATCACGCGCAACGCATTTGTGTAGAGGTATAACTATTGATGTTTTCAAGTTTATGTGAATTTCTCCACTAAAAATAATGCAATTTATTAGTGCTAGCAAAACTTCATGGTTGCATTGAAAGGTACGGTGCAAGTCAGTTACAGAAACACCATCAATACGAGCAGATGTTTTACACTTCAAACTGAAAGTGATAGATCGTAAGTCCTCATGTGATATTGAAGGTAGATAAGCCGATTTGTTAACACTGTGACGTAAAGTGCACGGGCCTACTTGGGAATTTGTGTTTTTATTTTTCGAGAGAAGTCGTTAAAATCTTCAGCAACCTCCTGTGCGTTATTGGCTTGACTCGAAAAAAGGTTATTCAAAATATTGACGCGAGTGTTTGCGCCTCTAAAGGTGTTAATTAACGCCCAGGTTTTTTTTGCTGCTGTTACTGGCATCCTTAATTTGGCTCGGAAATGGGTTCGTTTAGCCGAGCGAATCATAGCAGTAACCTTGTTTCTGCTTTGCTTAACTTTGGCTCGCAAGTCTGAACAGTTAGGATAACGCTTACATTGTGTCCAAAGCAAGTCCTTTTCTTTTATTGCAGCGAGTAAATGTGTTGACATCCATGTATTATCGAATTTACGTTGTTTAACTGGTATCGTTCGCGTCGCACTTTTTTTAAACTTATGAACGCTTCTACAAATTTATCGTAGAGATCACTAGGAGACGTTATTGACAAAAAAGAATTCCAGCCATAATGAGCTACCAGATTATCAATTTTTTTAATCTAGCACCAAAATTAGTTTTTTTGTATCGTTTGGCATCGTCGTCATATGTGGACAGCTGACTGAGCCGCAAACAAAGTAATGATCAGCTCTCTTCGTCTGTACTATTGCGGTTTTTGTGAGCAGGTTCTGCGCACGCACGAAAACGTGGTCAATGCACGACACGACGAGATTGCCAGCCAAAAGTTCCTCTCGAGTCGCTTGATTTATTCGGCACTCCAAGCCCCATTCAGAAAGGCTGTCTAGATAATCAGCAGCGAGGCCTACAGTGGGACGCAAAAGGTCAATGTTGACGTCTCCTATGATGCACACATCAGAGTAGTCGCCCGACAGGCGTATTCGGCATGAGGTTCAGCGCAACGGAGACACAGTCGTGAGTTGGGGCATACGCCCATGACGTGTCCTAGGCAGAAGCACTGATGACATTAAAATGGCTTTTAGATGAATGGTTGAATCGAATGTGGGAAATGTCCAACTTTACCCTGAGATGGTATGCAATCTCTCTTGAAAAACACCTTTACGCAGCGTGTATTTCCAAGGCACCGCACTTGGGTAACGACAGTTCCCTCGTTTGCAGGCTTGATGAGGGTAGGCAAGTCAACATTAGGAATGGCAATGTCGATGTCATAAATTACACCGGCAATTCATTGATCATCTATCGGGATAAAGGGGCGCATAAATGCCACCTAGCTCAGCCATTTGCTGCGGTTGTCCTAGCGCACTCACATCGTGCACGCCTATGGCGAGAATGTTCTTCCTTGGGTTTACTCTTACGCCCTTGATTTGATCTGGCACCGCACATTTCAGAGCAATGGAAAGGACTTGCCTGTTGAGAAGTCGTGGGTTGCTTGAAGGATCTTCCGGCATGAAGATGATGACGTGCAGCCAGCGCGCAGGCCTTGACTGTTCAGTCGTTCTACGCGCAGGAGCCGATGCTGATGTATTCGCAGTCCTTCTCTTCGTCCTCTTACCCCGCACAGGTATAAAGCTGTCATCGCGTGTGCCGTCTTCCAACATAGAATACAAATCAGTGTGTTCAGCATCACTGTGATAGCCAGCTCGCTTCCTTTTAGTTGACGGGTGCGAGGACCTCTGACCAGGCGGGCCTCTGGCATGCTCTGTGGCCGCTTCTCTGGCTTCATAAATGTCAAATATGGTATTACCTGACGTAAATGGATGACGAAGGTATGTGACTAGTGCAAACATGTCAATATTGAGATGCCTGTAATGTAAGAGCATGACTACATGCCACAGTCAAGGCGCCATTACATTTCGATGGGACCTGGTGTGCACGCACGCCAGTGATGCCACGCCAGGCGCAGCTCCTGCCATATACTCGCAGGTGCGCGCCGCGCTGCGTTAATCTGACGCATACGCGTTTCAGCGCTTGCGGCGTCCCTTTACGACGAAAAGAGGCAGACGCAGTGCTGTCTGAGTAACGCATCGGCGCAATATGCAGCATAGCACATTTCGTGCCGGTTGCTGTAGGGCCCCGCCGCCGGACACCGGTCGCGTCGGTCACGCCTGGTGTCAGACAATGGTGTGCTCAATTTTTGGAAACATAGCGTTGCTCTGCCCAGCGTGCGCGTGCGTCAACGTTAGGTTGGTGTACATTGGGGCCTTCAGGATGCGCTCGCAGCCGTTTAGATAGATAGATAGATAGATAGATAGATAGATAGATAGATAGATAGATAGATAGATAGATAGATAGATAGATAGATAGATAGATAGATAGATAGATAGATAGATACGCTCCAAGTCGCCGAAGTTCGCTAAGAAATGCCTCGCATTTAAGATCTTCAACTCTTCAAACTATGTCTGTGCGTGCAACGTTGATACATTTATTTAGCGTCATTTCATGACACATCGCTGAATAAAAAGTAGCGACACGGTCCCCTTGCCTACTCATGCTTCGCAAAACCTAGATTCCCAGGTACGTGGGATCTGCCGAATTGTTTTTCACGTTTGTTCTTGTCTCTTTATGCTAAGCGCTGCGCTTTCTGTCTCTTCATACTTCAGTGACATTGCGCGGAAATGATGCGTTTATCAGCATTTATTGCGCTTATTGCAATAAGCGCTCTGTGATGCGAAGACTGGCATAGGTTCTGACGTTTTTTGATAACATGGAGTATCATTAGCGCTGATACTTCTTGTGGTGAATACGTACCAACTACCCGCAATATTACCTTCAACACACAGTCTGCGTTTGGGCATAACGAATGAATGTATTGTGAGCTTGAGTAGACCACATATATCTCTTCTATGTAAATCTCTCCCGAAGAAGGCCTTAAGAATCATAATGAAGCGCTTAGGAGGATCATTATACGTATTTGCACCATTCTTTCTCCAAGCCTTCATAAACCTCAGTTTGTTTTAGTGATGGCCCCAATTGTCTGACAATGTTTTTATTTTGTTAATTAGAGGTTCCTAACACACTTCTGGTCTTTATTGTTGACACCAAACTCCTTTCTTTTTGCGTATAATAGCCTTGAAAAACAGATCATCGATTCTGATTGAAAAAGTGTACTCTTTGTAATAATACCACCCTCATCGTTTCAACAATTCCTAATCTTCACTGACTGGGCCTTCAAAAGAGAAATGGTCGTAAGATATGTAAATCATTTGCTTGGAGGCAGGTGTCCATGCGGGAGTACAATTGTTTTTGAGTATGAGTGTAGTTACGGCTTTCCCAAATTGTACTGCCTTGAGGTTCCATGTTCTTTTTTGTTTGTATAGCACCAATTTTCTTTCTCCGCAGAGTACGCGGACGGACAATCCATCGTTCTTTCTCGTCCTGGTCGGGGCTCAAGGCACCCGCTTGCTGGATATTCAGGGAACCTTTCAGTTACAGGCCAATGGCTGTTTTTTCTACTTTTAGGGGCGAGGCTCCTTATAGTGGCACCCGTCCGTTCCTCGTAGCCGTTGTAGTAGTGTGCAACAGGTATAACATTTTGACCTCCAAGGTAGTGCCGGTGAGAAATTTGTTCTGCGCGTTATTGAACAATAAAAGATAGTGCTCAATGTACATGCCATTGGCTGCTAAGGAGGAATAAGAGACAGGAGAATTCGGCTTTTAGTTAGCGCGCCCGCTGCGAATTGTTCATTGTTCAATAACGCACAGAATACAAGAAAAGGTTGCTACGTTATACTCGCTGGGCGTAACCTCCCAGATTTTAGAAAGGTTTAGCGAGCGTTGGGTCGAAGTGCCATGAATACAGTGAACTGGTATATTCTATAAACTCGAGGTGGTTAAACGCGGTAAGTAAACACGAAGCGCAAGCCGTAAGAAAGTGTGCGTCTGCCTTTTCTCGTCCAGTCCTTGGAATGTCGATGCGATGGCGGTGCTTCTATATGGGGAATATATGACGAAATAAAAAGATGCGAGATGGTGGTACTTGGAGTGTTGAATAGATGGACGAACGGAGACACAGACAGATGCATGAATGGCGCACGGATGGCTGCACGGACGGATGAACGCATGGACGGACGCAGGAGTGGATGCATGGATGAAAGCAGGGACGGACGCACAGATGAACGGGCGGACGCACGAACAAACGCACGCACGGACGCTCGGATGGACGCACGGGTGGCCACACAGACGCACGCATGGATGGACAGAAGCAAGAACGAATGGACGGACGCATGCTTCGCTCCACTATCCATCATTCACTCCGTGTATAAGCTGCCATTTTTGCTTTTGTTTAGACTGATTCTTACTTCGTTTAACAAAAGTTTTCAGATTTGCTGTATTCTTTAAAGCGTGGGTTTATGTATCCAAATAACCGGCCATGAATACCTTATTTATGTGCAAATGTATTTCACTGAAAAGGATTGCAGTAGTAGTGGGTAATTGCAGGTCTATATCACATGTGCTCTGTATTGTATAGAAATGCCAGCTATCTAGTGTTATTCTCAATGCTTGCCGCTCCTATGAAGGCAAATGAAAAGAACTCCGATGACGTAGCTGGTGTTACGTCAAATGTCTGCTTCCTGATGTTATCAACTTCCACGGGACAAGAAATGATGACGTTATCAAGAGCACTTTTGCAGCAAAAGCAGTATACGGCTAGAAGAAATAAGAAACCATTCGTCGATGTCACGAGTGGTGTTCATTGGCTGTTTTATCAGTTACCTCATTTTCAGTGTCGTACCCAAGCGCGAAAACAATTGGCAGCACTGCAAGTGACGTCGTTCATCCCATCACTGCCGCTGAACCAAGCACGTGCATATCAGTTTCTATTAAAAGCTTCTACATGGGTAAGGCACGGATCCTACGAACTCCAAACCAGCGGACAATTTTATAATAGCGCTGGTGATGGAAACATAAGCGAGCTCACATTACCCACGCAGATGGTGCATGCAGTACAGGTGCAAAAACAGGTCCGAAAGGCGAGTGCCCGCAGCAACGGTGTAGCGATGATCCTGCAGCGTTCCAAGCTCCACAAAATCGTGAGTCGGAACGCTAGCGCCAGTCAAAGGCGGATCGTGCAAACCACGTCGCTGAGTTAGCTGGTAGTTTCACGAGCTTACACCAGCGGTGCGGCGTATGAGCAGCCGAAGAAGCAGCGTATGAGGCACAACAGCGTCAACGTGGTGACTGTGTTGGCACGTTTGCCCGGGTTTCTCCTGCGGCAATTTTGCTTTCGCTGCTTGACTATTCATACAGAATGCTTCGGCGGTGATAATAATACACTTATGCCTAACTTTTATAATAAAAAATGTTCAGATTTATTCTGCAAAATTCATTGCAGTCCACATTGTGCCACAAGAATGAAAACTTTTATTGGCTTAAGTATAACTTGACTGCAATTAAAAAGTGTAGGATGCTGTTTTTTAACATAGGCCCAAAAGCATAAAATAATCGTTCAATTGTCTTTTTTTTGTTCACTGAAATGCGTGTCCATTACTTTTGCAATCAGCGCAAGTAGAAATGTCGGTATTATTACTTCCATTATTTATTCTTGGAGATACGGCTTCACTTCTACGATGCAAAAGAACCAAGTACACAAGCCTGCACCAATGTGCTCAGAACGTCAGCATTTTCATGATTTCATTTATTTCTCGTGGCCACGATCGAGCTAGTTTAGCTTGCCAAATCGAAATGGGTGCACTAAACAGTGCATATACCATTCCCTTCAGAAACGCCCTCAACGACTACAATATTTTTCTAGAATCAGGGAATTGGATCAGCGAGCGTCGATTAGTGCCCGTGCGACAGAAAAGCGTTGCCGCGGAAAATCGTATCTAGATTGACGGTTCATAATGGCTAGAAAACTTTGAAGTGATTAAAGGTGTCTTTCAAATAAATGCTACTTGCGTTTTTCAGTACGCCGGTGTAAGTGTTGCCTCCCTAAACTACCAGATTTCATCTATTCGTGGTGATAACTACTGGCTACCTTTAATAAATTTTTAATTGGCTAATAATTATCAAAATAGGAACTTAAACCCAGCCATTTTTCTCGACCACTGATTTCTACAACCTAAAAGGTAACAGTTATGATTTCTTTATTGCTGTTAAAAATATTCTTTGTACTCACTGTGAGATGCATATTTTCAGAGTAAGCATAAGGCTTCATGTAGCACGCAGATACCATCTCTCTGTAACATTTTTTTTTATTTTAGAAACTTTACTTGCAAACCACACACACACACACATATATATATATATATATATTTATATATATATACATATATATATACATATATACATATATATATATTTACATATATATATATATATATATAATATCTCTCGCACATAGAAAAAATTGCTCCTGAAAAAAAATTGCGGGATGGTGGTGGCACAAGCTTTTATCGGCAAGCGTTCCCGCTGCCGCAACACCAGTCTTTTCCTGAAAATTTTTGCCATGGTGCTTGATATCTTCTTTGAAGTTATCTATCTATCTCTCTATTCATCTCTCTATCAATCCGTCTATATATATACGGCAGAATATTTTTCAATTCGACAAGCACGACAATTACCTTTCACCTAACTTTTTAAATAGAGACTCAAGAAAAAAAATCAATGCAAGACATGTAGCTCTTACCCTGAAACAACAAAATTTTCAAGTTATGGTAACATAACAACGCTCGTTAATTTTTTCCGTGGTTTGTTTAAAGTGCGCGAAACTTCAAAAATACCACAAGATTACCGCCTGACGCGCGGCGTTTTGAGCGGCGTCAATTTTAAGTTGAACGAATTAGCGAAGGCTTCTCAAGCACGGTGGTCGCTTGAACAGGCTATCGGGGACTACGATGGACATTAAGTGATGGTTCAATGGTACCATTGAAAAACGGGAGGGGGGGGGGGCGACTGAAAAAAAAAGAAGCCAAGAAACTTTGACAAAAAAGCGGCTGCCACGTGCATCGCGATACGAAACCGGAAGCAGCAATCGGTGCGGCGCAGACGTTTTCTTTTTTTTGTAGATCAGTTGTTAAGACACCCGTCACTAAGACTGAAGTTTCGCATGAAAATTCCACGTATGTTTGATACTGGTATTATGTGAACGCTGCGGAAGGTAGGTGACTGTGTCCTTCTTTTTTATTCAGCGAGAGGTCGCGAAGTGGCGTCAACGATATGAACAATTTTATGCACAGACATAGGTTAAACAGCCACAAAGGTTTTGTATAACCAGTTGTTTATATTTATGTAACGATGCTAACAGCAATATGGATATTACCAACACAAAAAGCGTTAAGCTGATATGAAGCGCTGGTGCTCGCGAGATTGGTACCTTTGGACACTGCTGCGTATATCACTTTCAGCGGATGGCGCCAAACAGGAACTTTGAGTTAACCTGGCGTTATGGCTATATCAAATGAAATAATATGTGGTATTTAAAAAATTGCCTAGCGACCACTGCCACGCAGTTGAATTTTGACGAACACTTGTGTCTATTTGTAAAGTAACTCTAATACCTGCCGTGGCGTTGTGTTAGAATAGGTAATTGCCACGCAGAATGAAGCACTAACATTTCGTAATTATATTCATGAGCTCAACGCTGCCAATTTCAGCTTTTTCTTAACGCTTCCTCGTTCAAACTACCCATGTCTGTTCTCGCCGTTCCTTGGTAGATACTGTCATCCACCTGTGGCTGATGCCTAAACACCTTTGGCGCATTGGCGCCCACGGGTATGTGCCACACTTCTTGAAGAAATGGTTTGACGGCGTACGCGACAGTATTTGACGTTATTAATGACATGATCAGTTAGTCATATTTGCCACACTATTTTACCCCCCTGCATACTGTGTTTTCCTTAGCCCGAGTCAAGGAGTTGATCACAAGAGCACTCAAGCGTAGGTGGATAGATAGATAGATAGATAGATAGATAGATAGATAGATAGATAGATAGATAGATAGATAGATAGATAGATAGATAGATAGATAGATAGATAGATAGATAGATAGATAGATAGATAGATAGATAGATAGATAGATAGACAGATAGATTTTAGAAGTACTTACAAAACGCAAGAAAACTTTGCACTTAAACATGCTGTAAAGAATTCGCATTCAGGGTGTGGGTGCTAACGCCGACTGTTCGACAAGTGGACAAGTGCTTTTTCAGCGGTGAGGCACAAGAGGTCGACTGACATCAATGGCTGAGAAGTACTGCTTCAAGTAATTCCACATTTAATGTGTGTCTGTGGAGCTGCGTTCACGGGTATATGTGCGTGGGAGTTTACCTGTGTGCTAGTTTGTCAACAAAAACTAGTTGCTAGTTTATGATCTTGTTTTGCTATTACTAAAATTGTTTGATTGCGTGTTATTTAACAGCAATGTATAACCTATGATTTGCATGTCATTTGGTAATACCGGCTTTTTTGTGTTTTCAAACAATATGAATCAGTGTAAACAAATATTCGTTGTCTTATGCCTTCCCAGCTATAATTTCTAATGAGATTGGCAATATTGTTGAATAAATAAATAAATAAATAGCCACATCATACCACTTAAGAAAACAACGGGCTAGTTGTCCATTCCAACACACAAGCGTCGTCGCCACGCCGAGTAAAAACGGAACACGTACGCATATGGAAGGGTCGGCGCTTGTGTGTATAGCGTGCCGTGTTTCTTTCACGCTGCCAAAATGCATCCATACAAACGATTTTTGCAATGTTCATGATGAAAAACAAAATATTGATCACAAAAAGGTGTCGTATTGTGTAAATACGGATTGTGTTATCGTTCAACGTACAAGTAGTATAGCGAACGGTAAAAGTGTGCATTCTGCCCAGAAAGATTGTTTGCTGAAGCACACTTTTAAGGCCACCAATAAAACAGGGTACTTTGAATATTGGTACTATTCAGTGGAACGGCTGTTGTAACTCCACTCCCAGCTCTGGTAACTACAAGCTGTAATTTCTATGTATACACAAGCTGGGCCACAGTGATATTCAGTTTTGCGCAGATATAACCATGTCTTTTCCAGTGTATATTTCTTTGCTATCCATTGATGTTAGCATTGACTGTTGAGTAGGTACAAACTATATGCCTTCTGAAATATACCCAGCTCCACAGTGTGATGGCTACATATTTATCATGGTGCCTATTCCAGTGAAGCTGCCAGAAAAAAAATCACCGGTGAGCGAACTTCTACTTAATAAGTCATACAATTATTTTATATGAACATGGCGTTTCTGCGTCGATTACCGGCACCTAAATCGAATTACAAAAAAGGTCATATATCCTTTGCCTCGTATTGATGACGCTCTCAATTGTCTCCAAAGCGCACGCTACTTTTCATTCATCGACCTTTGCTCTGGTTATTGGCAGATTGCCGTGGACGAGAAAGACTAAGAAAAGACTGTCATCGTCACTTCAGATGACCTGTACCAATTCAAGGTTATGCCTTTCGGTATATGCAACGTGCCAGCCACGTTCGAACGTATGATGGACTCTCTGCTACGCGGGCTCAAATGGTCAACATGCCTGTGTTACATAAACGACATCCTCGTATTTTCACCTGCATTTGAGACCCCCCTGGAGCGTCTGTCGGCCAATCTCGAGGTCTTCCGCAATGCTGGCCTTCACTTGAACTCCTCGAAGTGTTACTTCGGCGGCCGAGATTTTGCAGTGTTGGACCACTTTCTCGATGCATCTGGTGTGCGTTCGGACCCTGAAAAAATTCTTGCCATCATGTGTTTACCACTACTCCGATTTGCCAAAAATGTCCGGAGCTTTGTGGGACTCCGTTGCTACTTCAGGCGGTTCGTGAAAGACTTCGCAGCAATCGCCCAAACACTTACCAATATTCTGAAGAAAGGCGTTCCATTTTCATGGGGGTTCACTCAAGCTGCAGCATTCTCTCGCCTCATCCCACTTTTGATGATGCCCCCTATCCTAGTTCACTTTGACCCATCCGCCCAAACTGAGGTCCGAACGGATGCCAGCGGTCACAGTACCGGAGCTGTTCTCGCCACACGCGAACAGGGCCACGACCGCGTTATCGCCTATGCTAGCCACCTCCTTACACCTGCAGAGGGCAACTATTCGATCACGCAGCCCAAATGCCCTGCTCTTGCCTGGGTAGTCTCGAAGTTGCGTCGATATTTATATCGCACACACTTTTCCGTCGTCACGGACCACCACGTGCTCCTCTTGCTTTCATCCTTGAGAGATCCCACAGGTCGACTTGGTCGCTGGGCCCTGTGACTACAAGAACGTACTTTATCTGTGACATTCAAGTATGGACGCCTGCATGAGGACGCTGATTGCCTTTCTGAAAGGCAATCAGGACGCTGATTGCCTTTCTCGCTCTTCAGTTGGCGAACCAGCCAGCGTACCAGACAACGACGTCTGCATGTGCCCCATTTCCCAACTTATCCACATAGCCGACGAGCAACGCCGTGATGCAGCCTTACGGGTCATCATCGAGTGCCTGGACTCTTCTCCATCTACCGACCCCATCGTGCGTTCGTACTCCAAAATGGTACATTATAACGGCATAACTTCCATCCAGACGGCCCAGCTCTGCTGGTTGCTATGCCTAAACACCTCCGCTAGGCTGTACTCCATGAACTTCACGACGTTCTTACTGCCACTCACCTCGGCGTGTCCCACACATATGACCGGATCCATAGTCACTTCTATTGGCCAGGTCTCGCACACTCCGTCAGAAGATACATTGCGGTGTGTGAGTAATGTCAGCGCTGTAAAATACCGTCGACGCTTCCGGCTAGGCACCTTCAACCACTCGAAATTCCTTCTGAACCTTTCTTTTGTGCCAGCTTGGACTTACCTCACCTTTTTCACTTGTCTTCTGCTGGCAATAGTGGAAATGGCTGCAGCCACTGACTACGAAACATGCTAGGCCATCACACGTGCCCTTTCAACAAGCTGCGCCAAAGACGTCACCGATTTTCTTCTACACGACTTGATCTTGCAACATGGTGCTCCACGTCAGCTGCTTACTGACCGAGGCCGCCTATTTCTGTCTAGAGTAATAGCGGACATCCTACGCTCATGTGCAACGCACCACAGGCTCACTACGTCGTAACATTCGCAAACAAATGACCTCGCGGGGCGTCTGAACCAAACCCTAACTGACATGCTTTCAAAGTACGTGTCCTAAGACCACTCTGACTGAGACCTCGCTCTACCATACGTGACATATGCGTACAATTATTCACGCCATGACACAGCTGCTTACTCCCCAATTTTCCTGTTGTTCGACCGCGAAGCCACATTCCCCCTCGATACAGTCATTCCGTTGATGGCAGCTCCGCCCACAGAATATGCCCTGTACGCCATCAGCCGCACCGCCCACGCCAAGCAGGATTAAAGAAAAATTGCTGCTGTGGAAGTTCCCGCAATGCCTTGCCAGCAGAACTGAAGCCATCTTTTGCCACTGCCAACATGGCGGAAACATGCTGTTTTCTTATAGTGCCCACTTAAATATCAAGTGGTTTTGATATGTTACGCAGATGCTACACTACTTCTATTTTAAAGTATAGTTGTTCCCGACAAAATAACACACAGGAACGGCTATGGATGAATGAATCTTCAAAGAAGTTTACTTCATTGAGAGGCTCACTAAGGAAATCTAGTAACTGTAGGACGCACTTGGACCACTGTGTGACCAGAAAAATTTTCCACATTAAAGTCATTGGGCGTGCGACGGAAACACTTCATTGACTTGTAACATCTGGATACCCAGTGATCAATTAGATTTTCGGGCTCATTTGTAAGATGTATACGCTTTCTTACTTGTTTTCGATGTTTCGTTTGTGTATATTTAGGGCTAAGTAGTGCACATGCTTTGTTGCTTTACAATTCTAATTTTGGCACACACCCAGCCTGCTCAGTAAAGGCAGTATCAGCATCAGCATTTGGAGCGACCTGACATGCCTATCAGGAGCCATTGCTCAAAACAGTTGTGATTGCGCCCCCACCACCCCTCAATCATCTAAACGAGAAAAGATGTAGCATTTCAAGAAGTCAGTACAGTACGTGCAGCCGTAAAAAAAGAGGAGGTTCCTGGTGCAATCTAGGTGATAAGTGCGGCACAAACGCACATCTGCCTAAGGGCAGTTAAACTTTCGTGTACCAGCAAAACGGCTTTCGCATTTTATCTGTAAGCAATCAAACAGACAGAACTTGCCAGTTTAAAAGCTCTTAATTATTATCTATTTGTTTTGTGGTACCGTTCATGGTTAGAGTAGTGCATCTGCAAAAATTGGCAGTCGCCTGATCAAAGTGTGCTTATTTGATGTTTTATAATTATATGCATTAAGGAAACATTGATCGACAGAGTGTGGCACGCAACGTGTAGATAAACATGTACCTTCTGCGCAGGGGTATTGAGCCAGTGCACCTTTTAAAAGGTAGAACCTGTAATGAATCGACGTCTCTGCTGCACATGTTTACAGTATATTTGTCAACTAGCATACTTAGGTCGAGCAAATGAGTGTGTAAGACCGACTATCTTCAACAAGTAAAGAAAGACGTGTACAATGACGCAATGATCACACCTTCTATGCTATCCCCGCGGAGAAACAGGCCTGTTCACGTGTGTAAACGCCATTTTATTCATGGAATCTTGCACGACGTGTAACGTACTACAGAACGTTGAACACCCAACCTTCTGCAGCCACAATCTGGTTGCAATAAAGCGGTAATTATTCGAAATACACAGCCACAATGAATGATGCAGCTTTTAATGGGGTGGTACCTTTAACTTTTCTCACGTACCAGCTCAAGTGATACGAAATTCACGATTGACATATGATGTCCTTTGACTTGTAATCCTCAAAACACGGATATGTAAATACCTGCAACAAAGGGAAGGAGTGTACGATTGTTCAGTGAGCGCGTTTTCTAAAGAATAGGTTGTTTGGTATTATGCCTCTATAAAAATCCAGGGCAACTAACACAACATGCAAGTATGTCAAGGCATAATATGCAGCATGCTAACTAAAATTGTGTTATTGTGTTCATTTTTTTGTTTGCATTGGTAGGCAGCCAGAGTGTCTTAACGCAATTGGTACATCTGCATGCGTCATGTGAAACACCAACTGTAGCAAAAATAACTGATAATGTCTTGTTTCTAAAAAAACTACTTCTTCAAGGAAAGGTTTCCTAATAGCTTTGAGGGTTCTGTCAGATTTTTCTACTTATTCAGTGAACCTCCTCCGTCACGATCGTCCATATTCCATAATTTATGCCAGTAAATATATATACTTTCTTTTTCATTCATGTGGTAATAAGTTCACAAAATCATAGCATAGATGGATTGAAATGACACACAGAGCAAAGCCTGACAGTTTGACTTTGCCAGCACCTGCACCTAAAACAAAACTACTTTTCTTTGTTTCTCATTTTCCAGAAATAGGTACTGGTACTTGGTTAATTTTTCTTGTTGAAAGTTGATGATTGTTAGCAGCTTTCGTGCGGGAAAAATTAGACGGCTCATTGGTTCGTTAGCGGCCCGCCAAAAGGGGTGAAATTCCGCTCAACAAAATTTTCGCATCCATGTAGGAAGATACTCGAGCGTCAGTACTACGAGGTAAATGTTTAGTTCGTTGCTTTGTACTTTTAACGAGCCACCACCAAATTATAGTTAATTTATTACCCGGGACCAAAGTGTGTTTTTTTTTTGTCGATATCAGAGGGGGAAAAAGCGAACAAAAGGCAAATAGTTGCCTTAAAGAGTATTCAATAAGAAACAAACTTACAATTAAAAATACCACATTAGTTTTCTCAGGAGGGTTTGGATGTAAAAGAGAATATCGTATAGATACTCCTGCCACAAAAGCGACGTTAAAAAGCACTAACAGACTTACTCATCAGAACAGGACTCCATCTTTTCGCGCTGATGCAAGGTTGTTCTGCAATACTAAAGATTCTCTGAAGGGGTGCATAAAAACTAGAAGAATGTTCAACTCAATCTCTTATCAAACACGTATAGAATCATCTTTGATTGAGATATTTTATATCATGTTTTGAAAAATAACAAGCGATAGTAAATCGCAAACTAATCACCTTACAATGCTTGGCTGACGAAGTTGAAAGCAATAAAGTGCCCGTGCGATTCCGCCAAAATGTCAAAATAGAGGTGAAGAAGAGGTGTGAGAACATATCTTTATTGCAGTCACTGAATATTTCAATGAAACGCAAACGTTCAATAACGACAACATAAGCACAAAAAGACTGACCAAGCTTGATCTGCAAAGAGTTTCGGAGCAATAGAGCCCTATAGGTCTGTTTGAATTCAATGCGTGGAGGGTAAGGACTGAGCTTAGGAGGACTGTCTTAGGGCCCGTGTAGTGAACTGAAGTGCTTCTTCTAGAACAACTGAAAACATCGTATTTTTGTCACAGAGTCTATTTTCGCAAAGTGATACAGCTGGTGGCTTCATTATATTTTTTTAAATAAACTTAGTGAGTGCGACAACAAGGTCATATTTATGTGGCACATACCTTGAGCCAAAGGGAAAGTTTCTTTATTGATGTTTACCGTAACGATCAGAATAAAAATATATATTCACTGTTTTCACATTTTTGTCTCATTAGGTCCATCCTATAGGAAATGAAAATTAACTCTGTTATCGAGTTTTTTTCCCTTGTTCTGCTATCATTTAGTTTTGTAGCACATTATTTGGCTTTAATTGTGTTATTTGTGTAGCAGTAAGAACCAAAGAACTTGTGGAAAAGTGCTGCCGAAGTAACGATAAACTGGAAAAGCGTAATGACCTCTTTTTAAAGAAACCCATTGCAAAAATGTCCACAAGGAAACAACTACCTGATTACATGCGAACTAAGACTCTTCGTTTGCGACGTCCAGATATAAATTCGGTGTTTTCATTCCGCTATTCTGTATACATAACGTACAGTCCCAAACACAGCACAAGAAGTAAGGTGTCTTCTCACGGCACGCCTATAATAGAAACGGCCTTTATGGCGTGGTAAAGGCGTTTGATTAATTTCCGCAACTGCTCAACCAAAAAGCGCGGAATATAACCTAAATGAAATATTTATTAAGCAGCAATTTCAAAAGTACCAAATCGTTAGAGCAGAAAGTATATTCTGCCACTGACGAGCATCGCAAGAGAAGTTCGTTTAGCGGCGTTCCCATGAGGTTGGCCATTAGATGGCTTGCTCCATACGCTTGTGATGATCACACTGAGGTGAATGGTGTGCAGTGCATTAAGTAGTCATTGACGCTACGGAGAAACATGCGTCGTTTTCGTATTTTTTACTTCATTTTGCGCTAGATAAGGTGACGCTGAGAAGACAGAAGGACGTCAATCTTTCAGAGGAAATTTAGTTTATAGGCGGCTCCAGTCTATTTCGGGGCTTTACTTTCAGTTCTTGCAATGACTACTGACACAACTTCGGTGCTCTGTCTTCCTAACGCACTCTGTCTGTTTCGCAAGTTCATTTTTAACAATCACAAAAATAAATTAAGATGGTCACCACAGCAAATTTTTTCAACTACAATAATATAGGTACTGGTTGAGTGCATTTTCTGATAATGCTGACGAAGGAGTGAGCGCTTGATAGCTTCTGTTTGCCTGCCTTCAACAAAAAAATAACCACATTAATAAATAGCTTATTGTTCATCGTGGTACTATGATTAAGTCGGTTTATATCTGTTTGTAAATATGTGTGTTCCGTGAACAATCCGTTCAAAATGTAAAGAAAATTTGCCTTGTTTGTGCACAACAGTGCTTTCTACAACATGAAATTAAAAACAAGTTTAAGGAACTCTTCAAAACACTCACTATTTGCTGACCCAATTACAATGTAGTTATAATATTAGTCAAACTTATCTGCGACATCTACCCCTCTGTGAACATATCTCGAATCACTAGCGCAAGGTTTAGAAGCATTGTGACATTGACATTGGGAAGTGAATCACTTCAGTAGTAGATGTTTGTGTACTGAAAATGGTAGTCATTACTGTTTAGTGTACCTGCTGACTGCTTCGATTGGTTCTTACTGCCTGCATGGCTATGTCTAAGCGCAGATATTTTACTATAAATGTTGGCAGTCTTTGTTTTAACTTGTTTCTTTAATTTTGACAATAGACTGACATATTACCAGGAAATGCGAACCATAATTAGCACGTATTTCCACATCAAAACAGAAACAAATTGCATGAAACAAATAGCTTATGCAATATGTGTGCAAATCTAAAGCTTTTTTGATGCTAAAGGAAGTCCATATCAAACAGTGCATATCATGTTTCGAGCCCCCAGCGAAACATTTTCGATGCACGAAAAATGCGAACTCAGAGAAACCTTTATACCAAAACGGAAGTGAATGCCGTGTTTGCCCGATCAATTTCTGGCAGCTGAGTATTCTGCACCCGCATCGCCTGACATGTCTGCGCGTCTCGCTTCCCATCGCCGTCTTCATTTCCGTATCTTACATATCGTTCCTGTTTGCTTAGGACAGTGAGTATATTTTCGCACGTTTATTTAGTGTTGAATGGGCGTCCTCTTATATGTTTGCTTTCGAAGGTGTCTTCCATTAGGCACGTAGTATAGGGAGACTATGCAAGCATATTCGATGTAGTTCAACAGTGTGTCTAAAGTCAATGATGCACAGACAAAGGAAGGTTCGATTATTTTCTATGACACGGTGTTTCCAATAAGCTGTCCACCCTGGAGCATTGCAAGAATTCGTTTCATTCGACACCGTACGTATACACACCACATACACAAATAAGAGTTCCCGAAGGCGCATTCCCAGAACAAATATCATTCACTTTCAGCACCCATTTCCTTCCTCTGGTTACACCAAGCAGTTCCCCTCGAAGCGAGATGGCTCCTTTGAAACCTTTTGTGCTCGCGCTGCCTCACAGAATTGGAACGAAGTTTCATGTGGAAGCCAATCAGTCATTCAGTCAGTCAGTCAGTCAGTCAGTCAGTCAGTCAGTCAGTCAGTCAGTCAGTCAGTCAGTCAGTCGGTCGGTCGGTCGGTCGGTCGGTCGGTCAGTCAAAGAAATTTATTTGGTCCCTAGAATACGAGAATACCCCCGTGAGGGGGTTCTGTGTGGGGGTCCCACCACGATGGCGCCGGGAGGTTCAAGCTATCGGCGACTTCACGGGCTCTCTGGACTGTCCTTAGCTGCTGGTCCTTTGCGCAGCTGGTGATGAGCTGAGTCCAGTCTTCCTCCGTAGGATGAGACCCCAAAACCCCGCGCAGGTCATGGCGCTGCCCTAGCATGTGTTGAAGAGCGCACCGCAGATGACCACAGAGAGAACAGCACGGGCCTTTTTCATCTGTAAATTTCGACCAAATAAACGAAGATGGATATGTAATCGTTTGTAACATTAGCAGGGGGATCTCCGACGGTCTCTTTAAGTGTGAATATGGAAGCGAAAACTTCCGACGCCCTAGCTGATAGTGCATACAGACCTTGTTAAAAGTGCGCCTCAAGCCATTTCATGCGTGAACCCGAGGACTCTACTTTGTTGTTTTTGATGGACTTCATTGCTTGTACCTACTGTTTATTGTCTTTATTACTGCACCTTCATTATTTGTTAAAGCATCGGGACGATGCCTTTTTTATAGGGGGACAATGCCACGTTCCTTTCCTTCAATTTTTTTATCACCCCATTACAATACGTTCAGCGCAAACCACACCAACAATGTTCGAAAACCTCCAGGGGTGTAGTAGATCGTTTTCTTAAGACTTTGCCCACTTCGTGAACATTTCAGATTATTCTAGAACGCACGTCGCCGCTAGCGATAACGCTAGAACATTCGATGGCAAGTGTACAAATGGCTCACGCGCTTCGCTGCTTGTCAGTTTATCGACTGCCTACGCAGAATTCATCGCAGTCAGTGCAGGTTTGCTACCGTAGCTCACCTTTTTGTTTACTGGGTACAGGTTCGCCCAAATAAACAGTTGAATGTTCAACGTACTGTCAGCTCCTTCATCGACGTCACAACCCTGTGACAATATAAGCTACTACAACTCAATGGCAAATCTGCTGTTTTTGTGTTTTTATCATTGTACGTGCATGAATTCAGGTGCCACAAAAATATTTCATGCTGAGGTGTCTTGCCGTTTCTGTGGTATCCAGTTTTGTCGCGCAGATTGCTCAAGGTTCGTTAAGCACAAACGTCTACTCCTTCACACGAAGACTTCTCAGCTTCCTTACACAGTGGTGATTGGAATGATTCTGAAAGGTCGCAGATAATGCAAATGCCGTACACAACGATGCCCTCTCTGACGCATAACTTGTAAACGAGCTTTAGCAAAGCGGTACAGTAAGTGTTCATCCTTTGAAAAATTGCAGCTGTCTGCGAGAAAATGCACGACCAGACATATTGGAATCAGTAATGCGAGGTTGCTTGCTGCGTAATAGATCTGGTGTTAAAAAATTGGCAGATTCCATAAACAGTGCGAATCAATGATATGCGAAGCACGAATGAGAAAGGTTGATATGCTACTATAAAATCAGCGCAATTGTACGAGGTGGAGATAGATGATGCCGTATACACCTTCCGTGTCATGATTACCATGTTTGGATGTCGTTTACCTTCGTCATCTATTCACGTCACGTGATACCAAATTTAGTATATGCGGAGCTAGTGAAACGACCGCGAGCACGCTATGAGTGCGGTATCTTGTCACGTTTTTACATGACACGCGTGTCAGGATTATCATGCTTGCACCAGTCATATTCGCCATCCATTGACAACACGTAACGCCAAATTCGGCTTCTGTGGACCTAGCAAGACGGCCGCGAGCACATCATGAAGGGCCCAATATACTCCAATGTAGAGTTGACACAAGCTAATGCTGGGCACAGCGACGCTACGTTAGCAAAACGGTAGCACTCTGTACTCTGACGTGAAGCGTGACCGGCGCGACCAGCATCCGTCGGCGCGGCCCGACGGCAACCGGCGCGAAATGTGACATGCTGCATTTCGTGCCCATGGGTTACCCAGACAACACTGCATCTTCATCTTTTCGTGACGGAGGGATGCCAGACGCGCCGAAACGTGCATGCGTCAAAGCAACGCAGCGAAACGCGCGCCTGCGAGTATATCGCATGACCGGCGCCCGGCGTGGTAATGCCGGCGTGACGCAACGAAATGAACGCCGCTGAGCGCGCGCACCGCGTCAGTTCGGGATGTATTGACGCCTTGACTGTGGCATGTAGTCATGTCTTTACATAACACGCATATCATGATTATCATGTTTGCACCAGTCAAATACCTTCGTCATCCATTTACGTCCCAAAATACCAAACTTGGTATATGTGAAGCTAGCGAAATGGCCCTGAGCGCATCATCAGCATCGCATGTAGTCTTGTTCTCACATGACACGCATCTCATAATTATTATGTTTGCTCCAGTCACATACCTTCGTCATCTATTGGCGTCACGTAATACCAAATTCGGCATATGTGAAGCTATCAAAACGGCCGTGAGCGCATCATGAGTGTGACATGTAGTCATGTTGTTACACGACACGTATCTCATGTTTATCATGTTTGTGCCGGTATCATATCTTCGTCAACCCTTCACGACCCCGTATTACCAATTTAGGTATAAGTGAAGCTAGCAAAACGGCCGCCATCACATCATGAGCGTGGCATGTAGTCACGTTACATGACACACATCACGTGTCTACCATGCTTGCGCTAGGCACATAACTTCGTCATCCATTCACGTACCGTAATACCAAATTTGGTATAAGTGACGCTAGCAAAACGTCCCGAGTGCATCATGGGCGTTGCATGTTGTCATGTTATGACATGACACGCATGTCAATATTTTTATGTTAGGATCTGTCGCTTATGTTCGCCAAGCAATCATGTTATATACCATACCAGTTTTGCAACATGTAATGCGAAGGAAACCACCGCAGGAGCTGCAGGATCATTAAATGTAAATCATGACTTTCATGACATGTATATCATGATTTTTATGTTATGACTAGTAAAATGTGTTCTTAATACAGTAATGTTATGTCATACCAAGTTTGGTATCGGTACCATTATCGAAATGGCCAGGAGAGCTAAAAGTCGTAGGCGGCTAGATAGATAGATAGATAGATAGATAGATAGATAGATAGATAGATAGATAGATAGATAGATAGATAGATAGATAGATAGATAGATAGATAGATAGATAGATAGATAGATAGATAGATAGATAGATAGATAGATAGATAGATAGATACGTTCAACGTCGCCGAAGTTCGCTAAGAAAAGTTTCGCATTTAATAACTACACGTGGCTACAGCCGCCATGCAAATTCCACGGATTCATTCAACCTTGGAAATAAAAGTTTATCCAATCCAAAAAATAAAAGTTCATTCAATCCAATCCAATTCAATTCGACCTTGGAGGCACGGCTTCATTTTTTTGAGTAGCTGCTCTTTTGCACTGAGAAAAAAAGAGCGGAAATCAGGGACGGGAGATGTAGGAAAATGTCCGAGTTTCGTTATAGGCCGATCAATGACACTTTGCAGCGTAGAATCTGTTATTAGGCTGTGCTGCGTGAAATTTTGCCAAGTGGGTCCTTGAGTAAACGTGCAGGCATCGGCAAATAGACGTTGCCCGCTCAAACCCATCTGGCTGAGATTTGTCTACCTGCAAAAGCCTTCATGAAGCCTTGTTGTAAAAATCAGATGTGTGTAGTACAAACGCCTTAGCGGTACGCGTTAAACTTCGCCATTTTTACATATTCGTTATCAATTTTTATTGTTCTTGAAGTATCTAAGACAAGCTTTTGAAAGAAAGGGGTATCATAAAGTTGAAGACTTACGCGAATTCTCTTATGAGCAACCATGCGTGAGTCTAATCGCAGCTCTCAATTCTAGAAAAAACATTTAGGACCTTTTCTACACGACGAATATGGCAGGGTGCATCTACTCAATGTTCATCTCCTAATAAATTCAGCTTTTTCAGGTGCTATTTAGTCGTTATATGTCCTTCGCACCATCAAAAAATGCATCTCACTACCCTGCTCGTAATAAATTCAGTTTTCTGAACAGCGCCGGATACAATGTACCAATGTGCATGACTTTTACGAAGAAAGCTTTGACAGTATAAACTAGAATTCGCTTGTACAACAAGGCGTCTGCAACGGAAGTTGAAATAGATTAGGGTGTACCGTACGAATAAATAACTTTCCGAGAGTGCAAAATTGCTTGAACCAGGAATCTGTCCGTATATCCAAACAAATTTTGAATAGAAAACTGATAATAGTGCTGTACAATACTCAAGCAGTATTTTTGCCAGCACCAGCACATCACAACCTATTTTCATGAAAGTGTCTTTCGATGGCTCCTATTGTTTAGTACGAAGTACTCGATATCATTCAACACCTTTCGAAAGAACACGCTCTAATTTTACCGTTCAGTTTATACACGGTTTCAAGGTTTCTAGCGTTTTACCCCAAAAAACGTCCGGTCATTTTATTTGCAGCTCCTCCCGTTG
Organism: Rhipicephalus microplus; assembly: GCF_043290135.1. NCBI lineage: Eukaryota > Metazoa > Arthropoda > Arachnida > Ixodida > Ixodidae > Rhipicephalus > Rhipicephalus microplus. The sequence goes on from NC_134701.1 coordinate 109,769,139, forward strand.
AAAGTGAAAGCACGTTTTACGTATCTTTTTGATAGTACGGAAAGTCTCTATTTCATTTCTCACATAAAATAAACGTGCGTAAAGTAGAAGAGAATATTTTTTGCAATTTTTATGTAGCTCAAAAGAACAATATTATATTATATTTTGCCAAATATGGGAAGGAAACTATAAGAAATCTTCGGGCTGTTTTCGAAAGCTCTTGTTGTGCACCGCTGTATTTCAGGCTAATCGGTGGACGAAAGCGGATGTCATCAAGAATTTCTGTTCGTAAACAGCGAAAGGGTTTACCTGAGCATCTTATGGCTCTCCTATAGTTGTGTGCGTATAGTGCTCTAACGTGTCCTCAATTAATTAGATGCTATGCAGCTCTTTGAGTAGCTTGCGTAAAACTATCTGTCCATGTCTCCATGCCAACGCGCCGCACGTAGCTCCCCTCGCTGTAGGTATTGGGGCGGAACCAATTATGTCACGTCTTCCCTCGCTGTGCATGGTGACGTCACTGTCTTCCTCACCTGCCAGGCGCTTGCCGTGTCACCTGTCTTTCGCTTCACCTTCTTCACCACTCACAACGTTCGAGTGGGCATCGAGTGACCACCTTTTCTCCTCTTTTATCTGCAATGAAGAGGGCACCGGAAAGTGAAGCTCCTTCGCCCGCTGATACATGCACAGAATCAAATTGGGCTAACTATGCCATCGCTGGCGTTGCGAGGGTTAGCCGAGCCGAACGCTTCGCGAATGGTGACGGTGCGCCTGCAACACCAAATAGGCCCTAACCAGGGAAGCTGAACGCTAGCGCCGGCAGTGGAAGATCTACAACACAGCAGGCATGCAAGGGAAGCAAGCCGATCCCATTCGAGAATGGAGACGAGGCATGGCTAACACCGACGAAACACGAGTCAAGAAAGCCGAGCGGAAGCGTCTTAAACGCGTCGGCAACATTGACGAGACGTGAGCCAAAAAAGTTGAGCGGAAGCGCCGACATCGAAAGGCCGACGCTGCCGAATCCTCTACCTCGTCATCGTCGGTAACAACTCGATGTGCCAAGCACCCACCGTCGAAGCATCCTGCGCAACGCAACGCTTCAGCTTGGCATCCCATCACGGTTTCCTTTGGGGAGATGTTATCTTTTCTAAGGAGTATCATTTACTGTTCTGCTTGAATGTCATTGATGGTCACTGTATGTGAGAAGAAATTAGTCTAAACACAAGTGGTTCTAGTTATTCATATCTAGCTATAAACATGGGTATTGGACGCAAAGCTGCTTGTGACGAAGTTTAATGTAGTGGTGTGTGTCTTGACCACCCGTACTGCACGTGCGCAACGGCTGGGCCAAACATTCCAAATCACTCTCATGTTTTAGAGCATTGCAGCCCGCGTAAGTGTCTGTGTAAGAGACTTTGGCTTTTTCCCGTCATATTCTATCAGGAAACACGTGATGGCATTGGGGAACGATGTTCTGCAGACGCGCGGTGAACCCACGTGCTCTCGGGTGATGTGGCGATGAATCCGCATGCTATGGCCAACGAGAATTCGGGCGTCTTACAGAAACTACAAGTACAGTGAATTGTGGTGTGTTTTTCTTGAAAGAATGTGTTAATATCCCGCAGGGTGACCGTGATGACAGTACGTTTCGGTCGGCCCATGCGGTGCTTCGCATGCTACTCATGGGTCCCTTTAGTGAGAGTTAGTATACTTTTTGGCAACATTTCTTCTATTAGTGTACAGATAATATTATAACGGTGCTGAATTACGGTGCTCACGGATATGAATATTAGTCTCTGGGTAATATGCAAAAAAGTAAGCGTAGCATGTAGCAAAAAGTAAATAAATTGAGAGGTCTCAGTCAACAGCAGACAGAATCACGATGTTTGGAAACCATCCACCAAACCACACAACACGTGCAGCTGAAGCACAATTTGTGCTTTCACATGCGGATGAAATAGCAGCTTCACTGAATTCTCTCTTACTGAAATATGTGGACCCCTTTTATTGAATTATAGGGGGGTGGGGTTCATTCGGAAAGTATTCTCAAATCATAATTGTAGATGGCCACTAGACTCCAAGAGAAAGGTATGTAACAGGCGCATCTTACCGGTACGTACTTACGAAGCAGAAACCTAGAGTATTGCAAAGAAGGTGCAACTGATGTTGAGCACGACACAGCACGCCATAGAAAGATACATTGTAGGTGCAATACTAAGGTACAATGAAGAGCGGAGGGGACCAAATAATGTGGCAGCAGCAAGCACACGACCGAGTTGACTGGCTGAACATGCGAGAGGCGTGGGTCCTGCAGTGGGCGTAGTCAGGTTGACAATGATGACGATGATGGACTCCTTCCCACTGAAAATCAACGTTTAAAAATAGCCGATGTACTCATCGCTGCACAATTGTTTCGTTATCAATTAAAGCGCTTCGCGTAGCATGTCTGTAGGTCCGTACGTCAGTTATGCGCGCACTTGATTACATATCGGTGGAACCACAAGCGAGCGCGTGGCCACATCTCTGTCGCGCTCGTCGGCCGCTGTGACTATGCGGCTTACGGTGCTCAAACAAAGCAATCTCTATATACTTTGTGGGTCTGGCGTGGTCATTTCGGGCTAAGGCAGAAGGCGTCCGGAGGAGAAAAAACCATTTCCAGGTGACATTGATAAATGATTTTCAAGTGCTAGCCACGAAAGGTGCTAAAAATTTTGACGCACATGTTTGCACAATCCTTTGCAATTGATCGGCACCATTTTCCGCCTTGAAAAAGAACGTCACGTGAATGCAACAATAAGTTGGAATTGTACTTTGTTATAGCAAGGTTCTCTGAAATATCCTCTTTAGAAATATTCGGCATTGCTTTCAATCATTGTGCCATTGTGTTGGAGCTCGGGCGTTTCTTTCCAAATTTTCATCTGGAATTACTACGTTTTTTCTAAAGTTCAATTTGCAGCTTTACATCACATGCGCGTTTACATGATTTTCTGTTCAGGGATTTTCCAAATGCTCAAAGACTTCTGTTCAAGTATTTCTCTGTTCAAGGATTCTAATCTTTATTGATTGTTTTTTGATTTCTCACTAAAAAATCTTCGACGTGCGATGACAATACGTGGGCATACGCGTCCTTTTTTTTACATAGAAGTCGTACACTTTGGCGGCGTCATTTCACTTGCAATGAAAGTGTTTCTCAATTATACCGTGACAAGTACAATGATGTCTCTTTTATCAACAACCTATCTTAGTCTTGTTCACCTTTCTCTGTTGTCACGATCAGTTCACATCAAAGAGGAAAATATTTCCACGCAAGCGTTTCCGATTACAGTTAAACCCGTTTATGCAGACATCGATGCGGGAGACAGTTGGGTAGGAGAGAGACGAGTGTGCATTGAAAGAGTGGTTGTTCGCAGAGGTAGAAAACTGTAAGCTGCATTTTAGAGTCACTTCATACAGGATACAAGAAATGTTCAGCAATGGGTGCCTGTTTTAGGCATTTTCAACTGTAGTCGGATCAGTTGGAAAACTTACTTGAAATTTGCAAACACAAAACAGCCTGTACGTGTTGGTTGGATTCCAGACTAATGAATTTTTCCGATATTGAAAATACATCCCAATATATATCCCAAAATATTTATGTCAGAAGTGAGTGCATGGGTAGCCCGCATTTTTTTACTTATTAACAAAACGTTGGGCGTTGCTATAGCGCCATAGTTTGGCAATTTTGTTGTTACCATAACTGCAATATTTCACGAATGTGCAGGAGCTTGCTACGCCTGCCTCCTCGATCTTTCTGGTCAAAGCTGTTAGTCTGCACGCCGTAAACAATGAGGACACCGTGCGTACAAGGTTGAAAAGAAATTGTCTGGTTGTCCAGCCACATTAGTAACAAAATTGCATTGCGTGTAGCTTGTTATTACAGCTTAAAATATAAGAAAAGCTGGTGCTTGACAACGTGCTCGCATCGACAAATAGCTTGCTTGCCTTGCCAACACGTAGCGTAACCCTGTGCCTTAAAGTTAGGCACCGCTAGCCCTAAATTCTCTTGCATCTCTTTCGATTGAGCATGGTATCCGTTTTTAACACTTGTCGTATAAAAGCAGTCACCGGAAGAAACAGTAATGCACGTTAATTGATAACTTACATACCGACGCAAATATAACGAAATGTAATTTTGAAAATCCGACATTTCGTTAACAGGCAGTCAGATATGCGATAGACACCGGACAATAATTCTGATAGAAGCAGATTGTAGCTTCTTCAATAGTTCTTCCTTGAATACACTGCATTTTATGATGTGGATCAGATTGTAATATTTACAAAACCCAGAAGCAGGGAGGAATACATCGCGGGATTAAATCCCAGCTACTGCGGCTGCATTTTTGATGGAGGCGAATATGCTGTAGGCTCGTGTAGTCAGATGTGGGTGCACGTTGAAGAACCTCAGGTGCTAATTATTCCGGAGCCCTACAATACGACGTCTTTCTCCTTCATATAGTTTGTTTTGGACGTAAACCTTACATATCATTCAATAAAACCTATTTAGGTATCCTTTTTTCGCAAGTGTGTGATATGGTATTAAAATAAGTGAACTTCAGTCACATTGAACAGGTCACAAATAAGCTTGCGCTAGTTCGAGATGGCGATCTAAGTTTTTTTGAATGAATAAATGAACGATACTTAGCCTATTATAAAACATGAAGCGACAATGGACACTGTATATAATGAAAGGTGTGAAAATCTGTTCAGTCATTTGAAATCAGAGGTAACACTGAAAAGAGACAAAGAAAAAAAAACTGTTTCATGTAGATTTTTACTTTTTTATTGTGTACAAATGGTATTCAGACAAGTGTAAAAAATATGACATAACCACCAAACAACCTTATTTTAGGTTTCACCACACGAAGTGTATAATATATCTTTCTTCATTTCACTGACTGACGGTATTGCTGCAACAAAAATTTAAAACAGAGGCAGCTTTTTTCTCTCGTAATTTATTTTTAAAGTAAGGAAATATTTCCGACATAAAACTTACTGACAGAATTTTTATAGACTAATTGGATAAGTTTCTTGGCGGGTATCTCGTAGAGGTAAAAATCTAAAAAGAAAAGCAAAGAAATAAGCAGCTCCCTACAATCTTCTGGACACAATTTTTGGGAGTAAGTTCGCGCAAGAGGTAAAGCCTATTTTCTGGGTTGCTAATTTCATATTTAGCACTTTGCTTGCACAAGGATCAAACCAGGAAAGTGTCATCAGTCATAAAGTTACCACAGAAAAGAGCAATGCGTTTATTTCCTTTATGGAACTGCATACTGAAGCTTTCAGCACTGATATGCGCCAGTCTTGGCAAAAGCCACAGTTATTCTTTCCTTTTCTTTTTTTATCTTTTTCACTCACACACATAACAAAAAATTGCGGGGTTATTTTTTTACCATCACAAAGCTAAATACACAAAATGTGCAAGGCAGTCTTCAGTTACAGTGTGAAACTGCAATGGTGGTGGTATTAGAAAGTAAGATCTTTAAAAACTTTTCCATCAGTTCTTGCCCTTTATAGTAACCAAAGGTTGGGTTCTGGTAATTGTTTTTCGTGGCCTAGGAGACCAATTTGATTCCCGAAGAGCACTCCAAAGACGCAACGGTAAAGTTTTCATTTTCAGAGACACGACATTCTTTCTCCAGGTCTACATCAGAAACTATGCAATCTACTCGAAGACAGTACGCTGTCTCCCCCTGTGGAAAGTACGCCGCATATGCTAGGGGAAATCGAGGTACGGTGGTACCTCGTGCTCAACATCAGTTGTACCTTCTTTGCAATACTCCAGGTTTCTGCTTCGTAGGTACGTACTGGTAAGATGCGCCTGTTACATACCTTTCTCTTGGAGGATAGTGGCCATCTACAATTATTATTTGAGAATACTTTCCGAATCAATTTTCGGTGAATTACAAGTGAAGAAGATGAATTAAATTTTTGATGTTGAAATATTTGTCTAGATTACTCAGGTACTGTTCAAACAAGGTACAAATGCAGAGGTCAACCGCGAAGGGAAAATACTTATCCCTAAAAGCTTCCGCTACACCTACGATGTCATACATACCATGAATAAACCTCAGTGGCTTCAGCTTGACTTCCCCCTATAAAGTTCTGTTTTTCACGGGTGGCTTGCAAAGCCTAGTTTCATGCGTTTACGTAAAGAGGTTGATAATTCATGCGTTTACGTAATGAGGTTACGTAATGAGGTGAAACGTTAGAAGCCAGTAGAGCACCAGATGGTAAAAAATTCCGGAGCGCTCTTCCAAGGCCTCTTTTAATTAGGTCGATGTTTTGGAACATAAAACACCACATATGATTATTGGATCTATATCCGCAAGTTACGTATTGAAGGATGAAATGAGGCTGGCATGGAAAAAGTTATCACAGTTCACCATATTTGAATTTCACGAGTCATTCTCAAAATGAGACACATATAACCTAGACATTATCGCCCTTTTCACTTGGAGAACAAAGCAGCAAATGACGTTGCGCAATACCTTATAAATATTAATGGATCCCTGCAAACATCAACGCATAATTTAGACGAGTGCTGACTGCTTTCCACACGTTTACAAAGAAAAAAAGACAAATGCTGCTGAGTAAACATAGCCCACCACAAAATATGTGCTTTCTATTAACAATACCGTTGCAACAAAAACGCAAATGATTTGGGTCACTATGAATACATGCTGTCCGGTACACGCTTCTTTGCTTTCAACAAATCGGAGAAGCTGCCATTTGAGCACAGCGGTTGCATTGACTGATGCTTTTTATAACCCAAGTTGGCCCAAGTAGCATCGTCTTTAAAATAGAGGACTTCCCTCAGCACCACGGCAATCAGTGGCGCAGACAGCAAAAGGAGGAGAACTACGTGAACAGCCAGCTGATAAAGACGTCTCAGTTCTAGCCGCAGCAATTGCCGAAGAGCCCATCGGTCGTTCGCGCACGCATGATTCAATGTTGACGCGGTCGACCTAGTGATGGCTCGCACATTTGCGCGATGCAAGCATTAAGATGACGAAGTCTCTTACGACCCGTGAGGCCAGGAAATGTGATATTTTTGAAGAAGTTTAGATTGCGGAAATGAGTGGCAGTTTGAAGTTCGGCGCCCGCCTGTTACCCGAGGAGTGCTACGGCTCCTTGGCGAAGTAGAAAAAGATGTGTCACTGAGGAAGCGTGCCTGACGCTGCTAACGCACGGGGCAAAATGTGAAGATTCATCACAGGACACTAAGGCACTCAAGCACAGGCCATAATCTGACCTTCATCGGCCATGAGGGGTGATTGTGGTTATGAACCACTACAAGAATGAATTTGGAAAGGGCGTCCACACCATAGGTATATGAAGAAATAATAAAATAGGAAAATTGTACTCTGTATCTTAGGTTTTGTAAGCAATTGTTTTAACGCACAGAAGTTGCGAAAGTGTCCATTTCTTGTAATGTAGTAGAAATAAAGTCCAGAAAAAAGTGCTAGAGTGTGTGATGAGCCACAAATAATGTAATGCGCAACTATGTTAACTTGTGATCGCCACTGAAGAGAGAGATTTCATTAAAAAAGAAGAAAATAAACACAAGTCATTTTTTTTCCTCACTTTATGGGAAGACTGTTCAGCGCCTTCAGCGTTAGGGAAGATGGATGTCAAGTCGACAGAAAGAAAGAGAGGCGATATCTAGAAGGGGTGAGTAGATGACAAGATAGTATCTCTTTAGTCCAAGCAGCAAAGGGTGAAGCCAAGGCGATCGTCCGTACGAGATCAATGTCTGCAGGAGCCGCATACTCGAAAAATGCTCACCAGGCTGGTATGCTAGACCATGCAAGAAAAAGGAAATCGCCCACAGTAGTACATGTAGCAGCTGTAACAGTGTAACAGTTGTAAAAAGACCAAGCACGTGGTGGCGGTGCACCATCTCGCATTGTTCACCGGTTGGACCAGGGTACAAACATATTATGTGCTCCCAGATCTATTCGGCACGCAAAGCATGAAGAGTTACCCATGGTGCAAAATTACGATTGGGCCTACTTACTTAATTTTCTTGTTTACAGGAGTTGCAGCGCAAGCACGACAGTGCTAGAAGAAAAGCGAACGGAAGGCCAGAAACGCTAGGTAAATAGGTGTTGCTGAGAGGATTTGTGCTTTTCCTCTTTGCCTTCTGTTCCTCACGTGCCGTGACCTTTTATTCGAGCACTTTCACGCTTGCACTGCAACCAACAATACCACGACGCATTGTGCACATGCGTGCAGCAAGCTAGGCGCTGCCATTGCACGGAGGAAGCAGCAGGCACCGCTGCCGTTTCTTGAGGTCATTGTTTGGTAGAGGCGGTAGCGGATCACCACTTGGAACCCGCTTGGGACTTTGAGCTGTCGGTAGCAGCTGCCACAGGCATTTTCGGGAGTACTTTAACAGGGCTACGCTTGTGACTGTGAGCTGTCGGTAGCAGCTGCCGCAGGCATTGCCGGGAGTACTTTAACAGGGCTACGATTACGGCCGCGTCGGCCTCATCGTTCTCAGTTATTCCACTGTGGGAGAGAAGCCAGTGAAAGGACACTTGCTGTTTAATAGCTCTGATTTCGGTTAGCTTGGCGTGCAGAAGCGCCACAGTAAGCCCATGATCATTGATTGCGGCAGCGCTTTGCAGGGCTGGTTGGGAGTCGCAATGGATCACCATGACCTGCTGCGGTGCTGTAGCAGCGGAACAGTCAGCTGCCAAATAAAGGCCAGCCTATTCTGCTGCCGTTGAGCTGGCGTGTATTGTAAAGAGGCACTGAATGATGGTCCGAGACGTTGGTCTCGCATAGGCAGTCACATCCGAGTAGGGGCTGTCCCCGACAGACCCATGCATCTCCCCGAATGGTCCGAGACGTTGGTATCGCATAGGCAGTCACATCCGAGTGGGGGCTGTCCCAGACAGACCCATGCATCTCCCCAGGAGATGGCCCCGCTGGCTGTTGTAGATTTTGATCATATTTTACAAGCCCCTGTGTCCTGAACAGAAACGTTCTCTGAACAATACCTTAACGTAACACTTCTACAACACCATCATGCGCGCGTGACAATAATGTTTTCCTGGTAATTATGTTCGGAAGCTGAATGTAAGTCCAGAACAATGTAGACTTTTTCCAGCATGCGTACCATGACTCTCCTTCTTCAGCACCGTTCAACATGCACGCATTATGTGAGAGTGCACGTTCAATGCCCGAAGCCGTAACCAAAGTACTTCCTCGGAGCCAAATACATTGTTCAGAAACGCCCTTGTCGCTCCTGTATGTCGCAAACGTTTGGCACTTGGTGTGTGCTGCGCTCAGAGTATTGTCTGAATTAACTAGTAGCAGCGAAACGGGACCAAATTCCAGAGTTTGGTGTCACGAAGCAATACATATGCTTAACGGGGCTAGGATACATGTCATGGTATATGACTACGATAATATGGATTCCGAATTAGGACCTTTTAGTGTAATCTTTGTTTTACTGCTTTCCAGTCAGGCGGCTTGTTTTTTGTCTACTGCCGTCGAGAACAACCTTGTAGTCGAGTTGGTCGAACGTCACACTACTCTGTACGGTTTGAAGTACCATCGTAGAAGTTTTTCACTGAGTCCACGTCGGCGCATCGGCGTCCGTACACAGACCTGGTCACTGGGCGGGTACTCCACGAAGCTTCGTCGAAGATTGTGCTGGCGGCTGTCGGCTGCCAGCTGATTCTTGATGTGCAGGCGGGAGAGTTGACGACCTTCTTCCGTGCGCTGAAGGTAGATGGTGACGTCGAGGTTTCCTTCATCAGCGACGTTTGGCAGCATGGCGTCGAGCATCGTGGCCGGGTTCCTTCCGTAGACCAACTTGTACGGCGCCATCTCAGTCGTTTTTTTACGGCGGTGTTGTACGCGAAGGTCACGTACGGAATGATTGCGTTCCACGTTTTGTGCTCGACGTCAACGTACATGGCCAACATATCGGGGATGGTCTTGTTTAGATTCTCGGTGACGCCATTGGTCTGTGAATGGTAGGTGGCGGTCCAGCGGTGACTTTTATGACTGTATCTTAGGATTGCCTGAACTAGGTCCGCCGTAAAGGCCATACCTCTGTCTGTGATGAGGACTTCTGGAGCTCCCTGACAGAAGATGATGTTCTCGAAGAAGAGCTTTGCTACCTCGGTGGCAATTAGGAGTAGCGGGTGTTGCAGTCAGTAGCTATGACGATTCTTTTGTTTCCGGTATTAGACGTCGTGAATAGCTCCAGTAATCCCATGCCAATTCGCTGAAACGGCCGGCGAGGTGGCTTTAAGGCTAAAGAAATCCGGCTGGCCTAGTCGGTGGTGTCTTTTGTCATTGACAGCCTCCACATGTCTTGACGGAATGAGTGACGTCGGTGGCAAGTCGTGGCAAGTATTACTTCTCTTGTATTCTCGCGAGTATACGGGAAACACCGATGTGTCCCGCCATCAGGTTGTCGTGTAGAGCATCCAAAACTTCTGAACATAACGCTGAAGGTACTACAAAAAGGTAGTTGACCCGTTGTGGTGAAAAATTTTTTCGACGAAGATACTGTTGAGCAGAAAAATGATGCTTGTCCTCACTTGAACACGTTTGAAACAATGACAGTCTTGTCCTCAAGCTATTTCACAAGGCCATTGATTTCAGGGTTGGCACGCTGTGGTTATGGAAAATCCACGACGCTTAAGGTCCCTAGGAAGCAGTCGCCGTCCTCGTTGTTCTGCAACGGTGGGTCGACGGCGGCGAGAAACAGGCAGTTGGCGTCAGAGTACTTTCACCTCAACTTGTAAGCGATGGTGATGTCGAATTACTTAAGTCACAGACTCCACCGTGTGAAGCGACCTGAAGGGTCCTTCAACTTAGCTAGCCAACAGAGGGCATGGTGGTAGCTCACAACTTTAAGAAGTCTGCCATAGAGATAAGGGCGAAATTTTGAAGGTAGCTCAAATGATAGCAAGGCAATCCTTTTCTGTTGTGAAATAGTTGACTTCCGCCTTCGATAGCGACACACTCGCAAAACTGATGACCCTTTTAAGTCCGTCAATCTTCTGCGTCAGGATGGCTCCGAGCACCACACTGCTTGCGTTGGTGTGGATTTTCATGTCGTTGATTTTGTCGAAATGAGCAACTATTGGCGGTGTCTGCAGGCGTCGGTTTAGTTCTTAAAATGCTTCCTCCTGCGGAGTTTCCCACTGGAAATCGATGTCGGTCTTTATCAGGCTAGTGAGTGGCTCAGTGAAGCAGGCCAAATTTCTGACAGAAAGCCTATAATAGGCACAGAGGCCGCGAAATCGAGGCAGGACATTCTTGTCAGCGGTTGACGAAAATTAAGCTATGGATGTTTTGTTCACCTGGTCGGGGAGCATTTCGGATTTGTTTATCACGTATGCCAGGAACAAGAGTTGCTCGTATGCAAAGCAGCACTTTTCCGGCTTCAGGCTGAATGCGTAGGTTCTCATCGCTTGAAGCACAGCTTCAAGACGCTGTAGATGGTTGTCGAAGTTTGACGAAAACACGACGACCTCGTCCAAGTACAAGAGGCAAGACTGACACTTCAATTCAGCGAGAACAGTGTCCATATGCCACGCTGGAACGCCGCAGGTGCCGAGCAAAGACCAAAGGGCAAGACATTAAGCTCAAAGAGGCCGTCTGGTGTTATGAACGCAGTCATTTCTCAGTCTCGCTCATCTACTTTGATCTTTTATAGCCTGTCTTGAGGTCCATCGATGAGAAGTATTTGGCGTCGTGAGTCGACGAAGGGCGTCGTCTATTCGGGGAGAGGGTATACATCCTTCTTCGTTATCTTGTTGAGTCAACAATAGTCAACGCAGAAGCGCCGTGTTTCACCCTTTTTCTTCACAAACACCAACGGTGACGCCCTTAGGCTCTTTGAAGGCTGAATGATGTCGTCGCGGAGCATTTCGCCGAGTTGTTTATTTAGGACGTCACGTTATCGCACCGAAACTCTGTACAGACTCTGAGGAAGCAGCCTGACATTTAATTATAATAAATTCGATGTTTCGCGAAAGTGGTCTGCCGAATTTTCCATGACGACGAAAAGCCGTTCTTGTATTCCAGGACAAGGTTTTTGAACTGCTCTGGTTTATGCATCGGAAGGCTCGGATTAACGTCGAAAGCTGGTTGAAGGGTATCAGTCGTCGGAGTAGATTCGGTGAAACCGGTGAGGGTGAAAGCGTTGCTGGCTTCCTGTATTTCTTCGATGTAAGCAACCGTCGTGCCTTTGCTCACGTGCTTGTACTCGTTGCTGAAGTTCGTGATCACTTTTGCCTTCCCTCCTCTCCGCACGGCTATTCCTCTGGTAATGCAACTTTCGCGGTTGATCAACAGGTGCTGGTTGCCTTCAACGACGCCTTGCATGTCGCCCCGCTGTGATGGTCTAGTGGTTTATGTACTCGGCTGCTGACCCGCAGGTTGCGGGATTTAATCTCAACTGTGGTGGCTGCATTCCCGATGGAGGCGGAAATGTTGTAGACCCGTGTACTCAGATTTGGGTCCACGTTAAAGAACCCAAGGTGGTCGATATTTCCGGAGCCCTCCACTACAGCGTCTCTCATATTCATATGGTGGTTTTGGGACGTTATAACCCACCTATCAATCGACGCCTGGCATGTTTGGTGATTCTTGAGTACCGACTAAATAATGCTGATGCTGGACCGAGGAGAAATGGTGCCATGGTCTTCCAGCACATTCAAGGCGCAACTTGCTGAGACGTGTGCGGTGGCAGTGTTTTAACTGTGGATAGTGTTATAGACTTAGTTCTGAGGTCGAAGACGGCACCATGGAGGCTTAAAAAGTACATAACATGGGTGACATCTCTCGAGCAATGCTGTAGTACGACGAAGCTTGCAGGGTAAATCTTGCTGTTAGTGCTGACTCTGGCTGCACAGACTCCCGACGGCGTAACTAGGTGACCTCCAGCAGTACGAATTTTGGGGCCTGCCCAGGCTGTCCTAACTTTCTTCAATTTTGCGGCGAACGTCCCACTGATGACGGAAAAGTCGGCTCCAGAGCTCTGACGATGTGGCCATCGATGAGGACGTCGAGGTCACTAGTTGATCGTCTTGCGTTGCAGTTGGGCTGCGGCGTCGGATCGCGGGTACGACGATTGACGCTTTGACGCTACGCGGTCATGTGTTCTGCTCGGCGCTAAGTATCGACGTCGGTGCAGCGTTCGGGAACCAGCATAATCTTGAGGCTTCGTCGCGTCGTCGTCGTCGTTGGTGGCGGCGGAAAAGAAGGATCTTCGGCAGTTCGTCGTACAACAACCGCACCTCTATCAGTTGCTGTCCTTAGTTCCCCTGATACGGGCTATGTGACCGGCCCCGGTTTTGGCCGCTCTACTACTGATCGTGTGGTGACATGTGGAGGCCGGGTGAGAGTGAACGAGATGATCCCCGGGTTGCCCTCTCCGCTCCATCGAGATAGTCAGCGATGTCACGTGGTCTTTCATCCCACGGTGGACGCGGCGCGTCGATGGCGAAACCAGGTAGTCCCATATCGCGGTGCTGGCAGCGGCGGTACGTGTGATCAGCCTCACTGCAGTGATAGCACAGTGGGCGGTGATGAGAGGGCATGCCGGACGTTAGTCTTCCTTGAGGCTGTAGTGCTGGTCTGCTGGTGGGCAGTATGGCGTCGGCAGTAGTGGCGGTGGTGCCTGGCGGAAGAACTGCGATGGGGCAGTGCCCTGACGAGGGCGTGGAGGAGCGTTGCAGCGCACTACAGTGGTGTAGCTGATTGCTTCCGGGTGAGGCTGCGGTGTTTCTGAGATTCCAAGAGGCTGCCTAACTTGTTCGCGGACAATGCCGGCGTTTGAATGAGCTTGAGGCTGCGTCAAAGGCAACCGCTTCTGCAGCTCCTCCGGCACGATCGCTCGAATCGTCTCGCGCACGTCGTCTGTACTGAAGGAATCAGCGTAATTGAATGAGGCGAAGTGGTTTTACTGAATAGTGCGCATCTCAAGTGCCTTTTCCATAGTCGTGGCCTTGGTAACAATTCCCTGACAGTCTCGAGCGAGTTCCGCAAAAGTCCCGCAAATAGCTCTTGCTTGATCCCCCGCATGAGAAACGGCAGCTTTCTTTCCTCAGCAGTAGTGGAGTCGGCGTGTCGAAAGAGCCGGGTCATCTCTGACGAAGATGGTTACGCTTTCAATAGAGAGTTGCACCCTTATCTCCAGAAATGTGGTGGGCCTTTCCTTGCGAACGACGTACGTGAACGTGCTTAGAAACGTCATCCGAAAGAGTTGCCAGGCTCGTAGCGTGGATTCGTGGTTTTTGAACTACCTCTTTGCAGCATCTTCCAAATAGAAGTAGACGCGGTGTAATTTTTCTTCGGGGTCTCAGCTGTTCAAGGGGGCAACTGGGTCGTATATTGCGATCCAGCTTTCCGGGTCCTCGCCTGATGATTCATGGAACGTTAGAGAACGACTGCAGTGCGCTGCACGAATGCGGTCATCGTCGCTGCTGTTTATTGTGGGATCTGGGGCTGCCTGGCTATTTAAAGAAGGGGTTTGTACTTTTCTTGCACTCCCCTCCGCGTGTGGCTTGTTCGCTGCTCAGGGTTGGCTTCAGTGTCTTCGTTGCCGCTTGGGCTGGGTTCGCGGCTTGAAGGGGGCGTCCGGAACATCAGAGAAGTAGCACTTCCACCAGATGTCACGGGTCGTGCCTTTATTGATCAAGCAGACAGTACGTTGAAGAGTAAACTGTTTATTTTGGTGAACCTGTGCTCGGTAAACGAAAAGTCAGATCACAGTAGGAAAATCGCACTGATAGCGATGAATGCAGCGTTGGCCATCGATAAACTGACAACCGGCGAAGCGCTTAAGCATTTGGAACCTAAGTTTGACTTAAAGTTTTTCTGATTCGTTTCATTTGTGTGTACCCTTGTAGCATACCGACTGTTCCTGCTGTGTAGTTCAGCTACAAATTGTCTGGTTTGCCAAACTAAACAGAGGCTATCTTTTGCGAACCTAGCAGTTGGCTTCGTTATTGGTCAGTTATACGACCATTTGTTATCAAGGCGTGATGTAAGTTTCGTTACACTTACAAAATATGAGGAAATGCTGAAAGAGCAGTGAAACTGTGTTACTCTTCCCAGAGTTCTAAAACTTCGTTAGAGAGTAGGGCAGAGTTGGCCACGGAACTTACTCTTTCTTCGAAGGTAGAGTAAAAGAAACTGCGAACGCTCTGCTACTCAGGTGGAGTTCCCAATCTATGCAATTCTAGTGCCGATATGTCGTGACTTGGGTTTGCCACTCCGTCCTGGGTGATGCAGTACAATATAGAGACTGCATATCATTACCGATGCCACAAAGCAGAATAACTATTTCGTAATCGTACGCTTCTGAGCGTTGACACCCCAAATATAAGTTTAATAAGTCAAGTTATTAGAATAACGTTTAGTGATAACAAAAGCAGTGTTTTATGACCATTAACGTCACGTTTCCGAAGCGCCAATTGAAACACCTTTAAGTCTAAAAGGGCGTCAACTTCTAACGCGTCACCAAAAGTTAGTTTATGACCCAAGCAAAATACTTGTATAGAGTAAGGTAGAGGCTTGACACATATAGTGAAAAAGAAGTGAGCTAACACAACATTTATGAGCGGGGTTCAAACTCACCACCTACGTATAACCAGGTGGGTACTCTGTCAGTACACCACGTCGCCCTATGATCCCCGCGTGGTAAAAAAAAACTGCTAAAAATAAAAACGTCGTTCCACTTCGTGGATCAGATTTTGAAAACATACGCAATTTTTGTTTGTAAATCAACCATGGGTTTTCCTAATACGAGAACTACTCGCGTCCATGCATGATATGCTGGTAACATCAAGAAGCCAAGTTTCTTTTGGACTGAACAACATAGAAAAGAAAACATACAAAAATTTCCGAGAGCCTGCGGCAGATATCCAGCTTAACTGCCGAGTGCAATAGCCATCTCTCGCTTTTTCTGCTGGTTGACGTGGGCAGAAGTTATATATTGACTGTCTTCTGGGTAAGCGCGCACTATAGTTATTTAAACAAGGTGTATTTCTTTGCTCAAGCCACGACATGATGGAGTGCAGCAGCTCTGTCAGAGTGTACTGATTTGCATTTGTGAACTGTAAACTGAAACTACATAGTTTATTGCGAAAAATTCAGCAGATCCCACGTACCACGGGAATCTACGTTATTCGAAGCATGTGGAGGGAAGGTGACCATGTGGCAATTTTTTAGGGGCGAAGCTCCTTTTAGCGGCACCCGTTCGTCCCCCGTAGTATGTAACAAGTATAACATTTTGACCTCCAAGGTAGTGCCGGTGAGAGACTTCTTCTGTGCGTTGTTGAACAATAAAAAATGGTGCTCAATGTACATGTTAATGGCTGCTAATGGGGAATGAGAGACAGGAGCATTCGGCATATAGTTAACGCACAGGCTGCGATCACCATTAGCAGCCATTGGTGTGTACATTGAGCACTATCTGACAAGAAAGGGTTGCTACGTTATACTCGCTGGGTGCAACCTCCTTAGCTTTAGAAAGGTTTAGCGAGCGTTGAGCCGCAGTGCCATGAATACAATGAACTTGTATATACCATGAATGAACTCGAGGTGGTTAAAAATGGGAAGTAGATACGAAGCGCAAGCCGTAAGAAAGTAAAAGCTGAATTTTCCGCCTCTCATTTCCAATTAGCAGCCATTGGCATGTACATTGAGCACTATCTGACTGAAAAAGTTTGCTACGTCATACTCGCTGGGCGTAACCTCCTTGGTTTTCGAAAGGTTTAGCGAGCGTTTGGCCGCAGAGCCATGATTACAGTGAACTAGTATATACCATGAACTCGAGGTGGTTAAAGGTGGGAAGTGGACCCGAAGCGCAAGCCGTAAGAAAGTGTGTGTGTGCCACCTCTCGTTTAGTCCTTGGAATGTCCGCTGGATGGCAGTGCTTCTATATGGGGAATATATGATGAAAATATGCGAGATGGTGGTACTTGGAGTGTTGAATAGATGGACGAACGGACACATAGACAGATGCATGGATGGACGCATGAACGGACGCAGGGGCGGCTGCATGGACGAACGCAGAAATGGACGCACGAACAGACGCACGCACGGACCGGCTGATGGACGCATGGACGGTCACACTGACGGACGCATGGACGGACGGAAGCAAGAACGAATGAAATGACGAATTCTTCGCCCCACTCTCCATCATTCACTCCGTGGATATGCTGCCATTTTTATTTATTGAGTGACACATTATGAAATGACACCCAATATATATACAGATGTTGCACGCACAGACAATTATTGAAAAGTTGCAGATATTTAATAACCAGTTGTTTTCACTTGTGCAACGATGCCAACTAGAACATGCGTATTAGCAACACGGGAAGCTGATATGAAGCGCTGATGCTCGCGAGGATACTGGCCCTGGACATTCCTACATAAATCAACTTCAGCGCATAACAACTAACTACAATTGACTTTAACTTGATGTGACGGCAGTATCAAAAGGGTACATATGTAATGTTCATAAAATCGGGTAGGTAGCACGTCAGCCACTATTGACGTGTCCCGAAGATTAGCGTCTATTTGAAAAGTAGTTCCGTGACCTAGTGTAGCTTCGTGGTAAAATGCTTTGTTGCCACGCAGAATACTTGGGTTTGGTTCCAGCTTGGACTCTGACATTTATTCGTTGCAATAATCAGGCTGACGCTATAAGGATATCGGGTATTTCTTAACGCTCGCGCGTTAAAATTGCCCATGTGTGTTCTCGTCGTTCCTGGGTAGATACAAAGTATCAATCACCTGTGGCCCTACCCGCATACCAGTGGCACATACCCGGCCCTTTGTATGTGCCACTGCGTGGCCGGAAATATTTGACGACGTACGTGACGGGATTGTGACATTATTCATGCCTTTACCAGCGCGTCATATTTGTCAAGCCATCTTACCTTCCAACGCTAATTTTGGTTCACACCAAGCTAAGGTTATGACCACGAGAGCACCCAAACGTAAGCAGCTAGATAGATAGATAGATAGATAGATAGATAGATAGACAGATAGATAGATAGATAGATAGATAGATAGATAGATAGATAGATAGATAGATAGATAGTTAGATAGATAGATAGATAGATAGATAGATAGATAGATAGATAGATAGATAGATAGATAGATAGATAGATAGATAGATAGATAGATAGAGAGATAGATAGATGCGCTCAGAGTCGATGAAGTTCACTAAGAAATGCTTCGCATTTAAAAACCAAATTGCTTATTGTGTTACTTCATCAGAGCTGTTGCGACCGGCCTTTCCAGGCACCAGAGATCCGGGACCAAAATATCGAAGCAGGAGGAGGATGACCTTGACAGAGGATTTATTTACATTCAGTACATGGCGAACTCTCCCCAAATGAGCCGGGTTGCCTATTTTAAAGGGTAAGTTTTCTCTAGATCTCAAGATCAGGGTACGCTGCAGATTGCATTGTCCTATCACGTGTCGCACACAACTCGAGAGGGTGACGTCCACACCAGCCCAGGTAAAACGTCCACTACTGAGGCGTCGTCACTGCGCTACAATGTGGCACCAACGTGGCTCTTTCTTGCCGTGTGTGTGCCTCTGCGCGAGGAGTCCGAAGCTACCGACAGCACACATCAAAATGTCCCCAGCGCTCAAGCTCCAAAGGGTCCCCTAAACTGCGCGCTCCATTAGCTAGGCGATTTGCGGCTGCCGAAGCTCCTCGCTGGTCCACCCAGGCGTCGGTCACAACAGCTCGTCCGCCGGCGGGAGACTCTACTTGAGAGTGACTAGCAATACAAGCTGCGCTAAGCGTCGTTGTTTGGTGGCGTCCTCCAGGCTACTGCCAATGACGCCCAGCCAGGAACTCTCCTGCTTGTTCCTCGTTGCTTTCGTTCTGGGAAATGCATTCATACACACTACTACAGGCACGGGAAAATGCCCCGCCCAAACTGAGGCGCACAGAGTCCGAAAAAGTGTCTAAGACAACTTTTAATAAACCATATAGCCAAGCGCAAAACAGATATCGGAATGTTTCTCTGGGTTTTCGTTGAACCTCGCAGTCTCTATTTTAGAATAATCGTCCAACTAAACTCCTTTCAAGAAAATTAACTGTCAGATGATGCGCTCTGCATGGCTTACCTGTGTTCCAGCGATCGTATTACACTGCAACCTACCAGGCCTCATACTCATAAAATAAAGTCTTTTGCGTCACGCTAATTTTTAGTCCCAAAATTTTGTGCCGCCAAAGCTAGTCATTAACTTTCTTTGAGCAGACAAAAAAATAACTGTCGTGCTGCACCTGCATTGAGGCCGTCCACATTACACTTCTGCAATCGCAAGTTATACTGTTCCTGTGTGTATACACAGGAACAGGAACTAATAACTTCTTCTCGCGGTTACCACTCTTCTAAAACATCACATAAACTAACTAACTGGTTTTCGTTACGTCCACATCGAACACATGCGAACATAACAATATTTAACAAAAAAACTTCGCATGAACCCTGAAAAAAGTCGCAAGAAGTATTCTTGCTTTTCCGCACTCACTCGTAATGGCAATTTGACGTCACTCTTGTTTACCTAATAGTGTCTTGCCTTATGCGCCCTCATACGCGTCTTGTTATGCAAGCGCACAACGGTTACAGGGAAATCAAAGCAAACACTTAGGAAATAAAGGAAATCTAAGATTAGTTACTTAAACACTATCTAGCAGCAGAGATATTTGCAAAACATATTCCAAAACACAAAACCAACTTGAATCGTCCAATTGGAACTTCAAAGCAAAATACAAAAAAGTGGGGGACTCTAAACGCCTTTGCGAAATCCGGCGCCTTGTGCGCTCTTCCACCGCTAAATGCATACTTATTATGATTTGTTACACACACGCACACGCATGCACACACACGCATGCACACAGTAGATTGTACCAGCGCGTACGTGCGAATGGTACATACAGGTTTTTGATTTAAAGCAAGAGTCGCATGATCTCCAAGACACATGCTGTGCGCTCGCCATCTTGGAGGCCACAAAGAGTCTCACAATGCCTCACAGATAGAGGATCATTACCTAGCGTTTGCTGTTTGCTTGATTAACGCCGCTGAAAAGGCATGATATGTTTTCCGCTAGATGGACATATCTGCTCATATTGTATCTGTGTAAAAGTTTAAATGTGTTTTTAGTGGTGATGGCTGCACTATCTCGGCCTTCTCCGACGTAGTTTGAAGCCTCCCAAATGCGCTACAAATCGCCGAATGGGCTTGTTTTCGTCGTAACACCTGTCGAACGAAATACCTTAAAGGGTCCCTGAAACACTTTTTCAGGTAACCAGGGAATTAATTCAATAGAATAGATTATTACCTCCCGAATTCAACGCAAAAGAAATGTTAGAAATCATTCCAGTGCGAGTGGAGTACGAGGGTTTGTCGCATGCTGTAATTGCATTATCTTTTCTCTCGTCACGATGAAAGCACTGGAAGCTAAGCAGGGAATTGTGGCAGAGGCAAAGCGACTATGTTACCCACGCTTTGTGATCGTAAGTACCTTTTCTTTAATGCGCGGTCTCTTCAGTGTGATTGCGCGCGTACCCGTGGGCAAGTATCGGCCTCCCACAGTGATCTCTGTAACTTGCTTTTTCGCTCACAACTGATGGGACCAACGCTGACGGCGAGATTTCTGCGACGCGAGCTCTCTAACACTATCGCGTTAAAAACAAATTCGCCAGAAAACATCTACGCAACTTTTTCAGCTCACTCAATTTTGAGAAGAACGCGCGGTGGTAGCGTCATGAGGGTCTTTCTTGGTGAACGGGAGATGCGACAATGGCAAAATTTATTTGCTTCTCCTCGGAACCACACCAAGCTCCTCGCTGGCGACCTGTGTTCGCGCCTTAGCTCAGCTAATTTTTTGGGCCACGACCTTGCATTCCTGCATCTAATCAAACATGCTCTGGATAGAACGAAAGAAGGCTGACTGTCTTTTTTTCCTTTTGCATATTTGCCTAATGTGCGTTTGTTCTGTTTTTGTCCAGTGACTAAGACGCATGCGAAACAACTTCGGCGTTCATGACAAAGACCTCTTTCTACTTACTAGACTTAAACGTTTACTGCCTTTCTTCAAGCGGGCGCTCTTTGCAGCCCTCCTGGCTCTACGATGCCGCTTCTGTCTACGCCTCATCTTGAGCTGCTTTTCCGAGTCTGCCATTCGCGCTTCTCACTCTCCAGCACTCACGGTGGTTTTGTTAGCCGTCTGGACGGCGCAGTCTAAATGATTGTCGTACAAATCGTCTTTTCCCTCACTCTCCAGACTGGGGAAGGAGGGAGGCAGCCTAGCTCATCTCGTAACACTGGAGCTGTTTTCTTCCAAAGAACTTAGCTCACATTACAGAAAACTGCTTACAACTGCACTGTACTCACAAATCTTTACTATCGCTTCATCTCCTGTATGAAATTCGGGTCGAAATCATCTTGGACACCGCATGCAGGATCCACCGTTGCGGTACTCTCAGGTGCAGCCCACATGGCTGGAAGCAGTCCTCAACTACTCTACCCTGCACTGCTTTCTGATATTCTGCTGACATTAGGCTGGTGTTCTTGCCAAGCGGATCGAAATCTCTTTTGACTGCGCAGGCAAGACCCAACATCAGGACACCCTAACTTTTTGTCTGTGCCAGGCGGTCTACAATAATCTTAGCTGTTTCACTATGGAATGCTCCTGGCACAGCACCTCGTTGCTTTCACCCTCGCTTTCAGCGACTTGCCTTCTGAGCACAACCTCTTTCGCAGCTGTCAACCTCGCTTCATTCTTGAACCTGCTGCTACCTACAGATGTGCTTGTCTTCACTACGGCTTTTAATTGCACCGCACTCAACTGCTCTTCACACTTCTCATGCACGAGGTCTACAAATTGGCCACCCTACTCTTTTGAATCTAACCTATGGTCTAGTCTTTTGATCTCCTCATTTAATGCTTGCATCATCTTCCTGTGTTATATGCACCCTCTGTAATACTTCTCTCTGTTTTCTTTTCATATCTTTTTGTCTCTTTCTCTCTCTGTTTCTTTTCCAATAAAGACATATTCTCGAAGTGCTCAATATTCACCTTGTTTCTTTTGTTTTCGAGAATCCCTTCATGGAGTTGAGATTCAGGCATGTCACCGTAAAACTCTAGGTCAAGATCTCAACAGAAGTTTAGCAGGTTATCTATTGCCAATATCATCAGGCTCATGGCGACTACTATGCTTTGGCTCAGCTGCGATAACACATAAACTTACCAGTTTCAAATCTGGGTATTGAGAAATTGAAGCCTGGCAAATCCTACAACAGCAACCAAAAGGTTAACGACACAAGCAGTCTCACGTGGCTAATTTACATTTCTACCTGTCTCCTGTTTCTCCTTTACTCTTCTGCTTTTTCGAGCGTCCCAACTTCTCTCGCAACGTACGCTTAAAACTTCCGAAAAACGTACACGTGTTCATACTGAATTATCTAAGCTGTCCTCCTTATTCTACTTGCTCATATAATCATTGAGTGCTGCTCTGAGCTAAAACAACTACAGTGGCTTGGAAGTTGTTGGTTGATTGATATGTGGGACGTAATGTCCCAAAACGACCATATGATTATGAGAGACGCCGTACTAGAGGGCTCCGAACATTTCGGCCACCTGGGGTTCTTTTACGTGCACCCAAATCTGAGCATACGGGCCTAAGTCTCCGCCTCCACCTGAAATGCAGCCGCCGCAGCCGGCATTCGATCCTGTGACCTGCGAGTCGGCAGCCGAGTACCTTAGCCACTAGACCACCGCGGTGGGGCGGCTTGTAGGCTGTTCGTTAAAGCTATTTTTTGATGGGTCTCAGCTAAAAGATTTGATATATTTTATGCACAAAACCAGACACTCACCCTATAGCGTGAGTTCATGCTACGCTGCGTTGGTCTCGCCGCATAAAAGGGCTAGAGCTTTCAGCTGACCTCCGGTCCATGTCGCTCTCCGTCGTTGAGTTTTTCTCAAAGTGGCCATTCAGTTGTTGCGACCGGTTTTTGCAGGCACCGGAGATCCAGGATGAAGATGTCGAGGCTGGTTGAAGGCGAACTTACCAGAGGCTTTATTTACATGCTGTACATAGTGAGCTCTTGTACATGGCAAGCTCTTCCCGAATGAGCCGGGTGGCTCATTTTAAAGGGTACGTTCTCCCGATATTTGCATATTGGAGAATGCGTGCAGATTGCAATGTCCAATCATGTGTCAATCACAACTTGAGAGGGTGACTTTTACATCAATCCAGGTGAAATGTCCACTGTTGATGTTTGGTCTCAGCACTGCAGTGTCGCATCAATGTGGCTATTTCTTGCCGTGTGCGTGCCCCTGTGCGAGGGGCCTCTAGCTTACGAGAGCATACATCAAAAGGGCCACTGCAACCAAGCTCAAAAGGGTTCATAGACCTGTTTGCTCAATTTGTGGGGCGATTTGTGGCTGGCGCCACTGTCTCAGCCAAAGAAGCTGTTTCTTCCATGTAAACATTTGTCATCGTCTCTTAGAACGGCTACGGCATCGGGTGACACGATGCCTCACCTTTTGGCTAGAAAAGACAATACATGGCGGACATAGGCAAGCAGCAATTCGGTGACTTGAATGAGGACCAAAAGAACACCGCTCGCTGGTGAGCCCAGGCGCCGGTCACAACACCGCGCACCGAACAACAAGCCTGTGTTTTCGCGTATGAAGCAGCGAACTGCCAAGAAGCACGTCCGTTGGCTTTCGGAAGCGACTCGACAACGCTGAGCCGCAGGCTGAAAGCGTGTCACATAGATGCTCATCGCTCCTTGAGCAGTCACCGTACGCTGATAACAATGTTTTATTCAAGTTAATCAATGGCAAAGCTCTACTGTAAAGCAATTCTTACTCCTCATTGTCACATACAATTAAACCCGAAGTTGTCCATCATGTGCACGACGGACTCGGCTGGTAATTTAGACCTACATTTGCTGGGAGTGGTACTCGTACGTCTTAGTTCGTCTGATTTCGTGCAGGCGGCTCGCGAAGGTTGAAGTCTAAGCATTCTGCAAGCCTCTCATGGTTGCGTGAAAGAGACTAGGTAAGCGAAATTATAAGGATTGCCAGAGATCCGTTTGAGTTGCAGTTCTGCCAACCGGCATTGTTTTTCTGGCGTACTAATACACACCGTGACATGACAAGTCGGATCGGACGCCGGATCGTAACGTTCGTAGATTAGTTTCTCGACCAGCATTGGTGAAAGATGGTATCAGCTGTGTTTCTCAGTACCTAACTTGGACATAAGCTTGGACATGTGAGTACGCTTGGACATCAGTAACTGCACCGCATTGCGCCGAAATCACAGCCGATAATGAAATAAGTATTGAAAGGGGTTTTGCATATGATGTAGGTTTATATTAAAAAATCGACGTGCCTACAGAACATCTAACGATCACCAGATTCTTACACATGCTCGGTGTATGCTTTCTTTTCGAATTCGCGTAATAAAGATGTGCCCCCACCTGAACTAAATGGGAGCCGGGCATCATACAGACGAAAAATAGCTGGTGTATGTACGGTTCCCTGTAAAGAGGAAGGTGCATGTTCAGTCATCGGGTGGTGCAATGGCCTGCAAATTATGCAACGCTAGATCCGCCGAATACGTACAACATCCTTAACCTCTACGTTCAGTCACGGCTGCTCGATCGAGCGGCAGTGGTTCAGTTTTAGTGTGTTTTGTATGATCATAATGTGTGTGCTGATTTCCACTCTGTATATTTGACGTAATATTTCCAAGTGATTTCTGCGGCATGTTTGCTTTTAAATTGCAAAAACTGCTTGACTTTTTTTTCAAATGTTAGTCCTAGCAGCGGGAGTGATTCTACTCTTGGCGGGAGTTCATGCACTCTAGCCAGACAAGATTGTAAAACCCGCGAGAGAGTAGCGCAACTCCTGCAGAGGGTGTTTGAACTCTATTTCCGAACTGTGAATGTACTTTGGCTAAGTAGTTTGATCACTCTCGTTCAGCATAGTGCCGGCACTCTGTTGGAAGTGTATGCCTTTTCCATGCTACAAAAGTTTGCAGCAGTCATAAAAAAAGAGTGAAACAACGGACAATCCTTTACTCCCGTGAAGAGAATTGCCAGCACTTTCTTGGGGCTGTGCGCGTACATTATGAGTAACTCATTACATGGGCCGGTACTTAACTCCGGCAATGACGAAAGCGCGAGGCGTCTGCGTTTGCCATGGTGTGAGTGAAGAACTCGAGTAACTTTATAAGAGATTCCAGCGTGGCTCATTGGTTTCTACAACTCAGTAATTGAAGACACGAATAGCTTGACACGCCTGGTTATCTGCTACCGTGGCTAAACACATACGCCCCTACCATCGTTCTGCGCCTATCACTGATTCTCACAGAACAGCAGTTAAAGCACTCTTGATTATATTTACTTTTGCCACTCGTTGTACCTTGAGTTTAGGCAGCTCGGCAGCGTTGGCAAACATCTTAAACTACGAAAGGTAGTTAAATACGGGTTAACATTTGTGCTTTTATTTTTAGCACGTAAACAAACAATTTTACGGTAAACACATATGAATGAATTTGGTAGGGTGAGTGCATACGATGTCTCCTGGCCTTAATATATTGATACTTGTATGGAACTGTCGCTCCAGCACAGCTGAAATGGCACCCAAAAGGAGGAAGACGACAAAGCGGTTGTTGTGGCTTGGACTCTCGAGCTTCACCTGTTAGCCTGCATGACTGTGCGCTCTTTAAGCCTTTAGCAAGAATCGCCGTCGGTGAATAAATCTTCCCCGTAACATCTTTTGGTGGAGGTGCGACGAGTTGGCCTCTGCAAGAAACTACTATTGCGATACGCTGGGCCCTACCGCGTCCTTCGTCAGGTCACGCCTGTGACCTACGAGATCGCCGCTGCAACAAACTCATCGGCTGCTATACCCAGCACGGAAGTAGTCCACGTTTCTCATCTCAAGTCCTACAACGCGGACTTGTTCATTTAACAGGCACCGACACGGTGCCTTAGCGGCCGGGGTGATGATACGTGTATGAAACTGTCGCTCCGACACAGCTGAAATTGCACCCAAACAGAGGAAGAAGACAACATGGTTGCTGTGGTTTGGACTCTCGAGCTTCCCCTGTTGGCCTTTATGAGTGTGCGCTCTTTAAGTCGTCAGCAAAACCCGCTGTCGGTGAATAAATCTTCCCAATAAATATATTATCGTAGCGCAAGACAAAAAACAAGAAAACATTTGTTTGACAGACCAGCATGGTAGAGCTCCGATGTGTTACAGAAGATAGGATATTGGCTCTACGCGACAGATTTTAAAACATTGGTGATGTTGTAGCTTGTTGCTTGTTTATTTCCAGTGTTAAGCAGTACGGTGTGCTTTATTATGCTTCCAACAGGCAGTTCGTGCCTGTTGGAACCTTGTTACTTTTATTGACGATGACCAGACGTAGTACTCATGAAAACACAAAGCTATTTTGAATAGAGCGACGGTCAATAAAGTAAATTTCTTTAGGCAATAACATCTGCCAAGAACACTTATCTTATTTTGTACTTCACGTATATGGGCAGTATCACGGCTGCACGAGCACGGACGTGGGCCCCCGAAGACGTTTCTCTTGTTGCCAAAGCAAACACACAAAGAAGCTTAAAAGTTGCATCTCTGCGATGGTGTTTCCGCTATCGAAAGGGCTGCGATAAACGCCTTGCCAACTGACTTTCACGGATCCTTTAGAAAATAAGAATTCAGTTCTAAGCGAGGTATGACATTTCGAGGAATCTATTTATTATGTAGTGGTATTACTCGTAATACTTGAACTGTGCGGTATTTTTTACCGCTAGCGGACACTAATGCCAAGTACGCAGTAGGCCATATACACTTACTACTAAAGTGCTGTCTGTCTGCCGCTTGTACTCGGCATACCCATAGGTGAACGTAAAAAAATGCACAGCCTCGTACATTTTCTACATTTCCCTCTTGAATATTTCACAGTAAAGCGTTGTTTGATGTGTTGCTATAAGTTCTGCACTTGATATCTTTACTCCATTTCTGTTTTTTCACTTAGCCATTAGTTGTGCGGCCACGAGCACCCAGCTCTTGTCGAGAGTAGAGCCAGCGCCAAGCCCGCATAGATGGCATTCAGGCCAAAGAACTCATCCTCCAAATTGGCTAAGAAACACTGCATGCATCGCAGCACTACCGTGTTGCGAAACATTCACTAGGATGCAGTGCTTTTCACTGTCGTAGAAGTTCCATTCCAGCTGTAAATGCATCTGAAGATAGGCGATGGGAAATGCACCACAACAATAAATTGCAATGATCTTTCGTGCCTTGCCCCAAAAGCCTCAACATTCTTACGTAGAGGTGTCGTAGCGTAGTGCTTTAGTAATATATTGCTGTGTTGGGACTCATCACGATCGCTGAAATCTAAGGAAGCTTGCGTGCGCCGAACTTGCCACTGCCACAGGCGACTACAACACTGAAACGTGCTCCATAACTGCTTCGTGTCACAGAAAAAGCTATATATGCTTCGCGGCAACGGAAGCACGATCATAAACAGGGTGTATAACGCAAACGATGCAGTCGTAAATTGAGCGTTGGAGATGCGCGCCGAAGAAGCCAAACGACCGAGAGGTGCGGGCTGGTGAACGTCGCTCGAGGTGGCGCGAATCGATAACGACTAATGGAGAGTTGCGATAACGTCACGCAACTCTGGCGTACTTCAAAAGGGCTATTCATGCTATAACAATAGATGATAAGGTTCTGGTTCACATCGCTTTATGCTCTTCGCGACTCACTGTCAAAGAATGCAGACCTTCCTCGCCTTCAATCTCATAGACGATAAGGTTTTGAAAATAAACTCTCGGTAAGGTGGCTTTAAACAGGCGCGCCTGATTTGTGCAAGGTTCTTTTTTTGATAGTATTATTTTGTCAAAAACCACTTTATTGCATACACGAAAGAACATGCCGACTGCATTTGTCACAGATGTCTGCAAGCTCATATTGTTAAGCCTCTTTTCATCCAAACTGTAGGCCTATATAACCATAGCCCAATATCTGTTTTACCTATATTCTCGAAAACCAAGAAAAGCAATAAACTGCAGGCCTACTCACTTGTTTCAGTAAGATAACACTATTGTAAAAAATTAACGTGGTTTCAAAAAGAAAAATAAATTCACGGATATTGAAAGACTTAAGAATAAAGGTAATTAGTTTACAATATAAAAATTGTTCACGGTAGGGATTTTTCTCTACTTTAAAAAATGCATTTCATTCCTTTAAGCATAAAATTTTACCTACGGTGTTAAAGATATCATTATGGATACTGTAAGAAGTAAGTTTAAAACTATGTGCAATACGCCAACAATGGCATTCCGAAATCTGAACTCAGTAAAATAAATGCGGCATGCTACAAGGGTAAATCATTGGCCCACACTTGCTTATTATGTACATAAACGATATAATAAACACACCCCTAAAAGCTGACAATATTTTGTACGCCGGCGACACGAATCTAGTCTTTTCTGAACCAGATATTGACGACGTTAAGTTGAAAGCAAATCTATGGTTGCAAAACCTATCGACGTGGCTCAGGGCCAAAAGGCTAAATCTAAATGCTAAAACTAACAACATTTATTGTTTTAGACCTTGTAACAAAACATACAATAATAAAAATAATATTATCTTTCAGCAACAGCCTATGGGACGCATTACGTCTCTTAAACTTCTCGGAGAATTTTTTCACGAATATTTAAATTCGTCTGTGCATATAAATTACTTACTAAAACATCTCTCGAGCAGTGGACATACTATGGAGGTTCCGCCACTTATTACCACTATGGTAAAAAATACAGATTTATTACGCAACTATACATTATCACCTTCACTTATTGCCTTCTGATAAAGAGAAGGACGACAAAAACTATCCTCAGCTATATAGATCTATTACAAAAACAAGTTGTGTGTTATATTTAGCTCCCATCTTTTTGTTTCGCACACAGCCCCTTTTTCTCAAAAACAGACTGCTAGCCAATATTGATACGCTTTATAAAATTAGAAATGGTCATAAAACGTGAAGTTCACCAATGTTACGCAGCATGTTACCCACACGTGGAATGAAGCGCCGAGAAGTTTATTTATTTTATTTATTTATTTATTGTACCCTCAGGGCATACAGCATTATAGAGGGGAGTGGGTTTAGAAGACAAAAAATACAATTGAAAAGTGAAAAACAAATCACATTCAGTACATGCGTACAACACTCGAGAACAACGTGTAAATGACAACGCTTACACAATATCTTAAAAAAACACACAGGAAGTACCGCGACAAATCAAACAAGGAATCAAAAAATCAAACAAGGAAGCACCGCGACAAAAAATTACCATAATGACGATCTAACACACAAAGAAAGTACTGGGAAAAAAATACAACATGGCACAACGTATCTGCGATACACAAATGAACGGCAACCGAACAGCAGCAAACAAAGCCAGGGAAAAAAATGCGTTGAGCACATCAATGCATAAAATTTTCGAGTGCCGCCCGAATGCGTTTATGATTAGTAATCGTGACTAGTGACGCAGGCAGGTTGTTCCAATCATGGCATGTTTTGGGTAAAAAAGAATTGGAGTATGTTACGGTGTTTTGGCGCGGAATATGAACCTTGTAATGATGGTCGAGGCGTTCAGATAGAGAAAAAGGAGGGTTTAGTCAACGTGATTTAAGTATGGGGTTATGGTGATACGCTTTATGCAGCACACAAAGGCGAGCAAGTTTCCGGCGAGTAGCAAGAGTAGCAAGGTCAAGGCTGGATTTCATGTTTCATTTCACGCACCTAACGTCCTCTTTTTTATCACGTGATAATGTTGCTTGTAACATTCAGGACGATATGGCAATGTCCAGGATCACACTTTCAACATCATGGCAATGTTTTCGCAACTTAGCAGCAACGTATAGTCAATATACGAGCAACGTGATGTCAACTTACCAGCAACGTGATGGAAGGATACCAGTAACAAGACGTCAACATTGCTGTGTGACGTGTTGACTTGCATGGAACGTGCGTAGAAAGTAAACATTACTGTGTGTGCGTTATTATTAAAAGGCATGTTGACTTGATACGGGAGCCACTCCGAAGCTTCTGGCTAAGAAAAAAACTCTGGTATAGGGTGAAAAATTGCATTAATAATGTCCCCGCACTAAAACTGTTTCCTAACAGCTCTTTATCAACGCACTCGTACATGCATAAACAAGTGGTGTTGGAACAGCCAAGCTACAAAATTGTCAAAACACACTTGTGCATGTCAATAAGACCGAAAATACTTTTCAAATCCCAAAGCATCTAAAGTATGTTATATACATACTGCATTTTTAGTGCATTAAAAAGTGTAGTTTTGCACTGTGTAAGCAATGACTACAATGAGTGAATATGTGTTGAGGGTGCAGCATTTTTATGTGCAGAATTACAGCAACCACGAGGACAGGCAGTCACTCAGCTTAGGCAGGAAAGAACAAGCCGAGGTGCCTCAATGCCACATGACAGAAAAATACAAGACTGCTTTTCTGCTTTTTAACATAACATACAATTTTAACATAAATTCTGCTTTTTAACATACCAGAACCTTTGCCTGAAAGCCTCGGGTGACAACTTATAATGTCTCAAGAGCACTTCTTTAACCTCGTCATAGCTCTCAAACGCTTCCCTCGACAAGCACGTTATCACGCCGGACTTTTCGCCGGGAAGAAGAGCTAACAGGTTGTGCGCCCAAAGGGACCGCCCCAAAGCATTTCGCTCACAGACGTGTTCAAACTTGACGAGATACTTCGCCATGTCCTCGCCTACTACGAACGGTGGGAGTTGGTCCCTAATTTTATAACCGCGGACTTGAACTGTCATAGAAGCTACGCTGGGCGCCTGCGAACACTGTAGGATTGCCAATTCTATTCGATTCAACTCGAGGCGCTCCTGTCTCTCGGCCTCCTCACGGCGTGCTCTCCTTTCAGCTTCTTCAAGTTCGCGAACTTCTCGTCTTTCAGCCTCCTCGCAGCGTGCTTCGATATCCGCGTAGGCCTCATCGACTTCCTGAGTCGTCACTCCTGCATCCCTCATGATCTCAAGGATCGCTTGCTTTCGTTTCGCACGGCCCAAATTAAGGCCTTGTTCCTCACAACTTTCCATGAGTTCCTTCACTTTAAGGTTCTTCTTCGTTCACACTAGCCTCTTGCGATTTGTTCCTATTAAGAATTTACTTGCCGTACCAACTATACGTCTACTAGCAAGACGCGCAAGCAAATTGTAACACTCCCGTGTATACACCCTCCGCATTAATTTTGGTTTCAAAGCGCTTCAACTTAGCTTGAAACGATCAAAGCTCACTCTAATGCTTCACACAGCCCTTCTATAAACTTCTATATCCTATGCTAGAGTAGTCTGGTGAACTGAGGAGAAAACATCGGACACTCACCGCATCGATGTCGCTGACGCCGGCCGATCCCACAGTTGCCAACCACTGTTACCAAAGCGAGATGCCAACATGGTCCCGAGGGCGCCACTGCTCCGAACTCCGCCGACACGGTAACCAGCCGTTTGGTAGCGTAGATTTCTCAGCTCGCAACTGCTTCTGCGCAGAGCTGATAGACGAGCGGACCAGACGACGGCGAGTTAAGGCAAGCTTTATGTACAGCATCGAAATGTAGGCGTTGCAAATTCGGCACTGGAACGACAGTTAAGGGACTGGAAGAGCCAATATGTCTTCTTTTGCACGCTGTTACGAAGTGCACTGCCGACGGGGTTACGATGGGCGCCACAAAACTCGCCGCTGTCAAGGCCCCCGGCCGCGCCAACAGCGAAGGGGCTCAAAATGACAAGAGGCTTCTCTGACACATAGGTATACTACCGGCGACGCGCCGCTGGGCTTTTTAAGGCACCGTGTGGATCCTTTGAGTCACCAAACGTCCAACCAGAAGCGCCACTGGCCCTTATTTCAGAATCTTGTAATGGGGACCCGCCGCGGTACATGGTTGCACCCAAGGACGAGGGATGTTGCCACGCATTGCATAAGACTCGCCAGACTGGAAGGCGCCGATTGCTTCATCGGGCTCGTGGGCTGAGGGAGCTCGCTGTGCATTGCGTGACAAACCGGCGGCGCCGCTTGATGACGTCGTTGAGTTGATTGCGTCAGGCAGGCTCGAGTACTGGCCTTGACACAAATTGCCTTTGCAGTGAAAGTTCAGTGTGGACTCGCAGGCGTAACGCTATTGAAAATATATCTAGGACAATCATCAGAAAAACAATTGGTCCTAAAACAGACTTGGGTACACGCGTAGTGGTTTTGAAGTACAGTTTTAAATTTTTACAACCTGTTGACTCATTGATAAATAAGCTCCTATTGAGTTTCAAACTTCTTTGCTTATACCCAATATTTCAAGCTTAAAAAGGAGCTCACGGTGGAGCATCCTATCGAAAGTTTTCCTAAAATGCACACAAACTACATCAGTCTGCATGTGGGCATCGACGTTTTTATAGAAATCGTGGAGCGTTTCTGCCAATTTTGTGACTGTTGGAAGACCGTGCCGAAACCCCTGTTGGTCAGAACATTGTAACTGGTTAGACTCAAGAAAACTAAGAACGTATTTTGCAATTACGTGTTATAGAAATTTACAGAAAACGGATGTCGAGGAAACGGGTTGGTAAGTGTTTACTAATGCACGGTTACCATTTTTGAAATTTGATGTTACAATCGCATTGCGCCAGTCTTGTGGGAGTGATCGCGTCTTAACCGAGGTTTTTTTCTAATTCCCAAGGCTTCTTTCATCTTGATTTTTATAGCAGCCACCTCCGTCACTCTATCTTGCCTTTTCCGGAATCCTTTCATGAATTTGCTGTTTCATGTGGATAATGCTGCGTGGCTGCGCGTTATCCAAGGATTTCGTTTACGCATTTTCTTAATGCGAGTAGGAACATAGCGATCAACGCAAGTCACGACATGGCTATCAAATCTCTGCCACAAATGTTTTACAGTTTTGAAGCCAGACGCTCGCTCGACGTCATACAGCTCTTGTTCTAAAAATCTAAGATGGAAGTGTCATCAGCTATTTTAAAGTCTTTTAGTTTTACCGGAAGAAACGGTCTTCTTAAACGGCATGCACTTGTCTTGACGACCAAGAACAACAGCTTGTGATCGGATATGCCATTGAAGTGTCTAGAACGTAGTCTGTTATATATTGTGACAAGAAAGCAAGGTCTAATAATGACTTCGACGAACTTGTAACCCTAGTTGGCTCACGCACAATTTGTTCCAGGCCATGGCAGAAATTATTTTTCTAGAAGTCTTTCAGAACTTATTGTTTCATTCTCACCAGGCATAATATTGTGCCAGTCAATAGGCATAAAATTTTATGTGGCAAGTTGAAGTCTCCGGCCATTGTCAAGGTCTTGTTCTTGTTAACATTATCACTCAAAAAGTATCTAGAAAGTGAGGCATAGACGCAGGGGGTCTATATACTGAATAACAAGTGTACACTATAGCGTTGAAAGTAATTTCACACCACACAGTTGCACAAACATGACATTCCATTATGGCAGCTGGTATGGAACTTCTAACAATGATAGCAGCACCACCGCATCGCGTGTCTCTGTCCCGTCTGAAAAGCTTATACCCTGGAGGAACTATGCAGTCACTGCGTATTTCATCACGCAACCGCGTTTCTATCAGTAATACAACGTGAGGACTATGTGCCATGTAGATATATTGTTTGAGTGAGTCTGGGTGAGTTGGGTGTACTGGCCTATTGTCATCGGCCATTTATTTGAATGAAATAATTGGTACTAAATGCCATCTGTAATTCAACCGTGATCACTCAATAACTATCATTTTTATGGAAAACGTTTCCAGTGCGAAGAATGAACAACGCGCAGAATAAGTGAAGAACCGAACCGGTGATCTCCGATTAACGCGTCCAATGCCGTACAAATTCAGCTACGGGGACCTTGAGTCCCTCATACACTTTATGAGGTATATGCATATAAATACAGTTTAGCGAAGTCACTGGGACCGGAAAATTAGTCCATTATCTCGTGAATTTTGTACAAAGAAAAATGGAGTTACTTTTCTTTACAAATCAAATGTTGTATTGGAGACACTCATAGATCTTTCCACGTTCCTGTATTTTACATGAAGTGTCACTAAGCAGATTAGCCATATTGTGGAACTGACCCAGTACTTGGAGAAAAATTCAAAGTAAGTCTTTCCACACCGTTCCGGCTTTTAGTTTTATGAAAAAAAAACAAACGAGGAGGGCTTCGCAGCGTCTGCAGTACCTTTCCAACGCTGGTAGCATGTTACCAATCATTTTAGACATCTTAAGCTTGGCAGAACCTCTTTTCTATAATTCTTTTTTATCCGGTATGCTTCACTTAGGCGTATTTTGCGGCAATGTTTGAATATTTCAAGTTCATAAAACCACTAAGCCTATGAACAGCTCTGGGGAGCATCTGGTTTTGTTCCCCAAATCAGAAAATTCATAAACTCATTTATCGTGAAATTGCCTTTCAGCTCCATGTGCGTTAAACCCGGAGTGTTACTCAGCGCTGCTAATAACCTTATCGGAAGTGTGGAGCATTTTTGTCTGCTTCCTGGCGTCACGTGTGAGGTTATCTGACTACGATATGGCAAATGATTAATACTGAATCGCATGCTACCTGAAGGTATCAAGTCTGCCAGAACGATAGTTTCGCTACAAATAAAGTAACTAAGGCGAAGATATGGTTTGTTTTCTGTGCTAGACACATTTTTATTGAGAACTGGGCAAATGAGTTTCGTTGTCGTGATAAACCAGTCAGTAGCCGTTAAAGAAGTCAAACTGAAATTTGAAATTTTTCGTTCAGCCAATTTTTGAGGCAGCTAGCTGGAACAGTTTGAATACTGAAGTGTGAGGTTTTTTTAGAGTGAGCTTGAGAAAGAAAGAGAACAAAAGACCGGGCATACACGAAATAACTGAGAGAAATGCGGCAAATTTTCTTGTTATGATCAGCAAATATTAGCACCAAAATGTTCGCCTACTTTCGATAACAATTGCATCTGTCCTCTAACGTGAGTGCCGACGTCAAGTCATATGATAGGACACTCATTGGGCGGCAGGGTAGTCAATGTGCCTTGTAGGCCCACGATCGATCCCGTAGCAAAGTGAAGGGGGTTTCAGTGTTTTCCTCCCAAATGGTTGGTTCCTTAAACCAGCATGCTGTTCTCAAATAAGTGTACACCTCGAATAGCAGTGTTTTGTATAACGTCGGTCCCAAAATGAGTGAAATCTGCAACAGTGCTTTCACAAAATTTTCTCCAGTGGTTACTCGATTGGTTTACGCTTTCGCTTCGGTGGCAAAGCAGCTGTAAGGTTCAACAAGGTTAAGAAATGTTATAGACGGATAGTATAAAAACTCAGCAAACAAAAGGTATTTCAAAGAAATTGGAACTCAGAGAGTTAACGTAGAACTACAAGCAATGTTTCTTTTTATTACAGAGCCTAACCAGTTTCTTAAATGCATTGCTAGGATAGGCTTCATTTGTACGGCAGTAATTCTTGACAAACAATTTCGCCGAGGACACAGCTTTCCTTAGAACACCGTCGCGAATCCCTTTACGACGCGGTTCTGTTCATGCGATATACTCGTATGTGATACCGAAGTGCGTGCATGCTAACTATGGCGCTAAACAGACATTCTGCAAAAAAGGAAACGATTACCACTCTCGGAATGCAGACTTGTGGAGCCGTATTACACCGTGCCAGCTTGAGTGTTATGAGGCGTCTTAAACACAAGGCATGTACTCCCGTAATATCTATTGAATGTTGCATTACGATGCCGTACCCTGACAGACCGTTTCTTGCCAGCTTTCTTTCCTTGTTCACACAGGATATGGTGAAGGTTTGTTGCGAAAAAAGAGTGTTGTAAATGTTAAATACGGATACTAGGTACCCATCACCTCCACACCAAGGCTGCCTTATACAAGAGTTTGGGTCATTCAACATAGGTTAATCTAATGGTGTTTGGCAGCTACCTAACCCAGCGGTGTTACAGCGATCGAATACCAAGAGACATTCTGCAAGTTCTTATACATTAGTCCACAATATACGATCCCTCTTCCTCAAAGAAATGGTTTCCATTCGTGTTATACTGGTATGGCGAAATAACCAAGTATGTTTTGTTCATTTGTTGACTGCATAAACGTAAATGGTTTGCACTACATACAGTGAGTAAGTCAGTAACTACCCTACCGCAAAAACCAGTGGCACTGGCCCAGCGCCATACCGAATTCCTTGACCAGTGTCCAGTGTGGTGCTGACACTGGAACAGTGCCTCGTTGCACGAGGCACGCTGACACTGCACACTGGGACACCCATTATCGGCCGAAATCAAGCTTTTAAATTGTGTTCAAAATTTGTGGTCATGCGCACATCGTAATTAAGGCTGAAACACGCACGCAGTGAAAAAAAAAGATATAAAAACTGGAAAAAAACTGACTGAGCCGGAGTCGAGCCTATTACCTTAACACATCACCTATTCTGAGCCACACACGCTGCCGACTCCTTTAAACACGAGAATGAGTTTATTTTACTTCATCTTAAAATTAATTCAGGTATCTGATACTTTGAATTTGTCGTTTACATAAGCAGTGTTTTGTCTCTTCGTGCTCGCGCCAAACTTGCGATTGTTAGCTCATTCCTTGCGGGTTGCCTTGGAATCTATCTGGCACGTTTTGCCGCAAAGCTTGTTAGCGTAGCTGCATATGTGTTACGGCAATCGTAGAGACTCGCTATGTGGTTAGTCATACCTATGTATAATGCAGCATTCATCTGAACTGCTCAGTGAACGCTGTAGATTTCACTCCTCAATAGTTTGGAAGTATTTTCTGTCCTGCTTGTTTACGTTCCGCGAACGACCGCCGCAGCAGCTCACTCTAACCGAAACGACAACTAAGCTTTGGGCCCTACTCCTTCTGCCACTGTTGCTGTGAATATCGTAGATATTCAGTTAGAAAGAGTCTATTAATTGTTAAAATGTACTTTTGACCATAACTGACCCATGAATGGTGATATTTTCACCTTCAATTACAGCAATCGGAAGCTAAAAACACCAAGATCGGGCATTGCAGTGGATAACTGCTGCCGGGGACATGCGGCTTTCTACGGTACGAGCCGCAACGACTCACTGCTAGAGTAGGTTGGTCTTGATTATGAGACTGATATTACTGTCATTTTGCGTTGCGAATGCTCAGTTCTATTGCTGTCGTTTATGAAATACATTGACCAAACTCAATCAACCCTCCCTGAAAGCGCAGCTACGCCAAGAGGAGCATCAATGGGTCAGCTGGAACCTTTTTTCCCGAAGTTCTTGCATGACCCCCCTTTGCCCTTACCTCCAGGAGCAAACATAGGTAAAACAGGATGCATGAGTTCTGTGCTCCCTGCCCCCCTGCAGGAACAAAGTTGTCGTTTGTCCCCCCAAGCAAAATCTCGACAGCGCCTCTGACCCGCGCGATCAGCATATGAATGCTTCAGCGTACTCGCATCCATTGCCTTAGAAAACTGAAGTTATATATGTGTAGCAAGTACATAGATCATAATATCATCATATTTGGTAAATTTTACGCTCGACAAGTCGTGATTCAATATGAAGTCTTACAGAAAGTGCGCCGATCGTGCCTAGTTCTTACCAATGTGCAGCTAACGTTCTAAAATATGCGGTAAAGACTGTACAGCGTGACCAGTACCTCCGAGCACGCTTTAAGACTCTGGGCTACGCTGTACAGTGTAACCCAGTGCGTTTCAGCGCACTGGGAGACACTGGCCATGCTTTACAGTGTGTTCCAGTGCCTCGAAGCGCGCTGTAGTACATTGGGACACACCGTACAGCGTTTCTAGCGTCACCCAGCGCGCTGAAACACACTGGGGGATACTGGAAACGCTGTTTTTCTTTGATAGGCTACGCATTTAAGTACGGTACTTGTTGATTATGGGTAAGCCAACTGCCATAAATTGAGGACATAGCAACATCGTAAAAGATGCTCTTCTGCATTTCCTTAGGGTCTGCGTGACGTTAAAGCTTAGAGCGACTCAAGCTATGGGCCTAAGTACACGGCTGGTCGATCGCATACAAAATAGTTGATGCAGTAATTGTGGCAGTTTAGGCACAGCTGCGCATAGACGCTGTCATCCATCATCGGGGCGTAAAAAAGCCGCGGAACAGTGGATGGTGACCACCCCGCAGCGCATTTCGGCCGCGGTTACCACCACAAATGGAGGCTAAATCGTTTGACCTATGCAGAACTATGTAGGCTCTTGACTGGGCAGGAACATTTGTCAAGTGCAACATTCACTTGTAAAATCTGTACTAACTGCTAAGAAATACCATGAAAACCACTAAGTGCTTAAAGGGTAAGAAAATATTGGTTCGCGTTTTCTTTACGAATGAGCTCATTTACGTAGTTCCCGATGCCCTTGCACATTATCTACTGGTAACATGTGTGCAAAACAGTTAAGCGACGCAGCGTTAGCAATAACGTTCCCCCTCCCCCTTTTTTTCGTTTGTTGTCAAGTAGGAAAGTAAGAAATATGAGATGACATTACATTCGCTCATTTATGTTTCAGTGATTCATGCGTGCAGTATGAGAGCGGCAGGCTATATGAAATGTATTTTGAGAGTAGTTTACAGATTTCTTTGAAAGATTAAGTATATATTGATGACTAGCTGGGATTCCGTAGGAAGTTGTCATCCTGGCACAGTTATGTAATATTTACGCTAGGGCTCATTCGGTTACCACTATAAAGAAAGAAATCAGTAGCTTAACGAATGAATGACTGTAGAAAATATCGCTGGATTATAGTGAAAAATGTCTGCACAAATGAATAAAAAAACTAGACAAATAGTTGCGTCAACAGAGCCCATTTCGCCGCGTCTATAGAACATGAATTGCAGGCTATCTCTGCGTGAGCCTATATACAGTGCGGTCTCCGCAAATGCCGCGGCTTATACTTCTACCGCGTACAACGCAAACTATTCTTCAGGTATTGACTTCATTGCGCTGATCAGTCCGATGTTTTTGCTCTGATAGCAATCTCGGGCAGTGATTTCTGCGCGAGAACGCATATAAGCTTCCCAAAAGACGAGAACCCAAGATTGAATGGGACTCGCAGAGCCATTCTGCCTAGCCGACCACGTATTTCGATCGTATTGAGTGACTTGCACGCTATATAGATCACCAGGACGTGTACAAGAAAAATGAAAAAAAAAGTTAGGTAACATATTCATGTGTAAAGTATTAATTGAAGGTATCGTACAAGAAGGATAATCGGTGAATCATTGTCTCTGAGAAAGTGTGGGCCTCTTCTCCAAGCGTGCTTGCCTAGGAACTTGTTGTTTTAGTCAGCCGCTGAAACTTTTATGTGGCATTGACGTCACACTGAGCGCAGGAAAAGGTAAGACAAGTCGAGAAAAAAAAACATTCACTATTGCTCTGATATGATCAGCAAAACTGAGATCATCTATAATAACAATAAAGTGAAACAGGCTCGACTCCGAAACGTATCATCAGTGAATGCACATCGCACTTTCCCGTTCGTTCAATGTTCAAGACAACCATTATTACACCAATTGAGAGGTCCATGCTGATGGAAACAATGTGTCATGTATTGAACGAAGCCAGAAGTGTTTGCCTTGGCATGCGTTGGTTTAGGGTGCTTTATTTGTCTAAGAAGCAAGCGCAGATAATATATTTTAGTTCCTCAAGCCTGTGCCAGATCAAGGCTTTTTCCGTTGGTGCACTCTGGGCATATGATTTCTTCTTTGGTTTTGTGCGGCACGTCCACCCGTCTTAAGTACTTTGTTAAATCCTGCAATGAATCTCTCAATCTTAGGTTGTGGCGAGGAGTTTATTAGCATTACCTTACTGTGACGTATTGAAATTGTTCATGATGAATGTTTCCCGCTGTTCTCATTGCAATAATGATGAGCAAAACTCTTAGCTGTAAGACACGCGAGGTGGGCCATTCGCACCGTTCATTGCAAAGTGGACGCTGTCCTGCAACAGTCCAGTGCCGACACGCTGAAGTGAGACAGTCTTTAGAGATGTAGACATGTGGAAAAGCTTGGCTTAACCTTTTGGCAAGTAGATGAGATAGTGTACATTCCCGGCATGATGTCACCGACAGAAACCCACTACGTTACCACGCCCTTGCGACAGGAAAAAGGCGATTGAAAATCTTCTAAAGGAGACCGCCGCAGTATGAAAAGTTGCTAAAATGTCAAAGTGCGCAAGATTAAAGATTTTGCAGTTAGTTTATGAAATCATTTCATATTTTGGTTTTAGAACACAAGTGTTTTAAGGTTGCGTTCGTCAAAACTTCGCCTGTCAAAGCAACAAGGCCTGCTCAAGTGAAGGCCCACTGCCAAGTATTAATACTTCTAACGCCTCCCAGATTTCTCCTGTTAGCTGGCTCAAATGACGCTTCACAGCCATGCAACGCGAATACTCGGGAATACAGTCACAGTGGCGACGCTTGGTTGCGCAAAAAACAAAATTTATTGTCTGTCAGATAGTAGCTGTGCAATGTGAATGGTTTGCAGTAATGCCACTATGGCTTGTTCTCTTTTTTTTCAGCATTTTATTATTTTTAATTATTTTTTATCCTTTCATTCGCTGGGGACTGTGCAAAAAAAAGTGGCGCGGTGTTAAATAATACACCTTGCTAGTCAGCGCTGTTGTTCGTGCCCTTCTTTTTCTTGTGCTTCGTCCGTCGCGCTGTTCTTGTATCCACCAAGTAAACAAGCCATAGGCTGGCCTTGTCGTGGTGCCAATTCCTCCACTTGCTCTGCAGTGCCACGCGTTTGCATTGATTGTGTCAATCTTTAAGACTGTCGTACTGAGCATGAGCTGCAAGAAAAATGACTGGTTCCTCTAGCTGTTCGACCAGGCGTGTCACAGGGCGGAACCCCACTTCAGCATTTCACATTATCTCTGTTACAGAGCCATGGTCTCCCAAAGAAACCCTTATTGAGACAATTGTCACAGTTGCTTGTATTCGCATCAAACGCAGGCTATCGTTACACACGTTGCGGAACTCGTAGTTTTTTGCTTGGGATTTTGGCCATATGAGCTATTCCACACGTGCCACAAGCGTTGGCGAGGCAGACCTTCTCTGAAATAGATTTCACAATTATGAAGTTTTTGTTGTCATTATATCTTCAAATTGATGTTGTATAGACACGCTAATGAATAGCATGCCCTAGATTTTAAAGGGTTAGGAAAATGTTTCGGAAGCACTATTAACCTTAATATTCCTGCAATCAAGTTTGAGCCTTCCTGCTTGTGATAACGCCAGTGTGTTCCGTGTTCATGGCATTTATTTAACTGTTTCGTTAACACACCTATTCAAATCCATCACCTTAGTTGGCATGTTGATTTTTTTTCATTTAGTTCCGCCATTGACGTTCCAGAGTCAGGTTCAATTTGCCTGATTGTGCAACATAGTGGTTTTCAACAGGCCCCTCTCTAACCAGAGTCCTTGTGTAGTGTCGCTATTGTCGCTCCTGATGTAGTCGTCACGCGTGCATGGGGGCCCACCTGTGCCACAAGGAACTATCGTGCAACAGCACCAGAATAGAGTGACGACGAGTGTTGTGCACGAAGATGACAAGACCTTAGGTTAAAGCTCTGATGGCGATGATGTTTTGCGCCAGCCTGGGACATCCGCAGTCGTTCATAGGTTGGTTTTGTTTATATCCTTTCTCACGCGTGCGAAGCTGCTCACCCTGGTGAGCAATCTTAGAGATACTCTGGTTACGTGTGAGGTACTTACGCAGCTTTGGCGCAATATGCTCGTACCCGCTGCAGAGGTCTCCTTAGAGCAAGAAGGCAGCCGGAGCCGATATCGGACCCGCGTTACTCGAGTGGTGCAATACGTTTTACGTCTGCCCGCGATTTTTTTTTTCAATACTATTTGCGAAACTACAAATAAATAGGTTCAGATGCATGTTTTGAGACACCATCTTCTTCGAAGAGAGGTGACTCACGAAAAGAGGTCACATCACATGAAATCGTGAAGTCCATTGCACATCTTATGTAAGCATTCTTCCCATCACAGGTGTCTATCTATATCAGAACACCAGCAGCATCTTCTCATAAAAAACAAGAGCTTTATAGTTAAATCATATTATTCCACGTCTGTCTCGCAAGAAATCACAATACTTCAGCACATAACATGAGCAATAAAGTAGAATCTTAATTTAGATTTCTTTTGTCTATGTTAACAGGAACATTGCGTAGAACATTTATGATTTTTTAACTATTCCTGGATCACGTATATCGAAAAGACATATGTAGTGAATTTTCATTATTTTGATTGCTTTCAGTCATACCGTGTTTATCACTGCTGTGTTTATTAGCTGGTAACCAAAAATTACCCAATTTTAAAATTTTTATAAATTCCACCTTGAATTTGTTTGCTACAGCCTATATTTTTTGGAAAATGTATATATGCATAATTTGCTACGCTGCAATACATGCTTTGCTAACTGGTGAAAACTTTGACTCTGAGACATATGAAAACTAAAAGTATTCTTGCGGTCACGAAAGAGTTTGCACAACTAGATCGGGCCTACAATTCACGCTTAAATGGAGGCGATGAATCTCAATAGATCACGATAGCAACTTCTCTGGGGCTGTTTCAATTCACGAGGCACAACCTAGCAGTGGTCTCACAGTAATTTATACGAGCACGTTCAGCCATATATATACTGCGAAATTTGAGTAGCTGTGTCTTCGATGTCCGAAGACAGCGGCTGCAAGATACAACAATCACCGCAAAAAATACAAAGTGATGTGTTCAAATGTCAACTTCATTTGAGCATTTGGTGCCTGTCATATTACTGCACTCATATTCGGATTTGCGGGGTATGAGTATATATACATGCAGAAAAGCACAACAGAAGAGTTAATAACTAAGGCACGAACAAATACGATTGCAGAAAACAACAAAGAAGTGCATTTGTTCTGGCACACAAAGGCATAAAATAGGGTATAAAATAGAAATGTTGAAAGTACTATCAGTAATTAAAGAATAGGTGAGGATAAAT
This sequence comes from Rhipicephalus microplus, assembly GCF_043290135.1. Lineage (NCBI taxonomy): Eukaryota > Metazoa > Arthropoda > Arachnida > Ixodida > Ixodidae > Rhipicephalus > Rhipicephalus microplus. The sequence continues at coordinate 109,812,298 of NC_134701.1, forward strand.
TATTCAGTGATAAGAACAATAAATGGTACTATAAACACATCAACTATAAACACATTAAATTGTAAACACATTAACAAGGCACATTCAGCAGCTCCAGTGATGACCCGAGGTAGACCGCGTCCGACGACTAGGCTTCACTCACTAGTACGGCACGGTGATTCGATGAATGACAGCTGACGATCACAAAATGCTTGCTGATGTGCAGTTTACGTCTCGTTATTTTACCCATGCACAGGAATAGGTGTCCGCTATCCACGCAGTTTAGGCTACGAAGCGATAGACTTAAACAAACGAGACGGTTCACAGTCGCTGTTCCCGTTGCTCGCATGCATTGCATTGGCATGCATGCATGCCGTACGCTGTTTCTGTGTGTCTCCGCCTCGTTCGGCGCTCGCCTTCGAGTTTTCATTTGACAACTGCGGTCGAAAGGCGCAGAAGTGTGTTTTTCATCCCAGAAGCCGTCATTTTTTGTAAAACGCATTTATTGCCTCGCCGGTATTCAGTGCTAGCTAGCTCGTAGAGCTCGCCACGGCGGCCGGTGTGCAGTGCGAGCTCGATACGATGCCGGCTTGATGCCTTTTTACCGCTTAGATGCTGCAGCCGGTGAAATACCGGTGACACTCTGAGAACTCACCGTCGGTGGAGACGTGGCAAGCGCGTCGCCGGCACAACTCTCACACCGGTTGCCGGCCAGCCTACCGTGGTCGAGCGAAGCCTACTTCGAACCACATCGATGTTTTACGGTGCAATCGCTGACGATCGTACTCCGCCTCATTCGGCGCTCGCCTTGTAGGTAGTCATTTGACAGCTGCAATCGCAAGGCGCAGAAGCCTGTTATGCACCCTAGCATTCTTTATTTTTTGTGAAACACATTCTTTGCATCGCCGGTGGTCAGTGCAAGCTCGTAGCGCTTGCCACAACGGCCGGCGCGCAGAGTGAGCTCGATACGATGCAGGCTTGATACCAACAGCATGGTTCTTACCAATTAGATGTTACAGCCGGTGAATTACCGATGACACTCCGAGAAGTCACTATCAGCGGAGACGGGGCGAGCACGTAGCCGGCGCAACTCTCACACTAGTTGCCAGCCAGCCTGCCGTAGTCGAGCGAAGCCTACTTCAGACCGCTTCGAAGTTTTTGACGGGGAAGCTCCAGGAGCAGCCGCTGATAACCGTAACACCTTACTTTTGCTAACATTAAATTATTCTTCGAAGTTTTTAGTTAGTCGGCCCTTTGAAGCGCGGCATTCACGGCGTTTTGTTGAGGAATCGGACCGATGTGCAGAGTAGTTTAACGGTGCGAAATATATTGAAATGTTCACAGTAAATACCAACCGGTCGTTGCTATTCTTCACTGCACCTATAATTTCGTTGTCTGTTGAGAGATACTCACACGGTTAGCCACACAACGCAGCTGTGTTTCACACCGACGTGCAAACATATGCCCTTACACACACACACACACACACACACACACACACACACACACACACACACACACACACACACGCACACACAAACACACACACACACACACACGCACGCACACACACACACACACACACGAACACACACGCACACACACACACACACACACACACTTGCACGACGCACGTCACGCCCAAAGAGGGTTTTTAAAGCTCCCATAGGAAGTTTGTAACCACGTGACCTGAAACTCCCTGAGAAGTTTAACAAGGTCATGCCGTCCATAAACTCTGTCATCAGGCAGGGGCCGTTTTACGACGACATGTGCCGTGTTTACTCCCTACCAAGGAGTAAATAATTTTACTCCCTAATAAGGAAGTAAATAAGGGGAGTTTTGTGGGCTCATGTGCTGGACAAACTCGCATATCAGCCAACGTCTGCTTACAGTGTGGGGGCTCTGAAATTAAGAATTTCACGTTGAATAAATGCCGACAGCTTATGCAGGATTAGTTTACTTGAACATAGAAGCTGTCATAAAGTAAAATCCGCACTAGGGCTGACATTTTGTGTACATTCAGACTAATGTGTACTAGGGCGATGCTGCTCTTATAAACCAGGATAGCGCTCATGGAAAACACAAAAAGACGGTTCGCAGGAAGTGGCTGCTTAAATAAATGTTTGATAAATTGTCTCGATCAATAGTATCATAGACTCATACTAAATAATATCATACGTTGAGTGGGGAGACTGACGGTCATACGAAAGCGGTGACGTACTGCGATGTGTTGAGTCATAAGCCCTAATTTTTACGAAGCCAGTGCTCATAGAATTTTTCCTCTAGCTAGCAGTACAAGACAACAAATTGTGACGACCTTTCAAAATAGTACTACTGACCAAAATATTAGCAGTTGGTGAATGTATACTGCAACATCAAGAAAACCTCAGGTCCCTCTACGAAACCAGAAAATCTTAGCGCTCGCAAATAAAGTCGTAAAATGTGTAGTTTACTATACATGCAGTAACACAATTCAATATACAAGCATGGGATCTTTTCTCGGAACACAAATAACTTGTGAAGAAGATTCTACAATACATACTTTGATAATTCAGCGCATTTGCTCATAGGTTTTATTTTGTTTGGTTATTGCAGTTCTGGACTGAAACGTTCTCTCCGTCTTTTTTTTTTCATCCACCAATGTAAAATTGAATATTCCCGTTCGAGTCACGAAACATTTTTTAAATAAAATATTGTTAGATTTGTGGGTGACGTGTTTCCTTATCTTAATTATATTCACTTGCTTATCTAGCGTGGAAACACGTTCTGAAAAATTATACTGCAACCAGTATGTGAATTCAAATTTATTGCGAAGTATTCTATTACGCAATCAGATAATATTGCACTTACTTACTTAACCGAGAAGAACAGCCTAATATGAAATATCTGCATGCAGTCATAACATAGAGTCTTGTGGGTTGACCTCAACTGACTGCTCGTGCTTCGTCGAAGTCCTCGTGTATGCACAATTTGGTTATAGGCCTCCGTTCAAATGCTGCTGCCTCGATTAGTAGTCGAAACAAAAGCTGTCTTTTTTTTTCATGTACAAGGTAACTGGCACGCAGATGCATGACGTGAGACAAGATTTTTATCATTGAAAAAGAGATTTCCATTCTGCAAATGGAAAATCACGCCCGGTTTTTAGTATACCTGGTCATGTTTTAAAATTTTCTTGTCCACGTTTGTGTATCAGCGTACCTGTCTTAGTATTTACGTTATTAGTTTTGCTTAGCAGGTCACAAAACGCAAATAGTAATTTTAGTCTAAAGTTTAGCGGAACATCGTCTGACTAGGGCATACATTTGTTGCAAATAAACAAACCCTCATCCTTTATTCGTGGCAGCTTTGTCGAGTGTTCTTTTATTTGCAAGAAAAACTTAACGAATTGTGTCTGAGTGAAAGATCAGTGTGCGACAACAGCTAACACGGAATTATTATCAGCAGTGCCCTACTTGTCAAAAAACTGAGCTATAATGTATCACAGGACGTGCGTCATGAGTGAGATATCTTGAAAATGACCATAATGACGTAAGATCATTTGACTACAATTATTCAGTAGTATACAAACTACCTGCTCTAAAGAGTTTCGGTGCATGAAGAGATGTAATGAGACGCTGCCTGTTCATTCACATTTCTTTTTCATATACAGAAAATGACCACCTAGTGTTAATATGGCAAATGGCGCGAGTGGTTCAAGACTGTCCTTTTCACTTGGTTAGGCTGCTTCAGTCGTTTTATCTGGTGGCGTCCAGTTGAACCGTGCAAGCAAAAAATCGTTCCGAGATTTCCGTTTTGCTGCTAATAGTGCCGGTAGCCGCGCAGTATAGGGAGACAACGTTGCGCAAGACAACAATGATGTCAAAGACCCCATTGAGGTGGTTGATTAAACTGAGCTAATGAGATGTGCATCACTGAAAACGGGATTTAGTTCTGAAATAAGCACTTTCTTGGCATAATAGTTGCACTACAAAGATTCTGTAACGCTTTTTCAACAATCCAAGTCAACTCAATATTTACCTTTATATCCCTTTAAGACATGTATTAGCTAGCCCGACAGAAAACGCTACTAACCTCTAAACTCATGACTTCATTTCCTGAGAATATAATAGGCAAACTTCTTTACCAGCAAGCAAGAAAGCGTTATTGAAATGAATATTTTTAACAGGCGTTTTTAAAGCACCTAAATATTTGCTCAAATGTTTATTGGTTTGGGACAAGCATAACAACAGCACAAGCATCACAACAGACTTATCCGTCGTGTTTTTTTTAAATAAAAATTATTGAGAATGCAGGCGCAAGAAATCTGATAATTATTTCCGATTCCCTTATGCTGGTTAAGTGAACTGCACACCCACGTTCTTCAAAATACCAAAAGTAAACAAAGCTGGCCACAAAACACCATTTGTTATCTGCAAAAGCAGCGCGATAAACTCCGACAAAAAGCAGGATTGGACATTTATAAGCGCTGCGCGCCAACAGCAAGCATGCTTCGTAATTCGAAGCGTAAAAGCAAGCATAAACATATGCCTCCGAATAGTCTGAAAACTAAGCCGGAGGCCATCGTTCCAACGAGCACACTGTGGAAAGAAAGATATTGGACAAAAAAAAACTCAATAGGTGCATCTTTCGGCAGCATTCCAGGAAGCTCATTTGACTGTGAGATAATGTCACCGTGTGCCCGCTCACGCACAATTTAGTGTATGCTTACAAAAACAGACGCTCTCATCAATTTTCTTGGCAGCGTATCGTTGTAAGCATTCATACTGTTGTTTCTCCAGATAAAGCCTCGCATTGGATTCAAAGAGGCACTGACAATGAGTTGGGAATTTTGCGTGTTTACATTGCGCAGAACATGCATGTAAACAAGCTTTATGAAAGCATACACCATTTCTCGAAAATGATAAGCAACGCTAGAAATGAAGTTTTAAACGGTCGACGCGAACAGTTTCGCGCCTGCGGCGCCGTTGGTCTGTAGGTGGCTGCATAGGCTCAACCATGTAGTTGACTGGTGATTTCTGGCACAGCATCCAGTACGGACTGTCATACTTGGGTATGAACTTTGAGGAAAGGCCTGTGGCAAACGATGGTACGTGGAGCCACACGATTGTTCCAGGCGAATATGACGAAAGGGATGAGCGTCGGTACTGGGAGTGCGACTGGTGACAGGTGCGTCCAAGCATCATAAAGCCGGCACGTTTGCAAATTCACAACCGCGAAATGGCTCCAGCAAGCACAGCAGCATTGGAAGACGATGAAGCTGAGAGAAAGAAGCCTCGCTTAAAAGAGAATCCTCTCGTTCAGCGGTAATGAGATGTTTATGTTTCATTTTTTTGCGGAATCAGTAAAGCAGCCAATGCTATTGTATTTGTTTAGGAAATGTGCAATTTGGTAACTTACTGTCTGCTTTCCGTAATTCGTCCTCCCTTTAGGCAATCGACGCTGAATATTCCTGAACTTATATCTGTCTGTTTCAGTATAACTGTTTTTTAGACATTATTTTGTGTATATTCTTCATTATTTTAAACAAGTAAATCTGGTTGGGCTTTAATATGCTGTGCTTTATGAACAGTTCTCGTGTGCGTAATTCGCGTATGTCTCTCATATAATTTTCAAATATACGCAGCACCCTTTTTTGTAAAACAACCTATTTTAATTGGTGTCCGTAGTTGTTCCCAAGCTAGAGTGCAGTATGTCAAATTTGAATACACTAATGAATAGTAATGTCTCTTTAACCACAGTGGTAATAAATAACTAATTCTTCAAATGCAACCAATGGTTTTGGGTATGTCTGCTGTCAAGTGTTAAATATGTGTATTCAATGTCATGTTTTCGTGGAACCAGACTCCTAGACATTTCTGTTTCTTTGTTTGTGTAATTTGTGTGGATTCATATTTAATTACTATGTCACCAACATTCCGCTTATTTGGTGGTGCAAATAATATGTACTGTGTGTTATTCGCATATAACTGTAACTTATTAAGGTGAAGCCTTATGGTCAATTCTTCTAGATAGGAGTTTGTCATGGTTTCTAACAGGTTCTTTTCTTTTGCGGTAAAAGATACGTTGGTGTCATTTTTATACATTACGCTGTCTTGTTTAATACCTATACCCGCTATGTCATTGATATACAACAGGAATAAAGTTGGCCTTTGTATCGAGCCTTGTGGTACTCCTGTTGTGACATTTATTCGACTGGAAGAAAAGGTATTTGTTGCTATATATTGGCACCGATGACGTAAATAATTTGTCATGAGTTCTAGTGGAATGCGCCTTATCCCGTAGTGTTGAAGCTTCAACAACAGAACTTCGTGGTGGACAGAATCAAAGGCCTTTCGAAAGACTAAAATAATCCTAGGGTGTAATACTCTCGCTCAATTGCTTCAATAATTTTTTCTTTTACTTGAAGCAGTGCCTGCTGTGTGGAGTTTTCTTTTAAAAACACATACTGTGAGCTAGATATGATGTTGTATTTGTGTAGAAACTTCGTCAGTCTCTCGTTTATGGCCCATTCAAATATTTTTGCAAAAAGTGGTAACACTGAAATAGGTCTATAATTGGCAACCTGATTTCTATTGCCTCCTTCGTGGATCGGAGTCACCCTTGCGTTCTTTAAGCAATCTGGAAATATGCCTTTTTCAAACATCAAGTTCATTATGTAAGCCAGAATCGGTGCTATGGTAATAGCGACATGCTTGACTGGTTCCGCTTTTATTTCATCGTATCCCGCTGAGACGTCATTTGACAGTTTGCTGAGCGGTAGTTCCACCTCTAGCGTAGTAACTGCCTCAAAAAATACAGTGTTTTATAAAGGATTAATAACCTGCAATGACAATTCATCACCTACAATTTCATTAACATGTTTTCCTGCATTCACGAAATATTCATTTACTGTGCCATCCAAAGCTTTACCTGTTACGACGCGACCATTAATCAGTAGTTTTTGAAGAACCGTTGGCGTTGTAATCCTCCTGGCGATTCAATTAACTGATTGCCACACTTTCTTCGTATTTATTTGACGATGCGCAAAAAGATTTTGATAGTAGTTATTATTTGCCTTTTTTAGGTCTGTGTTAATCTTGTTTCGCACCTTCTTGTACTCTGACAAAAGTTCAGGGTTTCTACAAACCACAAAGGCATGACACATTTTATTTTTTTATTTTATTATGTGGTGTAGAGCATGAGTAACCCAAGGTTTTCTTATCGCCCCTTTTGGTGTCTTGCAAAGCTTTAGCGGGAATGAATTGTCATAGCAGCGTTTGAATTCTAACAAAAACCTGTCGTATGCTGTGTTTGGATCGCTCTGTAAATATACACTGGACCACTGAGTAGACAATCATTTCGCGGAAAGCATCGATAGATGTACTGTTTATTTGCCTGAAAAACTTAGCAATTTTAGTTTTCTTCGAGAAAGCTTTAGTCATGATGCAATACTGCGGTAGGTGATCAATTATTTCACAGGTAATCACGCCTGAGCTGAGTTGCTCTCTTTTTACAATGGTAACGCAGACGTCTATGCAGCTTGTGCTGTTTACCCCTATGCGTGTTGGCACGTCAATGACGTTTTGCGAGTGATAAGCATTATTTAAATTCTTGAAATCAGCAGCATAAGTTTTATTACTCATTGTGTTAATGTTTATATTGCCTACGATAAAGAAAGGAGTGCTAAATGCTAAGAAATGGTATCGATACCAAACTTGGTATGGCATAACATGATTCTAAGAAGAACAAATTTGACTAGTCATAACATGAACATCATGACAATTTTGTCGTGAATGTCATGACTTACAATTTATGGTCCTGCAACTCTTGCGGTAAGTTCGTTCGCATGGCATGTTGCAAAACTGGTATGGTATGACATGATTTCATGGCGAACACAAGCGACAGATCCTAACATAAAATCATGACATGCGGGTCATGTAACAACATGACTACGTTACACACTCTTGATGTGCTCGCAGCCATTTCGCTAGTGTCACATATAATAAATTTGGTATTACGGTACGTGAACAGAAGACGAAGGTACGTGACTGGTGCAAACAAGATAGTCATGAAATGCGTGTCTTGTAACAACATGAATACATGCTAAGCGCATGATGCGCTTGCAGCCGTTCCGCTAGCTTCACATGTACCAAACTCGGTATTACGTGACGCCAATGGATGGCGAAGGTATATGACTGGTGCAAACATGATCATGAGATGGGTTTCATGTGAGAACAAGACGACACCACAAAGTCAAGACGCCTATACATTTCGACGGGGCGTTCAATTCGTCACGTCACGCCGGGGTTGCCACGCCAGGCGCCGGTCCTGCCATATACTCGCAGGCGCGCACCGCGCTGCGTTGCTTTGACGCATGCGTGTTTCAGCGTGTCCGGTGTCCCTCCGCCGCGTAAAGAGGGAGACTGAGTGTTGTCTGGGTAACGCATCGGCGCGAAATGCAGCACTTTGTATTTCGCACCGTTTGCCGTCGGGCCACGCCGACAAACGCTGGTCGCGCCTGGCGTCAGACTATAGGTGCTCGCGTTTTGCTAACCTAGCGTCGCTGTGCCCAGTGTGCACACGCGTCACCGCTACATTGGTGTATACTGGGCCCTTCATGATGCGCTTGTGGCTGTTTTACTAGCTCCACATATAGCAAATTTGGTGTTACGTGACGTTAATGAATGACGAATTATATGACTGATGCAAAGATGATTATCCTGACACGCGTTTTATGTAGGAACAGAACGACATACCACGCTTATAGTGTGCTCGTCGCCGTTTTGCTAGCTCCGCGTATACTAAGTTTGGTATCACGTGACGTAAATAGATGACAAAGGTAAACAACACATCCAAACATGATAATAACTATAAGGAAGTCATGACCGGTATCATTTACGTGTACCTCGTAACGTTGTTATTATTGTAAAGTGACATATCATTATTTCTCATTAGTGTTTCGCATATCGTCGATTCCCACTGTATGTGGTATCTGCCAATTATTTCAATGCCGGTATTTTTAAAAAGAATAATCATTCAAAATTCACATCCAGCACAGTTTTAAATACCGGTTGATGAGGTTGAAAGGCACAGAACCCCCGTGAAATTCTGCTTAAAAACGGTAAAGAGAGACAAAAAATGTGTCAGCGCGCATCTAGCTTCCAATACTTCAATAACCCTTAGAAGTGGTGGCGTTCAAAAGATAGAACATTAGCACAAAGAAAGACGGGTGGTGTTTGATATGCAGAGAGTTTTAGAGCATCCTATGGTTCTCTATGAACTCAACGGGTGCAGTGCCAACACTGGACTTATGAAGACATCATGGGGGCCGACAGAGTGAATTTCAAGTGTTTACACAGCAAAAACTGCAGGTAATAAATTTTTACCATTGTCTTGTTTTGCCCCACGCAGCATCTCCTTTTGCCTTGCAAGTTGACGCAAAATAGACATCTGGTGCATTTTTATTTCTGTTCAAAGTGAACTTTTTAACAGCGGTAATGTTTCCCCATTTCTGTAGAACATACCTTGTACACAAATGCAAGTTTGTGCCCTGACGTTATATGGCCATGAGTGAAGTGCTGTCACACGGACACTTTTAATCGCGATCACTTTCGATCTGGAGTAACAGCGATCCAGATTAGCTGCTGCTACATGGTCACTTTTAACCGCGATCAGGCGTTATCGGGATCAATACTATCGTGATTCACGCAACGCGATCTGCCTGAGAGATCGCGATTTTTTTGTTGTCTGCAGCTCCTAGCAGAGCGTGTTGAAACCACAATAAACCAGAAAATCGAGCATAGTGTAATAAAAACGCTTCAAAGCAGCTAGATGTTTATGAAAAGGTAATTCTAAACTGCTTAAATTGAAACAATATCTGATGCATTGCATATTCAAGGATTCGCATCGACCGCATGCATGCTATAGTTACGGAAGAAGCAGACTACAAGCAGATGAGAAGCACTCGGTTCTTGCCTCCAGCGCTTAGTTCAACTCTTGCCCCATCGGAGGTGTTGGAGCAACTCGAAGCGAACTGATTATGAGTGTTGCAAGTTCTTCGATTATGTCGGAACGTACGCGCACTTCGTGGCCGAATGAAAAGATATTTGTAGCAAGAGACCGCTGTCAGGAGCGACTGCAACGAACTTGAGGCGCCAGAAGTGAAACACTGCCGCTTACAACGAGAATAACCCTTCGCTGCAACTACACGACTAAGAGCGGGGGCCATCGCAAATGAAATCGAAGGTTAAGAATCTCACACAGCAATACAGATAAGTGTTAGGAAACTTTTATCCAATGGTGGATATATGTAATTACTATCGTGGTGACATGCAAAGTTTTTAACGTTCGAGCGGATCTTGCATGAATAATATTGCAGATGAAGGGCTCTATCATATACCGTACGCCAAACTTTGTCAGTGCATGTTTTACGGCACGCAAATGCCACCTGGGGCATTTCATCTTACCTAAGATTGAACCGGATCAGATTGAGCCGTCTATCAGTGGTCATGAAGTTGATCGCGATCGAGGAAACTGATCCGGATCACCCTGATTACAAATAAAAGTGCCCATGCGACGCCGGTATAAAAGTATTCGTTAGTTTTAGTAGTTTACCCCAGCCTATCCTAATGCCTAAATTTCTGGGCAACGCAACGCGTAAAGTTTTCCACGTCTTCCTTGGCAATACATACAAGGCATAATATAAAACTGTAGTCATAAAAAAGATACGTTAAGAGGTTGAATAATTTTGAAGTTCTTAGTTTGTACTATGTATTTCACTGCATTACAGCAGCTCTGAAAAATACTGTGCACAAGAAGTGACCAGTGTTCGCTGTCAGTTCAGATAAGAGCGAAATAAAGTAGTACACGTCTACTATTATGCAACTTTATTACACGAAACAACTTCTTGGAAAATGTGCAAGCAATCGTTGGAATATTTACAGCATAGTGCTTAAAAATAGTACGCACAAGACCAAATACCCTATCTAAGCCCAGTAACCTTGCCCTTACGTTAATCGAACAGAAACATATATAACCACTGTTACCTGCATGAAAGGGCCCCTCACTAGATTGTACAATTTCAAACAGACGAGCGCAATCTGTGCATGAGGTGTTCACAATAATTTCTGCCGAAATTTGCAACACTCGTGCCGCTGAAATGGACAATCGGATGATCGCTGCTTTCTCTTCTTTTCGCAGGCGCGCGCTCCGAGAATGTGGGCATGACGTAGACGTAGTACAGACGACAGTGCTGTGACTTTCGCCCTTCATGTCGACGACTCTGCTCTGACGTACCCTCTAAAAATTTTTGCACCCATAAGGGTGTATTTGTTTTGTTCCATGGGCAACACTATTTTGAAGTGTCTAGGAACACCCTAAACAATAAGGTGTTTAAAAACACCCTGAACCGTAGGGTGTAAAGAAACGTTACACCCTACTTTATTGGGTGTTAATGAACACCCCTTAACTATGGGTGGTGGATAAAGCTACACCCATGCGAGTGGGGTGTTTCAGTTGAAACGCTGGCAGTTATATGGATGAGCATACTTGATCAAATGAAGCGCAAGTAACGGGCAACAAAAGCAGAAACAAAGGAGGTGACGCTTAGACTTGTGTGTTGAGGAGAGCCGTTCATAGCACTTCATTCCATCGAATATGCATCACCAACAAGCCCAAGCCTCAATTGTTCTCAGGGAGAAGCTCTTATGAACCTTCTCTGCGGCTGACGAAATAAGGTGCCATGATTTTAAATGAGCTGGATGAGACCAGTGTATATATGTGTACGTAGACTGGGCCGCAAACGACAAAGACGCGGAAGGCACACACACACACACACACACACACACACGCGCAAGCGCGCGTGTGCACGCACGCACCACACCACAGTAGTGCAAACAGTAACCTGTAGCGTAAGGTTCAACCGAACATAACGCCGAAGTAAAAAACAATTAAGCCTTAATGTTAACATCTGCTTTTATTATAGAAAAACTGCAACTCTGACAAACAGGACTCTGATGGCATTCTGCAAATTTTGAAATATGTCACGTGACCAAGTTTCTTTCTCTGTATGCTAAAAATTCATTGTTTTGAATACAATAAATCTCCACAACTTTGAAAAAATTTGCGCTAGTCGGGAAAACGACTGAGACGTATGACGTTTGATTGACACTTATACAATAGGAAAAAAACACGTAGAAAGAGTAAGCAAGTTTCTAGAGTCACATTTACAACATATTTTTTCTCGCAGTATAAATTTCGACATTAAAAAAAGGAACATACGACAAGGTAGTGTAATTGACGTTGTATTAATGTAATGTCAGTGTTGGTACACTTCTAACTGCAAAACCACTCGTCACGGCTGCTTGCACAATCATCTTCAGCTGCTAAGATGACTGGTTCCTTCGAGAAAAGTGGGGCGAAGCTGTTCTTTCTATACAAAAAATTCAATCCCAGAAACCTAAAATAAATACACAACAAAGAATGACTGCAATTTTACAAAGAGTGCAACATACAGTGTGCACCATGCATTACTAACTGCTTTCTTATGTGTAAGTATAAATTGAGTGCATAGCAAGCATATTCAGTGGCATCGGGCTCGACTGCAGTGAAAAATGCTAGAAAAGGTATGCTGAGCAATAAACGCCATAAAAAGCGTGCTGTGGCAGAATCATTATACCTTTCGTGCCGTATATGAACCTTACTTTACCCTTTCAGCTTGCTCGCGCAGGCAAATAAAAAGGTGCTGCTCCAAGTGATAATGTTCCGTTAGCTGCACGCAACGACCAATCTAAGTGAACGTCAAGTTCTATGCTTAAGTAGGCATCAACACAGCTGCATGTGTATTTCTGCAAATCTACCATGGTACTCATTCGATTAGTTTATTAAAAGGAATACAATACGACGCGCAACAACACATACATATTTTATCCGTATTGCACCAAAGCACAATGCCACTTAACATACATGACGCTATGCGCATTGAGAAGGTATTCATTGCAGGTAACTTGTAAAATTAGGTACTGTACAGTGAAGTATTAAAATGCGAATGATACTAGAGTTCTTGAATGGGCTGACATTGACCCGATTACATAATGAAAAAATTGGCTGTTGGGTCATTCCACATCAGACGTCCGAGCCATTTTGGTGACCACCGCAAATGTATTCGAAAAAAAAATCGCACTGATTTTACTGCAATAAACAAGGTACTTGCTAGAATATTTTGCAGACAAATAACTTAATGGTCACGTGGCTGCCTCCTGAACTTCCCGGAATCTCATCTGGATGTTTGTGAAAAAACAAATATTTAATAAGTATATCTTCCGTGCTAAATTTCGTCTACAAGTTAAGTGAAGGGCTTGCGTAAAGTGTTTGAAGCTCAGTTATATTATTACCATTTTTCGACCACATACGCCTCAAATAATTTAGCCGAAGTGTGTTATATCTGCATTTTTCTATATCAGTGCTGCACTTTGAATGAATATCTGAGGAGTGAATGCTAAATCCACATAAGGTATAGTAGGAGGAAAAAAAATGTTTTAGACCTCTCAAGCTGTCAAACTTTACGAGAAAAATCGCAAATTTCACAAAATAATTGTTTTGTCTATATTGAGACGCAACTTGCACCATGTGGTGGTTGAATTAAAATAGACTTTGTACCTTATTCGAAGCAAATGAACAGTTCTTTTCATGTGCCAAATTTTGTCATAGCAATTTGTGTTCACGAAGTGAATGATGATCAGTGGGCCGTAGCGTTCGTCCGTCCGGACGCACAAACGGATGGCCAGACAGTCTGACGCCAGTATGGACGAACAGAAAGACGGACGAACTCACGGAAAGACCGACACACGGAAGCCCACACGGATGAATGCACAGACGAACGGACGAAAGCACAAATGTACAGACGAACGATTCGCCCCACGAATCATCTTTTTGTCCTACTGTGAAAACCACTGACGCTACGTATTGTGCAACTCATCAAGTGGCTACATAATACTAGTACGACTACAGAGGAAGGAACAACCCACGGCCTCAAGAGCTTTGCCCCTGAATGATTTTTGAAGTTCCAAGTTCCCCATTCGCCATTTGGTCATCTGGCAGCCGACGCCTCAAGGTTCCCCTATGCCGTTAATGGGAAAATTTAAAAAAAAAATTTGGTTCCTTGAAATAGAAATTGTAATGATGAAACTTGTTACATACAAACAAATGCTCATTTGCTTTCAATTTAGGTAAAAGGTGATTTTTAAGTGAACCACCAGATGGTGCATATCGCGTCTCAATACGGACAAAAATGACAATTCTGTGAAATGAGTGATCTTTTCTCGTAGAGGTTAACAGCTTAAGATGTCTAAAAATAATTTTTTATCAAAATATCTTTTCTGTGAAGTAAGTAGTTACAGCTCAGATATTCATACAAAGTGCAGTATCGCAATGAGAAAATAAAAACATAACACATTTTGGCAAAATTTTTGCAGACGTAAGTGGCCGAAAGTTTGTAATAATAATACTGAGTTTCAAACACCTTACATAAGCCCCTTTACTTAACGTGTACCGAACTTGGTATAAAAAAAGGTGCGGAACTTGTAAAATACTTTTTTTTCACAAACAACACTCAAACAACAGTCTGCAAAGTTTGAAAGGCAACCACGTGACCAAAAACTTTTTTCTTTCCGAAATATTCAAGCAGGTCACTGTTTTCAGTGCATTAAATTAGCATGACTTTTTTAAACACATTTGCCATAGCCGCAAAACTGGCTGGGAAAGGACCATTGCATACTGCTAAATTAGGGCCATTTGTTTCTCTCAAGCTGTAAGGGTGAGAAAGCATACTCCTTCCCGATGCAGCGTAGGCTGTTCAGTGGCTGTGCGTGTTGTGTTCCCCGATAGATATGCTGCCAAGTCTTACATTTTGGCTGCAACACATGCTTAGATACCGTGAAGTATGTATAACATTGAAGTGTTTTTGTGCAACAAGAAACTAATAATACGCTTCACATAGCGAAAAATACTTTTAACCTCTGAAGTACTTAGCGAAGTTAAACGCCAAAACGAAGCGATGGCAATAAAAATCTGAATAACAAGAATATTTTGAAAGTTACACATGATGGAAACAATCTGAATAACATGTGCTCGAACGTTAGAAGTTACGTTCAAACAAGCGTTTGCGCTGTTCAAGTAGGCAATTCGACCACACACACAGACTAAAGGTCTGTTCAAACAAAAGTCCAGCTTCAGTGCTCGATCCGCTACATAGACACGGCTGTCGGCTGTGTCATGCTACGTTGCGGGTGAACGAAGATACCGGTGAAGACAAATTTAACGAAATATAATGTATTAGCAAGTAGGCAAACTTCGCGAGGCGCACCTAATGCGAAACAATATCCCGTGTTGTCATTCGATGCATCTACCCGAGTTATCACGGTAGTGTTACCGCACAAAACGAAAAACAACCGAAAAGAACGACATGGACACCACGTTTTTGTTTTCCGTTCTCGGTCTTTTTGTGCAATAAGAAAAAAAAAGAAAGTAAATGAACTACCGACATGCTCAAGCATATGCGTCTTACATACGGCTGATGCTTAGAGCTAACAGGCGCCATCCCCGCACATGTATTAATTAGTAAACTAAAATTGATGTGCAGCACAAGCGGGCCCCGTTAAAAACGGCTGCCAACAAAGGGCATCGCAAAAATCTGTTCAATTTCTTCGCTGAACCTCAGCGGCGCACGCTCACTCTGCTTTGCACTCCAAACAATCTAAACAAACAAACAAAAAACTTGCCCACAATCACAGCTTGCCATCAACCCCGTGAAACAGTTCGGACAAATATTCTCGCTAAGTAAACATATGCTTATTTATCATCAACTAGTTGTAAACAAAACTGTTTGAAAGCGTTATTCTCGTGCTGACGCAGTTAACAAAGCGCTCAACGGAGCAACGTTGAGAGCGGTACTCACTATTTCACTTCGAGTGCTCCACAATATGAATCCACAGGTCCAGTCTTCAGGATGGTGCACCTTCGCAATAATCAGCCCTGACAGAACACACTGGTGGAGCACAGAGCACAGGCACATTTCAAACTAAACACCGACTAATAAACTCTACCGATCGAGAAGCCACGCGCATCACACGCACACACACGGGAGGGTTTATCGCCAGCGCACGAAGTGACATGTAAGACGATGTCGACCCCTTTCCCGCGCTGTGCGCCCGGCGCGCAGCAATACCGGGCAGCCACGGAGGAAGGCGGGCAGCCAAGGTTGTCTACGCGACCAAACTTGATGGCGCCTTGTGGCGCTCTCAGACCGGCTAGATGCGGTTTAACGCTATCTCCCGCCCTCTGCTAATAACGCGGGCGCTGCTTTTTTTTTTTTTTGCGGCAGCGATCTGTTGCGTTATACTCGTTCTTCAACAGTGCATCTGAATCGCAGTGAACTTTGTGACGGTGCAGTGCAGCCAGCACGAGCTACTAGTCAGAACGCGCATTTGTAATATTCAGGAGCAATGTTTAGCGCACGTTCACTGACCTAATGTAGTGAATTTTGGTAAAAAAGCTAAGCTGATGCTTTTTGCTTAGCTCTATGGGCCTTTAGGGACGACACGTTCAAGGTCACTCAGCCGATATTTTATCATCACTTTCATTTCGGTAAATAGATTGCAACAATGCATGCATCGGCCGTCACACTATTCGATGAGAACATATTGCCACGTGCGTACTGCTAGGAAGACGAAGACGACAGCGCATACGCGCATCTGCACGCTTTTATGCAGCAAGCAATAACAAGAAAAAAGAGGAATGCTCTGGCACGCAGTAAATAAAAACACTGGCCTGCTGCTACTTTCTCAACCTGTTATTTACTACTTCTGTCTTCACTTTGCGGCAATACATTTGTACTTAGCTTGCAGTCCTTGGAACAAGAACATGGCTGAGAATATTTCATCAATGCTGTTTTCCCACTACCTACAAAGTGAAGGCTTTGACTGAGCACGTCTGCTGGGGAAGTTACATAAATTTAAAGAAGAGGATCCACAAAAAAAAAAAAACGGAGAAAGAGAGAGAGAACTAGAGAATGCTTTTCGGCTCCCCTGAGGAGAGCTTTGTTCGCAATTTAGTCCACAAGGCTCCCGTTATTGTGAGCAAGGCTGCGTCAAGGTCACCAAAATGTCCTTATTCTGCAATTTTCTTTATGGTCGGTGTCCTCTTCCTAATTTCCATGACGCACTCTTAAGGACACATGAAGATGAACATTCGCTACAGTAATTATATAAAACGTTCCTTCTAAAAATACATGAAGTCAATGTTCGTTTTTAAGGGACCTGATGGCGTGCTGACGTGGTGGTTATGGCTAAACAACTGTGCTGTTGTTTTTTTGCGGGTGGTGGTTGTTTTATCTCCAGCTTTAAAAACTTCGAGCTTATTGGGAACAGGGGGAGGTGGAAGTGTTCTATGCATGACTACACCAATGTGCTCAACATTAGCTTGTTCAGGTAAATCAGTGTACTTTGTGAATGTTGACTAATCACGCAAATGACACAGATGAAAGAAACGGGTACAGGAGAATCGGCCCTTACTCTATTGAACAAGCGTCGTTCCTATTGTATCTTCCATCTTATGGTAGTTTGCGTGCTTTATCGATGAAAACTGCGTTTCGGTCATATTACTTTCTGCTTAGATTCATTACTAGACTCGCAAGCAGCTAATTGTGGGAGCCTTGCTGGTATCAAGATGGTTAACGTATACTAACAGTATTAGCAAAACGGCCCGAAAATGTCGTGCATTTGTAGCCTTGTAGGCACGTGTGCTCAGATTTGGGTGCAGGTTAAAGAACCCAGGTGGTCGATATTTCCGCTGCCCTCCACTACAGCGTCTCTCATAATCGTCTGGTGGTTTTGGGTCGTTAAACCCCACATATCAATCAATTATTTGTAGCCTTGCTCATTACAACTCAAAAATAAGGGTGTAAATGGGGTGTTTTGAGGTTGTTTTAATTACGAACACCTCAAATTTCAAAAATGGGGCGTAAAAAGGGTGTTCATATGGGTGCTTTTATTGCGTACACCCGTTTTACATCTTTTAGGATGCAAAACTTTTTAGAGTTAGCCAACAGTAGCACGTTACAAGGTGAGAAATATTTCTCACGAAATGTGTTGTGATGATTCATTAGAGGAGTTTAAAGTCCCAAAACCCTCTATTGCCCTCTTGCCCCCCCCCCCTGCGGGGGGGGGGGGGCAAGCACGAACGGCGGCTCACGTTACGACATATGCGCAGTGGCAATGACCGCACCGTAAGGGGTTGCGGCGCGCTATGGTGAAAGTACCTAAAATGTTAATATATTCTTGCGCGTCTAAACCAGCAGCTCCAAACGAGCGCGCACCTTAGGCTTACATTTCGCGGAACTAGGCGCTAGATAACTAAACAATGCTGGTCAACAAAACAACGCCACCCGCGTGCTCGATACATACTCGAGGATTGGGCTTGCTCGAGAATATCATGCGCACGTGAAAGTTTGCTCAGATGCCGGAAAGAATACGGAAGAGACGTGGCTTGCGAAGGCTACGCGGGGCGAGCTGCAACGATTTTGAGCTCTCCTCCACGCGGCATCTTTTCACGCCGCTTCAAAACACCAGATTTCTCAGCTAGCAATGAACCAACTCAAAAAGAAAATTTTAGTATAATGCTGTTCATTGAACACACAACTGCAATGAACCAACTAAAATTTGTTGTGGGGCCTGGTAAGTGGCAGTTTAAGCAAAACGTTTCACTTCATTTGCATTGCGGGAAGTGCTAAATCTAACCTTTATTTATTTCCCGCATAATAAATTGATAAAGTCGTGATATCAATTTGTCTCGACGAAAGCTTTTACAGTTTGAAATTCTTGAACAACATCACATACTCAATAAAATCGGTCAATTTGACGTACAGTGGGAATTTATGATATGCGAAGCACGAGTGAGAAACGTTGATATGTCACTTTAATACCAGCACAATGTTAATACTAAGCAGGCCGTACATGATGCGCATAAAATAACTCGAATATTAAGACCTGATTTCATGTTCGTCATACAATAACGGCACTCGATGCCGACTAAGGTATATATCAAGGTAGCAAACTGGTCCCATGCACAATATGAGCGTGACATGTAAATCATGTCGTACATGACATGCATGTCGTTATTCGCATGTTAGGACCCGTAATTCACGTTCGCAACACAGTGACATCACTCCATGTGTACTAAGGTGTATATCCAGCTAGCACACCGGCTGCATGCAAGCGCATGATGAGCATGTCATGTAAATTATGCCATACATACCTTCTATATCATGAGTATTTTCTTCGCGCCTGGAATTTGTGTTCGTCGTCCAGTCACGTCACGTAGTACCAAATTTTGTATATATGAATCTAGAGATATGGCCGCCAGCGTGCTACGAGCGTAACAAGTAGTCATGTTTTACATGACACCACGTATGTCATGATTACCATGGTTGGACGTGTCATTTGCCTTCGTCGTCTTTTCACGTTACGTAATACGAAATTTATTATGCGTGCAGCTAGCGATACGGCCATGAGCACGCTATGAGCGTTGGATATATAGTCGTATCTTACATGACACGCATATCATGAATATCACATCTGGATGTGTGCCTTACCTCCGACATTCATTCAGGTAGCATAACACCAAATTTCATAAATGCAGTGCTAGCGAAGTGGTCGGGAGCACATCATTAGCGTGCATGTTGTGATGTTCTTACATAACACGCATGCCATGATCCACGTGTTTGCACCAGTATTATACCTTTGTCAATCATTCCCGTCATGTAACACCAAACTTAGTATATTTGAACCTTGTCCAACAGCCGCGAGCGCATCATGAGCGTAGTGTGCAGTCATGATATGTGCGTCATGGCATGATTTCTATGGTAAGGCCTTTCCTTATGTTCTCCATGCAGTCATGTCATAGCATACCAGATGTGGAATATGTCACGTGAACGAAACCACCCCAACAGTATCATGACTATGCCATGTAAATCACAACATTCATTATAGAAAAGACACGGTCTTCATGTTATGAGTAGCCAATTATGTTCTGCATACAGTCATGATATTCAATACAAAATTTAGGGACAGATCCTAATATCATAACGGCCAGAAGAGCTAAATGTCGTATGTGGGTAGATAGAGAGATAGACAAATAGATACCGTCAAAGTCATCAAATTTAGCTAAAAATATGCTTCCTATGGTAAACAGTCAAACGTGTTTGCTTTATTGGTAATGCTACCAGACAACGGCGGCAGCATTTAGATGAAACCGAAATGGTAGAGGCCCACGTACCATTCGTTGTCAGTGCATGTTAAAAAAAACACCAGATGGTCGAAACAACCCCAACCCTCCAGTAAATCATCTCACATTAGGACATCTTGGTTTCTGAACAAACCCCTGACTGATAACTTAAAGGACTTTTGAAGCTGATTTTCGCTTAAATATTTTATATGCCACTCTAATTGATTGATTGATATGTTGGGTTTAACGTTCCCAAAACACCATATAATTATGAGAGACGCCGCAGTGGAGAGCTCCGGAATTTCCGACCTACAGGGGTTCTTCAGCGTGTACCGAAATCTGAGCAAACGGGTGTACAACATTTTCATCTCCATCGGAAATACAGCCGCCGCAGCCGGGATTCCATCCCGCGATCTTCGGGTGCTGACAGCAGCCGAGTGTCTTAGCTACTAGACCACCGTGGTGGGGCGTATACCAATTCAAGTGTTGCACTTCTTTTTTCTCGAAGACATACAGATTTGTGATTTGTATTACGTGTTTTTTATAGATTTATTCAAGATTCATTATAGTATATGCAATTATTCAAACGATTTAGTGGCTGTTCAAGTAGGAATGCAACGACAACATTTTTCGCCACTCTCAAATGCATTGGGTGCGTTTGCACCTCTTTTTTTTAAGTTCTTTTTTTCACTTCATGTAAGAATGTAAAATAGAAGGATGACTGGCCATACATATGGTTGCTCAACGCTCAATGCATTATGATCTAAAGTAAAAAATCAAGTCTCTGGCTTTGTGTAGAACATTTTCACTGCTCTAGGTCACCTCACCAAGAAGCGATTTTACTAGTTGGCTCCACGTAGCAACAAAATCTGTCTTCACAAGTTGTTCATCACTGTTAGTTCCGAGTTGTTGGTGTGGATGTTTTTTTTTTTTTCAGTCGGGATCTTCACCTTCAACTTTTCATGTCACTTCATAGGATTCAAGTGAGAAAAGGCTTTCATGGAAGCTAGCAAACACCTATTTTTTCTTTTTCGTGAATTGAGAAGATTGATGCTCGGCATCGATTTCCACTTAACATTTTTGCTGTATCCATCGAACACGCTTCCAATACTTCAAGTCGAAATTTGAGGTCTTGCGTTTCCCATTCGTGATCTTGCTTCATCGTTTTTAAATGCCCAGAAAAACTCTGATATGATGAGGCAGTTTCAGTCATGTGGTGGAAGCCCTCGCTTTGGAGTTTCAGATAGTTGCGTATAATGGCCTAACCTAATGAACGTACCAATCATGAAGGCTTTGGTTTACGATAATAAACAGATAATTACATTTTATTACTGCTTTAGCCGTCTTCATCGCCATCGCTGGCACACCGCTTTTATTCGCGCCAAGGCTATACGATGCGTGGGGCGAAGTTACCGATTTGGAATTCATACCCAACATGACGCCAATGGCGGTTGCGAAAACCCATCCAGAGTTTCAAGTAACTTTTGAGCAATAATTTAAATTTTAAAGCAGTAAGTTTTAAAGCAGAAAATCTTAAAGTTTTAAAGCAGTGACAAGGGCAACAGAGCTCAAGAAAGATGCAGTACCCTAGCAATTTTATTTAGTATTTAGTAAAATCTTTTTGTTTTTGGTGCATGGAACACAGTTAGCTAACTACATCTACAGTTTCACATCAGGGAGCCAATAAAGAATGAAATCAACGCACTGTTGTAAATGTGTTTTTTTTTCAGTTCTGATGTTGTTTTTGCTTTGGAGGAAGTTTTACGTCTAATAAATATATAATTTTATTTATTACTTGTATTATGAAAAAATATAAATAGAAACTACTGTGAAATACTCAGAGGTGTTAAGTAAAGCGTACGTGTCGTCACATTGTGTAGCAGTAAGGTTTTGCACATTTGTACTCTTTCTAAGTAGCTCAATTAAAATAAAGGCTTGGTGCACTTTTATTGCACTTAGGTACACATCGTATACATATAAGTTCACAGTTTCCGGCTGGTTTGTGACCGTAGTCACAGCAATTTTCTTCGGTCACATTGAACCGCATCTGTGAAGACACTGCATCTTGAAAAAAAAAAAAGATGAATCAAAACCCGAATAAGGACGAGCAACATGTTAAATATTTACTGAACTTTTCATCAGAATTTCATCATCTTACAGAGCGTAATGACCCATAGCTATAAAAACAAATCTGAAAATATTTGCCAATCAGAGATTCTTCGTAGTGGTCACGCATTTTGTATTTCATTGCCTGAGTTGTTGTCTTTTGCGAAGAATTTGTGTTGATGAAATCTATATGGCGTCTTTCTGTAAATAATATACGTTTACGAGCTGTGCTACAAATTAAGGAGCAATAGAAAAAAACTAAATAGTAAAAGACGTGACGTTCAGATACACAGAATAAAATAACGTGAATAAGAATACGAATACGTTCAATGAACGATGCAGTTAGGGTTCAAAGAACGCGTTCAGCTCAAAATGAATAGTTACGCGCAAAATAAATACACAGCGACGTTTACAAAGCAATGAGGGAGCTGTCATGGCAAACCAATTAGAAGCCATCGCATGATGAGGTTGCGCGGATATGTCTTTATATAATCCTTTGTTATGATGCTACGCATTCGTGTTTATTAAAAGACCTTGAACAACGGTGTATCACGGCAGGGAACGTTTTGTACTTGTCTCCTTCATAGCTGCGACGGCAAGTTACAGTTTCGAAGAATACGAATGCGTTTTTTTGAAACATTGATTCATGTGACGCCAAGCTCTTGAATTATTTCGCAGTTGCAAGTTTCCTTCTTCCAGTTGATTTCTACCGCATCCATGTTATGTGACTGACAAACACGCACGGTACACATAAACATTTATGCTATAGAAAATCTGACAATGATACACAATGAATGATGAAGAGTACAAGAAAACTATCTCGTTGTGTATTTGGTCAAATATAAAAGTTTATTAAAAGCAGCAAAGTAATTTTCAATTTTCATGTGATATTTTAAAATTTTTTTTTGAGCTGCGATTGTAGCTAGAACGCTCTTTCTATGAGTGTGTGTTGCTATGTCCAGCTTGCAATTGCGCTTTTTCTGTTTTTTATCTCACTTTCCACTACCACTTTCTTGCCCTCCTTCTCCACCATCAGTGCTGGGCAAACCGGATGCTTATATCTGGTTAACGTTTAGGCTTTGATCTTCATATCTCTCTGTCTCTCTTCTTTGAGCTAGTAACGTTAGCCAAACACTGCTTGATATTTTACGACTTGAACGACGCACTTTACAAAGATTGGCAAGATCATTCAAATTTTCACAGCTTTTCCTTCTCCGATGAAGAGAGTCGCGTGGCTTGTGTATATTTTTTTCTCTGCAAAGCGTTACTTCCTACTTACATGTTCTGTGGCATGTACGATTTGGAAAACGGCATGCATTCAATATGATAAGTTCAACTCCCGCAATGTCTTCGCAAAAAATAAAAGACAAAAAAGCTGACCGTTCAAACGAGGTCACGTTTGACGTGCCGTCTCTCGGAGATACCCCGCAGAGAAACGCCAACGTTCTCATGAATACGAATTACCCTGTCAATTCCAGGATGCCTCCCGGGAGGACAGCCGGAACTTCATTACTTGTTTTTCTGAGCGCCCAATTATTGCTGTTACGGAGGCGAAACCATTCCGTTGTTCGCTGGCAAAGTATATTTGAAATTTGAAGCAATAAGGCGATATTAAAGCTTTCTTATGTGCACTGTCTCTTACTAGAAGAAAATAAATCTCCTAGTATGGACACGAATAACTGCATGGATAGTATAATGTTCGAAACTTTGATGATTGTTCGAAACCTTTATGGCCACACAGCAAGGTTGATTGTGTGATCGCGTCTGGCCAATGCCCTAACGGCATTGTGTGATTTATACCAGAGTCAAATAATAATGAGCTGTCTTCGATAAAGAGACGTGATATTCCGTCGTATGGACGACAATGCTGTGGTTTTAACTATTGTGACATGCTGATATCATGCTTTAGAAACATCATCATTTACACGGACACTCAAATTGAACTGCCTCTAACGAGTGTTAAGAGTGTGCGCCGTATTAAAGGGAAAATAAATGAGTGATAAATATATTTCAGTTCTGAAAACTGTCATTGGAACGTTAAAAAGAATACTTGAACTCAAACTACCATGGTGTGAGAATTGTGAACGTTGAACTTCCAGCAACATTTGGTATTACTTTTTTACTTCTGTGTAGTGCGTGCCATTCATATGACTACTCGAAGCACCGGAACTCTCCTACCGCATCGTAAAGACAACAAGCGAATACGGAGTCTCATACTCGTTTTGTGTGTTTGCCCGAATAGTGGGTTTGCTCGCTTTGTGTGTTTGGTGATGAGAAGTATTCATTTATTATCATGTGTACAAAAAAATAATACAGAAAGCATCTTTTATACAAAAAAATCTTGTACCGAGTCCTCTATGTTATTGTCATTGAGAAATACCGGGCTTCTGCAAGTGACTAGTAAACCGTAAAAAGGTATCTGTAGCGCATGTTGATAAAATTCTAGTTTTACAAATTTTATAGCTTTTCATCCAACCTGGAGGGCTTCGCGAAATCCCTGCTACTTTTTGCGCATTGTAGTTGCAATCTTAAATATCTTAATGTAACGTATTCAACGAGCTAGCTCTCTATCACTTTCTGGTGAATCGACAGCTTTGACTGCTTTATTATTCACCTAGCTTGTACGGTCTTCGTCTCTGTGACTGGAGTTCAAGTCTATGTATGTTTTTCTTTTCATATGTTATCCCTACAACCAAGTTTAGAATTTAGGATATTTATTTTCTCCTCTCCTTTTCAAACTTTTCTTGCACTCTGAGTGTACTTGAACTAAGTAGGTTCTACAAAGATGTTTCTTAATTTTTGCAAAGGTGTCAGATGATAGTGATGCACTGCCCGACAGCTTTCTTCCAACGTCGCGTCCTCCCCGCAATACTGTCCAGATGTAGAGAACTGCGGAATTTTCCAACATGCGAAGAGGGAAAAATGCTGAAAGCAGGTTCATTTTTTCTCCGCAAGTTTTCAAGTCTGCATTGCATCAGGATCACTAATTCTTTAGCACCCTCTAATAAGAAACATTGGCATCACATTTGTAGTAGGATTAGGAGTTGCGACCATGCATATAATACTCATTTGAAGATTATCACGTGCACCGCCTACAACCAATCTTGTCTGTGAGCAGCCATTTAAATCGTAAACCCACTCTTCATTACAACAAAGTTAGCCATTTTTCGGACTACGTCTAATGAACAAAACTTTTGCATTGAAATCGCATTATAAAAAACAACAACATTTTGCATTTTAGCGCTCAAGAATGAAACCAGACCATTTTTGTTGATTATTATGTTTTTTACAAGGTTGCTTCCTCAACACTTCCCCAGAATCACCAAATGACCAATGAACCATGTGAACCTTATGTCACGCATTAATGAGCAATGACATATTTCGCCTCTCAGCTTGTATTCGAATAAGCTTGCATTGCTTTGCTGTGGTCAAATTTATTGTTCCAATTCAATTTGTTGAAGCAGTACAGTGACGCAAGCAACTGGAAGCGTTATGTCACCGGCTTGTGGTAATAACAAGGTAAACATCTTATTTGTTGGTGAGACGGAAAATTTTTATATGCGAGAAAAAATAATCTATTTACACAATGTCACTGTGCAGTATAGAGACAGGCAAGATGACTATATGTAGTAGAATAAGAAAAAGATAGGTATATGTGTCGTGTGTATTGTGAAATTTCCAATTGGTATGTGGAAATGTGGAAGGCATCCATACTATATAGTGAGTACAAGAAACCACATTACTGGCACATAAGTAAAAATTTATAGAATTGCGAAGGACAAAATTCACAACACTTATCAAAACATCTGGTCTCCCATTGTTCAAATAAATTATCATCATAACTGATGTATTTGACTGAACTGCATCTATTCTTGCTCTCATAGTGTGATATGAAATGTTACTTATTCGTTGTTTGTTTGTAGTTTTGCTTCCTGTTTACTCTTAGTACAACCTGCCGTGGTTGCAGAGCTTGTATGGTGATCAAAATGTCGCTCATACAATCCAGGTCACAGCGCCTCCTTTTCTGATGAAAGCGAAAATGCTGTGAAAATGCGGGGTTGAGCCCCCAACGCCACATTTCGCACCTTCGGCTCATCGCAACAGAGGATCTTTTTCTCTGACGCCTTATTAGCGTACACATCTCACAAGATATCTTTCTGTATATGTATGACATGTTTCTACAAAGATCTCGTGATCTTGTGTAATTGTGGCGTCCCGGTAATGTCAACTACGATAACGCAGTTTGTTGTTTCAGTTTAGCCAGTGCCTATCTGTGAGCGGTGTAGGCAAGCTGATCCCGGGTCTTGAAGACAGGATTGTAGTATTACACGCCCCCGCTGTAACTATTTCGTGAGTATCATCAGACGCAATGTCCATGGCTATGGATATCTCATTGCCGTCTTCAGCTTAACCTAACTTTATTTTACAATCGCAGAATCGTCGTTATTATATAGCAATGCTCGTTTCCAGATAACAGCCAATGTACGATCAGCAGGAGCAATCTTAAGTGTACAAGCGTTTTCTTCATAGCTGGTCAGCTGGTCATTCCTACATGGTAAACTCGTGGGCTAACTCAATGATGGCTCAGCCATGGTAATTATTTTCATTTCATTGTTTTTGTCTTACAAGTTTTGCACGCAAAAAAGCATACTGACTGTTTTAGGCAGATAAAAAACCCTCCTTTATTTATACTGTTTGGTCTTGGTGCGTAGCGAAGGAAGAAATAAATAAATATTCAAATTATACCTGAAATGACTTTTAGCGCTTGACTGCGACTTCTTTTCAGGCTGGTCTCATATGCTGGCCACAATGGCTGCAACGCTAGAACACAAAGCAATAAACACACGTAAATACCCAAGCAAACAAGTAGCCTCAAGATAAGAAAGTTAAACATTTTCAGCGTGGCAGCTATCAAAGTTTTGTGTTATCATAAACATGGTTCATTAGGAGACCCCTATTTAGATTTGGCCATGCCATTCATTATGCTTGTAACTTGTTGTTTCCGCCACTTCATCAAGAAGAATCTTTATGGACCTAACAATTGCTCTGAACATTGATTGCTAATCATACTATTTATACACATCTGAAGTATTGCGTCGACAGCCTCAGAGAAATATTACTCAAACCTGAACAGCAATGAGCTGCGGGCTACTTCTCAAGAATGTAGCAGGACATCTAAGCTATAAAGAACCTCCCTTAGGTTTCATAGCACGAATATAGCGCTGCTTTCCAAGAAGCCAATAAATACTACTGGTTTCATAACTGCATTTACCATCAATAAAGAAGCTATTCTGCGGCGTTTCCTCTGTTAAATATCTGCAGACACATTCGCCAATGTTTCATATATTAACGCAATGAAGCCGTGATTGTTTACAGGTGTATAGTCCATGACTCTTTTATTTTACTTTTACAGCAGAGCTATATTTCTATGGAGATTAGTAGCGACTGTACCAATACAAATTCTGCCGCAGTTTAATTTTGTCATTCGCGACGCTAATTCCCAGATGTCCCGAGAATAATGAAACCGGTGTTTTGGCGCACTTTTGCGCAGTACGGCTTTCCTCTTTTTTCTTACTGACGCACAGCACAACTGTTTCATGAAATGGTTCTGGTTCGCGAACAGGGAATGATACGAGGTTCTGCATATTGTTACCGTTCAAAGCAAATGGTTAGCACGCCACCGGGGAGCCAGCTTTAATTAAAGTCATTCGAAAAAGACGTGTAGCTTGGAATTGGAAACCTTCAATGTGCAGCCTGAACTCATTTTTTTTATTTCTTATGTCAGGTTCCGCTCAATTTTTCTTAGAAGAAATTGCATTCTACGAGTATGTATTTCTATTAGCACAGTTCATTTGCTTTTAATTTATAAAGCGCAAATCGAGATATAACATTGCCTCTCCTAGACGACTGAACAGAGGGTGGCCATTTAGACGTTCTGTTGTTTCGAAGGAAAGAAGAACGACAACACGTTCATTTTAATGAATTATTCTCACCGAAAGTGTATAAAACCTGCTTTACTTAAGGTAGTCGTAACTTTTCAATAGTTAAAGGCAATCTCGAAAATACTTTTACAAATGTTTCACAGAAATGGCTTGTAGGCTTGTAAGTTACCTGGCGGGCGTTTTGTTAAATTACGAAGCGTTCACTCCTTTAGTCTCAACGTAATATTTCGTGATCGTAACTATGTAGTTTTACTGACTGGGTTAGAAAATTATGCGCGAGGCCTGTGCAGCACGCACACCCCGGTGAAAGCGACATCTGGAAGAGTGACCTTTCAAGAGTCCTTTTAACACGACAGTGTTTTATGCTGGAATGCACCGAGACATTCGTCTTAGTATGGCCCACATTATTATCATCTTGGTATCTTCGACAAACTTCATGCACCGCCCTTGTCTCGAGGCACTCACAATTTCCACAATATCACATGAAGACATGCATGCAGCCCATGCAGAGTGAATGGACTTATGAGTCATGAATGGCTTCAGTGACTTGGTATTGCAGCGCCTAATCTGTAACCTCATTTGTTTTGCAATGTTTGTAACTGGCGTGGTTGCAGCTGGAACGCACAGAAAAGACTGCTTGCGCACCGATATTCAAGCTTAGTTAAGTGAACCATGACACGATGGTTTTTTATTTCTCTAGTGCAGGGTCTCAAACACACCTCAGGCTGTGGGCCTTGTGAATTCATATCCGCAAGGGCCGATTTATATCAGGCCGTGACTCTTGTGAATGTGTATTCACAAGGGTCACTATAGAGAAGAAATTAGGAGTTTGGGAAGAATAGATGTAGTTTGTAAAAACTGCTAATAAACGTCATTTGAAAGAAAGAAAATTGCAGCATATTCACGAGATGAAATATGACGAGTGGGACGAACCTCTTCGCATGAATACACGCACAGACGGACGGATGGACGGCTACTGGCTACATTTGGCTGCAAACTAGCTACTACTACGACGACGACAAGAGACATACGACCCATGGCTTAAGACGCTTCACCTGGCTACTACTACTACGACAATGACACGGGACATACGACCAATCGGAAACTCTTGATGATGATAATTATGTGAGGTTCAACGTCCCGAAACTCCCATACGAATATGAGAGACGCCGTAGTGAAGGGCTCCAGAAATTTCAACCACGTGGGGTTCTTTACCATGCACCCAAATCTGAGCACACGGGCCTACGACATTTCCGCCTGCATTGGAAACGCTGCCGCCGAGGACGGGATTGGATCCTGCGACCTGCGGGTCAGCAGCCTAGTAGCTTAGCCTCTAGACCTCCGCTAGGTGTAGAGGCTAAGCTACTAGGCTCCTGACCGAGGCAGGTCATTTGGAAGTCATCGCTAGAAGAGCTCTTGATAGTGTAGCAAGACTGAGCATCACTGCTTTTTATTTTTGCCTTCTTGATCCTATTTGCTTCATTGTATTTGACACATAGCATTCGCACATGGCATAGCATCGGGTGTAAGATTGTAAACTAACGGCAAAGCGCACGCGTATACGGAACTCAAACTTTGACGCTTCAGACGGTACTTCTATGTAGTTATTTTAAACTGCGAGTCTGCAGAAAGCTGATGAGCTTGGCTGGCTTCTGAAGGGATTTGAGAAGTATTTATTCAAAAGCGTTATATGGCTAGAACAAACGAAAAACCATTTGGCATCGGTACCACGAGCGGTCTCCATTGGCTTTGCTATCGGCTACTTCGTTCCTAGCATCATTTTCAAGCGCACGCACCATTAGCTGCGTTGAGAGTGACGTCGTCTATCCCATCGCAACCGTAGTGCCGAGCACGTGTGCATCACTTTCTCATGAAAGCTTTCACATAGGTGTGTCGCGGACCACTCTACAAAATCACCGACAGAGAAAAGCAAGACAGCTCGTGTTCGCCGGGCCGATGGTTCAGTGCTGGAACAAGAACAGGCTGTCGAGGCCGAGGGACGGCAACAAATGCGTAGCGCCGATTCGGCAGCCTTACAAGGTGCACCAAATTCAGAGCTAACTCGGCGGCGTAGCTTGTGTGATGCGCCCGCCATGGCGAATGGGAATTCAAGCGCCGCTGGCGGGCGCATCACACAAGCTACGCCGCCGAGTTAGCTCTGAATGTCGAACGGTTGCAACGACGCCGCGCCCAAGGAGCGGCCTTGTGGGCACAACAGAGCCAAGGTGATGATTTCGGCAGCACGTGCAGCGGAGCGAACGTGCCCTAGGTGGGAGTTTCTCCAGCGGAACTTTCACTTCGGCTACGACGTCAGTGACTGCTTGTGGTTCGTGAACAATTACTGTGAATAATGCATTACGGCATGCATTTAAACGTTCATTACACTACTGCACGATTATTATCATGTGCAAAACAGTGTGTGGCATGTCCAAACGTGCGTCTAAGCTCATTAAGAAGCTCGAAAGTGTAACCAATCATTGTGAAAGACATCAGTGCAGCGTCCAGTTACACCGACTGATAGACACTGGGCACCTTTAGCTGACTGAATTCAGATAAAAGTGCTCAGTGTTACGCTTCCCGCTCCGTTCAGCCCACATATGCCGTCGGTTACGCCACTACGCATGTGCTATAGACGGTCAGGCGCTGAGAGTGTGAGCGGACCGTTGTAGCGAGCGAAAGGTCACGTGACGCGAGAAAAAACAACCAAAATGGCATCCTTTTGTGCCGCAAGTCCACACTGCTTGGGAAACGCAGTGGATGTACAGCAAACACGGTAGCACTAGCGTCACTTCAGGACACAAAAGAATCTGTGTCTCGTCCGAGATATCGTCACAGCCAATCTTTTTGAGAATCGACGCATGTGAGTTGAAAATGCACGAAAGGATTTCGAACTGATACTTTGGGTCATGAAGAACGTCTCGAGGTGCTTCTTTGGTACTTCCGTCAAAGGAAGTTCGTGAATCTTCGATAGTAAGCAATTTTATGCAACAATAAAAACTATTTAGTTTTTAGCAGCAGCCACCCTTCCACCTATTAAGAAAAGTTTTTTTTTAGTTTCACTTGCCACAAGCACACGCGCGTATGGGCTGCCGCCGGGCAGGGCGTTTGAAACGCCTTTAGGCTATCTTGAAGCTTGAAGCGTATCTATCTATCTATCTATCTATCTATCTATCTATCTATCTATCTATCTATCTATCTATCTATCTATCTATCAATATATATATATATCTATCTATCTATCTATCTATCTATCTATCTATCTATCTAGCCACCTATGATATTTAGCTCTCCTGGCAGTCTCAATAATGGTATCACTACCAAACTTGGTATGGCACAACATGACTGTAGGAAGAGCATATTTGACTAGTCATAACATGAAAATCATGATATCATTGTCAGGAATATTATAATTTACACTTCATGATCCAGCTGCTCTTGCGGTGGTTTCGTTCTCTTCGCAGGCTGAAAAACTGGTATGTTACGACACGATTCCATGGCGAACACAAGCGGAAGACCCTAGCATGAAAATTATGACATGCGCGTCATGTAACAACATGACTACATGCCAAGCTCATGATGCACTCACGGCTGTTTCGCTAGCGTCACATATACCAAATTTGATAGTACGGGACGTGAATGGATGACGAAGGTATGATATTTCTGCCAACAAGATAAACACGAGACGCGTGTCATGTTACAATTATGACTACATGCTACGCTCATGATGCGTTCGCGGCTATTTCGCTAGCTTCACATGTACCAAACTCGATGTTACGTGACGCGAACCGTCGAAATAGGTAAAGGACATATACAAACATGATCATCACAGCATGAGTGTCATGTAACAACATGACCACACGCCACACTCATGATACGCTCACAGCCGAAACGGCCCAGAGCGTATCATCGTGTTTCGGCCAGCTCCACAATTGCCAAACTAGGTGTTACGTGACATCAATGAATGACGAAGGTATGCGACTGGTTCAAACGTGATAATGATGAGATTCGTGACACGTGAGAAGTGTACACGTCGGCTGGTCGCCGAATGGGCACGTCGGCTGGTCATCTGTGAACAGGATGACAAACCCGTTCTTCTATTTCACGCAGATTCTGCTATTCGGAGCAGCATGGCCGGCCGGCGCATTTGATACAACGTGGCTGAATTCGACGACATCTATCACCGTCGGAGTATGCGCAAATGGGCGTCAACACGTCTTTGATCAAAACGGATGTGAGCTACCAAGATGCTACGTCGAATGGACTGCAGCGCCATCCGCTTCGACTTCCTCGGACACTGCGCCTATAAGACGAGCATCACCCGATCATCTCTGTAGTGGGCACGTCTGCTGGTCGCCTGTGAACAGGATGACAAACCCGTTCTTCTATATCACGCAGGTGAGCAATAAGTACTCATCAGTCAAGTCTAGTGACTGGTGTCTAGCCCAGCTGACGTGCCCACGTCGTTTGTGTGCTTTGTTTCACTACGAGAAAGATGTCATGTACTCTTGTCTGATGCTTTATGGTGGTATCGAGCCCAATCCAGGGCCTCGAACAGAAGAGATTCTGTTCAAACTTCTTGAAGGTCAAAAGACAATGAATAAAATGTAGAGAAGTTGGAGAACAGGCTTAAGAATGTCAAAGACTCAGTGGTAATCGTTAAAGAACTCGGAGCTAAACTTGTGAATTTGTAACACAGGGTGACACAGTTAGATAAAAAGTTAACGAAGCTTGAGGACAGGATCAGGTGGAACAATCTTCTTGCTTTCGGCGTTCCGGAGCCGTCTGGAGAAACTCAAGAATCACTAGCGCAGGAAGTGACTGAGGATATCTTTCGAAATACATTAGGAGTGAAGGTATACTCTGTAGGAAGAATTTATAGAATTGCCGTCCGCGTACGAACCAGACACGTCCTGTGATTTAAAAGCTGTATGACCATCGCGAGAATGTTTCCGTTTTCAGCAACGGTTACAAATTAAAGGGAAAGACCATATAAATCTCAGAGGATTTCTCAACTGCCACTAGAGAGGTTAGAAAGTGTCTATGGGATAGCACGGCTGTTTACAGGCGAGATGGGACAAAGGTAAAACTAGTTTATGATAAAATAAAAATCGGCAGTGAATTGTACGAGTGGGACGAAACGAAAAAAGCACGAGTACCTTGTAATCAAAACCACGAAACGAGGCGGACAACCGGCCGTCAGCTCCGCTCAGGCGCGAGAGTCGCGGAATGAAATAAAGGCCTCAAAGATACTTTCCCATGCCTTAACGTAAATCCCCGAAGTATAATAAAGAAAACAGATGACATAGAAAGCATAATTGCCGCTCACAGCCTCCATGTAATAGTTATTAAAGAAACGTGGCTGCACGGTGACATAAGTGACTCGGAAGTCGCACCACATGGATACTGTATCTACCGCAAGGACCGTGATTCCCGCGGTGGCGGCATTGTTATTTTGTACATAAACTCATAGCGTTACACGACTACTAGATATTACCAGCATTGAATGCATATTGCTGAAAGTTCATCTCAAGGAATTCCATTTGATAATTGGCGGATTTTACCGCCTTCCGGGCAGTGACGGTACTTTTTTTGAGGCGCTAAACTCGTTTATGTACAGGAACCATGCTGTTAACCTTGTGCTAATCGGAGATTTCAACACTCCAATAATTAACTAAAATGGTAATTTTTCTGAGGCACTCTGTGCCTCCGCTGAACCACTCGTAGACATTGTTTCATCACACGGCCTAACACAACTAGTAAAGGTGCCTACAAGAACACAACAGGATGCTCAATCAATTTTGCATCTCTTCATTATTAGTGACAGTGTTCTTGATCGTGCCCCGAGAATTGACATATTCAAAAGCATCTCAGACCACAAGCTCATGTGCTTAAATCTCGAAGTGAAATTCTGATCACGGCTGGCGAAGAAAGAGTGTATTGTTCCGGTGTTTTCTCATGCTAGTGATGTTGATATTTTGGATGTTTTAGATAGTTCTTTTTCTTTGTTTACCTCGTTTTACGAATCAGATGCCTATATTCTTGAACATATGTGGTGCATTTTTAAAAACCTGGTTTTGACTTGTGTGAAAAAGTTTATCCCACACAAACGACACTTCCAGCGTACACACAATCCATGGATGACGAAAGAGATTGCACGTCACCAACGTAAGTTAAACGAGTCGGAAAGGCAGTATAGGCGGTATCCATGCTCGAGTAGTTCAGATAAAATATTGGAGTTATACGAACAACCCAAGAACAGTGTTAAATAGAAAGAGATAGATAGATAGATAGATAGATAGATAGATAGATAGATAGATAGATAGATAGATAGATAGATAGATAGATAGATAGATAGATAGATAGATACACTCAAGGTTGCCGAAGTTCGCAAAGAAATGTTTCACATTTAAAACACGCGGACGCGTGAATTTCATACCGCAACACCCAGAAGAGGAGGGGGGTGATTTCTCTCAGCAGTCCTCCCTCTCTCTCGAACACTGGTCAAGAGAGAGAGAATAAAATGAAAGAAACACCAGGAGGTAAACCAAAAATAGGGTATCCAGTTTGCTACTTTGCAATTGGGGAAAAGGGATTGGGGAAGAAAGATAAAAAAGAAAAAAGAGCGAAATAGGCGCGCGAAAAAGAAAAAAAACGGCAGCATATCCACGGAGTGAATGATGGAGAGTGGGGCAAAGGATTCGTCCGTCCATGCGTCCGTCTGTGTGACCATCCATGCGTCTGTTCGTGCGCCCGTCCCTGCGTTCGTTCATGCATCCGCCCCTGCGTCCGTTCATGCGTCCATTCATGCATATGTCTGTGTTTCCGTTCGTCCATCTATTCAGCACTCCAAGTCCCACCATCTCGCATCTTTTTATCATATATTCCCCATATAGAAGCACCGCCATGCAGCGGACATTCCGAGGACTAAACGAGAGGTGGCACACGCGCACTTTCTTACGGCTTGCGCTTCGGGTCTACTTCCCACCTTTAACCACCCCGAGTTCATTGTATATACCTGTTCACTGTATTCATGGCACTGTGGCACAACACTCGCTAAACCGTTCTAAAACCAATGAGGTTACGCCCAGCGAGTATAACGTAGCAACTTTTTCCTGTCAGATAGTGCTCAATGTACATGCCCATGGCTGCTAATGGGAAATGAGAGACAGGAGGATTCAGCTTTTAATTTCTTACGACTTGCGCTTAGTATCTGCTTCCCCCTTTAACCACCTCAAATTCAATCATGGTATATACTAGTTCTTGGTATTCATGGCCCTGCGACTCAACGCTCGCTAAACCTTTCTAAAACAAAGAAAGTTACACCCAGCGAGTATTTCCCCAACAACGTTTTCCGTTTAAAGCCTTGGCCCTTTTCCAAAATAGAAGGGATATCGAGGTAGCGGAAGATTTTTGTAGGAAGATTGCGGGCCCACCAAATTGCACAGAAGCCCTTACTGCTCATTACACGCCACATTCCCTTGACCCGCACCTGGACCTGCCTTTTTCAATGGAAGAACTGAATGTGGCTCTTGCTTCATGCAATCGATTGTCATCGCCTGGGCCGGATGGCATATCATACCGCCTATTATGCAATCTCGGTGATCGAGCACGAAGTGCTTTGCTGGAAGTATTCAATGAGTCTTGGAGAGATGGAACGGTCCCCAGAGAGTGGAAAACAAGCCGGTTGGTTGCACTTCTCAAACCTGGAAAATCGCCTCTAGAGCTGACATCATACCGCCCAATAGCGCTGGCTAGTTGCGTAGGGAAGCTGATGGAGCGAATGATCCTTGCCAGACTCGAGTGGTTCCTAGAACGCCATAGAATATATCCAGACGCCATGGCCGGTTTTCGTCGTCTTCGGAGCTCCATTGACAATGTCATTGACCTGGTGACCTACGTACAACACCAGAAAATGAGCAGACGGTTATCTGTCGCACTATTTTTAGATGTCAAAGGAGCATATGACAATGTTTCTCACGAAGCCATACTTGACGCCCTCGAGTCAGTTGGTTTGGGTGGGCGAGTGTACCGCTGGATCCAATGCTACCTACATATGAGATCATTGTTTATGCAAACTGATGATGGGCCGACTTCTGAACATTATACACACCGTGGTGTTCCTCAAGGTGGTGTATTGAGCCCCACACTGTTCATCCTGGTTCTGATCGGTCTAGTTGAACGCATACCAGATTCCGTGCAGATATCTCTCTAGGCAGATGATATTTGTGCCTGGACATCAGGTGTAACACGTCCTCAGGTACGTGCGAGACTCCAGAAAGCAGCGAATTCAATATCGGCGTACCTTAGAGAACAAGGCCTCGAGATTTCTCCTGAGAAATCGGCGCTGGTCGCGTTGACGCGGAAGGCAATGACGTCATATCCCATCGCCATCAATGGACACAGTGTCTGCTACGCCAGGACCCACAGGTTTTTGGGGGTCACGATCGATCGAAATCTCTGCTGGAGTCCCCATGTGGCCACTCTAAAGAAGCGCCTAACGGCCATCGCACAACTTTTCAAGTTCCTCGGAGGCAAAACGTGGGGCACATCAGTGCACGCGATGTTGCATTTGTACAAAACGCTGTTTCTGGGGTACCTGCGGTATAGCTTGCCGGTTCTGACGAACGCTTGCAAAAGCAGTATACGCACAATAGGAAACGCCCAGGGCCAGGCACTCAGAGTTTGTCTTGGATTACCACGCTGTACATCAACAGCGGAAACCATCGCAATCGCCAAAGATCATCCGGCCACAGTGCACATTACTTTGGAGGTGCTTAGAGCTCATATTAGACACCTTGCTCGCGCCCCTGCCCACCACCTAGCTTCGCTTCCAGAAGATCGACCGAGTGCCTCCTTCTGTAAGAGAGTATTGACTTTCCGTGAGTGCCTTCCAACAGTCTACACACCTCCGGAACGGATACTAACACCTCCTTGGTGCTTGGACCGACCAAAACTGCGCTTGACAGTGCCGGGGATTCGCAAGAAGGCGGAGCTCTCGGCGCCAGCTTTAAAGCAGATGATTCTACTCATGCTACACGAAGAATACAAAGATCATGTCAAACTTTACACGGATGGCTCGACAACTGTTGGAGGATCTGCAGGAGCTGTGATCTTCCCAGCAAGAGCCGAAACCATTCAGTTCAGAACGTCACACAAGACGACATCGACAGCCGTGGAGCTCGCGGCACTCCGCAGCGCACTCCGCAGGATTGACCAAGAGACACCACAAAAATGGAGCATTTTTACTGATTCGAAACCAGCTCTCCAATGTCTACACAATACTCTACGTCGTGGACCTCAAGATCAATTGGCGCTCGAAATACGACAACTGTACCATCACCTAATAGACGAAGGACATGACATATCTTTTCAGTGGTTACCAGGCCATTGCGGCATCATCGGTAACGAGCATGCCGACAATGCAGCTAAGAATGCTCACGAAAATGGAGTGATGGAACCCATTCCACTATCAAGAAGCGACGCAGCAGCAAAGATTAATACGCTTGCGCAGGATGTCGCAAGGTCTATGCGGAATACGCCCGGTTTTCTCCACACCCGTCTTCACCGCCTGGACCCATGCCTACGACTTACTATTCCATCTGGCCTACCCCGATCCGAGACGACCCTTCTCTGCCGTATGTGGCTTGGGGTGTCTTTCACGAACGCTTTTGCCTGCCGCATCGGAATGAGAGACAGCGCTACATGCGACCATTGCGACAATGACGAAACAATTGAACATATTTTATGTCAGTGCCCCCAGTACAGCTCTCAGCGACAGTCCCTCTCAGCAGTGTTTGCTCGCCTCGACGACCAGCCATTTTCTGAGCAGTCAATCTTGGAATGTCGGAAAGATCGAGCTTCACGCCAGAAAGCAACGAAGGCGCTGATGAAGTTTCTGCGAGCGACCCGCCTCGTAGAACGATTGTGACACTACTGTGTGCGAGTGTGTGTATGTGTGTTTGTGCTTCTCTTCCTCCCTTTCCCCTTACCCTTTCCCCAGTGCAGGGTAGCAAACCGGATATGTTTTCTGGTTAACCTCCCTGCCTTTCCGCATTAAAATTTTCTCTCTCTCTCTCTCCCAGCGAGTATAATGTAGCAACGCTTTCTTGTCCAATAGTGCTCAATGTACTTGCCAATGGCTGATAATGCGGATCGCAGCGTGCGCATTGACTAAAAGCCGAATGCTCCTGTCTCTCATTCCCCATTAGCAGCCATTGGCATGTACATTGAGCACTATTTTTTATTGTTAAACAGCGCACAGAGGAAATCTCCCACCAGCACCACCTTGGAGGTCAAATGTTATACCTGTTTCGGGTATGTGCCACTGGGGGTTACGTACTACGAGTGACGCCCAAGCCACGCCGTATGGATCTTCGCCCCTAAAAGGCCAAAGATTTTTACGAACACGTTCGTCTTGAAAACTTTCTTTAAACATCGCCAAAAACATTTTGGCGACACATTTTGCCAAAAAAGAAAGATCCTCCTACTCTATCAATCGATGGTGTCTCTGTGACAGATAACGCAATAATTGCCGAAGCTCTCAATGGTTATTTCGGTTCTGTATATGTCGTCGACGACGTCCGCGCACCGGAATGTAGCGAATTTGATCATAGCGAACCTATGGATAATGTGTCCATATCTGAAGAAGGCATACTAGCACTACTGTTAAAATTGGACGAAAAGAAATCGCCAGGCATAGATGGTATACCAAATGCATTTTTAAAGCGATATGGTGAATGGCGTTCTAAATATCTATGTCTGTTCTTCAGGAAATTTCTGTCTATTGCGGATCTTCTATGGGACTGGAAGTACGCGAAAATCGCGCCGATCCGTAAAAAAAACGCGCCATCAACTCCGTCATCATAAAGACCAATTTCCTCATTATGCACATACGCGAATGTACTAGAGCACATAAGTTTTAAACATGTATCCAGATTCCTTGAAAACAAAGGCTTAATTAGTTCCTTCCAGCATAGGCTTTCGCCGTGGTTACTCTACAGTCACCCAGCTCATCGAAACTGTCTACTACATAGCAGCAGCCCTAGACAGACATAACCAGATCGACATTATATTTATCGACTTTGAAAACGCATTTGACCGAGTCTCCCATCGAAAATTATTATTGAAGTTAGAACCAATACTCAAGAACACCAAATTACTAGCTTGGATAGAAGCCTACCTCTCATGTAGACAAGTCGTGGCCATTGATAATGAAACTTCGCGTGCCATAATTAAGGTTCGAAATGACCCTTTGTCAGCCTTCTCAGGATATGTTTAAACAAAGTCAATCTCTCTCTCGCGTGCCATTCCAGTTCTTTCGGGTATCCTGCAGGGCTCTGTTCTTGGTCCTTTATTTTTGCTTGTAGACATACATCAATGACATCGTTCGGAACATACCGTTAAAATAAGGCTCTTTGCTGATGATTATATTATATACCGTAAAATTACCACACCCCACGATCAGATAACATTAAATAAATATTTGGACCGAATTCAAACATGGTGCACATAATGGCAAATGACCATCAACAAAAAGAAAATTGTCGCAATGACAATTATTCGCAAAAAGCACCCTATAACGTTTTCTTACTGTTTTGATAATGAACCTCTGGAAGTAGTAACTAACTATAAGTATCTGGGAGTTATCATTTCTCACAATCTTAAATGAAATGACCACATTGACAACATACATAGCAAGGCAATGAAAAAAATCGGACACTTAAGGAGGCGCTTGAGTAAGTGCTCTCCAGAAGTTAAAATATTAGCCTATAAAACATTTTTTCGGCCACTCCTGGAATATTGTGCGGCTGTTTTGGATCCATACAAAGAAGAAACGTTTCAATATTGGAAAAAATACAGAGGAAATCAGTTAGGTTCATTTTTAGTCAATACAGCTTGAAGGCATCAGTAACGTCTCTTCTAGAAACGGCTGAGCTGGAAAAATTAGCAAAGCGCCGATACCACGAACGAATGAAACTATTTTACCTACTTCATCATGGACACTTAGGTATAAATAAGGATACATATCTAAAAGACTTCCACCGACGGCCCACTCGGTCCCTTCGAAATAAAAAATTAAGCGAGTTTTTGTCACTCCAACATTTTCCAGTATTCTTTTTTCCCGAGAACAGCAAGCAATTGGAATTCCCTCCCTTCAGCTGTGGTGGAATGCCCATCGCTCTTATCCTATCTACAGGCCCTTCAGTCCATGGGACATAGCTCTGAAATAGTTTTACATGAACCCGGACGCTTTTTTTTTTCTTCCATATGTTTACGTATTCATGTTTTGACTTGTTATTTAAATATCTTGCCGCTGTGCTTGTAAGAACTCGTTGTACTCTTCTTCTTTTTTTCTTATTATCGCCTCAATGCTTCGTATGTGTTTATTGTAAACCTTTTTTGTACTCATTGTAGGTAGGTAGGTATAAACTTTATTTTTCCTTTGTAAAGGAAAGGTGCAATGGAAGAGAGATGAGGAGAGATTGCTACGCTCGATAGTCCTCCGCAACCCTCTCTGCCCAACCCAGGATGGCCTCCTGGACGTCGGGTTTCAAGCTGCGCATGGCAGCCTCCCACTGCTCCTCATTACTAATTAGTTTTCGAAGGGACGGTGGAGGGGGGTGCTTAGAGCACCCCCACATGATATGATTAAGATTTGCTTTCTGTGCGGAGCAATATTTACAGGAGGAGGACGGGTAAAGAGAAGGGTACATGAGGTGAAGAATGTAAGGAGAAGGAAAGGTGTGAGTCTGCAGCTGTCGCCACAGTACTTCGCGCCTTCGTATGGATTTCGACGTTAGCGGCGGTAAGGATAAACGACCAAGGCGGTAGTGACTAGGTATGAAAATCAGAGCGGCAGTACTGAATTAAATAAATGAATAAATAAATATAAATAAATAAATAAATAAATGACTAAATGCCACAGTCAAGGCGCCAATACATTTCGACGTGTCGCAGTGCGCGTGCTCGCCGGTGTTCATTTCGACGCCAGGCGCCGGTTCTGCCGTATACTCGCACTATAAAGTTGTTCCTCTCTCTCTGCCACATACTCGCCGGCACGCGCCGCGCTGAGTCGCTTCGACGCATGCGCGTTTGAGCACGTCCGGCGTCCATTCATAACGAAAAGAGGGAGACGCAGTGTTGTATGGGCAACGCTTCGGCGCGAAACGCAGCATGTCGCATTTCGCACCGGTTCCCGTCGGGCCGCGCCGACGGACGCTGGTCGCGCCTGGCGTCAGACTATTGAGTACTCGCATTTTGCTAACGTAGTGTCGCTGTGCCTAGCGTGCGCGTGCGTCAACGCAACATTGGAGTATATTGGGCCCTTCTTGATGGGCTCGTGGCCGTTTCCCTAGCTCGACAAATACCAATGTTGGTGTAAAGTGACATTGATGGATGACGAAAGTGTATGACTGGTGCAAACAATATATTCCTGACACGCATGTAATACAAGAACATGACAGCATACCGTGCTCATAGCATGCTCGCCGTCGTTTCGCTAGCGCCACATATACTAAATTTGGTATCACGTGACGTGAATAGATGATGGAGGTGAACGACACATTCAAACATGATAAGCATGACGCGGAAGTCATGTACGGAATCATTTACCTCCACCTCGTAATGTTGTGCTGATTTTTCTCATTCGTGCTTTCTCATTCACTATTCTCATTCGTGCTTCACATATCATCGATTCCCATTGTACGTGGGATCTGCCATTCTTTATAGTAGTGCAGCTCCAAGTGAAGGTGAAAAAAATAAAAAGTGCTGATGCGTCAAAAAAATGAATTCACACTCTTCTACAACAGAATTTTTATCATGCTGCCTGATAAGAGCAGTTTTTATATTTTTTTACAACAGCTGTCATCACTTTCACCGAATAAC
Organism: Rhipicephalus microplus; assembly: GCF_043290135.1. Classification (NCBI taxonomy): domain Eukaryota; kingdom Metazoa; phylum Arthropoda; class Arachnida; order Ixodida; family Ixodidae; genus Rhipicephalus; species Rhipicephalus microplus. The sequence continues at coordinate 109,854,465 of NC_134701.1, forward strand.
GCTTGGCTAAAACTGAAAACGCGCGTTGCGCTCCGGTAACGTTTAGCGTTTAAGCGGAACGGGCAACAGGGTGTGAAATCGCTAAGCTAAAGGTATAGTGCCTCGAATATACTTCTAAAAGTGCCTACTGAGGCCACACGCTTAAGCTTTCACTGGTTAACCTTAACCATTTGTATGGAGTTCTTGGGCGGTGTATTTTTTTGAAAGAAGTTGTCTTAAGCTAGTTGGAACAATCGTTTACGAGGAAACTCCCGATAATGCTTTGTTTAGAGGCGTACACGGGACTTCTACTTACACTATGCATATTTATGCAAATTAGGTTAGCTTTCGGTGCTCTATTCAAGTGCAAACTAGTCAAGTAATCACAAAGCGATTGTCAAATGTGTGACGACAGCTCATTTACCACGAAAGACGAGCCTCGAAGAAGGATGGCACAGAGTTTCATTAATTAACTTTGGAATCACTTACTTCAATCTAAATTGTGGGGCTACAATACCGGTGTGGTGCAGCAGATATTTCTTAGTTTTAGAGCTATATAGGCGCACCGAGTTGAGGACGTTTTTGAAACACCAGAAAGAAAAAAGTATTTCCTTTACCTTAACTAATTCAGTAACTTCAATTAGGTTTTTCCTTGCTTACTTTATTGCTTTCGCTTGTTTTGTGAACCTATCCTACTTGAAGAAATTTTTCCCGCTTGCCTAATTAACAAGCATGCTTCGTGATAAGAAAGACAAGATTCTCATTTCGCTCAGACTTTGTTTTCGGGTGCTGAAAAATTCTATTGTGCAAAAAAAATTATTCAACGTTGGGATCAAAGCACACTACGTTTATCTCCGAGGAAACAAAGGTATACCCTACCTAGCTTTTAAACTCAATAAAACTTCAATTATGCTTTTTATTGCCTTCCAACTTGCTTATTCCGTTCTTATTTCGGAAGTTACGTCGCGTTCTATTCTGAATATTTTGTATTCCATGCGCGAAAGAGCTTTTCGTTTAATCCGTAACTTGTAATATCATGAACATGCTTCTTCACCTTGTTTCATCAAAGCGCATTCTTTGCATTCTTGAGATATATAACCACCGTCTCTCTGAGCCTAATTTTAGAATACGGGAATGACCCTCGCCAATTTTTCGCTACCTACGCTAACAACAATTGCAACTGCAAAAGTACACAGCCAATTTTTTTTTAAATATAAATTAGGACTACCTATTGTCAGCGACTTCTAATATGCCAAATGCCTAATCTACTGAAGAGTCATTGCAAAGTACTAACTTTGATAATGCATGCTCTTTCCATATCATCAATCAGAAAGCAGTCGCAGATGTACTACTTAAAACACATGGACTTGAGGCTTGAGTGCATCTAATTATGCCATTCCCTTCTGTTTGTAGGCTGTAAGAAATAAAGAACAGAGACCACGCCCAATACTGGGGTCAGCTGTTGTGTGCCCTGCTTCATCTTCCTCTGCTCTTTCCCTGGCTCTCCGCACTCTGGAACCACGACGCCTCTGTTAGTCATCTCATTCGACCATGACTGTGAGAGCGCAGAGCTTTCGACAGTTTTTCTGATGGGTAGGTATAAGTGCTTCAGTGTTGCTGTACTTTGCCACGCAGGAACATTACATGGTAACTTATTAAACTCGGTTACAGTGTCTGACACTGGCTTTGTCACTGTGGCCATTCCCCGTGTTGCTGTGAAAGCTTGGTTGGGGATTTCCTCAATTAGAAGCGTGGAGGACGTAGTGAGGAGTACCGCAGTAGTCAGAGTTTCCTGCAGTGATGCGGCTTCGTGTGATATTTTTCTAGCAACAGTTCCGGCGGGCGGCCCTGACTGTTTCGGAAAGCTCGCCAGTTTTTTCCCAAAGCATGGGTCTTTCTCCACCTACTCTTTTCATAGCAGGGCACGAAATTGTAGATCCGCTAACGGTACTTGCTGCACCATATTTGGTCACCTGTGAGTCTCGCAGTAGATCAAGCGTTGTAGGGATTTCTTAATGGGGACAGTGTCAGCAGGTCAAGTTCCCTCGCTTTTCGGCTACGCGACTTCTGCTTCTGCAACTTCGCAATTATGCGCATCCTTCACGCTATTGAAGCAGCTCCAAGTGCATACGAGAGATCTTCATTCAAAACATTTTCAATAGAATTTTTAGTGCCCTATGTGATGTTCTTTGGTGAAATCGCTGTCAGGCTCCTCAAAAAGCTTGGCGTAGTTTGGAGAGTTATCTCTGGCTAGATTGAAACAATTGGATGACCGGCCTGTGCATCTGTCTCCGCCTTGTCAGGGAGGAACTCTGCGAAATGCGGAGCCACGTATCTGCCCTTACATGGTAGACCACCGAATAAGACGTGGGCCGGCTCCTTCTACTGCCCACGTGGTAACAATATCGGGAGCACCCTCATCACTTTGTGTGAATGGGAATCACTTTCTGTCACTGACAAGAAGTGATTGTCGGCTGCTGAAAGAAAGTCATGGCAAAGCTTGGGTGTGGTGTTCTTTGAGAGACCAGATGCGCAGTTTGCTAATGAGATGTCATTATTAGTTGAGTTCCCGAGGTGAAGCCCCTCTGTAGCTTTGTCCTCGGTGGAGGTCACGTTGGGCTTTCTGTAGGCACGGAGAATTTGGTCCAAAGGGGCAATCAGCGCTGCACTCCATGCCGCCGAGAAATGCTTCCTCCTGCAATCATACTTTTGCCACGCCCCGGCGTGGTCGCAAAAGCCGTGGATTTTCAGCATTACTCCGGCGTTTTGTGAAGGACGAACCACAGGCAAAACTTAAGAAACGCCCTATGCAAAGCAGCTGTGACAGCTGCATGATGGTACTCCGGAGCTCTCTGCATTGCTCGGGTAGGCAGGCTTCGAGGTCGTGTGGGGTGGCTTCTTTCAGCTTTGCGGTGGCGGTGATCAATATTGGCAGCAGGACAGGAAACAGGGTTGCCACTGGTGGCCACTTTTGCCAAATTGGCGAAATTGAAATGTCATTGAGAACTTGAAATTATAGATGGCAGCATGGCTAACTTTCGGTAATTTGAGGCTTAGGTCTCGACTGAGTGATGAATGCAATATTCAGTGTCTTCAAAGCAAATAAGTGACACGATTTTCTACTTTCTTAGTTCTACATCTATCTGTTTAAGACTCACTTATGCGCATTTTAGTACATCTGTCCTGTTTAGCGTGTGTACCTCCTAATTCAACTTAATTTGCACTACTGCTTGACAAGCAACCTGTCAGCAATTTAGGTCAGTGGACTGCTTCGCGTCCTGCGAGGGCGTGTTGCATGTTTCTATATGCTTTAAGAGCTTTAGGCGTCTTCAAGATTTTGCGCCTGAAGTGGCTGGCGGACGGTTAGGTCGCGTGTTCCAACCGCAGCTCTATTCACCGATTTTCATCGATTTTTATGATTCACCGATTTTATTGCGCAAAACATCAAATAAATCTTTTGTTCAGTTTCTCCAGACGCAAAACTAACGTCTTTCGACGACAGTTGTGGTGTAACATGGATATACAGGGCCGTTTTTTTCTTTCTTGCGTTTTCATATACATAGATGCGTACACACATACGGTGCATGACATCGGCGCCGCGGCAATATCCAGCCGAGAGCCTCCATATAATTGCTATCGCAATAAAAACAACCCACAAAAGAGAGTGCGTAAAAGAGGTCAAGCAGTCCACTGCCTTTTCTAGAATACTAAAGCATATTTTGTTCCCTGTCGAGACTACTTTGATAGTGTAGTTTGTGACTTCAACTTTTGAATGTGCAGTTTTAGATATCACTTTAATATGTCGCTTTATCATGAGCATTACCAACCTAATTTTAGCGCAGCTCCTATAGCGTCAAGGGCCGTGGAGCTTCATGGAATTATATGCGTACTTGAGCATGACGTTGGATTACTAAAATACTAAAAAGAGAAAAAAATGACGCAGGCAGGCTGTCCATGTAATACCTGCAGTATGTGCGTCTTGCCTCATAACAAAATGGCTCTGCTATAAGCGCATGAGTTCGTGTGCCTGGAAGCGCAAGAGCGCGTGTGTTCAGCGTGTGTGTTCTTGGGTATCTGTGGACCATGATGCAAGATATTTTACACCGTGCTGTAGACTCATGCGTGTACGCCGGTGGCCCCATCGCGGTGGTCTAGTGGCTAAAGTACTTGGCCGCTGACCCGCAGGTCGCGGGACTGAATCTCGGCTGTAGGCCCATGTGCTATTTAGACAACCGCAGCTAGTCGAACTTTGTGGAGCTTTCCAATACGGCGCCTCTCATTAATTATATGGTGTTTTTGGGATGACAAACCGCACGTATCAATGAATGTGCATTTCTGCGTTTGTGTGCATGCGCGACTCTCTACATATTCAGCCAAACACAGCAAAAGCAATGATTAACAAAAGCAATGCAGGTCACAACACATTGTAGATAACAGCGCAGCCGTTTATGCTCCGCTCACGCCGTATAAGCTAACAACCTAAATTTTTCGGCGTGTCGTTACGTTATACAGAATTTTGATAGCGCATGCAAAAGCACGATCTGAGATCGACTTGGTTCGCACCTTGAAACAATGTTTATTTTGATAACAGGAAACCGCATATATAGGCAACTTTGCTTTCCAATCATCGCCTTACTCAAGCTCTCTGGAAGTTCTGCTACCATAGTGTAGATACAGTTGAACTCTTAGAGGAAGCGTTTCGGGATGTTCTTATCCACCAGCCTATCAATCAATTCGACCTCAATTATTTCGAGGCTTAGCTGACTTGTGCTGGTACTTTCTGACACATTGTCATGCTTGTAACAAGAACATTGTCACTTGCACCTGAATTACTTCCGCGCCTGCAGTGAGTGTCGAATAAGCTACCCCACGTTGTATTGGTGTTGTACCAATTGAGACGAGTAGCATGAACTGACCCTTTTCGAGTATTTATTACGAATAATGTTCTTGTGTGTTTTCTTTGGTATGTTTTTTTGTTTTGGTTGCCAAGAATGTCTAATCGAGCAATGAAGGCAAGCCAGTTGCTTATAGTCATTGCTATCCAGGCATCTACTAAAAAAACTATCTAAACTCGGCAACTTCGTGAAAGTGCCAAACAACGAACATCCGAAAGCGCAGTTGTGGTGTGACGGCGCTGCTTAGCTCCAACATCTAGTACCAACTTCAAGGGAAAAGGCGAGCCCAAGGTGGCGCTAGGCCCCAAAGACTTCTATCATCCATTAAGAGAAGAGGTTATAAGTAACCTTACACTTGCCTTCACAATTAAAGTTGTTTCTCTCTCTATTTCCTTAGGTTCATTTTTCATGGTATTAGAATGTATTATTATGCCCCGTGCCAATACTGTTCAGTTTTAATGGATTCTAGCTATTATCCAGAAGCGACAAATAAAAACGGAATAAAGAACAAATTCATCGAAATATTCTTTTAGATGTTTAATCCTCCTCAACAATTATGTAAAATTAGGTGTTGTGAGCTGGTCAGTAAACTTCATGAATAAATTAAAGCCATGTAATCAAAAACAGCTATCCCTGTAAGTATCAGAAGCAAGACATTCCGCCACATTCCGCCACGGTAACTGCGAAGGGGTACTGTTGGAAGCAAAAACGTGCTATACATAATCGTCAGTGTGCGTGAACAATTGCTAACTTCAGCTATAGATTCAAATTTTCTTTTCGCACTTTAAATCTATTGAATATCAGGTTATGTGTTAGAGAGCGTTTGTAAGGCAGCCACTTGAGCACGTAATTTGTTTCTTGTAGTCAGCAGATATAACTCAAATGTCGTCCTCAGTGTACTTGTATAGACAACATAACCTCTACAACACAATTCACAGAACACCACATCCGCACTGCTCGTTTCCAGTCAAAAGCCATTTTTTACGGGAACAATGAAAATGCATGGTGGAACCCAACCTACTCAAAGTGGTACAGGCATATTGGAGGTGAAGATCAATAACCGGCTAGTTACTTCAATTCACTATAGGTGCACCTGAATTTAGCATGGTATTGCCCAATTATGTGCTCTTCGTGCAAACAGACCAGGTGGAGTAATAACATGAGCTGTTTTTTTGCGTAAATAATTACTCATTGTGCCCTACGATAGCATTTGAAAGTGGTTGTCTTCTCCTTTCCTTTGAATAAGCATGTCTCCGTAACAACAACCACGGTGGGAGCGTCAGGATTGTTGGTATCTTCTCTCAAAATACCTCTGTATATTTGCTATGTGATGGCTAACTTCAGTGGCATCGGGGCTCTAGCACGCGAGGAGCTAGCTGGAAAGAGCGCAGGAAGACGACGTACAGATTATAACTTTTTTGCCGCTGTATCTAGACGCTTTGCAAGCTGGTTTTGACCCGTTCGCCTTGGCCGTTTACCGGTGCTTCCTCCGGTGGATTCTCCGGTGCTTTCTGAGGCCTCAGCGTCCGGTTTCGATTTCGGATCTACCCCCGCTGCTACTTCAAGGGCACATTCGTGCTTCCTGCTGTGGGGGAGTGGCCGGATCAGGCGGTGCTGTTAAGCCCATTAACCTGACGTCCCTTTCCTCTCCCGGCCAGACATATTGTGCCTGGTCGGCTTCCTTTCCTAACAGTGATTTGCCAATCAATCTATTTTTGCGCAGTGGTCTGAAGAGCGTTCCTGTGGCCCTGGTTCCAACCAACGGCGAGTCTATTCACATAAAAATCCGAAACTAAATCAGGAAGAACTACGGAAGATTTCCGATTATTACCAAATGATTACTGAGGTGCGCCAATTTGGGCGTGGAGGCATCCTGTGCTGCTCACCGGACCAGGCCTGCATCACAGATCTTCTAAAATGCACAACGTTTGCCTCAAATCCGGTGAGCTGTTTCGTACCTGTTCATTTGGCCTGTGTGAAGGGACTGGTTCGAGGAGTGAACTTGAGCCTTACACCACCCGAAATACTTGAAATGTTTGTGGCCGCAGGAAAAGTGTCTGTATTTCAATGCTCGCGCAACGTTGAGAACAAAAAGGTCCCCACAGAATCAGTGATTGTGACTTTTGCCAGCACGGCTCGACCGACCGAAATTAAGGCATGGCCACTAATTTATCGTATAGATGCACTATCCCCTTGTCTACTGCAGTGCGAAAAATGCTGGAGGTATGGGCATACCATCAAGGGATGTAGATCGGATGTGAGGTGTCGCACATGTACTGACCAACATAAACCCGACAAATGTTCAACCCAAAATGTGAGATGCTGTCTATGCAGAGGAAATCACGCGGCTGACGATGAAAGTTGCCCCATGAGGACATGTGAGTTACAACTTCTAGAGATCATCGAACAACAACGATGCTCCCGGCGTGAGGCCCGATCTCTTCTTTCTGAGCGCTCACGTGGCTATGCCTCCGTTGCCAACCGGGCAAACCAGATGCTTGAGTCGTCGTTGCCTGATTTAATAGCATTAACGGTGGAAAAGGCCATGACGAAACTTATGAATTCTCTATTCGTGAACCTAACGGAGTCATTGGCACAAATAGTGAGCACTCAGTTGAAACAAATATTCCAGGGAGGTAACCAACCTACCGTGCCCCCTTCTCTACCTTCACCAGTTAAGGTTACTGATATTCCATCGGAACCAGGCCTTTTGAAGTCAAAGCCAGACACGCCGAACACTGGCCACAGAATAATTATGCCTCTTGTACAGGACCTAGATTGGAGCTCGGACTCCGATTCTCATGTCTCACAACCAGAACAAATGGACTCCGACTCAGGAAATGTGAAACGGCGTGCTTCTCCTGAGGAACAACGGTCCTCAATTAGCCTTAAATCAAGAAATAAGAGATATCAAAAGGAAAACCCATCAAAAAAGGATTTTTTAAATGATAGCATCATAGACAAAGCAGTGAGTGCTGCTGGTATTTCTTCAAAATAGAGAATTTAAAAGTACTACCGTTGAATTGCTACTCCATTTTTTCAGCAGCTACAGACTTACCACAACTTTGCGATAATTATTCCCCTGATATGGTTGCTTTACAAGAAACTTGGCTTGCAGAAAATAAGTATTTTAGGATCAAAAATTACCGCCCATTTCGTCTAGACCACCCAACTCGGGGTGGAGGTTTGGCAATATTTATCTCATCTAAAATCGCCCATAGAGCTAGAATTATTTATCAGTCATTGCCTTAAGAAAACGAGATTTTAGTAATAAGCATTACTATTCCTGGGTCCCTACAATTCTCATTTAATAATGATTATTTTCCTGCGGGTATTCTAAATTCTTCGATCCTGGATACTGCAGTTCACTATTGCCAAAAAGATATTGTATTAGTAGGTGAATTCAATTCTCATAATATTTCTTGGGGTTTTAAAACTGATCTCAATGGCAAACGTTTATGGTATTGGGTGAACAATAATAACTTTAAATGCATAAACACAAAAACTCCTACTTTTACGTGTAATCAGTCCTCCTCGGTACTCAATCTAACTTTTTCTAACGCTAACCTCTCCATCTTATCATAGTCTGCGATTAACTCGGGAACAAGTAGTGACCATATGCTAATATTGTTCGAGGTGGTATGTCCAACAACCTCCAAGAATAGATCTTCCGTAACACATGTAAACTTCAATACTTTCGAGAAATCCTTACGAGGCACTTCATATAACCAAACGAAAGATGAAGAACTAGACGCCATCAGATTTAGCGACATTCAAAAAGAGTCGTTAAATAAATCAAAATTCACCATTGAAAGCTCTAAACCGTCTACCAACCCTTGGTGGAATGCGGACTGTTCGCGGGCTTATAGACTAAGAAAGGCTGCATGAAAAAAATTAATCTTCAACCAGTGTTCCAGGAACTGAAGTGATTATAAGTATTCGGCCGCTATTTTTAAGAGAACCATCGCTAATGCGAAGGACAAATTTAAGAATGACCGATGTTAGTTCCTGTCAAAGCCGGTCAATAGAAAAGCACTTTTTCGCTTTCTGAGAACTAAGAAAGTTATTCCGGAACAAAAAAAATATAGAATCTGTAGTATCATCACCAGTTGAACTGAAGGCCCTTCTAGAAGATATAGCTCAGGGCCTAGAAAGTCGCTTTACGACACTTATCTCATACCAAGCCCAGTCCCCCCAAAGGGCTGAGGATATTGAAGAGGTTACGCCTGCAGAATTAGCAAACGTAGTCAGAACACTACCCCATTCAGCTCCTGGTCCTGATGGCATGACGACATCGGTGATAAAATCAGTACATAAAATATACCCACTTGGCCTACTCGAAATTATTAATCACTCACTTAGAAGCTCTTGGATGCCACCTGATTGGAGAATGACAAAAGTGATTCCATTATTAAAAAAGCAAGGCGCTGGGTTTGCCTTAGATAATATCAGGCCCATTTCACTTACATCGAACCTAGTAAAACTCGTTGAAAGAATTTTATATAGACATATAGATCGATGGATGTCAGAAAAACTGACACTGAGCCCATGTCAAATCGGATTCAGGCGTGGTTGCTCCATTTGGTGTGCGCACGTGGATCTCGAAAGCAGAATTCAACTTGCTCGATATCAGAAACAATACTCCGCTTTGGTAACCTTAGATATCACAAAAGCCTATGATAGCGTGGAGCATGTTAAACTGCTAGATTCAATTCAGAATTTAGGACTGCCTCAATACTTTGTGGCCTGAATCTATGCTTTCTGAGGTGATAGAGAATTTTACTGCTCGTAATCTGGTGTGAACTCTTGAATATACAGGCAAACGAGAGGTACACCGCAAGGGTCAGTACTATCGCCCTTATTATTTAATGCACTACTCTGTACCATTCCCGTACAGCAAGATGTACAGGTCTATGTGTATGCCTATGATATTGCATTTTTTGGTGCATCAGCGGACATTCACACACTGTATCTGATTCTGCAGACATACATGAATATTCTGAAAACGTGGCTGGAGCATATCAACCTAGGCCTCAATACAAACAAAAGTACAATCATACATTTCGCGCAAAATGCCCCAGTACGAATTTCACTAATGTACCGACAGCACGCCATACCTCAGTTCGAGTTAGTTAGGTACTTGGGGGTAACCTACACCGAAACACCTAACTGGAGTCCCCACATAGAAAAAATGGCTGCTAAAGGAGCACGTGCCGTAGGGATGCTGCGCAGGCTCAGTATTTATCGTGCCGGTTTGCGTAGAGACGTGCTCGTTATGATGTATTGCATGTACATTCAACTGATATTTGAATTCGGCTGTGTTTTTTTTTTTTTGCTCTGGCGCTCCGGCCTACAAAGTTCGACACTGATTCTGTTAGAACGCGAATTTTTACGCTTATGCTTAGGGCTAACCAAATATGTTGCCAACAATATCCTATACGAAGGATCCCGCCTGCCGCCGCCTACGTACTGTTAGAATATGAAATCAAAAGATTTCTTATTCTAACAGTACGTACATTCCTTAAAATCTATGCATCACCTCAGTGGAGGGCACAGTATGTGTTCATTAACCAGCAGACCTCATTCCTCAACCACCAATGGCCTAAATTAAGGTGTCCTCAAGTAATATTTACTCGGAAACTTTGGAGCCCTTAAGAGTGAACCTTTAGGAAACACTTGTGCTCAACACTGTAGATGCAATTAAGATAGAGTTTGACGATATATATCCCAAGAATGCAAAAAAATAACCATATCAGTATATAAATGGCATTTTGGAAGATCATTGGGCCAATCTAGAAACATCCGTTGTGATAGCGACTGATGCTTCGGTTTATGAAGAGAAGTCTGGCGTAGGAATCGTATCATCCTCTCTAGATTGGGCTTTCTCAATTCGATTACCCGACTTTACACCTATTTACCAAGCTGAACTACAGGCAATAATCCTTGCAATGCGTAAAGTGCCACAAGATCTATCAGCGGTGATTGTTCTAGCAGACTGTCTCTCGGTCTGTACTGCCTTAAGCTCACCAACTTTTTCGCGTACCTTAGAAACTTTCTACTCGCTCATTCCTACACATGTGCGACCCGTCCGTCTTGTTTGGGTACCAGGCCATGGATGTTTAGCTCTGAATGAGCATCCAGATGCACTAACTGTATCTTCTCTTCATTGTCCTGTTTTACCTATTTTGCCTACTTCGGAATATATCACAGCAGCACGCTTTGAAAAACGCACAAAAGCCAATAACTTTGAAAAATTCCTTTTGTTTCTATCAGACTTCCCACAGCTAAAGTTCCCTTGGAAAAACAAGTGGTGTTCATCAAGAAAGGAAGAAATAGTGATTACCAGGCTGCGTTGTCCAGTCCCATCATTGAACTTTTACCTTCACAGGTCGGGTCTGGTACAGCCGCCTTTGTGCCTTTATTGTAATGAGAGGGAATCATTGGAGCACTTCTTTTTCTCATGCCGAAAAATCAAAACTCAGAGGGAAAATCTACTAGAAGAACCTCTACGAAAGATGGACTTAAGCTTGACATTTCCGGTGATTCTTTCATTTGGCGCAGTCGCATTTGGATTCAGCCACCGGAGCGTTTTTACCGCTGTTACAAACTTCTTACGAGAATCTAAAAAAATGGAATGCTAAAATAAGTAACTTCAGTTGTTTTATGTATATATTTTTCTTTTTTGTATGTTTATAAGTTTTCTTTCCAAGGTTTCTTTATAAATTTAACACCTTTTTATTATTACCTATATTACCTAATTATTCTAACCCACTCTTTCAAGAAGTGAATTATTTAAAAAGCAAGGCACCGTCCCATTAATGGCCTATCCCCCTAGGTGGGTTGCGCCAAGGTGTTGAGGAACCAACCAACCAACCAAAATTCTTGGCCGATCCCCCTGGGTGGGTTTGAGCGACGAGTTTAGGATCCACATCTATATCTACATATTTGAACGGACGGTGGCTCAAGCGTAAAAAGTACGATAAAAGACATTTCGATTTTCTTTCAAAACCAAAAAATAAGAAAGCTTTATTTCGGGATATGCGATCTCGCAAAATCCTGCCATGTAAAGTGAATACTGATTATGAAAGGCACTCATTGGAAGAAACGACAAACTCTTTAGCGTCAATAGCGAGAGGTCTAGAAATTAGGTTTTCTTTCACTATGAATTTCAACTGGCGAAAGTCTAGCATAAGGACTGACTTCAAAACGTGACGCTGTCTGAAGCATCAAAAGTGATTCGAGATTTACCTTCGTCAGCTCCGAGTCCTGCTGGAATCACAGTTCCTATGAATAAAATTTTATTCAAGCTATCGCCCAGCGACATCCTCAATCTTATAAACTACTCTTTAAAGAACACCTGGGTACCTTATGACTGGAAAACAGCTAAGGTAATTTCATTATTAAAAAAAGGAATAGGTTTTAGCATAAAAATTATAAGATCCATCTTGCTAACTTTTAACATAGTGAAACTCATAGAAAGGGTCCTAAATGGCCGAATAAGCGACTGTATAACAAATAAGTTATTATTAAAGCCAAACCAAATTGGTTTTCGCAGTGAATGCTCAACTTGGTGCGGCCACGCGCACTTAGAGATTCGAATACAGCTTGCTCGTAAGAGAAACAATACACCGCTTTAGTAACTCTCGACATAGCTAAAGGGTATGTCAGTGTTGAGCACTCTGTTCTACTGAACAGCCTGCAGAGCCTTAATTTTCTTCATATTAAGTGGATAGCTGAGTTCTTAAAATCAAGAAAATTTTATTGCATGAAGGATGTATGTTGTTCGCATTATTTTAAACAGAAACGTGGAGTTCCCCAGGAGGCCGTCCTATCTTCACTAATATTCAATGCACTGATGAGCTCTATTCGAATTGACCAGGATTACAGTGTCTACATTTATGCAGATGATATCGCGTTCTTTACTGCAAACAGCAACATTTACTCATTGCACCAGAAATTGCAAAAATATATTATTACGCTAGAAACTTGGTTGCAATTCATTTCATTATCATTGAAAATCAATAAAAGTGCGTCCTTGGTGTTTTTATTTGGAGACTCAATTTAAATTTCTGTATTATATTGTTACGGGGAATAAAGTATACACGATGAATATATTGGCTAGCAAATGCGTACAACGCTGCTGCAGTCCGAGCACGTTCCCCTCAGCACTTCGTCGTCGTCATCCTCAGGCATCTATTTCGCCCGTGACATTACCCGCCGGCGGCAGAAGCACCGTCCCGCTGCAATCAATTCTCGGGGCGTGAGTAGTATGGTTTAAGCCGTGAGACGTGCACTATATCGGTCAGGACTGAAGCTGGTACTGACGTGGTATGGAGTGGAGCTATCTCATAGGTCACGCTGTTGACCTTGCGTATGACGGGGTAGGGGCCAACGTAACGGGACATCATTTTCTCGCAGAGACCAACACGACGCGATGGTAACCAAGGTAAGACGAGCGACCCCGAGGAGTACTGCACGTCGCGGTGCCAGCGATCGTAAGCACTCTTTTGGTTAAGCTGCGAGGCACATAAACGATCCCGGGCGACTTGGTGGGCTATGTAAGCTCGGGCCAGGGCATCACGAGCATATGCAGTAGATGAGGGGGCGTCAGATTGGAGCATGGTGTCCATAGGCAAAGGCGGGTCATAACCAAACAGTAGATAAAAAGGTAAAAACTCAGCTGTATATTGACGTTACCTGTTGTATGCGAAGGTAACGAGAGGTAAGTGGATGTCCCAATTTTTGTGATCCTTGGAGACGCACATCGCTAACATATTCGTCAGGGTACGGTTGAGGCGTTCCGTGAGGCCATTGATTTGTGGGCGGTAGGCTTTAGTGAACTTGTGGTGGGTAGAGGAGGATCGCAGGAGCTCGTCGACTACTTTAGATAGAAAGCAGCGGCCACGGTCGGTGATCAACTGCCGAGGAGCACCATGATGCGAATGATGACATGAAGAAGGAAATCGGCTACATCAGTAGCGCAGCCGGTGGGGAGGGCGCGTGCAACAGCATACTGCGTTGCGTAGTCGGTAGCAATAGCAATCTACTTATTACCAGTGGCCGACACGGGAAAAGGTCCTAGAAGATCAAGACCGACTCAGAAAAATGGCTCATCTGGTGCTTAAATAGGCTGGAGGGTATCAGCAGGTCCCAGAGCAGGTGTCTTGCGGCGCTGGCAGAGATCGCATGCCGCAACGTACTGTCGCACAGAATGGTAGAGGCCAGGCCAAAAGAATCGGCAGCGAACGCGGTCTTATGTGGGTGACACACCTAGGTGTCCAGCGGAGGGGGCATCATGGAGCTCGGCCAAAACGTCTGAGCGAATATGCGCAGGAACAACGAGTAAAAGCTCAGCACCATCTGGGCGGGCGTTGTAGCTGTGCAAGATGTCGTTGGAGAGAACGAACAGCTCTAAGGAGTGGTAAGGGTGAGGAGAGTGCAGACCATTGATAATAGCACGCGAAGAGGGGTCGCAGCGTTGTTCAGCAGCTATGTCCGTGAAGTCGGTATTTGAAAGAACGACGGCCTCTGTCCATCTTACCTAATGTCAGAGGGACCGACTGAGTAACGGGACAAGCAGTCGGTATCCTTGTGAAGTCGTCCGAATTTATAGGATACGGAAAAAGTGTACTCTTGTAAGCGCAGCGCCCAGCGACCAAGGCGTCCCGTAGGGTCCTTGAGTGAGGAGAGCCAGCAAAGTGCATGGTGGTCCGTAATAACTGAGAATGGTCGGCCATACAGGTATGGTCGGAATTTCGCAATGGCCCAGACAATAGTTAAGCACTCGCGTTGCGTGATCGAATAATTTTGTTCCGAGCGCGACAACAGTCGGTTTGCGTAAGCGACGACGCGGTGCATTCCTTGTTGCTGCTGCGCCAGCACTGCGCCAGTGCCGTGGCCCCTGGCGTCAGTTCGAAGCTCCGTAGCGGCAGATGAGCCGAAGAGGGCTAGGACTGGTGGATTGGTGAGAATGTCAACGAGCGACGAGAAGGCGTTTCCTTGCTGTTGGCCCCAGGTGAATGAGATCCGTTTTGAGGAGGAAGGTTAGAGGACGGGCTACTTCAGCAAACTTCTCGACAAAACGACGGAAATAGGAGCACAGTCCCAGAATACTTCGAACGTCCTTGGCTGAGCGGGGTGCGGGGAAGTCGCGAACTGCTCAGACATTCGCAGGGTCTGGTTGAACGCCCGCAGCGTCAACAAGATAGCCGAGTACGCAGATTTGGCGTTGCCCAAAGCGACATTTGGACGAGTTAAGTTGCAAGTGGGCACGTCGAAAAACATCAAGCACTGTCGACAGACGGGTAAGATCGTTGTCGAAAATAGTCGAAAAAACAAGAACGTCGTCAAGATAGCAGAGGCAAATGGTCCACTTCATGCCTCGAAGAAGAGAGTCCATCATGCGCTGAAAAGTCGCGGGGGCATTGCATAATCCAAAAGGCATCATCTTAAACTGATAAAGTCCATCAGGAGTCACGAAGGTCATCTTCTCTCTGTCTTTGTCGTCCACAACAATCTGCCAGTAGAGTGAGCGAAGGTCTATTGAAGAGAAATATTTGGCACCATGTAAGAAATTGAGTGCGTCATCTATGCGCGGTAGGGGATAGACATCTTCCTTGGTAATATGGTTGAGATGGCTGTAATCAACACAAAATCTCCAGCTATTGTCCTTCTTTCTAACAAATACAACGGGTGAGGACAAGGGAGAAGACGAGGGTTCGATTATGCCCTTATGAAGCATTTTATCAACTTCTCGCTGTATAATAGCACGCTCCGGGGCTGACACACGGTAGGGCCGTCGGCGAATGGGTCGAGCGTCACCGGTGTCGATGCGACGGGTTACCACAGATGTCTGGTCCAAATTACAGTTGCTGAAGTCAAAGATGTCCTGTAAGAACCAAACACACGGCAGAGAGAAGATACTTCTTCAGAGGTGAGTTTGTCAGATAGCATTGGCTTGTAAAGTTCGGAACAGCAACGTGACGAGAGCGACGTTGATGAAAAATCGGGTGGCGAATCGGTGGTTAGGATGGAAACTGTGTGATCGGCCAGTGGTGTCAGATGCACAAGTTACATGCCGCGAGGAATAACTTGCGCTGAGAAGCCAAAATTGAGGACGGGAAGTGAAGTTCGGTTGTCCTTAACGGTAACCACCGTGTTGGGAAGTGCAAAATTACGCGTCATGGCCACGTCAGAAATTGGGGCCGCAACATAATCACCATCGGGTACTGGAGGATATGGCGAGAGTTGAACTCTGACTGCGGCTTGGGGCGGACGTCTGAGGAAATCGACAGAGCGTAGACAAGGTGGGCTGGTAGAGACGGTCTCTGAGAAGGATGGTAGTTCGAGCCGAAGAAGACCTTTAGAACAGTCAATGAGCGCACCGTGTGAAGTCATAAAGTCGAGTTCAAGGATGAGGTCATGAGGGCAATTTTCCAGTACAGCAAACAGAACTGAACTTTGCTGCTCAGAAATCGGTAATTGCGCAGTGCACATTCCAAGCACAGAAGAAGTACTCCCATCCACTGTACGAACGGTAGGTGCAATCGCAGGCGTCAATACTTTTTGGAGGTGGCAGTGGAGGTCTGAGCTCGTCACAGATATTTGTGCACCAGTATCAATAAGAGCAGTTACAGGCAAACCATCAACGAGAATTGTAAGAAGGTTGCACCGCTGGTCGGGAGTAATCAGAGAATTTGCAGTCCGAGCAGTGTATGCAGCATCACCTCCGGGGGCTGCACCAGCTAGTTTTTCGAGCGACGGTCGTAGGGAGTTCGAGAACGGCGGGGTTGGGGCGAGCGGGACTGACAACGCACGGGCGATCGCGAGCGGCTGGTCTGACGTTCTGGATTATGCTCTGCACCTGTCTAAGCACGGTAGGACGGGGCATAAGGTGCACGTTCGGAGGAAGGTCTTCAATCATAGAAGCTCTTTCGAGGTGATGAGGTCCAACGGCTGCGGCAATGGCGAGCGATGCGTCCTATTCGATGGCACGTGAAACATATGGGCCGATCACCATGAGTGCACCATTCAGCTGGGTTTCGTCGTGGCGCAAATGTGTGGTTCGGAGTGGCAGCCGCAACGACTGGAGCCGAGCTGTAAGTAGCAGGGGCATTTTTATGAGGTGGCGAAATGCCCATATTCGTGACCTCTTGGCGAACCACGGCCTGTATCATTAAAACAGCATCGAGGTTGTGTCCTGGCACGCTGACACTAGACATAGCGACCGCCATAGCCTCGAGTTCCCGGCGGACTATTCTGGTGACGTTTTCCGGCACTGGTGGTTGATGTAGTGTGGGCAAATCTTCGCAAGAGGACGTAGCCGCCGTGTCGGGAAGGCGGTCAAATCGGTGAACTATGCGCTTACTTTTCGCCTGTTCGAAGCGACGACATGCTTTGATGACCAACTCCACCATCAAGCAGTTCTTGCACAGAAGAAAATTGAAGGCGTCATCGGCAATTCTTTTCAGGATGTGTCCGACTTTGCCCTCGTCGATCATGTCTAGTCGACCTTGCGGCACAAAGCCAACACGTCCTGGATGTACGCAATGTACGGCTCTGTGGATGTCTGGGCACAAGTCGCAAGCTCTTTCTTTGCGGCCACTTGACGTCCGATGGGTTTCCCAAATAGATAGCGCAATTTCTGCTTACAGACGTCCCAGCTGGTCAACTCTTCTTGATGTGTCTCGTACCAGAGTTTTGCCGTGCCATGCAAGTAGAAGATGATGTTCGCCAACATAAGCGTCGGATCCCAATTGTTGCTGCTGCTGACGCGCTCATATAGAACCAGCCAGTCATCGACGTCTATGCCACTTGTGCCCTTATATGGGCCTGGGTCACGAGGTTGCACCACAACGATTGGTTGCGGGGCTGGCGGATCTTGTTGACATTGAGTAGCCTGGTCAGTCATCATGGTAGCTGCAATGCGCCGTCCACTGCGGAGATTCAGCTCCTGGGGCTGTATAGCGAGTTGTAGCCAGCACCTCCACAAATGATGTTACGGGGAATAAGGTATACACGATGAATATACTGGCGAGCAATGCGTACAACGCTGCTGCAGTCCGAGCACGTTCCCCTCAGCACTTCGTTGTCTCATCCTCAGTCACCTGCTTAGCCCGTGGCAATATAATTAAAAACCTATTACACAAATATATTTAGTCAAGTACTCAGGAATGAATTATAATGAAAAGCTTAAATGGAGCCCACACATAGACTATATAACAGTAAAGGCGCAACGATCATTAGGTTTATTACGCAGGCTAAGCAACAGAAAACATGGGCTGCGCAGATACACGATGTTAATGATATATAAAATATACATGTGACCAATATTAGAAATTGGGTATGTATTATTCTCGGGGGCCACTGGTTATAAAATTAAACCTCTAGTATTGTTAGAGCGAGAAGCCCTGTGAATATGCCTGCGACTTCTAGGGTTCGTGGCAAGTAATGTGTTGTATTAGGAAGCGAGATTGCCGACACTCCTCTGTCGATTCCACATCCTGATGGTTCAAACTTCTCAAAGTTCTACGCTTTACCGGTGTGAAGATCAGAATACACATTTATCAGCGACCGTGACTCCATCTTTGTTGCACATTGGCCACGATTTCATACACTTTAGATATTTTTTTTGTTAAAAAGAAACTAGATTGCGTAAATGTTGACAATAACACGGTAATTGAAACTAATTTCTCAACCCTAAAGTCTAAGATAGAGTATGATAAAATCTTCCTCCCACAAGCCAAGCTACAATCTCTTAAATTTTTGACCAATACAATAAAAGATTACTTGGTATGTGCATGAACGAATAAAGATTTAGCTACAGATGCTGCTGTGAACAGTGAAAAGGCAGGCGTAGGAATTGCCTCCGTTTTCCTCGACTGGTTTTTTTCAGTACGATTTCCAGATTGCACTCCTATATTTGAAGCCAAGCTAGCAACTATTATTTTAGAACTTCGAAAACTTCCTACAACCGAAACCAGTTCAATCATCCTCAGAGATTCAATTTCGGTGTGTGCAGTATCCTGAGAACAATCTCGTGCCCTAGCATCGTCCCGCGCTAATAGCAAAAGTTTGGCTAGTTGGTGGTTCATACATGGGAAGTAAAAACAGAGCAAAAATATAGAAGAGGACCGAAGAAGAGGCGCCACCACGCTGACAACACCACACTGACGACACCGCACATTGGCACCACCGCATTTAAAACTCCTGAATTGGTGTGGGTCACAGGGCACTGCGGATTACAAATAAGTGAACTGGTAGATGCTTTGTCGCAAGCATCACTCGATGGACCATTGGTCTGGGTACTTACCGAGTTGGAATACATGGCAGGGGTGTAAAATATAAAAAACTCGCTACTTTTATAGATAGCTTGGAAAATATCACAACATGGATAGATTATCAGAACCTCCAATTCCTGTGTCAATCTCAGTGGAGTTCGTCGAAAAACTTGAAGTTGTTATCTTCAGATTCCTGTAGCATGTTCCTTCGTTAAAGTTTTATTTACAGAGAGCTGATCTGACACTCTCCCGCATTTTTTCGTTCTGCGAAGAATCAGAAACTGATGAGCAGTATTTTGTCTCATATTGTACCTATGCGTTAATTAGGAAAGACTTCGAGCTATTCCGTTTGCAAAGCTAGGTTTAAATTCAACCACAGAAACTGTTCTAAATTTTAGTGCCTCCATTTTGGGAAATTGCCACAGAGATGTATTTGATGCGGTGTGTAATTTCATTTAGAACTATAATGTTTTTCAACATAGGGCCCATTTTAACAAATACCGAAGAAAAGTGGGTCGAGACGTAAATTTTGAAATGTGATAAATCTGAGAGATGTATACCAAATTAATCGGGTTTGGCAAACTTAGCTCTCTGGTCGGCTTCCAAAATCAAGGTATAGTTAATATTTTAGTGTCTATTTTCTCGTTGTTTGTACTCTCACTCTCTTAAGCTTTGTTTTTTTAATACACTGTCTTCTTCAACTTTTTTTTCGTTGTAAGAAATAGTGCAGTTATTGTTCATTTGAGACTATACGTTTTCTGGCCTATCCCTCAGACTTGGTATGAGCCATGGATTCTAGGCTACAAACAAGCCAGGAAACAAACAAACAAACAAACAAACAAAACAGATTGCCAAGAATCGGGTACTGTTTCTGTCTGCTTCATTACAATGGCGCAGGTCAACAAATGAAAATTTCCGCTGAGGCCACCTGTACGTGTCTTTGCGGGTCGTCGGAAGTGAGGTCTACTCCATCCAGGAATTCCGTTCGCGTTTTCCTTGTAATGGAGTCGACCACCGGACCACCGCTTCAGCTGCCCATCGGACCATTAGTGGACGGCGTCCATGATTCCCCTGTGGTACCAACGCACGCCTCACGAACAGCATGCTGCCACTTCACGGCAGAAATACGTAGGGACTCCTCTCCTTTGGGAATGCTGTCCACGCTTCTCATAGCGTGCAATCTGTTGCCAGCACTCTGCTAACATGCGAGCACCCACGGAACGCCGTCCAGCCTTCCTTGCTCGTGGATCTCAATAATTTGAGAGGGGGAAACGCTACAGTCATGGTGAACGTGATCCTGCCTATATAGGTTTCATTCCCGACAGCGCCGTAGATCTGCGGCGTACCATTGTGTAACTTCACGGTACGGCCAACGCCATGACTGCTACTAGCTCTGTGCAGTTCTCTGCAATCCTGCCGGCCCCAAGTGTATGCATCACCTCTTTGGATGCAGCTGCCTCGAGAGACATTGTGGCTTGCTCAAGTGAAGAACGCAGAGAGCTGAAGGGCACCCTTCGACAGCTCTTAGAACAGATAATCTGATTTGCATCAGTAAAGTCGGCATTGTCACGCGCCGCCTCACCATCGCCGTCATCTGCAAACTGCCGAAATTCGACGGGTACCGGAACGATGCCGACAGCTGGGTGGCAACCGTCAACGTGCTAGTTGTGAGCACGGCCTGGACAGAACAATAGAAGTGGTTCATGGCCATAGGCCGTCTTTGTGAATGTGCGGCGGCGTGGCACTGATATGAAGGTTTGAAGCCGCGGTAATGGGTGCAGTGGAGCTCCACGTTCATAGCTGCTTTTGGTCCGATTCCTTGTTCTACCTGCCTATTCATTTCGACCTGCCCTAAGGATGGAGCTCAGAAGAAGGCCGACCTGAAGGTACAACTCGTGTATCTTCCATCCTGCGGTCCCTCTTTACCAATGTTAAGGGCACCATCACGACTGTTTAGCTGTGCCTTGCACAGACATTTCCGCTGTCGTGTTTCGAGATCCTTAATAGCAGTGGCCCAATGGTGTAGCTGCGTCCGATGGATCCCTCACGGCAAGCTCCGCGAAAGGCCCTGCGGCTAGTCCCGACGCAGGTAATTCAATGGACTTAGAGTCATCAGGCCATCCGGTGGATGTTGTGGTGCCAGACTCTATCTTAGTGGACGTTCGACAACGTAATGAAATATATGTGCCTGTGCATTCCACCATGCTCGTGCGTGAACAGACAGAAGTGGATCTGCACGCTTTAAATTATTCACTATCTGAGCGTTAGAAACTTTACACCCTGCAAAAAGATGCCTTTCAAGGAAACAACAACGTCTCTGTTAGAGATCTCCTGTCATTTTCAGCAAAGACCTGCCTGCACAGTGCAAGTCTTTACTTTCGCAACGGTGTCTGATGAGGCCATTCCAGTTCTACGAAGGGCTGTTTTGCTAAGCGTAAACATGAAAACATCAAGAATCCCCAAAATTTCAACGCCACAGAAGCTAGAAGCCACCTTTCCGAGGAGAGAGGGAACGTCCACCATTGAAGCAGCCACCCTCTAGAAAAGTCAACCAACCTACGACTCAATGCAAGTGGGACAGAAGACCGCGTCTAGAGCAGCAAGTACTGTTGGCGGATCTTACATTTTGTGCGCTGCTAATAAAACAATAGTTTAAGAAGCATCTTCGCTTTTAAGGTCTTTTCGCTTTGAAAAAAAACGGCGAAGATACCGAAACAGTCGCAGCCACCAATCGAGGTCATCTGCGGGGACTTTTGTTCCCAAGCCACATCACGTCGGAGAACTTCAAGTACCCCGGGAAAGCAATGCTATTTTTTCCGTTGGCAGAGCAGGCTTTCTCTGCGAAGTTGCAGAGTGGCCAAGTTCCAGACCACCAAGACTAAGTCAATATTGTCCCCCAGAGTCGTCATGAGCAAAGGGACCACAACCACGGCCCAGTCTCTACAGCAACATGGCGATTGCCCCAGGCTGGTGTCCGCCACCGGAACCAATTTAAACCAACTTACAGGTAGATTTTGAGCATGACCGAGTCCGGTCACTCGGAACAGTCAGTGCCCCCCACCGGAGACTCTGCACACAGACATGCCACCTACATATATGTAGGTCGTGGTCGACCACCACGACGCATCCAACAATGCGCACCTGGAGCATTGTCGGTAACTCCACGCGCTGGCAGTCATGGCCGAGTGTGATGGCTAACAGCAGCGTCATGGGGGCTCTATCGCGCGAGGAGCTAGCTGAGAGAAACAGAGGAAGATGAAGTATAAAATATACAACTACTGGCCCGGGATCGGGTTCTGTATCTGTCTGCTTCAATACAGTTTCAATATGTCCCCTGTGAAGCCATGTAACAACGTTCGAACTTGCTATTATGCAGTTTCTTCTTGTTTTAAGAGAAGCTCAATAGGCTGTTGTCCCTAGAATTGACAGATTAGAAAATAAGAATAATTCATTCCACCACCACACGTTGAGAATACTTCGAACTTCGACGGTGTATGTATGAGATAAAACCTTAGGCGTTGTTGAAATTTACAAATGCTATGTCAGGTTTATTGTCCCTTAACGATTATATGAATAATGACGCCGTAATGGAGTGCTGCGGAAATTTTGACCACCTGGGGTTCTTTAACGTGCACCCAAATCTGAGCACACGGGCCAACAGCATTATCGCCGCCATAGATAATGCAGCCGCCACAGCCGGGATTTGATCCCCCAAACCGGCAGGTCAGCAGCCGAGTACCTCAGCCACTAGACCACCGCGGCGGGGCTATTTACAAATCATCTGAACCTATCTAACGCACTGAATTACGCAATGAAATCTATTTAAAAACTTCCACCTATAACGAGCATGCTCCAAGCACGTACAAGTGTCTATATTCGCATAGTAGCCTCTTAAATATATTTCATGTTAGAGGCCAGCTGCCTTTACAGGCAGATGACCAAGTCGCCCGAAGCTGATACAGTGAAGGCCGGACGGCAAGTTGAGGGAGGGGAGAATAATTATAGGAGGATCTGTGATAATTGAAATTCGGCGAAGTGAAAATAATTGCAAAACTGGATTGAAAATCACGTTTATTTTCAGTATGCGTGTCCCAAAGGTTGCCCTCAAAAATGGGTAACAAGCGAAATTGGTATTTTAGGTTTATAGTGCCCTGTTCGCTATCGCATAAAAAGTGATAAAAGAACAAGGAGCTGTAGGACGTCAAGTCAAGAGATTCAAAATACTGTTCCACGAGCGCCTGTTTTTAATTGATAAGCACTGCGCCTGCTGAATAATAATAAGGACACTGGAATGCACTTTGAGAAGCCTTGGGTTGGAATTGGCTTGTGGCACCGAATTCACTTAATTATTTAATTATATTTGCACCTTGACTTAGAAAACTGTATAGCTGCCGTGAAAGACCGTTTCTGCTACAAATATATGCTTCTCTTGCAGAAAGTTACATCCTAGTAAATTACAATAGGAATTCCACCAAAATTTCGTAACACAACAAAGTATTAAAAAATGCTCCTGAGTACTTACCCTCGCAAAACCTTCTAATTTAGGTTTACGAGTCTCAGCCGATGCATAATATCTTCGAAAGTCGTAAATCAGAAGAATGATGTAAAATGTTAACTAAACGCATGGGCCAGAAACGTCAAGCGCGACTCTCGAGAGTGATTTTTTCTTTGAACTTTCGTTAGCTTCGCCTCCGCTTGCGTTCCCAAACAGTTGTTCTCTTTTATACTTGCTCAGGGTAGTGTACCTGCTAACAAACAAAATATATAAATTGCAGGTACATTAAAAAAGACCATGAAAGCTAATAAAAAATAAAACGTTCCCGTTAAGTTTGTGTATGTGCAGTTCACTTGCTTCGTTTTGGATAGAGTGGAGCAAGTCGGAAATGTTGAGTACGGTAACTAAATAAGTGAAATGAAGGAAGCTTCTGGGGATCCGAGAAGACTAGATAATTTGAGGAAGCATCATGACAAAAGGGCGCTTCTTTATGCCTCTTTTTTCAGTTTTGTTTCATTCTTTGTACTTTATTTTCTGTATTTCACAAAGCCTTCAAGGCCTCCCAATAGCGTCTTTTAACGGTAGCCACCTGCTTTTGCACAGGACCCATTATATTCGGCTGCACATAAAAACGCACTTAGCTTTCCGCAACGACATCAGGCGGCTTTCTTGTGACACTTCGTTTTTCGACTAAGTATGTGCTATGCCCATAACAGAAAAAAAGCAAATATTTATAGAGCAGAACTAAAAGGAATGTGAAGTAAAACGCGCGTCAAACGCAATCACCGCAATGGGCTTAGTGCTGCTGGTAAAAGTGTATTACACAGAGTACTCAAGTCTACATTTGTGAATTTATATTTTATTGACATGCCATTCAGTTTTTAATAATGGTGACCCAGTCATACTTGAAAAATTGCATTGCTGCACAAACTTGAAGAAAAAAACAAGAGAGACAGGAAAGAGTGCAGCTGCACTCTTTCCTGCACTCTTTCCTGTCTCTCTTGTTTTTTTCTTCAAGTTTGTGCAGCAATTCAATTTTTCAAGTATGAACCAACTAGTCTGCAAAAAAGTATTGCTAGTGACCCAGTCAGTCGGTCTTAACAAATTGCATGTTGTGATTGCGCGGAAGTGATAACCCGTTATGAACGGCTTTACTAAACTGTTCAGGAACATTTAGCAGACACACGTATGCATGATGCACGTATGCTTCAGCAGCTTAAGCCTCGGCAACACGTATGCCTCAGCAGCTTCTGAGAGATATCGCATATTTTAGGTTATATTGCGATGGCAGATTCGCATACTTTACAATTATGTCGAGGGCTAACTATGTGCGTGAGTGCGTGCGCTGTCTTTTTAAGGTTACTTTTGATTTCTACACTTTGAAGGTAATTTCTGCCTTGCGATTTTACAGAGACAAAAAATTACTGCATATTTTACGTGTTGCAGGGATAAATAAACATAAAAATTATCAAGCAGGTCAGCTTGGCATGGCATTGTTCCTACCATCAAAATTTACGTTGATAAATTTCTGCGAAGCCATTTGTCATCATTACCCTCATGTGGCTTAATTGGGCCTACACCAATCTGGCGTAATCACTATTGTCTTATTGCGGCCATACTCAGTCTTCCAAATGACTAAAGAATTTCAACCTACTGAGTAGTGACTTCCTAACGATTAGCTTGATTCAGATTAAAATAATCTGGCACAATTCGGATGAGATGGCCATGACCATGCACAGGCATACAACAGGCTAGACATTCTAAACTCACGCCATATTCACTTGCTCGTGATTATGTTTTACCTTGATCTGGCTAATCCACATTGCCTCATTTTGGTCATTCTGAGTATTCTAACTGGCTAGACAATCTCAAATAACTCCAAATACGCTTGTTCATGATTAGTGAGGATTAGGTTAATCCGGCTTAGTTCACATTGTCGTATTGTAGTTATACTCTGTCGTCCAACTGGCTAGGCAATCTAAACTTACTCATAAAGTGATGTTACAAACTTCTAATCACATTAATTTACCTTATTCTAATTTGGTAGAATCAGCCTAAGGGGAAAACACGCAGTCACCCAAAAGGGCTGGTCAATCTCAATTCGCTCAACTTGGACTTGCTGAGTATTAGCTTAACTAGGATTTATTAGGTCATAGTTCTTCCGAAAGAACATCGCGTAACCGAGTCTAATCTACTTTAAAACTTAGTCATTTCGTCTTCAAGTGAAATAGCGTGATCTTAAATAATCTCCACAAATCTCGCCTAATCCCACTTTATAGGTATCTAGCAGTATATATAGGTATCGACCAGCCTTATAATGGCTTGTCAAAACTCAATTAGGCTGCAATATACCGGCTTAGCAAAGTTTTTTGAAAGCATACCATGGTTTAATGCAATAGCCTTATTGGTGTCAGTGAGTATGAATCAGCAGAGTATTTCGATTTATATTGGGTACTATAGATTGTTTCGTCTGCGCTTATTTATTATGAATGAAGATTAACTTGTCTTCATGAAGCTTATCGGCAAGGCAGCCGAACCATCTATGCCGTCTTCACAGTTTAACGCAAATCTCAACCTACTCTTTGTAAAAGCCGCTTTACGCGTTGTTTATGGGATACAGCTATTGCGAGACAAGTAAGAATTTATTTAGGAAAATGCTCAATGCCAGCTATTGAAAAATGCATTACCACATGGTGGGCAAGTCAACAACAAACCCCGCATATCTTTGTGCTTTCGGTCGATTAGCAGCGGCAGAATTAATTTCACTAGTGCTTCCCATTCCATTCCTACGTGGGAGTGGCCGGCGATCTTGCTATAAATAAGTAGCGTTTCTCAGGACCCAATAAAGTACTGTGTCTGTCTGTCTGACTCAATTTTTTGTCGCTATTATGAGGGAAGCGAACGATCCCCTCGCATTTCGCGTGTGAACTAGTAGACAATGTAATACAACAGCCTGTCATAGCGGCCAAAGCGTTGATCTTTTTACGTCAACAACCACGTATTTACTTCACTGTTCCCGCTTCAGCCTCTGCGTGGAGCCCCACACACAAGAACCAGTATGGTCGCCAGGTGGTGCGTAGTCTTTCAGAAGGAATCTCCACCCTAGAGGCGGAGGCTTGTGCACATCCAGGTACCCTAGTTATACGTTGCTGAAACTCGAAGGAATACTAAAGGCCGATACCAATTTATGTCAGTCTGACAGCTGAGTGTATGGCATCTAAAACGAAATTATTATCAATAGCAGTGCCCTACGGGCTGCAAAAATCAGATACGGATTAATCACAGGACCGGCGCCAAGAGTTACACAACTTGAAATGAATCCCAGTGATGTGAGAGCGTCCTAAAATAATTATCACTAGTAATTAAACTAGCTGCAATAGCAACAAAAACCTTACGTGCATCACGAGGCTTAAAATGCTGTTTGTATGTTTCTATCGCATTTATATAAAAAAGTAATCACCTGGTTATACTAAGAAGATTGATGCGAGGGATTCAAAAGTTCTGTTTTCTTTTGGTTAGACTCGGTACGTGATGCCATATAGCGTGGTCCAGTTGAACCAATCCAGAAGAAATTTATTCAATGGCCATTGTAGCTGCTGTGACTCCAGCTACTACTCCACTCCACTCTACTCCTACTTGTGTCGGTGGCCGCGTAGTAAAGCTGGGCAACGTTGGGCACGGTAACAATGAGGTCAGAAAGACCACTTCCAGGTGGGTGACGAAGTGCTCTAACACAATGTAGACCGCTAAATGGGGATTTCATTTTAAAATACACACTTCCTTGCTACAAAAGTAGCACTACGAGGTGTGTTGACGCTTTAAAACACTATGAAGCGAACAAAATGAACAGCGTTCTCGGCTCGGCACTGGTGTTTGACACTGGCTTCTCGAGAACACATTTTCGCATGCTCTTGAAAAGCGCCGAGCCAGTTAACAGTCAAAATTGAGGCGCGAGTGTGTGGGAAAGGGGGGGGCAGGAAGTAGAGAGTGCGAACAGCGAGAGAAGGAAAAGCGAACAACTGCATCTACCCTTTCCAACAGTTTCCCACACTTCATGCTCCAGTTGCTAGGGGCAATGATAAACGAACGCACCCACAGCTATTACTAAAGGAAAAGGAGTTAAGAGTGGAGAGACATCTGCCGGCACGCGGACATCGCCGCTGACGCCACGGAAGAAGCCAGATGCCTCACATAGCTAGCCAAAAAAAAAGCATTCTCATTTATTAAAATATTACAAATTTGCCACAAGAAAGATTTATTACCAAAAAAAACAATCCTCGGAAGTCGGACGTTAATGTTTTCATACCGAACGCAGACCTTCCTGTGCTGATAAAGCCAGCTACTGAGGCAGCGGACATATTGAAAGTATGCCAGCTTGGCGAATCCCATTGCATCAAGGTGACTTTCAGAGGTTATTGCATCCCATCACATGTAAAGGTTGGTCACTTTCGTCACGTTGTCCGACCTTACACCCCAAGGCCACTACAGTGCCACAACTGTCTAAAACTGAGTCATGTTAGTGGTGTGTGTAGCAACAAGGAAGCATGCCCACGTTGCGCCGGACCCCACAAAACAGAGGCTTGCCAAGCAACTCTCCCAAAATGCAGCAACTGCAACGGGAACCATGAGACCTCATCCAAACACTGCCCAGTACACAAGAGAGGGGCATTCTGAGACAAATGGTGAAAGACGGATCCTCACGAAAGGAAGCGGTAACGGTTGTTCAACGATGGCGTTCTCGTTGATGGCGGTGCTCGAAGAAATGAAAAAGCATTCCTGTGCCGAAAGTGCCTTCAATTACATCACCAGCGCCACGACCACAGCGACCTACCTGCCCCGCCACCAGGTGGGGTACGTCCAGAGGTGCCGGAAGACGCTGTGGCGCAACTGAGAACATCTGGCTCCGACTGGCCCGCTCTACCGCGGGTACACGTGTCTACGGAACCTCAACATCAGCAGTCAACAACAGATATGACCCCAACAGGCAGTCTATTCGCCCAAGAGGTACAAGTTTCCTCTGTGTTGAGGTTGTTCATGAGTGTTATTCGCACTCTATCGGCTAGTCTACAGATTCCTGCCGCTAAATGCGCACTGCAAGTCTTGGACACACTAGAACCGATTCTTTCCGGACTTCAGCAACAAGATGGCGCACCATAGACCACATCAGTCTTTCCAAGAAAAAGTCAAGCGTGCTTCCATATTTCAGTGGAACGCCAGAAGTCTGCAGTCAAGAATGCCTGAGTTTAGACAGTTCATTTTCGAGAATAAGTTTTCCATCATCGTCCTTTGTGAACCAAATTTTTCAGAAAGACCTCGACTGTCGGGCTATGAATCGTTCGTTTCTTCATCGTGCATTAAGCGAAGTCATGTTGCTGTGTACATACGTAAAGAACTCACTTATGTTCGCCAAAGAGTAGAGTCTCACAATGGAAATCACTACATGTGTCTTTATGTTAAAAAGAAGAAATTGTCATTTACGCTGATAGGTGCATATACAGCGCCGTCACGTCGACTGGATTAACAGATAATAATTGATATATTTGCAACGGCTCCAGAACCATGTATATTCATGGGTGACTTCAACGCCCATCATTCACTGTGGGGAAGCATCAGGACAAATCGAAAAGGCACGAATCTAGTCGATCTCGAATCAGAGAACGGGTCCTGGTGCTGAAGGACGGCATCCCTATTTATCTCCGAGGAGTAACTTGTAGCAGTTGTCTGGACTTGACATTAGTGTTACATAGCATTGTATCGAAAGTGTTATATTTCACGGATACTGAAACCCACGGCAGCGACCATATCCCCACGTACGTGACAGTCTAAGGTCTGGACAATTCTTCTTACCCTGGACACTCAACACATATTGAATGGAAAGAGTATCAAATATCAGTGGAGAGCAAGGGCATGCACGAACCACCGGAATTAATTGAAGAAGTGATTTGTTGTGCGATGTAGACTTTCACGAAGATATGTTCGAAAGTATTGAGACGTACCGCACTTGACCAAGAGCTGAAACAACTTCTAGTGGTCCACCGATGTGCCGAAAGACAATACAGACGCACGAAATCTATCTATGACCTTAGAGAATCTTGACGCATTCAGAATAAAATCCAGCGTTGAATGAGCAAACTCCAAGAGCAACGAAGGGAGAGTTTTTGTGACTCACTAGACTCTCGCAAGCCTTTGTCTCCTGTATGGAGGACTCTTCGAGGTATTCACTCACATCCGCAACAGCGTCATCCCTTCGCTCCTCTGGTATTACATCAACGTCGCTCACAGCTTGATGTCTCTGGTGAATTTTGTGCAAAGATCGCTGGCAACATCTTTATACTGATTGATCTATTGCCGCAGGACTCTCCAGTCGCACAAAATCAGCAATTAGAGGTTGCTTGGAACAACTTCATGCGGCATTGAACACATGCAGACGCTCATCGTCCCCAGGTCCGGATGGAGTGACATATACTGCCCTACGTCACCTAGGCTCGCAGGCCCAGCGCTGTCTTCTGAATATTTTCAATAAGTCTTGGCATGATGGAATGGTGCCTGCTGAGTGGAAGTGCAGTCGCCTGGTGCCTTTGTTGAAGCCGGAAAGTCTCCATTGAATTCGGCATCATACTGGCCTGTAGCACTAGCAAGCTGCGTCGGAAAGGTTATGGAGAGGATGCTGCTTACACGCATGGAATTGTACCTAGAACGTTATAACATCTATCTTGACGCTATGGCAGGCTTTCGACAAATTCGGTCCTCAATTGATAGCATCATTGACTTGGTGACCTCTGTTGAGCAACAGAAAGCTAAGAAGCAGCCGTCGGTAGCTCTGTTCTTAGACGTGAAAGGTGCCCATGACAACGTGATTCATGAGGCTGTTCTCAATGCTCTTGAAACAGCTGAACTTGGAGGTAGTGTCTTTCGTTGAGTACGAGGCTATGTCACAAAAAAAATCCATGTTCGTTCTAGCTGAAGATGGGCCCACGAATGAGCATTTCACAAGTCATGGGGTGCCACAAGGCGGCGTTTTGAGTCCGACTCTTTTCAACCTGGTTCTGGTGGGGCTTACCGAAATGCTGCCACAGACGGCTTATATATCTCTCTACGCTGATGATATCTGCATTTGGGCGTCTGGCGTGACACAGCCTCAAGTGCGCGCAAGGATACAGAAAGCGGCAGCAATGATGTCTTTTTACCCATTGTGCATCGATGGCAGAGCAATCGCATATAAGAGCAGTCATAGGTTCTTAGGTGTCATCGTAGATCGTGACCTAACCTGGGATCCGCATGTCGCATACCCGAACAAAAAGCTCATTGACATTGAAAATGTATTCAAGTTCGTCGCCGGAAAATCATAGGGCCCATCCGTGCACTCCATGTTGCAGCTTTATACAGCCCTCTTTCTCAAAATTCCCCGGTACAGCGTTCCTGTCCTGTCCAACAGGTGCAAGAATAACATCCGTGCAATACAGAGTGTACAAGCCCAAGCACTTCGGACATGTCATGGCCTTTAAAGATGCTGGTCGACAGTGGCAACTACTGTTATCGCGCATGATCAGCCGGTCACAACGCATGTCATTGTTGAGGCGCTGAGAGGGCACGTTCGGCTACCGTGACACCATTTAGCGCCTTTGACAGTGCGGAGGCCCTATAGTTGGTTCTGCGGTATTGTGACAAAACATCAGGACATATTACCCTCTGGCTTCAAACTTGCGACGCATTCAGCAGCTGCGTTATGGAGTATCCGTCAACCTGACGTGCGCTTATCAGTTCCTAGTATCGGTAAGAAGGCACGCATGTCACCGCTAGACTTAAGACAATTGACTTTGCGTTTTTTGGAAGAAAGGTACTTCGGCCGCATACATGTTTACACCGATGGCTCCACTAATTCCAACAGCTCTACAGGAGCAGTTGTTTCATCTGATAATGTGTTGCTCCGATACAAGTTCTCTCATACCACGACGTCGACAGCAGCAGAGCTCGCAGCGCGGCAAGGTGCAGTAAAGTACATTCTTCGGCAGCAACCTAACCAATGGGCCATCTTTTGCGACTCGAGAACAGCCTTACAGACACTACGGTTTGTTATGCAGCGTGGGTTACACGAACAATTCGTTTATCAGATTAGACACGACTACCACGAAGCGCTCAAGGAAAGTCACGATATTGTATTTCAGTGGTTGCCGAGTCATTGCGGAATTGTCGGCAATGAGCGCACGGATGAAGCTGCTCGATTGGCTCATGACCAGGACCTGCGTACGCCTATACCACTCTTGAGAACGGACGCTGAAAGGCGACTACAATCACTTTCTCGCCGTATGACTCCCCTACAATGGAATACACCGGGT
This sequence comes from Rhipicephalus microplus, assembly GCF_043290135.1. Lineage (NCBI taxonomy): Eukaryota > Metazoa > Arthropoda > Arachnida > Ixodida > Ixodidae > Rhipicephalus > Rhipicephalus microplus. The sequence continues at coordinate 109,886,449 of NC_134701.1, forward strand.
TTCTCCAACATGCACCTGTATTCGATCGACCCAAACTTCCAATATCTTTGGCCATCTGGGCTCCCACGATGCGCTTAAGCTTTACTGTGTCGCATGAGGTTGGGGTGGAATTTGCGAATGCGTACTCTCGTCTTCTTAGAATGGCGAGCACTTCGGCATGCAACATCTGCGCCTGCGAGGAAGCGCTCGAGCACATTTCATGCCATTGCCCAGCATACCAGTCTGAACGACGTATTATGGAAGCCAAGATCCGTCAGCTGGATTCAGGGCCGCTTAGAGAAGAGAACATCTTGAGACCTTGGCTGACGGTCTCCCATACACGCAAAGTCACGAAAGTCCTCTTGCACTTCTTAAGGACCACCAGACTGCACGATCGCTTGTGAAAAAACAGTGTGACACCACGCTGTGTAGTCTCGAGCTGACTATTCCTCCTTCTCTTTCTTACTACACTTCTTTTTTATCTCTTTCCTTTCTATTATTCTTCCTTTCCCCCACCCTAAATGTAGGGTAGCCAACCAAGCCAAGCTTGGTTAACCTCCCTGCCTTCCCTATCTATTTATCTTTCTGTCTTTCTCTAGAGTGACATATCAACCTTCCTTATTCGTGCTTCGCATATCATTGATTCTCAGAGTACGTAAGATCTGCCAATTTTTCATGTTTGGGTTTGTCGCTTTAATCACCATGCAATCATGCCATACCATACACGTTTTGCAACATGCCACGTGAACGAGAACACCACAAGAGCGGCAGCACCATGAAATGTAAATTGATTGATATGTGGGGTTTAACGTCCCAAAACCACTATATGATTATGAGAGACGCCGTAGTGGAGGGCTCCGGAAATTTAGACCACCTGGGGTTCTTTAACGTGCACCCAAATCTGAGTACACGGGCCTACAACATTTCCGCCTCCATCGAAAATGCAGCCGCCGCAGCCGGGATTCGAACCCGCACCCTGCGGGTCAGCAGCCGAGTACCTTAGCCACTACACCACCGCGGCGGGGCCATGAAATGTAAATTATGACATTCATGACATACATGTAATGATTTTCATGTTATGTCTAGTCAAATATATTTTAATACAGTGGTGTTCTGCCATACCAAGATCGGTAACGAAAGCATTATCGAAACGCCCAGGAGAGTTAAAAGTCATAGGTGGCTAGATTGATAGATACATAGATAGATAGATAAATAGATAGATGGATGGATATATAGACAGATAGATAGATGATAGATGGATGATAGATAGATAGACAGATAGATAGATAGATAGATACGCTCAAAGTCGCCGATGTTTGCTAAGAAATGCTCCGCTTTTAAAGGGAGAAACATAAAAGAAAAGAATGACACGAATGTTAACCAATTTAAAGTACCGCTCTGCTATCTTAAATCCTGTTGACGTATCAATGATATTAAACTTCAAAAGTTTCAAGAGTGAAACATGACATATTAGGGGAAGTACACACATTGTGGTAGTTTATCCGCAATATTCGTAAAACAATAGCGGGATTGGTGCATATCCGCACGGAAATGTCGTTACTTTTGAACAATTGTGTAGTTAACTGGTTCTATTCATCTGTGATGGTCTTTAAGATACATTCGAAAATTGCTGCTACCGACAAGGGTTTCCATCGGTGGCAAATTTGCGCCAAATCGGCTCTGTTCTTCCTCAATGAGTTCAAAAATTTCAGCTCGGTGCCATGGCTATTTTCTGGCTACGGTGGCCTACTATTTTGGTGCACTTGGAAAGGCAGCTACTATTTGCAGATAAAATAGTGAGTGAGCCTAATGACCACCCTTTCTAGCCAACGTTTTTTGACGTGTCAGCTTTGTCATGTCCACGTCTCTCGCCCGTTGCTCTCTGGTGCTCATGAAGTCACGTCAACAAATTGCACGTCGTGGCCATCAAGTCGTAGTAACATAGTTCTTGTTCTTGTTTGCCTTGTCATAGTGGCTCACACGCAATGTGAGGAATGAACCAATATTGATTGGTTTTACACGTTAAAATATCAATTCTAAATGACGGGAAGTGGTACATGTGCAAATTAAAGATATTATGTGTGTGCGCATCTTCGCCAGCACGTTGTGGATGCTGCACGCTAAACATAAGGACTTCGCAAATCAGTGTGAAATATGCACTTTCTCGTGCCAACTTGACAAATAGAGCTATCCCAAACACTATGAAGCTGATTTAGCAATTTTAACAATAATTTACTGCTTTAAACTGTACTGACATTGTCGCAGAGCTGTATTTTTAACAGCCAACCCCTGCAAGTGAAACGTCATTCAATAGCTATAGTTCATACTGACTGTATAGCGTTCATAGGTTAGAGTAGTAAGCGAGCTGTTACAGTGAGTAGTAGCATATAAAACTTTCTGCGGATTACTGGACATCGCAGATTCTTCCAGCGATTGTTTGATTTAGCCGCAAAAATTGAATTTGTGTTTCAACTTCCACCACACCATTTGTAGTCTTGGTCTAGTTCATGAGGTTAGGCTGGGGGATGCCTAATCATTCCTTCACTAACGTTTTCGTGAAGCAAGCGACACTTTAATTTTTAAGTACACAAACTGGACATTCAGGTGGGGCTCCCTATTTAAGAAAAAATGTTGTGAGCCTTGCATTCATGCTGAATGCACCATTCATTTTATCTTGGCATTTATCCTAAAATTTGAAAGAAACGCTTGAAGATCACGAAAGACTGAAATTGGGGCACAAAATTTTTCGAGCCTATTTTTTAGGAGCTTACTCGCCAAGCTACTAGTGCTTGCGCTTTGTCGAGCGACAGAGTCTTGTGTGTACACCATTGTTGATCGCGTACAATTCTCTGGTAGCCGCTTCCGGCGTTGCACTCCGGTGCATCCCACAATGAGCACTAAATGGTGCGCCTCGAACCAAGGCGTTGGTTTTCCAATGCCCGTGCACTCACCTCCTCGTGACTATGTCCACATCATTCTCGTCGCTTCATAAGCATGGCGGCACGTGACATATTCCCACGGTGAGATGTGTGTTACGCATGAGTACTGATATTCTAAAACCCGCTCGCCTGCCTGCTCTCAACTCCGTTGAAGAACACCTCTTAGCTCCACGTCTGCCATTTATGAGCGTTGGGCAATGGACCCATTGCAGCATCCGATGTACCCTAAAAGGACAGGTGGGTTAAATGTCGATTGACGTGGCCAACACTGTGCTGCCCTGGTGCGGAACGTGCCCGACAACGCTGTCTTCAACGTACACATCATGCGCCGGCTCGTCAACAAGCGTCCTATAGAAATTGTCTCATGAAGAAACGCCCCGTGTACCTCCAGGAAGCTCTTCTGACATCATATATTTGTGGACATAGCGGTGATTTTTTCAGGGGAGAAGCTACTTACGCCATAGGCCGTATGTCCCGTGTTGGTAGTAGTAGCAATCTCTCGTATAGTCCTTAAATGTCCACTGGACGGTGGTACTTGTATAAGGTTAGTATATAATAAAAAGTTGCGAGATGGCGGTACTTAGTCTTCACTAGATGAATGGATGGACGGATGTACCAATGAATAGACAGAATTCCGGACGGACACACAGACAGACTGACAGCCGGATGGAGAGATGCATAGACTGCCGCATGGATGGATGGCTGCACAAATGCACGCACGGATGATTCGATGGACGAATGCATGGACGGGTGCCCGACAAACTGACAAACAGACGCAAGGACGGACGAATGGACGGACGAATGGACGGACGAATGGTCGCACGAATAGATGCACGAATGAACGGAAGCATGGGCGGATTCACGGATGCTTCGCCAGTCATCATTCTTCACTACGTGGTTAAGGTGTGATTTTTTTTTTACTTCCACCTGCAACTAATGTTCACGTTCCCGAACGTTGCATCGCATAGTAGTTGCGAGTTCGTTGATTTTTGAACTTAGGGTAGATATATTTTTCCCAGAAAAACAACAAGTAGAAATGTTCAGTACATGAATAGTATCACACATTGGTGTTAAAATATACCAATTATATTTTCCCTATGTTGTCTTTAGAGCTGTAATGTGGACCCCGAGTGCTCCAGCGTATTCCGTCGCGCAAGTCGGCTTTCGTAAAAGGAAGAGCCAGAGTGAAATCTGTGCGTGAGAAACGTGGTCATGGCGCTGCCTGCTTTCCAGTCTTTCACCCATTGCTTTGGCTTCAGAAAAGCTCTCGCAGAAACAAAACCCATTGGCTTATTTTATGTAATAAACACAAAAGAGAATGAAAAAGTTGAAAATATTGGGCTGTTGTCGTGCTGCTGCAGTCATAGATTGAACTTTGTGCGCCACACCGTGTATTACTCTATTTCCACTCGCGCGCCAGGCCACTGCCGGTTTCCGGTGTATTGTGCGGCACTGATGCCCAGGGGATTCTCGACATACTTTGGCAGCATACGTTTGGCGGCTATATATGAAAGAAAAATGACCGAGACGTGCATTAAATTTCCTGTGACAGTAATGGAAATATACTTCGCTAGGAGAAAAAGATTTACCCCTGGCAGCAGCTTTTCCTCAAACTTTCTTTGCTGTGACATTGCTTCCCTTGAAAACAGGATGACAAATAAATAAATAAATGAAACACAGCAGCTGTGCATGAGAATAAACTTATAGGACGAAAGCGGAATAAAAACACAACTACTATCTACCGACAAGCCAAGACATGCTAATCTACCGACAGCTAATGCGATGCGTACGAACCATTCTTTCGTCACAAAGCTTAAAACGTAGCCTACCATAGAAAACAATGCTTTCATTTCAGGCGTTCACAAGTGTACGGCACATAAACTCCCTGATATTATCTTCTAGGGGACACAAAAGACAAAAAACGAAGATAAAGACGCATTAGAGTGCTGACTCTCACATAAATTATTTTTTATCCCAACTTTGCATATATGTACCAAAGAACCAGAAATAAGCATGCGCGGCGCAAGTCTGGTGACACAGGGTCATAAAACATAGAGCTAGACAGAATGAAACAAAATAAACTCAAAATAACTCCTTATCTGTAAAAGAAATAGACGGTTGACTGATTCTTTCGTGAAGCACACCTATTAATATAAAATACTTCCGTAACTTCACATGATAGTTTGTGTTTATCTCCTAACAAGTTAACATTATCATACAGAACAAGGACGCAATTAACACTAACACAAGTGTGAAAATGTTCAATTCCGAGTGAGCTTGCGTGGTGTTTTAGGCGTGTATTGATACAACGTGCCGTCTGTCTTATGCAAGTACTATCAGCGTCTTATGCAAGTACTATCAGCGTCAAAGGAAACCGAAACAGCAGCAAGCCTTCTCGAAGGAATAGTGCGCGCCTGTCTATGACCACAAGTGGATGGCGCGTACTATACCATCACGATAGATGGCTCCTGTTCGGGTTTTATTTGACGCAGACAGTGCATATTTCCACAGCTTAGCGGTATCCAATATGCCAACGCGTTCTCAATATTTGCTGAACTTTGAGTCTTGTTTTAGGGGCGAAGCTCCTTAAGGCGAGGGTCATGCGTCCACGATGTGTGTAGTAGAAGTAGGAAGTCAACGGTGGCACATACCCCCTCTTGAGCGAGTATGTGCCACAGGGGATGCGAGATAGTGGTACTTGGAGTGTTCACTAGATTGACACATGGACGGACACATGGGCGAAAGCATGGACGGAGGAATAGACAGACTAGCATACAGCAAACTCGCTGGGCGTATTTTTTTGGTTTTAGGCAGCTTTAGCTAGGGTAGGGCCGCAGTGCCACAAATATAGTGAACTAGAGAGGAAGAGGAAGAGGAAGAAAGTTTTTGCGGAAAGACAGGGAGGTTAGCCAGTTCTTGGACAGGCTGGCTACCCTGTGCTGGGGAAAGGGGTGAGGGGAATGAAAGATTTTAAAAAGAAATGTTGCAAAGAGAGGGAGAAATGACAAAAAAAAATTGCGACAGAGGAAAGGCAACATCAAAGAGTATAAGACACTAAAGTCTGTCTCTGAGGCCAGTTGTCCGCAAAAAGCGCAGCAAAGCTTTCAAAGCCTTCTGGGCTGAGGATGGGCTCGGCCAATGAGCCGAGCCCATCCAGTCTATCCAGAGCTGCAGTGAGTTCTTGTCTTCGCACATTGAAATGGATGCACTCACACAGAAGGTGCGCGATGGTTTCTTCGCAACTGCAGTAAGGGCATGTAGGAGAGCTGGCCATCCAATTGAGATACAAGTATGCGTTCGTGAAGGCCACTCCAAGCCACAGGCGGCATAGAAGAGTCTCCTAAGCTCGAGATATCCTTGGGGGAAGGCGAAGCTGCAGATCGGGATCCAAGTTATGCAGGCGCGCGTTTGTGAAGTCTGTTGAGTTCCACTGTACCAGTGTGAGGTCACGTGCAAGCGAACGAAGTCTCGTAGCTGCGTCGGTTCTTGAGAACCGTATGGCTGTGTATTGGGTACCATCGTGTGAAGATCTAGCGGCCTCATCTGCGTGGTCATTGCCATATATACCGCAATGACCTGGTATCCACTGATACACTATGCTGTGCTGTTTTTCAATTGCTTGGTGATGAAGAAGCCTTATTTCAGCTACTAACTGTTCATTAGGTCCATGGCGAAAGGGTGACATCAGACATTGAAGAGATGCCTTCGAGTCCGAGAAGATTGACCAAATTCCCGAAGGTTTTTTCACTATAAACTCCAGAGCTGCACGTATGGCTTTAAGTTCTGCAGCTGTCGACGACGTCAAATGCGATGTCATGAATTTAATTTTGATGTGCCTCGCGGGAATAACCACCGCCCCTGCAGAGCTTACTGAAGACACCGACCCGTCCGTGTAAATGTGAAGTCGTCCGTTGTGCTTCTCTTGCAGGAAAGTAATGTGGCCTGTTTCAGGGCTAGATGCGACAAATTTTTCTTATTTAGGATGCCAGGAATTGTAAGAAGGGCTTTGAGAGGGTGTAGGCACCATAATGGTATCGGCGGCTGTGCTGCATACGTGAAGTGCAATGAAAGCACTGCGCAATGCTGAGCTAAAGTTGCGCTGAACGCTGAGTGGGACCTGGAAGTTCGAAGTGAGGCGAGGTAATGAGATGGAAGCCGAGCAAAATGTCTTATGTGCATTCTAAAAGGGTCTACGCGGATGTATGCGTTGACTGGATAATCACGCGCAATGATGACTGTCGCTGCTGTAGACGCGCATCTCGGGAGACCAAGGCATATTCTCAGGGCTTGGGCTTGGATTGACTGGAGGACGCGCAAGTTTGTTCTTCGGATCCCGCAAAGCACGGGTAAGCTGTATCGCATATAACCGAGGAACAGAACAGTGTAGCGTTGGAGCATTGCTCGTACCAATGCACCCCACGTTTTTCTAGCAAGAAACCTTAGTACGTGGGTGATCATGGTGAGTTTAGTTTTCATGTGGGCGATGTGAGGGCTCCAGGAGAGGCCGCGATCAACTATGACTCCGAGGAATCGGTAGGTCTTCACGTAGTTGATCGTATGTCTGCTGATTTTAATAACATATGGGCTCATAACCTTATGCGTGAATGCTATAAGCGAGCATTTCTCTGATGACAGCTCTAGTCCCCGTTCTTCCAGGTACTTTGTCGCTATTGTAGCCGCTCTCTGAAGCCGGGCACGCAAATGAAGGCGTGTTACGCCTGACGCCCAGATGCAGATGTCATCTGCATTTATTGATATATGGACAGATTCTGGAAGTGCGTCAACCAGGCCGAGTAGCGCTAGATTGAAAAGTGTGGGGCTAAGAACACCACCTTGAGGCACACCTCGACGGTTGCAATGGTGCGTTGTTGTGCCATTCTCCGTCTGTACAAAGAAAGTTCTGCCTTTCAGATAGCTGTGGATCCATTGGTAAACAGGACCACCTAATCCAACATTTTCCATGACATCCAGAATGGCTTCATGTGATACGTTATCGTATGCACCTTTCACATCCGAGAACAAAGCCGCAGATAAATGTTTCAGTCTTTTTTGATGCTGAACAGATAAGACCAGGTCTATAACGTTATCAATTGCGGACCGCCCACGCCGAAAGCCCGTCATAGCATGAGGGTATACCTCGTGGCGCTTCAGGTACCACTCTATACGAGTCAAAATCATCCTCTCCATCACTTTCCCGAAACAGCTGGTAAGCGCGATAGGGCGATAAGAGGTCAAGTGCAGATGAGATTTACCTGGTTTAAGCACAGGGACAAGGCGGCTGGATTTCCATGAATGAGGGATAAATCCGCTGCTCCACGAGTTGTTGTACACGGATAGAAGGGCCCGTCTAGCTGCTTCTCCGAGGTTGCAAAGAGCCATGTACGTGATCCCATCCGGACCAGGCGATGAAGATCGTTTGCATGCCGACAAGGCCACTTGTAGTTCCTCTAAAGAGAAAAAGGTGTCCATTCTTGAATCTCTGGAAACTGGAGCGTTTTCTAGGTGGCGCGTGGTGCACGCGGACGCATGACCGGCAACTTTCATGCAGACATCTTCTGCTACCTCAATTTCGGTGCGGCCTTGGTGGAGAGTGTGGCGATGTTCGTAGGCCACGGACAATCCTCCATGTCTGCGTCAAAGGCTTGTGTGGATTCAAAGATTCGCACAGATATTTCCAGCGAAAGGATTGAAGTGAAATGATTCGCTGCTGAATTTTTTCTGTAGGCACCTTGCCTCCCTCAAGTCGTGAATGGACTTTGTCCGCCTATATCTTCTTTATGCGCGACGACGGATCGCTCTGAGCCATTCCAATTCCGCTTGATGTTGACAATATTCTGAAGTATGTTGAATATGATAGGTCGCTTCTTGAGTAGCACCTCTAATCATATCCTTGAAGGTGTCAAGAGGAGGCGCTTCATTTTCTTGACACCTTTTTTCCGTCAGTGACCTTAACTTTGTCCAGTCGATGCGAGTCGAAGTGTCGTAGTTTGGCGATTTTTCCAGACCCTTGATCTTCAAATAAGTTGGTATGTGGTCGCTTCCATAAGTTTCATAGTCTGCGAACCACTTGACCTTTCTATTTAGGCTTCGTGACACAAATGTCAAATCAAGGCAGCTGCTGTATGTCGTTCCCCGTAGAAACGTTGGGCTTCCGTCGTTTACACAAAGCAGCTGCTGCTCCACAGCAAAGGAGAATACTTGCCTTCCGCGACTGTCTGTCTTCTGACTTCCCCATAGTGGGTGGTGAGCGTTGAAATCTCCGTTGGTGATCCATGGTCCAGGTGTGGCTGTTAAGAGTGCACGTAGTCTTTCAGGTTCAAAACGGTTTGAAGGTGATATATATGCGCCTACAAGCGTGAAAATGAGGTCTCTACGTTTACCTGTCAAGCAGACATACTGGTTGTCATCGTGAGGTGCTACTCGGTGCTCGATATAGTTAAGGTCGCATCTGATATATACAATGACTTTACTCTGTTCGTTGCAGGTAGCGGACTTGAAGGCTTCGTACCTGGACAGTCGTATTGCATTGTGTAGCCTTGGCTCACAGATAACAATAATTGGAAACTGGTTTTTAAACACAAATTGTCGGATATCAGAAATGCGGGGCTTGAGGCCTCTGGCATTCCACTGAAATATCGAAGTTCCTTTGACCTCTTTACAAAAGGCTTGCAGGGGCGGAGCCATGGTGCCTTTCCAGACTTGACAGCACCGGCTTCAGCGCATCCACTAACTGAAGTGCACTCTTTGCAGCCGGACTGTCAATGCTAGTGAGGAGTATACGAATTGTATTCATAAGGGCCTTTACCATGGCTACGATTTCTTTGTCGCGACTATCACCGCATTCTCGTTCCGAAGGGATTGTAGACGAGCGATGCGGTGGCTCAAACGGTGGGTCTATCGTTGGCAGCGCTGGCCATGCTTCAGGCGAGCCGGTGATGCTCTTGTCTTGCTTGGAGGATTTGTTGTCGGCGTGTCTGGACGCTTGAGGTGGTCGTCGGGCGGTCGTTTGGTGAGGTTCAGTCCTTGCTTCAGCACTGGGTCTCCTCAGGGGCCTCCGGCGACGAGACCGCCGGCGTCGTACTTGGGCAGCGGCCTCCCTGTGAATTGAGCCATCCCGGACCATTTGCCTCAACACTTGCATTTCCTTTTTCATGATTGGGCAATCTTTTGATGACGCTTCGTGAGGGCCATGACAGTTTCGACATTTTCGAAGTTTTGCCTGGCAAGCGTCTGCGCTATGTGATTCTGAGCATAGCGAGCACACAGCCAGGTTTGTACAAACAGCACTGGCATGTCTCAATCTATAACATTTCCGGCATTGAAGGGGCTTCGGTACAAAGGGTCGCACTGCGTGTCGAAAATGGCCGACCTTGACTTGCGATGGAAGGCTGTCACCCTTGAACACGAGCTTCACGCAGCGTGATTTACCAAGGCGACGAGCTTGCAGTATAGTAAGTTCTGCAGGCACCGGTTTGATGAGAGCAGCAAAGTCACTTTCGCTGATGGATATGTCGACGTCGTAAATGACGCCAGCCGTAGAGTCGCGGCCATCAGGTATATATGACCGAACAGTGATGTTATCCAACTTCTTGACGTTGCTCAGCACTTCCAATGTGCTTCGTTGAGGGACGTCTACGGCGAGAATATTCTTACAGCCGTTGATCCTTACGTCCGCGATCTCTCCCTGGGCGAGTTCCTCAAGAAACCTAGACGTGACTTGACGATTAAGCCGGTTGAGACTATGAGCCACATCGACCGGCACAAACAGAATTGTGTATAACGTGGGCTCTCACGTCGTCGTCACAATCTTACTTGTTGAAGACGGCATCACTACTCTTCTTTTTCGCTGCCGCCTTGTCACAGGCACGAAGTCACCTTCCTCGGAGATTTCGTCGCTGGCCGTAGAGTAAATCAGCGTGTCTTCGCTGTCGGCATCACTCGGGTGGCCCGTACGCTTTCTAGTGGTAGCTGCGGACGACGTCGATGGTTGCGGTGGAAGCCCAGGCGAATCCACGTCCATCGCCGCAGTCATTGGAACGGTGTCTTCCACAGAGTCGAAGAAAAACTTTGAAAAATCACAGATAGTGACAGCAGTGTTCTACGCCAGAATCACTTTTATACAGCCATAAACTAGAGGCCGTGAAAGATGAGAGGTAGACACGAAGCACATGCTGGAAAAAAAGTGAGCGAGCGCCACCTCTTGTTTAGTCCTTGGAATGTCCGCTGGCTGGCGTACTTGTATATGCTGAACATGCGAAGAAATGCGAGATAGTGATACTTAAAGTGTTCACTAGATGGATGAACGGACGGATGGATGTACAGACAGACAGACAGACAGACAGACAGACAGACAGACAGACAGACAGACAGACAGACAGACAGACAGACAGACAGATCCACTGACGGGTGCACAGATGAATGGAGGGATGGATGCACGGAAGGACGGACACACCGACGGTTGAACAGACGGATGCGTGGACAGACGAAATAAACATCGAAGAGACAGACGAATGCTTCACCCCACTCATCATCATGCACTCCGATGATATGCTGTTATTTTTAAGCCACTCTCTACGTTTTCTTTCCCTTGTCTTAAACTTTTTTGTAACGACCTTAGTAGAGGCGCTGAAAACTGCTTCAATGCCATACCCCGTGGTAACTTTTAACCCGTGAGAGAATTTAGGAAAGTGTATCAGAACAAGACACTGCATTGTACCTTTTCAGAAACGGGTCTTTGAAGGTGAAGCTTGCAAGTCCTTCACTATTCCTGTGACTTTGTCAGCAACTTTGCTGAGAGAGATTCCGGCAAACCTACTGAGGAAAGCAAAGCTACTTGTTTTGAAAGCCTTTTTTATTTCGTTACTCAATTTCAAGGCTTCACCATAGCCCCTCGAAGACAAGAGACTGCGTTTTCAATTTTGAACAAATGTGGAAGGCCTTGACTTGTGCGCCACCAGGGGGTTTTCGATCTAGGGGTGGCAATCCGACACATGCTGTTATTTTTTTATTGGGTCTAAAAACTTTGTTGTCTTTCTTTTGCAATCTTACGGTTTTTCCACACGTTCAACCTGGCACGTTAGGTATGACCGTGGAATGTCATCGTGGAATGTCTGAATGGCCTGAAGCTGACACCCGTTCTTGCGGCTTTTGGTGGCAGAATACCATTTGTATTGGTCGTCTTGATCACTGCCCAGTAACGAGAGTCATCGCCAGAGGACGTTTTGTGAACCTACTATCGTGGAATGCCTACTTTTATACCTACTGTTCTTATAACTACTATCGTGGTATAAGAACAAGGAGGACAGAAAAATTTCAACAAAGAAATGCTTTATGCACCACAATAGACAAGCATAAATCAAAGGGCGCAATGGCTCCATTTTCACAACGAGAATGGGCTAGGGCTAAGAAGAGGGTTTCTAGTAGTACATCAACAGGCCCAGATGGCATTCCAGTTATGCTAATAAAGACATTAGGTCCGAAGTCCAAGCAGGCTTTGAGAGAGGCAGTCAGCAAAATAATAATCGTAGATGAAGTCCCCGATGGATAGAAAGTTAGCAGGATACGCATGATCTATAAAGGAAAGGGGGACAACGCTGACATAAACAACTACCGTTCTATAACAGTGACATTAGTGGTCTACAGGCTGGCGATGCAGATTATAAAGGAAAGACTGCAGGCATGGATAGAGGATGAGGGGGTGCTGGGGGAACAGCAGAATGGGTTACGGAAACACAGGAGGTTAAGAGACAATGTGTTCTCACTGACGCAGTGCATCGAAATATCAGAAAAGGAACACAGGCCCCTGTGGCTAGCATTTTTGGATATCAAGGGAGTGTACGATAGCGTTGTTCAAGAGGAAATGTGTGGAATACTGAACACACTAGGCGTAGAACATGTAGTCACTAATCTTTTAAAGTATATCTATAAAGGTAACAAGGCAGTTATAGAGTGGTAAAAACAAGTATCCAAGCCCGCAGAGGTAAAACGGGGCTCAGGCAGGGGTGTCTTCTGTCACCCTTGTTATTCAAGATGTACCTACAAGTATTAGAAGCCAAATTATAGGGAATTGGACTGGGGTTCCACCTGTCTTTCCTTAAACAAGGAAAACTCATTGAACTTGCACTACCAGGATTGATGTACGCAGATGATATAACGCTAATGGCCGACAACAAGGAATATTATAGCAATTGATGGACAGCAGCGGTAATGAAGGAGATAAGTTAGATTTCAGATTCAGTAAGAAAAAAATAATCAGCCACAATTTTTATTGATAATGATGGTTGTGAGCTTAGAAAACAGGAAGTCACGCTAGAATAACAGATAAATACAAATAGCTGGGCGTATGGATAAGCAATGGGACCGAGTACCTAAAGGAACACGAAATATACGTGACTACTAAAGGTAACAAGAATGCAGTGGTGATGAAACACAGGGCACTGTGGAATGACAATAGGTATGATAATGTGAGAGGGATATAGAAATGGGTTATGGTTCCTGGTGTGACGTTCGGCATTGCGGTCTTGTGCATGACACAGAAGTTTAAGCAAGAATAGAAATTAGGCAACGTTGAATAGGTAGGTTTGCCTTAGGGGCTCACGGGAATACACCGATTCAGGGAGTACAAGGTGATATGGGATGGACATAAATTGAGGGCAGGAAAGCTAGCAGCAAAATAAAATTTGAGAAGCGATTCAGAGAAACGGGGGAGGAGCGTTGGGCTAGGAAGGTCTTCAGCTATTTGTACATGAAGAATGTCGACACAAAATGGAGGAGCAAACCGGAGAATTGACTGGGAAATACATAGAAAGTAGCAGGGGGCCAAACCGAAAAGAATTATCGGTTATTAAGAAGGTGAAGGAAGCTGAGAACGATATGTGGAGAATCGGCATGATTGGGAAGTCCGCACTAGAAATATATTGAATTTTCAAACAGGAGATTGCCAAGGAAAGGATCTATGATAATACTCGGGGTAGTTCTCTACTAGTTGAGGCCAGGACGGGAGTAATGTGAACCAAGACATATTGGGCCAAATATGAAGGGGTAGACACGGTGTGGAGAGGAAGAGGAAACTGTCGAACAGTCGATATTATCTGTAAAGGGCTTCACCCTATACTTCAGGATGATGGCGCAGATTTTTTCAAAGCACGGGGTTTTAGGGACAGGGAGGGCAAAATAAGCTTCAAGCGGGGAGAATCAACTAGAACGAGGTTATCTGATTGGTGGCTAAAGTCAAGGCACGAGTGAAAACTAAACCCTTCACTGCAAAGTGCGAGTCCTCAACCTCACTATTTAAAGGAAAAAAAACAAATCTACTTTTTGGTTCACTAAGTATTACGGCTTGGTGGCGTTAGCCACCGCCTGATCAAAAGGGTGAGCCATATCAATCCATCCATCCATCCATCCATCCATCCATCCTACCATCCATCCATTCATTGCCCTGTAACGCCGGCGCAAGCAGCTAGTGGAAGTGTCGGGATAAATTTTATTGTACTTGTTACATGGTTGAAACACAACTTAACTCAAAATGTAGAGAAATTATTTTGCCAACTCGTCTGCGAGAGAGTAAGTGTGATACTTTCAGAGAAAAATAGGTGGGTTCTTTATTTATTTTTTGGAGCGTTTTAAAACTTTCTCAGATGACATTTCTTTGCTGACCTTGTCACGCCGAAATTGGCCATTTAAAGAAAAAAAAGCCAACCAAACTTTAGATTTCTAAGAGAAACCAATGCTTGAACAATTGCAGTGGAAGACGCAATAGCTCAACATGGTCACGTAGCAGCGAATAATGACAACAAATATGCCTTGAAGAACCTGAAATTCAAAGACACTCTGTGCGTGTAGACATACCATTATCTTCACTGAGCTTGTGACAAGGTATCACATGCCTTGACTGCAGTATGCGAAGGTACAACATCACAAAATTGGTATTTACGACAGATTAAAATGGGACATAAGCTTCTTACAATGACATATCGCAGTATGATTTCTTCATTGTCATCTGCCTCCAAACTCGGCATTGGTGCTTTGAGTGATGCACCCCTGAAGCAAGCAGCGCTTGGGCGGGGCTCTCGCTCTCAAGAGAAGAACTACTAAGAGCACACATAAGTCTGCATAATCTACAAATGAAAAACAAACAAGACTCATGCCTTACGAGCCCTTGTTCATCTTCTTATCTATGCGGTTCTTCCTGATCGGTACACGATTGGCGAAGTCTTCCTCGAAAGAAAAAGCCTTCTTTCAAAAGTCCTGTCTTCTGCCAGACCTTTTTCTTTCGCACTTTGATGCTCGCTGGAAAGTCTAACGCTGCCTCGCCTACTTGAAAGCCACAGAAACGTTCCACTTTGATGGATGTAGCTGCACTGAGCGAAAGGTGAAGGAGCTCCACGCATCCGAGTCTTCTTTTGAAAGTGTATGGGAGATGACATCGTCGGTGCTCTAGAAATGAAACTACGCGTTTCCTCGCTCCACAGACCACGTAGTTCCCTACAGCAACGTTTCCACTGGAAAAACAAGAAAACAAAGCTGAAGCGTTCTCGAGTGTTCTTTGCAATGCAAAAATTGTGTTTACATCTATTATCACAATGAGTTAAAGGATTCGAACGGACTTTGGAATAAAGGTACGAGCTTGTTTTTTCTTTCTTCTTGCAACTTACACTATAAACATGCATCTCAAGAGCGTGGTATACCCTAATTATTAAATGTTGACATCCAAACGTTTGCAGTAACTAAAACAGAACATTTTTTAACAATAATTGTGAACATCTCGATATGCAAACTAGTTTAAAAGTAAAAAAAAACAACTTGGCAATCCGATCACGCACATGCAAAGGGGCACACAGTCTTAGTGGATGTTTGCTATCCCACAACACGTCGGTGAAGTAAAACAACTCAGACGCCTGTTATTTAGGAGCACTTACCTCACGTAGCTTTGTAAATGTCATAGACATGCCTATATTTTTAGTGTTCATGGCAAGAGAACAATAACAACAGCAAAAACTGCTGCACGAAATGCAGCTTTGTGTATATGAGAAGTATGCCTTTTCAATTTCCATAATTGCCGAGTGCCTTATGACTCCAAATCTCCATATTTTTTTATTGTCATTTTTATGCTTATAATTATAAAATCCACGAAATATTTTTGATGTGCAGAGTGGTTGCAATCTTTGTTTACCCACAGAAGTTGTTGCATTGCTTCTTTACTGTTCTTGATTTTTTTAAAGTGCTATCTATCTATCTATCAATATATCTATCTATCTATCAATATATCTATCTATCTATCTATCTATCTATCTATCTATCTATCTATCTATCTATCTATCTATCTATCTATCTATCTATCTATCTATCTATCTATCTATCTATCTAGCTAGCTATCTATCTATCTATCTAGCCACCTAGTACCTTTAGCTCTCCTGGCCGTTTCAATAATGGTATCCACACCAACCTTTGTATGGCATAACAAGACTCTATGTAGAAAATATTTAACAAGTCATAACATAAAAATCTGGACAAAGATGTTATGAATGTCATACTTTTTATTTTATTGTCCTGCAGCTCTTGCACTGGTTCAGTTCACATCGCATGTTGCTAAATTGGTACGGTGTGACATGATTGCATGACAAACACAAGCGACAGACCCCAACACGAACATCATGACATGCCTGTCATGTAACAACATGACTACCAGCCACGCTCATGTTGCGCTCGCAGCCGTTTCACTGGCGTCACATATACCAAAATTAGTCTTACGGTACGTTAATGGATGACGAAAGTATGCCACTGGTACAAACATGATTATTTTGAGATGCGTGCCGTGTAACAACATGACTACATTCTACGTTCATGATGCTCTGGCGGCCGTTTCACTAGCTTCACTTATACCAATTCTGGTATTACGTTACGTGAATGCATGACAAAGGTATGATACTAGTGCAAACATGAAAAACATGACATGCATGTCATGTAACAACATTACTATATGCTATGCTTATGATGTGTTCGCGGCCGTTTCACTAGCTTCACATGTACCAAACTAGGTATTACGTGACGCGAACAGACGACCTAGGTAAATGACGCATCGAAACACGATACTCACGACATGCGTGTCATGTAACAAGGGTACATGCAACACTCATGATGCGCTTCAGGCCGTTTCGCTGGCTTCATATATGCCAGATTTTGTATTATCTGACGTCGATGAATTGCGAAGGTATGTGACTGGTGCAAACAAGATAATCATGAGATGCGTGTCATGTGAGAACATGTGTAAATGCCGCAGAAAAGGTGCCAATAGATTTCGACTAGACGCGGTGTGTGTGCTTGCCGGCGTTCATTTCATCGCGTCACGCCGGCGTTGCCACACCAGACGCCGGTCCTGCCATATACTCGCAGGCGCAACCCGCGCTGCGTTGTTTTGAGGCATGCGCGTTTCAGCGCGTCCGGCGTCCATCCTTCACGAAAAATGGAAGACGCAGTGTTATCTGGGTAACGCATTGGTGCGAAACGCAGCATCTCAAATTTCGCGCCGGTTGCCGTTGGGCCGCGCCGACAAACGCTGGTGGCGCATAGCGTAAGACTATAGAGTGCTAGCGGTTTGCTAACGTAGCGTCGCTGTGTCCAGCGCGCGCGCGCGTCAACGCTACATTGGAGTCTACTGGGCTGTTCATAATGCACTCGCGGCCGTTTTGCTAGCCCCACATATACCAAATTTGGTGGCAGGTGGCGTCAATGGATGACGAAATATATGACTGGTGTAAACATAATCCGAACATGTGTGTCATGTTAGAACATGACAACATACCAAGCTCATAGAGTGCTCGCGACCGTTTCGCTAGCTCCACATCTACTATATTTGCTATCATGTGACGTCAATAGATGACGAAGGTAAGCGACACATTCAAACATGATAATCATGACACGAAAGTCATGTACGGCATCATTTACCTCCACCTCGTAATGTTTTGCTTATTTAAAAGTGGCATATACCTTTCTTATTTGTGCTTCGCATATCATCAATTCCCACTGTACGTGGGATCTGCCAATTTTTTTTTAAACTTGAACTCTGTGCAGATGTCTAACACTTCAAAACCCCCAAAGAAGGAATGACATTATGCAATAAGCTTTTTTACAATGTTGTCAACCATTTCTAGAAGTCATCATTGAATGTCCTCAGTGTCTGAGTTTATTGCCGCATGAATAATTTGACGCAAAAAAAGGACGAGTGGGCTAACAGGAACTCTGCGCCCGTTCTAAGCGTTTTTTTTTGCAGCCCAAATCTGAAAGGAGAAAAAAGAGAACATTCAAGTACAACTGAAAAAGAATATTAGGCTCTAATGCTGCTTGCGGCTCTCTGAAATGGTTGGCAAATTTTACAGTGATAGATTTTTGTACAGTGACTGTGCTGCCTGATTTGGAACTAATTTTTATTGTTCCACTTCAGTTTTAGCAAATGTTTCATTTAGCATGAATGTACATGTAACAGTGGCTGCTTGTTGAGCCTCCATCATCAAGGTTGAAAACTAATTTTTTTAGCTACTTAAAGATCGCTTTCTACTTCAACATTGAAAGCACTACGAGTCACATGGGCATAGAGCTAAAATATCAGAAGCATAGCAAACCCTATCATTTTAATTACAAGGTGCAAGCAAATAGCAAACTTCATCTTTTTCGTTCCATAGCCTCGAAGAGCACACTGAAAGTTACACTGAAAATGATGAGATGAAGTAAAGGATTCACGCAAGCGCGCTTTACGGTCTTGAGCCTATATATAACATGGAACGTGGTCAGTATTTGCTGTTGCGACTATTGTGTAATACTAAACTGTAGTTGAAGCATCGGGCAATAAATAAATGTCCTCCCAGCTGCGCTCTTGATTTATATTGGTCATAGGCTAGTGTCATGTTATCGGTTTTTTGACAAAAGACAGCTTGATCTGGCAGCTAACAAGCGTGATCACAGCCTATGTAACTGCAACACCGCTCTGCGCTTCTAAAGCGTGCATGCTTCGCACAACTACAAAATATGGCTAAACTGTGCATAGAGGTGTCTCGTTTTCACAGGATGTGTTTTTCCACGAAGCTGGTGTAGTTGTTCAGTACCTATTTAAAACACCGTGGAGGTTGAAATCTGAATATATCAGCCTTCTTCATGCAGAAATGAGTTGAGCACTACGTAGCCTTTCTCTCTCTCTCTCTAAATATATATATATATATATATATATATATATATATATATATATATATATATATATATATATATATATATATATATATATATATATATATATATATGTATATATATATATGTCTTCAGCACAGCAGGCGCAGTGAATTATTATGCAACTTTATGAAAAAGCCCGGCAAATAAAAAAAGAAAAGAGCCCACATTGTTATCAGCGCGTGACGCTCCAACCAACTTCTGTTGCATCAGCTCCTTCATTACCAGATGTGCGCTACCTTAACAGGTGCTTCGCTTACCACCTTCCTGAGAACTCTGATTAGAAGAAGCCTGCCGATTAAGCAAAACAAACTTTGGTGTCTGCCCTGCCCCTAATATCTCAGCACAGCAAGGCACGAAGATGTTTGCTGAAGTCACAGGAAATTGCCTTCTGCGCGTCATCATTTTTTCTCATCCTGATTGCCTGTGGTAACTGAAGTTTCTTAACTCGGGTTATCGACTGCGTGCCAGCATTTCCACGTTTTCCGCCTATTCACCTAAACCACATAACACGTGGGCTGGCTCGCCAGATATTGGCGTTCTGTTTTATTTATTTATTTTTGATCGATCTAGCGATGAAGCAGTGTCTCGCTAAATTAATGTCCAAGCATTGGAGTGAAGACATTGGCAACAGGACTGGCCATTTATTTACGTTGAAGTGCTGTATAGTGCTCCCTAAAACTAACGTAGTGTCTTGGGTGTGTCAATATGGCAGTAAAGTAGCTCTAAGCACATGAGGTGCTAAGAACATTGCGTCTGACTTTTGAAGGTCTGTCTGTGTCCTGGCAATTTCTTGCGCCAAAAGCTACGCGAAAGCTTACTCAATAAGTGCAGGTCTCTTATCGTACGTTTATCATCGACGAGTATTGTTATCATCGACATCAGCCTACTATCGCCGACTTCACAACACCGCACAATAGCCCTATTCACTGCACTGACCAACCCAATTTCAATTCTAGATTTCGCTACTTTGTTATAAGAGCTAATTAAACGTATATTTTCTCAGTGCGCTTGCCTAATCTTCATGGCTATATTGTGATTACCAAGGAATATCTACTATCTACTACATACAAAAAATACGATGCTTACTGTCCAGACATTCAAGGTAAGGTATTTTTAAAATTATCTCACGACCGAGAATAACAGGTCTAGAACAAAAAAAAATGAGCATGACACGGAAGCTACCTTCTCATTTCTACTCGTATTATGCTTGTTTACTTGGGGTTAATGCTTTCTCATTGCCGTCTATGCTTGCGATGCTGTTCATATGGCTGCCTTCAGTTTTTTTAACGTTGAGTCTGACCCATCAGTGACAGTTAGGCTGCTTGCGCAGGGTTATCAGTTCACCATCGTGTCGTGGCACGCTGACCATTCACGACGAGTTCCACCCTTCTGATGACTGGTGCAGTGACGTTGGAGACGAAGAACGTGCAGGCGCCATAGACCGTTCATCGTACCCGACCGATCTTGATGATGGACGTATCATCTGTGGCCTCGATCACTCAGTTGTCGTGATGGATAATCTGAGATCATTTTTGAGCCAGCGGAAGTGCAGCCGATGGTCGCCCTTATACACGAAGCACATAAACTGCGACTGGCTGCCTGCTTCCACAGACTTACCTACATTGAAAAAAAAAATTAAGTGGTCGTCGAATGTTGGAGCCACTTCAAAAGGGCATTGTTAGTTAGGTTCATAGAGGAATCGTTAGATTGATCACTTGGCTTATTAGTTCTTGAAGTGACTACCTAATAAGACAGAGTTCTCAGTCATGATGCAATATCCTGTGTCTAAGAGCGAAATAAGGACACGACCAAATGCCTCCTTGTAAAGCATTTGTGAGAAGGGAAAGATGACATATAAAGTAAATATGACACAACAGAGGCGCTTGCGTTGAGTGATACTCTCTTCCCTTGTATCATTTTATGTGCATTGTATTGCTCGAAAAAAAGTTTTTTTCTTAAGCCGTTGGCCTGTTAAAACTTGTGCAGCATTGCTTCGTAATAAAATGGCACACAATTTAGTCCGTGTGTCATAGTCATTCTTACGTTGCACTTATGATTGGGAAATACCCACAAATCACCTGAATCTCGCATGAACACCTTCAGATCCCGCGGAATATCTGATAGCAGAGAACAAAAGGAGCGGAGGTTGTGATTACAATAGTCATGCGCATACGGTGCCTTCTTTACGTTGGCGCAGTCATATTGAGTCGCATTCTTTTTTTCTATTTCCTCTATTTCAACCTTTAAATGCGACAAAATAATGGAGTTGTAGCTCCCTTAAGGAATATGACGGGTATCGTCGGGTGTATACCTACTGCTCCTACAAAACAGAGCACAAATTTCTGTGCGGCGTTTCCTACGTTCATGTGTGCCCTGATACTCTCTAAACCTAGCCGAATGAGTCTTCCGAGGCTGCAAGTGGAGACCTGGTGAGGGGTGATGAACGGCCATGACGATGTGAAGTGGATCTGATGTGCAAACACAAGGGCATGCGTGAACCATGACAGCAGCCAGCCAGTCTAGTAAATAAACCAGAAGGGACTGACCTCTGTGATACAGCTCAGATGTTTCGCATTTCGAACTCTTAACAAACAAACGCACATCTAAACACGCACAATTGTGACGGTGGCATGATAGAGCAAGCATGGTGCCGCTGAGGTGGCGCAGTCCTCCCTGCCATGGCTAAGGCCTAAGTTCGCAGAGCATGGCAAGGCCAAATACCTTGTAGATATTGTGGAGAGTGAAAATGAATAGACATGCAATTTAGAGAAAACACATCTATAAGTGGAAGAGTTAAGTATTTACCTGAGTCTCAAAAACACAAGGAAAAACCATTGACATTGACGCAGGCTACATGTGCCGCAAGTAATGAGGGCCAGAGCCAAAATAATATGGTCAGAAGCTGTTTTTTTAAATGACATGCTTATTGTTTCTGTATGGTGCCTCGAAGAAGGTCTGTAAAATATTGGAAAAGCATCTACTTCTGCACTGAAAACAAAGAGAGCGAGCACGTATTCCCGACCAATCTATCTTCTTCTTAATTACCTTCCCACATCCAATTGTTTGTCTTTAAGTAAGGTGCCCGCTACTGGTTAGTCTTGAGTAAGTTTTGAAAACTTATCTTAAAAAAAAATAAAGAGCAGTACACAAAAAATAAAAAAACGAGCACATATATACAAAAACACACTGATACGCACATATAAAAAAACACCAACAAAAAGGAAAAAAAGTGTTAGAAAATCAGTGTGTGTAAGGAAGCGTTCAGAACAACAAAAATACCACCAGCTGTCACAGAATGCACATTGCGTAAAGAGTTGGTCGCTCGATGGTCCAACCCCAGTATACAAGCGCTATAGGCATAACTCTTTATAGTCGTCAGCTGAATCATAAAAAGAAATGCACAGAATTCATTGCAAGTGTGTAGCGGGTATCACACTTCTGCGAAGTAGGACGAATGACCCTAGTGAATGCCAACAAAAAATTATGATCATCTATAGGTGCAGTGGCTACCCTGTAAATGGGCTTGTAGAATTTACCCAACAGTGCTTAAAAAAGGTTCTGAAGTGCCATTCTTCCAGATTTCACCCTGATAGTGCTGAGCGTTTCGCGCAAGGCTGGCGGTATTTTTTTCTTTGGAAATTTAAATAACTTTCCTTTTTATATCTACTAACTCACCACAGTGAAGAAGGTCGACCATTGAACTACTAGCCACGAGTTGAGAATGCCTCGTAATCACGCACGTTTATTCCCCTTCGTGTGCCTATGCGCATTCGTGTGCCTAACAACAAAAATACCACCAGCTGTCACAGAATGCACATTGCGTAAAGAGTTGGTCGCTCGATGGTCCAACCCCAGTATACAAGCGCTATAGGCATAACTCTTTATAGTCGTCAGCTGAATCATAAAAAGAAATGCACAGAATTCATTGCAAGTGTGTAGCGGGTATCACACTTATGCGAAGTAGGACGAATGACCCTAGTGAATGCCAACAAAAAATTATGATCATCTATAGGTGCAGTGGCTACCCTGTAAATGGGCTTGTAGAATTTACCCAACAGTGCTTAAAAAAGGTTCTGAAGTGCCATTCTTCCAGATTTCACCCTGATAGTGCTGAGCGTTTCGCGCAAGGCTGGCGGTATTTTTTTCTTTGGAAATTTAAATAACTTTCCTTTTTATATCTACTAACTCACCACAGTGAAGAAGGTCGACCATTGAACTACTAGCCACGAGTTGAGAATGCCTCGTAATCACGCACGTTTATTCCCCTTCGTGTGCCTATGCGCATTCGTGTGCCTAGGCACGCCCTGTTGTCCACCGACTGCCGAAATTTCCGAAGAGGCATCTTCCTCACTGGAAACACAGGCAACACAAACAAACAGAAGATATTGCAGCGAGACCTCTATCAGTCAGTGTTACATTTATTAGGAAGCGTGTGTAGCTCTGCCGAATGCCTCCGAGACGGAGTTGCAGCTAGGAGCCCTTCGAGATTATATATATATATATATATATATATATATATATATATATATATATATATATATATATATATATATACATATATATATATATATATATATATATATATATATATATATATATATATACAATATACTTCAAATATGAGAGGTCGCGCTTCAACAAAACTTCATCTATTACGCCCACGTTTCGGTCTTTGCCTCACCTTTCTTTATCAACACTATTGTCGCGTTTATTCCCGTTCATATATACCCAAAAATTTAGAGAGAGAGAGAGAGAGTGTGTGGGAAGTAAAGAATGTTTCCTTAGGTGCCGTAATGAGTTGGAAGGCCAGGAGTAAGACACCGCTGTTGAGAGAAAGCTTCTGTGAACACACACACGCAAACACACACACGCACACACACACACACACAGACACACACACACATACATATATATATATTATTTAGCGCTTCGCTTGCAAGAGTATGATTTCGATGTCGCCTACAGATCTGGGAAGAAGCATCAAGATGCTGATGCTCTATCGCGCTGTCCTTTGCCCAGCGGAAACAATTCACCATCGATACTCCAAAAGGACACCACCTCTCCAATCACAGCGCTAAGTTCATCACCTGCCACCTTATCCGTCTTTGTTTCACAACAACGTGTCGACCCATACTGCCGCACCATTGTTGACCGCTTGACCAGCTCTACTACTCCTCCAAATGCCAGACTCCGTCGACAACTTAAACAATTTAAGCTTGTCGGTGATGCTTTATGTCGCTACATTTACCACATCGATGGCAAAAAGTGGGTACCCGTCATCCCACGTTCTCTGCAACGTGAAGTTCTGGAAGCCTTTCATGATGATCCAACCGCTGCTCATCTAGGCTACCATAAGACTTACGACAAAATACGAAGTCGTTGTTTTTGGCCTGGCCTCTCTTCAGCTGTCGCTAAGTACGTCGCCTCCTGGGTCCATTGCCAACGGCAAAAACGACCGACAACTGCTCCGGCTGGCTTAATGCAACCTCTTCCTTGTCCCGCCTCACCTTTTGAAGTCGTTGGAATCGACTCGTATGGCCATCTTCCTATATCATCCGATGGGAATTGCTGGATCTTCACGGCAGTCGACCACCTTACCCGCTACGCAGAAACAGCTTCTATACCATCTGGGACTGCCACTGAGATCGCCGATTTCTTTCTTCGCCACATCTTTTTGCGTCATGGAGCTCCACGCATTCTCCTCAGTGATCGTGGCAAAGTCTTCCTATCTTCCATTGTCGAGCAAGTTTTCCGTGCCTCGAACAGTATTCACAAAACCACTTCTAGCTACCACCCGCAGATCAACGGATTGACTGAACGGTTTCATCGGACCCTATCGGACATGATCGCCATGTACATTCACCCCAACCACACGAACTGGGATGCAATTCTACCCTTCGTGACATTCGCCTATATTACGGCTGCTCAATGCACTACCGGCTTTTCTCCATTTTTTCTCGTCCATGGTCGCTCGCCGAGTTTCGCTCTGGATGTCGCTTTCCTTTCGGCCCCTGCAACCTCGACGGCTCCTTTCTCTGAAGAATTCCTATCTCGTCTCGCACACTGCCGTCACCAGGCCCGTGTTAACACCAGCCTCTCTCAAGACACTCGAAAATCTCGCTATGACTCGTCTCGCCGTGTTGTGAGTTTTTCCCCTGGTGACGAAGTTCCTCTATGGACTACACTACGCGTCACCGGCCTATGCGACAAATTCATCAGTCGCTTCCTTGGGCCATACACGGTGGTCGAACAGACATCTCCTGTCAATAACCGCGCTTCTCCTATTAGCGCTAGTCCTGATCATCGTTGCCGAGGAACAGAGATTGTGCACGTATCTCGTTTAAAGCCTTATGCGCGACGCATTTCATAATACTGTCAAGCGACCAGGCGGCCGCTTTTACCGCGCGGGGGAATTAGTGTGAGCGCGACATGCGAATGACTCTTTATTCTCTTTGTAATCATCATCACCTGTACATCTTCTTGATCTAAGAATATCATCACCAACCAGCGTGAGTGAGCTCGAGCCTGGCCGAATAAACCGGTACCTCACAATATATATATATATATATATATATATATATATATATATATATATATATATATATATATATATATATATATATATATATATATGCAGGCATGGTGGCTGAGTGGCCGTAGTGTTGCAAGTAGTCATGTAGATCCTCCGAGAGCTGTCACAACGTGGTTTAGTTCGACGTTTCAGACAGTCTGGCTATCATCGAAATTGAAGGTACAGTTTGTTGGTGCTCAGCTTTATGCAATCTTAAATAGAGAGAAAAAATAAAAAAAGAAAAAAAGAGAAGAAAAAAGAAAGAAACAATATAAGGTGGGCTTCCCCGGGCACCCCCTTTCACTCTTCCTTCCCTTTCTTCTTCTCTCTGTCCCTTTTCTCCTTTCAACATTTAGGATGTGTGTGGTCTGTGTATTCTTCTGAAATCTATCAGACTATATTATCACGAAAACTACAGGGGAAGTTAACATACGTATTTTTATTGTAAATGTGAACAAAAGTGGAGGAAAAGGTAACTTGCTGTGGGCAGAAACTGAAACTGTGATTTTGTAGTAACACGTTCCATGCTCTGCCAACTGAGATACCACGGTGGCTATCACCCCCAGCCACTTTACTGGGTGTAAATGTGAATTAAACGTGGGAGTGTCAGCGCCACCAGTAGCCATGTCGCCAAGTGTGGCCCACCCTTTATGAGCCTTTTTTTAGAATTACGTGACACGTGAACCTAATGCGAGCAGGCAGCTGACCAATAATCTCTTGTACACAGTCTCACCAAGTCAGCCAGCACGAGACCCTCACTGGCAAATTAAGGAAATAAGTCTATACCTAAGGGCTTGTGTATACATGAAATAGGTGTATACACGTTTGACACAATATTAATGAGAACTAACCGACAATCTTGTCAAGAAAAGTTACGGCAAGTTAGTAGACCTAATTGTACTGTAAATGTGAATAAAGAAAACCAGGTGAAAAGCTAACTTGCCGTGGGCAGGAAACAAACCTACCACATTCAAATAATGCGTTCTACGCTCTACCTACTGACCTAAAAATTTGGCTATCACACATCCCCATTATTGGATACATTTGTGACATAAACTTAGGGGCATCAGTCATAACCACCACCAGTTATGGTGGCGAGTGTGGAACGCTCTTTATCAGCCTCCGTGGCTTCGCGTAACACGTGGACTTAATGTGAGCTGGCAGCTGAACAATAATCACTAGTGTACTATTTAAAGGCACCAAGTCTTTTCCTGCAATAATTTTCTTAGTGCGTTTCTATATTCAAAAATACGAATACATATCCGGTGAATAATGTCAACGCCGACACCGGTGACAAAATCCAGCCCAGAATGTCCATGTAATTGTTATCCCAATAAAAAAAGCCACAACTAAATGTAACAGATCAAATTGTGTTCCACCCTGTGTTGTCTTTTAAGCTTGCATCCATATTTCCGATGGAAGCGAAAATGTTGTAGGCTCGTGTGCTCAGTTGTGGGTGCACGTTAAAAAACCCCAGGTGGTCGAAATTTCTGGAGCCCTCCACTGCGGAGTCTTTCATACTCATATGGTGGTTTTGGAACGTTAAACTCCATACGTCAATCAAATCAAGCTTACATACATACACGCTGTTGACATATTCCGGTATGAATTACTTTGGCATCTGCGCAAGGCGCACAAAATTTAACCACTGTTTTTCTTGCTATTACTTGTAGACACCTCTCTACCTGAATAATATGTTGTCTATATTTACAACTCCAATATTTGGCCCATTCCGAGCGCTTGTGGGGCTATCTGACGTGTAAAAAGAGAAGTATTTTATCAGTTTGTTTCTGTTTCTCAACCGCAAAGGATCTTTAAAGTGTCTTTCCATACGCGTGGGTGAGCATGCGTGCTTTCAATGATGGCGTCGACATCTTGTGCAACCGCTTCACCAAAACTGTGAATTTTGGAATATTCATGTGCCGCTGGAGTGGAATCTTTCAATTTCGAAGACAGAACAGGCTCAGAAGACGACAGTGACCCTTTTGGTTTCAGCACAAACGACAAGAGTTCGTTAAACCACCCAGAAACTACAGCGGTCATCCGCCAGTGAGTTTAGTTTTGTGCTCGGGCCGTGTTATGGCCGGCGCACGTCATTGTATTTTTGATTAGATTGGCCCTGAAGGTTAAAGCTCTTATGTTCTGGGCGTCCAAATCCTTCCGGTGGGAGCCCTTGCCGGAAGCTGCGCAGAGAGTGCAGTTTCATACGGGTATGGAGCCGGGAGTAACCCTTGGAAATGCGCTCTGTAGTGCCGCGTGGCGCTTCGTGAGAGCAGTCAACTTCGTTTTAAATGTGCAGCACTTCTAAGAGAATTTCGGCGACACTGACGGCACTTGCGTATCTGTCTGACCGTATTTGTGTATCTGTATTTGTTATCTAGCCACATACGGCATTTAGCTCTCCTGGCTGTTTGGAAGTTGTGATTCATAGAGCAATATGTATGGCATAACATGACTCTATATTGAGCATAGGTGACCAAATATAACAAAAGAAAATCCTGACTTGTATGATATAAATTTCATGATATACATGTCAAAGTGTTTTTTCACTTGTGGTGATTTCATTCACAGGACATATTGCGAAAACTGGTGTGGTACGACATGACGGCATGGCGAACATCATAATCACAACATGCGTATCATGTAAGAACATGACTAAATGCAACGCTCATGATGCACCGGTGGTTGTTTCGCTAGCTTCGCATATACCAAAGTTGGTATTATGTTGCCCAAATGAATGGCGAAGGTATATGACTGGTGCAAACATGATAATCATTACATGAATTTCATGTAAAAGCATGACTGCCTGCCAGCCTCATACCTTGGTCGCGGCCGTTTCGCTAGTTAAACATTTACCAAATTTGGTGTTATGTGGCGGAACTGGACGATGAACACAAATGCCAGGCACAGGCACAATAATCTTGTTATGGAAGTCATGTACAACATAGGTTACGTCCGCCTTGAAACGTTGTGCCGATTTTAATGTGACATATCGACCTTCCTTGCTCTTGCTTCGCTTAACATCGATTCCATAAGCAAGCGGAATCTTCCAATTTTTCAGTGCTCAAGTATGTGGACAGAAGAGCTAACAAATGTTTTCTGTAAAATGTGCGCAGGAAACGTGCTTTGTAATGCATCGTGAAAAAGCTTTGTCCGGATGCATAAAATACACCACGTGTAATGTTATTCTACAAAAGCAATGATTTGGCCAATGCAGCACTTATTTTTAGAGGATACGTGTGTGTGTTCTTCGTACTTAAAATGTAAGTTTCAATTTTTAGTGCTCACTCTGTTCGGAACAGTTTTGATGGTTATATAAAATTTCTTTGTTCATGTTATGATTTGTTCGTCTGATTATTTTTTCGTACTATTGTGAATAAACTTGTAGTTTTAAACGAGCCTTTTTGAAGGATCATTCCTTGCTGTACACTTTTGTACCATAAACATCAATATAAGATACTTAGGCTGTCATAACTTGTAACGTTTCTTGGACTACCCAAAAGGGGCCATGTTTCTTGCTGTCGCGTAAGTGTTAAAATAAAAGTATGCTAAAGGATTCATATGCTAATCGGGTAAAATCGCGTGAATATACGCATTCGTTTTTGTCGACCTACGTGGTTCAAATTGTGGCAGCGACGTCCAAAAACACAGCCATTCGTGGCAACCCTCCATTTCACGCTGGGTGCCATCTGCGCCAATATGCAGAGCCTAGAGATAGAAGTGAGTAAAGATACAGAGCAGTGGCGGATCACAATAGAACAACGGAACATTTGTGACACGACCAGTCATCACTTATTGCGATATCTGGGTGCCGCGAATGTGCCTCATACAGCGCATACAATATCCTCGTGACTTGGTTCGGTCTCGCTTTGTAGCAGATGCGCGAGCGTGTTGCTGGGTTGGTGTCATTTCAGGGGAAAAAAAAAGCACGGTCGTTTCTTGCCGTTACAAAGAGCGTCTACTTTTGCACCCAGACAAAGAGCTAACGTCAGGAAGGCAGGAGTAATTAATGACGCAGTGGCAGTCTTGTCTGCATGGCTGGGGCAACTCGGCTGGAGCACAAATAAACTTAGTGCGCATTCAAGCGGTTTGTGTAGGGAGACAGGCTCCATTATAACCACCCGCTTCATTAGGCGACATGTTCACTCTTACTGAAACGGTTGTACATCCAAACTTTTATATAAGGAGGAGCTTACTTCTTTGTTTTTAAATTGAGAGTGAAGTGCCCTTCCACGCCTCTTATAGCAGCTTGCAAAGTCGTAGAATAGTCACTTTAGCGGTGAAATAAAATACGTTTTCCCCCTACCCCATGTGGTTTCAGCGGTGAAAAGGCAGCTGGGCAAGGTCGCTTGAAAGTTGCACAGATTGAACACAACTGAAAAAAAATGCGATGTACGTCGGATTCAGTATGCGGCGAGGTAAAATGAATTGTTTCCTTGGTGTCAAGGCCAGAGCGTGGCTTAGGGATGTCGTTGAACGCCACGATAGTTTTATCTTTAAGCCATTCTGAGAATTTCTTCCTTTGTTCCATAGAAAACTGTCACAAAACGAGCGCTCAAAAAAGGGCGCGCCGCCAAATTCTCGCGACGAAACGCCGGAGTGACGCCGCGAGGTCAACGATAAAAAAAAGAAAGGAAGAAAACAAGCATCCAAAGACTCTCCGGGCACGCGTCCCTCTCGCCTCAGAAGCGTAGGTTCGCCGACGAACCTCCTCAACCCACATCGGCGGCCGAGCATGCCCTAGAAGTTTCTTGATGGAAAGGGGCGTGGTGATGCCGGGTTGAGTCATCCGTCGCGGATGGCCCCCGTATCGTCTCGCCCTTTCCCCGAGCCTTCGCTGCGTATCGCGCCGACGAAATGATGAGAACTTTCTGGAATCTCACGCGGAAGGTATTTAGTCGAGCAGCCGAGATGAGAGATCAGGAGAAGACGGACGTTCGCACCAGAGCGCGTAGGGTATTCCGCCGTGTAGTCGGCGAAGGTTTTGTCCGTAGTGACAATGCAGGAGAAGAAGAGGATTTCCACCTGAGTGGTGACGACTCGAGGTACAGGCAAGAGTGGTTGTCTACCGCTATCGAGCGAAGACGCGTGGCAACAGTTGCGAGTGTAAGCCGATGACTTTCCGGCGAAGAAGTTTGAAGTTTGGAGAGCGGCCAAGTGAAGACGCGATGTTTCCTGGAAGAGAAACTTCGGGGCAGCGGAACGACAACAACGCTGGACTTTGAGTGAGTGATTCTCGGAACAGTATCATTCAGACTTTTGTTCCAAGAACTTTGGACTGAATAGGTTTTCTATCTCTTTAGTTTTGTGTGTCTTGGTTGTTCAATGCATGTGACTGCATTGTAGTGCGTATTGTTGTCTGTGTCCGTTGTTTTTTGAGTGTGGCTGATTGTACTGTGTAGTACGTTGTTTGATTGGTGACATACTGTACTCAACTATTATAGAGTGAGCATACTGCTCTATTGTTTTTGATCTGCCATAATTGAGAATATAATTTGGTTTTGTTTATCAACTCTCGGCTCGGACTTGTTCTTTGGGCCACAGCCGGCATCCGATGGCGCGCCAGAAAGGACCACTTTTAAATTGTCCATGCTTTCGTGGTGCGGTTCGGGGGGCCAATACTTCGGCCCTTGGAATTAGCCCGGCGATCGCCTCTCTAGTTACGGGACCTGTGACAAAAACCACAACGAATACTCAGTCTTTTCTGATGAATCACAACATGTAAAGTATGTGCATTCAATTTGTACCTTGAGAGAGGGATAGCAGAGTAAATAGGGCAAGGTGTATAAAAAAAGAACGAAAGAACAATACAAGACAAACTTCTGTAAGAGAGACCCGGAAGTGTGTCTAAAGAAAACATATTTGACAGCCAAACTCTAACCTCAGCAATCTGGTTGAAAACGATGCCGTTCATACCTTCTCAGCAGACCTTAGGAGAGATTGTTTAAAGTTGTACTTACATGATTTTGAGACATCGAAGTAAACAACAGAACAGATGTTACTGTGCAACGACATAGATAAAACTATAAAGACCAGGTAGCCGAACTTTGCGAATTGAACGACAGTCATGTTTCAATGTAGCAGTGCTCACTGAAACGGATTGTTTTCTGAAGAAACACACCATAGCACGAATATCCAAAGGAAGAAAGGTTTTTCTATTGTGACGTCTGAGTGGCGGATGAAGAGCTTAAGAGTAACCACTAGATATTTCTACTTCGTAAAAGACAAACCACACTTCTTTTGCCGTCTGGGGCAGTAGACACCTCGTTTCTGGCGTATATGTTTGTTTGTTTATTGGTCATTATTTTTCTCTAGCCATGCCTCACCCCAGCCACACAAAATCATGCCGTAAAGTCAAATGCTAGAGCTCCATGTCCAGCGTAAAAGCGGCTTCAATGACTCCACACAAATGGGGTATTGGTACTCCTATACTTTCGCTCTTGCCTATATCATTTTCGATTCAACCAGTTGTCTACAGTATACAAAAAATCGTGTAATTTTTATTTAGCGGATCATATATGTCCTTAGCTGTCTAAAAACATCTGCCAGTCGACATCAATTATAGAATCACCAAGCAGACATTCTGCGCAGTTTATTTTAACAAAATTTGGGATAATATGAAAGACATGTATTATCTGAAAAAAATCCGTTATCTGTAAACGTTGCCATGGAGGTCGGTACTTATCAAGATACTGTACACGAAGCGTCGATGCGTGTTGGAACATCGTCTTGCGAGCTTTAACTGTTGATACTACGATGTTGAACTTCAAACGGCATGATTCAGGAATGTGCAGGGACATTCGCGTTATTTTTATATGCAAGTTATTTATTTGTGCGGTAGTTTCATGAAACAATTATTGTTGATCACAAGCACACTCTTAGCACACCTCTCTTTACTGATATTTTTGAAGGTGTACTGACATAATATATATAGTTCGCAAAATTGACATTTTTTTTTGTTTTCTTGCTATGGTTAACGCTCTCCGCAAAGCGCAGTCTGCCAGCACATATATAGAAATTTCTTTGAATGTAAAGTCTTTGTCGCTCAGTATCAGCAAGCCAGCCTAACCGAAATAGACAATATCCCGACGAGAGAAAACAGTTCCACTTAGCTTGAGAACGCTGCATCCTGCATGCAGACCACATCACAAAAATGACTTTCGAGAACGGTGGAGATAATGCACTTCTCGTTGTTGACGTGTACCGCGACAGATGGTAGATCTCCCGCTAGTGGGTTACGAATAGCTGTCTCTCTGTGACGTCACACCACCATGACACACCATGAAAAAGCCAGCCCCTCGATATTAAAACCACACGTGTCTCATTGAAGTAGTGGTATTAAGAATATGTGAGATACGTTCCCAGATACTACCGTACATTTATTAGGGTTCTCAAAACCTGTGATCCTACCTAGAGCAACAGTAACAAAGTATTTAAATTTTTAAAATATGTGTTAGTGCTGTTTTAGGCGGATATTACGATTACTCAAAGAAGTAACTCTAGGGCTTTACCAGAGGAGAAAAATTAGTATATCCGCTTTTTAGTTTGTCTTTAATCTACATCATGTTGAAACCCTCGACAAACTGGCGGTGGACGGTAATTAATGCTGAATTTATTTATTTTAGCTGATCTCCTTACTTTTCGAGTAAGAAAAAATGATATAAGAAAACCGGGGAGGCTAATCAGGGCTAAGCCTGGTTAGCTCCCACCCTCTAGGAAGTAGTAAAAAAATAACTTGAGAGAAAGGTCCTTTGTTGCTTCCACCAAGACAGCTCGCGTTGCATGCTCGACGACACAGGCGGACATTTGTTCTCATGAGAAACACAAGCAGCCCTTTTATGAAATAAACTTCACTGCGAAAGATTATTACAACGGAAATGAGGTGGAGTGAATGGAAGCGCATTACGGTGGTGATCATTTCATAATGTACACGGAGTTGCTTTCACGTGCGCCTAGCATAAGCATGAAAACTTTTATGTGATGGCACCATCAGTGCGTAATTATTTGGAGCAATTATGACAGCTCTTGTTAAATCTGCAGCTGATTGGGCGACTTGGTTCATGGTGAGCAACGTGTTCAGCAGATTCAACTGACAGCCGAAATCCAGCCCCGCCCCAGTGTTCCAGTGGCTAAGGTACTCGGCTGCTGATCCGCAGGTCGCGGGTTCGAATGCCGGCTGCAGCAGCTGCATTTCCGACGGAGGTGGAAATGTTGTAGACCCGTGTGCTCAGATTTGTGTGCACGGTAAAGAACCCCAGGTGTTCGAAATTTCCGGAGCCCTTCACTACGGCGTCTCTCGTAATCATATGGTGGTTTTGGGACGTTAAACCCCGCATATCAATCGACAGCCGAAATCCAGAAGCTTCTTAAGAGATGTGTCAGCAGGCCCTCACTTTCCCTCTCCAATAAGAGATCACGCTACCTACAGCGCATGTCTTTTTATTAGCTCTTCCCCCGATTCTAATTTTTTTTGTTTTTTGTCTTTGTATTATCCGGCTTGCATTGGGTTTTCTGTCTTTATTGTGTTTGTTTTTTGGTTTCAGGACTTAATTTCATTTTCCCATTGTTTTTTTTTTACATTCTTGGTGCGCTTGGTATTTGGAGTTTTTGATAACGCTGTCGAATCAGCTTGACTGTTTTTTTTTACATCTTGTCACGAGGTTTTCATTCTGTTCATTTCACCAAGATAGGCTTCCGTTGCTTGGATGCGCATCCTTAAAAGGTCTTGCGTTCAAAGTATTATATCTGTAATGAGTTAGATTATATGTGTTTGTTTGTTCCTTCTCAAGTGTAGAGTCTTTTTGTGCTTGTAAATTTGTCCTAAGCAGTTAGACGCTTAGTTTGTTTTTGCAGCGGCACATCACAAGCATAGCCGTTCATTTCGAAGATTTGATGATTTCCAGAATGCCTACAAAAAGCATTCTCCCAGCGAATTGAATGGTCTTTTTATAAAGAAACCTAATACAGGGTCTTCAGGTATCTACCCTCATGACTAGCCTCCTATCTAATTACACCAAATTAGATTTACACGTTCACAATTATTTTAAAAAATACTAGAATGACTCCTTCACAAGCAAATTTATTTTGTCGTTTTTCGGACAAAGGTAAGTAGTTATACTCTTTTAGGATATGGCAAAATGAAGGATATCAATAACAATCAAAACAGAAAAACTAATGAAGGGCATTTAGGTTTCAGAACCTGAAGTTCTCACTGGTAAAGGTAGACGTCTTCTTTACTTAAACAAAAAGATCACTTCTCATTCAGGTTCACCACAGAATGTTGAATGAGTTGAACGAGTAAACGAAGAAAACTTCTTGAAAAACACACAGCAGGTTCAGGTTTTGTAAAGTGGATGTAAATTCTCACGTGCATTACTCGTCCAGGCTCTTCAAATGGTGCTAACTTTACCGCAAGGCAATAGAAAGGCCCTTTACAAAATTAAGACACGTTTCGAGACGCTAACTGCGTCATTCAGCTTTGATTGTGCAATCATAATAAACTGATTATAATACAGGCAGATAATACACCTACATGACTATTGAAAGATGTCGATAAGAACCAAGATGTGAGCGTTTTTCAAGTGTTCAATCGAATTCTGTCTTCTTGAGCTTGTTGCACAGTCCTCATTTTAAGTAGACGCCATAGCAGAGAATGCAGGCGATGAACCTTTCTTTACTTTATGGAAAGATCCTGTGAGAAGCCAAGCAGAACACTCACAATAATAAAACAATGGAAAACAAGGAATAGTCAGGTGGCCCTTGGGTACAACTATTCGGCTCTCAAATATGCGTTAGCGTACACAGCCTGGTGTTATAGTTGATATTCGTGTGATTTCGATATTGTTCAGGACTAACGAAGCCGTACACGATATCTGACATGAACAATCTGAGACAATATCGAACACACCAGCCCCGAGAGAAAATCGTTATTTAAATGGTGCTTGTAACAATTCGTCTGTGCAGCAAAAACAGTCATCAACTACAAGAAACGCTCCTTACACACAGATATCACGCCCCCAATAAACTCACCGTAAATATAGAATGTTTCTTTTTCCCATATGGGCGTTTAAAGCAGTTTCCCCATTTCGTTCTTTCGGAAATAATATCCGTCACAACCTATTTATTCATTTTTGTTATATCTTCGATGTCACACCCTAGTAGACGGTGAAGAAACTGTTTTGATTTGATACACTGCCCGCTCTACTGGTCAGACAACTAAAGTTTTGATTGAAAAAAACTACTGGTCATTTATTCATTCATTCATTCATTCGTTCATTTATTCATTCATTCATTTATTCATTGAAAGTTTCATGGTTTTTACTGCATCTTTTGATTGAACACACAGCTTACTTACAGCTTGTTGGATGATGAATTCATAGCAAATATTTATACGGCGCCATACGAGAAATTTTCGTTACCTCACTGTCATTTGGCTAAACAAATAAATATAAAAGTGACTTTTTAAAGTCCTCTTAATATGTAGGCTGTGACTACAACTACTTATATAAGCATGACAACTCTGAACATATTCAGATAAAGCCCAGAAGCTTCTCACACTTATTCAAGCTAAGTGTGCTATTAACTGAGCTGATTCAACGTGTGCTAGCCATATAACGAAACCATCAAACACTTTGAGTGGGTTTGAATGCTCAATCGTAGTTCAAGGTAACTTGTATGCATAGTAACACAGAATATGATAGTACTACAGTGAGATAAAAAATTCAGCTAGTTCTACGCTGCGAAAACCAGACGACAAAAGAGCTGTTGCTGGTTTCGCCAGGAATGACACAATTCTGCTAACACTGTCCTGCTGATAGGTTTTTGCCAACCATCGTATATTTCTATTTGAAGGGTGCCTACGCATTCGAAAGTACATGCAGTTCTTCAGAAAGAGATGAAGGCTTCGTGATTTCTTTTTATGTTGGCATTTCAATGGACACCATTAGGTAATCGGCATATGGTAAATCTGCCTAAAAGCTCCATACTTCATGCCATGCTCGCCAACTCTGTGCTCTTACCAGTTAACTTTTGTCGGAGCTAACACGGGAAAGATCCAGCCCTGACAGCGTTCAGTGTTCGAACTGATTTTTTTATTATCGCGATGCACCCGCCACGCTGCCCAAATGCCAACTTCTTCTTCCTTGACGAGCAGCGCATTGAGGCGCTACAGGGCTCCCCCCCCCCCCCCGTAGAGCGAGAGCCGTAGGAATCACCAGAGGAGTCGCCCAGTGGACATGCTTGGATGTTGGCATCCAGACTTTAGATTAAAACCCCGCGGCCGCGAGAGCGGCGATATACGCAGGTTTCAGTCGATCAGCAGCCACGACGTCTTCACGGCCATTGATGTCCAGCGTGAACGTCTTAGGTGTACGATGGAGTACGCGGAATGGGCCATCATAGGCTGGTGTTAGTGGTGGCCGTATTCGGTCACGCCGAACGAAGACGTGACTGCAGTCATGCAGATCCTGACTGACGAAGACAGACTGGGGGTGTCGGTCGGATGGAATAACAGGAGCAAGGTCCCGAAACGTGGTGCGCCGCTCTCTAATATACGTGGAGGCATCATGAGTGGAAGGTGGCGATGATGGCTCGAAGAATTCTCCTGGAAGACGCAGGGAAACGCCATAAACCAGTTCAGCTGATGAGCAGCCGATATCCACTTTTAATGCTGATCGCATGCCCAGAAGTACGAAGGGGAGGTGGTCGAGCCACCGTTGCCTTGGCTGATGACCAGTGAGGGCAGCTTTCAGTTGTCGATAAAGCCGTTCGACCATGCCATTGGCGGAAGGATGGTAGGCAGTTGTGTGGATGTGTCGAATGCCCAGGATATTGGCAAGTGTGGTGAAAAGGGCCGATTGAAACTGACGACCGTGATCAGCGGTGACGACACAAGGGCATCCAAAGCGCGACCCCCAGCCGTTTGTGACCGCCTTGGCAACTGTTGGTGCTGTAATGTCGGAAATGGGAAACGCTTCCGGCCATCTGGTGAAGCGATCCACACATGTCAGCAGCTAACAGGCTCCTTGGGATGACGGAAGAGGACCAACGATCTCGAGATGGACGTGAGAAAACCTTGCGTCTGGAGGCCGAAACGGGGATGTGGCCGTGACAGTGTGACAGTGAAATTTAACGCGCTGGCACTCAAGGCAGGTTCGCGCCCAGCGTCGGACATCAGTATTGATGCTTGGCCAAAGAAAACGAGATGTGACTAGCTTCTGGGTGGCACGAATACCAGGATGACTCGTGTTGTGCAATTGATCAAAAATTGCATGTCGAAAAGCTGAAGGCACGAAGGGTCGAGGGACACCAGTAGACGTTTCGCATGTTATTAATGAGGTAGAAAATGGAAGCGGCACTCCGTGAACGATAGAGTCGTGGATGAAGAGCGAAGACGATGCAGCTCAGGATCGTTGCTTTGGGCAGCTGCTAGCTCTTCCATGTCTAGTGGTGGCTGGGTCGACAAGGCATCGATGCGGGAAAGTGCATCAGCAGCTGCATTTTCCGGCCCATGTACGTGTCTGAGATCCACAGTGAACTCGGAAATAAAGCATAGTTAACGGATCTCCCGTGCAGTATAATTGCTGTGATTGCGATGGAAGGCAAACGTCTGGAGCTTGTGGTCTGTAACGACGTAAATGTCCTGGCCCTCCAATAAATGACGAAAATGTTTGATGGCGAGGTATACCGCGAGGAGTTCTGGGGCAAATGTACTGTATTTTGTCTCTGGTTGCTTCAGTTTTTGCGAGAAAAACCCACGGGGCTGCCAACCGGATGCGTGCTGCTCGAGAACAGCGCCAACTGCCACGCTTGATGCATCGGTGATGAGACGAATTGGGGCATCAGTGACGGGATGTATGAGCATGGTTGCGTCTGCCAGAGCCTTCTTGGCAGTGTCGAAGGCAGATGCAGCGTCCTTGGGCCACTCCAGTGGCGCAGCCGGGTCTTTCTTTTTAGCCAATAGGTCGGTCAAGGGCTTCAGGAATGTGGCGCACTTTGGAAGAAAGCGGCGATGGAAGTTTAGTAGGCCAGAAACTCTCGGAGTCTCTTCAGTGAAGTCGGGGGTGGAAAGTCTTGAATAGCCTTCACTTTGGTGGCGAGTGGTTGGATACCCTTTGGAGTGACAAGGTGGCCTAGGAACTCTACTGTAGCGACGCCGAATAGGCACTTATTGGGAATAATTACGAAGCCGTAATCATCCAGGCGGTGGAACAGGGTGCGCAGGTGGGCTTCATGCTCAGGGCCGGATGAGCTTGCTACAAGGAGGTCATCAAGGTAGGCAAATACGAAATCGAGACCTCGCGTGACCTCGTTGATAGTGCGCTGAAAGGTCTGTGCAGAGTTGCGCAATCCAAAAGGCATCCTCACATATTCAAACAGACCGAATGGGGTGGTGATGGCCGTCTTCGGAATGTCGGCGGGTTCTACAGAAATCTGATGGTAAGCCTTCATTAAGTCAATCTTAGAGAAGATTGTGCACCCAGCCAAATTTGATGTGAAATCCTCTATGTGAGGAAGTGGATAGCGGTCTGGTAAGGTGTGGGCATTGAGAGCGTGGTAATCCCCACATGGTCTCCAGTCGCCAGGATCTTTCTTCGGCACCATGTGGAGTGGCGACGCCCAGTTGCTGGAGGAAGGCCGCACAATGCCGAGTTCAAGCATGTGCTCAAACTCACGGCGGGCGATGGCGAGGCGTTCTCCAGATAGTCGACGGGGTCGTGTAAAAACGGGAGGTCCAGTGGTCACAATGTGGTGAGTGATGGAATGCTTCACCGGTGACTCTCTGGTGTGCGGCTTCGTGATGCTGGGAAAGTCGTAGAGTATTTTTGCATACGGCGAAGCAGGTGTGAGATCTCGCAGTCCCGTTGGCGAGGAAGTACAGAGTACACCGTTGATGGAGAGGCCGGTGTTGAGATCAATGAGGTGATGAGCAAGCATGTCCACAGCAAGGTTGAAAAAACTGAGGAAGTCAGCTCCAAGAACAGCTTGCGAGACGTCAGCGAGGATGAAAATCCAGCGGAACGTATGGCGTAGTCCAAGGTCGAGTGTAAGAGAGCGTTGGCCGTATGTGCGAATGGCGGAACTGTTGATCGCTTGGAGTGGGCAGGTCTGTTCACTGTGACGGCGATCTGCATACGAGGCCGGGATGACGCTAACCTGGGCTCCTGTGTCGACTAGGAAGCAAGCGCCAGTGATCTTATCAGAAACATAGAA
Organism: Rhipicephalus microplus; assembly: GCF_043290135.1. Taxonomy (NCBI): domain Eukaryota; kingdom Metazoa; phylum Arthropoda; class Arachnida; order Ixodida; family Ixodidae; genus Rhipicephalus; species Rhipicephalus microplus. Next base: position 109,926,367 of record NC_134701.1, read on the forward strand.
AAGGCGGCATGACTTTCGACCAGTACCACTTGCCGCCGAAAGTGGCCGGTCGTCGCATTTCCCGACCAGGAGCACGGGCGAGTGCACTTGCGAGCAGAGGCACCGAATTGGCGGTGGTACCAGCACACGGTTGAGGATGAAACGACCCGTGGCGCGTCGGGTGGCCGAAGTTCCGGAGAACGTGGGGGCGTCGAGGAGCGACTGTGTATCTGGAACCTGGATGACGGTCGACGATGCACAGGTGCAAAGTCATCGAGGCGCCTGACAAGGGCGTCCAAACGGTTCTCAATGCTCGCGAGCGCCGGGTCTGCAGCGGTGGCCGGTGGCGGTGTGGTAACGGCGTTGAGGCTATGCGCCCGCGAGTAGTCCGCCACTCGGTCAGCCATTTCAGCGAGTGTGTCTACTGGGACATCTCCTGCGGCTACGAGGACCGGGACCATGCTCTGCGGTAAGCGCTGGAGGAACAACTCACGTAACAGCTTTTCCTCTTGAGGGGCGGAGGGGCCGCCAAGGAGCTGGCGCATGCGTCGCAGGAGCTGTGATGGGCGACGGTCACCGAGCTCTGTAGCCGTGATGAGCTGTTAGAGTCTGCTGCGTTCGGACTCAGACTTGCGGGAAACGATAGCTGCCTTCAACGTGGCGTAGAGATGGCTCGGGTGCGGCGACGCTAAAATATCAGCTAAGTCGTCGGCTACGTCCGGAGGTAAGCAGGATACCAGATGCCAGTACCTGGTCTGTTGGCTGGTGATTTGCCGTAGACGGAAGTGCGCATCGACCTGCAGAAACCATGTGCTGGGGCTTTTGGGCCAAAATGGTGGCAGGTTGACATGTTGAATCGCAGCGACTGCAGCACCGGTAGGTCTGGCGTCTTGGGCGTCAGGACCGGTAGGACTGGTGGCAGAGCCGGAAGGATCCATGGGGGATGATCGGGGCTGTGTGTTCTTTATCGGGTCACCATTAACTGTCGGAGCTAACACGGGAAAGATCCAACCCTGACAGCGTTCAGTTTTCGAACTGATTTTTTTATTGTCGCGATGCACCCGCCGCGCGGCCCAAATGCCAACTTCTTCTTCCTTGACGAGCAGCACATTGAGGCGCTACACTTTCATATGTAAGCAATAATTAGAACCTACGAAGGACTCTTTCAGCGGCATATTAGTACACACAAATACCTATTTGAGGTGTATGTACTTCATTTCAAGTAAATGCCTATAAGTGCCTATACATGTATATCTCAATAATGTCGCTTTTATAAACACTAATTAGCCACCATTTATAAACACAATATCGCTTTATAATCCAGTTTTATAGGATTGTTGATTGTCGTGGGTACCATCAACTGTTCCCCACTCTTTGGGAGTTCATTCTACTCCATTTGTTCAACAAACACTAAGAAAAAAAGCCAACAGCACGTTTCTGAAGGCACTCTCCCTCCTGCAACCATTCAAGCACAAGATGCCATACGTACCCACCCACTCCGCCACAGCCAGTTGTCACTCGCTCGTGCACATGGCTAGAAGCTGTTTCTACAGCTACTTTCCAGATCTCATGGTCGGTGTTAGCCTAACTGTATTTCATGTGATGATAGAGTTGCAGTCAGAGCGGCTGAAACTGTAATTCTTGTGTATATCCTCCAAGAAGACGTTGCCTTATTGTAGCCGATCTTCACGTTCCTCACAAACACTAGATGAGGGTTCTCACATATCTTACCAGGCTGCCGTCAAGAACGTTAGTCTCCAAAGGGCCGGTACAGCGAGCAGTTCCTAAAGATGGGACAGGGAGGAAGGTGGTGAAGTTTGTACAAAATGACAGCTGTTGTTGCCGTTTGTATGAAAGTGTTTCTAATGTCGATATATCAATATATGCAGGGTAGTTTCCCACGCTCTTTTAGAATTGAAGTTGGCGCTACAAGTGAAGTATTCGCTGTGTTCGCAGCAAATGGCACTTTTCATTGATTCCGCTTGCTTTCTGGCAGCTTCAATGACGAAGTATTTGGAATATCTTAGGGATGTTTTGCATATCGCTTTTCGTTTCGAACTTCATAGGCCTAAGGGAAGATCGCTCAAAACAAATCTGCAGCACACACAGTTTCGCTTTGGGTGTGTGGTGTATAATAATTTATTTTTCATACAAGTAAATAAAAGCAGTTATATTGACAAATATGGAAATTCTGTAGAGTATTGTTGCTTTTAAGAAATATATTCTCCGCTAGATCATGCCGGAATCATGGCTTGGGCGTGCAAGAGATATCTGACTATACTAAACTCCGCTAAAAGAAAGTTCGCAACATAGTAGCGCTACTGGATGTTGAGCATCCAATGCTCGCGGGTATGTCACGCGTCCATAGTCGGCACTAAAACTACACATGCGCGACTCTCATCCTAGAATCTTTCCAGAATCTCCGCGTGGCTTTCGCCACCTCTCTCCTACCACCTGCTCGCACTCACTCCGCCATTGCGCATGGGCGTCCCCACCCCTCCATCTCCTCTCCTACGCTCCTTGTTATTCGGCACGCAATACCGACGCAGCTAACCTACCCTCACTTCCTTCATGCGGCGTCTCGCGAAGTTGACGCAGGCAGTGTCTGCTAGCGAGTTTCTTAATCGAAAAAAATCACAGCATATCCATGTAGTTAATGTTGAGTGGGGCGAAGCGTCTCTCAGTCCGTCCATGTTTCCGACCATCCGTTCGCTCTTGCATCCTTCCGTCCGTTCATTCTTGCTTCCATCCGTCCGCCCATGCATCTGCCTGTCTGTCCACCTGCCCGTCCTCTTTCTAGTCCGTCCCCTATCTGTCTAGCCCGTCCTCTATCTACAATACCGCAACCCAGCGGACATCCCAAGAAATAAATAAGAGGTGGGTATTCCTAATACTACTACTACATGCATCGGGGACGTACGACCCATAGCTTATGGACCTTCGTCCCATAAAAACTGACTGTTCACTTTGCACAACCACGATGCTCCGCATGACCCCATGGTCACCTTTTGGTATACGGCGTAATTTTTCTTGTATTCTCGCTAACGATCTAACAATAAATCAAGATTGTCTAGTATCAGAAAACTTGATTATTGTAGTGAGACTCTACTTGCAGACATTACGCTAATTTTGTTATACAGCAAACTGTCACCAATTTTTCTGATGAACCAGTGGCCATAGGAGCACGTGCGAAATTACAGTCAGTCTTGGACGCGCACGAGGTATTCTCTGTCCTTAAAAAGTTTGCGATGACCTTGATTGGGAGAAATTTAGGAAGCTCTTCTCGGTCAAGAAATCAAGCGTTGTCGTTTATAGACATAAGAAGCTTTGATGGTGAGCTCAAAGGGCAACTTGCTCGAAGTGGATCAGAAGAACTGATTCACACAAAGCTCTGATAAACCCTGTCATGCTTTACTGTATACTGCTTGGGCACATCCTTCTTTGTCATTAGTGTGAGGCATCTTATTGTTGTCACGTAATTTCTCACGACTCACGAAAATGTTCCGAACAGCCCACAAATATCCGCAAAGAGCATGTGTTAACGGCTTCAGAAGTTTTGCGATTCGTTCGAGTAATTTTGATTTTGTCTTACTTAAGCCATCAAGCACGTCACCCAGAAATGAACCATTATTTCGAGAAACTTACACTTGTAGGTAATCTAAAGATCCACTTCGCTGAATGTCTAAAGTGCACTCAGAAAATCGGTTTGGGTGTTAGCCTTTATGGGAGCAGCAATTTACTGTAGCATCGATGCAGAGTTTCCAAAATGTGCCATGAAATGGTCACAGCATGCCTTTCTTCAGCTTTTCTAACCAAGCGGGTGCGTTCTTCTATTCTAAAGGGAGTCTGTTACAGTCTTAGAAGCGAAATCACGTTGCGAAGGAAAAGTTGAGCGTGCAAATTGCGTAATTGGAGGACAAATTTTTTATTTTACATTATGACGGTTCTCGCTACCTCTTGTCGTTCGTATATCGAACTGGATTTGAAAACTGCATCTGACGTGTCTCAGAAGAGTTGTCTTTCTTCTTGTTCAATAGGCGAATGTTCTTTCTGCACAGCAAGTTGAGGCCACTGTGCCACATAAGCGAGTGAGTTTTCAAGGGCAGAAAACTCCGTCTTATAGTATTTTCCTCCGACGCGAAAGTCCAATTTGATTAAGTGCTTGAAAAAGCAACTATTACTAAAAATTAGGTTTACGATAATGCCTGCCTAAGGAAAACAAGAAATATTCTGGCTGACGCTACTTAATTATGTGAACTAAGGCTGCATTCTTCTTTCATGTTTTCCAAAATACCTCTTTAAATGTGTTGAGAATACAGAAGGCGTTAAGTATGAAACACCATATCTGCGACGCATTTTTGATGTGTTGCATGCAGCATTGATTCGCGGCTGCTTTCAGTGTGCGCGGCGTTAAGCTTGTCTCAGCTAATGCAGTAGAGCGTTTTTTTTTGTAGCCATATGTTATGCCGATGGTTTAACGATAGTGCTTGGCATGCTCCAAGCTTTCATATAAGTGGTGTGGTTTTCCTTGTGAAAACCCCGTCGTTTTTGCTTTCGGAGTGCGAGCTCCGATTACCCGCTCTGCTTACAAATCACTTCATTTTGAAAGAAAGTAGAATTCTTATGGCGCCATTTGGAGTAAATCAAGGGTTGGGAACATGACACTTTGCACAGGATCTTTCAAACTGGATTCAGAACTTCCCACTCTGCTACTTTCTTTGCTGCTAAAGCACACTTGGTATGCAAAGAAGCACCTCGTTACAAGAACCGCTCGATGAAAATGAGCGTTGCCGCCAGCTGTGTGCCTAAAAAGAGCATACGTTGTTGGAGCTTGGCCTTATTCCCGAACAACAATGCGGCGTGCATAAAGTAACCAAAGCTCTTTTTGATGTGACCGCCGCTGATGAATTGACTTCATCTACAACGCTGCTTTTGTGCCCTGCAGACTGCAAAAAAACATGGCTCTTGTAGGGTTACCGCATCAGAATCGATGTTTTTAAAAAGCCGAAGTCACAAGATGATTTCAGCACTGAAGCAGGAAAAAAGGCTTTTTATTTGAAATTTCCGACTACATGTCACGAAAATTCACTTCACGGCTACCCCATTTGCTTTCCTACCGAAGAATGGTACTTATGTATGCTAACGCTATCCGCATTCTACAAATGTATCCTCTGTGTTTTCATGAAAATTTATTTATTTATTTGCTTATTACGTGGCCATCTCTAAAAGACTCTATTGGCTGGAAACCAGAGTAATATACCGTCGTGAAAAGCCCGATAATCTACTAAAAGCAAATACATGATACAGAAATTACCATGTACAGCTGAAATTATAACAATACAAAATAAGGTGCGAAGGAAATATAGAAATGAATTTGAGTAACTAGCCGTAACAACTAGAACGTCCAAACAAGCCAAAAATTAACAAAATTTGAAAATAAACGTTTCGGACAGAAACTCGTCTTGCCTAGATAATGGAATCTTGAAAGACTATACTGCAGAAAATGAACAAATAAATCTAGAACATTGACTGGAGTACTAGAAAACTTCTATAGGCTGAACATTTTTAAAGAAAAAAAGAGAGCCACAAGGATCTGTATAAACTATGTAGTTCAATAGCTTTAGCGCAGCTACTTGTATTCATGAACAGAACTACAATGCAGTACACAATCAGTGGCAGCGATTTTGAAAGAACACGCCAAAAAGTGTCGGAATATACGTCATTATTCCTCAAAAACTGTTGCTATTAGTGATCAGTGTTCTCATGCTTCTTGATAAAGAGATCATCTCTCAATATATTTCAAAACATGAATGAAATACCGTAGAACCTAATGTAGCAAAAAAACTGTTTTAAAATGTGTGTTCCTTCATACCTTAAAAGCCAACGTCTATTTTTTTTTCTATTTTACTGGCGAAGCTCCTTAAGGCATGTGTCTGTCAATCGCTGCTTGTATGTAGGTATGTAGTAGTACGTAATCACCAGTGGCACATACCCGCTCTAGAGCAGGTATGTGCCACAGGGAATGCGAGATGGGAGATGGCGGTACTTGCAGTGTTCACTAGATGGACCTACAGAATAGAAGACAGACGGACAAATGGATAGACGCAAGGACGTTCAGACGGATGGACGCAGGTACAGACAGACAAACAGACAGACACACAGACAGACAGACAGACAGACAGACAAGCAGGCAGGCAGGCAGGCAGGCAGGCAGGCAGACAGACAGACAGACAGACAGACAGACAGACAGACAGACAGACAGACAGACAGAAAGACAGACAGAAAGACAGATGGTTGGATGGACGGACTTACGGGTGGACCCAAGGACGGATGGATGGACGCATGAATGAACACATGGATGGTAACGCGGGTAGACGGAAGCAAGAACGAAGGAACGGACGGAAGCACGGACGGGCTGACGGACTTTTCACCACACTCATTATCATTCACTCCGTGAATATGCTGCGTTTGCCATGCCAGTGTTGTATAATGTCAAATGTGTGTTTTTGAAGCGTATCTTTCATCCGCAGCGTGGTGGAAATTCGCAGAATATACGAAAATAAACTTAAAAGTATGAGAAGGCGTGATATCGAAACCGTAACCCAACCGAGAAGTACCATCCCCTCGTGATGTATTGTGGGGTACAAAGCGGAAATAGTACAAAACAATTCACTCGAGCCAGCGCGAAAGACGAAAGCTGTGAGAGGCGTTAGCATGAACGGCTGACACTCAGTGGAGACGTTTGCCTCACCGCATTATTTGTGTCATATCTCTCTTCGCCAACGTTGTTTATCTTAAGCTCTGCTTGTTAACAGTACGGAAACGTTTTTCATATCGTTCTAGTCCAAGACTGTTCATGCACAAACTTTGCGCACGAGAACTTTTTTGCAGCGTGTCCCGGCTCTATTCCTGTATGAAGGTTGCTCCTCGCGCGAACAGCCACTCGTGTAATGCGCTCGTAATTAATTTTATCGGTCAGATCGTCCCGACCCTGAAGGCTTCAGTCCACAGAAATATTTACTTTTTTCGCGACAATGTAAGATGTTTTACTTTGAAGAAACCTTAAGCTAACTTCTTTACATAGCTATAGCCACAAGGTTCAGCGGATTCTAATGGCAATGCCACCTGAGTGTGGAGACATCGCCAAACCAGCATATAACGTAAAAGTGCATTTGGCGTTATTTTTCGGGTATACACTACGCAGTGGCGTGCTTTCGACTTTCTCGCTCTAAAGATTGTTAATGTCAACAACACCAGCAAGGGGCTCGCAAAACTCACTAGATCATCGCCTTCCCGACGCCGTGGAGTTTACGCTGCCTCGCCGAACTGCACCAGCGCTCACGTCACTGTTCTATACAGCCGAACGCGGGCTGACGTCACACCTAATGTTGCCAGTAATCAGGGACGCAAAATTGATTGCTCGAGCTAATCAATAACACTAATTTCGAAAAAATGAGGGCACACCTCAAGGCTGTAATTATGGAGAAGTGACGGAAGTACGCCGAGGAGTATTAACACTGACCTCAATAACTCCCGCTGTTGGCCTTTAGCCAGCAACGCAACTGCCGGAATAACGTGTCATCGTGAGACAACCACTAGACAACTATAGCAGGGTAAACATGCGATGTTCGTAACTTTTCAATGTCTTTACATTTACACAGGAAAATGCATGACTTTGCTTTCCAAATAACTTTTTTCCCGTTGATTGTGCATATGTCTATCTGTAGTGGATCTGCGCCAGCCACTATACGCATTGCAAATGCCAAGCTCACGAAAATGAAAGGATAGTGAATGGAAGTTAAATAGGCGGTAATTAATCTAGTAGCTGACGTTGAGATAGGGTGAACAACGCTCCAGAGTTTTTTTTTTTTTTAGAGCATGGCAGTTTGCAGGGAACTAAACAATGAACCACATTCGTAAAGAATTACATTAGGAGTGGCTTGCAGATGATTCAATTGTACTTTTTTATATAGTCTATGAGATTTGAATTCTATTCTGTTCCGTAAACTTTGGGGCGATTGAACTGCAGTCTTGGGTAAACAATTATGTGTAGTTTCATTACCTTATTGAGTAGAAAATATGCTTTCTGGCACCACAGCGATGATTATAATATTCTCACGGTCCCTTTAGCATTCTTCAGACAATTCTAACAGGAAAGGCAGTTTTTTTTTACTCATTCACTTTTATTTTTTTCTCTTTCACCAAAATATTGTATGCGGTTGAAGCATCGGCTCTGTATCTATCATAACTTCTCCTCACTTTTATGAGGTGCTAAGAGCCCCGCCACGGTAGTCTAGTGGCTAAAGTACTCGGCTGCGGACCCGCGCGTCGCGATTTGTGGGCGGAAATGTTGTAGGCCCGTGTGCTCAGATTTGGGTGCACGTTAAAGAACCCCAAGTGGTCGAAATTTCCGGAGCTATTCATTATGGCGTCTCTCATAATCATATGGTGGTTTTGGGACGTTAAACGCCACATATCAATTATGAGGTGCTAAGAACAAACAAATCCTGGCGATGGGTGCAAAACAAGCATTGCAATATATTGTATTTGCCCTCAATAATACTGTGAGTGCATGTGTAGACACATTATGTTTCTTTTTTCTTTTATGCAGGCGTTGTATCGGTAGTGGGCATTGAATGACGCGGTGCCAGAGCCGGCAAGGGTGAATTGAGAAAGCATTGGTGTTGCTGGACCTCGCAACGTTATCAGTTTAGAAAACGAAAACTTCCCTCAAGTGTGTTTGCGGTAGGTGACTCTGGCAAATGCCTGCCGCTGCTTCGGACGCCAAAGCGCCGCTTATCGGTTCTTATTCGTGTCGTTGATTTTACCAGTAATTCCTCTGCACTTGGTTGGAATTCACTAAAGATAAACAGCCGAACCTTTCACCATTTCTGGTGTGCTTTTAAATGCGAATGCATTTTTCAGTGTGGCTATGTCTCGCATCTGGTGTTGTCTGGGGCGGAGTCTGCACGCTAGCAGGCTGGCTTTGTGGAAGGAGGCTTGCGCGGTCATGCAATAACTTACGAGCACCTTACGTTAAGGTCTCTCGAAGTATTGTGCATCTATCACGGACGGAACGAGAGCAGGGCAGTCACTGTAGTGCTACTTTGTATGCGCAATCACCAGAACATTATAAGACAGCCATGAAGATTCCCATGCACTCTGGTGATACCTGTAACGAGAATGACACTTGCAAAAAGAAAAGATCGTGCAACAATATATTGGCTAATATGCATCCAGGAGGCATGTACAACATGACCGAGTATGAATGTTCACATCTAGTTAGTGAATCGTACACTTTGGTGACCGGCGACGGTAGCTGCCCCAAGTTGTACTCGTATTGTTGTACAAGTAGTACTCTGAAGTTGTCTCCGTCCGGGTGCGACGGCCTTTCTGCAGTTGGCTCCGGCGCTCTCTGCAGTAGGTTCGTCCGGGTGTGGCAGCGCTCTCTCAAGTTGGCTCCGTCCGGGTGTGGCGGAATTCTCTGCAGTTGGCCACGGGGCTCTTTGCAGGTGATTCCGTTCGGGTCTGGCGGCACTCTCTGCAGTTGGCTGCGGCTCTCTGCAGTTGGTTCCGTTAGGGTGTGGCGGCACTCTCTGCAGTTGGCTCCGGCGCTCTCTGCAGTTGGTTCTGTCCGGGTCTGGCGGTGCTTTCTGAAGTTGGCTCTGTCCGGGTGTGGCGGCACTCTCTGCAGTTGGCTCCGGCGCTCTCTGCAGTTGGTTTCGTCCGGGTGTGGCGGTATTTTCTGAAGTTAACCATGGCTCAGAACTGTGACAAGCAGAGAAGCAGAAATACCTTTTTTAAATGCAAATTCATTTTTACACGCGCTAGTTAAGGCATCCGGCGTTGTCTACAGTACAGCGCCGCTCTCATTCCCTCTCCCATAAGATCAGCTGAGAGCGCGCGCGGTTATCGTCACCCCTAGCAACAGAAAAATGTGGTGCGAGAAAGTGTAGGAGAGGGTAGGTGCAGTGCTTCGCCCCTCTTTCTCACACCGCTCGCTTTTTCTCCTCCCTCTGTCCGACTCTCCCGCTCACTCGGGCCTCACTCTCGACTATTTGCTCGCCGGGCACTTCTGAAGAACACCCGGAAAAATTATCTCTAGACGTCGCTGTGAAACGCCAACGCCGAGCTGAAAACGCTAGCGTCCCACTCTCCTGTCCCCTCTCTCCTCACTCTCGATCGTACGCTGGTGGGGGGGCCTCTCAAGGCGATGGCAGACGTCGGTGAAGGCGAATGTCTGACGGCTACGTTACCCTCTCGGCCAGAAAATTCATTCGCATTTCCTCGTCGTTCCCTTTGTGGAGCAAGGAAAATTTTTTTAATATGGTAGACTTTCTTTTTTTGCGGAAACATCGTAAGCGAATTGGGAAGTGTCATTATGAAGAGCCACTCAGCAGGGCAGTTTGCTATCAAGCCAATTCTATAAACCGACTTTGAACTGCAGCATTGTCATAGTCCCAAAGTTTATAAATGTAAAGTTACAACTCTTCTAGATATTTCGTCAGATGAAGCACTTGCAAAATTGAACATGAGATAGGACCATTTCATGAAAAAATGATCATGGCGCTACTTTCACACATCTGAAGAACAGTTAATATTAGCACAGTTTTTTAGCTTTCGCTCATTCTGCGTCTTGCTGCAGCAATCCTTAGTTATATACAGGATCCCTTGTCTCTCTCAGTATATATGAGCAATTGTATGACACTCATTGCCCAAGGTAAGCTTCAGCTGTATCATGTAACTATTTTTGAAAGCAATGTGTTGAATTAGTGGCTTTACGATGAAAGAATTTCATAAAAATTTTCTGTGAGAGCACACGCTTCAGCATCCTACCGATATGACCTAGGCACACTTGTTGCATTAAATGCCTAACTAATAAAAGAGAAATATACAAACAAAAACACAATGTCATTAACAGTTTGTGAAAGCCAGCGAAAATTGAAGTGCCAGAAGTGTATTCCTTTGCGTGAATCGGCCTCGTTTTTTTTTTCTATAGGCTGGTGCTTTGTATAGCAAGGAGCTTTAGGTTTATTAAGACTCATTAGCAACTCACAGTGGAAAACTTTTCGCAAGTGGACGTGCTTGTCATTAAACGTCGGCTGGATGCTTCCCTGTTAAACGCTGAGTTGCCATTTTTTAAACTCTTTTGTATAAACTAAATATTCATGTTATGCTTTGAAGTTGCTTGATCTGGACGCTATTAGCAAAGCGATAGATTTCTTTTTCGGACAATGCTTACTCAGCATCTGCTAACTGTTTAATATATGAGTGTTTTTTCAGCACGGAAAGTATAGGGCGCGTTTAAGGGTCAACGTACGTTAGCACCACACATTAACCCTCCCTCTGTTATAGCCACCCGGCGCCCCAGAAGATCTAGAATATGGAACATCCACAACAAAATGGATATGAAATGGCTGTTAACCAGAACAATTTAAGGCCACAACAATGGATAAAGACCGACGTTTAACCATGCACTCATCAATCAAATGGTATCAAAGAAGCAAACGTTAACATAAATAAAAAGGCTGTTAACCAGAGCGAAATAGAAGAACACAACTCACGATTTAATGCACACTGCTCCACTCAATGGTCAGCATTGACTTCGTCATTTTTCTTAAATATGCGTTTTCTTTTTCAGAAGCCCATATGTCTCAAGTGCACTTACAGGTGATTTGTAGCATTTCAGTTACATGGCAGTTCACCAGAAAGTTTTGGCAGCCATAAATGTTTTGAGATAAAAAAATCCTGGCTGGTTCGAGTTCTCACGACAAATGCTTGTCTTCTGTTTTTCTCCGCTTATTCTAACCTTCTCTTGTGTCAGGCGTAACCGGCCAGACGGACAGGCAAGCAGAAATAGGAAAGTGCGAACGATTTGCTCCAGTCATCCTCAATCACCCGTACAAATGCTGTGATTTTTTTCTATGCAATCTCTTCGTATATATTTTTCAATGTCACTTACATGACGGAAGTACGTTAGTGGAGCTGTGGTGAACTTTAGCGTAGAAAGATGTGGTGTTAAAAAGGAAGTTCTTGTATAACACCCCACATTACGTCTTGTATATAAGTATATTGAACAAACCGGAGGAAATGATAGCTCCATGCTCTTAATTCTGTTAAATTTTCTCCACGTGTGTATCGATCAAAATACCTTGTCGAATCAGACAATACTGAAGTTTCGGTGACAAGTAACCGCCAAAGCTTCTTTCTCGATCTGTGCGTACCTCATTTCCGCTTCTGCTACCACCCGCGACGCCTTTTGTTGGTGTCAGCAGTTTATTTTCACGCCCGTACCGGCTTCAACTGAACAAGGGCTATGGAATAAATCCCTCCCCTGAGGTGCTTGTGCTGTTCGAGGTGCCAGCTGAAAACTGGACAAAACTCAGCCAGACAATTCACCTATACTTCAAGGCAACTTCCGCAGTGACTGAGCACTCGAGTGCTGAGATGGCTGCATTCTTCCTAGATGTAGCACGTCAGGAAGCAAGTGGTATATTCAACACGTTTGAGCTTTCATTAGCATAGCGTGATGAGTACAGAGCTACTGTGAGAAAATTTGAAGAATATTGCTCGCCCAAAGAAATAATACCCACGAGCGCTACATCTTTAGAACTTGGCATTAGAGACATGGTGAACCGTTTGAGCAGTTTTTGCATGATGTTCAGCTTAAAACTGAGAGATGTAACTTTGGAGACTTAATAGAATCATTTCTTCAAGACCAGCTTAATTTCGGAACACCAGACAAGAAACTCAGGACGCGTCTGCTAAGGAAGAAGGACCTCAAAGTTGGTAAGGTGAATGAACAATATAGAAAGCTGAAGAGTTAGCTACTAGCTGAAGTCAGGCATAGGAGAAGGACGAAGCGAAGTTGAATACGGCACAAAAAAAACAACCCAGCAAGAAGTCACCGTGAGAAAGTATATTTGACAGTGCCCCTACTGTAACCAAAGTCACGAACCTAAGAAATGCCCAGCATGGGCCAGAACATGCGCCATGTGGTAGAAACGCAACCACTTCGCAGAGTGCTGCAGAACAAAAAAAAAGGCGATCAATACGTTAACTGTCCGTCCAAGACCGAAACAGAATCCAATTACGAATTCTAGATCTTGGCTGTGAGCATACGGAGTATCGACGGTTCAAAACTGGATAATCACGACAACGCTGTCTAATTGTTCCACACGTATGGATGAAAATTGACACGGAGGCACAGGCCAACTTACTTCTTCATGCCCTTTTTTTTCTAAGGTGAGCGAAGCACGGCGTCTTGTACCATCTTTCACGCTCCTGACGAGCTGAGATTGTGGTGTCATAAAGCAGTTTGGGACTGGGGCATTCCCACTGCGCGTTGGTGAAACTGAACAACCGACTGATTTCTTTGTGCCCAAAAATGGGAAGCTAGCGCTACTGGGCCTTCAGGCTTGTGAATGCTTCAGTGTTGTTTCAAGGGTACATGCGATTGAAATGCCTGCTGATTTAAAGACTCAAGTGCTCGGCGGATTTCCGCACCTTCTTGAAGGCCTGGGGTGTGTAAAGGAACCTAGAGTCTGCAGGTGAATGAAGGACCATACCCAGTTTCGCTGACCTCACGCCGGATTCCACATGCGCTTCGTGAGCCACACGTCAGCAACTGGCCCGCATGGAACTTCAAAGAATAATCCAAAAGATGCAAGAGGCTGCTGAATGAGTCAGTCCCCTTGACATTTTTCACAAAAAGAACGGCCACCTGCCTGTATACATTGATCCGTGGCACGTAAAGTTATGCATGAGGCATGACCGCCATCAGCTGCCTTCAAGAGAAAAAATCCAGTCTGAGCTGCTAAAGGCGCTGATTTTCAGCAAGCTAGATACGCTATGTGGCTTCAATAAAAATAGCTTATAATAAAAACCTTCAAAATCTGCAATTTGGCCGCGTCGTTTTGAAATTACGACTTTTTAAAGCAACCTCACTGAATATGCACCGCAAGCGAAGTGTTCCAAAAAGCGCTGAGTAACATTTTTGACGGTCTAGAAGGCACCTCCGTTTATATCGACGATATACTCGTGTGGAACACAGTGCAAAGGAACATGACAATTGCCTTCGAGCAGCATTACTCGCAGCAAAGTTTGCAGAACTAACACTGAACCGCGAAAACTGTGTTTTTGGCACAGAAAACGTGAAGTTCTTGGGGATGTCATTTCAGGAAACGGAATTAAGGCAGACGGACAGTGAGTTATTTGTGTAGTAGAAATGTCACCGCCAACGTTGATTTACTTATTAATATGAGGGGTTCAGCATCCAAAAACCACCTTATGCTTATGGGAGACGCCGTAGTCGAGGGCTCCGGAAATTTCGACCTCCTGGGGTTCTATACCATGCAACCAAATCTGATCAGACGGACCTATGAAATTTCCGCCTCCAAAGAAATGCAGCCGCCGCAGCAGGGATTTGATCCCACGACCGGCGGGTCAGCAGCCGAGTACCTAAGCCACTAGACCACCGCGGTGGGGCAATCGCCTCCAACGTCAAAGATAGCTATTTAAAAACTACTGCACGCAGTGAACTACTTCGGAGAGTTCATTGAAAACCTATCTGAGACGACTAAAAATCTGCGAGCCCTATTAAAGCATGAGTTTATGTGCAATTGGTCAGGTGGCCACGAAAAAGAGTGAGAACATCCGAGTGTTGTCGACGGCATCTGTGCTTGCCATATTCATGAAACAATGAAACATAACAGCTGATGCGTCGAGTTTTGCGCTAGCGCCGGCGCTTTTACAATTCCAAGGCGAACACTGGCGGCCAACTGTATATGCGTCGCGGATGCTGCCGAAAACCAGGCACGCACAGATCGAGAAAGAAGTTTGGCATTACTTGTCACTGCAACTCGAGTGTTGATAGGCTATCTTGATGAACAGAGCGAGTAGGATATAAGATGTGTAATGTCAAGAATATTACTTTCAGTTATAAGTAAAATATTATTGGAAGTAGGTATTTGAGAATTCGTTCTAGTGGAATTCCAGGGAGCGAAAAAAAGTCGGATGTAAATTGCAAATTTTGTATGTTCCTTCATATATTATCACGAGCGTGCGCAACACCAACACTTTTATTCCTAAAATTTTGGAAAGATGCTACTGCGCTTGCTTAATTATCAGGATGGCCAGCAAGAAATGTAGGTGAACAGGCGGACTGAAGGCTGTCTCCCACTGGCTTCTTCCATAAATTCTTTAAACGTCACTGTCTAATCTAGGTGCCATATTTATAGTGCTCGCAACACCGGCTTGGTGGCTAAACAGCCAACCAAGTACCGACAATAAAGCGAACATTGCAAACAGCCTAGTTGTTATTTATAAGCACAAAAGTAGGCATACTTCATGTAACTTATTCATTGGACCAAAACTCTCCTCCTGAATGGAATAACCATGCGTGGTACGTTAAAACAAGGTGATGACGAGCGACATAGGGTTCAGAAGGTTGAATAAGAGGACAGAAAAGGTTTATTACTGCACAGCCTTCTTTAGGATAGATTATCAAGGGGGCGAGAAGGAAAAGTGAGGTTGTCTACGAAATACACAAGGGTGTGGCACTTGAAGGTGACGGCAACTGCTATAAAGGTAAATATGCGAAAAATCAGGAGGGATACAGCGTAAGGACATCATTCTAGTACTATCAGTGACAGAAAATTTTATTCTTTTTTTCTCTTCCCTTAGTTCCCTCTGAACGCCGTTCTTCGTAATATTTTTGTCACAAAACACTCCCTAGTTTCATTTTGTCCCTCTGGTTCCTATAAGGAATCATATTGCTGGTGGATGCTATTTACATGACACAGTCTTCCCTCATTTAGGCGATGACCTCAAGTATTCTGTATTTCGTGGTCGTTCTGTCCATTTTTCTAGTCCTAACAGTATTGTACTTTCACCACCATAACCTTTTCGTTATAAAACCGAATAAGCACTGCTAATATGGGGAATCTTGTTTTTACGGCGTTTTTCAAATGCTTGTTTATGTTGCTCACTTTGCTTTCTCTGGTTATCTGATGTCCCTTTATTGGTCTCCGGAAAATGAAGTTTTCACTTTCTACCAAGTCCGTTGTCTGCAAGCAGATACGCCGGGTAACTAATGGGGAAATTCTTACAACTGCATATCGCCACTTGTATTGAGTGTATTGTGATAGGGCACTGCTGCTTGTAGGCAACAATGCCCTCTTCTGGGAATCACGAATACATACTCATATGCTGATTTTTTTCTCGTATGACGCATCGTGCGAGCCCATTGGCTGACAAGTGGTTTGAGTCAGTAAACTTTATAGAGGTGTTCTTTTCTTCTGCCCATGCAGTCAAGTACCCCGATTCTGAACGCCAGCTCGTTCAAACACCATGCAATTCAGTCTCTTAAACACATAGTTATTCAGCAGCGCTAAGAGAGTTTGTGCATGCTCTTTTCCTAGCTTCGCAGTTATAATCAATGCGTACTTCTCAATGTACACTATGGAAAACTGAGTTTTCTGCACACTTTCGCTGTTCCAATTCAGCTCGACAAAGTCAACATGGACAGTCTGAAATGCCACATTAGCATGAAGTCGGAATATCGTAGCGTCTAAATGCGAAGCATATTTTAGCAAACTTCGGCCACTTCGACTGTATCTATCTATCTATCTATCTATCTATCTATCTATCTATCTATCTATCTATCTATCTATCTATCTATCTATCTATCTATCTATCTATCTATCTATCTATCTGTCTGTCTGTCTATGTATCTAGCCGCCTATGATTTTTAGCTTTCTTGGCAGTTTTCATGCCAGCTTTAATGGCATAACATGACTGTATGAAGAGAATAATTTACTTGCCGTTAGATGAGAATGAAGATACGTACAGCATGAATGTCAAAATTTCCATGTCATGGTATACTGCTGCTCTTGCAGTGGTTTCGTTCACATGACATACTGCAAAACTGGTATGATATGGCATGCCTGGATGTCGAGCATTAGTGACAGGCACCAACGTAAACATCATGACATGCATTTAATGTAAATTTGACTTCACGCCACTTTCAAGGTGCACTCACGGTCGTTTCGCTAGCTTCTCATATTCAAAATTTGGTATTACGTGACGTCAATGAATGACAAAGGCATATGAAAAATGATAATCATGACGTGCGTGTCATGTAAGAACATGAATACATGCCTTACTCATGATTCGCTCACCGCTGTTTTGCTAGCTTCAAGTATACCAAATTGGGTGTTACGTGGCGCGAAAGGACGACGAAGGTATATGGCTACTACAAACATGATAATCATGACTTGCGTGTAAAGTAAAACATGGCTACATACCACGTTCATGATGCCCTCGCGGTCGTTTCGCTATCTATACAAATACGAAATTTGGTATCACGTAGCGCAAATGGACGACAAAGGGAAATGAGACGTCCAAACTTGATAATCAAGACATGCGTGTAATGTGAAAATTTGCTGCATGCTATGCTCATAGTGCGATGGCGGCCTTTTTGCCAGCTTCACATATACCCAATATAAAGTTACGTGGCCTGAAATGGTGACGACGGTGTATGACTGGTAGAAATATGATATTCATGAAATGGGTGTCATCTGTACACATGATTACATATCAAGCTCAAGATGCACTCGCGGCTGTGTCGCTAGCTTCACGTGTACCAAACTTGGTATTACGTGGCGTGGACAGACGACGAAGGCAAATGACACGTGTAAACTTCCTGATCATGGCATGCTTGCCATGTAAAACATGACTACATGCTACACCTGTAGAGGGCTCATGGCCGTTTTGCTAGCTTCACATGTATCAAATTGGGTATTAGGTGACGTGGATAGACGAACACAAGTGCCAAGAACAAACATAATATTTATGATATGGAAGTCATGTACGGGATAATATACATGCTGGTGCGGGTATTGAAAACGTTAGTGGGGTCATCGTTACGCGACTATAACGACATACTTGCATCTTAACTAGAGACGTGAGTGCGCATATCATAACTACTTCTCTTTACTGAGTACTACGTTCATTTGCCTCAAAATATTGGGCTGATTTTAGAGTGGAATACCAAGCTTCCTCACTCGTGTTTCGAATATCATCGATTACCTAAGTACGTGCAATCTGCCGATGTTTTTTCTTACACCATCGTTAGACATAACCTCTTTATTGGTTGAATGAAAATTTAGAAGCAGCAAAGTCGCAGGTCTGGGCTGTATGGCTTGAAGCGCTTCTCACTTTAACCTGGCCAGTTTTGTGTTGACCACATCCACGACGTGGTGAAGGGCATTGCCGGGGAGCAAGAAAATGTCACAATCAAGCATGAACAACCACAACTTTCTGGTAATGTTTCTTTATTGAAATGTTGATTAGTTTGGCTTAGCTCGTATTTCTTGCTTATTTTATGTGGAATATTTAGAACAAATGTGTGAGCCTGTTGTTTTGCCATTTTTGCGCATGACGCTAAAGTGTCATCGGGAAATTGTAAAAACCAATATGCATGGTTATGTTTATTTGGCTTCAATATACAGTACAATATACAGTACAATATTCTCTACAATATACAGAAAAGATTTGCCCCCAAACATCGAAAATGTCGTGTAGGCTACTTTTAATAAACACCATCCTGTCTATGAAGTATGTCAATGTAGTGTACTTTCAGTAATTGGTAGTTTGCTAAATGAAACTGCTCAATAAATGGATCAACGGCCTTTGATATCGATTGTTTATACTTCAACGCTGCTATCCAGTTCACCGCTTTGTACACGAAACTTTTTAAATGTAACACATTATCTTAGTTCCTTCAGGTTTGTTTATTGAGTATACTGTATATTCAATGCAGTCTGATTTCCTATATTGTTTCTGCTTGTATTTGACATTTTTTAGTTGGCAGTCATGGCAAGAGCCGATGAAGTTGCGAACATGCATTTTTCGTTCCTAGCCATGTAAATGTTTTCAATTTGTAGCACACTCAACAAAACCTGCCGTGTCCTCCTGAATGTGGGCTGTCGTGGTACAGCTGACGAACCTTTCTTACAAACGTACCTATAGAACATGAAAATTGGCCCCTAAGGGCAGCAGTCATTCAGTAACTTCACAATGTTTGAGCAACCTTACACTTTCCTTCTTCAAACAGCTACTGCATACTCGAAAAGGAGAAAATGTGCTGAATTTCAATATATTGTTACGAGGCAGTGGGCATGGCTCCGCCGTCGTAGACGCATTCGTGAAGAAGAAGCAGATTCGGCGCGCGAGATCCTAGCAGTCCTGGGGTGTCACACCTACCTGTAAATATTGCACATACACTCGTTTCTATCTTCCGTGTATTTGTGATCCCCGTAACAAATTGGTGGAGCAGCTGGGTAACGAAGCGTCATACAACGGAGCTCCGCAGCGGTCGTCAAAGTGGAGTTTCCGTGATGGAACACGGGACTGATCCCACGGCCACCTCTCCATCGGCCTCGGCGACGCCTGCACCTTCCACGGCAACGCCTGTACCGGCCCCACCTCCATTTACGTACGCGCTGACGCATCCGAAACATTCAGGAACGTTCTGCGGTACAGACGAAGTTGATGTTGACAACTGGATAGCTGGCTACGAACGTACCAGTGCACTCAACCGGTATGACCCGACTCTCATGCTGGACGACATGCTGTTTTACCTGAAGGGCATGGCCAAAGTCTGCTACGAGAACCATGAGGAGGAGATCGGCAGGTGGGACACATTCAAGGAGAAGCTTCGCGACTTATTTGGGAATGTGTGCCAGCTTAGGCTAGTTGGTATGGTATGACGATAGTTATAGCACGAGAACAAAACGACGACACAGAGACAAGAAAGCGCTCGTGCTTTTCGTGTCCTTCTTGTCTCTGTGTCGTCGTTTTGTTCTCGCGCTATAACCATCGTTATTTGGGAAGCCCATTGGTCGAAAGGCGGCTGCAAAGAAGGAGTTGTCTATACATGCTCAGACGTCAACAGAGCCATATACCTTGTATATACAGGACGTGCTGGCTCTATGTAGTGAATTCGACAACGACATGTCGGAGTCTGATAAAGTTGGCCACGTCCTCAAGGGGACAGCGGAAGACGCGTTCAACCTGCTAATGTGCCGGAACTGCGCAACCACCGAGGAAATTTTTCAGGAATTCCAGCGTTTTGAACAGGCCAAAAGCAGGCTTATTTCAAAATCATTCACTCGACTGCTGAACACCGCTGCGACGTCTTCCTGCGAAGGTGGACTGACCTCTCATCGGCAGTCTTCACCAGTGTCTGAAATTACGCGAATCGTCCGGCGGGAAATCGAAACAATGACACCTGCTCTTCCCACCAACGGCCATGTAGATTCGCAAGTACCTCAGGTTTGCTTGTTACAGTCGATTGTACGGGAAGAACTCAGAAATTTGGGCTTCGATGTCCGCACCATTGCTCAGTCTCGACCAATTGGCTTCCGTTCAAGGTCGCCGCCTCGCCCCAGGTCACCGGCCCAGGAACGGTCTCTTCCACGTTCTCGCAATCCGGCTGAATGGCGGACGGCGGATGATCGACCTATCTGCTTTAACTGCCGCCGCATAGGGCACGTCGCATGGTATTGGCGCAACCATTGGTCTTCGTCCCGAACACAGTATAACACAGCTCGCTGCGCCGACAGCTCGCTGCCGCCTTCCAGCCTTCGATGCCCCTGATACGCTGCACAGCCGCCCCCCTCGCCTTGACGTCATCAGTCTCGTTCGCCGCCTGGACGTAACCCGTCGTCCCCTTCTCCTCTACAACGACGCCCGACCTCCCCGCTCAATTCTCAACAAGGAAACTAAGCGGTGCAGCTCTTAGAGGTGAAGCTGCATCCTCGATACCGACCTCAAATCCTCTCCTTGTACTGCCGACAAGACGAAATTTGATGAACGTAGACGTTGGCGACCTGACTGTTTCTGCACTTATTGACACCGGGGCGCATATTTCTGTGATGAGTGCCCGACTTCGTTGCCGCCTGAAGAAAGTTCTCACACCGGCTGTTTCTAGCAGTATTCAGGTCGCCGACGGAAGAAGTCTTGCCATCACAGGAATGTGCACAGCACGCATCACAATCGCCGATCACCCCACATCTGTTCTCTTTGCAGTTATTGAGCAGTGCCCCAATGACTTGACTCTTGGATTGGATTTCTTGTCCACTCATGCCGCTCTCATCGACTGGGCAACCGGCGTTCTCCAACTTGAACTGCCTCGACTTGGCGCTGTGCCATCCTCACCGTCACACTGCTTGTGCCCTGTTGATTATGTTCGGCTGTCACCGCAAGCCACCTCGTTTGTGGCCTTATCGATATCACCTGCTCTTCCTGACGGTGACTACATAGTGTCTCCACTAGTGAATGTACTGTTGGCACGAAGTGTTGCTGTGCCGCATACCGTAGTGACTATCGTGGACAACTACGTTCAGCTTCCGCTTCTCAACTTTAGTAGTGTGACCTAAGTTCGGCAGCAAAGCATTTTGTTAGGTCATGTTTCCCCACTTGATGCTTGTAACATCGTGGCATTAGATACCTGAAGACTGCTCGTCCCCTATTGCAGCCAGCCGAACAAACGCACCTCCCGATGAAATCACGATGATGATTGCCCCTGATCTTCTGCCCTGTCAGGCTGCACACTCCACCAAGTTCTGACGACCTACCAAGATATTTTTGATATCGGTGAACGCCCTTTAGGTCAAACGTCCGTCGTGCGTCTTTAAATACATACCGTTGATGCTAGTCCTCTTAGACGGCGACCATATCGTGTTTCCCAGTCCGAACGCCAAGTCACACAACGAGAAGTCGAAAAGATGCTCTCCAAAGGAGTCATAGAGATCTCTTCAAGTTCATGGGCGTTACCAGTTGATCTAGTAAAAAGAAGGGTGGAAGTTGGAGATTTTGCGTTCACTACCATGCCTCGAACAAGATAACCCGCAAAGACGTATATCCGCTGCCATGAATCTATGACGTCCTTGACTGCCTTCATGGCGCGCGATACTTCTCATATATACATCTGCGTTCGGGCCATTGGCAAATTTCTGCCGACGACTTAGACCAAAAAAACTGCCTTTGTCACACTGGACGGCCTTTATCAGTTCACGGTTATGCCTTTTGGTCTGTGCAACGCCCCGGCAACGTTCGAACGCTTGATGGACTTTCTCCTCCGTGGTTATAAATGGTCCATCTGCCTTTGCTACCTCGACGATGTGATTGTTTTTCCCCAACATTTGAAAGCCACCTAACTCATTTGTCGACCATTCTAGCCATTTTTCGTCGAGCGGGACTCCAGCTTAACTCAAAAAAGTGCAATTTTAGCTGACGAGAAATCATGCTTCTTGGTCATGGTGTAAGTGCTGCTGGCGTCTAACCGGACTCTGACAAGATTAGCACTGTCAAGGACTTTCCTTTGCCTTCTACTACCAAAGATGTTTTTTGTTTTGTGGGCTTATGCTCGTACTTCCGACGTTTTATACGCAATTTCGCTACAATCGCACGACCGCTCACTGGTCTTCTCAAAAAGATTGCGCCCTTCTCGTGGGGCCAAGACCAAGCTGCTGCGTTTTCCACGCTGATCCAGCTGCTCACTTCACCACCAATATTAGCTCACTTCGACCCGTCCGTGACGACTGAAGTTCGCACAGACGCAAGTGCTGACGGCATCGGTGCCAACCTTGCTAAACACAAGGGGGGCCAAACGCGTGTTATTGCGTATGCCAGCCGCCTTCTCTATTGCGCATGCCAGCCGCCTTCTCAGCAAAACTATTCGATAACAGAGCGCGAGTGTCTTGCGTCGGTCTGAGCTGTAGCGAAATTCAGCCCCTACTTGTACGGCCGGAAGTTTTCAGGTATTAGGGACCACCACGCTCTGTGTTGGTTGTCATCGCTCAAGGACCCAACTGGTCGCCTAGGTCACTGGGCTCTACGTTTCCAGGGGTATAACTTCGACGTAATTTATAAGTCTGGCAGAGTACACCAAGATGCCGATTTTCTCTCGCGTTATCCGGTGGACCCTGCTAGCCTCGCCGTCTATGAGAGCGATTTTTGTGTGCTCGCTTATCTGATTTGCGCGACATCGGCACAGAGCAGCGCTGGGACGCAATCTTCAAGACGGTCATTGAGCGAGTATCTTTAGGACATTCCCACCCTTTGCTCCGTTATTATGCCCTCCGCAACGAAATTCTGTACCGCCGCAACATGAAGCCTGATTGCCCGGAATTTTCGTTAGTTATTCCCCGACACCAGCGTGCCACTATTCTTCAACTTCTGCATGACGCTCCGACGGCAGGACACCTGGGTTTCTCACGCACCTATCACCGCGTGCGGCAACGGTTCTTTTGGCCTAGCATCTATAAATTCCTTCGCCGCTATGACGCTGCTTGCGAGCGCTGCCAGCGTCGCAAACGTCCTGCTCTTCGTACGGCTGGCTTCTCCAACCTATCGACATTCCCCCGGAACCATTCTTCCGCGTCGGTCTCGACTTGCTCGGACCTTGCTCGGACCTATTCCCAACATTCGTGTCAGGCAACAAATGGATCGCTGTCGCAACTGATGATGCGACCAGATACGCTATAACTCATGCCTTGCCAAGTAGCTGCGCTACAGACGTCGAAGACTTTCTACGGTATGACGTCATTTTGCAGCATGGGGCTCCGCACCAGCTTCTGACAAATCGTGGCCACTGCTTCCTCGCAAAAGTTATCGGCGAAATCCTCCATAGCTGCTCTACCAAACATCACCTTACTACAGCCTACCATTCCCAGGCCAACGGTCTCACAGTGCGCCTCAACCCAGCTCTTACAGACATGTTGTCCAAGTACGTCTCTGATGATCACCGTGGCTGGGACGCAATGCTCCCCTACGTTACGTTTGCGTACAATTCATCAACGCATGACGCCGCCGGCTATTCTCCGTTCTTTCTTCTGTACCGCCGCAACCCTGCGTTGTCATTCGACACACTCCTTTCTTCTGATACTATCAAACCAAGGGTGTATGTCGGCACGTAGCTTCTCGAGCTCGCGACGCTCGCCAAATCACGCACACTAGCTCACTGCTTTTCAGGCCTCAAAAGTCTGCTATGATGACTGGCACCGCGACATTGACTACCCTGCTGACTCTCTCGACCTACTTTGGACGCCGCATCGGCGTGAAGGCTTGTGCGAGAAGCTCCTTCCACGATACACCGGGCCCTACAAAGCTCTCCGCAAGGTGACCGACGTCAACTGCCTCATCACTTTCGTTCAACGACACTCATCTTCTGCCACACCACCTACTGATGTTCATGTGTCGCGACTAAAACGCTACTGCACTGCCATTCCTGATTGACTTAGCGGTGACGTGATGGTGCTTTGTCTGCCGGGGGTGATGTTACGAGGCAGTGGACATGGCTCCACCGTCGTAGACGCATCGATGAAGAAGAAGCGGATTCGGCGCGCGAGATTCTAGCAGCCCTGGCGTGTCACACCTGCCTGTAAATGTTGCAAATACGCTCGTTTCTCGCTTCCGTGTATTTGTAATCCCCGTAAAAATATCTTACCTACTTTTCTGTGTGACCAAAGGGGCAACTACTGAATTTTCGTAATCCAGCGACTGATTCTCAATTTTAGTTGTGAAACGTTTAGCAAATTGTTAAGCACCCGATGATCTGTAGATAGTTTGAATTATGTAACTTCCAGTTAAAATAAATGAATCTCATCACGTGACGAACATACATTGTCTCCTTCACTGTTATGTTGTAGTTCTTTTCTGACTTTATGATTTTGTATGAAAAGTAGCCTGTAAACTGGGCTACTTCTTCCTGTTTTGTGTGATTCAGAACAGCACCTGCACCGAAGTTCAAGGCATGTCTAATAAATTTAGATAGAAGATTGAAATCTGGCAGCGTAAGGACAGCGTTTTATGGTATATAATGGTATATATGATAATTAGTCACTGCAGGTTCTTGCAAAATTCTTCAGCCCGACTAAAATATGTCTTCCTAATAAGCAAGTTAGTCAATGTTTCCGCTAAGGGTGCAGTTTATAAAGTTTCGAAACTGCCCTGCTAGCCCAAGGAAACCTGTGAGTACGTGTAAATATCTGGTTATAGCTTCTTCATCTGGGATATACGCAACAGGAAATCTTGGTGCGCTTTGTGTGGTCAGAAGGACTCGTCCAAGAAATGTAATTACTGCCTTGAAAAACTCACTCTACTTAAAATTCACTTTCAGTTTTGGTTCGCTCAGTGCAACCAAAACAGCAGTCGAGGTTTCAGCGTGGGAACTTCCTTCTTTTGAGCAGACTAAAATATCGTCGACATATACACGACCAAACACCTCAACAAAGGGTTTCGAAACGCTATTCATCATTATTCAAAACCAAGCTGGCGCCAAAAGGGGAGTATCTGTTTGCTGAATTAGCCAACTCAAGGTGAGACACCTCATGGTGGTACAGCAAGACAACACACACAAATATACAACAATATGCATACAACTACAAACAAACAAAGAATACTAGAGTACAAAATATAGCAGTAGAACCAAGTAATGTCTCTGTAAAGAAACAGCAGTCGTAGTCTTTTCCTCATTAGTTGATGCTCCCTCGCATTTCTTAGAAGAGCTGCCCTGTCTTGTGACGCATTAATCCCCTGTCGCGACACCGAACAGAACTCATTCCAACACCGCCGCCAGCTTTAGCCGAAAGGCATCTCTAGCATTTAGCTGTAAAGTTCAGACGAGGGTTTCCTTTTAATTGGCAGCTTGTCTACTTGTTTCACTCCCTCGGGTAGGGCTGGGTCGTTAGATTGAAACAAGTGACAAGTTTAACGGTAATGACTTCTCGAAACTTTTCCGACGGGATCAGTCAGAATAACCGACTAGTGTTTAAAGCGGCTGTTTTTCTTATCTCTTGGAAAGAACGGCGCCTGCAGGGCATACACCTTAAATTGAAGTTATGTGCTATGCAGTTTGACCAGTTTTCAGCCCATAATATCATGTGATCTAAATCGGTCAATCTACGGAAGTGTGACAATAGTCAGACAGAGGGGCAGTCTGCTCGCAGATTACGTCAACAGGCGACAAAAAATATGTTAACACAAACGAGCTTTATTCTGGAATCCATCGAGAATTCACTGACGTACGTATGTCACGAAAATAGATGAGTAACTTCCAGCAGACTAGAAAAAGTTAGCGATCTTTTTCATTTTTTTTCAATGACTACCGGATGAACAAAAGGCCTCTAAGTGAGCGAAGATTGCAGTCAGTTGCTTTACCATTGTCACAGCAATGTTTACGCATGACCCTCTATGAACATGTCCTGTATCTTGATCGTCTTCTACATTTTAAAGTGACTTTGCTGACTTGGGTTGGTACGACTGTTTTGAAGAGATGAACTGAAGCACTGCACAGTGACACTAACGAGTGTCAAGAGGAGGACTTCCTATAGTCTCAGAGCTGGATGCTCAGCAGTAGGACGCCACAGTGCCAGGGTTCCTTCATTTAACTCTGGCGACGAGGCTCTGTACTCCGTGCTGAACAAGCTGGCTGCACGATTTCCACTTCATTTCAATTCAAAACAGCTTAAGTGAATTTGGCTCTCAAACTGCGTTGCCTCTCAAGCTGTGGGACAAGTGAGCCATCTACCGAATGTGCGTGGCTTTCCCGAGCTAGGAAAGCAGATAAATATAAATGTTCTAGCACGGCTTCGCGTCGAGTGCCGCGACAGTGCAAGTGTGAATGAACTTATCAAGAGAACCGCAAAAAACAGAGACATTGAACACTGGCACAGCCTTACCACCGAAGAAGCATTTTTTTGGAAGAGCCGCGATCACATAGAAGCTAGGATATATTTACATTGGCGCCTTGCCAAGAAATATGCATGGCCTTTTCTAGACAGATCGAATTCCAGGTATGGCCAAGAGAGCGAGACGTTACCGACAGTGTGCTCGACAAGCATGCTGAGGAAGCTGAAAAAATTCCCCCACCTACTCGAAAGAAATCATGAGGAAATGCGAATGCATTCCTTTAAAGGCGTAAATAAATGACGAGACAAAAATTTGTGTCCATCATTTATTGACACATTCATCGGCCAGCGCACGACCGAGAGCGAGGCACGTGCTTCACTCAATTTGTGTTGTTGTGTGAAAGCAGACAGGAAACTAGGCGCTTTCAAATATATATACACAGCGCCAAAACCCAAATCAAGATGGCGAACAAGAGTATTCCCGACACACCAAAATCACTTCTTTCTCGGCGCCTCTCTCTCTCTGTTCAAGTGTGATACTGTCCTATAACAAAACTCCCGGGTTGTGATGTACCATCTCGGCGCTGTCTATGATGTTGCCGAGTGGTAAAGCTTAACTCGGGATGAGTGAAAAATGTTTGTAGACAGTGAAGCAAAGAGAGAGGAAGACTAGAGTGCGGCTATCTCGTGCGTCATGTCTGTCACCTGCCGCAATAAGCGGTGAGGTCTCGAATACAGAGAAAGCAGTTTTTTAGAAAGTGCAACGCGCTTGGTAAGAGTCCACAACAGTACATGGGAATCACGAGTAAAGGAAACTAGATTATGTAAATTATATAGCTGCCGCTGGTGATGTTGCTATGCAAAAAGGCTCTGATAAGCACCTTCTTGTGTTTTACGAGCTGTGGTGATAGCATCACGGGCGCTTTAGGTTGTCAAATCGTCGGCTGTCCAAAAGGTGGTGTCAAGAGGCAAGTAGGATGACGGCCAAACGCGAGTTATAAATGTTCAAAACGAGCTGTTTCGTGGCGTGATGAATCATAGGCAGATGTATTAAAAGCCAATGCAACGCCCCAATCCCGGTCGTCGAACGATATGTACATTGGGAGCACATCAGTTAAAGTCCAGTCAAATTTTTCAGCCAGTCCGTTAGTATGCCATCGTAAATTTAGGTTTTGTCTCACAGGAATGACGCAGGTAGTCATAAATCGGTAAAGGAAATTGCGCCAACGATTTGTGAGGAATAGGCATGGGGCGCCATGATGACAAATGACGTCGTGCGGCAGAAAATTGGCAACGTCCATGCTACAGCTGGTTAGTAGAGCCCACGTAATGGTGTACCAGGTTGTGTGATGTGTCGGAACAGCTATTCACTTATTCCAAGAAGTATACGCAGGGAAAAAGCATAGGAGGTAAAGAACTAGCAAAAAAAAGGGAATCAAAGGAAACGGCTGCAGTGGTTAGAAGAACCCGGCATTACTAACAGAAGGTTTGTTTTGATGTTGACCCTGGTAGCATGATTGATATGTGGGATATAACGTCCCAAAACCACGATATGATTATAAGAGACGCCGTAGTAGAGGGCTCCGCGAAACTTCGGCCACCTGGGGTTCTTTACCATGCACCGAAATCTGAGCACATGGGCTTACAGCGTTTCCGCCTTCATCGGAAATGCAGCCACCACAGCCGGCATTCGATCCAGCGCCCTACGGGTCAGCAGCTGAGTGCCTCAGCCACTAGACCACCGCAGTGGGGCTTCTGGTTGCATAAGGCGACTTAGTTTCGGACTGAGCAATAAAAACCTTGCCAGTAAAATTGATGCTGTACCCGTTCATACGATCGGGGCAGTCCGAGGTGACCAGCAGTGGGCGCGTCATGAAGTTGGGTGATCATGCTCCCACATAAGTGGAAAGGTACCACTAGTTGGCCTATGACCATTGCTGGCGTGCGAAGTGATACTTTGACGAGTTCAGCCGGAGACCGGCATAGCGAAAAACAGCCAGGATTGAGGAAAGGCGGTCAAGGTGGGTCTTCAAGGTCGGACAAAGGACGATAAAGGCTTGAAGGTAACAGACAAATTGACTATTTGAACCAAGGTAAAAGGAAGCTCAGCATACGCTCGAAGGTGGCCGGAGCGTTTTATAATCCGAAGGCTATGACCCTAAGCTGGTGAAGATAATCGGGGGTGACAAAATCAGTCTTTTTGTGGTCCATGTTGTCAACATCAATTTGCCAGTACCCTGATCTTAGATCAATTGAAAATAAATACTTAGCACCGGCAAGACAATCCAGGTCGTCGTTTATGCGTGGTAGTGGGTAGACGTTTTTCTTAGTGCCCTTGTTCAGATGTCTGTAGTCGACACAAAATCACGAAGCGATGTTCTTTTTGGCAAGAACTTTATGGGATGCCCATGGACACCATGATGGCTCAATTATGTTTTTGGCAAGCATTTTGTCGACTTCCGCTTCAATTATGTGACGCTCGGTTGGAGATACGTGGTGTGGCCTTCGATGGACAGGGGAGGCATTACTGGTGTCAATGATGAGCTTCACAGCACTGGTTTGACCTAGCGGACGATCACGAAAGGAATTACGTTACAGCTTGACCGAAGCACGCAAAGGAGTGCGCCAGTTTGATGCGGCAGAAGATCTGGCGCGATAATTTTCTTGACGTCAGGAGATGGGCTTGCTTAGAAGGTTAAGCATGTGCTTAGCTCGAGTGTTCAACATCATGTCAAGACAGAGTTCACAAGGGCGATTCTATGTGGCAGCACTTGTTAACACAGAGCAAAGTAGAGCTCGGTAATGCAGGCGCGGTTTGCACGCAAATGATTAGCGGTGTATGGTAAGGTAACACTGTCAGTCAAGAGAGTGGATGTGATGGACGTGAGCACATATTCGCCATGGAATACACGTTGCAAGGGAGTTACGTTGATGCATGTCTCAGTTTCTAATGACAAACGGACATGTTCATCGGAGCCCAGATGAGATTGCGGTGGACATGGTGGATCAATCGGACGCGGTATGTCAAGTTGCACAGTACCAGCTGAACAGTCGACGACGGCGGAATGAGTTGACAAAAAGTCCAGAAAGTTGATCACTTCAATGATGCATTGAGTGAGAATGATGAAGTGAAATGAAGCTTGACGGCTGGTAATAGTAACGCATGCAGTACAGACGCCAATCACAGTAGCTGTACCACCGTCAGCAACACGAACACTGCGTGAAAGGGCTTGAGTAAGCGCTTTAAGCGGTCACAAATGTACAAGCTGATCGCAGAAACATGGGCGCCAATGCCTACCAGGGCTGTAACAGAGAAAACATTTACTTCCACATCAATCCGGTACTGTTTGGTCGGGAGCGTGAACAGGGGAATTAGAGAGCAAGCCCTACCACCAGCGTCACCTCAAGGAGCTGCAGTCGTTATTTTTTTGAAGGAAACTTCAAGGCAGAGGACAGGGATGAAAACGAGGTGCTGGTGGAAAGCGGGAAAATCTATGTTGATGTGAAGTTGAGTGACCTTATTGGGCAACGGCTGTAGTTGTCGGGTCGTAATTAGCTGAGTCCTCACGGCGGGGTGGACCCTTGCCAGAGAGATAGGCTGCTGATTGGAGGTTTGGAAAGCTTGGGTTTGATCAATACGGTGATGTCCACGTGCCTCCGCAATGACGCGAAATATTTCGCACTCGTTCGCTTTGAAAGCGCATCGCCTTATTTTCAGGCATTCTCCATGCATTTGGGTCCCGATTACTTGGAGCCGGACGGCGATAATGCTGTGAGTGGTTCGAGGTAGACGAACTGACAGCTTCGGGACGGTGCACAAAACAGACTGCGTGAGTAACCGCGTTGGCTGGTTATTGACGTGCAATGGTCTGTATCAGCAATATGGTTGGCTGAAGATAACCGGTGCTGGTTCTCTCAAGTTTGCGGGCGATTCGGCTTCGATTTTGCGGCGTAGGGTTCTCGTGATGTCACCATAGTGTGGATTGGGCTGTGTCGCTCTACGAAGATCCTCAGCCAGTGGCCACATAGGAGGAATCGGAGACCCTGCTGCGCTCGACGGAAGCGGCGAAGCAGAAGACCTCCTCTGACCGGGCCGCCCACGTTATGCACCTACATGTACTCATGAACGCATAGCGCTGTGGGGGCATGCGGGGACCCTGAACCGTACGTGCCCGAATTCCTTGGTGAAATAAAGTTTTTACCACTACCACAACCACCTCACAAGTTGACACCGCAGAAGTGTTGGGAAGGCGCGTAAAGTAGTGGGCAATTCGACGGTTTTTAACTTCTTGAAAGCGTTGGTACTCCAAGATAACGTCTTGAATGGTAGAACAGCCTTGGCACTCAAGGAGGATAAATGCATCGTCTGCTATGCCCTTGAGCACGTGCGGTACCATGTCGGCTTCAGCCATGGCTGAGTCAACTTTACGGCAAAGGTCCAGAACTCATTGTATATACGCCAGGTACAACACCGGGGATGTCTGAACACGTACGTGTGCCAAGTTCTGTACTAGCGACCTGCTTGCAGCCGGCAGATTGACCAAACAACTCGTGTAACTCGGTCTTGCATACGTCCCAGCCCGTGATTGCGTCCACATTGTTGTTAAACCATGCTTGGCCTTGTTTGTAAAGTAAAGATGGTGTTTGCTATCTTGAAAATTTTCGCGCAAGCACACAGTAATTAAGAATACAACACATTTTTGCCACCATCAAGGTTGGGTCCCACCTGTGATTGTCACTGACGATCTCGTAGAGCATAGGCTACTCATCCACGTCCTAACCGCCCGTTCCCGAAAATACGCCGGGATCACAGGGTGCACGGCCACGGGAAAAACAGGGGAGGTCAGCGCTGTTACTGCTTCGGGCACGGCCGTTGACAAAGCATTAGTGCTGGTAGACATGTTCATAGATGCGACATGGCGTCCGCTGCGTTGCCCTCTCGTGCGTTGTTACCCCAGACGCATGTTTCCGTATCATATCCCAAGAGATGTATAGGTTGAAGCCGTACGCCGTAAATTCTTTGGTTTTTTGCAGACATGTGTTACGCTTGGCTGTGCAGATGGTTTCACGCTGGACGCAGTGTTGTTTAACATCAATTCGGGAGTGTGTAGTGCATGCCCCTTTGGCGTGCGATTATGTGTTTGACACGACGCAAGAAACGTTCGTTTGCGCTGCCGCGCCGTACAGACTGAGCCATCCGTGCGCCGTGAGCATGACGGTTGCCGAAATGTTCGGGCTTTTTTTGCCAAATGTTTTTGCGGCTCTTGGCAATGTAAACGCGCATTGTTTTACGATGAATGACTTGGTGTATGGGCGGATGGTGTTGCGATGGGCGAAGTGGTGCTCAACGTAAATCCGGGAGCGTTAGATGATGGTCTGTTTGATCTCAATAACATTGTGCCCCGCCGCGGTGGTCTAGTGGCTAAGGTACTCGGCTGCTGACCCGCAGGTCGCGGGTTCGAATCCCGGCTGCGGCGGCTGCATTTCCGATGGAGGCGGAAATGTTGTAGGCCCGTGTGCTCAGATTTGGGTGCACGTTAAAGAACCCCAGGTGGTCAAAATTTCCGGAGCCCTCCACTACGGCGTCTCTCATAATCATATGGTGGTTTTGGGACATTAAACCCCAGAAATCTAGTCTATCAATAATATTGTGTCTAAAAAAGAAAACAAGCCCTTAAATGTACTTCCTTCCTTCATTCATGGTGAGAGACTCGTTCTGACAGACTTCGTGCCTTCAGGTAGTATACGAGAAATTATTGGTCAGCTACCAACTGATAAAAAGCTCACAAACTACGCGACGTCAAACAGAAACAAAAAAAGTGTTCCACACTCACCGTCATGGCTGCTGGCCACGCTCCTACATTTAATTTGCATATACCCCATTAAGTGGATGGGGAGGTGGCCACCGTGGTAGCTCAATCTCCAACCTCAGTATCGGACGTGTTATTCGAAGGTTGCAAATTTGGTCCCTGTCCACAACAAATTATCTGTTCGTCCAATTTTCTTTCTTCATATTTACATTCCAAAACCAAAATAGGGAATATTGCGAAGTGAGGGACATATTACAAGCTTAACAACGTGGACAGGAAAAAACTTTAAAAAACATGAGTGCTTGGGGGACTATTGGCAGACGTCGATTCACGAAATGTGCCTGAAAAATGTACTCAGACTTTGTAAAGTTCTGCAATGTCGATTGTGATACATGGTGGTGGGAGTATGTTTGCTGTAAGAAATATCTGAATATGCACCTCTCTTACAACTCTTCCCCCCCCCCAACCTCCAGGAATCACACAGATGAATGATGCACATACCACGTGAACTCACAATACCGACAAAAATACCAAAAGAAATATGGGCTCAAGTACCATGACTTATGTCATGGTATATAAGCATGAGCTTATCTCAATGCAATATGTAAGGATCACTAATGACATTATCATAACAATGCAAAATCTCAAGCCCTCCCCAAATAGCGTTTCTTTTTTCTTAAACCTCATCTAACAGAAAAATAAACTGTTTATACAGATGTAATTTTTACTTGCCCAACAGGACACATCTTTTAACTAGAAACAAGTGAGAGCACTTACATTTCTTAGTGCGAAACCTACAACCTCTTCGACATGTATATTTTCTGCTATTTTTCTCCGTATTAGATTTCCTGTTAGACTGCATACTGCTTCCAGATTTGATCAGGCTAGCTTATTACATCACTAACTAGATTGCTAGTACTATATTGTTTTTAAAGGCTCAATACTTCATTAAAGATGTGCTGCTAACCTACACAAGGTTCTCGATGCAGGTTGAAAGATCATTGAAGCTGCTTCAGTAAGCTATTACCATCTGTTATTACAAAGTAAGCACCTGTTTTCAAAGTAGGTAATAAGTTATACACATGCTATAGTATTTTTCAAACAAATGTGGACAATTTTGAATAAAATGAACTAAGATGATTAACAGGTCAGGTAAGCTCTCCATTGAATAAATTACGATAGGTTTGACATTACTTCGCACTAACCAGTGTCTTAAGAGACATATGTATACGAAAGGGTTTTTAAAAGGCGTTTGTATCTTATACAGATAACAAAGTGCTCTATGATTATCATGGCATGATGAACAATCAGTATGCATTAAGAATGCATCCATAATTGATGTATTTGTGTTAGCTGCAACGAATTGGCAATTTTAATTCAGGAGAGACAAGTCGGCATGAGCACTACAATAACAGAACTGAGCTAGTTGGTTTATCTTCATGTTAAGATGCAGGGCATGCAACATGGACACCAGAGAGAAATAGAGGCGTGCAAATTCCGACTAGCAACTCAAAAGATGGACAGCAGCAGAAAAGAAAGCAGACATTCAAACTTGCCTGCACATTACTCATGTGTCCGTGTTCACATATATATCTTAAATTTGCACTTGTGAGAAATATAAACCAGAGGTAAAGATTTTAACCTACGCATTTTCATTTCGTTTCAAGAAATTAGTCATATCTCTATTGCTCCAGTGCTAAAATGCTGCTCAAGCCTTTTTTTCCTAAGAACTATAGAGCATGAAAGCATTTCTTATAAAACGTTGGAAAATAAACTGCGTGTGATTCTTGACTTCTTACCATTCTTTGGAGCCCTTATCAAGTAAATTGTTAAGCATTAAGCTAAGAGAAATTTAGTAAAGAAACAAAGCTTTCATAAGTCATTTATACTTCTTGATTTACATACAAACATAAATTTACTGAAGTTGTGTTTCTAAGTTCTCCCAATGTCTCAAAAGACAAAAGTTACTTTTCCGTGACTCTAAGGTCAGCTAGCGTATTTTCACGTGCAGAATCGTGTACTTTTGTCTTTTGTAAACCTCATGCTTTAATTACAAAGGTGTGACTGGTGTGGTTGCTAAATAACTGAGACATTTTTATGGGTAGGACCAGTTCATCTGGTAGTAAGTATCCTTGTTGTGAGTAATGGTAGGTGTTCAGCAAAGCAATACAAATGAGTCCCGAAATAAACTAAATTTTAACAAGTTTATCTGCTGTAAGTAGATGAAAAATGCATTTATTTCATTACAATGAAAACTGGTAAGTGTGAGGTCATCATTTATTGCATTAGGAGAAAATCTTCAAAAGACACTCGAGGGGGGGGGGGGGCTTCGTTTACATCACAGTATGTTTTTCAATCTAATGTTAAATAGCATTTCCACTGGAGTGTCCTGGCTCTCTTCTGAAAATATAAATAGAAGTAACACAAAAGTAATTAAAAAAACAGCAGACTTCAGGGTATTTCTAACCTTTCACGGCACCAAAAACTTTGTGAAGTATTCCTCTTTGAGCATCTTTAAGCCAAAAGCAAATTTCTTTTTTCATATCATTGCTGGCAGTAACTTCCACACCTAGCGAGAAAAGGGAACATGTTTCCTTCTGAACTATTTTTATTAATGAGTAAACCCCTACACGCAAAGTGGCGCACATCATAACTTGCAGCTTCAAAAACTTCGTGAGGCAAGGCTTACAGCAGGTGCTATACTAGTGGTAGTAATCAATGCCAGACTATTCATCACTTTATCAAACTTTAAGTGCAGGCTGTAAAATTATACCTTAATTTTATAAAGACGTGTTCATTTTGACTGTGCAATATTTTCATAGTTAACTAGTACACCACAGTATGGAACCCTTAAAGTTGGTTGACCAGAAAGCAGCAAGTTCGAACAAACTGTGCAGTGAACTTAGAGGTAACAGCAGGCAGTGAGCTATGGTAACATCAACAATAGATAAGACCTTGAGAGGTCTCTTTCTATTGGTACTTTTGTTGAACTGACAAAATTTTTAAATGCGGTTAAAAAAACAGAATGAAAAAAGTCCCTCGCACAGGAACAAGTGGACTAAACATCTCCGGCCAGTGCGGACGACGTAGCACAATCACAGCATAGTCCGGAGGAGTGGCCTTTCATTGAGCGTTCCGGAGACTCTCATGGGGTGCCTACTGCAGGTACACTAGCTAGGTAGTCACTACACCAATAACCATCATTTTGCATATTAACAAAGTACCCAGTGTGCATCAGTAAAGGTGTTTACGTAGCTTGCGCGCTTCGTTGATGCTGCGGCCGATGATGATGATGATGTTGAACTATGGTTCCGTTCCGTCGTAATGAGTGGGAAGCTTCCAGCCATCCACTAATAAAGCAGTTCACATGAAGGGAAGCCTTGGTCAAATATGCTCTTCTACCAAGCAAATAGTTTGATTTGCCCCTAACATAATGCCTGCAAAGGGTGTTGTTGTGAAGAATATACAAGCACTTTCACTATTTTATGGCAGGATGAATGATCACCATCTGCATTCCGGCTTACATTGCTCACACGCTAAGCTTCTTATCCCGGAAATGATGACAGCTGCAGACAATACTGCCACTAAAACAGCCTATTTTGAGCTCATAATTTACACTGCAGAACGTTTTTCTTTTGTGTACAGAAATCATATGGCCCTACCAGCAAAGAACAGCTGTGTGATACGATTGTACATTTATCATGAAAGAAATTGCATACCTGGACAGTGATTGCAGCATATTTATAGCATTAGCACATAATCTAAGGCCAAAATATTGATTTGATGGAACCAACTTAGGCCTTGGGGCCGTTCTAAAATTCTGTACCTTTGAGCAACATTGAGCCTCACATTGTACCCTACGACCTTCATGCACGAATTTAAATTGAAAACTTCCTCACGACCAAGACAGAGCAGTAAGTTTTAAGAGGCTTGCTGAATGACAAGGATCATTTGATAAGACTTGATAGAATTAGAGCTGGCTGCTGTTCCTCCAATCATGCACAATACATGCATTCAACACTTTTTCATGGTCAACGATGATGGCATGTCAATTTAATTTCATCTGAGCTGAATACCCTCTTAAATTGGGATGTACTCATGAAATATAAAACCCTTTAAATTTTAAAGTCTCTAAAATATAAATTAAAATATAAATTTAAAGTCTAATCTCTTTAAATTCTTTGGTGTGTAGAATCACTTGAAGTTGTTTTGAAACGAGAGAACACTACTTAGACGCGGACAGAAAGACATCAAAGCAATCATGTATCCCCAACTCGTTCAATCAACCATATTGACAAATCCCTTGGATGTTCCTTTGAGTGTCCCACCATCTTACTGATTATATTGTACAAATCGTTCTTGAACCATATTTACTACTGCAGCACACTTCTCACCCTTTTTTTTACAGTCTTTAAGTGATGCAAGTGTATTCTGGATTAGAAGCATGTTTGTCTGGATACTTTGCATGCCAATTTAAAATTCATATTGTATGTATTTCCTGTATTCATGTGGCAGTAAAAAAGATCTTCCACGGAAAAAAACTATTAGGTCCTGCGTTTTCTTTTTCACCCTTCATGGTTAACAATGAGTGAATGCAATATACCAGGCAGGGCTCGGCAATACCCCAAGGCATGCATAGCTCGTCCTAAATCACTTTTCATAACGATATTTTGCACCAACCTGTGCACAGAAGAACACGAAATTCAGTATAGTGTGCCGGGCAGTGCCACTAAAAGGGCTGAAGCGGTGCATAAATTTTGGCTAGTTGGTATGGGTTCATCTTGGTCAAGCTGCGTGTTGGGACAGGTTACTAAAAAAGTGAGAAAAACAAGTGCAGATTTACAAGCTTTTATGAGACGCCATTGTGCTATGTGAGGAGGGATTACATTACCTACAGAAACATGTGCGCATATGTAACTATAACATATCACATCAGCTCAGTAATTTTAAAAAACTTCACATTTCTACTTCTTCTGACTTTTATCGCAATTATGCAGGTCACTGAAGTATTATTTATCATGCTATATAGACCACATATAAAAAAAATGCCAACCACTACAGTGACCAGATTTCACTGCTGTAGCACAATGAAATACTACCCTTGTGCACCTGTGCTGCTTCTTTGGCATCAGTCTAATTAAAATGCATAGCCTAGCCGTTCATTTTTGTGAGTTTCATGTTGTGTATTGTTAGAAATTACAGTATGCCATTTCTTCATAAACTCCAAAAGAACCAAAAGCTTAATGAATCTGTTCATAAAGAGCAACAGCACGTACTTCTCCACGTAACTCTCATTCCTAGGTTGCATTGAAAGCACAGACTTCACATGGCTACTTATATTTATTAGCAAACGTAATATTCGTAGAAAATTTATGCATCTGAGGCATCAGGGAAAGTAGTACGGATTAGCAAATGAAATGTGTATCACAAGGAAATGCCAAGAAGCCTGATGCCAAGACTATACAGAAATCTAGTGCTATCAGCAGGAAACCGATAAGGTGTGGTTAACTTTACTTTTTGTGGCATAATATACAAGTGTGCATGCATATAAACTACTTGCGCTAAGAGATCTAAAATGTATATTTAAAAGAGTGTGACTGTCAAGTACTAAAAAAAGCTGATTTGCTGCTCAAAACTGAAGTTATGGCTGCTCCAGGTTGTGCACCAAATTGCTTATGATCAAATGCATCACCAATAAACTTTACCATCTAAATGACTCCGTTCGTAATTTCATTTTTTAAGAGAAGCAATAAAAGTGAATTATAATGAACTGCAGATCCTGCCTAACCTTTTTGAATATTTAGACACCAAAACACCGAAACGCAGAGTTACGATGGTAGACGTAGATAGTCGGAGTAGATAAGACACAGAGCTTGGAGCAGCTCAGACACAATGTTTTCTACCAGTTTGGAAGCAGCAAATCTTGGCCTTTTGCTGGATGAAGGTTAGCGAATATCAGAGCAAAACATGCTCGTCTGCAGCAGTGCCCTTATTTCAAAAGGATCCGCCTGTTTAGCGGGTTCAATGCCAGTCAAGTTTGTTTTATTTAGTGCGCTTAATTGATCATATTAGGTGGTTTTGAGCCTTCCATACACTTTTCATGCATCTTCGTTATACAGTAATTCTCTTCTGTTTCCTTTAACTAGCCTTGGTTTTTAATCGTTACTTCTCATATGCGAGGACATTAACATGCTGTAGATGTACATTTTTGGCATGCAATCTCACACTGCTCGCTGTGATTTCTCTGCTCGTATCTTTTTAGTTTGTTTATGATCATCCAGCTGCGTGATTGTCTTCTTTGCTTGCTTTTCATTAACCAGCTATGTAATTAAACAGTTACTTTGCCACGTGCAGTGCCGAGTGCTGTCACATGCAGCACTAAGGTTCCATATACAGTAGTTTCTCAGATGTAATCGCATGTTGTTTCAATTACTTTTTTCGTTTCAAATTCACTCGTGCTCAAGACTGGCAGTGTGTACAAGATAACTAAAGAACAAAAAAAGAACAAGTGAATCAGATGTTCAGGCTCACACCTGTGTTCACGAAGTGGTATTGTAAGTGTTGTGCTACCTGTAAGGTAACACTAATATTCATTACCGATTCCTAGGGGGAGGTAATACTTGCTAAATAACATATCATTCAAAAAACCACTAGGAGAAAGATTGAAACAATTCTGTGGACGAACTGTAAAGAAAGCTACATTCGGTGGACTGTGCATTCGCATGAACTGGACGAGAAAAGAAACTGTTTCAGCAAAAGGTATTGATTGATTGATATGTGGGGTTTAACTTCCCAAAACCACCCTATGATAATGAGATACGCCGCAGTGAAGGGCTCCGATTATTTCGACCACCTGGGGTTCTTGAACATGCACCAAAATCTAAGCACATGTGCCTACAGCATTTTCGCCTCCATCGACAATGCAGCCACCACTACCGGGATTCGATCCCACAACCTGCGGATCAGCAGCTGATTGTATTAGCAGCTAGAACCACCACGGTGAGGCTTGAAAAAAGGGTAGGAGGACATATCTTTCTGTGAATGGTGTTCTGGTGCAATTTCATGCAGTCTGTGCAAAGTATTAGAGCACACAATTTGCTCCAAAATTTAACACCGTTTAACATATCGTGGTTTTTAAATCCAGCTTCCAGGAAAAGATCAACCAAGTTTGGCTGCTGCATGGTATGTTAATTGAGAACAGAAGTGTCATTTATCGTGATCACGACAGTATGTCTCCCTCAGATACCATGCAATCTGAAGTGCTGTTATTTTGCGTGATCATTTCTTTCAAAACATGTCACAGTTTAGGAAACCTATTTGCAGTTTATGAGTTTGTGGACTAATTGGTTTTGAAACACAGTGAAGTGACAAATGGCACGAAAAGACATAGACAAAAAGAGATATACATGTGCAGTGACTCATAAATTATTTCGTATTTGTAAGTGCAAGAAATATAAAGCAGTTTATTTTTCACAGAGTGAACACGTTTGTCTCCTTCTGTCTATTTTCATACTGTGTATTATTTCACTAATTCATTGCTAGTTCTTTTTCTTGGAAAGCACACTTTTTGCAGTTCAATTTTTGATATTTGTATCAACAGTACTTTTGCGTAATATATGTTCAGTGACAGTAAAATAATGCGTACAATATTTCGAATACCTGTGTCTGCAAATTCCACGTGTGTCTGTATTGTCCAGCTATGTTTCTGATTTCAGTAGCCATGTTTTGTTTTTGTTTCACAATATAATTTTTTCAGGTTGCATGGACACCAGTGGACACTACTACTTGCACTGCATATCTTATTCAACATGTCAGACATACGCATTTCGTGACATGTACCCTTTCCCTGCTGCATATTTTAATTTTTTTTCAAAACAGCCCAAAACATCATGACTTTTAGATTACCTATCAGTCTGGAAGGGACAACTCAGCTACCTACTTTTTAATGTGGCAAGGCCCACGCTATGGGAATTTCAGTGTCTTTCTTAAATGCGGGGTTTCATCTGGGGAACGCCTAGGCTCCACCCGCTCTACTCTACTGCATGAGTTTTTTCATCACTGGGCGCGTTAACAGCGCGCAAGCTGGCGGTGAGCCGCGTGATATAAACAGAAATAGGGAGGCAAAAGACACTTGAGCGAACGCGCGGCGTAGCGAGAAACAGCACACCGTCACAAAACAAGTAACATTGAAAGAAGTTCGTCTCGTCTTAATTCACGCACGGAGCACAGAAGACCACAGTCTAAATTTCACATGTGATACAACCCACTTACCTTAAAACAGCTGATATCCGGAGAAGTCCAAACGGCGCGTCATTTTCGCCGGCTGGCAGCCCACACAAAC
Organism: Rhipicephalus microplus; assembly: GCF_043290135.1. Classification (NCBI taxonomy): domain Eukaryota; kingdom Metazoa; phylum Arthropoda; class Arachnida; order Ixodida; family Ixodidae; genus Rhipicephalus; species Rhipicephalus microplus. The sequence goes on from NC_134701.1 coordinate 109,967,193, forward strand.
GCGTAATAAATACAAAAATATGGGCACACCAGCTGCGTACGAACACAACTCGTTTCAGCGACACCATCAGCAAAAAGCCCACACGTTTCGGTGCAATTTCGACGGCCTGCGGCTTCAGCAAGCTTCAACGGCGTATTGCAAAACTGGCGTTATGCTAGCGTCTATGTGCGCCGCCATCTTGTATTAAAAAGAAAACAAACAAAAGTACTAGAACTGCGTTTAGATCTGGTGACTGCTTTCAGCCATTAGCGGTGCCGAATTTTCCCCATAGACCTCCTGGGATATGATACAGAAACACACACCTTGGACCATTCACTAAGATTGTTGTGTGAATACACACAGGAAACTAGGCGTTTTAAGATATATTTACACAGCAGCGAAGCTCAAACCAAGATGGCGAACAAAACTATGACCCCACTCACCAAAATCACGTTGTCTTTCTCCGCGCCTCTCCCAATGCTCAAGTGTGACGTTGTGTTATACCAGCATATATCTACGAAGAAGCGGACAGAAGACCGAGACGCAGTGAGGATAGAAAGCGAACGACAAGAAAGGGAGCGGCGAAGCACTGCACACACCCTCTCCTACACTGCCTCCACAAACAGCGAAGGTCTGCTGAGCTCCAAAGATGCGAGCGCCTTCAAGCGCCAGCGTGCGCTCCTCTTCTCCACTCACTCTCCGCTAGTCCGCCCATATTACCTTCTCCAGTTGCTAGAGGCGAGAACAAGCACGCGCGCCCACAGGTGTTGCTACAAAAAAATGAGTGAGAGCGCAGAGTGCGCAGACCCCAACTGACACCTGACATGCCCCGATTAAGAAATGCGTTCGCTTTTGAAAGGTTTGGCTTCGAGAAAACAAAACGCTGTCGGAACGCTCTTCACATAGAAGTGACACACACTGTGTAAAGTCTCCGGTGGAAGATACACCAAGTAGCGAATCTGCGACACCAGGGCAGGGCAATATTTTTAGCCGGAGAAACGTGTGTTAAGGCCAGCGGCACGCGTACTCGGTTGTAGATAGGCGAAACTGTCCAGTACACGTGCAAATACTGTCGATATGGTTTTCGACTGGTATTGAAGCTATTATTGGTAATAAATAGGTTGTGTGATTTAATGATTCAATTTGATCTCGTTAGTTAATTCAGTAACTGAAGTAAACAATGTTATAAAGTTTGCATAAAAAATTAAGACTCAGACGATACAAGAACTGATTTGAATCGGCGACAATGAAAAAAGCCGCCCGCATCTTTTCCCGGGGGGAACTCGAGTGATTGCGTCGCGGAGTGGTGGGCTATCACGTGAATGTTGAGTAATTGTGCATGATTTGCGAGTGTCTCATTTTTATTATGTATATTATTCTTATTTTTTTAATGGAGAAGCGTTCCCTTCAACCAGTGGTGGGACGCTGATGTTGCGTTGTGCCCTACTACTGGTTGGAGATACTGTTGCTCCCATCGTATCTACTCGAGTTAAGTGAAGCGTCAAGTCAAGTGAAAGCCAAGTAGAGACGTTCAAGCCGGAAGCCTCGCTGTCGTGGTCTAGGGGCTAAGATCCTCGGCTGCTGACCCTCATGTCGGGGGATCAGATCCCGGCTGCGGCGGCTGCACTTTCGTCGGAGGTGAAATTGCTGTAGGTCAATTTGCCCAGATTTGGGACCCAGGTGGTCAAAATTTTCGGAGCACTTCACTGCGGCGTCTCTCATATTCAGATGGTGGTTTTTGGACATTATACCCTACATATCCATCAACTTCCTTCTTAAAATTACATTTCATACATTTCGGCCATCTTTGAAAACAGAAGTGTGGGGAAAGTCGCAACAGTTCGTGCAAAAGCAGCCCACTTTTCCGCTTTATTTTTTACTGTACCATACCAGTAAGAATAAAATTAGGGTTTTAGGCTATGCATCATGCGCTCGTGTGTTTTTTCAGATTGCCCATGATAGTACATGCACTGAGTAGTCGTCAGCAAGTAACCTCCTGATGAGAAGAATTATGTCCAAAATATGACGGTTGGCTTGGGTACTATTACGGCCTGTTTTTGAGTTGTTTCATTGATATCGTTTAGTTGTGAATTTTTACGAGAGTGACCTCTAATTCTTAAAATGTGTTATGTAAACTTCTTATGCCATTTATGTTTGAATTTTGTGTGTACAATTGCAGGCTGCTTGAAACCAATGTATTGAATATATATATTGTTTGTCAGTGCTGATGTCTAAGCTTTGCACTGTCACGGACTGCGGAGGGACAAAGGCATTTGTCAGGCTGTTCCCCTTTAGCTCTTTGCCCCTGCAGTGAGCTCTGTATCCGGCTTACTGTAAATAAAGGTACTTCTACTACTACTACTACTACTACATTCGAGTAGAGTGCTGCCGATGTATCGGACTACATACTTCTTATTCCTGGGCTTTCGCGGCCTGGAAAAAACTGGTGCCACCTAAACGGAACTGGAATCATGAGGGAAACCTCGGAAAATAAAACTTGGACTAGAGACGTCATGTTGAGAACGTCGCAACACAACGTTGTAAAAAGTTGCTCGCCGATTTGTCAACAAGTGTCCTAGGTAAAATCTAAAATTATAAAGGCGTACAAAGTTATGTACGACACCCGCACACTACAAAAATTTGCGAAGGTCAATTGGAAGCGTGATACTCACGAATGCATTGCATAATCCAAGAGCACAGGAAACACGCACAGATAAAGAGAAATAACTAGGATAGGACGATAGCTATAGACTCTCAGGAAAAGCTGGAAATACAATAAATTAATGCGTAAAAAACAGAACAATTTGATCAGTTTTTACTAACTTCTTTTTGACGAAAATTACTCAAGGTACTGGTTAGGTGGATAGCAAATGGGGATGAATAACGAATACATCAAGAACCTAGAGAGGCACGTATGACGCGGTGCGCTGGTGTTTCCCACAGCAAAATCTTCACTCCTACTGCTTTAGTAGCCCCGGTCTACTAACGTCCCATCACTTTGCAGATATGTTTGAAGAATCGGTGTTTCTAAAATCGGTGTTTCAAAGTGATGAATTTACCATACGATAGTGTTTCTTGTTTTAGATGAAAAACCTGAGTGCCTTTGTAAACTTAATTGGGAGTTTTTATTCCGCTGCTCAGCTGAACAAAATATATAAGGCAATGACGATGAACCTTTAACTCTTAATATGCGTAGCCTACACCAGCGGCAAATAGTGGTGATTGCCAATTTTTTGTCATTTATGATGAACTGTGACGAAGTCAAGATAGGCCGACAAGCCGAAACCCTCACGTGCTTGACACCTGAAATCGGACGTCTAAAAGATAGAAAACACTTCGCCGGTTCAGCACTAGTTATGGTAATATGCATTCGGTATTGACAGTAAAGGTGGTGTTCAACGCCTTGGCAGCAAGCCAGGCTTCCCAATCAGCTTTATTCATCTAGAGTGACTGATTACGTTTATGTGTTTAAGTGAGTAATAAGGCGAGGGGAGTAAGATCGATTGGAGCACGTATGCCTGTAGGCTGCCAGAAGAATAGGCTGAAATGGCTTCAAAATTTGGCAGTAGGAGGGGTCATCGAAATGCTCACAGGTTTAGAAAATGTATAAATACTGTACGTTTTACTGACGTTTGCTGCCGCAAGGCGAGACACCTTAGTATTTGACTCTCAGTTGCTTGTGACCATGAAGACAGTAAGTTGTTCTAGCTTACTGTATTCTAAGCTTACTGTTTTACCTTACTGTCTAGTAAGGTAATTTGTGCGTCAAAAACAGAAATTAACGTGATTATGAAGCGGCTTGCAGGCTCTAAATTCTCTTCTTCAAACACTAGCGCCTACTTCTCCTCCGTAACCTGCAATAACTCGTAGGGGCTAGAGAACAAGTGCAGAAACGAATAAAAGGAAGATACTTAGAGATAAATAGAAAGATAAAAAATTGGGGTGAATAAGCATCATAATCATTTTCCATATCACACCCATTGAAAGACAAAGGCCTCTCCCATGTTCCCCCAATGAACCCAGTCATGTGCTTTATGCGGCCACGGTGTACCTGCAAACTTCTTCATTGCATCTGGCTACTTAATTTTCTGTCAGATGTGAGGGTAACAAGAAGACAAAGCTGGAGGGATAGAGTGAATCATAGCATAGACAGATTGAGAAACTGAGAGGAAGACATGTAGAAAATGAAGGAATGGGAGCCAGAGAAAGAGTATAAAAAATCAGAAAATATTGGACAAAGTACACTGTGAAGAATAGAAAAAAAAACAAAGATAAATAGAAGAAAGCAAACGAGAAGCGGAGGGAGAAGTAGAAAATAGTCAAAACACGAAGAAAAATCGAAATAATAAGAAAGAAAAAAATACAGAAAGAAAGAGTGTGTTATTTTCATTTTATTACTATTACTCGTAATTCACTGATTAATTTTTTTGCATTTGTAATGCGAAACAAATGAAAAAGAACAAGGAGAGAGGAGACAGAAAAAGTGAATGCAAGAGAAGAAGAAAAAAAATTCCTGAACATGGAAAAGAAGCAAAGGCCAAGTCTAAGACTACATAGGTGCTGATCAGCTCCGCTGTCTCTGTGGCATTTAGCCTTCACATCAAGCTGTGCTAATATTTTCTTCTTTTAATAATATGTAAGTAATTTGGCAGTTCACACGTCACCTTTTTTGAGAACTGTACAGTAACAGTGGATGAAAATTGAATTGGCGTAGATCGAACACGTTTTCATTTGCACTGCCGCCGCTAGATGCTGCTGCCACTTTAGCGATGTACTTCTACGTACAGCTTTGAAAAATGAAGGCAATGACTTCCATTAGGCTCTTTTGTAGAGATATTAGTGGAGCTTGTAAAGCTCGGCAAGCCACTGGTTTGCGTTTAAGAAAAGTATCATCGTCAAGAAAGTTTTTAGCTCCGCTACGCCCGTAGGCATCACCTTAGAAAAACATCGGATTTCCCACGTATGCTCTAGAGAACAGAATCTCTTTCGGCTGGTTACTGTATTATTTTAATAGCAGAGAGGGTAAAATAAGCCGAAAGAAAGAGGAAGCGAGGAATATAGCCAGACAGTGCAAAGGCAGAAAGAACAAAATAGACTGAAAAATAAAGAAATACATAAAGAGGTAGAAATAGAAAGAAGTGACAAAATTTTATAAAAAAACATAAAGAGAAAAGTCAAGCAACTAGAAGCAATGACCGCAAAACAAGCACTATCGCGTATCGCCCTCAATATTGAGAAGGGCTCGGATGGTTGGGTCCAGATAATTGGCTCAGCCACCGTTGAGCACTCGCACATGTGCCGTTCTGGAAGTGTCCGAGGCCGTAACTGCTGGCTCAATAGACAGTTATAGGTCGCGAGGAGCGTGAAATCCGAGTACTTCCACCCTGTCAGAATCTCTTAATTCATGTTGGCTGACCTCCTCATTTACGAGGCTGCTAGTGTTCCTGCTATCACAATGTGCTTTGGCATGGTAAAAGCCAGGCTTATGGTCCAATTGAAATCTAGAAGACAAGGGAATGTACCGTTCATATTGTTGTTTAATATACAGTGCCTTTGGTTTTAAGCTTTCTAAATAATAGGAGGGGGAATTAGAACATGATATCCATGACGCTTCTTTTAAAACTGTGAAGACGATATATTACAGATGACAAATATTAAACAATGATCTTCGATGTCAACTCCAGTGGCCATTTCATAAGTTTTATCGCGGCCAGCTACATCATATATACCTCATTAGTTCAATAGTGACCAACCCCGTGGTTCCTTGTTCTAGGTTTGCAGGTACATTTACTTTAGTAGGATCACGACGGCGATATAATGTCCTGGGGAGTTCGTACAGCTGAGAAGAAGCAGGAGGAATACACATATTTTACTTGAGCGACAGCACTGATTTTATGGCCCCACTGGCCCGAGTGGTTCATTTCGCTTAGTCCAAGGTTGCCCGCTAGCATTCGAGGTCCTGCCGCGTTGATCGCGCCTCCTAGGACTTTTCATATTCGTTTCGTGTGATGAGGAGTGATTTGCCCCGTGCTGGTCTTTTTCGGCAAATTGTAGTGATGTGTGTGCGTGTCGGTGTGTCGCGGCATCAAGGGCAGTGGTCAGCAATTTCGGATATCCTGGATTTACTGAGCTTCTGTATGTTGGGGTATGTGTTCGTCTGTATGCGTCTCCAATCTCTGAATTGACAGTCGATGCGTTAGGGTGGGGAGGGAGGGGCGCCATTGTTTGATGGGCTGGTCTTTGGCTATCAGGATGTCTCGCAGCAGCGTAGGTGTGAAGAAATCTACCCAAGTCGGCATGTCTGTGGCTCCGCAAGTTAATGCTCAAGCTAAACAATCCGCCCATTAGTTTCCTCCTTCAACTTCGGGATAAGGGCACGATGTGATGCCGTGTCTTCTTGGAGGTTCGTCCCTAGCACGCGTAGGCAAGCTCTGGGGAAGAATGCCTCTGAGAAACAGTCGAAAAGACTCTTGGGAATGTGTGAGAACGTGCGCAGACTGTCTCTTGTACATTAAAACCACAAAAAGACATCATATATTTGTGTCCAAGTGCGTCCGTTTTCTTTAGGTTACGTAAGGTTTTTGCCTTAAGGAGCTACATAACAACGAGCTACTTTCACCACTCTTTTCTGCGCTTCAAGCTGAAGCTGTAGAGAGCTTCCTCGTTCGTCCTATTTGAAGGTAAAATATTCAGAATGCCTTTACCTTAAAAACGGAAACAACAAAGCAGTTGATATATACCAGAGTCTTTCAAGCAAATGGCAACAAGATCACAAACTATCCTCAACATGATCTGCGATGAAATCTCAATTCACTCAAACAAAAGTTCACTGACTTGAACTTTTACACTGGCTCCCTCAATATGACATTTGCTAATCACACGTTTTTACGCCCTGTGCAGTTCTGCTTCTGTGCTGTGAAATAATACACGCCTTAAAGTGACACATCTCACTAGGTGACATTTTATAGGGTTGTTTTTTGGCCGAAGTGATTTTGCGCGCCGATAACACTGAATTTTCGCTCACCATATGTGACGGCGACACCTGAATTTCCGCAAAACCAGACAAAGGAGGAGAGGAGCGACAGTGTTGCGGGTGTCTTCCTGGGTGGCACCGGAGCGCTACATCGTGCGAGTAAAAATTCCCTACATTTAAAACCATCTTTGCAACGCCGGACGGGCTTTATGTATTTAACGAAACGCCATGTGACTTGTGCAATGCTTCAGCCACATTTGAGTGCATGATAGATACAGTTCATCGTGGCCTAAAACTGAAGACCTGCCTTATTTATTTTACATGATGTTGTTTTGTTTTCTTCTACCCTTACCCAACACCATCAATGATTAGACCAAGTACTTCAGCGTCTTACACACGGTGGTCTTCATATAAATACCGAAATGCCACGTTTGACAGCAAATGCACGAACGTCCTCGGTCATGTTTCCCAAGAAGGAGTCCAGCCGGATCTTGACGAGATCGCCGCTCTGTTGCAGTTTTCTTAATGAATGTCTCAGGATGCCAAACTGTGTCTGTGCTTGTTTCTGAAGCTTCAGAAAATGTAGAGTTATAAAGTACGAAATGTTAAACTTTCCATCGAGATTCTGCGCAAGTGAAGCGGAGAAATTGAGCCGATCGGAGTCTAAGTTGTCTCAAGTGGATTTGAAATAGCGCCTTTTGTTGAAACTTCACCAATGTGGAGTACCTATATTATCCTCTGACAAACTACAGAATTTCATCCCTGCTTCGCTATATCGTTGTTGTTGTTTTATTTATTGAAAGAGATCTGATAACAACAAAGAAAGGTTCATGCGATTTTCTACTCGGAAGCGTGAGACTTTCCAAAGCTTACAATTCCGCGTGTGGTCTTCGCGTTAAAGTTGAACAAGTTGAAGAAGTTCAACAGTTTTACGAGAGGAATGGACTTCACTTTAACTAGACAAAATATACAGGCTCATATTTCACATTCTACTACGCAGCCATGTCACATCTCGGATACATTTTTCAAGAAGACCCGTATGTCTGTGTAACGCTAAGTGTGGCTGTAATACTGGCTTTCCAAGTTAATAAACATTACATATGTTGTAAAACAGACTGCAGCACTCGTCTGTCTCTTTCTTGTCCGGTTTTTTTGAGGGCGCTAGAAAGTTTTATCATTGATTATACTTATGTTCTCGTATGATACAGCCGTCTTGACGGGTTACTTGAAATTGTAGTTAGGCGCCATCCACTGAAATTGACTTGTGTACCAGTGTATGTATCGCCAGCACTAACACCAGCGCTTTATTTCAGCTTACCACTTCCTGTGTTGATAATATTTATGTTGCTGTTGGCACTGATACGCAATTGTGAGCAACTGGTTACAGGAAGCATATGTAGCTATTTAACGTACAAGTATTTAGCGCCACGCCACAACGTCTCGTTCAATAAAAACACATAATACATTCATCTTCACCGCATGCTTCATGCAACATGGATTCCTAAGGTGCGTGAGATCTGCCGAATTTTTTTCGTCACTGTTATTCATTGCACAAGTCCATTCGGGCGTTCGGCATCATTCCCTTCATGCATATATTCATCGGCGTTTCTTGTTTCACTGATTTATATATCCACCGCGTTATTTATTGCTTGAAGCCCTAAATTTCGAATAATAGAGGGCTACCGTGTAAGCTGAGGATACACATTCCCGAACGAGAAATTGAAATGGTAATAATCATAACCTATTTTCATTTACATATAAAGAGGTCATGTTTGTTGTCGCGAAAATCTCTATTTGAATCAAATTAGAAAAAAAACAGGGTAGCAAATGCATGTACCAAAACAAACTTGAGCGATCAAGTAGAATTACAAAAAGAAATGAAAAGAGAATAATGAAAGTATATGCGAACAAAGATGGCAGTTGGGCCATTGTGCGCATTGAAAGAACAACGAGGCTCTAGGTCATGAACTTGCAACTTGTTGTTAGGTGTATAACTATGGCACTGTATATAGTTCTCCTATTCTGCGATGAGCTTTAGTTAGGTTTATCTTTAATGGTACTACTACAGAGAGGTAATACTATCAAGTAAAGTGCGACACTTCGGTGCTTACACTCATATTACAACGGAGTTGCCGAGCGCTCGTTTTAAATTTGGGGCGAAATTTACGCAGCAAAATATACACTGAAAGACCAGTGTGCTTAGATTTAGAAATGCTTTAGAGAACCCAGACGTACAAAATTAATACAGACGGCATGCCTTACATTACTGTGAAATAATTTTACTGAAAATGTCACCTTTTTTAACATTGTCTTGAGCGTTTGTGTGGCCTTTTTACTTACTGACAGAAGACAGCCGTCTTTTTTGACAGAAAAAATGAAAACAAAATCAAGTTCTTCCCATGAAATAAGCCGACCTTTGATTTATAAGTCTCATATGCACGTAATCCTTCGACAAAAGCTTTCCGAAGAACTGTTATGATCTTTTGATACTGTTACTGGTGCACGAACATGCGCGTATGTGGTAAACGTCAATGCAACCCAAAATTCTCTCTGCCACGAAGCGTTCCTGGCTAGTCTTATCGACCATCGCAAATTTCATGGGGAATATAACGATGCGAAAACTGTGCATGCGTATTCGGTGTGCACAGTGGCACCGAACGCGTCACACCAATATGAGGAATATCTTTTTTTATTGTATTGTATAAAGGTGAGCAAGATGTTAGTAAAGATTTTAGTCGCGCAAGAGGATTGCATAGTAGGTGGAACATAAGCGAATTGCCAACAAACAACACAGCACAAGCATGATTTAGAGCGAGAGCGCCCAGACAGCCAGCCAGGGTGACCTTGATTCGATAATGATATTAACGTTGCAAGGGCTTCCTGCGTCGATTTGGCAGAGGGAAACGTAAATATTACCAGTAAACTGCAGTCGTTGCATTTCATTCGCCGGCAATCGGCTAAAACGACATGCAGAGAAGCGCCACTGCGTGTATTTGAATATTAGCCGCCGACTGCCTATGCACACTTGCGTGAGGATGCTGCTGCCATCTATAGCCTGGTCTCGCCGCAAAAAGGCAATGAAATGCCTCCTGAGCAGCGCCACGTCTATAGTGAACTAGAATATACTTTACACTCTGTCTCAGAAGTTACCTTCAGCACTGTGGAGGCTACAGGGCTCCCAGCCAATAGGAAAGGCGATGAGCTCCTCCACATGTATTCACCCACGCCGTGTCGTCTACTCACCATCTTCAGAGCGTCTGCTCGCTGAATTGCCCTTGCACGCTCACTGCATGTAACATGGGTGGTTTATTAAAATTAAAAATGGTAAAACTGTCAAACGAGCATTCACACTTCAACTTTCGGAAGTTTGGCGTCTTAGCAATATAATTTTTTTACTCTACGGATGATCGGTGGGCACTCATGGTGGCGAACTAGGTTTTTTATTCGTTTCACTTTGTGGCTGCCAGAACAAATGCACTGATCTCTAGCCAGCCTAGCAAGAGTTCATTAAGAGGAAAGATTTGTTAATACTTCTACTTTGCATTTTCGGGCATGCAGTAAACCCATCGCAGCTTAATAAGAGGTTCCTAAATTCACGCCTAAATCACTGGTAAAGAAAGTCTTCTTCGCTCACACTGGCATCCTCATCAGAGCTTGTCCCCTTACTTAGACTGACAATAACACGTTGCTGATTGCCGATAACACTGTCAATGATGTGGTCTATTTTTATAATTTTCTCCTCTTCCTGAATCACAAGCTTAACATAATCTTTTCACTTTGTGTACTCACTTGTGCGATTGCGTCCAAAACAATCTTCTGAAGTTCTTTATTTTGAATACTTGGTTTCTGGCAGCCACAAACCGCTTAATATCACTCCACACCAGTTAGATGGGGTTCAGCTCGCAGTGATATGGTGGCAGTCGCAAAACGCGGTGTCAAGCAGTGGAAACAGTGCAGTCAAAGCGGAATTTTTTTAACGTAAACTTTCACTGTTGCCATCAGCTGCATCGATTCCGCTTTTACAATGTCTTGACGCCAAGCAACACCTTTTGGCGAAAGCCATGCTTGCATTTCTTTTTTTCAGGCTGCTCATGAGGGTATTTTTTCTTGTCTGACTGAATGGTCTGGTGCATTGTCAAGAACAATCACACTAGTCGGGGGCAGGCGTGGCAGAAACGTTTCATGAAACCACTTTTCGTAGTGTACTCCGTCCATCCCTTGGTGGTAGTTCCTTGTGTTTTTTTATGTTCAAAATACTTCCGCTGCACCTCGAACAAAACTATCATCAATTCTAGTGTGTGACAATAAGTCGGGATCCCTTGCCGCTGGGGTTTCGTAAGCCAACAGACAGCCCGCAAGCCCGCACCTTTTTGCTTGTTCTGCTGTTCAGACGATCTCGTCAACCCACATCGGATTTGTCATATGCCCGACGTTAATTTAGGTTTCATGCATGTAAAAAAATACAGTGTCCTTGGAGACAAAGTTCTCTTATTTGGTGCAAGTAGTTGCGGCGCCACATAAAGATGTGTCTGCTTCAATTAGTAGTGCATTGCGCCACCGCTTTTTAAATCAAGGGCCAATCTTTTTGAGCATGCGATACAATATTGTTGATGACAGTGAAGATAGCGTTTCATCTGCGTTGAAGTAATTGGCAATCTTTCTCACTGTGGCTTATCCGCTTCTCTGGAAATATTCATAGACTACTATTCGTAGTACACTCGAGTAAAAGACGCCGGGTTTTTTTCTTCTTTCGCAACTTTTGCAACCACAAGAGAACTTTTTCGGGGATGTCACTTTGCCATTTCTGCTATGTTCAGCAACCCACTTGCGAAGAGATCGTTCACAGATAATTGTCAGAAATGCTGTTCTCTTTATAGGTGTGTTAGCATTAGCGCACTCGCCGACTTGTTTCAGCAGTGTGCCGTACACATTGAGGGCCACCACCTTCGCCTCTTTGGATAAATATGTCAACTTGAAAACAAGCATTACGCGGGGAACACCGATGGTAGCTGTTTCCCTCCTACAGCAGTCATGGCTCTCGTATGAGTGCCTCTCTGTCGCTCCAATGCTTTTTTCTATCTGTTTTAGGGGCGAAGCTCCTTATAGCAGCACTCGTTTGTGACTCGTAGTCGTTCTAGTGTGTAACAAGTATTAAATTTTGACCTCCAAAAAGGTGCCGGTGAGAGATTGTTGAACAATAAACAATAGTGCTCAATGTACATGTTAATGGCTGCTAAGGGGGAATGAGAGACAGGAGCATTCGGCTTTTAGTCAACGCGCATGCTGCGATCCCCATTAGCAGCCATTGGCATGTACATTGAGCACTATCTGACAAGAAAGGGTTGCTACGTTATACTCGCTGGGTCTAACCTCCTTTGTTTTAGAAAGGTTTAGCGAGCGTTGAGACGCAGTGCCATGAATACAGTGAACTAGTATATACCATGAACTCGAGGTGGTTAAAGGAGGGAAGTAGATACGAAGGGCAAGCCGTAGAAAAGTAAAAGCCGAATTCTTCTGTCTGTCAATTCTCATTAGCAGCCATTGGCATGTACATTGAGCACAATCTGACAGGAAAAGGTTGCTACGTTATACTCGCTGGGCGTAACCTCCTTGGTTTTAGAAAGGTTTAGCGAGCGTTTGGCCGCAGTGCCATGAATACAGTGAACTAGTATATACAATGAACTCGAGGTGGTTAAAGGTGGGAAGTTGACCCGAAGCGCAAGTCGTAAGAAAGTGTGCGTGTGTCACCTTTTGTTTAGTCCTTGTCATGTCCGCTGGATGGCGGTGCTTCTATATGGGGAATATAGATGAAAAGATGCGAGATGGTGGTACTTGGAGTGTTGAATAGATGGACAAACGGACACACAGACAGATGCATGGGCGGACTCTGCGGATGGCTGCTCGGACGGCTGGACGCATGGACGGACGCCGGAGTAGATGCATGGACGAAAGCAGGGACGGGCGCACAGATGAACGTGCGGACGCACGAACAGGCGCACGCATGGACGGGTGGATGGACGCACGGGTGGCCACACAGACGCACGCATGAATGGACGGAAGCAAAAACGAATGGACGGACGGATGCTTCGCCCCACTCTCCATCATTCAGTCCGTGGATTTGCTGCCATTTTTTTTTTGTTTCACCGAAGGAGCACCTGACACGCGCGTGACACTGTGCGAGGTTGCATATCCGATACATAGAGACGCAGAGTTCCTAGCGTGGTGACACAACCCCAGCAACGGCCTCGGCGAGTTAAACTTAGCGGATACGCCAACGCAAGCAGCATATTTCGCTAATAATGAGAAAACCTGTCTCATGCTTCATCCTCAGAGAAAGATGAAACAAATCGATGGCAGATTTAACCGTTTATTTCTTGGTGTCAGTGCTGTGGGCGTTTAGCAGGAGGAAGTTCGTATCGAAGCGGGCGGTCGCTTCTGCATGTGGGCTGTCACATTGATTTGTAACCATAGTTACTGCCAATAATCGACACAAGTATTTACTTGTGTAGAAAATAAATGCGAGAAGAAAAACTTATCACGTATGAATTTGGCGTATTACACACGGAGAGAACGCGAATTTGAGAAAACCCGGCCAATTTCAAGCCACCTCTATCTGGGACTATGTTTCGCTGCGCAAGCGTCTGGCATTCTAACACCCTGTCGCTTTGGTAGTGTTGGACCAACGCCTCCTAGATTTCCCGTGCCTGTCGGATGAGCGCGAAACGGTGGTCATCTATGACGGCGCTGCCTACGTAGGAATAATAGTCTTTGTACACGGCCTTTGAGATTGGCAATTTTGGCGTTTGTTACTAATTTCAGATGATGCATTGTATTAAAAAGTTTCTTGTTGAATGACGGCGTCACCTACGTAGGGCTACTGATAATGATGTTTACGCCTTATTAAAACTTTTTTACGTTATTTTGTTGCATATAAGTTCCAAGAACATAAAACCGATTTGAAGACAACCCTATATGAGTGGCGCCACCACCGTAGTTCCGCTGACCGCCGCTTCTCAAGTGACAGTCGATAATCCGGCAGGCACGGGAAATCTAGGAGGCGTTGGTTGAACCAAAGTGGTGAACAGAGTGCAGGTCACTATAGTCACGTCTATATTTTCACAGCGCATGTGCACCGTCATGCCCCTCTGTCTCCTCGCATTGGCTCCCCCCTCCTACGTTTCCGTGGAAACGAGTTTGTCCTTACCGTAAGGTCCAGTTCACGCTAGCGGCAAGCCTGCCGTAACGGCCTGTTCACGCTAGTGGTAACCATGCCCTGACTGCGCAGTGCCGCAGACTGGCGGCTGGCACCGCCCGCAGGAGAGCTGTTCGAATTGCACGGCGAGCTCCTCCAACAAACATGGCGGCCCTTCCGAATGAAGTTGTGGACCACCTCAAATCTATCAAGCTGCCACCGTGCGCTCTGTAGCTCGAAAGCTCCGAACTGATACTTCCATTTGCTTTAGACTCAGGTTTTTTAGCTTCGACAACACAGTACTGGAATCGGTTTGGCACCGTTTCTGGGAACCATACTCAAATAATTCATGTTTTAGGCCTAAGCAAGCGTTCGCATATCTCGGAGGGCATACATTACACATTTGATTGTTGTTGAAAACGCTGTATAGCTGGCACCACTTGTCCGAACGCCTACTTTGGGGACGTCGTTTTGAATTACTGCGCGTTTTTTTTTAAATACTGGACAGATGAAAATGCTCTATTCACCGTTGGAACGTAGTCTGGGAACAATACGTACGACATACCATGGAAAACGTGGAGCAAGAAGCAAGCAGCCCGAAAGTATCTCGCGGAAGACGCAGAAAATGCGGAGAGGCGAAAGCAGATAACGCGGCTCAGCATGTCTCTGATTGGCTAAACCCAACTCTGGCAAACTACAAACGGCACAACAGTGAGTCTCGGACCCATTTTTTGAACGGCGAAGATCGGCAAACTTGCGCGAAGCAAACAGCCGCGCACGGCTGCCTGAGAAGTGCGAACGTCAAACAGTGAGGCATGCTTGCCGCTAGTGTGAACCAGCCCCAAGACCGAGCTCGTCTGCGTTGTTGGTAGCCGCTGATCGTCAATCCCGTCTCAAAAGAGCGCGAGGAGGTGGTGGGACAATCTTCTTGCGTAAGCGGCGCACTCCTTTTGTGTAGCTTCGCAGCGCTTCACTGTCCACTTGCGTGACAGACAGTGTACTTCTGCGGGGCAGAAACTATGCAAGCTGCTTGTCGGCTTTTTTTTCTAGCCTTCCTCATGTTTCCATCTATTATTTCTACCGTTCTTACCCCTCGAAAGCTACAATGAGTTCATATATGAGCACGATATATGCAAACTCACAAGGTGTACTTTAGTGCCTGGGAGGTTTTAAGGCATTTGCACATATAGGCACAATGACTTGTATATGTGGCAACGCAATATGTGCGTATATTATAGCAGTCTCTACCTCTTCTAGACCGACGTGTTATACCAATCGCTCCACAACGACTCTTATAGGCGACAGCTCTACCACAGCGCCACAGCAGGAGAACATCACTGGTGCTTGCTACAAGCCAAGCTGCCAAGTTTAGACGATCGTCATTATCACTGAGCTACGTCACGCACAATGCCCTCCCGATGCCGCTGTTGGTCGACTAAACCTGTTTTACTTTTTTATATTTCATATTCGCCCACACGCCGACATGGCTCCCACATGTGGTGACCCAAACTTGGTGAGGGATCACCGCAACCTTGTAACGAAAGAGCTACGCTAAAAATGACCATTTGAAATTACATATGGTCAAATGAATCTGAATCAGTAAACATTGTACCAGAAACTGTTTATTAAACTTTTTCAGGCTTATCTGAAGAGACGGAGCCCCACCTATCACACCGAAGAAAAGTTGTGTTCATGCTGTCCTTTTCAGTGGCGTTATAGTAGCGTCTCAAGCTCTCCCCTCTTTTCATACTGCTGACGCTTGCTTGTCAATTTTCAGATTTATTGGCTCTCTGCACAGTGAGCAGTTTTCTTGAGCTTTTCCTCTATTGCGTGTTCACGCAGTCGAGATATACAATCTTGTGCTACTTCAGGTTTCATTTTTATCGTTCATTTTCGGGAGCATTTTTTAAAAGCTTCATCCACATCAGCGCCCAAGTCACTTCAAAGAAATCGCAGTGTGCATCCATCATTCACAATTGAAAGACTTACGCTTTGGCTGTGGGCTCCCAATTACCAGACATCGCACTGCAATAAGAGCTGTGGACGATAGCATTTTAGTAAGACCGTATGTTGGAATGTTAGCACCGTTATCTTTTTTCACTCGAATCCGGCGCGTTAGTTCGTTCTTAGTGCAACCCCATAGCTTTTCATCGTTTACAATTGGTGCATTAAACTTTATTTATTTTCATGTCTAGTGAACGCGTGGTTGGTTCTGTTGTTTCTTGTTATTGTGGTTTCAAGCCACGCGTCTCTCTATAATGCAGCGCTTAATACAAGCCATGGATTTTCAAGTTGCCAAACTATGGGAATAACTGTCTTTAAAATAGGTGCTACAAAACTACATCTTTCCACAATTAGAAACATGAACCTAAGTATAGGTTTCCTAAAACAAATGGAAAAGTTCTCGCACGTAGCTGGAAGAATATTATGGTGAATGAGCCTGCGTAAAAAGCACATGAAGTCTTTAAGCTGATACAGAAAACGCACGATACGGAACTTGCCGTCTACCCGCACAGCTTCCTTTCCTCAGTTAGCGAAACAGCTTGAATACGGTGTACCTTTATGCTTTATGTACTACAATATTAGAAGCAATATAGGCGTAAACATTTAGGGTGAATAGCAACACTAGCAAAGCACTATTCGAGGCTACCATAATTTTTAAAATTGAGTTTGCTGAAATGCGGGACAGGAAAACAGAAGCCGCGCAGACAGAAGCATCGTGGTATAGATGGGCTCCATCAGGTAGCACAACCGTCGCAAGGGTCGCAAGAAACGCGTCTGCTCTTTAATATGCTCATTCTTTTATTTCCATTCGTTTTCTTCGTGTCACTTAGCCCTCATCCTAAATAAGCTAGCGATGCGATGTCTTATGAATACAACACAAAAGTTGAATCTTATCCGTAGTTAGAAGACTTTGTGAAAAATTGGTCCTGTATGTGCATGTAATCTTCAAATGTCGTCGAAAGACAATAGTCTTGCGTGTGGAGGGAGTAAACAAGACATTTCTTTGATGTTATGCACGAGAAAACTGGTGAATGGTATTCTGGAGACGCTGCGTTAGAGTGCCTCGAGCGTGCAGCCTAGGCGAAAGAGCGCATCAAGTCACGTCACACGTCAGACATGAGCGCCATCTAGCAGTTTCTTTTGGAAAACAAAGCACGTGGCCTTGCGCACCGGTCCAAGAGGTGATAAGCTGTATAACGCAAGGCGACGGGTGGGTGCCACCACCATCTCGTCTTAGAAAAGCGTTGGAAACACTCCCCGTTCCGTGCAAGCGTTGCATAGTAAGCGCACCGTGATAAGCGCTATGGTCCTTAAAATTACATATATGGGTTTTATAGTAAGAGATGCATATTCAGAATATATACGTGTTGTTAGGGTTCCCAGACACGCGCAATAATTGCTTTTTAATTGACAATTGCACAAGCATGAACGCTCAACCTTTAGCAATTGGTGGTCGCTGCGGATGGGGTTGGCCGTTTCAAGTACCCGATGCCGGTACAAATGGACAAACAGACAAATGTACAGACAGACAGACAGACAGACAGACAGACAGACAGACAGACAGACAGACAGACAGGCAGGCAGGCAGGCAGGCAGGCAGACGGACGGACGGACGAACGAACGGACGGACTGACGGACGGACTGACAAACAGACAGACAGACAGACAGACAGACATATCAAAGTTTTGCGTCAAAGGTGCCCAAGAAAGACTATCGTCTTCAATAATAAAACTAGCAGGGAGAAGGTGTGAGCACCCAGTATGCTTTGAAAGAAACCAGATTCTTTCTCAGTGTTTGCGTGACTGAGAAATGCGATCAAACATTCTGTCAAGGTAAAGTAGTGATTTCGTGATCTCCTATATCTGTGCTTTAAAATGTAATAACATTTGGATAGTTGCAGTATAGAGTGAGATGTTCTTAGAACACCATGTTGAAAGGCGTTAACAAATGTTTTGGGCAAAAGATTCTCGTCTTAACTTTTGTGCTATTGGATAAGGAATGTTTGAGCTGAGGATTAGAGGTACATCTATTCGAGGGCGTTATTTCACTCAATTGGTTGCTTGTTTTTCCAGCTCAGAAAAGAATATATGGGCTGTGAGATCAGTGAGCTCTGTTTGCTCAAAGCTAAGCCATTGTCCGTGCGCCCGCCAGCATAGGCAATGCGGCAGAATGCACTATACTCGGTGCCATTTCTTATTGCCTGTTTGCGAAAGGATACAGCTTCCCTGGAACCTATTGTTTACTGCTGTGTACGAGAGATTAAATGCCTGCACATGCTATTTGGTATTGCTTCAATGCGTCTTCTTATAAAAGGCATACCAGTGCATGAAATACGTATGCATGAAAGGCATGCATGAAATACCTCTCATTCTTGGTAACGAGAAAAAAGCAGTAAGCGCGGAAGATGTGTCATCCGAAGAGAATTGACAACTCATATCTACAAACATGGACTCACGCGGCCATCAATACTTATGGTTACAAAAATGCGGCTGCATTTTTAAAGTATTGCCACGAGCACAGAAAGCAACAAAATAGGTTTTGAACATGAGAACCATGCTTCATGTCGCTTTAGTATGCGCAGGAATCTTCCGCTTATATATGCTTGTATAAGCCTTATTTATAAATGACAGACAATGTTAAACATTCCTTTATACATCTGACAGCCATTTTACCTATTTGTTGCGTGTTATTACACTAAGTTAGTAAAGTCATTTGGGCTCAGCTGGATTACTTATGCAATATTTGTATAAAAGTGTATGCTATAGAAAAAGCGCCAGGCACACGCAGAAGACGCAGCACAGTCACTGCAAAAGCTAGCAAGTCGGCCTTTAGGAGCCTTTTTCTTAACACCTATAGGGTAACTACTGCTAGCACACTCGCTGGGTACATACTACGGAATTATTATTATAAAACTTTCGGGGTAGTAGGCCGGCTTTTGTTATACTATCCTTCGTCATTCATCCAAGAGTGTGGTATGCGCTAAACAATTGCAAAGAATCTTGTGCGAACTGTTCATGCAGTGGCTGACCACGATGAGAAATTATTTCTGAAGTGGATATACGCCGCCGTTAATAGGTGATGAAGAACAAAGTTTTTAATAAGTTGGAGCATGGGACGACCCATTGGCTATGTTATTTGCAGTGTGTGACGCCTGGTTGTGCTTTTGCTGTTTCAAAACACTTTGTTAATTATATTACCGCGTTTTTTTCCCGACCTAAAGCTTGGCTAAGGCAAGGCTGTGAAAAAGTCCCAAGAACGACATGGCTCAGTGTTACAATACTGGGCTGCCTCGCGGCGGACCCGGGTTCAAGCCCCACTGTGTTTTTCTTTCGTGCGAAGTGAATACGGATACCAGCAGTGGATGACTATGACACCGCGCATCACCCGAGTTGTGATCTTATATAAGCTTTTGCTGTGAAAGACAAGGCCGAGGCTGCACTCAAATTCGGGCCCTGTATAAATGTAAGCACTTTCCAGGAAACTACATGAAAATTGTCCAGTTTCCAGGCTACATTTAGCACTTAAAGCAGCCCTAGGTTAAGGGTGTATGATCGGGCGATTCACAAGACGCCTCTCAGGCTGCCTAGCAATGCATCAACAGAAAAGCTGTTAGGATTACGGAACTTCGAGAGGCACACCTGGTGGTGCAGCATGCTAGGCTTTGCATGAACAAAACGTGCAGGGATATAGAAAATATTGGTGTTGGGGCTGAGGATCCCTCTGTGGACATTAAAACTGAGCTGCGGTAGCTTTACACAAGGCCCCTTAAAGAAAGGATTGAAGGCAGGCAAGAACCAGAGCATTACATGTTGAGCACGGTGAGTAGAAAATGATAGTGCATACAGACCAGAGTAATATAAGGACAACGACGCGTTTGCGATTGTGGTGGTGGAAAGACTTGGTAACCTCCGGATTAGTTAAAACTCAATTTTTATGAATCGCCGAGGAAGCGGGAATAGTGCTAGATATAACCAGTTCGCAAGATGACCCAACACTTAAGGATTCGAAGAGGCAATGCTAATACGGAGAGTGGCTAAGTGACCGGGGCGCGATTGAACCATAAACCGATGGGGTGAGTAGTTTGAGAAATTGGAGTTATCTGTGTACCCACACACTCTGGAAACCCTGGGAACGAGGCGGCCCATATCAGTACTGGACATTTTGTCAGCCAGGCAGGTGAGTCGCTAGTTCCGCGGCTCTCCGCGAGTGATCAGCTGTTGGCTTTTAACGACATCACCCATCATTAAAAACTAGTGGGGATGATTTATCGACCCTGAATGATCTCTTCGAACCCAAACGCATTGACCAATATACGCCCGGAGGATATCAAGCCCCTATGCGAACGGTCCCAGGCAGGGTCGACAAATTACCATATATTCTGGTTATCTAGCAGGGTTATGCGGGATTCCTCTCTGGAGCCCTGGGAAGCCGTGCTGGCCAGCTCAGATGGAGTCGTCCAGAAAGGGTCATGAACTAGGCTATACAAGTCGCCGTCAACTTTGTGCTGAGGACCATCTAACGCGAAATCGCCCATAGATGTATTATGACGAAATAGTTTCTTCAACCATCCAAGTTGTGCTTTTCATTTCTCTTAATTTTAGTTGCGAAGCATTTTATAAACGAAGCTTGTCTTCTGTTACGTCCTAGCTGCTGCTGACGATGATGATGACCATGATGCTGACGTCAACGAAGAACAAGTGCGTTCCAGACCTCTTTTTTTTCTTCCCGCTATCATGGCACAGATCATGCACGGTATTACCTATACGCCATGACGATAACAAAGACGAAGAAAATGATAAGGATGCCGATGATCACGGACAACGACTGGCCTGTGCAGTAGTAGATGTGGTCGCGATATAATTTTCCTCGACTTTTGTATGACTGAAAATAATCAAACACCACCAGTGGAACGTACCCATACCTTATCTGTCGCCGCTGCAGTGTTCTAGTGGCTAAGGTACTCGGCGGCTGACCCACAGTACGCGGGATCGAATCACGGCGGTGGTGGCTGCATTTTTGATGGAGGCGAAATTTCTGTGGGCCCGTGTGCTCAGATATAGTTGCACGTTAAAGAACCCCACGTTGTCAAAATTTCCGGAGCCCTCAACTACGGCATCTCTAATAATCATATATGGTGTGGGATCCGCGCCAAAAGTCCTTGATTGATCTGATCGAGAAAATACAGAACGGAGTGGCAAGGTTCGTTCTCCGTCGGTATAAGCGAGGTGACAGCTGTACTGAAATGAAAAACGAGCTGGGATGGGAAGTGCTCTCCTATCGCAGAAGAAAATTGCGTTTGAAATTGTTATTCCAGATATACCATAAGAAGACTGGCATCCATAAAGACACTTACCTTAAACCACCGCATTATCTGTCTAGAAGGTCTGATCATGACCTTAAGATTCAAGAATACCGGACTGGAACGAACCTTTATGCTAATTCTTTATTTTTCGTTCGTACTGTACAAGAGTGGAATCAATTGTCTTGTGACCACGTGTGCTGTCATAACGAAGACTTGTTTTTTTCAAAGCTGTAACCCCCCCCGCTTACACGCCTTTGGGCAAAGCAGGGTATTTCTGAATAAAGAATGGTTTCGGGACGTTGAATTCCACGTAATATGGAAGACGAAGAATGTGCTTAACAGCGCAAACAACTTGAGAGGAAAGAAGAGACGAGAAGAGAGTGCCCTTTTCTTGTCTATTCTATTCTCTCCTGTCGTTCGCACTGTTAAGCACTTTCTTCGTCTACCGTGCTACACATATTAGCCCAATCATGCATTATCTACATTAACATTTGGGGTGGTCAATAATTTGACCACCCTATATATTAATGTATTGCCGAAATCCTTAATGATAGGATTTTGAGTGAACCATAAGTGGTGTCCGAACACTCCGAACTAATCAGAGATACTTCGATTGCACATCCTGCAATGCAGTTGAATCCTAAAATTCCCACTGTAGCAAGCCCTGCAATAAGAAATTCCTGTATCATGTATAACTACTTACTTTCTCATTTTCTCAGTGTGTACAAGCGCTTGCTTAAATATAAAAAATGGATATACTCGACATACAAAATTTACCCTAAGTATGAGCAATGAATGAAATTAGCAATAGTATGCGTGCTCGGAGGCAGCAGTGTATGAACAAGAATGCCCACTATTTTCATTACATGCACAGATTAACTACACCTTCTTTGTGGCAGTCAAATCTATTCAGTAAAAGTTGTTGCTGACACGAAAAAATACCTAAGGCTAGCAATTGAAGAACTGTTAAGGCAGTTTTGATTCTTCAAGACTTTGAGTCACATTAATAGCACTGCTACTTCTCAGATTATCAACACTACTTCTTATGTGACACGTTAGTACCAACTACATGCATATTTATATAAAGAATTGATTGATATGCGGGGTTTATTTTCCCAAAGCCACCATATGATTATGAGAGACGCCGTAGTGGAGGGCTCCGGAAATTTCGACCTCCTGGGGTTCTTTAACGTGCACCCAAATCTGAGCACGCGGGCCTACAACAATTCTGCCTCCATCGAAAATGCAGCCACCGCAGCCGGGATTTGATCCCGCGACCTGCGGGTCAGCAGCCGAGTACCATAGCCACTAAACCACCGCGACGGGGCATTTATATAAAGAATGCATATTGTAAAATTTTAAAAGTTTTATATAACACACTGCACAATGCAGGGAGGCTGGGAGTAAATATTTACTGTGGGTAACTTTTACTTCACATTCAGGGCAATTTCTCTTCTTGATTAGTGTTATCAGAGAGGGCCAATAATGAAGTGTCCGCTTCCTGTAGACAAGCTGATGCATCAGATGTATAAGAGGGATACATACAAGAAACATGAATGCTTCCTTACGCAGTACCTGAGCTTCTTTCGTGCTTCATTGAACCTCACTCAGTACAGAAATACCTACACACAGGGCGATAGCATCTGTAACAAAGTATGCACATGAATCGCTATTCAGTACTCAGAAGCCTCATGCATACGGACGGGTGGCTGTGCTTTGGTAATACACTATGGAAACAACGTCGTCCACTGAATTCCTCTATATATATATCTAGAGTGTATACTTCCGAAGTAAATAGCCTTGTTTCTACAAAAATGCCACAGGTTCTTATGGCAATAAATATGTTTTTACTACAAGCAGCAGTCAAAAATTTCCTTGCGGTATTTGGATATCTGTTTAAAATCTGTACGAAACGTGCACTAGGAACGTTAAACTGCAGAATACCGGTCGTACCACATGACTCTAGTTACACATGTCTTTTGTCTGATTGCTTTATTCGGCATAAAACAGCTTTTTTTGCACTCAAAAAGGTGACGTATACCTTAATAAAAATGCTATTGTCATGCACGACCGTATTTGGGTTATTCTCCTGTCTTCAGGCTACGTCAGCTTCAATAATTGATTGATATGCGCGATTTAACCTGGAGCAACTACTCTATGATTATGAGAGACGCCATAGAGGAGGGCTCCGGTAGTTTGGACCTCCTAAGGTTTTTTAACGTGCACCCTGCCGATAATATCTTCACGCTATTGTTTTGCACGAGAAACTCTCTTCCTCTTTCTCAACTTTTTTTCCTACAATATTATTAAATCTTGGATTTGTTGTAGCGCAATTACACTATGATTATGAGAAGCACAGTAGTGGATGGCTCCAGAAATTGCGAACCTTTAGTGTTCTTTAACGCGCACTGAGATCACCCAGTAGCCCTGTGCCATTTTACTTCCTCCGAAATGCCACCGCGGTAGCTAGGATCAAACCCACGGCCTTTGGGCCAGCAGCCGAGCACCGTTGCCACTCTTCTACCACGGCGGACTCATCTTCTACTGCGTCACTTGAAAAGCCCAGGCTTGTAACGCAAGCATTGTCCGCACATAGTGTGTGTTTTTGCATGTGCGTGTTTTTCGACGTGTATTAAAGCGACCTTTTTTGGTGGTTGTACCGACAGAACTAAGTACATATAAAACTGTTGCAGGAGTTTTTTAATAATGGACATAATAAAAGTCAGAGAAGGTACATCTATTTGCACAATTTTGCGAGCTATATGGTCAAAATCACTTCGCATTCACTGCAAAGGAAAGCCACCGATCTCTGTGCAAGATTGACCACTGCTCCACCGGCGAGTAAATCATCATGACAAGGGAGGTTGGACCATGTCCTGAATTTCCTTTTGCCACTCATCGCAGAAATTACGGCAGACGAGAAGGAAGCATTTGCTTTGTCGGTGCTACAGTTGCCTTTATTATTTCCCTTCACGTCCAAAAATAACAGAAAAGCGACATGACTCCGCTGAACAAATAACTGCGGAGCCAGTTCATGTGTATTCGAAGCGTTCTTTGTGTCTCCTACATCAACGTGCGTTTGGTATCACTGACCTACTTTCTTTTCTCAAAAACGCAGTATTGCCTTACATGTAATAACTATTCTTAACAAATTCGTGTATGAAAGGTTTGCGTTAATGAAAAATCTTCAAATTTGAAGACGCTACCAGTGGTGAGAACTTTGGCATGCTACCGGACTCCCACACCAACAAATAAACGAGACCGCGCTGTTGTTGTCTATGAATACCTTGTCTGCGCATTTTTTTTACAGGTCATTGCAACATTCTACATGGCTTGAGATGCTGTGTGGATTCCTGTTGTATAATGTTCTTTTCAGTTGTTCTTGGAAAAAATCACCGCGATATCCACAAAGTGATTGATGTTAGAGGAGTTCGCTCACGTATGATTGAGTAACGCACAAATCCTCTGTGCATTCCCCAGCATCATATATAGACGTGGCAACGTTGATATATATCCATTATATGCGCAGTGTTTGCCAATTTACAATTCAATGTGCTATATACAATTTAATGCAATATATACATTTTACATACAAAAGGGACGTTATTTTGCCAAGTATAAAAAAGTTGTCACTCGGCGAGATCTGACACTCGTTTCCCTTTAATGATGATGACAATACGAAGCGTACACTATGTATATTATATAGAGACCAAAAGCCATGGGTGACTTTCGCCACCCATGTTATATGCACCATAAAATGCCAAAACTCTTCATCACGAAGTACAACAAGGGCATTCCTCCATCATATTGGGTCCTCGTTTGCCTTCAAAGGTTATTGCTTTATGATCACTAAAGTATGTTGCCAAGTAACCATCGACGATGGGATGCAATTAAACGTTAGAGAAGGCAACATTGTTACAGGTGCCGCTACGCTATACCTGCTGCTTTTCGAGCTCGTCGCGCTGCTGCCTTGGCATCTTGATGAATGATTGATATATGGGGTTTAACGTCCCAAAACCGCCATATGATCATGAGAGGTGCCATTGTGTAGGGCTTTGGAAATTTTGACCACCTGGGGTTCATTATTGTGCACGAAAACTGAGCACACGGGTCCACAGCATTTTCACTTCCATCAAAAATACAGCCGCCGCAGCCAGGATTCAGATACAGCCGCCGCAACCAGGCCCTCTCGCAGTGCTCTTCAAAAAGTGTCTTCAACCCGTCTCTTCTGCACGTTCGTTCTATTCGTCGTGTTTTAATAAGAAAAGCGAAATTTTGTGAAAGCCTTAATACACGTTCTGGTGGTAACCTTAACCCAGAGCCGACGGCGCTGATAGCATGCACATATGCCAAAGATAAGTCTTGAACACGCACCCTATGACGCGCCTGTCACGCCTGGCTGTAACTCCACGCTCTCCACTTACGCTCACACCTCGCAAAATCGCAGCTGGGAAACAGGAAGGGCACGATGCACGTTGACTTTCTCTTTAGCCGGGCAGTGGTGCTCACGAACTCTAACACAACGCCACTGTTTATCGCAAGCTAAGCGTCCAATATGACACGCTCTTTCAAATTTTGCGGCGTTTCTCTGGGTTCCTCGCATTGTTAACTACTGCAGCTACCTTAAAATTCTATAGCCAGAGAGGTGGCTTTGTTGAGTAATGATGGACGATATCATCAGAAAAGAGATGATCACTGAACGTGAACGTCGAACTGCGCCATTGCTCTCATACACCAATGCGTATTGTGCAAGCTCTTCGATATGAATGTAGAGTAAACATTTACCTACTTCTGTTAGGACAAGTTTTACTTCGTGTTATACAGATTCCTATAAGGTAGGGACCAACCATGGCTCTTTTATTTATTTGTAATTTGGTGACAGTAATTTAAATTCATGAGCACAACATTTTCACAAGCGGTATTTTAAACGCTTTGACAAGATTTACTCTCTTAAAGAGACATTTCCTTGCACATTCCAGTACTGTTCAAGCTTCCCATTTCAGGAAAGAAATGAAAGTGAGAGATAGAGGGTAAGAAGAAAAATCAGCATGACAAACTCTGGCACAAAGCACATTTGTTGTTTCACTGCATCGAGACGTGGAAAGACATGAACAAACGAGCAACGTCAGACGCAAACTTTAACGTGCGCCTTTGTCGAGGGCACCTGCAAACTAGCACTAATTTGAAGTCGCTAGGTCTATCTTACTCATAGCCCCACCTTTTAAAAATCTAAGTAGCTGTCAATAACCTAGTACTCATCGCCTACACTCTACAAATACGAGAGTGCTGGATACTCTTTTTGGAAGCGCACTTTCCTTTCCCGTAGTTATCTTTATTTTCAAGAGTCAATCACTGCTTTTCAAGGCCAAGTATACTAATGGCTATACCCAGAAGGGGTCAAGGAAATGCGCCTCAACAGTGCAACGTAATTCTGAGCGAAACATATTAGCATGACGCTTTTGAGCAGAGTGTGTACACCTAAAAATTGGAACGTGGACCGGAGTTGAGGTCTCTAATTGATTTCGAGTATTGGCATCAGGCGCATACCATAATAATTATTCGAAACGAGCACCATAACAATATTGATAAACATGTCAAAAAGACAAACATGTGTCATTTGAACCAACGAGTTATGTGTAAATATCAGACGGCGAAAATTAGGTCATTTTCTTCATGAACATTTTCAGGAGGCAATGTGAGTACATAAGCAATCACTGTCCATTTTCTATTTCTTTTTGAAATTATCGATTTCAGCAGTAGCCCTGTCTAGAAGGCTAACCGTCAGTCTATGAATTTAGTGGAACTGACCTGCTTGAACTGTTAGAATCACTGCGGTAAGACGTGGGGCAGGCTCACGCACACTGGAAATTAACGCATTTTGTTGTTTGGTATAGGCTACGTTTCAATATCTGTGGCGAAGGACTGCTTCATACGTGCCTGAAGGGGCGGGCGTCAGTGGGTTAGTATGTGTTGGTTTGTCAGGAAAGCATAAGTTTAATTTTTTTCTTTTTCTCGCGTTGTTTTTTAGTCGGTTCAGCTGCCACGCTTACTTTTATTTCATTGTCTCTCATCCTGCTTTGAAGAGCGAATATGTCACGGCAAAAAAAGGTTGACGTAGCGCTTGCCAGCAAAAAAAAAACAAAAAACATGTTTTTTTGCGAAAGTTTTATGCCATCACTGCCACCAAAAGTATTGGGATGTCGCAGTCGTTTCTTTTTTTATATATGTGGCTAGTGTATATTTTCCGAAGTTTATTAACAATTATTGAACGTTGGTGCTGCACAGTTCACCGTTATCCGGTAGTCTCTCGACGTCGTTGCGGAAATAGAGGAAAACACAGTGTGGTGCACGCACTTCAATATCAGTGCCAGGGGACAAAAGGACGCCGGAGTTGTTTATTTCTTTTCCTTTTCCCAGCTTCAGTGCGTGTGATGTTCTGTTATGTTTTTTCTTTTGACATCCTTGCGAAAGACGTAGTAATGCGTGAAGGAATTGGAAAGCTGCGTGTGCAATGAACGCGTTTCTCTCGTTGGTGCACTTTGCTCTCACTTCTAAGCACTTTCTTTGGAAAAGCCGATTTCTGCAACCTAAACATATCAGAGCCCTCTGGGTCACCTTGTAGGCTGTTCTTACACCGTGCGGAAAATATATTTCCTGTATTTTGGAAGAAACGTGAAAGTCTGATATAGTAGGAAGAGCTCCTGCATGCCGCGTTTTACGCAAAAAAAAAATACTGCCACCTTAAGCTTGCAGATATACTGAATTCACATTTCAAGCACTGTGATAGAAGTGTTGAGGTCATGACGAATATGAACATATATTGCACATGCAAATGAGACACTAGGTAAAAAAATTTTTTGCCCGAAATTCAAGGGCTTTGTGTTATTCAAGGCCGTAGACGCTCGTAGTTTTGGAGCCAGGATAAAAAGCAAATGCGTTTAAAGCATAAAAGTAAACCTGAAAATCAATCTGCAGAACTAAGTGAGCCCAGTTGCGTCGTCACTTTGTCAAATTAAAAGCGTAAGTGCCATTTGCCGCATGACAACGTTCATGAAGCCACGCCGCGGTGATCTAGCCGCTAAGGTACTCGGCTGCTGACCCGCAGGTCGATGGATCGAATTCCGGCTGCGGCAGCTGCATTTACGATGGAGGCGGAAATGTTGTAGGCCCATGTGCTCAAACTTCGGTGCACGTTAAAAAGCCCCAGGTGGTTAATATTTTGGGAGCTCTCCACTACGGTATCTTTCATAATCATATGGTGGTTTTTGGGACGTTAAACCCCTTATATCAATCAAGGAAACGTTCATGAAGAAGTGCTTCAGCACAACATTGCATGAATAAACCACTTGAATAAGACGTAGACTAGAAACGTTGCACTGGAATTAGGAACATGAAACCTTCATTAACACTTGAACCTTAAAGCCATTATTGGATTTCGGGAAGTCCATAGGCTGGAACAGTTCATAATGGGATTCTAGCAGTACACTTGCAGTTGCAGTTGTTGGCTAATGAATGTACACTTCAGCGACAACCTTGCAATATAAAGCCCAGTTTAGAAGCCCAGTGGGGACTGCAAGGCCACCTTAAACCAGAGACCTAACAGTGTTACTCCCACAGGCACAACTCAGTCTCTAGAAGTAGTGCAGGTACACAACGACAGCATTGCCAGAACAACAAAACAAAACAAAAAACGGGCTTCAAAAAGGTGGGTGGAAAGGCGCGCTAGCTAAAAACTACGCTAGCTAGAAGTACCATCGTAATATTTTTCAAAGAAGGAAAGCAGTAGAAGACACGAATACAAATGGTGCGGAGGAACACAAGACATAAATATTCCACAGGAAAATATCTTCGCGTAGTACGATTCGAAGCGGGTTATCCATAGGCCGATGGAAAGCGTCGCGACCACTGGACAGTCAGGACATTTTTCCCTTTACAACACAGGAGGAGGAAGATGGAAGGAGGGAGGACAGGGAAGTTGGCCAGTTTTCAGACCTGCTGACTACTCTGTACAACACAGCTTTCCAGGAACGCAAGGCATGAAAAGCATATAAGATATCCATGTTATTTTGTTGTAATTGGTGAGATAAAATGAAAAAGATAGCCAGAAAGAGAGAAAATACATCATATCTACGGAGTGAATGATGATCAGTGAGGGAAGCTACGAAGGCTTTAATGGTTCCCGTGAAGATCCGGAAAATTTTTCTAGTGGATGATCATGTAAAGACGGCGAGCACGCGCTGCAGCCGTTTTTTGTTCCCTCCACACCGCCGTCTTGTCTTCGTCACTGATACTCGAAGAACAAAAACTGCCTGCGTAAGAGAAAGCACGCTAGGAGGAACCACACTTTAACGCAAGAGCGAACGGGGTCTCCTGTCACACGAGAGCACGCATCGAGGCGGGGCAAACACCGCAGCAACATCTAGTGAGCGATCCAAGTACAAGCAGTGTGAGTCTAGTCAGCGCTCCGAGAAATAGAGGTGGCTGCGAGAACGCGGGATTTGCCTTTGCCTCAAGTATTTTCGCCCCTATAAGAAGGAAAGAAAGGTAGAGAAACGTAGGGGGAGAAAGCATAGCTCAGTGATGTATGGTGTGTATAGCGAGTGGGTGGGAAACAGGAGTAGGGGCGTGGAGGAGATAAGTGACAAGCAGAGAGGATAAAATTTGACATTGCCACCATGGCTGTGAGAATATTTGAAAATTTTGAACAAATCGAATAGCACGTCTGTTTGATTCCGTATTTGAATCAAACAGTGCATATTCCGAAAATGGAATATGTTAAAATAGTCAGCAGATACGGGAAAACACTAAAACAACATGCTGAAACACTAAGAATTTTTTTCCCTAATCCAATTACTGAATTTCCATGCAGTAAACCAGTTTAAACGTTTGCGCGGCTTTTGCCATTTATATAGCTAACACGCTTGCAAAAATCTTGTCGAAAAGTGTTTACGTGGTTCGAAACACCATTGCGGTATGGTGTTACCAATGGCCTATACACTGAGACCATTAAAAAAAAAAGCAATCACAGCATATTCACGGAGTGCATGATGACGAGTTGGCCGTAGCATTTGTTTGTACTTTCGCTCTTGCTTCCGTCTGTCCATGCGTCCGTCCGTCCAAACGTCTGTGCGTCCACGCAGCCGCCCCTCCATCCGTCCATCCTTTCATGCGTGCGTTCGTGAATCTGTCCCTGCGTTCGTCCGTGCGTCCATCAGTGCATCCGTCTGTCCGTGCATCTGTCTCTCTAACCGCCCGGACGTCCGTTCGTCTGTGCATCCACCCGTCCATCTAGTGCATACTACAAGTACCACCATCTCGCATTTTTCATCATATTGTCACGAGCGGTTGCAATGCACGGCGCATACAGCGCGAATGAACATTCAGACAAAAGGTGAAGAAGGAAGACGACGTTGGGGTGCTGTCTCGAGACCCCTTGTGGAAGTAAACGCGAACCATCCAGGCTCGCCTGTTTTTCAACCTTTTCGTGTACTTCTTGCGTGTAACATTTGGTGGAGCTGTGCTGGGTACCTCCCACGACCTACGACGGAGCCGTCAGCACCAGAACTTCGTAGAAGCCGTCGCCTTGCCGGACTTTCGCCATCGCGCCCCGACATGTCTCTGGAGCAAAATGACCCCCTCAGCAATGCCTCGGCAAGACCACCGCTGTATCAGCATTACCGAGAGCCACGGCCGTTCTCAGCAAAGCCAGGGGAAGACTTCGATGAATGGCTGACCCATTACGAAAGGGTAAGCCAATGCAACAACTGGAACCCGGCCAGCCAGCTCAGGCATGTCGTTTTTTATTTGACGGACACGGCCCTGGTTTGGTATGAAAACCACGCCGACACGCTTACTACATGGAGCAGTCTTATTGAAGAAATGAAGAAGTGCTTTAGCGACTCGGACACTAAGAAGAAACGAGCGGAAACAGCTTTAGCTCAGAGAGCTCAGGTGATCGGCGAGACTTGCACGACATATATTGAAGAAGTTCTCAAGCTGTGTAAGACCATCGACTCTCGAATGCCCGAGGAAGATAAAGTGGGACACCTTTTAAAAGGTATTGCGGAAGACGTCTATAACTTCCTCATTGGAAAAGACAACCTGAACACCGTATCAGACGTGATTCGGCACTGCCGCACATTCGAGGCGCTGAAAACTCGCCGAATCACGCCGAAGTTTGGACGGCTAGCCAATGTCACGACTGTGGCCAGCGTTGACGCGAGTCCGCAGACAGACCTCTCAGCTACCATTCGGCAGATTGTCCGTGAGGAGCTCCTGCGGCACGAAGAACAAACGCGTTATGCGGTGCCGCGTTGCGCCTCCGTCGCTTTCCGAGACGCCGTCTGCGCATCTCCTCCGGCTACTTGGCAGCATTCGGTGAATGCTGCGGATTGTAACAGCTACCGACACGACCCGCATTATGGCCAGACCGAACAACGCCATTACGACTCGATTGATCGGCGTTTTGATCAGCATCCACGCGACGTTCGCCCACGAAGACCCAGCACTGCCTACGACATCCAAGGGGAGGGGATGAGTTACTCTCAGCCTGTGGCCGCTGTGGAATATTTCAATCAGCGTCCGGAAGTTCGCCCTCTGCCCGTGTGTTACAACTGTGGCACGCCTGGCCACATAGCTAGGTATTGTAACCGACGTCGGGCATTCAGCAATGGACAGTCGGGATCGTTTATGCAACACGGTGGTCGTGCAATGGACACTAATAGGCCAGGAAACACCACTTTTGAAGGCTACTTCCGAGAAGAAGGAAGCCGTCACTTCCCTCTGGACAGCTATTCTGGAGAACAAGAAAGGTATCGAAACCGTTACCGCTCTCCTGCCTCCGAACGTACTCTGACACCACCACCAGCTTTCCGAGCGTCTCGATCTCCATCTCCCAGACGGCGTGTGACGTCATCATCTCCTCGACGCCGCTTCGCGTCACCACCGCCGGGAAACTAGCCAGCGCGGCCGATGGAGGTGAGGTCGCTGGAAAATCTTTGCTGCCGACTCGGATACCTCCACCTATCTTCATGCTGAAGAATAAGGTTAATGTACTTATTGATGGCGTTTCTACCATGGCTTTAGTCGACACGGGAGCAACTGTTTCTGTCATGAGTATGGTGTTCAAAAATCTGCTGGGACGCAAGGTTATGTTTCATTGGGACCACAGCACAAGCTTTCGTGGAGTGAGTGGGGACTCATTATACCCGGTTGGTGTGTGTAACGTGGATGTCTCCTTGGGTGGTCAAACCTTTAACACTGAGTTTACCGTGCTTCCGCGTTCCACACACGATGTAATTCTCGGCATTGACTTTTTGAAATTGTGTGGCGCCAATGTTGACTGCCGAACAGGAGAACTCAGTATTTGCGGAAGTGTGTCCTCTGCGCTCTTAGAAGAATCATCCCAGCAAGAGAGTGTGTTTTGTGTTTCTGAAGACACTGTTGTGCCCGCTTTATCCGCGATGCGCGTTCCTGTTGTTTGTTCGTCTTCTGTTAGTACTTCGTTCGATGTTGCGGTGGAACCGGTCCATAGAAACTGTCTTAAGAAAAATGTGTTGGTTCCGTATTGTATGGTTTCAGTTACCGATGGATGCGCAGGGCTATGGACGCTAAATTGCTCCACTGAAGCCGTAGTGCTGTCTCAAGGCCTAAAACTTGCTACGTTTCAGGGAGAGTCATTTATACCTATGGCAGTGCTTACAGAACTACCGGATACAGCACAAACCAGTGTCTCGCACACCGCAAACGAACACATGCTCGGAATGGTAGCTACATCGCTCAGTGACCATGAACGTCGTGTTTTGATGGCCCTGCTCTCGAAACACTCTTCAATATTCGACTTTGCACAGCACGACGGCCCCACATCGATTCCTGCATCCCGTACTCGCCATCGCATCAACACAGGATCCGCTGAACCGATTCGTCAAAAACCATATCGTGTGTCCTCTGCGGAGCGAAAGATCATCAGCGCTCAAGTCGAAGAAATGATGGGTAAAGGAGTAATTCGGGAATCGTCTAGCCCTTGGGCAGCTCCAGTGATACTGGTGAAGAAGAAAGACGGCACGTGGCGATTCTGTGTCGATTACCGTCGCCTAAATGCCGTTACTAGGAAAGACGTATACCCACTCCCACGAATTGACGACGCCATCGATTGCCTCTTTGCGGCTTCTTACTTCTCTTCTGTGGATTTACGGTCAGGTTACTGGCAAATCCCTATGCACCCGGATGACAGAGAGAAGACCGCTTTTGTAACGCCCGATGGACTATTTGAATTCAACGTGATGCCTTTCGGGCTTTGTAACGCCCCCGCAACGTTTGAAAGGTTCATGGACACTATACTTCGCGGTTTGAAGTGGGAAGTTTGTATGTGCTACCTAGACGACGTTGTGATCTTCGGCCGAACATTTCGTGAGCATAACGAGCGCCTGGACTTGGTACTGAACTGCTTGAGGAAGGCCGGCCTTGTGCTTAATTCTAAAAAGTGCCATTTTGGTGAACGACAGACACTTGTGCTGGGACACCTGATCGACAAAGAAGGTATACGACCAGATCCACAAAAGACAACAGCTGTGGAGGCATTCGAGGCACCTCGCTCTGTGAAGCAGCTACGAAGTTTTTTAGGGTTATGCTCCTACTTTCGCCGTTTCATTCCCAAATTTGCTGACATAGCTCATCCGCTCACATGCCTTCTCCAAAAAGGTGTTCCTTTCGAGTGGAGCTCGGAATGCGACTCATCGTTTCGGCAGCTAAAGCTACTGTTGACGTCCCAGCCTATTCTTCGCCACTTCAATCCGTCATCACCGACAGAAGTTCATACCGATGCTAGTGGTGTTGGCATTGGCGCCGTACTAGTTCAGCGTGTCGGCGACAGCGAGCATGTGATATCGTACGCTAGCCGCTCATTGAGTCGCCCCGAGCGCAACTACACTGTCACCGAACAAGAGTGTCTGGCGGTCGTCTTCGCTGTGCAACGGTTTCGATCGTATCTCTACGGGCGCCCCTTTACTGTCGTCACGGATCATCACTCTCTATGCTGGCTTGTGAATCTTCGGGATCCCTCTGGTCGACTAGCACGCTGGGCGCTCCGTCTGCAGGAGTATGATTTCGTTGTTTCCTACAAGAGCGGCCGGCGACACGCTGATGCTGATTGTCTCTCTCGCCTGCCACTCCCAACGACTGAATGTGACGCGGACAACTTTGATGAATACATCGCTTTTGTGTCCACGGGATTTCCGGATATGGATACCTTCATATCAGAGCAGAGGAAAGACGACAGCTTACAGCCGCTATTCGCGGCCGCGCGGGAGTCCGCTGCAGACAATCGTTTTCGCTTACGTGACGGCGCCCTATATAAGACGAACTTCTCGGCTACCGGTGCGCGCTACCTTTTGGTTGTCCCCAAGAGCCTTCGCAGTCACGTATTATCTGCCATGCACGACGAACCAACTTCCGGACATCTTGGATGCACAAGAACACTCTACCGTGCTCAGGAACGCTTTTATTGGCCCCGGATGCGCAATGATACCGAACGGTACGTCGCCAGCTGCACCCAATGTCAGCGTTACAAGCGACCAACTGACGCGCCGTCTGGTCGCCTTCAGCCTGTTTCGCCTCCTAGCACCCCCTTTGAGCAAGTTGGTATAGATCTTCTGGGCCCTTTTCCGCGATCCACAGACGGCAATCGTTGGGTCATCGTTTGCGTAGACCACTTAACCCGTTATTGTGAGACGGCAGCACTGCCGTCGGCCACAGCAAAAGACGTTTCCATCTTCTTGCTGTTTCAAGTTATCCTCAGACACGGACCTCCTCGCATCGTAATCAGCGACCGTGGGCGGCAATTTACCGCGGATGTTGTCGAAGAGACCCTTCGTCTGTGCTCATCAAGCTTCCGCCATTCCACTCCATACCATCCACAGACTAATGGTCTAGTGGAACGCACGAACCGAACGCTTGCCAACATGCTGTCCATGTACATCGACTCCGCGCACAAAAACTGGGACACAATTTTGCCTTTCATCACCTATGCTTTCAACACCGCAAGACATGAGACCACTGGTTACTCACCTTTCTTTCTCCTTTATGCTCGTCCACCACGCTATAATCTTGACACTATGCTTCCCTACTCTGCTCATCACAGTGAGCCGA
This sequence comes from Rhipicephalus microplus, assembly GCF_043290135.1. NCBI lineage: Eukaryota > Metazoa > Arthropoda > Arachnida > Ixodida > Ixodidae > Rhipicephalus > Rhipicephalus microplus. The sequence continues at coordinate 110,002,788 of NC_134701.1, forward strand.
TCAACGAGATTCTCTGTAGAGCAGAAGAAGCGCGACGCCTCGCTCGGCTACGCACCGTCACCTCGCAAGACCGGTCAAAGATCCGCTATGACGACCGTCACCGACATGTTCACTTCAATCCTGGAGATCAGGTGTGGCTCTGGACGCCTTTACGGAAACGTGGCATGTACCAGAAATTTCTCGCTCACTATGTTGGGCCCTACGTTATCCTCGAACGCCTCAGTGAGGTCAACTACCGCATAGCACGGCTCACAAGCACTGGACGGCGCTCGGCTAAAACAGAAGTGGCGCACGTCGCTCGCATGAAGCTATGCAATGCACGAACCACTGAGTGACTCGCCCGGCGGGCTTCGTCTGCCAACGGGGAAATGTCACGAGCGGTTGCAATGCACGGCGCATACAGCGCGAATGAACATTCAGACAAAAGGTGAAGAAGGAAGACGACGTTGGGGTGCTGTCTCGAGACCCCTTGTGGAAGTAAACGCGAACCATCCAGGCTCGCCTGTTTTTCAACCTTTTCGTGTACTTCTTGCGTGTAACAATATGTTCATCAGAAAGAACTACCGCCATCCAGCGGCCATTTCAAGGACTAAAGACGAGGTTGCACGGCCGCACTAGGGGAGCGGCACGCGTGCTTTCTCTTACGGCCGGCGCTTCGTGTCTATTTGCCACCTTTCACCCCCCTCTAGTTGATGGCTCTGCAGCCCAAAGTTCGCTAAACGTTTCTAAAACCAAGCCCAGCGAATTTAACGTGCAATAATTTCTGGTCACAGAGTGCTCAATGTGCGTCGTTCTGTTACTAGTTTTTTATATCAAGCATCACTTTCAAAACAAATTTTATTGGAGATTAATCCACCGATACTTGTCTCTGTAAGTTATTTCATCAGAAACAACCATATTTTTATTTATGATTAACGTGCACGGGTTTCCCCCTCAATTCAAAAGAGTGCGCGCATGCCGCTCCTCTACTCCGGCAGTGGAGGTGCCTAGCTACTACTGCGACGCCTACTACTACATACATCGTGTAGTAGTAGTCACGTGTAGTAGTAGTAGTAGTCACTCACGACCCATGGCTTAAGAAAATTCGCACCTAAACATTATGAACCATCTTCCCCAAGGAAACCCTACTGGGTTATTAAGCAGCAAGCGGTGTGCACGGCGTGTGCCTGTTTGAAACAGGCACCGATGCAGGTGCTGGACGAATAGTTTGAAGCGAAATGCCGTGTAGTGTTTTGTTTACTCGAATAAATGTTTCTTTGAATCCAATGACACGGGAGACGGGTTCGGATCCGCGTAAGTTTAATCACTGATAAATGAGCCGTAACAGCGTTGCGGCTGATGGGAAGGGTGAAGGGAGAGAAAAGTGTGTTGGGAGCGGGCGGAGGAGCCGGCAGTTGCTGGCATGGCGGCAAGCATGCTATGGGTGAGGGAGAGAGAGACGTCAGCGCGCTCCTTTAGGGGAAGAGTGCGAAAGGAGCGCGACGTCAACGCGCAGATGTGGCGTGTCCTACTTGCACTGCTTCAACATCTGCGGCGAGGGGAACGCGCTGGATGCACGTACGAATGGCGTAAGAGCTGCTTCACTTCCAATAAAGTCTACACTCGAGGAATGTGTAGTTACAAGAGTGAAATGAGTGTAGAAGTTGCACGCAAGCACTCAGCAGTACAAGAAAGACAGCGAATAAAAAAAATTGGCCCCGTATATGCATGTAATGTGCAAATGTCGTCAGACGACTATAGTATTGCGTGTGGAGAGAGTGAACAAGACATTTATTTGATGTTCTGCGAAAGAAAATTGGTGAATGCTATTCTAGAAGCACGGCGTCAGAGTGCCTCGAGCGGGCAGTGGAGGTGAACGAGGGCATCAAGTCATGTCACACGTGAGACATAAGCGTCATCTGGCAGTTTTCTTAGAAAGCAAAGCGCATGGTTCTGAGACTGGTGTGCGCGCCCATCTCAGAGGTTATAAGGTGTAGTACGCAAGGCAACGTGTAGGTGCCATCACTGTCTCGTTTTAGCAAAGCGTTGGAAACACTCGTTTTTCCGTGCAAGCGTTTCATGGTCAGCGCACCATGACAAGCGCTACAGTCCTTAAAATTGCTTAGTTATGCCTTTTCTAGTAAAAGGCTCACATGCTAAATATATACATGTCGTTATGGTGCCCCAGGCATGAGCAATAATTGGTTTTTAATTGACAATTGCACAAGCATGAACGCTCAATCTAGAGCAACATATGTGGGCACTGTGGATGGGGTCGGCCGTTTCAGGAACCCGATGCCGTTAAGAGCGGACAAACAGAGAAATGTACAGACAGACAGACAGACAGACAGACAGACAGACAGACAGACAGACAGACAGACAGACAGAGAGACAAACCAAAGTTGTTGCCTTGAAGGTTCCCAAGAAAGACTGTCGTCTTTAAAATTACCTCAAATACACTGCCTTACAATGACCATCTCTCACCACCAACCGTAGCTTAAGCATCCAAGAAATGCCGGTTACTCTTGTACCGTACAAATTATGATAAAAATAACAGAACATTCCTAAATTGATTACGTGCTTTTGGAAAGCTCCAAAAGAGGCAGATTTTTTTTCTAACTTCACTTTGAGTCTGAGGACCTTTTCCTGTGAAGCAGCCTATGAACAAGGCTTGTCCCCCACCCCTGAAGAACAACTACGTTCCAGACTACACATTTTCCTTCTGCCATCACCAAGCCGCACACGCAAGGTACCCACAATTGCCGTCAAGTTAACGATAATTGTGGTTTCCTTGTTGGCTCTACTTTCTAAGCCGTCTAAAAACATTACATTTGTATTTGTATGATCGAATCAAGTACATTGTAGAGCTGCCTTGCTCGGGTGGAATATACGAACCCAAGTTACTCATGAGATTCACCATAATGCGCTACAAAGAGCGCTTACTTTCGATAATACTGATGTCTGAGTTGTGCCGTGATTACTCACCTTACATCAGACCCTAAGTTACCCGTGAAAGGCCCGAGTAGTAAACGTGCTTGACAAGCTCGCGATGTGCTCAGGAATACTACACTTAAAAAATAAAAACACTCGATTTATATCAAAACAATTAGTTGAAAGCCAAATAAAAAAAAACGGAAAGTGCCATGAGTCATGCGAATAGATAATATGCAATGCATATGGAGAGAAGCTGACGCTATTGTATTTTTTATTGAGTTAAAATTACAAAACGACGCAAGAGAAATTCGCAAATGCTGTACGCTGAATATTATGTTGAACAGTGTTTTAGATAAAGTGTTTACAGTTGCGTACTAAAATTACCAACCACTATGTTATTACAAACTTCAGAAGCGTTGCGCACCATACGCCACGACGATGACGATGCCGCTGATGATGGTGACTATGATGACAATGATCATCACGGACAGAAGCTGGCGTGTGCAGTATATGACGCCTCAATTTCCACTACGATGCGTTTCGTATGACTCGTAAAAAACCGAGAACCACCAAGGCAGCATGCAGAGACTTCGTCTTTGCCAGTTTCAAGCTACATCACATTTCATTGAGTAGTGATATTGAAGGCGAAACTAAATTCACAACACAAGACAACATGCCATTTATGACCAATAAAGATACTATATAACTATGCACCGCTTTCTCACTGATTTGCAAGGGTGAGTAGTCAATATCACGGCTGATTTACGTTAACACCGCATGATCCCATAGTTTCGCCCAGTCATCATTCACTTCATGCATAGGCAGCGATTTTTGACAACTCTCTCGCATTTAAAATACCCATGACAGATCTCGCCATGGCGTTGATGATATAGAATGTCACTCACATGCAGAGCAAAACCGTACACAGCCGCGTGTGGCACACGGGTTTGTGCCACAACTGCCTGGAGCAAATACTTCGGCAAAATACGCACGGTACTTTCACGTTTTTTGTACCATAACCAACAAAGCATTATTTTCAAACATTCTTATTCTCCTGCGACATTTTTTTTTACTCTAACATGAGCAAGCGATGGCGAGAGCACCCAGACCTAGACAGCTAGATAGATAGATAGATAGATAGATAGACATATAGACAGAAAAATAGATAGATAGATAGATTGATTGATTGATAGAAAGATAGATAGATAGATAGATAGATAGATAGATAGATAGACAGACAGACAGACAGACAGACAGACAGATAGATAGATAGATAGATAGATAGATAGATAGATAGATAGATAGATAGATAGATAGATAGATAGATAGATAGATAGATAGATAGATAGATAGATAGATAGATAGATAGATAAAAACGCTAAAAGTGGCCGCAGTTCAACAAGCAATGCTTCGCATTTGAAATGTTGCGAATACAATTCCTTGCCGAGGGCTTTTCAGAGATCTGATGCCCAGAAAAGGTGGAATCAGCCAAAATTCTGAATGTTTAGGCTCTGGTATTATTGCAAAGCTTGTGAACAAGTACACGACAAATACTGAAAAGACTGCGGTATTCTTTCTACTGTTAAAAAGGAAACTACCTGGAAGGGCTGGGTTGCTCTTGATTACGAGTTCAAAGCAGTTTACATTATTTGGGTCAGTTATCTGTTTCGTGGTTTGTCTTTTCTGAAATGTGACGTTAATACTTGCGTGCCAGCATTTCTTAATAGGTTTGGATTTAATTGTTGAAATAAAGACCTGTTTCGGAAATGATTGTTTCGTTATACTTCAAGAATATTCAAACTGTATTTGATTGCTATTCAAGGCTACTCGATATGATAAGTATTCCATGCTTACTGGTTTGTTCTGTAAATTCTACTATTCGCAACTTAATAATGTGTTATATTAAAGCAAAGAGCTTGGGAAAGTGGATAGAGAGAGAGAGAGGAGGGAAGCAAAGTTCGAGTGTAAAGTTAAGCATAACCATGTACACTGCACTACACAACATATGTATGTAAACGATAACAAACAGTAATATTGGGTGATGGGGAGGCATGTCAGGTTGACGAGCAAAAAAAGTTGGCAGGCGAAGTCACTGTTATCACTAATTCCACTTTCGTCGCACCAATGGCTTGCAGCGGTCCGAAAATAGTTTATTGTTGCTTCGATTATTTAAGGTACAACTTCAAGCATTTTTAATATTATCGCGCGAGCGTCGCCCACACGCTCAATCAGCGCCTTACAAAGGCGATAATCTGTGAGACCGGAAACAGTACGCGCAGGCGCAAGAAGCACTGCTATCGCAAACATTGTCTGCCAAGCTGATCCTTTCATGACGCCCCGCCTCGGTGGTCTAGTGGCTGAGGTACTCCGCTGCTGACCCGCAGGTCGTGGGGTCGAATCTCGGCTGCGGCGGCTGCATTTCCGATGAAGGGGGAAATGATATAGGCCCGTGTGCTCAGATTTGGGTGTACGTTAAAGAACCCCAGGTGGTCGAACCTTCCGGAGCCCTCCACTACGGCGTTTCTTAAAATCATATTGTGGTTTTGCGACGTTAAACCCCACACATCAGTCAATCATCCTTTCAGGACGATGCATGCCCTACCTCAATGACTGTATGAGTCTCCTTAGACAAAAAAGGGAAACGTTCGTTACCCTTATATTGGCGATTGTGCACACTGCTGGCGGCTTTAACAAAGGAAAGGGGTGTTTCATCATGAAAGAACAGCTTGGCAGCCAACGCTTGCGCTAGCACTGCTTTATGCACCTTCGCCTACTGCTGCCAGCCTCGCAGATGATTGCCGTAGTAAGGCACTGATGCTACGGGTTGTCGACGCTCGTGCGATAACATTCAAAACTCTAAATCCCGTACTTATTATTCCTCCTTTATAATAAGAATGTGAAAGAGACGGGTAGATAACGTAATACACCTCTTTTTCTCACCAGTTTCAATACGTGACCTAAATAACACTATGTCACTACGACTCCTAATCAAAAAACCATTTACTTAAATTATTTAGTCTTGCAGCATAGCCGTCCCGCGCATTATTAGCGAAACTGAACCCATTATACCAAATCACCCTAGTTTTATGCCGCAGTCTAGCTAGAGAAAAAAAGCAGGCTAGCAAGGCTGAGAACATTGGTCATTTCGTCTGGAGCACTTAAATTTTCAGCGAAAGAAGAATTCTGTCCTGGTAAAGTTTACGCATTGACCAAAACTGGGCTATTTTGCTCGAGCCACTAACCCTCCAGATGAAGTAGTTTAATACGGAATTGGTTGTATCGAAGGTATTAGTTTCATGAACCTCGAGTGGAGCAGGAGTATACTACTTTTTTTATCTTACAAACGTGCTGATGAAAGAGCCGTCAAAAGTCGGGAGCGAACATTCCTGATGAATGCGTTACAGATGTGAGCCATTGCAATTGCGCTCGAAAAAGCACTGGTTGAAAGTTCTGCTTCGCCTCGTATTGTAAAACAAACGTTATCACAGTGTGAAAGAAAAAAAAAGAAAGGTGTTCTCAACGCATTATACTTGTGCACACTTTCTGTAGCACCGATGTATTGTTATAAAGTTAAAGCTATCTTTACATTACTTGGACCAGCAGATTTTAGCACTTCTATCGCGAGGGGAATGTCTAGCCAGTAGAACAGTTTTAGTTACCTTTATATTCAGCTCAACACTTTTTGGTTAAAAAGAAGGGCAATTTTTTATTGTACCAGTATTAAAGCTAACGTTGCCTTCACGTCACCGCATCATTAGACCTTTAATGTCCTACAGTGCTTGTGGATGCAATAATAAAGAGTACATGCAGCAGATGTCACTCACATTCTTGCGGTGTATAACGGGGAATCTCCTCTCTGTCTTTTTGTTATCTAATTCGCAGCCTCACTGCCTTTTCCACCCCCTTGTTATAAGATACTACACGTGACCATAACAGCATTTGTCCTACCCCTCTAACTTTCCTTCCTTCCCCTCACACTTGTCAACGCACTCACTTCCCTTTCCACCCCATGCTATCATCATCATCAACACCATCATCATCATCATTAGCCTGAATACGTCCACTGCAGGACAACGACCTCTCCCATATTCCGCCAGTTAACTCGGTCCTGTGCTTGCTGCTGCCAATTCAAACCCCCAAACTTCTTAATTTCATCTGCCCACCTAACCTTCTGTTTCCCCCTAACTTTCTTACCTTCTCTGGGAATCCAGTTAGTTACCTTTGATGACCAGCGGTTGTCCTGTCCACGCGCTACATGCCCGGTCCATGTCCATTTCCTCTTCTTGATTTCAGCTATTATATCCATAACCCCCGTTTGTTCTCTAATACACTCTGCTCTCTTCTTGTCTCTCAAGGTTACACCTACGATTTTTCTTTCCATTGCTCGCTGCGTCGTCCTCAATTTAGACTGAACTGTCTTTGTAAGTCTCCAGGTTTCTGCCCCGTAGCTAGGTACCGGCAAGACGCAGCTGTTATATACCTTCCTCTCGAGGGATATTGCAAATCTACCTGTCATAGTCTGAGTGCTCCCGTTCATTCTTATTCTTCTAGTTACTTTAATCTCGTGGTTCGGCTCCATGGTTATTACCTGCCCTAAGTAGACATTGTCTTTTACAACTTGAAGTGGACTATTACCTATCTTAAAGCGCTGCTCTCTTCCGAGGTGTTTGTGCAATACTTTCGTTTTCTGCAGATTAGTTTTAAGACCCACCTTTTTGCTCTCCTTCTCTAACTCCGTAACCATGAGTTGAAATTCATCCCTGAGTTACTCAGCAATTCAATGTCATCGGCGAAGCGCAGGTTACTAAGGTACTCTCCATTAACTCTTATCCATAACTGTTCTCATTCGGGGCTTCTGAAAACCTCCTGTAAGCACGCGGGGAATAGCATGGATGAGATTTTATTCCCCTGCCTTACACCCTTTTTTATTGGTATTCTGTCTTTCTTTGAGAAACATCATGGTAGCAGTTGATCCCCTGTAGATTTATTCCAGGATTTTTGTATATGCTTCATCGACAACCTGATTCCGCAGTGCCTGCATGACTGCTGATATTTCTACTGAATCAAACGCCTTCTCGTGATCTATGAAGACAATGTATAGTGGTTGGTAATATTCTTAGCATTTCTCTATTCCCTGATTGATACTATGAATGTGGTCGATTGTTGAGTAGCCTGTTCGAAATTCTGCTTGTTCTTTTGGTTGATTGAATTCTAATGTTTTCTTAACTCTGTTAGCAATTACCTTTGTAAATAGCTTGTATGCTACGGAGAGCAAGCTGATTGGCCTGTAATTCTTTAAGTCCTTGTCATCTCCTTTCGTATGTATTAAGATGATGTTAGAATTCTTCCAAGACTCTGGTACTCTCGCCGTTCGGAGACACCTCGTAAACAGGGCGGCTAGTTTTTCTAACACAATCTGCCATTCATCTTTCAGCAGATCTAATGTTACCTAATCCTCACCAGCAGCTTTGCCTGTTTGCATGCTCTCTAAGGCTTTTCTGGCTTCTTCTATCATTACTGGTGGGGTTTTTTTCATATAGCATGGGGTGTCATCATCCCATGCTATATTGTACAATATATAGCTATGCTATGAATTACAATCCTCCTATTTTATAACCTCATCCTCACACTACATCTCTACTTGCTATGCTATACTATACCTGACCTGGTTGTACCAGGGTCGCTAATACATGTATACGTTCTCCCTTAGTTGCTTTTATCTTCCTTACCATCCCATCAATTCTAACTCTCAGTTCTTTTTCCAGCTCCCTTGTTATAAATTGTCGTGCTGTTGGGGGCTTTACACACATGATTTTGCCAGCGCGAAGGAATACATATCTGAGTTGTGCTTTATGCTTTTCATTTCAATTATTTTACCCTCAATCTCACATAGCTTTACAGAGGGGGAGTGGCGTACAAAAAAATAATAATTTATAAACAAGAGGAAACATAGTAGCATCAAAATAATAAAGATTACAAGACATGAAAATTTGTTGTTAGGCAATACACTGAATGTATGCGTAAGTACCATCATAAACATGGGGGAAACAGTGTACAATAATATAAATGCACAATATACACTTCACGCGTCATCACGTAAGTACTCCTGTATTGTAGAAGAAAACAAGTTATGATTTGACATGGTAGCCATCTCCGAGTGAAGGTGGTTCCAGTCGTTGGATGTGCGTGGGACGAAGGAATGATGGAAAGTGTTAGTGCGGCAGCTAATGACGTGTGCCTTATGTTGATGATCTAAACGAGCTGAGTAATAGGCACGAGTGGTAATGAACTGAACTTTCAAAAATGGATGATTTATTATCTTGTGAAAAAGTATGAGACGAGTTGCTTTGCGACGTGATTCAAGTGACTGTATTGAAAGGCTGTGTTTCATTGACGTAACACTGCTCGTGCGATGGTAGTTGGAAAGAATGAAGCGTGCTGCGTTATTCTGTACCATTTCAAGCGAGTGAGTTAAGTTCAGTTGAAAGGGTCCCAAATAGAGCATGCGTATTCGAGTTTTAGACGAACTAGCGTTTTAAACATTGTTAGTTTCACGGCTTGAGGGGCCCGGCTAAAGTTGCCTCGTAGGTACCCTAACATACGGTTGCTATTGTTAATAACAAAGGTAATATGATGTTTCCAGTTCAAGTCAGATGTTATATGAATCCCCAAGTACTCATACGAAGTTACAGACTCTGGATCAACGTCATTAAGATGTAGTTAGCAGGGGGTCCGGTAGTTCGTGAGAAACGTAAAACTTTACATTTGTTAGTGTTAAGGTCCTTGTGCCAAGTTCTACATCAGCTGGTAATATTATTAATGTCACTTTGCAAAGAACTAGCGTCAGAGTTAGATGAAATTTCTCGGTAAACAACGCAGTCGTCGGCGAAAAGATGAATCGAAGAAGTTACACCATCGGGTAAATCGTTAATATAAAGGAATAGTAAAGGGCCCAACACAGAACTCTGGGGCACACCAGAAGTAACTGGAGAAGAGGGTGAGCTGTAGTTGTTAGCAAAAACGAATTTTGAGCGATTAAGAAAAACTTCATCCAAGCAAGAATGCCGCCATCAATATTAAGGGTCCTATGCTTATATAGTAGTAGGTGATGAATAATCTTGTCAAGAGCCTTCGAAAATTCTAAAAAAATGCAGTCGACCAGTGAACTCCGATCTAGAATGATATGTAACGAATGGGTAAAACAAAGCAACTGCGTTTCACATGAGAATGGCTTTCTAAATCCATGCTGTGACGCGCTAAAGAACGAATTTGATTCTAGAAAGGTGACCAAGTTAGAGAAGATGATGTGCTCCAAAAGTTTGCATGGTATAGAAGTAAGTGAAATATGTTGGTAATTAGTAACAAAATGCTTGTCTCCTGATTTGTGTAGCGGAACCACCTTTGCCTCTTTGCAAACGCGTGGCAACACACCTTCATTCAAAGACTGTTGGAATATTTTACACAGGAACATAGATGAGGCATGCTTAGTTTCTTTAAGGATTCTTGCGTTTATATTGTCAACACCACAAGCAGAGGACACCCTGAGTGATTCAATTAGTTTTACAATTCCATGAGCATCAGTCACTATAACAGACATTGATGGATAGTTGCGCGCTGGTAAAGAGACGGTAGCACAAGTAGACGATACTGAAAAGTTCCGTTAAAATTTTCGTTCAGACGTGCTGCACACATCTCGGAAGATACGGGAAGGCCGTCCGAGTCAAGAAGTACAATTTCACTGTCGCTGGCATTTGTAATAGTTTTCCAAAGCTTTCTAGGGTTGCTGACAAGCATTGATGGCAGAGTGTTAGACAGAAAGTTAGCCTTAGCATCCGAAACTGCTGACGAGTAAACTCGCGCAGCACTCTCGTAGGAGCGCCAGCGTTCCTCCGTACTCTGGAGTTTCGCAGCACGAAACAAGCGTTTCTTTTTGTTAGAAAGTCGCTTTAACTATGTAATGTACCAGGGTGAGCAAGAGCTCACAGGTATAGACTTTAAGGAAACAAAGGTGCAAGTAAGTTCGTAGATTTTGTTAACAAACAGATCCCAGTTCTCCTGCACGGTTCTATTATCAAAGTCATGTAGATAAGCGTCGTAAAATAGAGAGAGTTCGTGGTTCACTGCTTCAAAGTTTGCAGCATTGTATTTATAGACAACCTTGCGTTTTTTAGTAGCAGTTGGCATGCTGTTGCGTATGTAAAAATGTAGCAGACAGTGATCGCTGAGACCAGGAAGTGAGTTTAGTGTATGAATGTTGTCGGGCATTGTTGTAAGAATCAAGTCAAGAATGTGCGATGAAGAATTGGTGACGTGAGTTGGGTTATTCACCACCTGCGTAAAATTGAACAGGTTGCAAGTATCGAGAAAACATTAGGAATTCGAAGAAAATGTTACGACGTCTGGTATCGATGACGCCCACATTATGGTAGGATAGTTGAAGTCGCCGAGAATAGTTATCGAAGAAGATGGGTACCGCATTGTAATTTCATTATTGTTATCGTGAAACTCTTGATCAAAGCTGATATCTGTATCTGGGGGGCGGTAACAGACGCCAAGATCAAGCGTTTTATTATTCACAACCAACCCGCACCATATCACTTCCAATGTAGACGTCACGTTTATAAGAAAGGACTTGAAACGCTTCAAAATGGCAAGCAAAGTACCACCGCCTTGTCTTCCATCTCTATCGCGGCGGTAAATGTTCAACGATTTGGAAATAGTAAACATTTCGTTATCGCAAACATGAGCAATCAACCAAGTCTCGGTCACGGCAATCACGTCAGCTTTACAAGAATCGATAATAGCATGAAAAGCGTCACGCTTTCCTATAACACTACAGATGTTCGTGTAGAGCACCGAAATTCCCCTTGCTGATTGTTATGAGGAGGCATTAGATGTCCCCGCACGTAAGAAAAGTGCGTCATCAGGCGATGAACGTGCGTGAAGGTCATGGCTGTGATCGGAAGTTGAGTGGGCCCCATTTTCGATGCGGGATTCGCTGCCATTACTGCGAGAATGCGCAGTAGTCTCGCGAATAATGCTGGCGGAAGCATCATAAGAATAGTTTTTGTGGTTAACGACGAGCTTGTCGTAAAGAAGCTGAAAAGCGGGTTGGCCAGGCAATGATTTTGCATAATTGTGCAGCATCTTACGCGCTGTTCATGTAGCCTGACAGTAGTCCTCCGATACAAAGACGTTATCATTTCTCAACTTAGATCGACGTGCCAGCACAAGTTCTTTTGCTTTAAGGCTTGCAAATTTTACTATCACTGGTCGAGTTTTCTCGCGTATATTTGAACCACCTAACCGATGGGCCTTTTCAACTGCATTCGGGTCAAACTCGGCGCGAAGGCTACTAGAGAGCAAGTTGGTAAGTGCCTGTTCAGTAGCTTGCCAGGTCTCATTTTTATCGGGCATACCAAAAAACACTAAGTTGCACCTTCGAGCTCTGTCCTCGAGGTCGTTTAGACGGGACACCAACGCGTCATTTGTTTGAGTGATGCTGCAGATAGCTTCATTCGTGACCTGCGATTCCTTCTCAGTGTCGGCAACCGCGTTAGTCCGCAGTTCAAACGTCGAAAGCCGCCTTTCAATCTCGCATAATTTGCTCGCCACAAGTTGCTGGTTGGTTTTCACCTCGTCGATCGCCTTTGCCAAATTGGACTGCTCAACGGTAGCTGAATCAGAGCGGGCACTTATCTTAGAAAGCATTGCCATGACTTCTTTATGACGTGCATGAGAAGAAGCTGTGTTGTTCTCAACATCATCTAGTGGCCCAGGGGTCTTTTTTAGAGGCCCTGGGTTTGCTTCAATGTCACCGCAAGACAAGAGTAGCGAGCAAAAGGGCGTTAGTACACTCTCGCGACAAGACGTATAACACCTGTGGGCGTAGAAGCAGCAGTAAACAACGGTTACTTGTCTTCTTAGCATATAATGAATAGGTTTCACCAACTTGTATAACGTGAAAGCGAAGCTCGTAAGCCATTGCCACAGTGGTGCTGCCTCCACGCCCACTAAACCACTGACGTCCACAGTTGCCGCTTTTTTTGCTTGATAAGAACAATGTCTCTGACGATGACGGTGTCCCGAATGGCCTGGAAGGCTTAGGTGTGTCGGTGCAGGCACTCGGATTCGTAGAAGAGCCGCAGTCTTCTGGAAACTGCAGCTGTTTGACAGGGGTGTCAACCGGCCTTCCGGAGTGAACCATGAGCGGTAGCCAGACCAAGACGACCTGTATAACGTGAAAGCAATGCTCGTAAGCCATTGCCACAGTGGTGCTGCCACCACGCCCAATCTCTGCACCTCCTCTCTTTTATGCTTCTCAAAATTTTGTTTTTTGTGCGAAGGAGTATTACACGGTAAGCTTCTGTGGAAGCATACTCGCGGAACGAAAGTTCTGTACCTCAAGATCAGCGTCTAGATTTTAGCCTGCTTATCTTCGCTGTTTTCACTGTCCTAATAAGAAGTAGCCCACATGTAAAGAAAAAACAAAAAGTCCTTTCAGATGCTAATATTAACAGGCGTTTTATTATCTCCCTCCCCACTCTCTACCCCTATTTAGGCTTCTTCACTGTCCCAGATTTTATAGGGACAAAATTATGTGAATGTGGCCCCGTCACAGATGTGACTTTGAGAACCTTGCTGTACATGGTTCGCATGCGTGAAGCCAAGTGATGACGTGAGACGAAATAATAGAATGACAGCAGACGCCATTTTTCTTTCTCTTCCACCTCACGCTCATCTTCAATTCCAAACCCCTTTGTATACATGGCTATGCAATAGATAGCTCTGCAAATCTAAACCAATTACAACTAGGTGTCACGTAATCTGAATACTAGACAGAAATTATGGTATAGTTATAAAGTCAAGCCAAGTCACGGGAAGATTGTCCAGTGATGGTAAAACATAACTCGAACGTTTGCATTCTATTCTAATAGCAAGTTATTCAAAACAAGTTATTTTTGTCCAACATAGGTGAGCGAACAGAACCGTGATATTTTTTTACTTTAGCTAAGAATTCGGCATACAAGCATGCACCATCTTTGCTGAACGAGTTGCGAATATATAGAACTCTAAATAGGAAACGAAATAATGTGGTGTTTAAAGAGGACAGAGTTGAGGATTACGGGGTTGGTTCTTCCACTCAAAAGCGGTGTCATTTGGTTTCTGCTGCCATTGTTAGGTTTTTCGGCGACCGTCCTTCCTCATCGTTCAGTTCCTGAAACCATCAATGTTGCAGACGTTGCGAGCACTGCCTGTGGTGATTTTGGGCCACAGAAGAACATTGATTATTTGATTGATATGTGGGGTTTAACGTCCCAAAACCACCATATGATTATGAGAGACGCCGTAGTGGAGGGCTCCGGAAATTTTGACCACCTGGGGTTCTTTAACGTGCGCCCAAATCTGAGCACACGGGCCTACAACGTTTCCGCCTCCATCGGAAACGCAGTCGCCGCAGCCGGGAATCGAACCCGCGCCCTGCGGGTCAGCAGCCGAGTACCTTAGCCACTAGACCACCGCGGCGGGGCCACAGAAGAACATTACGGTATTCTTTTGCTTACTTTCGCTGTTTAACAAGATCCCTGTCACTATGATATGGAGAATGTCTGGCAGGGCAGAGTATCTGTCTTCATTCTCTACAACCGGCAGATGAATGTTCTTTGCAGCAAAAAAGAGCTGAAAGCTTGAAAAAAGAGGAATCGACTACAAGGGAACAATTTCACCCATGTAAGTTTATTTTAAATCACTCATAGCACTGACATGTGGCTACGCAAGACTTCCAACACAAAATGCCCGCTCCCCATCTCTTCATTACGCTAAGATGATATTTCGCATATGGTCTAATAGAAATCTACATGCGAAGATTATAATAATAAAGCAATGATGAATAATGCATCACTGTGGGCAGCAGTTTCATATGACCTGAGCAATTCACAGAACTTTTGCTAATGGTTTTGTGTTTAGCTACCTTCTAAGGTTATGCAGAATATAGGTCTCTTCAGCTAAATTATGAGGTTATGCTAACTTGTATACTTAGCTATCTTATTAGGTTATGCAGAATATAACACTGTGAATATGACACGTGGTCCCACAGGCTGGTGCTCTGCCTGGTATTACAGGGCGGAGTATAGCCCCTTACGTGACTTCTGAAATAGAATGTTGTTGGGATTCAGTATTGCGACTACCAGCTTAGTTATGGAATCGCCTTCAGTACCTGTAATATAGCTGGGCATGTTTGGCTGAAAAATATGAGGCCTCTTGAACAACACCAGGTCACAGCCGACTCGGACGAGCGCATTGCTTAAATCCAGGCTACCTCAAGACTAGTGCCACCTGAAAAATCTGATGTGACCCCACCGCGGTGGTCTAGTGGCTAAGGTACTCGGCTGCTGACCCGCTGGTGACGAGATCAATACCCGGCTGCGGCGGCTGAATTTTCGATGAAGGCGTAATCGCTATAGGTCCGTGTGTAGAGAGTTGGGTACACATTAAAGAACCGCAGGAGGTCGAAATTTTCGGTACCCTCCACTACGCGGGCATTCGTAATCATATGACGGTTTTGGGCCGTTCAACCCCACGTATTATTCAAAATTTAGTTTCGCTCGTGGATGTCGTTTTGTAAGAAAGAGCAAACAGCTGTAGACAAGAAGTGCATAGCATTATCGCAGCTCCCGGTTGTTTATAGTCAAATCGGTTACAAAGCTGGAGTTGGGAAAAATCCGAAACTGTGAACAAAAAAAAACGGACATACGCGTTCTCCGTTTGTTCCATTCCAGCGGCAAGTTTCACACAAATATAGCAATAGGCATAGAAAGCGTTGAGTTCCACAATGAAAACTACCTTTCCTATTTCAGTGAAGCTTCAGTGAGGCGCTGCCAAGATGAACCATGCTAAAAACGTCGTCACGGCGCGCATTGTCAAGACGGCAGAACTACTTGCTTGTGCCATATATATGCGATTGAGAACAAAAGGAGCGAGCACATTCTGAATAGCTATTCTCATTTGACGCAAGATGTGCTGCGACATTGTGCTGTACAGTTAGACAATAAATTTGAAGTTTGCGTTTGCTTCACCAGTACACTTCATTGCTGTCGCAGTTCTCATTAAAATAATTGCGGACCTTTTTGTAACTAGCGTCTCGTTAGTAGGCATCGAATTGCAGAGATGCACAGTTTGTTGATTTTTGACTGACCTTCATGAAAATCCCCGATAAATTACTTCAACAATGATAATCTGCTTCGCTGGCAGCCACATGAAGATTTTCATGAAATGAAAACTCTACAACGGAGAGTTTTGGCGAAGCACTTCTTTGTTAAAGAAAAGATACCGCAACGGTACTCCAAGTCACACTTGCTGAGCAGCGTCAAGCGGTTGGGTGTTTTTGTTCGTGTTGTGGTTCAGTTTAGGCTCACATCAACTGTAGGCCATCGTACAATATTAGGGCGGATTTATAAAGGTTTACTGAACTTTAAAATGAGAGGGGTTTTACAAACCTAATATTCATAACATTGCATCCCTTAAAACGTAACCTTATTACCACCCGAGAGTAGCACCCTTTGCTTTTTGAAACGGCGTTTATCTTCTCTATAGCGCAATGAGATTTTTTGTCTTAACACGAAATCTTCCCAGAATTATCATATGCGAAAATTTACTGTGCGTTTACACGGGTGATCAAAAACATAAGCATCCTGCAATGGCGCTCATACATAGGACGTCACATACCCCTGATTTATACTTGTCTTGGTGTACTAAAAGAAATATAACTCATGTTTTTCTTTTTCTGTGCGCTTTACAAGGAATATCATGCTGCTTTGTCATGATATTTTTCACTTTCTTGGTATTCCCACTTTTCGTTTCTTTTCTCTCTTGCTTTCTATACGTCACCAGATAATTAATGGTGTCCTATTATTCTATTATTGCTATTGCATGCTCGAAGGTATGGCTAGGTAACGTTCCGTGTATTAGCATTAGTTTTATTTCTACATGCACTGCTGTGCAACCCTTCTACATTTTCTATATCTCGCCAGTTGACGCCACCCACATGTAAGTGGAGCAACGCAAGGACGCCCTGGGGTGGCCAGCTGCTCGTATTTCTTGCGAATAGATCAGCTTCCGCTGCAGAAAGACTGCTATGCAATCGCTGAGGCTCCATCGAAACTGTCTGTCTGTCTGATGTACCGACCGACCGACCGACCGACCGACCGACCGACCGACCGACCGACCGACCGACCGACCGACCGACCGACCGACCGACCGACCGACCGACCGACCGACCGACCGACTGACTGACTGACTGACTGACTGACTGACTGAATAACGTTAGTTGGTCCTGAAGAGGCGATCACCCCCTAAGGGGCTCCGGCTGCGGACCGTGCTCATGACGGGACCAGGAGTTTAAACTCGATGGCCATATCAAGAGCCCTCTGGATGGCCTGAACTTGGTCGTACTCGTGGAAACCTGTGAGAAGAGCATCCCACTCCTTTTCTGTGATTAGAAACTGGTCGTCCACTCGCAACTCAGGGCATTGCCACAGCATATGTTGTAAGTTTCATCGCCAGATGCCGCATCGGTAGCACCCCGGCCTCAGTTCACTCATGAATCTCGCAATAACTGCCAGTGAGGGATATTCTTCTTTTTGTAGGAGACGCAAAGATAGTGCTTCCGGTCGTTTGAGTCGAGGGTGCGGTAATAGAAACTCGCGCCGTTCGAGATGATAGTGCTGACAGATTATACTAGAGGTCTGCAGTTGGTTCTGGAGGCATTTTTTGCCCTTAGGCAGTAGGCCACCCTCTCTCCTGACGCGGTGAGTAAGGTCTCGCGCCTGGGAGTGAGCAAGTTTGTTGGCGTTTTGGGCGAGGGAGAGGGCGTGGGCGCCCGAATGCCCCGAGAACCAAAATAAATGCTTGGTGTCAGTCCACGGGGCACACAAAAGAACGCGGACTGCTTCTTTACAGACCGAGTCCACATAGAAAGCCTAGGCCGCGGCTCGGGAATCAGTGTAAATTGTATTGTGGGTTGTGTTCGCCATTGCTAAAGCGATTACTACCTGTTCTGCACGGTCAGGGTCCGAGTTTACGAGCGTCAGGGCTATGAGCAGTTCTCTTTGTAGCGAGGTTGCAGCTGCTACATAGTGCTTATAGTATGGGTATTTTGAGGTGTCCACAAATGCGACCGAGTCAGACATAGCAGCCGCAGTCTTCAGTAGCACGGTGGCGCGTGCTCTACGACGACTCTGGTTGTAATCCGGGTTCATGTTACGTGGGAGTGGAGGTACTCGAATGTGATCCCTGATTAAGCGGGACAGGGTGCATTCTCATTGAGTAAAAAAGGAGGACGTGAGTTTCAAGTGAGCTAAACGTTATCTGCCTGCCTCTGTGGAAGATAGTCTGGCTAGTTGAGCGATATTTTAAGCTTCGGCGATTTCACTGATTGTGCTATGAACGCCCAAGGCCGTGAGTTTTTTAATATTGGTATGAACGGGTTGTCTTCGTACTTGTTTCATGCTTTTACGAATGTTGAGATTTAGTTTCTTGTTATCGCCCTTGTTTCATTGGGGAGCTATAGCCACATAGTTGATATGGCTCCTGAGAAATGTGTGGAAGAGACGCAGTGAGTTTACCTAAGAGAATCCGCCTCTTTTATTAGCAACGCGTCTTATTAAGTGTGACATGGATTATGCTTTGGCCGCTATGCCCTCTATGCTGACATTACTTCTGCCGCCCTCCTGCATTTTTGTGCCCATAATTCTTACCGAGGTGACTTGATCTATGTGTGTACCATCCGCAGTGTGTACGTTAATGGTGTGGGAGTGAGCCACTTAGGACCCCATTTGGGCCTGCAAAAAAAGTATTTCGAATTTAGTGGCTGACAATTGCAAGCCCGTTTGGTCTAGATAGTTCTGGATTATGTCCATTGCTTTCTGTAACCTGCGTTTGACCACACCTTCAACACCGCCCTCAATCCAGATGGTGATGTCATCTGCGTAGAAGGCGGGGACGAGGCCATCAATCGTGCCGAGTTCACACGAGAGTGCACTCAAGGCAAGACTGAATAAAAATAGGAAGTGGACAGCCCCTTGTGGGGTGCCTCTTGGGCCGAGTTCGTACGTCTTGTAGCATAATGATCCAAGTCGGATGGTCGCTTTCCGGTCTCTCAAAAAGGAGCGTATGTATTTGTAAAAACGGGTGGCGAGGCCTGCTTTGGTTATGGACCGTAGGTTGTGTGCGTGTTTAACCTTGTCAAATGCGTTTAGAGGTCTAGTGCTAGGACTGCTTTGGTGTCCCACGTCTTAACAGAGAGTACCTGGTGCTTTTGCATTAACATTACGTGTTGTGTTGACAAGAAAGGGCGAAAGCCAGTTTGATTGAATGGTAGGAGATTATGTTCCTCCACGTAATTGATTTCTCGTTTGAATATGGCGTGCTCGGCCACTTTACCTACACACGAAGTAAAGGAAATGGGTCGGAGCGCGCCTATCTCAAGGGGCTTACCCGGCTTTGATATGAGAGCTACAGCGGCTTCTCGCCATTCTAGGGGTACTTCACCAGTCTCCCACACCTCGTTAATGTGCTTTGTGAGAACTTGTACGTCCTCTTCAACTAGATTTTTAAGCCAATTGTTAGTTCTGCCTTCTGGCCCTGCTGCCGAGTTGCAGTTTAGGTTGGTGAGTACTGTTCTTATTTCCGCGCACATGATGGGGAGCCCAACGGGTCGTCTCCTTTCTGTGAGGGTAGATAGTCGGCGTCGGAGCTCTGTTAAGTGCAGAGGCAACGGGCTACGAGTTCATTAGTTATTTGGTCGTTGGTCGAATTAGCTTGGCGAAGCTTGTGTATTATCCTGTCTATAGTTACATGTCGGTCTGATTTCGTAGGTTTGTCACTTAAGAGATGTTTGAGTGTGTTTCATTCGGAGCCTGTGCGCAGTTTTGCATCTACGGAGTTGCATACCTCATCCCATTACTGTTGAGCCAGCGTGCGGGTATGTTCTTCAATCTGTTTGTTTAATTTTGCAATCTTTTTATGAAGGCGTCTATTGAGCTTCTGTGTTTTCCATTTTGCTTGGAGTGCTTGCTGAGCCTCGATTAGGTAAACAAGACGACTGTCCATGCGTCCGATTTCGCGTGTGATTTCGATTTCTTCAGTTGCCTTGAATGCGCCTTTTTGTGATGTGCGAAGAGATCGCTAATAGTAGTGTAACTGTTTTAATCGTTATTTCTGATATCGCGGAACTGATCCCAGTCTACGACTTTGAATTTACGAGGTGTGGGAGTAAAAACGCCAAGGGTGATGCTGCAAAGGTAGTGATCACTATATAGGTCCATTTGCGTGTTAAGCCGTGTGGAGTTACGAGCATTTCTCGTGAGGGCCAAGTCAGGCGCTGTGTCTCTAGTAGACGATGTCCCTGTAGAAGAAGGGAATGTGGGGTTGGTGAAGAGCGTTAGGCAGTAGTGGGCTATCTGCGCCGCCAGTGATTTTACCTTAGCATGGAAGTAACCATATCCCCAGTCTAGATTGGGAGCATTTAAGTCCCAAGCAATCAGGAGGGTGTGTCTCCAACTATATTATTCGTTTTCTGAAAGATGGCTTTCAAAGTTTTTTTTGGTGAGCTGGTGAGCTGTAAACGTTTAGGATGGCAACCGATTCCATAAGATGCGAATTTAATATGAATTCGTTCAAGATATGTTCTACGTTGAGATCAGGGTGATCTTTATGTTTGAGGTAAGCTAACCTCTTTGATATCAATATGGCGATCCCCCATTTACCCTTCTGAAAACCGTGCTCAACCCTGTAACCTGGCACTGCCAGATTATCAGTGAGCACTTCCTGAAGCAGGAGGACAGAATGCCTTTCAGCTGTAGAGCGCAGACTGTTGCAAGGTGTCCTTCCTTTTGGGGAAACTAAGACAATCGCATTGCCAGATGGTTATTTTGCTTGAGGTAGCCATTTTTACCAATGGTTTATTTGCCGTCCCTGCATCATATGATGTCGGTCGGCTTCTAGAATTTCTAGACGTGCGGAGAATTCATTGCTCTGAATGTTTATAGGGTTCAACTCAACTAGTAAATTGGAGCGGAACTGCTCTAACAGGGCTGTCAATTGAGTCATTATGCTCGCCATCGTTAGAGGCTCTTCGGCGGTCTGCTCGGGAACTGCGCGACATTTGCTTCTAGTACAGTATCCGGAGTGGCGGGATTTTTCATGTTCTCGCGTGGCTAGAGGGGTTGGGCTGCATGTAGTAGAGCCTTAATCTGATTGAGCTCTTTGCGTAGGTTAGCCTTCTCGACTTCGATAAATTGAATTTTTTCTACTACGGGCTGTGGCAATGATTCTTCTCTGTGCACAAATTTTTCAACCTTCAGCTGATTCGCTTGCCTTCTCTGGGACTCCATTCAGTTATCCTTAAGCGCCAGTTGTCATCCTCCTACGCGCTCCATGCTCAGCCCATAACCATTTCTTTCTTCTTCATTTTCACTATAATATTCTTAACCCAGGTTTGTTTGACCCTAATACACTCAGTGATCTTCTGGTCTCTTAATGTTACATCTACTATTTTCCTTTCCGCCACTCGCTGTTTCATACGCAATTGAAGCTGAACAATCTTTTTAAGACTCCAGGTTTCTGCTCAGTAGGTACGTACCAGCAAGATGCCGCTGTTTTATACCTTTCTGTTGAGGGATAATGGCAATATACCAGCTATGATTTAAGAGCATTTGCCGATTTTGCTTTCCCCTTTCTTATTCAGTTACTTCAGTCTTGGTGTAAAATATACATGTATTAAAAAAACCAAAACACAAAAAAATCAGGTATAATTCTTCATCGTCGTCAGCCACAGCATCAAAAACTTCAGAAGACTCCTTTCAAGTCAACCGCGGGCAGCACGCTTCTCCCCCCCAAAAAAAGAAGGAAAATGACATAGTGAGTGTATGCATACTACGCAAAAAATATGATGATTTCTGGCGTTGCGGTTAACCTACATATGTGCTTGTAGCAGTTACTAAAAGAGTGCTTAAGAACGGCTCTGAAAAGCTGCGCTCACAGTTTGCGCTGTGACTGTGCTTTGAGTTCTGCGCAGGCCTGGCGGTTTTTTAGAGGCGAAGCTCCTTAAGGCGTCGGTCTGTCTATTCCTAGTATGTATGTACGTAGTAGTACGTAACCACCGGTGGCACATACCCGCGTAGTACAGGGGATGCGAGATGGGAGATGGCGGTACTTGTGTTCGCTAGATGGACACATGGACGAACGCCCAGACAGACTAGCAGAACGATGAACGGATGGATAAACATGCGGACGTACGGAGGGATAGACGCACGAACTGACAGACAAGCTGATAGATGGATGGACTGACTCACGGACGGACGCGTGGACAGACGGACGCACGCATGGATAGATGCATGGATGGTCGCGCGGACGGAGGTAAGCAAGGGCAAACGTACGGTCGGGAGCACGGACGGGCTGATGGATGCTTCGTCCCACTCATCATCATTCAGTTCGTGGATATGCTGTGACATTTTATTATTTTTATTTTTACCTTCCTACTTGGTTCTATGCTTCTTTTTGTCTCCATCTTCGTTTTTTTTTGTCTCACTTGATTTGGTTCTTTTTATTCTCTCTTTTTTCCCCTACTTCGCCTAGCGGAGTTTAGTGTTCACAGTCAGTAGTTCGAATGTCCGAGCCCATTAATTATGATAATTGCTTTCTGAGATATATAGTTCCTCATTTCCCTGCTTTCTGAAATATGTGGTTAGATTCAATTATCCTTAAATCGCTTCCAAGTCAATGAAACAGTTCCTTATACATCTATTTATTTCTACGAAACGAAATTTGCGCTAACTAGCGTTCAAAAAAGAAATACAGAATATACCTTATTCTAGAGCTTGCAGGCATAGCACCATCTGTAAGCTGCTGTGTGAGATTTGCATGTTTTTGCTAATTGATCAGGAGTGACATTGATGTTAAAAAAGACATATTGCTTGTAATTTTCTGCGGCGGAGGGTATTGGTGATCAATTTTCTTTTATCTAGGAAACGTTTATTCGTGATTTTCATGTACCAGAGGCCACACTGAAGCCACGCCTTTGGGTATTCAGGTAATTGCTGTAATGAAAATATTGCACGTAAAACATTTGTGGAAATAGTTCACCATAATTTATATGTTTTGTTATTTGTGCAGCAAGTTATGACGTATACAATTATAGTATACCGTTTAAATAAACAATTCCACTGAAAGACATGGAGTTCTTTACATCAGAAGAAATGTCCATCGCTGGTGCTTGTTTCGCACTGAACGCCTTGTTTAATACAACTCATGGAAGGAATGCGCCTCTTTTGCAGTTTAAATTCGTCCAATGTGACGCCTCCTTTACTATGTTTGTAGCGTCATGCAGCGATATAAAACAGGCTTAAATATAAACATAGCGAAGTATTACACACTATTGCGAAGCGACGCTGTCCAGTCCGGAGGCGATCGATTGCTGGCTGTCGTCTACCAGCGCTGTCTCTCTCGTGTCACGAAGATAACCGTTCTGACGCAAAGACACCTTGCCGTGTGGCTTCCGGTGAGACAGGCGGAGCCGATCAACTATCTGGACTTGTCACGCCTCAGCTGAGTTTGACTCCTGTCGGCAGCGGAACCGTGTTCCGGCGTTTCTTTCTATTTTTTCGCCTTTCTAGGGCCATTTTCATGTGTTTGGTTAGGTGCGCGAAAACGCTGAACATTTCTCGCTACTGGTCCAGTCTGTACATCTGCAGTGCCAAAACCGATTTCTGACATCGGTCCCTATGACGCGTTTATCATAACTCTACGAAATAGAACTATTTATATTGCAAGTTACTGGTGCTAATAGCAAATATTGTCCCTTCGCGGCAGTCTTGTAGCTAAGGTACAGTCGGGTGCGATATGAAGGTAATCGCGCGAGCGTCGACCAAGAGCGAGAACAGCGCCGCGGCCCAGAACTCTTTTTTTCAGGAGATGGAAACAGTAGGCAGGCTTCCCTCCCTCTTTTTGCTCTTCCTGGAGCGGCGGTCACTCCCATTCCAAAAAGGTGTTTTTTATTTCTTTTTTTCTTTACTTGCTTCCGATAATAAAAGGGGATGGTATTTCAAGCAACGCATTCTTCGCTATTATCAGTAATCTGACGGCATGGAGGCTGCATCTAGCGTATACATTACGTCACTGCTGCCCTGACAAATACTGCCCGTGATGACAACATAAGGTGTGGGCTCTCTTCACTTTCAATTTTGCTTTTTGTTTTGCAGAGTCACGTATTCGACAAAAAACTGAAAGAAGGATTGTTTGAAACATGATTTATTTTTGGTTCATGGTCGTTGAGAAGTTTGAGAGACTCAGAGCATCGCGATTTTTGGACGAGAGAGCACGACCTATTTTATATCATCAAAACAAAGGAACATCTAAAAATTAGATGTTTTTTGCAGACACTATAGAAATTATTATCCAATATTCTTTATTAGAGACGAAAAAACTCAGGGGTTTCTCTAAACTCACTGTTACAGCACATTTAGTGCTAACAACTTAATCAATACTTCGGTACGCCGCCCGAGCTCTCCTTCACGTCGTTTAGCCTTTTCGGGATAAAAGCAAACAGAGATTTTATCAAATCAGGGTCTTGTCTGAGAGCATTCCACTCCATCTCAACATGTTCCGACAAAGTGTCTTCGTCATTGTTTGTCGAATTGGTGCGAGCCAATCGTGCCTTCATTAGTCCCCAAACATTTTCAATGATATTGAGGTCGGAGCTTCTAGGAGGCCAGCAGAGCTGTGCAATGCCAGAAGCATTTAAATTTTTTTCAACTGTGAATGCATTGTGAACAGGGCAGCCGTCATGTTGAAAATAAAATGATCCGTCAGGAATGGTCCATTGATGGCGAAAGGTAGGAGAACATCGTCGATAATCTCATTGTAGACTTCGGCCATAAGACTTCCGGGGATGCGGAAGAACGGACCCAGACCGGCATATGATATTGCGCCCCAGACGTTGACCGATACACGCCCGCTTGCACCAACACTGCGAATGTTTTCATGCTCGTACCTGCAATAAAAGTGATAAATCCGTTTCCTACGCACAATATTCACAGCGTGGTAACTATGTAAATACCCTTTCGTCGAACCACAAAAATGGCATAGTGGGTCAGAGAAAGACGTGAGTTACTGACTAGTCGAAACGAAAAAGTGGGCCGAACATGAGATGAGACAGAAGGATAATCAATGGTAATTAATGGTAGCAGAGTGGATTGCAAGAAAAGGCAAGCACAGCTCAGCACGGCAGAAAATCAGTTCGACGGATGAGATTAAGAAGCTCGAGTGAATTACGGGACCATGGCCGGCAACAGGACCGGGTTATCTAGAGTAGTACGGGAGAGACCTTTGCTGCAGTTAGGCTCGTCAGGCTGATGCTGCTGCGGAATTATAATGATTATGAGTACGCTCCTAAACCTAAGAGCGGTGCCGAACCACGGTCTGTGTGAAATGATACAGAAGCAATATGAACCTCACCAGCTGCCACGGACTCTCCAAACACGAAGTCGCTGGTTCCAGCAAGAGGTGAACGTCGCTTCCGCACTGAAGATGACCTGCTGCCAGTTTTCAGCCCTCCAATGTTCGTGCTAACGCACGAAGTCCAAACGTTTCTTTCAATGTTCACTGGTCAAAAGCGGCTTTCTGGTTACCACGTGGCTTTTTAGACTGGCAGCACGAAGTCTTCTTCGGATAGCCGAAAGACTGAGGGAAAGGCCAAACTCATCTTTTTTTTCCTTTGTTGTCGAGAAAGGGTCTTTGACCACGGCAGCTATTATCAAGGCATCTTCCTCCTCAGTTGTATTTCTAGGCCTCCTTTGGTGTGGTGCATCTTCCAAGCGGTTTTCCTGTTAAAATGCTCGAAAAATGCGGTTGATTGTCTTCTGTGGCTGGTTCAGCTTACGGGAAATCTCTCGATGGGACATAAACCTTCCCAAAGAAATAATTTCATGGCGTTCCTCTAATGTAAGCCATCGAGGCATTTTCTTGCGACATGTGGTGTGGGGTCACATCCAGCATTGCAGCATTGAAACCCCTGTGCGAAAACATTTGGCACAATTCTATTGGCTGGTGAAGTCTTATTACGATGCGATGCTTATATTTGGCGCGACATAGCACGTCACTCAAATGAAGGTTGACAAGTGCTTTCCCACCAACGTTGTTGTCGTGCGGAAAAATAACAGCCTACCAAGTTACGCTTAATCGCAACGAATGGAACACTTAGAATAGAGAGAAAGGAGGGGACGAGTTCGTCAACGGGGTGATTGTCGTAACATAGAACAGTCAACTATGGAGAGAATAAAGCGAAATCTTGATTTTTATTCTTCCTAAACGTTCCGCTAGGGCCTCTGGATGCTTGGCCGGTAGACGCTCGCGTGATAACCTTCAAATCGCACCCGACTGTACTTGGCTGCTGACCCGCAGGTCCCAGGATGAAAACCCGGGTGCAGCGGCTGCTTTTTCGATGGATGTGAAAATGCTGTAGACCCGTGTACTTAAATTCGGATGCAGTGTAAAGAACCCCCGGTGGTCGAAATTTCCGGAGCACTCCACAACAGCGTTTCTCTTAATGATATGGTGGTTTTTGAACGTTAAACCCCACATAATATTATCAGCTACTGGTAAATACTATTGTTGTCATTATTATTACTGAAATAAAAGAAATATTATTGACCTGAGAGTTTATAACGTTTTCTTTTCTTTATTTAAACAGGACTAACTGGTTTCTGGCAAGCTAATACAAAGGGCTAATATGGGCTAATACGGAGCAATATACGCAAAACGTTGCATTATCAGTTGTCGCCATTGCGCAAGCGCCGCACGCTATGTTGTGGCCCGAAAAATAGTGGGCGACCGCAGGGAATGCCATCTTTGTGTACACTATTCTGAACAACGCTGATAAAGTGGTGCGGTAAGACTAATATTATGCAACAGCATCCTAAGAATAACACATGAGTGCGCCTAAGACCTGCTGGAAAACTAAAAGTGTTTTCAGGATACCTAGGTTTTTTTTTCCGGATCAGGCCCCAAGGTTATAATTTAACATTTTTGTCTAGTACCATGTTCAAAAGCGTAAACGCATATACTCAAACCTATGCAATAATAACTGATGTAATGATCGCTGTATTGTACTTTTCTGCTGCCTGGATTCGCAGCTTATCTAACATGAGAGGAGCAGATACCTCAGTGTGAGAATTTCGGTGTGCCGAGCTGATGGTGGGAAACAGCGCAAGTGCAGCGTCACCAGCATTTTTGACTAAGAAGTGCCCTTGGATTAAAATATGCAGGGCCTCTGAAGCAGAAGGCCACCCTCAGAACACACGGACACAGCAGACTCGGTCGGGCAAAACAAACATTCGTGCAGATTTATTCAACTATATTTACAAATGACGAAATCACCAGCCGACTAATTACGTGAATAGTGACATGCGAAAACAACATTAAACTATATTCCAACACAGCCTAGCAACAAGGCCAACACTAGGTAACGCGAAGGCGGCGTCGCCGTTGTTCGACTCAACATGAAAGGTCCACGGGAGACGACCCCTGATGCCGTCATCATGGACCCACTACTGGAGATGTCTTTATTATTTGTTTATTTATAAATAGTTATTTATTTTTACATAATGCAGCTTCCTCAAAGCATTTTTGCAGGAGTGGGAAAAAGCAAAAACAACTGGAACAAATCAACATTCAGGAATAGGCTTCCGAAAATTCTTGAAATGATAGAGAACGAACTTTTCTGGCAGCATATTCCAGGCTTCTATAGATTGAAGGGAAAAAGCTGTATTTGGACATGTCAGTGTCGATGAAAAAAGTTGCTTTGTCAAGGCGGAGTCACTCCTCATAGAAAAAGATCTCGAAAAATTAAGATACAATTCTAGAATGCTGGAACGAGAAGAATTGAATAAATTGTAAAAAAAGTGGCATTCCACATGGCGACGCTTTGCAAGTGTAGTGAGACCTAGCTGGGAAAGGGAATCTTGCATATAAAGCGCACGGCTCTTTTTTGAACAGATTCAAGTTTGTTGATAGCACATTTCTTATGGGAGCTCCAAACCGCTCTACCGTATTCAAGAATTTGGCTAAGGCTAATAAGAGTTTTGTAAGTAAGCAGCTTGGTTTCTTGCGGAGCAAGACATAATATAAATAAGCGAAACATTCAAAGGCTTTGTAACATGCGCGATCAATATTTTTAGACCATGAAAAATTATCTGCCATAAGAATACGAAGATTTTTATTTTCAGACACCCTAAGGCGACTGACTACGTAAAACCCACAGTCAAAAGTCAAAGGGCATGAATGTCTGGTAAATGACACAAAGACTGTCCTGGAGAAGTTATCATTCATTTATTTGCTAAGATTTTGAGCAGCTAGGAGTTTGAGAAAATGAATTGTTAAAAATAGCATGAGCCAGTGGACACTTGACAGTGTGATAGAAGACGAAGTCCCCTGCAAAAAGGCATATTTTCACAAAAGTGTGTAAGGGGAGGTCATTATTATAAAGTAAGAATAAGATGGGCATAACACACAGCCCTGCGAAACTCGTCATGAAAGCGGCATCGATGGCGAGTTAGTCGACTTGAAGCACACATATTGGGTATGCTGCAAAAGAAAGTCGGATATCAAGCCAGCCAATTATTCATTATGGCAAACAATTTCTGCAATTTTAGGCTGAGGTAAAGTGTCGAAGGCCTTGGCGAAATTAATGCATATCGTATCAACCTAGTCACATATGTCTAAAGAGCTGCTTATGTCATGAACGATTTCTGCGCGTTGAGTAGTGGCGCTAAAACTACGTCTTAAACCATACAGGAAAGTGCTCAAACTATTGTTCGTTTCAAGAAATGCTATGTTGTGTTAAAGAATAATAGGCTCTAGCACTTTACAAGAACGTTCTGTTAAATAGACAGGTCTCTAATTGCCTAATAATTGAGCATTACCTGATTTAAAAAGGGCAAGAATGGATGAACATTTCTATGAGGATAGAATTAATGCTGACGTGAGAGATTTCTTGAAAAAAAGTGAAAAGTATCCGCTACACCAAAGAGCATACACAACTAGGAAAAATGTCGAGATGCTATTGAGACGACATCATTTTTTGTGTCTAAGTGTGAAATGAGATTGAACACGCCCTCAAGTGAAACTGACACATCGTCGATTTCCGCATGGAATTGTGAATGAGAAGCAGGAATGCTCGAGTTGTCAGTCGTAAAGACTGAGTCAAAGTAGGTGTTGAAGACTGAATCTAGTATCCCTGAATCAGAAACTGCAACATAGCTTATTGTAATAGTGTGTGATGAACAACCAGATGGTAGTATAGCCTTCCAGAATTCACGAAAATTTTCTTTCATTAGCTTCGGTGAGGTAACTTTGTAATAATGTTCTTCAGCAGCTTTCATTTTAGCACATGCTTCTGTTTTAGCGCCGCTAACCAACTGTTGAAATTTTGTCGAGTTACCAGGGTGCTTTGATCAACGTAGTCTGGCCACATGACGTGACAAATATAAGACATCCCGAGTCATCAAGGGTGTATCAGAGTTAGTTTTCTTTGTTTTTAGAGGAATGGAATGATTGATAGGCTTACTGACAAAGCCTTCGAAAAAGTAGATAATGTATTGACATCAGTGATACTTTTCAGCTAAAATACTTCCGCGCATTACAAAAACAGAAAATGCCTAGTACGTTCATTTACTCTAACAACCAGTGTGATATACAGGATGTAGACACACGTAGGTATCTGGGTGTCAATATCGACAACACACTGACCTGGTCATCACATATATTGGCTTCTTGTATCTCCACGCTGCAGAAGTTGTGGTTTCCTAAACGGAAACTGGGACCGCACAACAAAAGTAATGTTTTAGAACTTGAATAGGTTCAAAGAAAAGCAGTGCGATTTATTTTTATTAAGTATAGAATGACTGACTCGCCTGAGATATTTTTTTTAAGTATACAATGACTGACTCGCTTTTCTCAATAATGAGAAAACACAGCGTCCCGTCATTCAAATTCCGCAGAAAGGTCAACATCTTGCTTTTTTTTAATTGTCTTACCGCAAATACAAACGTAACTATGCCCAATTGTGTACGTCCCCACTCAGCTAGAAAGACTAGACATACCCACAAAAGGGCACTTCTAACCAATTTTCACTAAAACATAATCGCATAAATACAATTTTTATCCAAGAACAGCGTCCGAATGGAATACTCTACTCTCTACCGTTTTTTATTCCATTATTTTATATGCGAACTGGAAAATTTATATTAAGTTCTATGACTATACCTGACAACTTTGCGTCCCCATTTTTCTCATTACTTATTTTGTTTTTTGCTGTGATTGCGGTTTCAATTTTTTTCCTTTAGTGTGTGATCAATATGCAGCCCTTCCTGCATAGACTATGTGGTGTTCGTCAGTGTTGCTAAATAAAATAAAAAAGAGTTGCAATGGGCATCGGTAATTGCTTGATCATCAGTGCAGTTCAAAACACGAAGCCTGCAGTAATTGTAACGGCATTTTGGAAAGATACCTGGAACTGATGACAGTGCAGCGTTATTAATATGTATCAATAATATTAGATTCAAAACCAGACACAGCTACGGATACAGCTACAGACTCAATAGAGACACAGCTACAGACTCAATACAACTTTCATTACCGCCAGATATTCAAAGTAGTGGTACCCGACTATATTGGACAATGCATAGCACGAATCTATCAATTTACATTGAAGCCGTTTTGTAAGCTTAATAAAGACACAAGAGGTTAAAAATGTATTCTTGTGTAAGTAGGAACCTCTAGTCAGGCTTGACTGGCATGGGTATTTTTCAAGATGTCATTAAAGTAGGTCTAAGTAGAGCGCAACCCGGCACCATAATGTGCGAGATCTGGCAGCACTGTTTTTCTCCTTATAAAACCTACTCAAACACTATACACTCGCAGCATCGTACGATTAGCACTGTTGGGTAAGGTAACACAATATTACTGATAATTTTAGGCGCGTGGCAAGACAGACCAGTAGAAGACACCGACTTCTGCAGTACTGGATATACTAATACAGTAATTGAAGGACGGCTGCTATATATATATATATATATATATATATATATATATATATATATATATATATATATATATATATATATATATATATATATATATATATATATATATATATATATATATATTGTAAGCACAATTTTGACAACGTTTGACCTTCACCTTTTTCATCTGTATATAATCATCATCACGAAAAAACGTCGTCTTCGTTCGAAGGGTTGATCAGGCGATTCGGCCTGATAAACGCCGTCGTGAGTCAAACGCTGCTACTGTCTTACAGTATATATATGGTGGGGTGAAATTCAATGGATCCGGTGGAAAATGCAGTAGAAAAAGAGTTCGACAAGCGTGCGAAAGCACAAGCTTTACTAACGTTTCGGCAGGTGGGCCTGCCTTCACTCCGACGAAGGCAAGCCCACCTGCCAAAACGTTAGTAAAACTTGTGTTTTCGCATGTTTGTTGACCTCTTTTTCTACCACACACACACACACACACATATATATATATATATATATTTATATATATATATATATATATATATATATATATATATATATATGGGATATGGCACAACGGGAGCGTTGTCAACAAGGATAAATATATTTATTTCCCAACAGTTTCGGGAGGGGACCTCCCTTCATCAGGGGATGAGTTATACTGACATGAACTTCCTTGCTGCCGCGTCCCTCTCGCCTTGAAAGACGTTTGCGAGAGTGAGAGGGAACTGGAAGAAGGAAAAAAAAAAGAAGAGAGAAAAAAGACGAAAAAAGAAAGAAAAGAAAGAAAGTAAAAAAGAGGAAGAACCACTGTCAACACTGAGAACGAAGCCAACTCTCCGTCTACATCCACCTACGGTTCATATCACGTGCTGTTCAGTTCTTGGCGTGTGTCGGGCCACCCAAGATTGTCGCCGCGGTGCCGGGAGGGTCCGGGACGGCGTGCCTAAAGAAAGGGGTTTCCCCGTAATTGGTCGTTTGGTCGTTCGGCGGGCGGCGGGCGGTGTGTGTAAAGGAAAGGTTTCTCGTTAATGGGTCGGTCGGCTATTTACCTTTAATCTTCGTCCGTTTCCCTTCAACGGTCATGAAGTGGTAGGCGAACGTAAACACTTTGTATGTGCATGTGAAAAAAAAAGAAAAAAAAAGAAAGAAAGAAGAGGACAGTGTACACGTACGAGTCAGTCAGAAAAAAGCATGGTCTCCAGCTATCAATCTTTGTCACCAATTTTCTCCTGGCTTACTTCTCGGAGGCAGTTGAGTTTTCCGGGGTCCTCATTGATACCGGCTACTATTGTACGAAATTTGAAAATAAAATATGCCTCACGCTTTTCGCGCTCGCGTCTGTTCTTGGGTGGCCCGACACACGCCAAGAACTGAACAGCACGTGATATGAACCGTAGGTGGATGTAGACGGACAGTTGGCTTCGTTCTCAGTGTTGACAGTGGTTCTTCCTCTTTTTTACTTTCTTTCTTTTCTTTCTTTTTTCGTCTTTTTTCTCTCTTCTTTTTTTCCTTCTTCCAGTTCCCTCTCACTCTCGCAAACGTCTTTCAAGGCGAGAGGGACGCGGCAGCAAGGAAGTTCATGTCAGTACAACTCATCCCCTGATGAAGGGAGGTCCCCTCCCGAAACTGTTGGGAAATAAATATATTTATCCTTGTTGACAACGCTCCCGTTGTGCCATATCCCATACCTTCACGAAGACTAACTGGCCCATTGAATTATTACTCCCACTATATATATATATATATATATATATATATATATATATATATATATATATATATATATATATATATTTCCGTGTTTTCATACAATAATAATGAGATCTAACAGGCAATACTGCCAAGGAATGTATAAGGTAAGATATTACAACCAATGTAATGTACACTCGCACGGCTAGCAGTTACGTCTGGGTGCTCTCGTGGTCACCTCGTTAACTTGGCCGGAGCCCGAATTAGTATTGCAAATATTATAGTATGACAAAGAGGAAGAAGAACGTGTTTAATGAGAATAAGGAGGAAAGGTTGGCCTTGAAAGCGGGATTCTTGCCTGCTACTCCTCACGGGGGTAAGTGGAAAAGGAAAAGAAAGAGTAGGATATGATGTGGGCTGATTGTGGTACAGAATAATGAGTCATTGCGCGCAGTGGCTTGTTAGGTGTAGTACGCGCACAAAAGTCTCTACATTAGCAGATTCTCTAAAAACGGGAACCTAAACCTGTTTTGCTTAGAAATGCGAGCATGCCCTTTAAACTGCGCTGGGTGTGATATTCACATTACCAAGCACCCAAAAGTTTCTCTTCCGAAAAAGGTCGACAGTCTATGTCATCTGCGAGGCACTTAAGAGATTGTCTTTGAACTGCATATAAGGGGCACATAAACAGGAGGTGATTAATAGTTTCTGGCGTGTTACACAAGTTGCAGTTAGGATTTTGTTCTTGTCCAATCATGCATAAGTATCGTCGCGTGTAAGCAACACCCAGTCGCAGTCTTTGAAGTAGCGTTTCTTGGTCTCTCCTTAGTCGGAACAGAAAGCGAAAAACACGACAAGAGTCAAGCCTGCAAATATGTTATGACAAATTTGACGTGCTGGTCCACACCTGGATAATGTTACGATCCCGTCCCGTATATCGTCAAACACTTCTCACGATGCGATGGCAGCGTTCCACACGTATTGGTATGTCCCACAGGTATTCAGTTGCATGCCGCAGGTGATTGAAACTTCGCATCTACCCGGGAACAACGTGGACATACATGCGAAGTATTATAATCAGAGCCCTAGCAGAATTGAACCAAATAATAATGCGTGGCAATCGAAAATTCTACCGCGAAGTCACTCCACTCTTCGGAGCCGCTTTTCAAGTACACCGTAATGTTCGCGAATGGTCAGTTGTGGTTTCAGTAGTGGCTATCTGATTTCATAAAGCTTTATTATGTACGCGTTTAATATCGCCGTCACGTCTGGGTAACGTCAATTCAACTAGGATGCCATGCGCTGCAGTTGTTTTATAGAGCAGTTTCCAGGGCTACCACATTCGCGAGAACCAGTGCTTCATCTCAGTTTATCGCTTCTCACTTTGCTGGCATTCATGTTCCAGTTGGTATTGTTATGCAAGTGAAAACTGATTATATAGGTCTCAAAAATTCTTCAACATATGTACGTGCTTTCAACATTTATACATATATTTCGCGTAATATCATGACCTGAGCTGTCTCTAAATAGAAAAATGACAACACAGTCACCTTTTCTGCGCATGATTTGCGTACTGTCGATTGAAAAGATACGTGGTATCTGTCAAAGTTTTCCTTAGTAACACCACCTTTGTACTTTCCATTGGTGGTGGTCGGAGGTGAGTGACGAACCACCATAATTTCTGCAGACCCAGAAGTACCTACCAATTCTGCATCCTTCGATACTTTATTTTTTAAACGCACACAACAGCTTTATTTTTTCAACGCGCATGTCGGATAAATGATGCATGTTGTTAAAGTATACAGACAACTCCCATTTAGCCTATACAGTAGGCCACTGGGTGGTAATATTTCTTTATCGTGAGTTTCCAAACTATAATGAACTGATGTTTTTTTTCCCGCCTTCTCTCAAGCGTATAACGTTGCTTCATCTTCTTCCTACGGCTCACACATAGATAGCCTGCAAGCGTCAAAGCAGGCCCGTGTTCGTGCATAATTCAGGCCACTTTGCACGGTTCCTGCTCTGCTACTTGGAACAGGAACCTCGTCGATAGAACGTCGTAGGACACAATGGTTTGCAGAAGAAAACAGGGCCATTGATATAGGAGAAAACATATTTATTATGGCTGGCGTTTCTCATTAAATCTTATATACACAGCAGCTGCCTAATGAAGTTAGCATTGGATGGTGAGTGAAGACTACCTATATGCTGCAGCAGCTCTTGCCTCATTTGCATGATATTTCGTATACAGTGAAGCGGTACGGATCAGAGTCACTCTATTTATTCAGAACAACGAAAGTGTCAGGAGGCATGAAGAGAGGTGGGCAGGAAACGACAGGATGGCTGTCAACAGGACTGGTTCTTATCCTGGTGCCTTCATGCCTACTCTCTCTCTCTCTCTCTCTCTCTGTGTGTGTATGTATACATATATATAGTAGACCATGCAATAACCTGATCAAGAACGTGTCTTAGTTAATAAAACTGGTCTGATAACTCGTACAAAACTTGCTTTCTGTCTGCCTGTGTCTCTGTTTTGCTTCTTTCTTTCTTTCTTTCCTTCATTCTTTCTTTCCATCTTTTCATTATTTTGTCCATAGCAATGAAATCATGCTGCCCATAAACGCTCGTTTTTTTAGCCGTAGAGTTACGACGCGCGCCTTCTGTCCGAGGGTACCCTGTTACCAATCCTGCCTCCCGAAGAAATTCGATATTGTTTTATTTATTTATTCGTCTCCCCCTTTCCACTTCTTCCTGATTTCCTCCCTCTAACGTGCTGCTACGCAGCGAGTGGAGACACCATCAGTCGACAAACTTTA
Source organism: Rhipicephalus microplus (assembly GCF_043290135.1). Taxonomy (NCBI): domain Eukaryota; kingdom Metazoa; phylum Arthropoda; class Arachnida; order Ixodida; family Ixodidae; genus Rhipicephalus; species Rhipicephalus microplus. Next base: position 110,038,297 of record NC_134701.1, read on the forward strand.
GCGAAGACAGGCAGACTACGCTAAATATTAAAAAGCACGCCGTTCTCAAGAGCTTGGAATACCACTTAATGCTTCCAAATGAAAAACAAGCAGGTGTACACAAACGGAAGCATGCGTGGCTAAAATCCCGACGGTCTCTGTGGAAACGACTTTGTTTGCGCTCCATTCTTCCTTTTCTTCAAAGCAAGCATCACACCTCGCGCTGAGCCCAAGCTGAAGATGGGGACCACTGCCACATTGTTCCTGAAGTCAGGCCAAAGTGAATGAAATGGTGAAAAGAGGCTACTACAAGAAGATACTAAAACATAAACAGGAGCTCTAACGTAAGAAAAATAATCGCCCAAAAGGCGGATTACGGCTACACCAATAGCGTTTGCTTGTTTTCCGCAACAAGTTCCACCAAAGCTGCATGACGGGTACTTCCTCGAGAAGGAACTTCCGGTAGACGATGACTTCGGTAATAGTGTCATTTCCTGCCAAGACCCCCAACACTTGCTAACTTTGTTACGTTCATGCAAGTCGTGTTTGTTTCTAAGCTTTGCCCAAAGCCTCCCGGCATGCTAGGAGCACACACAGTGTCCCGAAATATCTTTTCATTACGAGCACGAATGTACTCTAAAAACAGAAACAAAAATTGAAAATGTTGACTTTTTTCAGTGTTCACCAAGTCAGCTGGTACCTTCATTTCCAGTTCCTTCATTTCGTGTTACTGGCTCAATTTCTAGTAGGAATTTCTATTGAGGCTTGAGTATTGCCGTATGTAGGAAAATTTCTTGGCCCAGTGCAATCTGGCAACAATGTTCAACTACCGAACAGTATTCCAATATCACGCCTGATTGAGTGGGCTTTTGCAGCGACTTCAAAAAAGAACATTCGTAATTAAATCGGCCTACTTTAAGTCAGAAATGGGTCTTGCTCAAAGGTTATGTGTTTAACGCTGTGCATCTATCAGGCCAAGCCCTTACACCAGGCTATTTACCACTGATAATATTTAAATGAATAAAATTGTCAGGATATTCTCAACTGTCTAAACCTCCTCTCTCAGTCTAAATATGGGGAATTTAAAGATTATATATGAATAGAAAAAGTTCAGATTGCTCAATATTTAGAATATATTAATATCTTTAGAAGTGATCAAGGAGTCTAAGAGGGACTTTTTTAACATGTGGTGTTCTTGTCACCTTAAAACAAAAATTTACGGTTAGATGGCACCAAACACAGAACTCGACAAGAATCTTGCTGCTTTTTGTTCCTGTGCAGGTGCTCCCTCCCCAAGTAACCGTGTTAAAGGGGTCATATAGTTAAACCTTTCGTGGAGCAACTGCTCGAGTAACGATTACCATTCACACGGTTGCTTCTTGAACTAGGCAAATTTACGTGTCTTTTCGTTACTTCTGATATCAGTAAAGGCTGTTCCAAAATCTTATGGACGGAACGGCCGAGACTGTGGTGCATTTAAACATTATTCATTCTAACATAAGGCGCCACAAAGACTGCGGAACTATGGCACTCCCACAACAATTCAAATAACCAAGCAGTATACACAACTAACAACATATATTTCCAACTTCTGACACCTTGCCTCTAAAATGAATAGATTGACGTTTAGACTATAGCATCGTGGTGGAGAATGAAAAAGCAAGGTCACAGTAACAATGCCTTGGGAATACTTCCCACAAGAGACTACATGATTAATTTCTAAAATATGCACATGGTGCGCAATCGTTGCTCCAGTGTGGACGGTAGGAGCTGTGTGGACGCTAGTGAGCCCTCCTAGTATGACCATCTCACATCTCGCATCCCCTGTGGCACATACCCGCTCCTCGCATCTGTTCATCTGTCCATCCGTTTGCTAGTCTGTCTGTCCATCCGTCCATGCGTGCGTCTGTACGTCCATCCAGTGGACACTCCAAGTACCGCCATCCCCCATCTCGCATCTCCTGTGGCACATACCCACTCTAGAGCGGGTATGTGCCACTGGTGGCTACATACGACAACGGAGGGTGGACAGACCCACGCCTTAAGGAGCTTTGCCCCTAACACAGCTTCCAGGCTTGGCGTAGCTTTGTGGTCAAATAATTGGTCACCGCGCAGAATGCTGAACTCTGAAGTTCGATTCTTTCTGGGACCCTGACATTTTTTTTCTTTTTATTTGGTGGGTGATGCAGCCAATGTCAGTTTTTCTTAACGCTCCCGCATTAAAATTACCCACGCATTATCTCGCAGCTCCTGACTAGATGCGATATATCAATCGCTAGAGGCGGGAGGAAGCAACAAAAAGGGAGAAGGCAGGGAGGTTAACCAGAAAGACATCCGGTTGGCTACCCTACACTGGGGGATTAAGAAAGGGGACAAGAAAGACGAGAAAGAGGGAAGAGAGGCAAAAAAGGGGGTGGGGGAGAGACTGACAGTAATTTCACTGCAGCGTGTAGAACTCTACCACATGTCAGAGGCGTTCACACAAGCCTGTCTTTCTCAGGAAACACAGCAGGGCTTTCACTGCCTTGTGGGCTGTCGAGGCATGTGTAAGTTGCTGTAATAGCACCTGCACAGAAAGAGGCCGATCATCCAGTCGCCGCGTTGCGTTGACATGTACTTGTCTAGCTGAGGCAAATCGAGAACAATGGCACAGCAGGTGTTCGATATTTTCGTCGGTGCCGCACACATCGCATGCCGCACTGTCAGTAATTCCGATTAACGTAGTATAGGTTTACGTGAAAGCAACTCCCAGCCAAAGGCAATAGAGAAGCGAAGCTGCACGTCGATGTAGGCCGGGTGGAGGTCGGATTAGTAGTGAAGGGTCGAGCTCGTGCAGTCTTGTACGTCGAATGCTTGGTGTGTTTCACTCAGTCAGTGTGAGACTGCGGGCCAGTTAACAAATCTGTCTCGCCGCTTCCGCTCTTCAAAGCGGAATCGGAACGCTGTTCGCTTCTTTATGTGACGTGCGAGCAGCATGATCTGCAGAATCATTGCCGCCTATACCACTTTGCCCAGGTAACCACTGAAAGACGATGTCATGGTCTTTTTGTATTAAAAGGTGGTGAAGTTTCACGGTTTGGTAGGTCAACTGGTCGTGGCATCCGCGTTGTAAAACTGATATCAGGCACTGTAACGCTGGTTTTGAGTCAGAAAACACAGCCCAATCACCTGGTCTTTCTTCTGAATTGATGTGTTCCAGTGCATTGCGCAGAGCCTCGAGTTTTGCCGTCGTTGAAGTTGTCACATGTGAAGTCTTAAAACACTGAGTTACCCCTTGTGATGGTATAACCACTGCTCTACCTGAACTAGACGGTGTAGTAGAGCCATCCGTGTAAATGTGCACGTGGTTACTGTAGTTTTCTTCCAGTAGGAATAGACTCAGTTGTTTCAGGGCATGTGTCGGTAAGTCCGATTTTCTCCTCATTCCTGGAATTATTAAGTGAACTCGCGGCCGGCTCAAGCTTCAAGGAGGAAGCAGTGGCTTAGATGCAGGTGTGTATGTCTCCGCAAACAATGAACGATCCTTGTAGACAATAGTGCCGTATGTCGTGCGGGGCCTTTTAGCAGCTAGGCTCGCCAGGTGGGGAAAAGGGGTCCTGGCATAATGCCTGACGTGCATGCGCATTGTCTCGGTAATAATATGCGTATTTATGGAGTGATCTTGAGCGATGGCAATGGTTTCAGCCGTTGAAGCACTGCGGGGTACTCCAAGGCATATCTTAAATGCTTGGGCTTGAATGCTCTGAATTGTGCGCAGGTTGGTCTTGCCGGTGTTAGATATTGCAAGTAAGCTGTACCGTAATAATCCGATAAACAGCACTCTGTGCAGTTGTAGCATGGATGGTATGGGCACTCCCCAATTCTTTCCTGCAAGAAATTTGAACATGTGGCATGTTGCGATCAGCCGCTTCTTCACATAGTTCACGTGTAGAGTTCACGACAGGTTTCTATCTATTATGACTCCCAAGAACCTGTGGCTTCTGCTGAACGATATGTATTCTTCATTAATCGATATACAGTAAGCAGACATTGGTTTCCGCGTGAAAGCTACCACTGCACATTTTCCGCAGGACACCTCGAGGCCTTGTTTACGATGATAGCATGACGTGGTTGCAACAGCCTACTGAAGGCGGGCGCGAAGCTGAGGCCTTGTCACACCTGATGCCCAAATGCAGATGTCATCAGCATAGACAGAAAGTTCTACAGTGCTAGGTAGCTGCTCGACTAGACCAATGAGAGTTAGGTTGAAAAGAATAGGCTTAGCACTCCACCCTGAGGAGCTCCTCGGCTGCTGTAATAATCAGGTGTTGGGCCACTCGCTGTCATCACGTAAAATGATCTCAGCTGTAAGTAGCTGTACACCGACATGTATATCTTGCCACCAAGACCTACTGTTTCCAAAGCACTAAGGATGGCTTCATGGGTGACATTGTCGTAAGCCCCCTTAACGTCATGAAACAGGGTGGCGCAGAGTCTCTTACAGGCTTTCTGGTGTTGAACATATATGTTACCAGATCAACAACGTTGTCGATTGACGAATGGCTGCGCCTGAATTCGGTCCTGGATACTGGATATAATTCGTAGTACTCTAATTACCACTCCATTAGTGTTAGAATTATTCGTTCCATCATTTTTTTCGCACAACTGGCAAGTGCGATAGGAGGGTATGAGGCAATATCCAAAGGAGATTTACCAGCCTTTAGAAGTGGAATGAGGCGACTTGACTTCCATGCCTGGGGAACCATACCAGTCTGCCAGGAGTCGTTGTATAGGCGTAAGAGTGCCTTCCAAGCTTCGTCTCAAAGATTACAAAGGGCACGATAGGTAATGCCGTCCGGACCGGGTGCTGAAGAACGTCTGCACAGAGCCAGTGCAGCTCGACCATAGAAAACTGGCATTCCATACGGCGATCACATGAGGGCGGTGGGTTGTCAAATGTTCCCGTTCTTGATACTGTGAGATTGGAATCACCGGCAATTCTTCTACAGAAAGATTCTGCGACGTCAATCTTTCTGCATCGAACGTCAGTGCCAGAGATGTAAACGGGTGTCACTGACCCAAGGTTGTGCTAAGACCCCGGACAGTTCGCCATATCAGTGATAGGGGCTTTCGTGGATCCAACGACTCGCAAAAGGATGTCCAACGTCGCCTAGCCAGTTTATCTATGTGCCGCTGCATTTTCTTTTGAATGCGTCTAGCCAGCCTCAAATCATCCATGCACTTTGTCCGTCGGTACCTTCGTTCTGCACGACGGCGTATTGCGCGAAGTTTCTCAAGCTCGATGTCGAAGTCGGTGCGCTTGTGACTAGTCAAATGTGTATGCGTGGTATTCTGCAGGATATCCTTTATCGAGTCCTCTAGGTTATATGATGAACCGTCAGTACAGCAGTCTTTCATTAACATTTTGAATTTCGGCCAATCGGTGTACTAGAGGCCTCTTGAGGACTTGGAGCTGGTGAAACCTTCTATACACAGGTAAGTAGGTATATGGTCGCTGCCCCGCGTTTCCAGATCCGAAAACCAGTGCACTTTCCTGGTAAGTGAGCGAGAAACCAATGTAAGGTCCAGGCAGCTGCTATAGGCTGATCCGCGTATATATGTAGGGCTTCCATCGTTACAAACGCAGAGTTCGTACTCCGAGGCCAAGGACACCAAGTTTCTTCCTCCAGAGTTGTCCCTGGAGCTTCCCCATAGGAAATGGTGGGCATTGAAGTCGCCAGTGATCACCCATGGCCCTGGAGTCGATGTGAGAATACCGCGTAAGTGCTCGTAGTCAAGGCGGCTTGATGGAGATAAGTAAGCTCCGATAATCGTGAAAGCAACCTTATCCTTCTTCGCAGTGAGGCACACATACTGATTCCCTTCATCAGGCGAGACTCTGTGGTGAACGTAAGTGAGGTCATGGCGCATGAATACAATAACTCTGCTGCAGTCTCTGTGAGTGGAGGACATAAAGCACTCATATCCTGACAGCTTGATTGAAACACACAGGTTGGGTTCACAAATCACGATAATGGGGAAGCGGTTCACAAATACAAACTGTCTAAAGTCAGACATGCGCGACTTCAGTCCTCTGGCGTTCAACTGAAGACAGATGCATTCCTTGACTTCCGCTCGAAATGACGGTGCCTCGCTGGCCATGGTTTTACCTTAGAGCTGCAAGCACCGGACTCAGGGTGTCCAGCACATGCAGTGCGGTCTGCGCAGCCGAAGTCTTCATATTACTCAGTAGGACACGCATGGTACTCATCAGCGATTGCAGCAAGCTTATCACTTGATCTTCATTCATCGCATCACTGGTTTAAGGGGTCGCCGAGGGCGGCGGGATTTGATGCAGCTCCGAAGTAGGTTGACTTCGTGGAAGAGAGGGCCACTGTACGGAAGGTGCGACTGCTGTCCCTTTCTTCTGTTTGGCAGTATCCGTGTTCAGTGAGCTCGGTGTTTGTGGGTCAGCCTCTTTGATAGAGGATGACATCTCTCTATCGGTAGAGCCGTTTTTCAGTGATGGTCTTCGCCCACGACGCCGTCGTCAGCGTAGTGTAGCGGCAGCTTTCCTGTGCGTTGAAGTGTCCCGCACCATACGCCTGAGTACTGCGTGCTCGTTTCGCACCCGCGGGCAATCTTGATGAGGCCTCATGAGCGTCGTGGCAGTTTGGACATCGCAGCATGGTGGCACTGCAGGCGTCTTTTGAGTGAGACTCAGCGCACCGCCGACACACAACTTTCTTCTCACAGACACCTTTTACGTGTCCCATCTTGAAGCACTTGTAGCATTGCAGTGGCTTCGGTATGTAAGGACGCACTGAGTGGCGAACATGGCCAACTTTGACATACGAGGGAAGGCTGTCTCCCTCGAACACAAGCCTCGAGCAGCGTGAGTTGCCGAGTCTGGTAATGTGCGTGATGCGGGTGCCTTCAGTCGCTGGCTTTATTAGTATTGGCAGGTCATTAGCTGAGATGGAAAGATCCACATCATAAATGACACCTACAGTGCCATTACAACCTGTAGCGACCACTGGCCGAACTTTCACGGTGCCGATTTCTGTTATGTGCCGAAGGCTTTGCAGTGCGCTACGGTGAATAACGTCTACAGCAAGGACATTCTTTCGTGCATTGATCCTCACGTGTTTGATCTCACTCGGCGCGGTTTCCTCGAGAAGCAGAGAAAGAACTTGCCTGTTGAGGAGTCGCAAGTTAGATGCAGGGTCTTCGGGCATAAACAGCATGGTGTGCGGCCACCGCTGTGGTGCAGTCTTAACGGTGGAAACACTTGCTGACGATGCCGTCCGCAGCAGTCTTCGTTTTGTAGATCAATTCATGACGACCGTGAAGTCACCGTCCGATGACTCAAAGCCGTCCGAATACAAATCGGTTGCCTCGCTGTCCGTGTCGCTCGACGCGTTGCGACGCTTCCTGGACGACGAAGTCCGGCGCGACGATTGCACGCCTGGAACACTCTCAGGTGTGTCTTGAAGCATCACCGCAAAAGAGGAAGTGGCAGCTCCCAGGATTTCCAGGAAAACAAATTGAAAATACTGAGACACGGGTACAAGCGTTCTGTGAGAGGCAAGTACACGCAAAAGAGTAGCACATACCTACCCGCAGGTACGTATCACTGACATTATGCGTGTCATGTGCAGTCAGCCGTATTCTTCTAACTTACTCCTCCACAGTAATTTTTGTTTACCCAAAGTTACAGCATGATTGCGAGAGAACTCAGACGTAGGCGGCAGGAAATACAGATAAATAGATGTGTGAATAGATGCCTGAAGATCTTGCAGTACGCAATAAAGTGCTTCTCATTGAAATATATATTTCTGGATCCTAAAGCTTTGCTTTTAAAAGTTTACGCGACTGCAGTATTCCGTTCGTAATGCGTACTTCATTTTCTTAGACCATGCAATATTTTTCGAACTTGCTACGCACCCACAACGTGTCTTTAAGGAAATAGCCACTGTAGGGTATGTGCTTTTCGTAGAGAGTGACTGGCTTCAAACCATATATTCATTATGATAATGACATGTTCTGAGGCCCTAATTCAAAGTGAGTTTGTACCAGGCATATAAACTACAATATTTCATGTTGTATTATCAAAGGTGCATACAGCACTCGAGTGTCTGTAAACCCTAAAACTTACATTCAGTGTGTTCCCAAGCAGAGAAAGTTACTTAGACTTCAGATTCACAAGCATACGCGTCGCTGTCTCGTAAAACACCCGCTTGTCACACATACGTCTCCGGTTCACTTCCCAATAAGACACAGAATCTTTTATGGCTTATTTCATTTGCATGTCTATCGGTTTTTGTGTCACGCACAAGATGAATTTCTGCTCACAACCTTGGACGCTGACACCCACACCAAAATTTCTGCAAAACTATCTTTTTAACGCCTTCACTTTATGAAGTGGACGGCGCAGCAGCTTCCAGTTGTGATTCAATATATTTTAAATGTGAAGCATTTCTTTGCGTACTGCAAGCACTTTGAACATCTATCCACCTATCTAGCCGCCAACATCTGGGTGCTCTCACGATCACCTCCATAACATGGAGTAAACAAAAAATAATATGGGGGGTAAGATAGTTCAACGAATATAACTCAGTGGTCTTCAATTGTTCCACCAAACATACCTCTGGGCGGTTATGTGCCACGGGTGTTTGAGAGTTCATATCTAACCAGGAACGGTGGGAAAAGACTTGGGTAATTTTAAGGCGTGAGTTCACAGCGTTCTCCCGAACAACGCAAAGAACAGGTGAATTTTCGGGTCAACGTTTCTTTGGTGACCATCTTTCTTTATAATTATCTGTGTTATGTAGAATTGAAGCGAGCAGCTCTAGAGTAAGGCGCTGAAATCTTGCTGCCTCCGAGAGTGCAAATTTCCATTCTGAAGGCGGAATGAAATAACCTGCCTTAACTAGGACAAATATACACGAACACGCCCATGGTAGGCTCGTGTCTGGTTGACAAAAAGATAGCGGGACAATCACGCTGACGTCGTTGCATTGTTGGAGTTTTGACTGAGGGGCGGCGCTAACGTTTACACAGGGGGCGTTTCTTTGACAACCGCTTTAAATGCCTTCAAGCACTTGTGACGCCATGCACATTCGTGTAGCCATTTTTATCAGTGCTGCGATCAGCCGCTGACTAATTGTCTTCATGCCGCGGCCACCATAGTGCGAGATCAGAGAAAACTCGTTTGCCCAGAAGCTGTGGCCATCATGCGTCGAACCTTAGGATCAGTTTGTCAATAAAAGGCTGTTTTAGAATAACGAATCACCTGTGTACGGCAGCAAAGACACCGCTATCGACGTTTTCGTGAAACATTGCGTATATGGGCAGTCCCAAAAAGAACGCAAGAAGCTGCTTTTACTTTTCTTGTTCTTCTTATCTGCTAGCGTAAGCCATTTGTTATGTACAGCCATCAGCAACTTTACCTCGAATGCTCCGACGCGTTGCTTCGGCTCACATGAATCGATGTCAGTGCCACCAGGCGTTTAAAATGATATGCTTGCTGCAGTTAACACATAGATCGAGTGGAACTCGGTTCATTAGTAAATTTCTCTTTCCAGTCTGCCTGGCAGGTGAATTCAATGCACTCACTTGGCATTCCGTTTTCGTCCCGTTTTGCTCACGGCTTCATTAACGCGCACCCATAGCGTTTATAATCGTACACTTATCTCGACAATGAATCATTACGCACCTTCCGAGTGAATTCGCAGTCACTGATCGAAAGAAATCACATGCACAAAAACTACAGCAAACGCATGTTATTTGGGGTATGTAAAAGTTGCACAATTAATCTGAAAGGCTGTGGCGTTGTTCATGCAATTTTCGAACACGTAATTTGAATTGTTCTTGCCAATTGAAATGTGTCTTCCTGTTCAGATTATGTTGCGCGGAAGGTGTAGTCTGCGAGTGAAAGAAATGCTTGTGCGTGTTATCAGGAAAGAAAACGCGAAGATACAACGCTAACAAAGCCATTTTCGTGCGTAGTTATCGCTAAAATTTTGAACTGGCATCTTATCAACTAGGATACCAACTCTATATATAAACAGAAAAGTACTGATCCCAAATGAAATATACTAACAATGAAGCAAAGCAGTGTGAATCTGCACACGTCTCTCCCCGTCACATCTTCCAGACACGGGTAAGTCAACGCCATGTCGATTTTCAAGGCTATTTTAGAGAAAAAAAGCTTGAACAAGGGTAGCTATTTTTGACACTTCACCATATGTTTTTGGTGAGCCTGACCGACGTTATGATTGGTGCCCCATGGGCTTGAATTAACCAGCACTACAACGTAAAAAGAGAGAAGTGACAGTGACACTGTCAGCGGCCGTGGCAGTGGTATCGCATACGTAGCGAGCTGCGGCGTGTCGCCGATGACTTTCACTGCAACTTTATGAATGGTGTCGTTTGTAGAAGCCTGCACACAAAAAGTGGAAAAGAACGACGCTGTTCAAAAGTAAAAACACCGCGATTGCGTTGTTAAAAACAACGCAATCGACTGCCAGCTTTCTTTCGCCAAAGAGAAATGAGATCACGTGATTCAACCTTGCACGTCACCGCGTTTGCAGCGCCCGCTCCTCCCGTAGTGGGCCTCGGGCCCAATAACCCGGCTGCAGCAAGCACGAGACGGGGCTTATTGGCGTAGCATGGGAGAGGCGTTGGCGCTGCAGTGGGTGATGATGAGTCTAAGGTAACCGACATGTCATGACATACCTGAAAATACCGCGTGCTCAAGCGTTTAACGTCGTGGCGTATGCGCTATAGTAACAGACTCGGTATTGTGTTTTCTGTACATTGGATGGAAGAGTAACCTCAAAGAGAAAAATGGTGACTGATGCAGCAGATATTTACCATTGCTATCCTAAAACTTATCACAACTTCTGTGTACGCGTTTAACCTACGGAAAAAGTGCACAAGAATTTTGAAAAACTCACTCGCTTTCATGCTTACCTACTTCGGCAAGACTTTTCATTCAATGTCATTGCTTTATATATATAATAACTAATAAATGATAATTGATATAAAAATAATAATGATAGAATGAATAGCTTTGTAGTAAGATGTCAGCTCACGCTGCACCTTCTACGCAGTGTGCTATCGCCCTCCTTCTCTCTAAGAAAAGCTGTTTATGAGCATCCTACCAGAAAATTACCATGATATTGCCAAATATTGCTTGTTGTCAATTTGAAAAAAGAAAGAAAAAATTTAGGAAGAACGGGATTCACTTGTCTGCCTGTTAACTAAGTTATTTGGTGTGTGCGCAAAGCTAAACGCGATCACCTCTCCTAATCGAAATATCTGACGTCGCCAAATGGCAAGATGCTCATTTAAGCGTGAATGTATGACATAACTGTCGGCTGCTATATAACCAATAGGATATACCCCAGTTCTTGAGCCGCGTTCATACTACAGTCTATTCTATAATGAATGTATCGCGCCACTTCTGGAACATCTGAATGCATCACTAGCGACCACAAATGTTCCCATGAACATCAGAAAGAAAAAATCACAGTAAATAGTAGTGAGATACTTATTTATGATCAACCAATCATGGCTCTAAGGTGCGCTGCGTTCTCACTCCAATGGTTGTAGCACAGTGAAGTTCGTGTGCTTGGAATTAGATAGTTTAAGCGTCAGAATCAATCTGCGCTCTCATGAACACGCAACACGGCTGCACTCTAGTATGGTCGTGGTGTGGCTGGGGCGCCAGTTTGGCTTTTAAAAATGTCTGTGCTTCATTCTTAAAACAAGATGATACTTTGCCATACGAGTGAAAAAGTACATAAGTTTTAACTTGACTAAAACAAATAACTGGGCTATAAAGCGACCTCACTACAATATAGCGATGTCTTCAGGAACAAAATACCAGTGTGTGTGTACCAAATATTTGCCTCGAAGGTTTGGAAATTCCTAAATCAACAATCACCAGCTCCGTCAGTCAAACTTCCACCTCCAACTTCTCGCTGTACTTCGTGTCTGCTGCTTGTCGCAGTCAAGAAAGTTGAAAATTTTTTAACCTTCTTGGTCGCAATAGGTTTTGAGACGCTCGTAGTACAGCATGGGCCGTTGTCGCTCTTTTTTCTTAAGGATTTCATCACTGCGTAGCAAGGATCCCTGCACACTTCTCGTGGTTACTAACGACGGGTACATAGCACAATAAACACCGGCAAACCAGCTGCTGCAGGCATACTACTGCACTGCTGTCAAGACATGGACGAAGACGCGCAATTTGAGGAGGCCGGAAATACTGTCAGCAAAAAGTGAAAAACTAAGATGTCTTGGCCAGTGGTCGCACTGTAGCCGTTGCCTGAGCAGTTGACGTAAATGTCGCGGGCCCACTACTATTCAACCGCCAAGTGTTACAAGCTTTTAAGGCATGGTGCGGCTGCAGCTTCCCGCACGCCTACATTCACGAAGGCTGTTTGGATGTGTCGTAAGAATATGTGCAATTGAATAAATTCAAAACTAAACCATTGGATTTTCTCGGGGAGAGATTTCTTTTAAATGTGTTTCACTCATACCCTATTTTTGAAGTGCATTTATTCTTCAATCAGCTATTCATAGTGCGTGCGTTGAAGTACGTCAGTTTTTTTTTAACTTGATTGAGCTCTGTTACCATGACTACATTGTCACGTGTTATATCAAATTAGCTGTACTACTGTCCACAAAAAATAGAGAATAGGTGTATCCAATTTTTCGGAACTTACACACGCACACACATCACCTGTTAGACAGCACCTAGAAAAATATTAGTTGCGAAGTATTTATACGAAGCTTTGTTTTTCGATATTAGAATATATACACGTCTCCACAATATGGTTTCATGTATGGGTTGTCACTTCAAGGAAGACACCAGATAGGAAGTGTCAGGTTGCTACAACACAGGAAGCGTAGCTGCTAACACTCCCAGATATTTGACTTCTTGACAACGGGCTGCTTTCAAGAGCTTCAGTACGTAGTAAATGGAGAGACTGTGTAAATATCGAATGTGTCGTGTTTCAAGAGTGAAGCTAAGTAAAAAAAGGGAGCAGTCATAATCTTGTACAAAAGCCATTTAAGCTGCGTTACGCCAAAGAAAACAAACAGGCGAAGCAAGAAAAGCATATGGTTTAGTTGATAAACGTATTTCGCTGACGCACATATATTTGCCGCAAGTACAGGCATGCACGCACGCAAAAACATTCATATAGCCCCATACAAAAATACATTATCGCGGGTTCTGCTGAACTTACGCGAAAATATATGCACTGAAGAAACTTAATAAAGCGATCGCTAGATTTGCACATCCACATGTTTCTGCGACGCCCCACACTGAAAAGCCGTAACAAACGATCAGAGGAATAGAGGACTGCAACAGCTTTTGTGCAGGTCACAATCACCACTCGCAAAATGCGGTAATGATTTCATAATCCCCCATAATATTCGTAGTTTACTAAAACGTATGGACGAAGTTTTCTTCTCCCCTTACCTTTCAAATGCACTTCAAACGTACAAGGCAAAAGAAGTTTCGAGAGCACAGCTAAAGCTGGACATACGGTGTTACAAACGACCAGCGATGGTTCTACTTTCGAGTGCCGCTGCAGAACTGCTCGCTGTATAAATGGTTCTCTCGGGTGGAAAGACATGGCACTGGGCATGCACGGGATAGAGGGATTATAAGCCCTCCTTTCAAAGTCATAAGCTGACTCGTTTCCGGGTATATGCCCTCATAGAGAAGGGAGGCACTCGAGCAGAAGAACCCATACCAGAATCCGCATTCTGGAAGGCAGATTGTACTTGTGTGTATTAGCACTATTTGTGAGGCTAGCTGGCTCCGGAATACTGTGTTTTGGGTTGCAATAGACAGAGTGGCCATTGCGACTTGCTAGGCTGAAATGGAAAAGTGTCCCATAGTGGTTCAGAGTTTCTTATTCTGGCGACATGTACAAAAACATTCAATGAACATCCGGCACTGTTTGAAATGCAGGTGGTCGCTGCTGAGATCATGATCCAGCTTAACCCATCAGTGATCAAGAATATTTTTTCGGAAAATTCTTCCAATTCTTCATCATCTGTAGTGGTGGCGTCTAGATGCATGGCAGAGAAACCACCGAAATCGGCACAACTGAATAATGAATCGCAGTCAAAAAACATCACATTGCTAGCTTAAATTTACTCGGACACATCTATCGCAATTTACTTGAAGTATGAAAGGGCTAGTTTAGATTAAGCATTTGTATCTCATTGATTTGTGGGGTTTACCGTCCCAAAACCACCATATGTATATGAGAGACGCCGTAGTGGAGGTCTCCAAAAATTTCGACCACCTGGGGTTCTTTAACGTGCACCCAAATCTGAGTTCCCGGGCCTACGACATTTCCGCCTCCATCGGAAATCATCATTTATCATCATTTACGTCATCATTTATGGTGTAACTGAAAATGAAAAAGAAAAAGACGATTCTCTTGAAGAAGTTGTAAATGAAACGATCGTCAGAAACATTATGAAAATGGAGCCAATCATTTGCGAAAAAATTCACAGACTTGGGAAACCTGCGGCTAAAAAAAAATGCGACCGATAATCCTGAAACTTGCCGACTTTCGAGACAAAACTAAGGTATTGAAAAAGTGCCACAATTTGAAAGGGACCACATATTCCATAAGTGAAGATTTTTCTGCACGTATTCGGAACATAAGAAGGAAACTCTGGAACTATGGTAAAACAAAAAAGCAGGCTGGAGACAGCGTTTCTTTAATTTATGACAAACTAAGGATAAATGAAGAGTTGTATTTCTGGGATGAGTGTCAAGAAAGTGTGGTACCTTTAAAGGGACAGTCTGGCATCCCCATTCGAAAAAAAAAACCAGCAAGGCGAAGCGAAGTTTCTACGCTCGCGACGAGCTGTAAAATAAACTTTATAAATTTAAATGCACGCAGTATTGTTAACAAAGTAGATTCCCTAGAATCGGTCTTAATTAGCCTTGAACCAGATTTCGTTGCTGTGAAAAAAACATGGCTAACACATGATATCACGCATGTTGAATTGACCCCACCAAATTATTCAGTAGTGCGGAAAAACAGACATGTGGCGGGGGTGTTGCGATAATTATAAAAAAGGGTATCTCATTTTCAAGACTTCCTGATGTGGAAAATGTTGAAGCTATCTTCTGCAAACTAATGTTGGCCCAACACCCGGTCACGGTGGGGTGTTTTTACCGCTGCCCCTCATCTGATTGTAGCGTCACCCGTTCACTATATGACTATCTACAACTTCATGTGCCATGCGGCCGGCTAATCTTAGTGGGTGATTTCAACCTACCCGATATTTATCGGAAAGCCATGCACTTGCCATCGGCATCCTCGGAAATAATAAGCGATATGATGTTTCACTTTAACCTGAATCAGATAGTTACCCAGCCCACGTGAACTAAGGGAAACGCATCAAATATTCTTGATCTGACATTTCTCAGTCATCACTTTCCACTTGAAAACATAAATTTACAAATTTTGGAAGGTATATCAGATCATGAAATAACATATTGCACCATCCGCTCACAAACCCATGTCCCTGGTGCTGAAAGTAGTAGCACATTTTACGATTTTTCAAACGCTGATGACTTTAGTATTATCGAATACTTCAGCTTTGAATTAATCGAATTTGAAAAACTTTCTACAAACAGTTCCATAGATGTAGATGCGTTGTGGAAAAAATACACGGACATCGTGTTTTTCAGTCTTCAAAATTATGTACCAGTGAAGACGAGAAAGACAAAGAAAACAAATCCGTGGATAACACGCGAAATAATCCACGCTAAACGAAAAGTAAAAAGGCTACGCAAAACCCTGAAGCTAAAGCCAACGTACGCGAACAAACACGGCCTTAACGCATCTACAAAAGATATAAAATCAAAAATCAAAGCAGCTAAGAATAACTATTTTTCTAAGACTCTTCCTACCTTCTTGAAAAGCGCACCTCAGAAGTTTTGGAGTTACCTGAACCCAAAACGCCATGAAAGCCCCGCCACTGACAGTGAAGATAACACAAACACTGCAAATTCTTTTAACTGTTATTTTCAGTCATTATTCAATATGGACAATGGAAAACAACCGAGTATAGTCCCATATGACCGAAATCCGATCAAGCCACTCGAAATCACAGATTCAGGTATGTTAAACCTTTTGTTGAACATTGACACAAAGAAAGCGATTGGACCTGATAACATACCGAATATGTTTCTTAAGAGATATGCGGAGTGTAACAGTAAATACCTGTGTCACATCTTCAAAAAATCATTAACGACGTGCTAACTTCCTGCAGAGTGGAAAATTGCTAAAATAATTCCCATTCACAAATGTGGTAGCACATCACAGGTGTCTAATTTCAGGCCCATTTCCTTAACCTCGACCGTGTGCAAACTTCTTGAACACGCAGTACTTAAACATATAAACACGTACCTTGAACAGGAATCTATTCTTT
This sequence comes from Rhipicephalus microplus, assembly GCF_043290135.1. Lineage (NCBI taxonomy): Eukaryota > Metazoa > Arthropoda > Arachnida > Ixodida > Ixodidae > Rhipicephalus > Rhipicephalus microplus. The sequence continues at coordinate 110,054,737 of NC_134701.1, forward strand.
CGCCCTATCAACATGGCTTCCGTCGTGGTCTCTCAACAGTCACACAGCTATAAAAACTAACGCATGACATATCACAAAGTGTAGAGAATAGGAAACAAACAGACGTAATTTTATTGGACTATTCAAAGGCTTTTGATTGCATACCCCACAAGAAACTAATTAGGAATCTTCAGTGTACAATAGGTGAAGGCCCTACAGTGTATAGGGTCCTGTCTTCCTGTCTTATTTCTGCTGTATATTAACGATTTGCCTTCCAGATTGAATGTTAACATCCGGCTATTCGCTAAAGATTGTATCTTGTACCATGTAATATAATTCCGTTGATGATCACCATGTACTGAATAATGCACTCAAGTCTGTCCTTTGTTGGTGTGAGGAGATGCAAATGACTCTCAATGCTATTAAATCCGTTACGCTTACTGTAGCTAGAAAGAAAGCAATATCTGATTTCACGTACACTATTAATGACACACCAGTTTCTCTCGTATTTGAACATAAATATTTAGGCGTCACTTTAACGCACGATCTTCGATGGGAAACACATGTAAACAATATAACCTCAAGTGCACTAAAGCGGCTTTTCTTTTTGAGAAGACGCCTTCATCTGGCATACCCAAATACAAAGCTGCTGGCATACAAGATGCTTGTCAGACCAATGTTAGAAGACGCCTATATTGTTTGGTTTCCGTACACAAAGGAACTAATTGCAAAAATCGAAGGGGTGCCGAGGAAGACAGTAAGGTTCATTTCTAATAATTATAGGCAAACGGATTTTCCTACAGAATTATTACACAAAGCTGGTCTGTCAACACTACAAAGGCGGGCGAAAATAGCCCGACTACAGTTTTTGTTTCAGTTATTTCATGGAACCATAAAAATCGACGCGTCAAAACTAATCTCTTTCAGTCTATCTTGGTTAACACGTTACCGGCACTCTCAAGCAACTAATGAATACACTTTTCATTCAAACTGCTTTAAATATTCATATTTTGCGCAAACCATAAGAAATTGGAACCAACTTAGCTTTTTTGTTACGAACACTTCATCTTTGAATGTGTTCTTAGATATGGTAGAAGCAAAGGTACACGCTGAGGAGTTTTTCTGAAAATAATTTTCTTTTTCTTATTTTTTGTCCTGTTGTAGTTCGTATGCAGGCTATGTATATTCATAACGTGATTGCATCATTGTACATTTTGTCTTTACAGTTGTTGTAATTCGTAGTTTTGCAGAGATTTGTACCCTCACCTTGCTCATTGCTACTACTGGTTCTAACGTATCGATTGCTTATTCTTTTGCATGCTAAAAATGATTGCTTCGTGTTTCTTTTCTGTATGATATGTATGCCCTCCCTGCAATAATCTATAACAATACTGCCGATCTTTGTGAGATCGGCAGTATTGTTAAATAAATAAATAATTTCAATAATGTCTAAGACTTTCCTGTGGGTTTGCAGAGTCTTGTCGTGAATCGGACATTGTCTCAAGCTCACAGTTCTTATCAAAAAAGGTGCTTCAGTAAAAATGCCGCATACCTAAACAGACAGACAAACAGACAGACAGACGGACAGACAGACAGACAGACAGGCAGACAGACAGACAGACCGATAGATAGATAGACAGATAGATAGATAGATAGATAGATAGATAGATAGATAGATAGATAGATAGATAGATAGATAGATATTACCGCGGGAGTAAAATCTGGGTGATCGAAACGCAGGTAAAGGAAGGGGCGTTAACAGACGATGAAGACCATGCCGTCATACCACCCGGCGGGTTGGTTGTGCCAGCTTCGCTCCGTAAACCACATATGCTCGTTTTCTTACATCAATACGTACGTAACCACTTCATTTTCGCAAAGCTTCTGAACAAATATTCAGTATAAATAAATTTTAGGGTGTTTCACACGAAGCTTACAAATGCACAATGTCATTCGCGGAAATTTTATTTTTTTCTTGAGTAAATGACAAGACATCTTTGTTGAAGCAACGTAAATTCTTGGCTGAAAAAGAAATATTGCACTGACATTTAAATCAAATGTTTTGCAACTTCACCGAGCAAATACTTTCTGTTTAGAGATAAAATTCAGCAGAATATATTTATGAAGATCTCGTGAAACGCATTAGCTACACATAGACGGCACACACAAGCACGCATACGCGCGCACACACAGAGGGAGATAGAGCGCACCAGTGCGAACGTCTTTTTTATTGACCGTGTGAGGTTCGCACCTCTTAACACATGCTTTAAGAGCGACCGGGAGAGGCAAGCATGACTATATCCCAATTTAAATTACGACGGTCTTTCTTCTATTTTACTTTATCATCTACCGGCCATAAAACTTGACAAGCCATGAGTCTAGACTTTTTACTGCACCGACAGGGTTGCGAGTGTGGCGGACGTGCGGTGGAAGAAGGGTTCGGTGCGAGACAATAAACACGTGACTTCAAAGGGAAGTTGCCTCGTCTAGACGGCGGAGAAGGGACAAAAGAAGGGATAGCCATAATAAATGGTCGGCGTGTATGGTACGAAACATGCACCGAGCATAATAGATTCTTCTAGCGAGTATGTGCTATCTTCGGCAAATGAAAAAAAAAGTGGTATGAATGAAGAGGGACAACATGTCAGTAGTTTGCCATGCGCTGACATTAATCATTTCACGCGCCTTGAGCAAAATGTATTTTCACAGGCAATTTAGTACACAAGCGAGGCCTTTCGCACTCTTTCGCGGCTTCTATACTTTGATTCACTCTTTTTTTATCTTCTGCGCCTCGCTGAGCATTGCCAAGAAGGCTTAGAAAATTAGCAAATGAAAATAAAAGATGCACATACTTCATTTTATTGCTGTCTGCTTGCTGTTTCTCTCTCCCTATGAGTAAGCAACCTAGAATGCTGCTAAAATATCGCTACTCCTCAGGACACCAGTGAAGTTTTGTCTGCCTGTCATAAAAGAAGAAACCAGAAAATGCCACCTGAATGTTCTTTATTCGAGAAGTGCATCGAGTGAATATCAAAATATTGTGGCATTCAGTGTAGTGCTATCTACCTAACTAAATTAAAGACATTTAAATTTTTTGTTTTCTATACACTACCTCACTTTGCGAACACTATAGGTGAATCAATAGTAAAAGGCAAGTTTCGATCCACAAAATTTATTCTTATACCTTTTCAATTGGGACAGATGAAAGTTAAAGTTATACAGCCCACTGGCAAACAATTTGATCCTATGCGCCTTTTATTCGAGAGAGCGCGAAGCAGGCTGTTGAGGTTCTTTTAGCAGACGATATTCGCTTTCGAACGTTTGACGGGGGTCATCGCTAATGGATTATTCGTTAGAAAAGCAATAAAAAAGAAGACAGAAAAGAACAACAAAATTTTTCTGCCTTTCACTGGACACGTGTTGGCAATAACGGGATAATTAGTATATTTCTACAAGTTTCTATGGTTGGATGGAAGAGCAAGGAATGGCATAAATAAAGAACCTCCGCTTTAGCAAGGTTTCCCGGACAATAGTCGTTTATTCTTGGCGCTTCGGCAATAAGTAATGCATCTCCGTGCTGAAAATTATTAACACTCTTCGATTGACATCAATGAGTTCTAGTGATAACACAGCTGGAATGAATCGGAACTGATTGCTGGGAGCGTCGCGAAGCGACATAAGCTAGAAATGCCTTACTGAAGCGCTGGAATAATATCAACCAGCTGTTTTTCTTAAATTGCACAATTCGCGACCTTCTAAAATTTCCACCTCATAGAATTTTGACTGTCTAAATTTGGATCGACGCCGCATCTTTCGTCCTATTCCCATAAGCACTGTTCCAGAGCATCTCACAAAATTAAAACCATTCGTGCTGTTGATTTCATTTTGCTTGCTGCAGAGCGTCAAGACACGAAATAAATGCTTGATATATTACGTCGAATAGCAGTTATAAGCGTTATTCGTCACATGTTGCGAGCTTAGTTTGCTTGTTTTGTGGGCACGTGTAAGTGGTACAGTCCACCCTAATCAAGTAACGTTGGTAGAACCTCCATAAAGTGTCATCGTAGGACTCCAGATGCTAGGAAAGTGCCATTTTACACATACCTCCAGCGATAATTGCTGTAGCAGCACGCAAACTTAACGTACCTGGACTGAAAACAAGACGGTTTCACAGCGAGTGCTTGGCCGTGAATGTGGTGTCTAGAAAGTCTAGTAGCTCTACATTATGCATGCAGTGACGAAATTCCGTTCAAATAGAGGTGCCGGACGAATCCAAATTGTATATTTACTCAAAACGCGTGATGACGGAATTGTTAAGAAAAAGGAAAAAAAGAGAAGAGGTCCGAGGTGCGGCGTCACTGGTGACCACCTGCAGGTAATATCTCTCTGACGAGACCATAATTGATTACTGTGGTGCAGTTCTAGGCCACTACGTTAACTCTCAACCTACCAATTGAGCTTTGGCCTTTAGTACCCAGTGGCTGCGAAGCTACTGTCCAAGGCAGTGGTCAGACCTGTGACACAGTGGAGGGTGCTGAAATTCTGTGGGTTCAGACAGGCCGGCATTGCAATCAGAGCTTGGCTACCTTGAACGCCAGAAGGCATTCTAGTGAGGCTGCTCTAGCTGTACTACTCGGTAAACTGCAGGGGGTTAATGAAATACAATAGGGCTGAGCGAAGTTAGAAATACGTGTGTGGCTTATTCAGTGCTGAACAACGGACATGTCCTTTGCTACCGTGGACTAGCTGACTGATAATAACTAGGCGTGCGATTCTTCAAGCACAACAACATCGCTGGCAACATAGTAGAATATTATAGTATTGTTGAGAGGGTGGCAAGTATCATAATTAGGCTAAACAAAAAGTAGAAGATGAAGATGGTGCAGGCCTACGCGTCTACATCAAGCCATGGTGATCATTTCATTGAACCTTTCTATGAAGACGTCGATTCAGCCAATAATAAAGCAAAGACACAGTATACCATTCTTATGGGCGACTTTAATGGCAAAGTAGGCAAAGAGGCCGGAGGCCATGCAGTGGCCAACAAGGCATTGGCTCTAGAAATGCCACAGGAGAGTTATTAGTAGAGTTAGCAGAACGCAATAATTTAGGTATCTTCAATATCTTCTTCAAAAAACGGGCTAACCGTTAGATGACGTGACAGTGTCCTAAAGGCAAAACTAAAAATGAAATAGACGTCATTCTGGGCACGTACTCAGGTATTTTACAGGATGTAGAAGAAGTTAGCAAGATCCTATGCAGTGTCTATATTATGATAAAAGGCCGCTTTGCCTAGACTTAAAAAGCAAAGGCATAAACCAATACGCAAGAAGTCAGTTAAAAAGCTAGTGGTGAAACAGAAAGTACAGAAATTCAGAGTTTCACTTGGAATAAATTCGAGGCTCTGAACAAGGCTACCGACGTTAGCGCTGACGCAACGAACGATATTCTTACTAGTATCATCAAAAAGTGTGCAGTGGAAGTCGAAGGTGTAGTCACTAGACCAGACACTGGCAAACTATCTCAGGAGAAAAAAAGGTTCATCAAAAGACGAAAAGCTATAAAACCCTCAATGGCAATGAACCTAATTGAGCTTTTGGATCTTTCGAAGTAATCAATTGCGTAAGGTAGCCGATATCAAAATGTATAGTAGGGGTAGAATTGAACAGGTTGAAAATAGCGGCAGAAGCCTGAGCGCTGCGAAGGCAAGCCTATGCACAGGCAAAAATTGTAGGTATGCATTAAAAAAGCAATGCCGCAACCAATATGAATACCGCAGCTGCAGTGGTGAAGCAATTTTACACAAAGCTGTACAGAATTCGAAACAACCAGGATGATATTGTTAGAAGCACTATTAACCCAGAAGAATTTGATATCCAACGAGTAATAACAGGGGAAGTAAAGAACGCCAAAAAGGAATACAAAAAGGCAGAGCCGCTGCTGAGCTTGAAGTAACAACGGACAATCTGAGAGAAGGCAAAAAAATGTCGTTAGAAAAACTGGCCACCTTATATAAAAAGTGTACCTTGACGGGTAGGGTACCAGGACCTTGAAAGATCACAAGTCATAATAACCCATGATAAAGGAGACGTGGAGGACTTCAATAATTACAGGCTGGTCAGCTCACTATTCGTTCTCTGCAAACTAGTTTCAAAATAAGAGGTACTAGAATCAGAGCGACATTAGAGTTCACTCAACCAAAGGACTCTGCAGGATTTCACATACGCTACTCCACACTAATTTATATTCATACTATCAATCAGGTAAAAGAAAAACGCGCGGAATACATAGCCATTATAAATGGCGAGAAGGCGTTTGACGCTGCCGAGACTATAGAAGTATTGCAGGCACTTAGGAAAAAGGGCACCGACGAACCATTACAAACGGGAAGAAGACAGGGAATCCACAACCACCATAGTTCTCCACACCGAAAGTGTCAGAATCGCCCTCAAAAAGGGTGTGAGGCAGGAAAACAGAATCTCCAATGATTTCACCGCGTGTTTTCTGGAGCTTTTTAGGGCCCTAGGTAGGAAATAAATAGGAATTAGAGATAAATGAGAGTATCTTAGTAACCTGAAATTCGCTGATCACATTGCCTTCATGGGTATCTCGGGAGACGAATTATACAGCTCATTATCACGGAACGAGACACAGGAAGCAGGAGAATAGGCCTGAAAATAAATATGTGCAAAACTAATGTGCAACAGTCTAGGCAGAAAACATCAAAATGCGGTACAGGCGGAGAAAGCTGAAAGTTGTAAATGAATATCACTACTTAGGAGAGGCAGTAACCGCCGAGCCGAGTCATTGCAGTGAAAAATTTGGCTGATCTCACGCACAGTGGGAATTGATGATATGCGAAGCACGATTGAGGAAGGTTTCTATGTAACTATAAAATGAACACAACGTTTAAAGGCGGAGGTAAATTATATTATACATGACTTTCATATTATGAATATAGATTCTGGACGTTTAATTTACCTTCGTCGCCCATTAACGTCTCCTGATACCAAACTTGGCCTATGATGAGCTAGCAAAACAGCCGGGAGCGTACTATGAGCGTAGCATGCAGTCAAGTTTTACGTGTTTGGAAGTGTCAATTACCTTCGTCGTCTCTTCACGTCACACAATACCAATATTGCTTTATATGAAACTAGTGAATTGGCCCCGAGCACTTTGCGAGCGTACCATATAGTCATGGTTTACATGACACGCATATCATGAGTAGCATGTTTGGACGTGTGGTTTACCTTCGCTGTCTCTTCACGTCACGTGATACCAAATTTTGCGTATGTGAAGCTAGCGAAACAGCCCCGAGTGCATCACGGGCGTGGTATGTTGTCATGTTCTTAGAAGACCGTAATACCGAAATTTGGAACATGGGGAGCTAGCGAAATGGTGGTGAGCACATCATGAAAGGCCCAATATACTCCGTCGTGACGTTGATGCGGTGTACGCTGGCGTAACGACGCCATGCTAGCAAAACGCGAGCATTCTATAGTCTTACGTCAGGCGTGACAACAACGACCAGCGTTCTTCGGCGCGGACCTGCAGCAACCGTTACCGCGTCTGCTTCTCTTCGTGACCGAAGGACGCCAGGCGCATCCAAATGCGCATTCGTCAAAGTATGGCCAATGCAACGCATCGGTGCCTAGCGTGGCATCGCCGGCGTGACGCGACCAAACGAACGCCAATGCTCACGCGCGCCGGGTCCCATCAAAGTGTATTGGTGCATTAGGCGTGCCATGTAGTCATGGTCTTACAAGAAAAGCATCTCATGATAATGGACCTTTGTCGTCCATTCACGTGACGTAATACCGAATTTGGCATATGTTGAGCTAGCGAAACAGCCGTGAGCGTGCTACGAGCGTAAAATGTAGCCAAGATTTACGGAACACGCATGCCATGATTATCATGTTTCGACGTGTCACTTACCGATGTCGTAAGTTCGCGTCACGTAATACCAAATTTGGCACATGTGAAGCTCGCGAAATGACCGCAAGTGCATAGCGAGCGTAGCATGTTGTTATGCTGTGATAGGACACGCATCCAATAATTATCATGTTTGTACGTGTCATTTACTTTCGTCGTCTATTCACGTCCCGTAATACCAAATTTCGTATATGTGAAGCTAGCGAAATGGCTACGAGCGCATCATGAGCGTGGCATGTAATCATGTTACTACCTGACATGCATCTCAAGATGATCACGCGTGTACCAACCACATACCTTCGTCATACATTCAAGTCCCGTAATACTTAATTTGGGACATGCGAAGCTAGCTAAACGGCCGCGTGCGCATCGGGAGTGTGGCATGACTCACTTTGTTACATGACACGCATGTCCTAAATTTAAATGCGAAGCATTTCTCGGGGAAATTCAGCGACATTGGGCATATCTATCTATCTATCTATCTATCTATCTATCTATCTATCTATCTATCTATCTATCTATCTATCTATATATCTATCTATCTATCTATCTATCTATCTATCTATCTATCTATCTATCTATCTATCTATCTATGTGTTCCATGTTGGTGGAAACAGGTTCACAGTGCTTATGTCTACGTTTCTTTCTTCTTACACCATGATTTGCCGTACCTGATTTGTGTGTCACAAATCTTCCAATTGGTGACCTGCAAAGTGATGACACTATCTAAGGCTTATTATGCATTCCGCTGGTGCAGTCGCTTCAACTTGTCACTGCAGTTAACACATCACTTTCTCATTAGAAGATTTGCCTCCTAACCTGGCGACACCACACCTGTTCAGATAAGCATCACAACATGCAAGTATTCCCCTGGGCTCAGCCAGTAGTTGGACGGCAATGCCGCACCTCACATAATACAAGGGTGGCCCGAGTCCAGGCCGGCAACCTTGCACGAGCATTTTAAGAGGGACAAGTCCTTACAAGCCCGCACTGCACCGACGATGCGGTATGAACTGAAAACATATCTTTGTGTGTATCTAGCTCTAAACGATGCGGAAAATTAGGAGTGACTCTCAGCGTTGACTTACGTGACACACTTTTACCACATGCTATATTTCACATGCCTTTATGCTAAGAATAAAAAGTTCACGACCTCATAACAAGAGAGTGCCTTGAGCTAAAGACAACCCATTTTACTTGAAGTGTGCTCACTTTAACGTAGAAAAGTGTGGTGATATCGCTACAGCAGATTCTTCTGCCGTATAGTTATCCTTTGATGCCCTCGGTGTTCGTAATTGCACCAACGCACAATCAGAAAGAGATGTCCAGATTGAGCGGTATTCTGACCAAGCTGCTCTGTACGGCAGCTGAGCATTCTGCTTTAGGGCAATGCCAGTGTGTTTTTTTCTTTTGGCGTGAAAATGCTTCGCACGCCCATCACGACACAAACACCAGCGAGATCGCGGAAACCTTTTTCATAAAAGAAAATATTGAAATTTTATCAGTTCTCACCTATAGTGTCTTTCGATTGTGATATGTCGTTGCTGAACGACACTTGCTGGTGGTAGACCCTTTCTTCTTGTGTTTTCTTTTCTCTTCGTGTTTTCTCTGGTATTTAGTAATTTGTGTTGTAAAGCAGAATGAAGTGGGTCATGCATAGCTCGGGAAACACATACTCAGTGCTGAGCACGAGACGCTCGGTCCAGACGTTGTCGCTGTTTTCGCTGGCTAGGCCTACGCACCTACCTCGTCTGAAATAACAGTTCTGACTGTCTCAGTTCTTTATTATACTTGATGGAGTTTGCTGCGTCTCCTCACAATCCTGGAGTTGAGAAGCCGGACTCGACCTGCCACTGTGACCACCTAATCTGCCACAAGCCCTCCGCTTATGCCTCCCCAGGCAATCGTGTGCTTAGGTGCGGTCCATCAGTGGGACCGTTCAATAATCAGCGGCACTGACCATCACGACTTCGACGACTGGCTGGGTACCTACGAACTCGTGAGTGTCTTGAACAAATAGAACGAAGCCAGGGATCTGGCCACCATCGGCATTTACCTCAGTGGCATTGACCACTTGTGGCTACGGAACCATGAAACCAACGTCCCAACCTGGACAGCATTCAAGACAATGTTCAGCGAAGTCTTCGGTCGTCCTGCTGTCCACAAACTTCGTGCGTGGCAGTGCACTCAGTCAAGATTCGAACTGCCTCTTGGGAATTTTACCACTTATATAGAAGAGATCATTGACTTGTGCAAACGCGTCGATGTGGGCATGACAGAGGTAAACCGCATCAAGCATATTTTTAAGTGTATCGACGAGGACGCATTCCAGATGGTCATTTCAAATAGCCCGGCTACTCTCGCTCAAGTTACCAAGCTCAGCCAAATCTGCGACGAGCTCCGCCGGCAACGTCTCGTCACCCGCCGCGCTGTCCCACATCAGGAATCGATGTCCGTCTTTACTCACTCGTAAGATCCCATCCTCCTCTCGCAGATAAAATATTTTGTGCGCGAGGAAGTGCCAACTGTCGCTTATCTCCGGCCTACCGGAGCGCAGTGCACCACTTAGCCCTACACTACGGACTATTATACAAGACCAAGTGTCTAAGCCCTTCCTCCGCAACTGGTGCCACCAATCAATGCACCGTTGACGTATGCCGAAGCAGCAGCACGACCATGACCACAGACCTTCCGAGGGCCACATCTACTGCCTGCTGCTGTTTATGCCGCCCAGCCACCACGAACTCCAGTTCACCGGGTCCCTAAAGCACGGCGCACTGCCAACAACCGACTGATCTTCTTTTCGTGTGGTCTACCCGGACACGTCTCACGTCTGTGCCACCGTCGCCCGCTCAATTAACGAGAAAACCCACGTCCATATGAGTACGACCAAACGTTTTCCAACACTCCAGACCCCGAATTGCACCCTCATCGACAGCGCCACCGAGCACCTTCTGATCGCCGATCTCCTTCTCCACGTTATCGCTCGCCCTCACCGATGTGCCGACGCGCCTCTACAATCGACGCGGAATACTGAATGACGCAGTTCCCGAGGCAAGAACTGTATCCTCGTCGCAAAGCACAAGCCCTTTTTGTTCACCATCGAATGTAAATATTGCCGTCCTTGAAGGTGTACCTGTACTTGCCCCTATCGATACTGGTGCTGCCATTTCTGTCATTGCCGAAAAAGTTTGCCGTGCAGTTCCAAAAATTACAACGCCTTACTTGGATTTGTTTCTTCATACTGCCACTTCACAGCCTCTGCATTCTGTGGCGGCGTGTACCGCCAGACTTGTAATTCAAGGAGTACCCTACAGAGTGCAGTTCGTAGTACTACCGCACTGTTCTCACGACATTGTTTTAGGCTGAGATTTCCTTTCCCATCACTAAACCGTCATTGATTGCACACATGCCGAAGTCGGCTTTTGTCCTCTTGGGGATGCTTTACCTGCGGACGATCGCTCTTCCAACGTGAGGTTAGTCATTAGGGACGACACTCAGATCCCTCCGCACGCTACTGTCTTCGCACCTCTGTTGTGTTCCGCCGTCGTCGACGCAACGCGATCTTCACGCCTTCCGCTTCTTTCGTTCATTGCCACCTATCGCCACTCACAAACACTCTCGTTACTCTTCAAGGTGGTGCGATCAACGTGTTTGTGTGGAAGCCGTTCTCTTTCACAATTACGCTGCTTCGGGGCGAATCTATCGGCTCAATCGAATCATTTGAAATTATCGCTACACTTGACGTTCCTGATGAATCATCAGAAGTCAGCGCCCTCTCCTGTAGTTCCGTGAATGACCCTTCTACTGCCGACATTTTCAACCGTGTAATCCACGAAGGCCTAAACCCACAACAGAGGCGTGAGCTTTTGAGCCTCCTTGACAAGTTTCGGCCATCTTTTGACAGTCACAGCGCTACCTTAGGTCGAACACTATACTGTATGCCACCAGATCAACACAGGTAATCACCCACCACTACGGTAGTGGCCGTACCATGTTTCACCGACTGAAAGCTGTGTAATAAATGAACAAGTAGGTGACATGCTAAAACGCGGTATTTTTCAACTACCAAGCAGTCCTTGGGCGTCGCCGGTTGTTTTGGTTAACAAGAAGGATGGCACAAAACGCTTTTGCATAGATTATTGTCGTCTAAACAAGATAACACGAAAGGGTGTTTATCCTTTGCCTCGGATCGATGACGCCCTCGACTTTCTACAAGGCACAGAGTTCTTTTCCTCCCTTGATCTACACTCTGGGTATTGACAAGTGCCCATAATTCCGGATGATAGGCCAAAAATTGCCTTTGTTAACCAGATGGCTTACACGAATTTAACGTGATGCCATTCGGCCGATGCAATGCACCGGCAACATTTGAGCGCATGATAGACACTATTCTACGAGGCCTCAAATCGAACACGTGTTTGTGCTAGTTAGAATATGTGGTGGTATTCTCGCCTGATTTTCCCACGCACCTTCGTCGCTTGGAACAGGTTGTACACTGCCTTTCTGCGGCTGGCCTCCAACTAAACTTGAAGAAGTGTCACTTTGGAGCATGCAAGCTGACCCCACTTTCGAACCCGTCGTGTCGAAGGATGGCGTTCTCCCTGACTCCGCTAAGCTACGGGCTCTTCGTGAGTTCCCGAGGCCCACGTCTCTCAAGGAGCTGCGTAGTTTCAGTGGGCTTTGCTCATACTTCCGCCTCTTCATCCGGGATTTTGTTTCGATCATGGCGCCTCTGACAGACCTACTTCAGGGAGATCGCAATCTACCTGCTTAGTCTCCAGCTTGCGACAGTGCCTTTGCGAAGCTCCGGGAACTGCTTACAACACCACCCATACTGCGACATTTCGATTCAAGCGCTCCCACAGAAATCCACATGGATGCTAGCGGTGTTGGTCTTGGCGCTGTACTTGACCAACGAAAACCTGGTTAGCAATAATATGTTGTTGCATACGCGAGCCGCACTCTTACAAGAACAGAAGAATTATTCGGTAACTAAGAAAGAATGCCTAGCGATCATCTGAGCCATTACAAAGTTTCGGCCTTATCTGCATGGCCGCCCATTCGATGTTGTTACCGATCACCACGCGCTCTGCTGGTTATCCTCCCTCAAGGATCTCTCCGGACGCTTGGCAAGACGGGCTTTACGGCTCCAAGAATAGGACATCCGTTTCATTTATCGCTTAGGCCAAAAGCATGCCGATGCCGATACTCTTTCGCGTACGCCTGTTTCAACTGATATTGTGAGTGTCTCCATCCAAGACAACTTACTTCCACTATGAGGACCCGCCGACATGGCTGCAGAGCAGCGCAAAGATTCGTGGATTGCGACACTGATGGATTACCTAGCGGAAACACTCGCCCACCCGCCATCTCGAGCGCTACACCGACAAGCCTCGCACTTCGCAATCCGTGATGGAATACTTAATCGCCGCAACTACCATCCTGGTGGCCGCAAATGGCTAGCCATCATAGCCAGGCATCTCCGTGCCAGCATATGTGCTGCTTTCCATGCCGATCCACAGAGTGCACACGCTGGTTTGTTTAAAACCTACGCCATGCAACGTTTTCGGTTTTATTGGCGCGGCTTGTACACATTCGTTCAAAAGTACATTCGATCTTGCACAGAGTTCCAACGCCGCAAGCACTCTCATAGCCGCTCTACTGCACCAATAAAACCGTTACCGTGCCATGTGCGACCATTCGACCGGGTTGGAATAGACCATTATTGTCCTCTGCCATATACATCAGCTAGGAATCGCTGTATTATTGTAGCGATCGACCATCTCACGAGAGATGCAGAAAGGGCAACCCTACCAGCCACGACGGCACGTGACGTTGCGTCTTTCCTCATGCAACATTTTGGTCTGCGTCACGGAGCTCCACGTGAAATTTTGAGCCACCGAGGCCGCATCTTTTTGGCGTTATTCAAAAACTTCTTGCTGAATGTCATGTGATTCACCACTGTACTACCGCATATCACCCACAAACAAACGGCTTGACCGAACGTTTCAACCGAACTCTTGGCGACATTGTTCTATGTATGCGGCCTCCGACCACACCAACTGGGATCTTATCCTTCCCTACGTTACATGCGCTTACAACACGGCACCTCAAGCGACTACAGGCTTTTCTCCCTTCTTTTTACTCCTAGGTTGAGAGCCATCATCTGCATACGACACCATTCTCCCCTACCAACCCGAAACATCCGAAGGCACACCCGCTTCCGAAGCCGCTCGGTATGCGGAAGACTGTCGGCAATCAGTTCACCCTTACAACACAAGAACAAGGGCTACATACATAAATTTCGTCATGACGATGGACGGTGCCACCACCAGTTTTCGCCCAACTCTCTTGTTTGGCTGTGGGTGTCTCCCACTGCTGCTCCTGGTACCTCTACAAAGTTCGTCAGCCGGTACAATGGGCATTATCGCGTCATAGAGCAAACTTCCGCTGTCAACTACCTCATCGAACCTCTCACGCCCAATGCGGACCTGCGTCGCCGAGGCCGCGAAATCGTACACGTGGATGATCTCAAAATGTATCACGAAATACTTGTCCTCACGACATCCTAGAACACCAAGTACTTGGCACCGTCTTCAGCGAGGGGGAACTATGTAATAATGAATGTAGTGGGTCATGCATAGCTCGGTAAACACATAGTCAGTGCTAAGCACGAGACGTGCGGCCCGGACATTGTCGCTGTTTTCGCTGGCAGTGCTATCACGAGACGTGCGGCCCGGACATTGTCGCTGTTTTCGCTGGCTATGCCTAAGCTTCTATCTCAGTTCTGACGGTGTCAGTTCTTTATTATTATGATGATGATGATGATGAACCTCCAGCTTTGCTGGCACTCGCCCAAAAAGGGGGATCTGCCAAGAACCGGGTGGCAGGATCATCAAGTGTGCTAAGTCGGGCATTCAGGTAGTCCCGTAGCCGTAAATAATAACAATAGACTAACAGGTTAATCTTTTTGTTGCCATATTATACTCGCACACAGCAGAGAAAACCTCCCTGTGGCTATAGTCTAATGTAATGCTTCCGAAGGGTAAAATTAGTTCCACGTTTATTTTTAAACCTAGCTTCTAAATTGGTTCGACCAGGTATCTTTTCCTTTGATAAGCATATCGTTGACTGGATATAAAAAAAAATGATCTATTGATTCCGATTCCTTGCAAAAGAGACACAACGGAGATGCTGTTAGTCCAGCTTTATGTAGGTAGTAATTCAGATGTGGAATACTGCATCGTAATCTTGTGATTGTAATTTCTAACTGCCGAGATACACACCACTGTTTGTTCCAGCAAAATTTTAGATGTACGAAGTCTCTGACTTCATCCAATGATAATTTTTCTGTTTCTTTGTTCAAACAAGCATTTCTATATCTGAGTGCTGTTACGTAGGCGAAATCAGGTAAAATAGGTAAGAGTGGTCCGCTTAAAGATGCTTTGGCTAACGAGTCTGCCATCTCATTTGAATAAATCCCGCAGTGGCCAGGTATCCATAGCAAGTAAAACTTTTTCAGGTTTGCTGGTAATAAACTGCTCATCATAGTCAAAATTGTCAAATTTTTTGCTTTATATAGTGCAGTGCATACTGAGAGAGAATCGGTAAGTATGACCGCTTCTGATTTGCTTGCAGAAAGTTAACAAAGCGCTAAAAATAAAGCAAATAATTCAGCGATGAATATAGGCGTGTAATCTGGTAATCGAACTGAGAAAGAACAGTCGAGAGAAGTACAGAAGATGCCTACTCCAGCCTTTTCGTTCAATACGGATGCATCCGTCGCAATAATGTAGTTTATGGACAGATGAGTCAAGTAATCTTTTAACCGAATATTTAAATATTGAAGGGGCAGTTGTTTCGCATTAGAGCAAAAAATATCATCAAATTTATTTTCAAGTTTTGAATTAGGCGTCTTCGTTATGCCAATCTGATAAATATTTACATTGAGAGGCTGTGAAGCGTTTGGACGAACCTAATCTGAGAGGAGTGTAGTCTAGAGCATTGTTTTCCAAAGGATGCTGTTGGTTCTTGAATAAAAACGTAAGAATTTTGTCGCAGAGGCGAATTGTATAATTTTAAGAAAGTTTGAACTGTAAGTATTCTAAACCGAGTTGACAAAGATGGAAGGCGCGCTTCCACATACGAAACACTATTTGCCACGAATTCGGGGAGTCCAAGACACAAGCGTAAAGCTTCTCTTTCTGAAAATATTATTGTCTCATCTTGTAAGCCGCGCTTCTTGAAAATAATATGCACCAAAATTACTATATAGGCCGTACATACATCTTGTAAATAATTATCAACGAACTGCTACGCAATCCTATTTTTCTGTTTCCCAATATGCGTAACCACCCCAGGGCACGTGACTCTTTACAGGCAACCTCATCTATATGGCTTTTTCAATTTAGCGTCCTAATATATACGATGCCTACGTATTTCAAGAAATTGACCTGGGGAATGAACCCGGTACAATATATCAGGGAAATGTTGACACGATCCTTAAAAGAAAATGGCAGAAGCGCACTTTTTTTGACGTTCAATGACATATGGTTATTGTCAAGCCATCCTTCTACATGTTCATGTAATTCTGTAATGCCTGATACAATGAGTGCAGATCACTGTTTGTTGCGAAGAAAGCAATATCATCTGCATACACGTAAATTTGGATATCCTGATGAGTTGGAATGGAACATAGTAATATGTTGAATAATACCGGGGATAATACTGAGCTCTGAGGTACACCTCGTGTTTGCTTATATCTTTTAGAAGAGCATCCATCGAAGCAGCAATGAAATTCTCTGTCTTTCACAAACTCTGCAATCCATGCTGTTATGTATTTTGGAAAGCGATAATCTTGCATCTGCTGGATTAGGATAGGATACTCTACATTGTCGTACGCTTTAGCTAAGTCTACACTGACTAGTGCACAGTATTCGCGGCGATGCCGAGCCAGCTGTATGTCACTTTCCAAATCCACATGTGCACACCAAATGGAGTATCCCGATCTAAAGCCAAGTTGTCTGGGGTTTAGTATTGTATGTTCTTTGATGTAGCTTATTATACGGGCATTTAAGACTCTTTCTACAAGCTTGACCAGGTTAGATGTCAATGAAATAGGCCTTATGTTATCCAGAGTAAACTCCATTCCCTGTTTCTGAAGTATCGGAAATGTTTTGGAAAGCTTCCTATCCGCCGGAATCCAAGAATTTTTCTGTGAATAATTAACTATATTACGGATTTTGTGTAAGGATATTTCGTATAGCACTTTATTTTTGTAGAGGTCACCCTATCAGGTTTAGGAGCAGTGGGCGGTAAGCTCTTCATCACATCCGCCAGTTCAGCTAAACATACCTCCTGGAAATCACACTCCACCCTTAATTTCACCATGGACTTTGGCATAATTGTCGTAAACCTGGTTTGCAAGCTTTCGGCAATATTTTCCGATAAATCAGAGAGTTCGCGAGGAGATATAATGGTTGAAAGACTGCTTTCTGCCTGTGGAATCATTTTTCTCGCTCGTGAAAACTTGAAAAGCGTTTTATTATTTTTCGACATAGACAGATAAACAAATTTATTCATATCATAGTCTTGTTTTGCTTTGCGCACTAGATACTTAAAATCAGCGGCCATGAATTTATAATCACTCCAATTTTTGTGGCATTGTTGAAGTAACAGCTTTTTCCAAGCCGCTTTTCGCTTTCTATACCCCTAACACATTCCAGATTCCACCACGGGCTAAGCGATTACGCTGTGTTCAAGTTTACAGTAAACGTTGAATTTTTAATGATCGTTTCAACACCGCACATAGACTCATAGCCCTAAGGTCTTCCTGCATTTCCTCGTGAAAAGTTAACGTAGATTTTAAGTCTTTTTGTAGTTTAGAATAACTTACGAATGAGCCCACTTTCCCGGCCAAACTAAACCTCGCGAACTTAATTTCAAATGTAATGGGAAGGTGGTCGCTGTTTGTAGCACAATCTAATATATTCCACGAGAATATGCTTAAAGTGGAGCTGGAAAATGTTAAATCAATAGTACATTTAGAGTTACTTCTTAAAAATGTAGCAACGCGTGAGTTCAAGCAGGAAAAATTATTATCAAACGTCTATTCCCACAAACGTCTTCCGCATTCATCAGATTTGAAGCCCCAAGACACATGGTGTGAATTGAAATCAGCACACAGTACTATTTCTTTTCTGCATGAAGCTACCATAATATCCAGGAATCTCGTGTCTTGAACTCCTGCAGGAAAGTATACATTCGCAAAAGAGAAAGGCGAGCAGTCTGGTAGTGTTATGTCTAACACCAGTATTTCATAATTCGTATCCATACACTGATACGATATCTTGGCTCTGTGACTAAATTTAGTTGATATTAAGAAAGCCAGACCGCCACCTCTACTCGGCCGACCCAGCCTGATTAATCAATAATTTTCCATGGAAATTTTTTTACCGTTTGCAAGCCAGGTTTCCTGAATGGCAATTATGTCGGGAGAAATTTTCGAAGAAATATATTGCACATATGTAGTTGCCGAGCAAATAGACCGGCAGTTGCACTGCAGAATTTTCAGGAAACCTATTTTGATGCTATACCGGCAGATGAAACTTCCTGATCCAGAATATCTTTTTTTAAAAAATCATTTTTTGAAAGGTTCTCAAAGAAGTCTTTCTTTGACAAGTATTCTTTGAATTTTGGGTTCTGAGAAGACTTTTTAGAAGGGGGAGATCTGTTACGTTTCAAAGTTCTTAGAGATTCTGTGTCCATATCTGTAAGGCCTCCTGAATTATCTGTCACAGGTTCTGACTTAGCCTGAACTCTATTTTTTGGAGGTCCTGCTTTTGGAGAGATAGATCTATGATTAACTGTCTGATTTTTCTCCTCTGTACCCCTTGAAATCAACAGAGCGTGCGAATCCCGATTTTGCACAAAAACTGTACCAATGATTTGTGTCAGCTGTTGTGTTAACATATCAGCCAAGGCTTCAAAAAGAGTAGCTGCCAGACGCTGCATTGCCTTTTCATTAGACTATTCAATGGCCTCAGTTATCGACTTTGTGAGCGATGCATCCGTTGCCGCTGTGTGCCGAGATGTTATGCCTGCGTAACCTTTCGATCTTTCATGCATTTATGCTACCGCCTACCTCCTATAGCAACGCCTGCGTTCTATGAATTCTAGAACACCCATTTCTCTTTTTTTTGCACCACATTCAGTAGAGTCTGCAGGGTGCGCTCCATTACACAAGCAGCACTTCTCGTCGTCAGATTTGCAATCGCAGCTGTCATGACTCTCTCCCCACAGACGACTTCTAGCTTGTGATCTGCATCCTTTCATGCTGTGGCCGAATCGCCAACATTTTGAGCACTGCAATGGTTTCGGGGAAAGTGGTTCTACTTTGTAGATTAGTGGCCATGCCTTAATTGCTGTTGGTCTGACTCTTCCTGGAAAAGTCACTATAACTGATTCAGTAGGCGATTTTCTTTTATCAGCCGTTCGGGTGCATCGATAGACTGAAACTGCCCCAGCTACAGCAAATAAGTCTAGAATTTCTTGAGGTGCCAGACTCGTATACACCCTATAGACAATGCCCTTCGTACAAGCAAGATTAGCTGGAATAAACGGGCTCACTGGCTGTGCAGCGAATTCAGAGCAATTCAGAAGCTCTCGCACGCAATCCTGATCTGCAGAGCAGCAGAGGATACCCCTTCGGCTCAACTGGCGGACCTCAGTAATCTTCTGAAAAAGCGATGAGGCTTTCTGAAGCTCCACTTGTATCACCTTCGGATTCTTCATTGGAATGGAACCCCCATTTGTAGGAACCAGAGTCACAGGGACGTAGCTATTTCCACTGCTTAGCAAGGTATCGAGTGGCCGATCCTTGACTGGTAGTGAGGCTAGCCAAGGGGAGTGCCCTTGGCCAGGTGATGAGAAAGACATCAGGATATTTTGACTTGCCTGACCTCCAAAGGGCTGCAACAACGTTTCAGTTGAAAAAACTAACAAGAAATACGAGGAATGAAAAGCAAACCAAATCTTAGCTACAAGGATCCTGCCGCTCGACGTTGAGCCGATCTCCGATGAGCCACGTAGCGAAACACGTTCGAGTGGAATCTGTGCTTCTGACAGGGTCAGACTGGCTCGCGTGCTCACGTGAGAACGCGAATGAATTCAAGCTTTAGTCTGTGCGTGTTGTGTCTTCGTTTTCTTTCACGTGAGCGTGCGCTGTCAATCAGTTTCCGCAAGTTTACATTGTTGCCTAGATATATTCGTCAGATTGTTTCATTTGGACTGCGTCATACATTCAGCCATTTTTACCGCTCTGTAGTGCCAGCCTTCACTCATAGCTTCAAATATGATGAATCAAATTTGATTGAGGGTGCACGTTTAGGCAGCACGTTATCGGTTTGCTTAGCTTGAGTTAGTATAGGTGCCTCAGTACTTACTCTGTTTCTCAGCATGCATCAACGCTTGTACGCGAACGAAAGTGCACATGTATGCAGTATCATTTTCATGAGCACGAAGTCAGTTCATAGCTTTCTCAGCACATTATTATAAGCGCGTAAATCGTTCCCGTAGGCCTCCAGAGTCTCATATTCTGAAAATTGGCTCTATCATAGCAACGCCAAAGCACAAAAACGAGATAGAGGAAAGATGAAAATTGCGTGGGTGAGGCCGATACATGGTCAGACATAAAATTCCTTGCCGTGTTACAACAGGGACCTTATCTGAAAGTACCCGGCAACGCACGATGGTATATACCCTACATTCCTGCAAATTCCTGCAAGACACTGCCTGTGGTGTCCAGAAGAGCAAATCACAAATTAAGTTGCAAAACACGAAGCGTTGTGTACCCATCACGGTCCTAGTCTTTTGTTTCGTTTTTTCTCCTCCGCTTTCCATTCCTAACTTTCTGGCCCCGTGACACTTTCTCCTGCACTGGATAGCAAACCAAAATGTTTTTGGTTAACCTCCCTGCTTGTCGCATACCTGTTGTTTTTCTCCAACCTTCTAATGTGCGCTTCATTCTGTGCCTATTGCAGCAAGAAGGCAAAAGTAGCATGACGCTAACACTACTTGCGCTTTCAGAAAGCAATATTTCACTCAATAGGTATATAATCAGTACTTACAGCGCCTTATGTGTAGTGCTTAAGCATAAAAAATAATAGCAAAACAACACAAAAAACAAAAAATACTAGCGAGTGAAGAGGAGACACCGTTGCAAATGGCTCTTCACGCTTCCCTGTTTTGATTTTACGCGTCTCTCCGCGTCGATGTTATGAAGCTTTATGGAAGCACTGCCACGACAAAACCAAATCGAGCATGGCGGTCGTAAAAGAACGAGAGCACAGGAAGAAGTAAAAATGAATGAAGCAAACGACGCAAAAGCGCTAATGTTTACGAGGGACACGTCCACAAATATGTTTTGCTTATTTTGTGCGCTCCTGAAATGCTTATTTTGCGCGCTCCTGCCTGCTAAACGACCCACACTTCCGAGAGCTCCACTTCCGTCCGAACTGTTATATCTCGTGCATTCCACTGCTCTTCGATATGTTTTTGGAAGCTTTGTTGCAGCTTTTGCATCGACGTTTCTTAGATACAGTTTTTACGTTGTTTATCATTTTTATGCTTTCCCAAACGTCGCCGATATATCCTGATTATGGGCCAGGTTTTGCTTGAATATCTTAATGACCCAACAACAGCCTCCTTTAAATACTTCCTGTATTGACCTTGGAGCACTTAATTTCCAGATAATACAGAATATAGCATCCGCCAAATTTTTTGCATTGAAAGTCAGTGGCTTGATACAGTCGTTATCTTTTTAGCCCTAATTTTTTCATACGGCCTCAGGAAGTCTAAGGCCCACTGGAAGGCTTTCAGCTGTCCCATAATAAAATATTTGGTACTTGAAATTGTTATCCTGTTGTTCTAAACACATAAAGTTGGCATCTCAAAACGAAGCTGCTTTTTATGAATGCAATTCAATGGTTTCACAAACTCAAGCTTTTCGAGTTGAATCTGATCGTGGAGACTGAAATCACGGATGCAAATGGAAGCCTGTGTGCATAAAAAAGAAAAATGTTGCGTCACACATTGATCACAGGGCGTTGCTGTGATTGAAAAAATAAACAAACAACACTAAATATAGTACCTGGGGTTTCCCTCCCTAAAGCCAGGATTGTATTATGAGGGACCGCGTAGTGGTGGGCTCCTGAAGTTTTGACCACCTGATGTTATTTCACGTGCCCTGGCAATGCACAGTACACAGGGCTAGGCCATTTCGCCTCCATCAAAGTGCGACCACCATGGCTGGGATCGTAACCGTGACCTTCGGGTCAACAGCAGAGCACCGTAACGACTGTTTCACCACGGCAGACAAGAAAGAGGGCCGATCTTTAGGTCAGAGGAATCAGTGTGCGTCAACAATGCACCATGCCTTGATAAGAACATAATTGATTCTTTATCGTGCATTTATGCATGAAAGATTGCGCAATGTTTATTGTGTTTGGAAGCTATACACCACTTCACATGGATGCACATATGGTGGCACCGAGTGGCACATCTCCGTCGGGACGGCTACACAGATATCATTATTTATTAATTTTTATAGATTTATTGCTTATCATGCAGCGGTACACAAACATGTGGTATAGAGACTATCAAAACAACACACGTGACAATTGACGGACAAGATGGTGCTTACACACCAAGCACGGGGGAGAGGAATAGTTTGTGCACTTATGCGAAGGGTGCTACTGTGGTTATATATTAGCGACATAGGGATGGCGAGCCACTGCTGCGTAGCTCATAGCTAGCTCAAGGTTCAGGCTGTGCTGGTTAAAGTTCTCCCTGAAATTGCTGGATTTTGTAGCAACCGTCATCGTTGACTTGGCCCACTTGTGGCTGCTGTGAGGGCAGCAACTTGCGCGGATCCTCTTTCACAATCACTCGGATTGTTTCTCGCTGGTAGTCGGTGCAGAGTTCTTACTTCAAACTAGTTTTCACTAAGAAGGCTCAGTGAATTCATCGCTCGTCAGGACATCCTTTCACCAAGGCAAGTAGGAATTAGACAGGGGTGCTCTATATGGTAGGCTCATGTTGATTTGGAAAGCCGAATTCCCCTAGCAAAAGTATCTGGTGAGCTTTCTGCATTAGTCACGTTAGATATTGCAAAAGCTTACGATAGTGTGGAACACAGTACAATTTTTTCAAGATTAGTGGACTGTGAGGTGCCCAAGTACAATATCTCTTTGGGTTCAGGAGATTGTCTTTGAGAGACAATTCTTTTGTTGCCAGGATGGAATTACTTAATATAAGCAAACAAGAGGTGTTCAAGAGGCCTCATATAAGCAAACAAGAGGTGTTCCGCAAGGATCAGTCCTGTCACTTGTTTTATTGAATATCATATTATCATTCATTCCCGTTCGTAAAAAAATGTTCCTCTTTACGTATACGCCGATGATATTGCTTTTTTCTTGTCATCCCGAGATATCAATAGTTTGTATAAAATCTTACGTCATATTTGAGTGAGCTTGAGGTATGGCTTGGCGGGCTGCATTTTTCCCTTTATGTTAGCAAATGCGCTCTGCTTGTGCTCCCTCTATCAATTCCCGTATTTCTTTCCCTGCATTATCAAAACGTAGCGATTCCACAAGTAACAGTACTAAAATATCTTGGCATTGTTTACGTGGACAATTTAAATTGGCAGCCACAAATAGAATCATACACCCGTAAAGCAGAAAGTGCCCTAGGACGCTACGTCGGTTTTGCAATAAGAATTCAGAGATGCGCAGGGATACTTTACTTATAATATACAAACTTTACGTACGCCCAATTGTGGAGTTTGGCTGCGTTCTGTTTTCCGGAAGTGCTGAGTACAAACTAAGACCTCTGATATTGTTAGAAAGGTAAGCTCTGCGGCTCTGTCTCGGGCTACCTAGGTGTGTCGCAAAGAGGGTGCTTTATTTGGAAGCTGAAATCATTCCACTTGATGCTAGATTTCGACAGGTTACTCTGCAAACATTTTGAAAACTTTACGATGCGCCCCTCTTCTGTTCAAAGACAGTTTTCATCAAACACCCAGTTTCTTTCTTTCAGCGCCCGTGGTTTCGTTATCAAAGACCCCAAGTCATTATCGTCGAGTCTCTGTTATCAAATCTTCACGTTTCCCTCCAGCATTCAACTCCCCAAACCCTACGCTCGGTGCCAGTTGACTTAATTTTCGATGATATTTTTCCGAAAAATGCCAAGTTACTTCCAAAGCATGTTCTGGAGGGCCTCCTTCAAGACCTCCTCAGTCATTTTCCCAATTACGTAGTATTTTCGGGGGAAGCAACGCAAAATCTTCAGAAGGCTGAAGTAGGTAATTTTTCTATTCAGCTTAACTGGTCTTTTGCGCCCCGATTTTTTGACTTCCCACCAATTTATCTCGCAGAATTCCTGGCTAATGCATTGGCTCTTCGAAAACTAAATTATCAGCAATCAAAAGCTATTATTATTTCGAATGCTTTGTCTGTATGTCCACAACTAACGTCCGCAAAGCAATCCCCTCTTCTCAGGATATTTTGGTCTCTAGTACCGCATAGCCTATCAGAAGTTCGGTTTATTTGGATCCCCGGGCATGCTGAAATAGTACTAAATGAAATTGCTGATTCGCTCGCTTCGGCATCTTTAAATTTCCCGTTGGTGCTAGTAGCTCCACAGTTTCTTTTTATTACTGCTGAAGGATTCAAACGCCTGTTAATTCTAAGAACCAACAAAACATCGCTCCTACAATGTGAAAAATTTCGGCACTTGCAATTGACAAGAAACACCGCAAAATGCATTTCCTGTCAATGTGAGGTGATGTGAGTTCCTCGGTTAAATTTTTATCTCCACAAATCAGGATTTTCATTAACTAACCTATGTGCAGTTTACAATGAACCGGTAACAATAGATCACTTTCTTCTCAAATGCCGCCGGTCGCCTCACAGCACCGAATAATTCTTGAAAGAACGATTCGTATGCTTGGATTGCCAGTCATTACATCCACCCTATTATCATTTGAAGCCAGTTAGTTGGGTGTGGGCCACAGTGCTATTCTGTCAGCGCTACATAAATTCATTCAGGCAACCGGAAGGATACGCTGCTAGTGGTACTGCCAGATTTATTCAATTCTTTGTCCCCCTTCCTCAATCTTGTTAATTTGTTTTATATATTCTGGTTCATCGAATGTTTCTGCACTTCTCAACGTTTTTTTCAAAGGAACATTATTATTGTTCTGATTTAATGTCTCTCCTTTTTTAGCAAGCGTTGTACAAAAAATATCTATTATAAGGTACAGTGCGCCCAATCCCCCTTGTGGTTATAAGTAAAGATCTCCTAGGCGACAAGAGAAGACAAGACAAGACTATCAATCCCCAGCATGAGTATGCGCCACATCGTCAAGGATCTTGACTTGACTTGACTACCATGATAAGATTCTGTACTCGATCACTGACGCACAATTCTTCCTGTCGGAACGAGAACAGTCGACCCGTCTCAGTGACCATCAACGAGTAGACAGTACGGCAATCGGGCAACCGCCACTGTGAGCAACATTAGATCTGCTTATGCAGCGCAAGAACAAGTTAGTACGCCATGTTTCCGGTATGTCGCACTTCCTACTCTTGTAGTCACGACGTATTATGGTGATCTACGTGAGTGGCCAAAATTCAGGGATAACTACAGCGCACAACTCAAAACAACCGCGAGTTCCCACAGATCGCGTAATTTAAACATTTGTGCACATACCTCGCGGGAGCATCTAAGCGAGCAGTCAAAATCAGGATGGCTGCGAGCAATCAGCGATCAATGAGGATGGCTGATCACACCTACGATGCCGCCATCAAGACATCGCAAGAACGCTTCGGTCGAGACGAAGTTCTGTTGAACGAACACGTCGACTACCTTCTGGTGCGGTCACTGGTATGGAGTACCAAGGAAGTGAAGAAGCTTCGAATGCTGTGCGACACTGTCTCTTTCTGCGTCAGGGTGCTCGAAGGCGTAGTTGTACCACCTGAGGAGTACACTGAAGCGCTCAATCGCGTCCTGGTAAAATACTTGCCGGAAGACTTATCTGTAATGTACAAACAGAAGACAAAAAGAAGAGATCACCCAGGATGGTAACGCATCAAGTGAGCGCGCATTACCGAACGTAAGAGTGGCTAAAGCGATATACATCTTGTCCTTGGCATGAGGAAGGATAGCAAAAAGCACCGTTGTCGAATCTCTGCCACTCGGCCAATGTAGCTCATCACATGTACTCATTAACAATATCTGCACAGGACATTCTATCGACGAGATCTGCACAAGAGATTCCGTCAGCAGCTGCACTAGTGGTGACAGAATCTTCACAGCAGCGCCCTTCTTCTGGCGTGCTGTGTAGCACCAGAACTCACAGCCTTGCGGAATGTACCGCCGACATTTCCGTCATGAACAGATCCAGGTTGCGCAGTGCTTTTGGCTGCTTTAAATTGGGAACACAGAATCCCCTCGCTCAATTCTGCTGCATTTATGCTCAATTCAGGGCATTGTGTAAAGGGGGCTCAAAAATAACCCCAATGAGCAAAGAAAAAATGTAAAGAATTTAAACACCACTACCAAAGAACATAAAAAATTAAACATTTCATAATAAGATGTACATAAGTATATTACATAGCGGATAAATGCATGACGTATAAATGATAGTGGCACAATACACATACCGACATATTGCCACGCGTTCCATTTTCTAAGTTTGGTTATCGTCCCAAAACACTGCACAATTCTCAGCGCAAACCACGTCTGCAGTTTTCGAGAAGCTTCCTGACTGTAGTAGATCATTTCGATAACATGACGCCCACTCTGCGAACGGTACAGATTATTCTGGAACCTACGCCTCCACCAGCGATAACGCTAGAACATTCGACGGCAAGAGTATAAATGCCGACGTGCTTCGCCGCTTGTGAGTAGTTGATCGACGGCCGACGCTCCGTTCGCCGCTATCAGTTCAAGACTGCTACTGTAATCGGACTTTCCGTTTACCGGGCACAGGTTTGCCCAAATAAACAGTTAGATACCAACGCAAAGTCTCCTGTCTTCGGCCACGTCACGACCCCGTGACATCTGGTGGAGGTGCTGCTTCGTTCATGTACCGGACGCCCCCATCAAGCCGTTAACCCAGCCCACGTCGCGGAGAAGACACCGACGCCAACCAAGAGCAGCGAACAAGCCGCCGACAGCAAGGTCTCCCACCGAAGTACGGGCTTCTACAAGACAAGGCGCGGAAGACCAAGGCCATGACCTCGACTGCAGCGACAATGACAACCAGAGCATCCCAGTCCGCGATCGTCATGCATCAACCCAGGGAACCACGAATTTTCCATGGGTCATCGTTCGAAGACCCGGAGTCCTGAAGTCCTGGCTAAAAACATACGACCGTGTGGCCGCCCTCAACCACTGGGACCATGACAAAAAGCTGCGTCGTGTGTTCTTCTACTTGGAAGACACCACAAGGACCTGGCTCGAAAATCGGGAGTCCACGCTCCGAACGTGGGATGTCTTCTGCGGCGCATTTCTGCAAACGTTCGCGAGCGTCGCTCGCAAAGAGAGGGCTGTTGCTCTACTAGAGACCCAGGTTCAGCTACCAAATGAAAAGGTTGGAATTTTCACAGAGATGACCCGCCTATTCGTCACGCTGACCTAGACATGCCTGAGGAGAAGAAAGTTCGTTTTCTCATGCGAGGGGTCAAACAGGATCTCTTCGCGGGGCTAATGAGGAATCCACCGAACACCGTCCAAGAATTTGTATCCGAGGCAACCACCATCGAAAAAACACTGGACATGCGCACCAGACAGTATAATTGTCGCCTGACTCCAGAATGCACTGCTGCTCAAGCCAGTGACTCCGAAGACCGGCGTGAAACAATCCGAGCGATCGTGCGGGAAGAGCCGCGCAAACTGTTGCCTTCGGCGCAGCCTCAAGTGGATTCGATCGCCGACAATGTGCGAGAAGAAGTTCGGCAATTGCTTCGAATTCCCCAAACACCGCTGCCCAAGCCAGAAACTATAAGCTACGCCGCTGCAGTGCGCCACAACGCTCCTCCCCGTCCACGCCAAAACGCCGCCCCGTCGCACTTCCGTCGCCAGACGCCACCGCCGCCACCACCCCCACCGATTTCCTACCGTTACCCAGCGAGCCAGCCCAGTGCGCCGAGGAAAACGGACGTTTGGCGTGCACCTGACAACCGCCCGCTCTGCTACCAATGCGGCGAGGCCAGGCACACATACCGCCATTGCCAGTACCGACAGATGGGACTGCGTGGCTTCGCCGTCAATGCACCGCGTCCACAACCAGGAGAACAACCACGTGACATCGCCGACTACCTGACATAAACTCAGTGGACACCACGAAGCCCTTCCCGTTCGCCGTCACCCAGCCGCCGCACCTCACCGCACCACCGGCAGTACTCTGTCCCAACATGGGGCTGGTCTCCTAGCCCGTATCCGGGAAACTAAGGGCAGCAACCGAAGGAGGTGTGGTTGTTGTGCGACGAACTACCGAAGATGCTCCGACGACGACGACGCCGCGACGGAGCTTTCCGAACACAACGCCAACCAGGCAAAACCCTGACGGCAAAAGCTCACTTACCGAAGGTAGCCTGACGATGCAACATGGAAGTAGCGGAACAAGCCGACGCAGCCGTGACCCGACGCCACGCCCTAACTGTAATGCGAGACGACGAACTAGCGACCTCGAAGTTCCTATCGACGGCCACAGTGTGACCGCTCTCGTGGATACTGGAGCCGATTACTCCATCATCAGTGGGTCGTTCGCCGCGAAGTTAAAGAAAGTTAAGACAGCTTGGGGAGGCCCTGAAATCCGCACAGCCGGAGGTCATTTTGTAACGCCTGCAGAAATCTGCACAGCGAGAGTCATCATTAACGGCCGTATTTATCCTGCAGACTTTGTAATCCTACAGCGCTGCTCGAGAGATGTCATCCTTGGCATGGACTTCTTATGCCTCCATGGTGCTGTCATCAACCTAAGAACACAGCCGATAACGTTATCCACAGAAGAAGCACTACCACCACGCACGCCGTCAGGAAACCATGCCTCGAATGTACTGGAAGAACAAGTCACCATTTCGCCTCACCCAAGCGTCATTATTTCAGTCGGCGCTCCTTAATCACCTGACTTGGAAGGCGTCGTTGAAGGCAGTCAGCATCTGTTGGTCACCCGAAATAATTGCGTCGCAAGAGGAATCACAGAGCTGCGGGGAGGCAAAGCAACGGTTATGCTCACAAATTTCAGCAATAAGTACAAACACGTGAACAAAAGAACAACGGTCGCATATATGAAAGAAATTGTCGAAGCCACCAATGCTTTTGCCCTCGCCGTTTCTGCGGAACCTGCTCAGAGGAACCAAGCCCCTCCCATAGCTTTCGATGTCAATCCCAGACTTCCGAACCACAAGCAAGAACAGCTCAAGGCCCTGCTCCTGCAATACGAAGATTGCTTTTCGTCGTCATCGAAAATTCGGCAGACCCCAATTACGAATCATCGCATCATAACCGAAGAAAATGCCAGACCACTCCGTCAGAGTCCGTATAGGGTTTCGACGCGAGAACGTAAGGCCATGAAAAGACAAGATGAAGAAATGCTGCGGGATGACATTATCAAGCCGTCCATGAGTCTATGGGCATCCCCCGTGGTGTTAGTGAAGAAAAACGATGGGACCCTACGTTTCTGCGTCGATTATCACCGCCTGAACAAAATCACATGAAAGAACGTGTATCCTCTCCCACGAATAGACGGCGCACTTCATCGGCTCCATAACGCCTAGTACTTTTCGTCAATGGATCACAAGCCTGGCTATTGGCAATTCGAAGTCGAAAAAAGAGACCTAGAGAAGACGGTGTTTATAACACCGGACGGCCTCTTCGAGTTTAAGGTGATGCCCTTCGGTATTTGCTCAGCGCCTGCGTTATGGATACAGTACTGGCAGGATTGAAGTGGCAGACTTGCCTTGTGTACTTGGACGACGTCGTCGTGTTCTCTTCTAGTTTCGACGAACATCTTCGGCACCTTGAAGCTGTACTTCAAGCCATCAAGACGTCCGGACTCACACTGAAGCCAGAAAAGTTCAGATTCGCGTGCGAGTAGCTCTTGTTTCTGGGGCACTTTATTAGCAAGTCTGGAGTTCGCCCCAATCCACGAAAAACAGCCGCCATCACTGACTTTCCACCACCCACTGACAAGAAGGCGGTGCGCCGATTTCTGGGCCTGTGCGCCTATTATAGGCGGTTCGTGAAAAACTTCGCCCGCATCGCGGATTCTCGCACTAGCCTTACCAAGGCCGACGTGGAGTTCAAGTGGTCAACGCCGCAGGAACACGCTTTCCAGGAGCTTAAAGATCGCCTCCAGACGCCTCCGTTACTTGCCCATTTCGACGAATTCGCTGAGACAGAAATGCACACTAACGAGAGCAGCGTAGGTCTTGGCGCCGTTCTTATGCAGAGGGCTGGCGGATTTGAGAGGGTAATTAGTTATGCCAGCAATCGCTATCCAAAGCTGAAGCCAATTATTCCACCACAGAAAAGGAGCGCCTCGCTATCATCTGAACTACGTCGAAATTTCGCCCCTACCTCTACGGCAGGCCCTTCAAAGTTGTGAGCG
Organism: Rhipicephalus microplus; assembly: GCF_043290135.1. NCBI lineage: Eukaryota > Metazoa > Arthropoda > Arachnida > Ixodida > Ixodidae > Rhipicephalus > Rhipicephalus microplus. The sequence continues at coordinate 110,085,326 of NC_134701.1, forward strand.
ACCACCACGCCTTGTGTTGGCTAGCCACCTTGAAGGACCCTTTAGGTCGCCTCGCACGATGTGTCCTAAGACTTCAAGAATATGACGTTACCGTCATTTACAAGTCCGGCAAGAAACACTTCGACGCCGATTGTCTCTCATGCGCCTGTCGAACAACCACCACCTGACGACCCGGATGACGACTACTTCTTAGGAACAATAACTGCCGACGACTTCGCTGAACGACAGCGGGCTGACCCGAAACTTAAGGCCCTTATAAAATACCTCGAAGGCAGGACCGCCGAAGTCCCGAAGTTGTTCAAGCGCGCAATTTCGTCGTTCTTCCTGCGAAACGGTCTTCTACAAAAGAAAAACTTTTCACCGCTTCGAGCTAAGTACCGCCTTGTGGTGCCTTCAGCTCTGATACCACAACTCATGCAGGCCCTGCACGACAATCCAACGGCAGGGCACCTTGGTGTTTCTCGCACGCTCGCGAGGATACAAGAAAGGTACTACTGGCCACGTCTTATCACCGACGTCACTCATTATGTGAGGACATGCCGGGACTGTCAGTGACGCAAGACGCCACCGACAAGGCCAGCAGGACTTTTGCAGCCAATTGAACCACCTTGCCGACCTTTCCATAGATTGGTATGGACCTACTGGGGCCGTTCCCGACGTCGGCTTTCGGAAACAAGTGGTTCGTGGTAGCTACCGACTACCTCACCCGCTACGCTGAGACAAAAGCCCTTCCCGAAGGCAGTGCATCCGAGGTAGCTAAGTTCTTCGTCGAAAATATCTTCCTACGTCACGGTGCCCTGGAAGTCCTTATCACCGACAGAGTAACGGCGTTTACTGCCGACTTAACTCAAGCGATCTTGGTGTACAGCCAGACAAACCACCGCCGGACGACAGCGTACCACCCACAGACCAACGGCCTCACTGAGCGACTTAACAAGACAATCGCTGACATGCTGGCAATGTACGTCGATGTCGAACACACGACGTGGGAGGCCATTCTTCCGTACTTGACTTTGGCTTACAACACGGTGGTGCAGGAGACGACGAAGATATCTCTATACAAATTGGTCTACGGAAGGAGCCCGGCAACGACGCTCGATGCCATGTTACCCAACGTCACCGACGAAGAAAGCCTCGATGTGAGTGAGTACCTTCAACGCGCCGAAGAAGCCCGACAACTCGCGCGTCTCCGTATCAAGAATTAACAGACGACCAACAGCCGCCGTTACAATCTTCGACGACGCTTCGTGGAATAACAGCCCGGTGAATGTGTTTGGGTGTGGACGCCGATATGCCGACGTGGACTAAGTGAAAAGCTTTTGCGACGGTACTTCGGACCGTACAGGGTGGTTCGACGACTCGGCCTACTTGATTACGAGGTTGTCCCCGACAGCATCACGAACTCTCATCGACGCCGATCGCGACCTGCAGTCGTCCATGTCGCACGCCTCAAGCCGTTTTATGCGCATTAACAAACTAAAACAGTGTTTTTTTATTATATTGTATTGTAATTTATTCATTGTACTTTCTTGCATTATTGTTCCACCTTCATCTTTAGTTAAAGCATCGGGACGATGCCTTTTTCAGAGGCGGGCAATGCCACGCGTTCCATTTTCCATATTTGCTTATCGTCTCAAATCACTACACAATTCTCAGCGCAAATTGCGCCTGCAGTTTTCGAGAAGGTTCCGGACTGTAGTACATCATTTCGATAAGATCAGGCCCACTGTGCGAACGGTACAGATTGTTCTGAAACTTACGCCACCGCCAGCGATAACGCTAGAACATTCGACGGGAAGAGTATAAATGCCGACGCGCTTCGCCGCTTGTGAGTAGTTGATCGACGGCCGGTGCTCCGTTCGCCGCTATCAGTCCAAGACTGCTACTGTAATCGGACTTTCCGTTTACCGGGCACAGGTTCGCCCAAGTAAACATTTAAATCCCAACGCAAAGTCTTCTGTCTTCGGCCACGTCCCGACCCCTTGACAATATTTACGTATAGACACACATGTATGCAAAAAATTTTCTCTTTATTAATGGACAATGAAATACTTCAGTGAAAATGAGCAATTAATTGGTGGTGGAATGTGTCAGAGTTGGAAAATGAGGCTGTGTTGTCTGCAAGGCTATTCCATAAAGTAATGCCTCGTGGGAGTGCTGATGAGTTGAATGTTACTGTATGACCATATATGCGTGTAAAATTCAAGTTATGTAACCTTCTGGATATCCGGGATGAGAAATCTAGACGAACATGACCGGTCTGAGTAGACATGTTTAAGGAATAATGTTAGAAGTGTCATGCCATGGCGCATTGCTACGGACTGCAGGTCAAAATCGCTTTTATTTCGTGTTACACTGCTGCGGTAACTATATATTAGTGATATGAACCGTGCTGCCCTATTTATGATAGATTCTGGTGCATCGACTGTGTTATTGTGATATGGAGGTGAAATGGGAGATGCGAACTCAAGCTGTGGGTGAACAAATGTGAGGTAAGCTAGTTTACGAATATTAACGGGTATATTTCTGAGGTTGCACTGTATGTAACCCAATGACTTTGAAGCAGTAAGACGGTAAGTTGTGCCAGTTGGTTAGAATTCATCGTGAACCTATTTACAGCGCAACACCAGAAAGCACAGACAGAGAAGGAGCAAAAGAGAAAAAGAGAAAAGAGAAACAGCAAAAGAGAACGTGTCTGTGTTTTCTGGTGTTGCGCTGTAAATAAGTTCAAGACAATGCTGTCTTTTCTTTCTGCTTTGCTCCTTCCTTGTCTGTGTTTTCTGTTGTTGCACTGTAAATAAGTTCACAATGCCGTCTTTTTTTTCTCCATTGCTCCTTCCCTGTCTGTGTTTTCTGGTGTTGCACTGTAAATAGGTTCACGACAGCGTGACCTTTTCTTTCTCTTTTGTTCCTTCCTTGTCTGTCGTTTCTGGTGTTGCGCTGTAAATAGGTTCGCAACAGCGCCGTCTTTTTTTTTCTCTTTTGCTCCTTCCCTGTCTGTTTTTTCTGGTGTTGTGCTGTAAATAAGTCCACGATGGACTTTGAAGCATTATAGCACACCGATGAAATATGAAAGGACCATAACAGATCTGAAGAAAGGTGGACACCAAGATACTTGTAATGTGACACTTGTGATAGTAAGTCGCCTTGAGTTCTATGTGTATATTAGAATTGTAACGTTTATCGCTGATTGAGACTACTATACATTTCGATGGGTTAAGGGTCATTAGTCATGTGCTGCACCACTCGTAAATAATATTGAGATCACACTGGAGTACCGAGTGGTCCGTAGCTGATGTGATATGGCGGTATATAATAAAATCATCCGCGAAGCTTCGCATGTACGTAGTAATGTTATTTGGTGAATCATTTATATATATTAGAAATATTATTGGGCCCAGTACGCCACCCTGCGGTACGCCTGAGGTAACTGGGGAAAGATTAGAGAAGACATTGTTTACAAGTGTGAATGTTTGGTGGTTGGAAAAAAATTAATTTGTCCATGACTAATTTAATGATTCAAAATTGAAGTGATGACAATTTAGAAATCAACCAGCTTTGAGCAAGAGGGTCAAAGGCTTTGGTTAAATCCAGAAATACGCAGTCTGTTTGTACGTTATTATCTATAGTAAAATGCAAGTCAGTCGTTAGCTCCAATAGTGTTGTTTCGCAGGAGTGATTCTTTCTGAACCGAAGTTAATTATGGTAAAAAACTTATTATATTTTAGATGATTGCAAATATGAGATGCAATTGTGCTCTAGAATTTGACAACATTTACACGGGAGAGATATTGAACGGTAGTTTTGCACTGTGCTTTTGCCTCTGCTTTTAAATATCGGTGAAAATTTTGCAAGTTTCCAATTACAGGGTAGAGTTCTTTTTGTTAGCGATACACAGATGTCTCACGTGCTCTTTGTGTCCCTGCAACAGACTTGTGTATAAGATAATCCTGCTAACTACGTTCCTCGCACAATTATATGCAAATTACGAGGGCCTGGATGCGCATATCTATTGCGAAAATTTCAGGGCATTATAATCAATGGTGATTTTCAATAAACGTTCGGTGTTTTTTCTCAGTGTTGTGATGACAATTCACTGTCTCGACGCGCTTGTTGAATCTTGTGGAAAAAATATTTTCTCTTATCTGTGAACCTCCTCCTTTCTCTTTAAACCCGGGCACTCATGCAGAATAGAAATATTTTTTAACACGTTGCTCTCCCCTGATTAACTATCACTTGCTCACTTTCTGTCGTCGTACAGTTTAATCTAGTTTCGCCTCTTCACGCGGTCTTCTATAAGGTAGGGAAAGTTTCAAAAAATTAGCGTCTCGCCCATGGGGGTCTAGTGGCTAAGGTACTTGACTGCTGACCCGCAGGTCGTGGGATCAAATCCTGGCTGTGGCGGCTGAGTTTCCGATGGGAGCGGAAATGTTGTATGCCCGTGGACTGAAATTTTGGTGCACAATAAAGAACCCCAGGTGGTCAAAATTTCCGGAGCCATCCACTACGGCGTCTCTCATAATCATATGGTGATTTTGAGACGTTACACCCTGCAAATCAAATCAATAAAAATGTCCTTTGTTCTATTTTTCACAGTTTGTAGTTACTCTAGATGTTTATAAAGTACTACAGCAACCAATATACGAAATCTTTATTGTGCAGGTTACTTGCTGATCTTTGTATGAATAAAAATAGATGCCAACACTTTCTAGTCTTTTAATTTTTCTCGTGGACCTTTAAGCAATTTAAAAGTCACTATTTATGAAAAAGTTGTGTGGTCTATAGTGATAGTCTGAAGCAGTTGTGAAATTTTTTGACGATGTGTGTTGGCAAAGTTGATAAATCGCCAGGCGAAGCGCCCTGGTGAGCCGTTTAAGGCACTTATCGATGCCCTTTGTAATTTCTCGTAGATTTGTTGTGCCATTCATTAGAAGGTATTCACGTGACGTCATTCGCAAGGAGTGCTAACGAGTTGCACATATCTGTGCTCACCTAACTACATACTTACTTTAAGCTGTGCGAAATTTCTTTTTTCAAGTTAATACATGAGCTCTACGGCCACTGTTTTCGTAGCTCAGGCATACATTTAGGCATTTTTCACTTCAGTTAGCACTTCATTTGAACTATTGTAATCATTTTTTTAATACTTATGCATAGCTCGGTTTTCACTGCCACTATTGATGAATGTCTTCTCAGGGAACTGCTACTTGCATCTCTGTGATTTGATTCCACGCTTAGTTCTGTGATATTGTTCTATCAAATTAGCATAGATTATGGAGTCAGCACTTGTGGAACACAAGTTTTCGTTGATTGTCAATTTAGTGCACTTATAGTGTGTGAAGAATACACCTGTGCACTAATATTTGAGATAGACTCCTTTGGCAAGTGAGCTCATAATAAGCTTATTTTCCCCTTGTTCTCGAGTCGTATAACTTTTGTGAAATATTCTAGACATAACACATTACAGAATGCATAAATTCAGGCAGATCTACCGTCTTTTTTTTTTTGTTGTCGAAAGTGGTCTCGTAACACATGTGTGTTTTCCATGGCTATTATTGTAATTTCACTTGCGATGTAATACAACATTTGTCGCCATACTTCTGCCTCTCACATCATTTATTTCTAGCAAATGTGCGCCTTTTAGGTGAGAAATACCTACCGGCAGTCACTCGTTGTGCTATCCTGAATATGTACCAGAAATACACCGCATATTCGTGAAAACGACAAAACTATAGAAGCATGGAATGAAAATAAGGATTGGAAGGGACATAAAAAGAAAAGCAAAAGGGACATCAGAGTCCGTGTTGTAGAAGCTTTGTGTCGCCACTTTTTTAGGCTAACGGTGGTCGTCGAATACCTCTTTAGAAGAACAGTTTTTTGTGACTTACTACTAAAAGGATTGTGGAACCTCTTCGTCTTTTCTCCAGGCCGATTATTAGTGGAGATATACGACCGCTACAGTCGAATGAACGGATTTTAACCACCAGAAAACAAACATTCGAAGGCGTTCGTTTTGGATAGGTCAATCCGCTTCAAAGCAGTTTTCTACCACTTTTGTGCTTGCTGAGACGTACCTGGGAATCGACGACTGAACGACACGTCATGAAATGACGCTAAATATATGTACAAATGTTGCATGCCCAGCCATACGCTGAAGAGTTGCAGGTGTTGATATAACCAGATGTTTGCTGTTGCGCAACGATGCTAACTGGAACATGCGTATTACTAACACCAGAAGCCTGTATCAAGCGCCTGTATCAAGATTCTGGTCCTGGGCAGTGCTACATAAATCAACTTCAGCGCATGCACGTAACTCCATTTGACATTATCCGACGTGTTGCCTGCATCAAAGGAGTACATATAAAACGTTTATAAATTTGTATAGGCACCAACCACTGTAGCCGTTTCACAAAGATTAGCGTCTATTAAAAAAGTAGTTTCGAGTCTTGGTGTAGCTCTGAGGTAAAATGCTTCATTGCCACGCAAACGTATTCGGTTTGGTTCCAGCTGGAACCCTGAAATTGATTCTATGCGCTTTTTGGGTCGACGCTACCGGTCAGTGTTGCAAAGTGGGCACCTCCATTTTATTGCAACTCCATTTCGGGTACTTGAAACTGCCGTAATTTCATTCGTTTCAATTCCTCGGAACAAAAAACACTTGGCCCATCGCCACTCAGGAATGGGCAGGCAGATTAATTCCATTCTTGTAATATTTCAACGTAAAAACGTTATGTCTTGATAACTCTATCAAGCTAAGAATGGTTGCAGCAACATCAAATTGATGCCATCATAGGCACAAGAACAGGAAAATTATGCTGAAAACGTTAACGCGGTCGAGTATATTGGTGAATTATGTCATGCCTTACAAACAAACTACTAGTTGCCGTAAGGGCATTTCTCGCGCTACGCTTAGTATCGGCATGGTCAGCACAATCGTAAAAAGGTTAACAGTTGACAACACATTCATTTACTTGTTTTGAGAGTATTTTGCTACCTTTGCGACATCTTTTACTATATACCAGCAACAAGTAAAGCTGAAGACTTTTGATTCTAGTGAGTCCCGAAACCACTATATCTTTATTAGAGACGCCATACTTGAGGGCTCTGAAAACGTCGACCACCTGGGGCTTTTTACGTGCACCCAAATTTGGGCACGCGGGCCTAATCCTTTCGATCCCGTTACTTTCCATCGCGTGACCTGCGGGTCAGCAGCCGAGTACTTTAGCTTGAAACTTTTCCAGTTACTAACCAGGAATGCTTTCTATGACTTCTTAACTATAGCTAACTATCAAGCCACATACGTTGCCAGATCTCTCGCAAACACCATTGTATATTTTGCAGTAACGTTGACAATTTTAAAAAAAGTTAAGATCATTTTACAGATATTTTGAGATAAATATGTCGTGCTATGATAAACGTAATAGAGATATTAGAAGGGCAGACGATGGTGTGTACAAAACCTGAATTATTTTTCCATGTTTTATGGCTGCTAACGAGTCCGTGTGCTATTCCAAAGTAGGAGCCTAAATAGCCTTCGAACTGCTGCAACATCTAATTCTTGATATTTTATGTGTGCCTTTGCATGATGTCCTCGTCGGTAGTTTATTCATGCCTGCATATATGTTGCTGTGCCATGGCATTTACATGAAGTAATTGAAGGCCACCAATTAGTCTACGTAGACAATGGCGCTTGATTATTATGCTATATATACTTATAAAAAATTACATTGGTGTGGTAATCTACATCTACATATAAATGACTATTAGCTAAACAATCATTAATGTTTCAATTATTCGAGACAGCACTAATGACGAAATACTTTGCAAACAAGCAATGATGATGATGATATATGGTGTTTTTTTTTTGGCGCAAGGGCCATTTGATGGCCAAAGAGCGCCAGTTCATAGGACAAGAGATGTGGACAATGATTGTGAATAGCGGCTGTATAAAGGCCATAAAATTCCTCGCAGTAATGCGGGTAAAGACATACAATTAATAAAATCATGACCATGCCATGAAAGGTGTGTGTGGTGCGAATAGATGACAAAAGTTAATGATAATAAAAATGATGGTGGACATGTACGGCATTAGCACTAGTGCCTCATTCGCTCATACCCTTGCGTCCAAGGGCCGCGAGGCAAGTGCTTTATTGTGTAGCCACCGCAGCGAAAACCTCTCTGGAGAGGTCGTGCTACGGTATGCCCGGGTATATGACATGAAAGCTATGAATTTCTTTTAAAAACACTAACAATGATTTATGACTAAAAAGCGGTTCCCTATCGACGAACATTGCAGGGTGTAAAGGTATATGTTGTCGGTAGGGTGATGGAAATTGTTGTTTTCTTAGAGCGTCCAATTGTTTGCACTGAATTAAAATGTGAAGAACTGTTAGTGCTTCACCACACCTGTCACACAATGTTGGATCGCCACCGGACAAAAGATATGAGTGTGTCGTGTATGTGTGTCCTATCTTGAGCGTCGTTAATGTTACCTCTGGGTGACGTGATTTGGATACTGGGGGCCAATGGCCAAGGTGTGGCTTGATAACGTGAAGTTTGTTTTTTGTGTGTGTATCCCACTTGCTCTGCCAGTAGTCCCTGAGCTTTCGTTTGAGAGACGGCTTAAGATCAAGGGCCGGAATCGATATGGGTGTAATGGCGGTGCTTTCGTGGACGGATGCAGCAAGCTCATCCGCCATCATGTTGCCTTGAATCTCACGGTGCCCTGGCACCCAGCACACGACAACATGTTGGTTGAGTGTGTAGAGTGTGCATAAAATGAAGTAAAGTGAAACGAGGACAGGGTTTTTTTTGTTTTTTAAGACTGTACAGAGCCGTTACCACACTGAGGGAGTCTGTATAAATTACTGCTTTTTGTATTTGTAATTGTTTTATATGTTTAGCTGCCACAAGTATCGCGTAAGCTTCCGCTGTGAAGATACTTGTGCCTGGATGTAGAGGGCCAGCATCCGAAAAGGAAGGGCCAACAGCAGCGTAGGACACAGAGGAGTTAGACTTAGAGGCATCTGTAAAGAACTCAGGACGTGTGTATTTGGGTTGAAGTTCCAGGAAGTATCTTCGGATATGGGCAATAGGTGCATGTTTAGTAACTTCTAGGAAAGGCACATTGCAATCTATAGTCTGCCACTACCACGGTGGCAGGTATGCTACAGGAGCCATTAAACTGTGTTCGAGTGACACTCTAGATTCCTCAGCTAGACCCTTCAGGTGAACTGAGAAGGGCTGCCTCATTGAAGGCCTGTTTTGAAACAGAATGGAGCTCGACAAATCATTAATAGTAGAGTATGAGGGGTGCCTCTTGTCTGCTTTCACCTTAAGGAAATATACAAAAGATATGTAAGTTCTTTGCAGATGAAGCGACCACTCATTTGACTCCACGTAAAGGCTTTCTACGGGGCTGGTGCGAAAAGCACCCGTAGAAAGGCGGATGCCCAAATGGTGCACGGGATCCAGCATCTTCAAAGCACTTTGAGTCGCAGACTGATAAACAATGGCTCCATAATCTAAGCGGGTGCGAATGAGGCTTCTATACAGGTTCATGAGGCATTTTCTGTCACTACCCCACGTAGTACGTGACAACATTTTTATAACATTCATGGCTTTTAAACATTTTGTTTTTAAATACTTTATGTGTGGTACGAAGGTCAACTTGTTGTCCGAGATTAAGCCTAAGAATTTATGCTCCGCATTCACAGACAGACTTCGGCCGTTCAGTTCAATGTCGGGTTCTGAGTGCACGCCTCTATTTCGGGAGAACAAGGCACACGTGCTTTTTCCTGGGTTCAGCCGGAATCCGTTTTCCTCCGCCCATTTGGAAACCTTGTTTAAACCTAACAGAACCTGCCGCTCACACATTGCTAGGTTGCATGACTTAAAGCCAAGCTGGACGTCATCGACATATGTGGAATAGAACATCTTGCGGGGGATGGACGGGTGCAAGGAATTCATTTTAATATTAAAAAGTGTACAACTAAGTACACCACCTTGCGGTACTCTCGTTTCTTGCACAAATGTTTGCGAGAGAATACTGCCCGCACGGACACGGAATTTCCGATTGGACAAGTAACTCTCAATTATGGCAAGCATTCTACCGCGCACACCCAGGTGAGACAAGTCTCTTAATATGCCAAAACGCCATGTTGTGTCGTAGGCCTTCTCGATATCGAGAAACACTGAGAGGAAGTACTGTTTGTGGATGAAAGCGTCTCGGATCTGTGTCCCGATACGCACCAGATGGTCGGTGGTGGATCTACACTCTCGAAACCCAAACTGAAATTGGTCGAGCAGATTATGTGTTTCAAGGAAATGTTAAAGTCGGCAGTTTATCATTTTTTTCAAAAAGTTTACAAAGGCAGCTGGTTAGTGCAATGGGCCTATAACTTGAAACTGAGGAAGGGTTCTTGCCCTGTTTCAAAATAGGGATAACAATAGCCTCTTTCCAGGAAGCAGGGATGGTCCCTGAAAGCCTGATAGCATTGTATAGAGAGAGTAAAGTCTTTCGCGTTTTGAGCGGCAGGTTTTTCAACATTTCATATGTGACACGGTCGTAGCCTGGAGCGGAATTACTGCAAATGTTTAGTGATGTTTGTAGCTCAGCTAAGTTGAAAGTTTGTTTGTATGCCTCGTAATTTGTGCACTTGAATTCTAGTTTCTGCTTTTGTATCTTTGCTTTGTATCTTTGGAAAGCTTCAGTGTAGTGTGACGAGCTAGACAGCTGCTCGTAGTGTGCACCGAGGAAGTTCGCTTTATCTTCCAGGCTGTCACCCTGTGTGTTTACGAGTGGGAGTGAGTGTACTTGTCTTACTGCTACCCTACGAATCATGTTCCAGATTTTAGCCTCTTGTGTATATGAATTTATCCCTGATAAAAACTTGTGCCAGCTTTCTTTTCTGGCCTGCCGACGCGTTCTCCTGCCTCGAGATTTTATTTTCTTAAAGCTCTCAAGGTTTTCCGCTGTCGGCGAGTTCCGCAGCAACCTCCATGCCCTGTTCTGTTCCTTTCGCGCATTCTGACAATCAGTGTTTCAACACGGAACGTGTCGTTTGCCTGGCAGTCCAGATGTTTGTGGACTGCACTTGGTTGCTGCGTCAGTAAGAAAAGCCGTGAAGTACTGCACAGCTTCATCTATGCCTAATCCGCATATGTCAGTCCAATGTAATTGAGTAAGCTTTTGAAATTGTTCCCAGTCGGTTTTGTTCACCAGCGATTTGGGAACATGTTGAGGACATTCATTTATTATTGGTGTACTCAAAACTAAAGGGAAATGGTCACTTCCGTATGGATTATATATGACTTTCCACTGAAGTAATGGTACAAGTGAAGAAGATGCGATACTGAGGTATATGGAAGAGTAAGTTTTGTTGGCAAGGTTGTAGTATGTTGCCTCTTTCCTATTGAACAGACAAGCACCCGATCAAATGAGGAACTGTTCAATGAGACGACCTCGTGCATCACAGCGAGAGTCACCCCACAGACCATTATGTGCGTTCAGGTCCGCAAGGACCAGACAAGGTTCAGGTAGTTCGTCTATTAAAGACCGAAATTGAAGTTTTTCAAGACGGTGGTGCGGAAATATGTACAAAGAGCAGACTGTGACAAGTTTCTTTAGAATAACTGCTCGGACAGCTACTGCCTCGAGGGAAGTTTGAAGAGGTAATTGTGTACATGCTATACCTTGATTAACTATAACCGCTACACCACCGGATGGTGGCATGGCATCATCTCTATCCTTTCGAAAAATTACGTTGTTACGTAAAAAGTTAGTGTTTGTTCGTTTTAAGTGTGTCTCTTGTACACACAGCACTCTTGGATTGTGTTCATGGAGGATTTCTTGTAAGTCATCAAGGTTTCAAAAAACGCCTCGGATGTTCCACTGTAATATTTCTGTCTGCATATTTAAACAGGAGAGATGCTGCTGTGTGTACAAAGAGTTTCCTGTGTTGGAGTGAGCTCGTTAATTCAGGTGGCAGGACGGTCTTCCGGCCCCGTTATTTGTTTTTTTTTCTTGGCGCGCTCCAAGGAGGTGCGCCGCTCTTTCGGTACCAAGGGTACCGTTGTATCCATTGCCTCCTCAGAGGCACTGGATGCCTGCACATGCGAGCTGGTGGTTTGGATTTTAGGCCTCGCCTGGTGAGGTGAGGCCTTGAGACCAGAGGACCCTGGAGTCTCCAGCTTCAATTTGCTTGGAAGCGGAGTAGACTGAAATACTGCCGCCTTGGGGGCAGGTGCCACAGCTGATGGCTCGCTCTGCGCTGGCCGAAGAGGTGGCGAGGGCTGGTGCGGCGTTGCCCCCTGACGCGCCGCATCAGCATATGTTGCGCCGTAAAATGGCGACACGCTTAGTCTTGCTTCTTTGAATGTGATGTTTTCTTTGACTTTAAGAGTGATTATTTCTTTTTCCTTCTTCGAGTTAGGACACGAACGCGAATACGCGGCGTGTTCCCTGTCACAATTCACGCAGTGAGGCGTAGTAACACAGTTATCAGATGGGTTGCCGTGGCTACCACATCTTGCACAAGTTTCCTGACCCCGGCAGTTCTGCGAGCCATGACCAAATCGTTGACATTTATAACATCGTCTTGGATTGGGAATGTAGGGACGAACAGAAAGTTTGATGTAGCCTTTGTCTATAGATGAAGGCAGTCTGCTAGATGCGAAAGTGAGTATTAAATGTTTGGTAGGTATTTCTTTGTTGTCGCGTCTGATGACGATTCGTTTCACATCCGTGACATTTTGCTCTTTCAACCCTTCAAGCAGTTCCTGTTCAGACATTTCAAGAAGGTCTGCTTCTGAAACAACTCCGCGTGTAGTGTTCATTGATCTATGAGGTGAAACGGATACTGGGATATCACCAAATGCTACGAGACTGCCAAGTTTTTCATAGTGATGTTTTTCAGGCAGCTCAAGGAGAAGGTCTCTGCTAGCCATTTTTGTAACCTTGTATCCTGGGCCAAAGACATCAGTCAGACATTTCGCAACAAGAAATGGAGATATGACTCTGGCTTGTTTTGTTGAATTTTCGCTGTGCAAAACATGGAATTTTGGAAAGCAATGGCTGGGTTGGCTGAAAATTGATGTCATCGGTGCGTCCCCTCTTAGGCGGAAGACGATCTAGGAGCCGGGGAAATGCAGGTGTTCCCATAGTAGTGTACTTTTTTTTTTTGGCAGCAATGGCGACCACCCACCATGGAGTCCAACCAGGGGACGCTGAAGCACTTATTAGAATAACGCTGCAGACGCAAGCCGTACATTGACACTATAACTAAATATAAATACTCAAGGTTGAGTAATTGCACAAGGTTAACCCTTGCCACCAGGAAAATTGGAAGTAAACATAAAAGAGAAGTAGACAGGACAGACTAAAAAAGAGAGAGATAAAGACGAAGTTGTAAAGGAGAGATATAGGAAAAGGTGACTGCTGATTTCCCCTGGGTGGGTCAGCCCACGGGTGCCGTCTACGTGAAGCCGGGGCCAAAGCGGTGTGTTGCCTCTGCCCGGGGGCCTTAAAGGTCCAATCACTTAGCGTCGGCTCAACCCCCAGGATCCCCTTTTCCTCGGACACGGCAAAGCCACGCACGGCTAGGCGTGGTAGGGAGTCAAAACTCCCCCGTTAGCTCGGGTCCGTGGTGTCGCTACACACCAAACGCCTACTTACGCAGGCACCCCTGCGGGGTTGCAAACAAGAAAGGTTCACAACCAGCATTTTGCTACTTTAACTTAGTAGGAGGTTAGTGCGCTTTGTGACAATAGTATTTAGCTAGAGAATAAGCAGGATTTTTTTTTCTGAGAAAGCATGTTTAAACGACCAGTGATGTTCGAATATTGTTTAAGCTTAAATGCAATAATGCTGAAAACACGACAGTAAATTTTCACGTAGAGATTCACAGAGGCCTTGTTTACATGGAATCACCTGCGTTAACTGGCTACCGAAACGACGCTTTTAAAAGTTTTTTTTATCCTGTCTCTCTATGGTTCCTCTCGTACAACCATTGATCGCATACACAGTTTACACAACACACAGTTCATCGCGTACAAAAGTGTGCCGCGCTGTGCTACGCAAACCTTTGCGATAGTGTTTCAGGCAAATGCGCCCATGTGTGCAGGCAGGGGGAACATTATTACGCAAAAATTAATGGTTGGCGTAATCTGTGGTTAGATGGCACGCAAGCTCGTCTACGAAAGCTTGAAGTGAGCACAAGCATCGCTACAGCGTCAGTATGCATCACAACTTATAGAAGCGCTTTGTAGAATAGGCGTCTGAGTCGCCAGTGGTGGCTGAAGAAAAAACAAGATTAAGGATGGGGAGACAGGAGGCTGCTGAGGCGCCACGGAGAAGGAAAATCACAAGGTGTGGGTTGAGTATGTCGCCACCATATGAATTCGCAAGACGGACATCAAGACATAAATTCCTGGTTGATAGTGGGGTTTAACGTCCCGAAACCACATACGATTATGAGAGACGCTGTAGTGGAGGGCTCCGGAAAATTCGACAACCTGGGGTTCTTTAACATGCACACAAATCTGAGCACACGAGACTACAACATGTCTGCCTCCATCGGAAACGCATCCGCTGCAACCGGGATTTGATTCCGCAACTTGCGGGTCAGCAGCCGTGTACCTTAGCCACTACACCACCGTGGCGGGGCACATAAATCCCTGTTTACGTGAAGAAGCGAGAAAAGCTTCGGAGCAACACTTTTTATATAAAGAGAAAATTATAGTAGGTGCGTTGCTTATATATGTACCATGCTTGTAATGAGCCAAGCATCTTTACACTGCTGCTTTAATTTTTTAAATTCCAGGGTACAAGCTAAGAAGCTTTAAAGTATGAGAATCAGTACGTCGACGAAAATGTGCTTTAATTTAGGAAAAACACGTAATCTTAATCACATTCTATTCAGTGAAAATGCGCCTAATTCAATTGCCATACCATTCCTAGAATCTTTGTCAAAATTCTATTTCATTTTCATTCTGTGATCACGAAATTGTGGAACTATTCCGGATTCAATTTTATTTCGGAGTGCCAATTCCGCAACACTTCTACCGATGTCGGGTATTGCTTAAGGGTGACGTGTCAAAATTGCCCATATGTGTTCTCCTCATCCCTGGGTAGATACTAAGTGTCCATCCACTGCAGCACATACCCACAGACTAGCGGCACATACTCGCGCGTGGGTATATGCCACTGTCTGGCGGGAAGTGTTTCACGACGTACGTGACGGGATTGTGACATTATTCATGTCTTGACAAGCGCGTCGTATTCGTCAAACCATCTTACACACGAATGCAAAGTTTGATTCACGCCAAGTTAAGGGGGTGACCACGAGAGCACCCAAACCTAAGGGGATTGATAGATAGATAGATAGATAGATAGATAGATAGATAGATATATAGATAGATAGATAGATAGATAGATAGATTGATAGATTGATAGATTGATAGATTGATAGATAGATAGATAGATAGATAGATAGATAGATAGATAGATAACCTCAAAGTCGCTGTAGTTTGCTAAGAAAGGCTTTGCAGTTTATAATTCCAGGGTATTACATGCCACCATTTCACAATAACATTATAAAATAACCAGTATACCTGCACGCGATTGTGGAAAAACATTTTACGAATGGGGTTGTCCAAGATGCACTTAACAATGGGGTTGTTTTAGCTTTTCTTGACCATGCAACTGACACTCACAGGGCTGCGACACGAACACCCGATCCAATGAACTTTTGGTGGCTAGCGTTTCGTAATGGGCGCTTACTACGAGGCAACATGGATTAAAGTTGGCTGTATGCTAGCGAGTGTTGCATGTGCTATTTAACAATAAATTGTATTCGCGACCACTGACATGCGCCAATAAATTGGTGCCTGTAGTGTTGGTTGATGTCCCCTAGGGCATGGTATTGGTGGATAACAGTGACTAATTCTAGGGTTAATTATTGATGGTAAATGCAGGCTTATTTGGGCGGGCACTGCTTAAGTTGGTCAACTGCTCACTTTCACTGAATAACAATGGACACCTGATAAATGGTATTGGTAATGGTGGCCTCATGTTTAACAGTGCCGCGTAGTGCTGCGCATCTCTCCTTATTTTACTGGCATATAATAATGGCAGCAGTCATAAGGAGATTCCTGTTGCACCTCTGCTCTCAGTGGCGCATTACCATTTAGGCATTGTATTTCACGTTTGTTCATTCGGTACACTCCATGACTTTATTCACGAAGTAAAAGAGGCGCTCATTTTCAAAGTTATTATTTCGGAAAATTTCTGTTACACAAGAATAAATTTTGGTGTTTTCATATTTTCCGCATTTACGAAGTTCGCAGCAAAGCGCTGTTGTATCGTCTGATTACTTAGGTATACACAGCATTTCAAACGATAGTCTCATTTTATCCACAACGCGGATGGTTAGTTTCCATGGTAGTAGTGCCATAGTTGTGATTTACATTGCATTTGCTGGGACATGATTTTTCACTTAGTCGCACAACAGGTTCATGGCACGCAGAATCGTTAAAAGAAACGGGACATATAAAGAAATGCGAAAAAATTTTAGTGTTTTTTAAATGGAAGCCCCCATAGCGCAAAGAACAACGTTTTCTGTGTCTTTTAAGTAGACATGCAAGTGAGGCTGGAAGGCATTGACACTGGTAACATATTTATTTTCATGTAAAAATCGACCACTAAAATATTAACGTGCTCGGCGACAGAAGTTCCGATCAATACCACAAGATTCAATGTACTTTTTTTTGTTTCAAGTAAAATATGAATTTAATAGGAGTCAAACGGCGTGTGAAAAACCAGTTGCAATGTACACAGTACAAGCGAAAGGCTATCCACGTTGCTTTTTGCAACCAAACAAGTTTTATGAAAATAAATCTAAGGAAAGTATAATAATAAAAATGCCAAACCTGCGCGAAAGGCGTAGCAGAGTCATAGCGAAACCTGGAAGAGCGGCCTTTCAGAGCTTTTCATCAACACCCATTGGGTAACTACTGCAAACACACTTGCTGGCAACACACTACGAACTATTAATAAAGCTTTTAGGGTAGTAGGTCAGCCTTTGCTATGCTATGTTTTGTAATTTTCGTCAAAAGCGTGGTATTCGCTGAACAATTGCGAAAAATTTTGTGCCAATTGTTCATGCAGCAGTTGACGACGATAAGGAATTATGCCTGAAGTTAGTGTGCACCACAGTTTAGAGCGGAACAAAAACAAGCTTCGAGAAAGTCGGAATTTTTTTTTCACAGCAGCAGAGCTTTTTGCAGTATTACAAGCTTCAAATTTCACTGTTGAAAGCCAGCAAAGGCAAAACTGGGTAATATAGTATGACTTCAAAGGAGCGCTGCAAATGAATAAAGATATTTATTTTCATATAGATGATAACATCATACATGAAAAATAAAAACAATGACCATCGGTTATCTGGACGGCCACAAGTTATGTTTTCAGTCAATTTCAAGTCACGTAGGAGTGAAAGGAAACAATATTGCTGACAAATTAGCCACTGCAGCACACAAAGATGTTCACCCGACATCAGCGCCCGTTTATTTCTCAGAGAGCAAGAAGGCTCTTTCTGAACTGAGCCACAAATTCTGCAAATATGCTTGGTTTGACGAAAATACAAGTCATTACTCTAACATCAATTAGATCCATCTTTCCAATTTTTTCTTAGTTAAAAGGTCGACAGGCCATTCGATACGCTATTGCACCATATACGGTTAGGTGTTTCATACACACCTCACTTTTTATGCCGCATAAGAAAAGAACGTCCCCGCACTGCAGTCATGTGATGCGTCAGAGGAGCACATTTCTTTAGAATGTCCGCAGTACTATCAACAACGCGCTTAACTGAGGAATCGCTTGAACCAACTTGGCAGTCGACCATTCACAAATACAAAATACTTGGACCATGGCCGCATTGGATAATGAAAGGTGCGCAGTGAGCACCCTCCGCGATTTTTAATGAACTCGAATGTAATGAACTGTCTTTAGTTCATATCATACCTTGCCGCTCTCTGTACGGACTCTATCTGCAGTGTGATCCCGGTATAATAACTGAACTATGACCAAGCATACTGTGCTTATTCTTGCATTATATGCCCTGTAGCGTATATGGTATTGTAAATATTGCCTTTGATTGATTTTTCTTATTTTCTTAATAATGTTGCTTTTTGTACGTTTATGCTGTACATTACTGTTATGATGCTGGAATACCCGGCTCTAACGTAGCCTACTTTCCCAGGTTTCACCAAACATAAAAAAACAAGCTTTTGTATAGGTTGTAGCATTGGACGACCCACTCGTTACGCTATTTATATTCTGCGACGACTGCTTGTTCTCCGCTGTTTTAAAAAGGCTTTATAAGTCGTATTAACGCTACTGCTTTCCCGACATTAGGCCTATCTAAAGCAAGTTTGTCCACAAGTCCCAAGTTCCGGTGTGGCTCAGTGATGGAATACAGAGCTGGCACCTAGCAAACCAGGGCCCAAGCCCAACTGTGTCATTGTTACTCATTGTTTTTCTAATTTCGCACGATGGGGTTACGGATACCAGTGGTGGTGGCGGAAAACTACGGCGCCTCGCGAGACCCGAGTTGTGATCTCATAACAGGTTTCGCTCTAAACGAAAACACGAGCAAGACTGGTGTTACGGTGCTCCAAATTACGTCGGCATCATGGGTGTCACTTTGTTGCTACCCTATTTTCAACAAGTGCATGAGAAACAATGCCACTTATGATAATTTCAACAATCTACAGTGCCCCACACATTCGCTGGAAATCTATGGCCAGAATTATTTAATGCATGCTCTGTGGAAGAACCGTGAATTCTGTCACAAACATTTCATCACTCAGTGACACTGTCGCGGTACAAACACCAACCAGACAGAGCCAGTTGCCACCCACGCCTCAGAACGTTATCGCTTTCTCCCACAAAACATGACTTTTCGTGCCGAACGAGCTTTGAACGCCGCACTCCTGATCGACACGGTGGCTCCAGTGTCCACAGCTTGTATCTACATTACCAACAAAATTGGCACCTTATTTTTAAACGTAAACACCAGTGGAGGTGCCTCTTCTTGCAGCGAGTGACCGGTGACCTCAGCCCCAGCGGCCGGGCTGCCTAGTTATCCTGATGTTGGGATGAGTAGTGACGACGGGGCGACAGCGACCGGCGCAGTCGAGGGGCTGGAGGTGGTGTCATACTTCAGTCCGAGGTCGGAGAAGTGTTGCGGAAGTACCCCTGCTGGAAGCTACTGTTGGGTCGCGGTTGGCTGTTCCAGTGTTTTTCAAAAGGCGGGACACCGGGCTGCTGAATCCAAGGTGGCGGCCGTTCGTAGCGTTATATCCGTGAGCGATCGCAGTACCTCGATATGTGACCGGTAATGTCGTCGTTTTAGCACACAGAAGCTGGGTGAAGTCGTCGCTGCACCTCGACAAGGTTTGGCATGCTGGCAAAGAAATTTGCGTAAATCCGACGCACAACACAATCGTTCGCTGGCCGGTGGTATGGTCGTTCGTTACGGTAGCGCTGACGGTAGAGCGGTCTCTTATAGTAAGTCGGGCATGAGCTATAGCTAGGCCGAGATTCCGCAAACTGCGCTGCGCTGACGGATTGAACCCCGAAATCCACGAGCTACGAGGTAGCCAGGTCTTGCGGGAAATGGCGCCGAAAGGCACCAGCCACTTGACGTGTCATGTTTTCTTGCCTGCCAGACTCTTCTCGAACGAGATGAGGGATGGTTGTAGCAAGGTCAACCGGCGGTACAGTTTCTACGCTGGGCATCGTGGTAACATCAGCCAGACGGCCAAACTTCAGAGTTATTCTGCGCTGCTTCAATGTCTGAATCATCTGACAGTGTGTAATGACATCTGACGCAGTAGTCAGATTTTCTTTGCTTATGAGAATGTTGGAGACGTCCTCAGCAATACCTTTCATTAATTGTCCTACCTTATCTTCTACGCACATGCTGGCATCTATTTGCCTACAGAGCCTCAAAATCTCCCCTGTGTACATTGTACAGGTCTGAGCAAGCAACTGAGCCATTTGTGCAAGAGTCTGCTTGGCAAGGTTCTTTTGCGCAGCAGTGTTACTGAAACAATTTGTTATCTCCGCAACAAAGCGTTCTCACGTCGTCAGTATGTCCTCATGGCTCTCGTGCCAAACAAGTGCAGTGTCGGTTATGCAAAAAACCACACGAGACAACTGGTAGGCAGCATCCCATTCGTTGTATTGGCTTACCCGCTTGTAGTGCTTGAGCCATGCGTTCACGTCGTCGTTGGCCTTCCCGGAAAAGGTTCGTGGCTCTTTGTGATTATTTAGACAGATTTTTCAGCGCAATAAAGTTCAAACTTTTAGATAAGAAACACACACACAGCGCTGCCTGTCTTTTCTAAAAGTTCTTGTACTTTGCGCCGATTATACTGTTTAAATAATCACGAACGAACTCACCCAAGCAGCAGTTTTAGCTCTTTCTGTTACAGCCAAGAACTGCAGGGGGCTGCTTCCCGCGCTTCTGTTTCGTCAGGTATGATGGGCAATGGGAAAGGCAGGCCAGCAAGGCAACCACTCCGGCAAAGTCCGAAGGGTAGGGGTCCCGTCGTTGGTTGTTCTACCCAGCATCTTCCTCCACTCTGTAGCGTCTGAAGTAAAGGGGTGAGGGTTATTTGAACAGAAGGTTCGAATGGTGAAGCTGCCAAGATATCTTCTTTCAAGGTCCACACCTCTAATCCCTCTTCTCAGTCCGGCACACACACGTCGTAATAGTATTAAGAAATTGCTATGACATGACAGGAGTACATCACAAACATAATGTACATGTCATGCGTTGTGTATATCTAAAAGTATATTTAGCATCATGGAATATAAAACTATAGACGCATCAATGCTTGGCAAACATGCAATAGTGAATGACATCTCATGACATGAAGGTATTTTTGTGCCTCAACGAAAAACTTGGCTATGTATGCAGTTCTTGCTGCCCTGCTTCGAAATAAATTAATTCCCACAGTGCATGTGATTTTCCAGGGCTCTTCAGCAACAATTTGTTAGTTTTGCGCAACTGCCTTGTCAGCTGCGCGTTAGGAATACGACAAAGGAGCTGTTAATTTACTGCAACGCGCCACTATATCAGTAAAAAGGTACGAGGCAAAAGTTTATAATGATTCTTTGCTACTTTTTTGAAGCACTAAACTTTGGGGCCACATTAGCTTAATAAATGAACAGGCGAGGCACGCGAGGAAGCGCCTATCACACTTTAAAACAAATGACAAGGCAGCTTCCGCTAGCAGGGGACATTTACAGCTCGGTAAACAGGGTAAACAGGGTGGGCACATAAACTTGGCAATGTTTAATGCTAGAACCTTATCTAGTGAGGGTAGTCTAGCTGTACTATTGGAGGAGCTAGAGGGTGTTGATTGAAATATAATAAAGCTCAGTGAGGTTAGGAGAACAGATGAGGCCTATACGGTGCTACAGAATGGGCCCGTCCTTTGCTATCGGGGCTTGGCAAACAGAAAAGAACTGGGAGTGGGGTTCCTAACTCACAGAAACCTAGCTGGCAACATAGAGGATTACTATAGCAATAATGAAAGGGTGGTAGGTATCGTAATTAAACTGAATAAAAGATACAAGATTAAGGTAGTACAGGCTTACGCACCTACATTCAGCCATGATGACGCTTCAGTTGAAAGCTTCTATAAAAACGTGGAATTAGCAATGAGTAAGGTAAAAACACAGTATACTATAGTGATGAGCGACTTTAATGCAAAAGGAGGGAAGAAGCAGGCTGGAGACCAGGCAATAGGAGGTTATGGCACCGGTACTACAAACGCAAGAGAAGAGCTACTAGTAGAATTCGCAGAGCGCAATCATTTACGGATTTTGAATACCTTCTACCGAAAACGAGAAAACCGCAGTGGACATGGAGGAGCCCTAATGGCGAAAATAAGAACGAAATAGGCTTTATAATGAGTGCACAACCAGGAATCGTGCAGGATGTGGAAGTGGTTAGCAAGGTACGATGCAGTGACCATAGAATGGAACAGTCTCGAATTCGCCTAGACTTGAAGAAGGAACGACAGAAACTGATACGCAAGAAGCCAATCGATGTGCTAGCATTGAGAGGGAAAGTACAGGAATTCAGAGTGTCGCTGTGGAACAGGTGATCGGCTCTTAGTGAGAAAACCAACTTAGCGTAGATACAATGAATGGTAATCTGACGAGTATCATTACGGTGTGTGCAGTGGAAGTTGGAGTCTGGGTAGTTAGACAGGAGACTGGCAAGCTTTCCCAGGAAACGAAGAACCTAATAAAGAAGCGTCAAATCATGAAAGTGTCAAGTACAAGAGACAAAATAGAACTGGCAGAGCTTTCGAAGTTGTTTAATAGACGTAAGGTAGGCAATGTAAGAATGTATAACATGGTGAGAATTGAACACGCTCTGAAAAATTGACGAAGCGTCAAAGCAGTGAAGAGTAAACTTGGGATAGGCAAAAGTCGGATGTATGGACTAAGAGACAAAGAAGGCAAAATAACTACCAATATGGATAGGATAGTTAAAATAGCGGAGGATTTTT
Source organism: Rhipicephalus microplus (assembly GCF_043290135.1). Taxonomy (NCBI): domain Eukaryota; kingdom Metazoa; phylum Arthropoda; class Arachnida; order Ixodida; family Ixodidae; genus Rhipicephalus; species Rhipicephalus microplus. The sequence continues at coordinate 110,107,922 of NC_134701.1, forward strand.
ACAGAGATTGTACAGTAGCCGAGACAACCACAACCTTAATACTCTAAAAACTAGCAGTAACCCAGATGACAACCACCAGTAATGATAGAAGAAGTCAGAAAAGCTTTGGAGAGTATGCAAAGAGGCAAAGCTGCTGGTGAGGATCAGGTGACATCAGATCTGCTGAAAGATGGAGGACAGATTGTGTTAGAAAAACTAGCCACCCTGTTTACGAGGTGTCTCCTGACGGGAAGAGTACCAAAGTCATGGAAGAACGCTAACATCATCTTAATACATAAGAAAGGAGATGACAAGGACTTGAAGAATTACAGGCCGATCAGCTTGCTCTCTGTAGTATACAAGCTCTTTACAAAGGTAATTGCTAACAGAGTAAAACATTAGAATTCAATCAACCAAAGGAACAGGCAGGATTTCGAACAGGCTACTCAACAATTGACCACATTCATACTATCAATCAGGTAATAGAGAAGTGCTAAGAGTATAACCAACCACTATACATAGCCTTCATAGATTACGAGAAGGCGTTTTATTCAGTAGAAATATCAGCCTTCATGGAGACACTGTGGAATCAGGGCGTAGATGAAATATATATAAACATTCTGGAAGAAATCTACAGAGGATCAACTGCTACCATAGTGCTTTATAAAGAAAGCAACAGAATACCAATCAAGAAGAGTGTAAGGCAGGAGGACACAATCTCCCCAATGCTATTCACCACGTGCTTACAGGAGGTTTTCAGAAGCCTAGAATGCGAACAGTTAGGGATAAGAGTTAATGGAGAATACCTTAGTAACCTCCGCAACGCCGATGACATTGCATTGCTAAAAAATTCAGGGGACAAATTGCAACTCATGATTACGGAATTAGACAAGGGGAGCAGAAAGATGGTTCTTAAAATTAATCTGCAGAAAACGAAAGTAATGTACAACAACCTCGGAAAGGAGCAGCGCTTCGAGATAGGTATTAGTGCACTTGAAGTTGTAAAAGACTATGTCTCCTTAGGGCAGGTAATAACCGCGGAGCCGAACCACGATAGTGAAGCTACAAGAAGAATAAGTATGGGGTGGAGCACATTTGGCAAGCACTTTCAAATTATGAGAGGTAGATTGTCACTATCCCTCAAGAGGAAGGTATATAGCAGCTGTATCTTGCCGGTAATTAGCTACGGAGCAGAAACCTGAAACTTACAAAGAGGGTTACAAGAGGGTTACAAAGAGGGACGACGCAGCGAGCAATGGAAAGAAAAATGGTAGGTGTAACCTTAAGAGACATAAAGAGAGCAGAGTGGATTAGGGGACAAACGGGGGTTAAGGATATCATAGTTGAAATAAAGAAGAAGAAATGGACATGGGCCGGGCATGTAGCGCGTAGACAGGATAACCGCTGGTAATTAAGGGTAACTAACTGGATTCCCAGAGAAAGGAAGCGGAGTAGGGGGAGACAGAAGGTTTGGTGGGCAGATGAGATTAAGAAGTTTGCGGGTATAAATTGGCAGCAGCATCCACAGGACCGGGTTAACTGGCGGAACATGGGAGATGCCTTTGTCCTGCAGTGGACGTAGTCAGGCTGATGATGATGATGATGATGATGGTGATGATGATGATGATGATGATGATGAAACAGGCTGTTGGCTCCTGTTTAGGACAGTGGAGATTTGCAGTGTATGCGACGAAGGAAATACACAAGAAATAGCGATTCCCCATATGACTCAGTTGAGCACTATTAGGTGGTCACAGAGATCATGCATTCTGTAACCCAGCCTCATATACACATGGCGAACTGCACCAGTGTTAGGCCACATAGAATTTCGCTTTATCTCATAACCATCTGTTATCTCTTCTAGAAGATACAAGTGAGCATAGCCGCTGTTTATTACAGTATAGTTATCGCAAAAAAATACAACAAAAACTTTACATGGTATTTTTATAGAAACCCATTTCTAAACTACATTATACAATTACAATAGTCAATCCCATGAAATATTCACAGCAAGTTCAAATGTGGGCAGGGCAACACTCACAACGTAGTTTTAGATACGGCCGCCTTTGCTCATTTTTATATTCTTGTATGGTTGAGACTGCACAAATTGTTGATAAGCTGCTGACTGCTCTTTATTTTGCGACAAAGTGGAATATTATGTTAGTGGCCGTGAAAACCGTGTTTATACCCTTAAAAATGTACATACCATCAATTACCGCCTTATCAGAAAAAAATTGAATAAAGCTACCAACATTAAATGAAAACTTGTTAGACCATCCTTTATAGCAGCTACCAACAATCCGTAAGCAATTGGCCATTGATAAATATTGAGACTTTCCGAATGACGTTCCATAGACAATGAAATAACGTGCTAAAATAGTATAAAAAGGTTTCTGAGCACTGCATTGACCCTCTTCAAACCATTTACCTAATAATCTATCAACTATTGTCCACAGATAACGAAAAAAAATGTCCCTATTAACGTTAAATATATGCGCAAAGAATGGTAAATTCCTCTATCACAAGAATAAATAGATTGTCTTCAGAACTTTGGCACACGTGATGTTTATGGCGCGTTATCAGGATGAATACACGGTTGTTAGGTAATTTCTGTATTCTTCAATGTGTCATTTCTCTTATTTGTCGGACACTGCTCAAGTATATATAACACAGCTCCAGCAAATAAATCGTGTTGTAAGTCAGCGCCACAGTCTGTCTCCTTCTTTTCTTGTCCCTCGTTATTGGCGCTGTTTTTACGTGAAGTAAAAAAAAACTTACACTATTTTGCTAGCATTCTGTATACCTGTCAACAACGTTTTGTCTACTACTGGTCACTGAAGTGTTATCGACATCATCTTTCCAAAGAAGATTATTCTTACTTTAGGAGAACTGACGATTGTAAGCGAAGGCACTTCTGCGCGGCATAGTGCAGTCACCTTTGCTTGTATTAAAAGAGTCGACACCTACACATTCACTTCACAATGACCTCATGCAGGCAACATAGCTTGAGAGCTCCTGTAAAGTTCAATAAAGCTATTTATATTGTAGTTCCTAAATGCCCCACTTGCTTTAAAGTGTTACCTATAACAAGGCACTGTTTCAAATTTACTGAAAACTTTAAATCATATGCAACGTCAAAAAATGTTTAAAAAAACTATATACTATAGGTGCGCCACCACCTTAAGTACGCCTGCAGTTAGTTTCTGCAATTCTTACTGATATTAGCAGAGTTCCTGCAAATGTAGAAAATCAGCAATTTTTATAGTAAAACAGTTATATTTAGCACCATGTGAGATGGTATGTATGAATGTCTTCATACAGCAGAAGATCCTAAAAAAAGCATTTCATGCGTAAATTTCCTTCAGGATGACAAACAACTATTAAATAGAGAGAAACTGATTATTTGCAGACCTAAAAATTTATAATATTAAGCACATTATTCTTACAAGAAAAAGCCAAAGAGCAAAGTAACTTCTGCTATCTCCCGCAATAGGGTTCTTTAAGAGTGCTACGATCCAGCACCTATTTACTGCTATGCGCAAAAATTCTACGGCATGTGTCACGCTTAATCTCGGTTTAGTCGTTGAGAGTATGAGAGTTATATTTTATTGCTGGAACAACCTCTACGCATTTTATGCTTGGTTCCAGGTGATATTCCTGTGCTGTTAACATTCAAGCCAATTCAATTCCATAGATGCAGAAGGCATTGATGCTGCGCGCGATTCGTTACATGTGCAATCAATTTGTTAAATGCGAAGCAATTGTTAGCGAACTTTGGTGAGGTTAAGAGTGTCTATCTATCTATCTATCTATCTATCTATCTATCTATCTATCTATCTATCTATCTATCTATCTATCTATCTTTCTATCTATCTATCTATCTTTCTATCTATCTATCTATCTATCTATCTATCTATCTATCTATCTATATATCTTGCCGCCTACGGCTTTCAGCTCTCCTGGCCAATTCGACAATGGTAAAAATACCGAAGTTGGTGTGGCATGTCGTGACTGTATGACAAGCGTAAGCGACTAATTATATATGAAAATTACTGCATACATTTCATGAATGTCAATATATACATTTCATAGCCATGCTCCTCGTGTGGTGGTTTCGCTCACATGATATATTGCAAAACTGGTAAATTATTACATGCATATCATGTAGGTGTTGAGTACAGGGCATACACTCATTGTGCGCTCATGGCCGTTTCGCTAGTCTCGCATATGCTAAATTAGGCATTACGACATGTAAATGACTGACGAAGGTCTATGACACGTCCAAACATGAAAATCATGATATGTGTGTCATGTAAAACATGACTACATGCTACGCTCACAGCGTGCTGGCGGCCATTTCACTGGTTTCACATATACCAATGTTAATATTATGTGACGTGAAGAGACGACTACGGTAATTGACACGTTCAAACTAGATAATCGAGACATGCATATAATGCAAAACAAGACTACATGCTACGCTCATATCCCGCTCGCTGCCGTTCCGCTAGCTCTACCCATACCAAATTTGGCATTACGAGACACGAACAGACGACGAAAGTAAATGACATGTTTAAACAGAATGATCATGACACGCACGTCATGCAAAAGATGACTACATGCTACGCTCATAGCGTGCTCGCGGCTGTTTCACCAGCTCCACATATTATTCCGCGAAAAAAAAATAAGGCATTAAATTTACTCTTCTTCCCTAGACAATTTTAGTTCTCTCGTGCGCCAACATAAAGGCAAGACTTTTAGATGAAGTGGCCAGCTGCTAACTGGATGTGTTGACAAAATGCAATTGTGTATTTAAGTAATGTTGCCGACTGCTATCAGTAAAGCTTGCTCTTTCAGCTGTTAAAACATACGCATGAGTGCATTCATAGAGGCACATATACATGCCTTCAGTTCTACTGTGATGTGTTATTATTGTGCTGATGATGTGAAGAAAAAGCTAACAACGCCAAAGTTGACGTACCTTTCTCTATTGGCGGGCGCATGACGATGCGGAGCAGGTGGTCCTTTCTCGGGCACTGCGCATCTTCGCAATGAGCAGCGCCGACAGAACACAACACACGAGCAAAGGGAACAAGTACACTTCGAATAACTTGATAATCGTCTTCACACACGGCATTCGCAGTTCTGAGAGAAGAGCTGCAAATAAGTATAAAGGATTCCAGCAATGCTGGTCTCACAGACGCGAACCGTGGTTCTTTTGCGCGAAAACATATTTATCATAACTCAACCTAACTCCTTCTTCTTCAAAATATTAAAAAAGAGTTTTATGTCAATGATTGATTTGTGGGGTTTAACGTCCCAAAACCACCATATGATTATGAGAGACGCCGTAGTGGAGGGCTCCGGTTATTTTGACCACCTGGGGTTCTTTAACGTGGACCCAAATCTGAGCACACGGGCCTCCGACATTTCCGCCACCATAGGAAATGCAGCCGCCGCAGCCGAGGTTTGAACCCGCGACCTGCGGGTCAGCAGCCGAGTACCTTAGCCACTAGACCACCACTGCGGGGCAGTTTCATGTGAATACGACATACGTAAGTTGCCGATGCATAGAACAATTTCACATAAAAAAGACGTAAGCGTGCAAATTTTGAATTTTTTGAAGCCACGCGAAATTCAAAACTTTAGTTTTTTTATATATTTTCATTCTACGTTTTCTTACCATTTGTACATTGGTTGAATAATTAGGGAGGCTGTTGAACGAGCAGACGTTGTAACTTTAGAAAGACTTGTACTTTTGCCTTTGTTTATTTGAAAAGGGGTTATACCTCTGGTGATTCTCAGTTGTGTTGAAATAATTTTTCCTCTAACACGTTTTTAAGCTTGTGTGTTTTTTGGCGATGACTAGTGTTTCTAGGCGTACAAGCGGTACTTCGGTTAAAAAAAATTTTATTAGATTCTTCATTGTATAAATGACTCACTTTCTGTAAGGCATGCAGGTAGTGGAATTAAATTCTTAAATTTTAGCTAATGACCATGGCGTTGGCAGGGCTTTGTCTGGACGGGTGCAAAATTGAGCTACATTCTGATTGGGCTAGTCGCGCTTCTAAAAATAAATTTTTACAGAATGCCATTGACGTGCTGTAGCATCAAAAGTTACCTTTAGGGGAACGTGTTAACGCACACGTGGTGGGCCAAACCTCTCACGCCATGCTGCCGTAACAATACAAGAGATAGCGACCTGGAAACGTTTCACCGGTGCTGTACATTACCTTGTCGGGAGTGTTTCTTCAAAGTCTTTGCGATTGTATTTTTCACTTCAAAACAAGCAGTTTGTTAAAAACGATTGTATCAAGCAATGATTTCTGGCAGAAAGTACCTTTCGTCACAACAAAGTAGAGATAGTAATAGATTGGTATTTTTAGGCTAATATTACAGTAGCTTTCGTAACAGAACAGCGGCGTTGCTAGAATGTTTTTTTTTTCAGGTAGAGGGGGGAGGGGTCTCTACCTACTTGATATGTTCGTGCGTTTTTTTTTGTATGTGTGCATGCACGTGCATGCAAACGCATCAGGAGAGTTTGACACCCTCCAAAATTCTCTTGATTATGCTCCTCTCAGGGAAAGTTATTTACAAAAAGTTGGTGAACATTCTTTCAACTTTCTTTGGAGAAAGCTTCTTTGAACAAAAGTAGGAAAACGGTTTATTTTTTAGGAAATGTTTCTTTGAACAGAAGCAGAAAAAAAGTTTATTTCTACCTTGTATTTTTGAAAGCTTCTTGAAATGAAAGTAAAAAAAAATCTTGACAGTATGATTTCAGCACGTCCAAGTTAATAGGTTATCACTATAGTTGGTAGAGCGTTTGTTGGTTCTTTAGAAACAATCAATATCAATTTCTGTAAAGGTATGACTTTCTTTTATTGGGCAGTGTCAAATATTCGGACAAGTTTAGTGCATGTGAAAGAGGAGGTGCTTATTGTGTTTCTTTTTCTTGCAGATGGAATCACAATGAACAAACCGACAAGTGCATCAATATGTGGCTACGCGAGCGCAACTAAAACTGCATGCTGACTGCTTACCCCAGAAACACGGCAACATATTTCAGCAGGTTTCATTGTCACCAAAAATTTGATTGCACCACAAGCTTATGGATTTGTAAAAACGCAACAAAAGAAAATTTTTGTACCTTTCACGATTTGTCTTACTGGCACTGATTCCTGAATCGTCGCTCTTTATTATTGTCCCTACCATACCATTTTTGCAACATGCCTTATGAACGACACCACCGCAAGAGCTGCAGGACCATGAAATGTAAATTATGACATTTATGACATACATTTCATGATTTTATTGTCAAGACTAGTTAGATGTGTTCTTCATAAAGTCATGTCATACCATACTAAGTATAGTATTGATACCATTAGCGAAACGGCCAGTAGAGCTAAAAGTCGTAGGTGGCTAGATAGATAGATAGATAGATAGATAGATAGATAGATAGATAGATAGATAGATAGATAGATAAATAGATAGATAGATAGATAGAGAGATAGATAGATAGATAGATAGATAGATAGATAGATAGATAGATAGATAGATAGATAGATAGATAGATAGATAGATAGATAGATAGATAGATAGATAGATAGATAGATAGATAGATAGATAGATAGATACGCTCAAAGTCGAAGTTCGCTGAGAAATGCTTCGCATTCGAAACCACTGGACGTTACAACGAAAAATGGCGCGAGTGGTTCAAAAATTCAATTTTCGCGTAGTTACACGGCACATGTGATGCCATCTAGCGGATGCAGTTGAAACAAAAAAAAACGTCTGTAATCTCGAAGCCAATAGCGTCGGGACGCTTCTCGACTGACGAACAGTAAGGTTGTCGTGGCGCGCTGCTGCAACGAAAGCTTCTGGCGTCTGTCAACGGTTCTCTTGTTCCGCTCATCACCGAAGCGGCTGCCCTTGTAGGGGAGCCCACCTGGAAGAGGAGATGATTGCACTGTCTAGACTCCAACCCCTCAGCCAACTGGATGATGTTTGTAAAAGCCAGCCAGCGGACCCTACTATCTAAGTACCATCCTGGTCAGAGCTTCCGAGCGACACACCACCACGTGGCCCCACAGCCGCAGGAAACCAACTAAGCCCCCATCTTTTTGCTGAACGTCATGCGGCATCCGAGCATACAGCTATGAATGACCAGGAAAGCTGGACTGTAGTCCAGAACCGAAAACTCCCGCGACCCAAGCCACCAACCACCTCACAGCCACAGAACCTATTTGAGACCAGAATGTTGAGACCTAAAGCATTTCCCACCACCCTGATCCCGCCGAGCCACTTCGCGTATAGACTCCGTCTAAGTCTTCCTCAAATAAAGGGTTTGGACATTTACTGCAGACTCCTCACCAAGTCTTACCCAGCAGTAGTTGATTGCTACACAAAGCAAGCGGCACGTCTACTGCTGAACCTGGAGCAACTGATTATAGACGTTATAATCGTGCAGTTTAATACATATGTTGCGCTCCGTGAAGGGCGCATAAGAGGCGTCATTCAGAGAATCAAGGGATTAACTGAACAGCAGTTAATGCAAGGCCTCACAAGTTGAATTCACAAAATCGTGTACGCACGGCCCCTCGGGTTGTAAAACACAGCACTAATCACGTTCAACGGTGCAAACTTTCTAAAATACGTGGCTTTGAAAAACGCCGGCTTTACTCTTCTCAACACGCCAGGCCAATACACGAGGATCAGTGGCGCGAATCATAAAAATACATCGCTAGACCTAACGTGGGTTAGGCACCTACCAAAAGGTACGCACTGGGACGTTTGGCCCGACAATATTGGCAGCGACCGCTTACCAATCGTGCTTATCTGGAGCAAAATTTTTTCTATGTCAAAGGAGTGTTCCTTTATTGACTAGGACAAGTATCAGTCTTATATGAATGGATGCCCTGCAACAGTCACCTTTTACGAATTGACAAAACGTATATGAGAAGTCACAAGGAAGGCAAGCAAAACCTAAAAAATATTCCTTAGAAGCTTGCGCCCGATAGGTGCCTCTTTAACCCTTGGGAGGCACGTATGCTGCTTTAAATTCATACAGGACTGAAAATCAGCTTGCAGTCGTCTGAAGCATAAGCTTCTTGCGAGACAAGCATCAAAGTACGCATGCAAGCATTGTAGGCAACAGTGGTAGGATTGCTGCAACCAGCTACACAGTCGGATAAAAAATGAAAGACTATGAAATATTGTCAAATCATTGGAAGGCCGGGGCAAAACTCGAACTGACACTGAAAAACTCTCACTTCCCATTGATCAGCATCAGCCACCGCAGATGCGTGCTCCAACACATTTTTTCCACAACCGGCAAGGCGTCCGGAGTATACAAAGTGGCCAGAGGAAAAACAAAGCTCCGGCATAATAGATGCTCCCTTCACAATTCAAGAACTTTTAATAGCACTAAAGCAGCCAAATTGTAAAACAGCTTCGGGACCTGATGTGATTACCTACAAACAATTACAGCAACTGACAGAGAACCAACTAACCCCTCTTCTTGCCATATTCAATCAAGTATGGGAAGATGGCAATCTCTCTAACGAGTGGAAACATTCAAATGTTATACCGCTGCCCAAACCGAACGAACCGACGACTGCAAGTAACCTTCGGCAAATTTCGTTAACTTCAGTAATCAAAAAGTGATGGAGTGAATGGTAAGCAAGCAACTCACATGAATGCTAGAAAATGGGGAGCATTATCACTGGTCCCCAACTGGCTTTAGACCATACCTGTCTACCTTAGACGCACTCAGACGACTATACGAGGACGTACTGAAGAACCACTCACCTTATTGGCAGAGCACTATTGTAGGTATTGACGTATAGAAGGCTTTCGATTCGGTGCCCTATGATACTATACTACGAGAGCTGTCAGAACTGCCTGTTGGTAGTAGACTGTATATTTCTATCCAGAGTTTTCTCCAGGACAGTAACTTTTCTATAAAATTAGGCTCCTTCACCAGTCAATCTTACTCCAACACAATCGGAGTTCTGCAGGGAGCCGTTATCTCTCCAGCACTGTTTAACATAACAGTGCGCCCATTTGCCTTTCTCAAAAATAAAGTCCATCTCGGCGGAAATCTATGCCGACGACGTTACAATTTAGTGTAACGCGCGAGACATTTCTACGCAACAGCAGCCACTCCAGAAGGCAATTGATGTTACCAACACTTTCCTTGACAAGCAAGGTCTTGAGGTTTCACTGAAAAAGACACAATTTATAGTTGCTCTGAAATCTACAAACCATAGCAAGTAGCAATTTATTGGAAATAAAATCCAACTAACTATACGCAACACAAGCATACAGCGCAATTAGCACACAAGGTACTAGGCTTACTACATAAACAAAATGCCAAGTCCACTCAATGGGTTGAAAAAGCGCTCTGCAACACTAAACAGACAACAAGAGTGCTGCGAAAGTTGACAAATTGCGCATGAGGCCTATTCGAAGGTCTAACTAAAAGGATTGCGGAAACACTCGTCCACTCGAGGCTCCTCTATAGACTACTCTTCCGCCAATGACGCCAACCCAGCTCGAAAAACTTCATTGATTGATTTGTGAGGCTTAACGTCCTAAAAACCCCATATGATTATGAAAGACGCCGTAGGGGAGGGATCCGGAAATTTTGACCACCTGGGGTTCTTATCATGTACCCGAGTATGAGCACACGGGCCTACAACATTTTCGCCTCCATCGAAAATGCAGGCGCTGGAGCCTTGAAAAACTTCAATGCATTAACAAAACTTGCATTCCCATTGCCACAGGGCTGCCGAAATACACCAAATTTCAAGACCTGTACGAAACAGGTCTACTTCTTCCGTTACGTGACTATGTAGAGCCTGCACTGCAAGCTCGGAATGAGCGCCTCAAGCTAACCCACCCTGGAAGAGCCATCAGAAACGAGCTAGGTCTAAGAAACCAAGACATGCCTCAAATTCTACCCGTCATTCCGCAATGGGAAGATATTACCGTGACATACAATCGGCCTCTTCCAAAACCTATGAGCCAAGCCTCGGACAATCTGCGAAGGGCATACTACGCCCTGCAGCATATTGAACACCTTAAAAGCATACCTAACTAAGAAGATATCATCTAGATGGATGCCTCTTGCACTATAACAGGCTCCAACACAGGGGTATTTTTCAACCTGAGAACAGAGGAAGCATCCTCAATCTTTATTATTCAAACCTGCTTACTGCCCTAAGCAGCTGAAGGGTACGCTATTTCGAAAGCTCTAGCCCATTACAATCAAACAGGATCATCGCCAAAAGCTATTCACATCTTCACGGATTCGCAGAAAGTGCTTCAAACACTCCAAACTAGAAGAAAGCTACCAGAGTTCGACAGGCACATCCTGCACTATGCCACCAAACTTCAAGAACGATCAGGCCGGGTATGAGTTAATTGGATTCCTGGACACACAAATATACCGGCACACGAGCTAGTTCATCAACTAGCCTTGCAGGATCATAGCGAGAAACGACTCGGGGATGCGAGCATGAAGCAAGCCGAAACGATCACCCAAGATGAGACCCATGAAGGCCACTACCGAGCAAAAGTTCAATGCCGGCGGATATTAAGGGCCAAATCAGAAGAAGCAACAAAACACGATGCCCCGCTCCCAAAATCCACCCGCATCTATGAGGTCACACTCAGAGATTGCAAACACGAAGTTTCACGACATTCACCGGTCCTTTACAAGATACACCCGACAAAATACTTCAACCCTAACTGTGACTACTGCCACGAGGCAGCAACGACGGAGCATATGGGAATGCCCCGTTGACGAATCAAGCCAAGCTGTTTTTATGAAAAAAGCCTAACGTACCCTGCCTCAGCTACAGCCTCCCATAGAAAGGAATACCAACTCGATACTTGAAGACCCACTAATCAGAGCCAGGCTGAACCTTCGGTGTGCTGCCTTGTGCACGATCGTCATTCTCTGCCCAGCAGTTACAAGCTGACCAGTTTGAGCTCACCTTTGTTTTTTATTTTTTTCTTCATTTTTCAATGGTGCTGAATCTAACAAACGAGAGCACATGGTAATTAGTCCAATAAAGTTTTCATTTAATCGATCGAAGCCACTAGCGGGAAATTCATCAATGGCCGTTGTCATCAATGGCACTTCTCGAGGCGGGTAATTTGAAGTGCACTAACCCGATGCAGACACTAAAACGTGATTTTATTTTTAAAAAAGGGATTCATGAGCACAAAAGTAACACTAAGATGTTTCTGGACCGCTATTTCAACAATCAACGTCGACTTAATACTTGCCTTTAGTGTCCCTTTAAAGAAGCACTGACATCAAATTTACTCATGCCAAGATTCTTGCGTCAGCAAGTAGCTATAGACCCGTTGCAGCGATTGGCGACCAAAAGCGCAACTGAGGTATGAATAACTATCACTTTTATCAATTTATATCACTGGCACGGAGGAAGGAAAAGGTAAGGAGAGGCCCTGACGTCACTCGTTGTGAAGCCGCGATGAAGCCGGAAGTCGGCCATATTGAGTAGGCAAATTCTCCTCTCTTGTTTACATATGAATGCGAAGCAGAAGGCGCGACTCCCTCTCCGGCTCGGAAAGCACGTGGGCTGCGCAGCGCGTGTGTCGTGACGATCCGAAACTAATGGAACTGGGCTCATCACTCAGAGCCAGCGGGACACCTTCAGCGAAATCGCTTCGTCCGAATAATAACAAAGAGTAACAGCTCGCTGACAACGAAACAACTACGAGAGAACGCGCGCTAGATGCACTGACAACGGCGAGTGCTTTCACGTCAATAATTCAGCAACTGTACAGACAACATGATCGGTCGTGCGCCTTTTACGGTTGCATTCCGCCACGCGACTGACGCAGCGTCCTGCCACTGTGTCCGTGTTCCGCGTGAAACTCACCTGCGTCAGCATTCTGCGACTGTGGTGGCTTTGAGCACGGTGCTAGTGACAGTTGAACGTGGTTGCTGTTACGTTGAGATTACATGCAATGGTGGTGGAGAATGTACCAAGCGGAACAGAAAAGGTGTTTTAATACGCACATGCAAGTTGTTACTGTACACACACAACACGAAACTACGTATGTGCACATGGTCCTCAGGGCGTCTTGCTGGGCTCAACAGCGTCGTCCGTTGTCACAAGCAGGAGCACTGCTCAACCGTCACTGACCTGCAAGGCGTTCGTCGTCATTCAGCTTCGTCATGGTGCCCAACGCCATTTTGCTGAACACTAACTGCTTCATCCGCGTCATCCGCCGCACGACACATGGATATGCACTTGTTCTACGCACTGTGGAAACCCCGTGATCGACAAAGAAATTTGTAAACGTTGCTAAGAGTAATGTAACAGCCAGAAGAACACTGCGTAACCAATAACGCGGCGCAGAGCACAGATATTGTCCGCCACGGCTCAGCACGAGATCTGGGGAGGCACAGATTCCGCCGCCAGCCGCGGCCGCTCACTGCTAGACCAGCTTCACTGCGCAACACGTAACCATAACAACGCCGCCATTGTGCCTCCTGAATATGGCCGCCATGATGTCATTTCCGCCACATTTTTTACGCCCTGCGCTGGCTGGGCATGCCCTCTCCTTACCTTTTTCCTTCCTCCGTGATCACTGGTATCTAGCACTATTCAAAACGGCCACCCATACCATCATTTTTAGCGCTGGGAGCGCCAGCAGTAGCGCTACCTCACGGTCACCACGAGATCAAGCCCCAGCTGACCACTTCTCCTTAGATAAGAGTGACGTCAGGCTTAGCTGCTCCGCAAATATATTTCATCAGCTAGGTGGATACGTGTAGTCATGCGCTGTCACCTGCGTTGCTGTCGTCGCTGTACAAAGTGTCGACTGGGGTTCAATACGATAGTCTGGAGCATGCATTTCCCGCGATTCGCAACGTCGCAAATTAATTTTGCTTCAATCGACCTTTTGCAGAATAGTACTTCCACATGAACACTGTTCCAAGCAAGACTGTAGAGGTGCCCGAGGATTCACTCTTCTGCCATGCTCACTCGTGTGTCTCAGTTAGCTATATTGGTGTGTTTTGGTGTGCAAAGCAATCAGATATACTCAGAGGTCTCAACGTAATATAGCTATCGCGAATGAGCACATTCGGAGAAATAGAATACGTTTCCTGTTTGCCAGCTTCTTTTTTGCACCTCCAAAAGGCCCCACCTATTCAGCCTCCCGCGGTTAACACGGTATTACCACTTTTACGTGTATGCCAAGTCCACAGATGAAGTAAAATTCAATGATACGTGCGTGTTACTTGTTAGCGATGAAATCTGACTGTACGCTGTTCGACTTTTGATAGCTTGTGGTCGTGTTGATAATTAACACATACGCGATATGAAAAGACACCTTCATTGCGTTTTTTCAGGCTTCAAAGTAAACGACTGCCACTCACCTGAAGCTCCCAACGATTCCCCGACATGCTGACCAACAAGCACACATTTAATCAGGCTCTTTTATTTCGCCATTTTTCTATAGGTGGTCTTTATCTTGATAATTTCACGAGATAATTTATTGACAAGCAACCGCGTTTCTGCACTTTGGCGCTACGATAAGAACACTCAGATTGTACACGTCATCGCTACTAGGGCACCGTAACTCAGAATGGTATTTGTGGAATGTATCACACCGAACACGTATCACTGGTGTCGGTGTCGCAGTTCAGTGTATTTTTTTTAATTTTCACCTTAGCTTTTCTACGTTGTTTGACATCGAATTAAAATGACTTCCACGCGACGTATGCCGTTCAATTTTGGCCAAGAAGAACTATGCATATCAAGCGATCAAATGATGGGAATATCTCGATCTTGAAGTTTGATGTCAGTGCTCCTTTGATCATTTTCCTAACGGTACCCATTAATACCACAAACGGCTGATTCCGTCCGCAGCACCCACCAAAAATGCTCACGATTCAGCGTTCATACTTGTGCAATTGTCAATTAAAAAGCAATTGTTGTGCATATCTTACGCACCATAAAAACGTTTTATTATTCTGAATGTGCGTCTTTTTACAGGAAAAGGCATATATAAGTATTTCTAAGGACCGCAGCATTTATCAGGCTGCGCTGATAATGCAACGTTTTCACAAAAAGGCAAGTGTTTCCAACGCTTTGCGAACACCACACGGTGGTGGCACCTACCCGTCGACTTGCGTTCTACACTTTATCGCCTCCAAGACGGCCGCGCACGCTGCGAGCTTCGTTTTCTAAGATAACTGCCAGATAGCGCTAAAATATCACGTGCGACGTCACTTGATGAGCTTATTCGCCTTCGCTTACAGCTAGAGGTACTCTAAGAAAGCACATCCAGAATACCATTCACCCATTTTCTTGCACAGAACATCAAATAAACGTTTTGGCCACTCTCTTCAGACGCAAGTCTATCGTCTTTCGATAACATTTGCAGTCCAACATGCAGATTTGAGGCAAATATTTTGTTATTAGTGTACTAGGTTGACATCGACAGGCTTCGTTCACTGCCTCTGCAGTACGCGCGATTTTTTTACTCAGTTTGTCTCGTTTGAATGTGTGCGTATGTGCGATTTAGTTTTTAAAGACGATAGTCGTTCTTGGGGACCTTCGACGCCAAAATCTTGGTCTGTCTGTCTGTCTGTCTGTCTGTCTGTCTGTCTGTCTGTCTGTCTGTCTGTCTGTCTGTCTGTCTGTCTGTCTGTCTGTCTGTCTGTACAATTGTCTGTTTGTCCACCCTTAACGGTAGCGGGTGCTCTAAACGTCACCAGCCGATGCCCCGAACGGCCGACCCCATCCGCTGCGACCACAATTGTTGCTCAAGATTAAGCGATCATATTTGTGTGATTGTCAATGAAAAAGCGATTATTGTGCATATCTGAGACACCATAGCAGTACGTATATATTCTGCATGTGTGCATATTATAAAGAAGGCACATAAAGTATTTCTGTAGACGGTAGAGTTTATCACGCTGTGCTGACCACGCAACGCTTGCACAAAAAGGCGAGTGTTTTCAACGGTTTGCTAAGATGACATGGTGGTGTCACCTACCTATCACTTCGCGTTCTGCACCTTATCACCACTGAGACGGGCGCACACGCCCGCCTCAGAGCCGCGCTACGTTTTCCAAGAAAACTGCCAGATGGCGCTGAGGTCTCACGTGTGACGTGACTTCATGCACTCGTTCACCTCCGTTGCACGCTCGAAATACTCTAACGCAGCGCCTCCAGAATACCATTCACCGATTTTCTTGCTCAGAACAACAAATACATGTTTGCTCACTCTCTCAACACGCAAGACTCTCGTCTTTCAACGAGATTTACAGATTCACATGCAGTTACGGGGCCATTTTTTCATAATTGTTCATTTTATCTCTCTCTTTTAAATGCTGTGCATCCCAACCAAAATGGTGCCACTCTTGTTTTTAGTTAAGCAGCCTTGCTTATGTCGTCACTTCTGTTAATTGGCGAGCACCGTGGCTACATAGCATCTGCAGACAAGTAGCAGCTTTTGGTTTTATCTTGAGCTTGATAAGATAAATGACTGCTATCGCATTGCTGCAACTCCAGTTTATAAAGGCTTCTTCTTCCTGGCTGAACACTCGCCAAACTCTCACAAAGGCGTCTGATATACTGCGCGGAACGAGCACGCTGTTCACTAAGCGACATTCTTAAGTGAGTAAATTATAGGAAACTTGAAGCGCCTTTCTTTAAAGCCTCTTTGATACGTTTTTAAATAAGGGCAGATCCGTGCAGCGCACCTATTATATAACGTGAGACTCTTACGAAGGACGAGTACAAACACAATTACGCCTTGGCCGGCAGAAGTTTCAGAAAATCAGTCACCATTAAGATCCTAGAAACAAAAGGGGCTACGAGGCCTTTCTTGCATGATTATCTCTTCCCTCCTTTCTATTGGCTCTCATTCACAGCGTTGCGGTGATAGCAGATTGTACGCATGGCGAACCATAGGCATGAGCAATGAGCTCAGTTTTGAAATAAGAAAGCTATTCTTCGCGTCGCAAGAAAAAACCAAGGAATAACAAAAACGCTAAACAGATGGTGCTGATGTGAACAATGTCTACAGAATTTATGTTTTTCGTTAGCTTCCTACAATACAATGTGATATTTTTCTTTTAAGGGGATTGGTACGGCAGATTTACCTAAAAAGTTATATTTTTTTCTTTACGGAAAACATTCGGCAGATCCCACGTAATTGAAATCGACGTTACGTGAAGCATGTGGATGGAAGGGGACCGTGTTACTATTTCTTTATTAAGTGACACGTCATGAAATGATGCTAAATATATGTACAAATGTTTCACACGCACAAATGTGTTGAAGAGTTGCGGATGTTCATATAACAACTTTTTTGAACTTCCACAACGATGCCAAGTGCAACATTTGTATTAGCAACACCAAAAGCTGATATGAAGCGCGGAAGCTCGCGAGGATGCTGGCCCTGGACACTGCTACATAAATCAACCTCATTGCATGATCTCTAAGAACAGTGGACCTTAACCCGACGAAACAGCTGTATCAAACGAGTACATACGAAATGTTTATAAAATTGAGTAGGCAGTACTGCTACCACTGTTGATGTTTCACGAAGATTAGCGCCTATTTGAAGCATAGTTCGGATACCAGAAATAGCTCTGTGGTAAACAGTTTCATTGCCACGCAAAATCCTTGGGTTTGATTCAAGCTGGCAGCCTGA
The DNA here is from genome assembly GCF_043290135.1 of Rhipicephalus microplus. NCBI lineage: Eukaryota > Metazoa > Arthropoda > Arachnida > Ixodida > Ixodidae > Rhipicephalus > Rhipicephalus microplus. The sequence continues at coordinate 110,125,613 of NC_134701.1, forward strand.
CCTTTATTCTTGGCCTTCCTTGTGTCGACGCTACCAATCTCGGGTATTTGTCAACGATCGCACGTTAATGTTGCCCATGTGCGTTCTCGTCGTTCCTGGGTAGATACTAAGCGTCTATCCCCTGTGGCACATGTCCGCATACCATCGGCACATACTCGCCCGTGGGCATGTGTTATGATCTAGCGGGAAGTGTTGGACAACGTACGCGACGGGATTGTGATAATATTCATGTCTTGACTAGAGTGTCATATTCGTCAAACTATTTTACCCTCCCATGCTAAACTTGATTCACGTCACGGTAAGGGGGTGACCACGAAAGCACCCAAACGTAAGTGGCTAGATAGATAGATAGATAGATAGATAGATAGATAGATAGATAGATAGATAGATAGATAGATAGATAGATAGATAGATAGATAGATAGATAGATAGATAGATAGATAGATAGATAAATGCGGTTGAAGTCGCTGAAGGTCGCTAATAAATGCTTTGCATTTAAAAAATTACGCACTCTGAGGAGCAACATCATGTAATTACGAATGCGCAGGAGTGTTGCTAGCACTTCAATATGGTGGCAAAAACCGCGCTTTCAAACAAATAGGCAGGGTGTTTCATTTCATTGTTTTATCACGTATGCATTTCTTATGCTAAATATGTCCTGTTCAGTCAAATATATTCATTTCCTATTGCTTTCAGGCTTCTAGATCACAAAGCTTTTTTAGAAAAATAAGTTTTTCGAGTAAATAGTGCGGTGCTTCGTGACCCTGTTCTCGCGTTTTTTTTAACATAAAGGTTTTTTTCGCTAAGCTTCTTGAAAGATTTGTTCAATTGATTCCATTTTTCTGAATAAGTATGCGACCAACCGCGCTAGTGTTTCGTCAGATTATGTTGAAAGCCCTTCCAATCAATATGAACAAAAATGTTTAAAATCCTATGTGAGCTTTAGTTTTAGAAAAAGAATTTGTTGGTAATTTACACTCAAGCCACGTGTGAAGTGTGCACAATATTTTTGATATATAAATATAAACGGCTGTTTTTACAGATTCAAAATATTGTAACAGACTAGTAAAAGGTAGAGAAGAGAAGGAAAAGAAGACGAAGAGTCTTGAAACGATCGCAGTGTGCTGCTGAAAACGACCATCGTTCACCTCCTGTAAATAAAATCACATTATCACAGCTCGCTATTACAGTTGTGGTAGAGGTGCTGGGTAATCGACACCCGAAGACGGAGGGTGAACCGCAATTTTTGCGACGGAGCCATCGCATTTCTGGACTTCCACCGAATTCATCTGGGCTGGACATGTCCCACAACGCAAATGAACACCGACCCCTCCCGACTTCTGCACCGACCAGTTCGGCTCCCCAACTGAGAGATGCTCGTTCCTTTGCTCGCAGACCAGATGAAGACGTGGAGGCTTGGTTCATCCATTACAAATGGGTGAGCGCCGCTAACAAATGAGATGCCGCTTCTGAGCTTTCGTACGTCGCGTTTTTTCTGACAGATACTGCATTAGTGTGGTACGGGAGTCGGGAGAAAACGCTAACGACGTGGGACAGATTTCTTTCTAAAATCAAAGAGCGTCTCGGCGACCCAACAACGATAAAGAAAAGAGCAGAACAGACGCTAATGCAACGCGCTCAAGTGCCAGGTGAAACTTGCACGACCTGTATTGAGGAAGTCATAAAGCTATGTAGGACCATTGACTCCGGAATATCTGAGGAAGACAAAGTCGGGCACATTCTAAAAGGAATCGCCGAAGATGTTTATAGTTTCCTCACCACGAAAGACACCTTGAAATCTGTCACGGATGTCACGCGCCATTGCCGCACTTTTTAGCAACTAAGGACTCCGCGCATCACGCCGTAGTTCGGCAGGCTACCCAATGTGACGACCATCGCGAGTATAGACAGCAACCAGGCGCTTGATCCTGCATAAACAATCCGGCAAATAGTACGTGAAGAACTCGGCCTGTACGTGCAAGTGGCAAACCACCCAGGCACTCATCCCCCTACTAGCCACAAGAGTTTGAGCGAAACGTTGCTTCATTCTCCTCGCACCGAGTGGCGGAGGGCTTTGAGGATTCTGATGCCACACCTAAGTATCAGCCCCGTCTATACGATAGAGGCCCTGCCTATGACGCACGATCACGACGAGCAGAGGCGCATTCTTATACTCAGGACTCTCAGCCGGACTACGTCCCGCTGCCGCAAGGACAGTACCATTCATACTATCGAGATGTAACTTACGACGAATACAATGGACTCCAGAGAGTGGCAGAAACGCGTTCTTCACGTGATAATGAACTTCCTCGCCGACAGCAGCGGCCCAAGATTCGTTCCAATAAATATAGTATAAACCATGCCCCCCCCCCCCCCCCCCCGTGTGCTACAACTGTGGTTTCACTGAGCATATCGCTCGGTATTGCCGCCAACAACGCCGTCAATCACGAAGGACACCAGCCGTGTGTTCGCCACCCAGACCCGGTGCTTCATATGACCTGCGGACAACCGACTTGTTTTCAAGGGACCGTTTTTCGCACGAGACCAGACGCAGTGATTCGCCAGCATCCGAGCGGAGTTTAACACCACCCATCACACCTTTTGAACAAGTAAGATTTGACATTATGGGTCAATTTCCGTTATCTAACAATAAGAAGCGTTGGATAATCGTCTGCGTAGATCGTCTTACGTGGTATGCCAAAACCGTAGCTATTCCCTCTTCTACCGCTCCATCCGTGGCGGACTTCTTGCTTCACTCCGTGGTCCTTCGCCATGGCCCACCGCGTGTTATTATCAGCGACCATGGCCGCCAGTTCGCTGCTGATGCCGTTGAAGAATTACTGCACATGTGCACTACACAGTTCCGTCATTCCACACCGTATCACCCGCAGATGAATGGCCTCGTTGAACGGACAAAGAGAACGCTGACCAACATGCTTGCCATGTACGTTTCTTCTAATCACAAGAAGTGGGATGAAGTGCTGCCTTTTATCACGTACGCGTACAACACGGGCAAAACATGAAACAACGAACTTCAGCCCATTTTATCTGTTGTACGCCAGGTTGCCACTAAGCCCTCTAGACACTTTCTTACCCTTCATTCTACACAATGACGACTCTGTGCCTCGCGAAAGAAGCCCGTCAAATCACTCGTCTTCGTACTCTGGCCTCTCAACGTCGTTCGAAGTAACAATACGATGACCGTCATGAACCAGTTTTATTCGAAAAAGGTGACTTGGTGTTGCTTTCGACACTGTGACGCAAGCGTGGATTGTGTCACAAGCTTCTGTCACCATATTCAGGCCCATTTGCAGTTTTGGAGCGTCTAAGCCAGCTAACTTACGTAACAGCTAGTCTTTTGTCTAATAGTCGACGATCGAGCAGAACGCAGCTCACTCACGTTGCTAGCCTGAAAACTTTGTACCCTCCTTGTGCATCATACCTCGCCCTACGGGCTTCGTTTGCTTGCGGGGGAATGTAACAGACTAAGTAAAAGGTAGAGAAGAGAAGGAGAGGAAGACGAAGAGTCTTGGCACGATCACAGTGTGCTGCCGAAAACGCCCATCGTTCACCTCCTGTAAATAAAACCATCTTATCCCAGCTCGCTGTTACAATATTATCAACATTACGTAAATTACGCGTTATAAACATAATATTGCACCTCCTTTCATGTTTGAGATTAAGTACATGTACTTCTTGCAACAGCTTGAAATTTGGCGCCCCACCAGAAGGAAGTAAAGAAAGCTACAGGACCGAAGTTAAAAGATTGGAGAGCTCAGGCATTCTTATTAGGCACAAAAATATCACAACCAATTTTGGTATGAAACCTGAGATTTAAAGCTAAAATAAGAATAGCTTGTCTGTCCTACGATAATCAAATAGGGTGAAAGTTTAAATGTCTCACCAAACACGAAAGATGATAGTCGGCTCCGTCAAAATCAGGGGAGGTGCAACGAATCACCGTGCAACAACGCCAACCCACAAATCGTTAAAATTTGTGAAGACACTGTGCGGTTTTATGATAACGTTATAACATCAGAAACCTGGATTATCCGGGACATGCATGAGTTGCAGAAAGCCCACAATGCCTTTTAACTCAGCCGCAGCGCAAAACCATCCACGTGCCGTGCAGAAACATCTCTGGTGCGGAGGATCATTGCAGTTGCCACTGAATGGTAACAGAGTAGGAAATTAGCTTGAGCCTTCCAGTCATATTAGGCTAATGCCTGCGGGATTCTGTGAGTTTTTCTCTACAGAGAATATTGGTCCAAATGTTTTTTTTAAACGCTGAGAGGCTGGAGTGGGTTACCGTTACCACGCGCATAACCCTTTGTTTTATTACGTGACATTTTCGCATCTTGCTCATCTATTCCGCTGTGGTTTATGGTGTGGTCAACAAGATTGTTGAAGAACATAATGACGCCCTGAAAATGACTACGTGAATCAGTGTTATCACATAGGTGACACGAATTGATATGGCAGCGAGAAGCTAGAATGAACGCAGCGTCTTCAGATCTAAGTGCTATACGGAACGCTCCCCTGTACTGGTCCCATAATAGATGCCTTTCGCTAGTGAACGCTGTTCGCCAACCTGAGGCACACTGCTTCAGCGATATCAGACTAGTGGAATATCATACTTAAGCTTACGTACACTAAACAAGGTTCTTTCGATGCTATCACATGCTTTAAATTCCAATCGAAGCGATACGCTGCACGTGCGATGGTACGGGAACTCTTATGTACTCCACTGCAGATTTTATCTTTAGTGGCTCTCATGTTAGTACAATTGTAACGTGATCTTTTAGGTCCCAGATTCACAGTATGATTATGGGGGACGCCGTAGCGAAGAGGTCCTAGAGTTTTGAACATCTGATGTTCTTTAACGTGAGCTCGACATCACACAGTACACGGGTCTCAACCATTCCACCTCCTTAGAAATGCGAACACTGCGGCTGGCATCATTTTCGCAACTATGAGGTCCACTGTCTAGTGCCCTAGACATTAATCCCCCAAGCCAGATGAATCTTAAGTGCCGCGTATAATTAGATACTGATAAGCCTTGAATGCATAGATAACAACGTAAACATTTAGTCTCCTGCAAAATACGATGTATAAAAAGTTAGCATAGATGAAAATCTTCAAATAAACGAAATACTACTTCTGCCACACAGCCGTAAGTATCCTTTGAAATACAATATAAAAGCCACGTCAGATGGTCTTCGCGACGGGCTGAAAAAAAGGGAGTTCAGCTCCTATAATAGGATTAGAAAACCTGTCTTTAGTATATATTGTCAATATTCTGAGCACTCACAACATTGATAATGCAAACTCTAAAGAGTGAAAACTCCTGTCGTATTCGAGATCACGTGCATGTTACCGTTCGCACTGAGGAAGTGTCCCTACTTTACGTTTTGCAAGTGCCACGTAAGCCTGTTTGTATATACGCAGGAAGCAGAATAACTGATCGTCCAGCGAAGTCTAAGTGGTAGCAAGCGCTAGAGACTATGGCATTTCGCATACTTGTGGTCAGCCGCTTCCTTTACCGAAAAGCAAACATCCTGACTCGAACATCGCTCACGACAGAGTTCCATTTTAGTGTCCATGCAGAGAACTTTAGGCACGCTGAGAATTCACCTGAGCAAGTAAGAAAGAAATAATGAGAGAGCATAAAAGATTGGCAACTCTGTGCGTCTATTCTCTGATACTGTCAACAGATTGGTCATGTGTGTTTGAAAAGCAAGACCCAAATGCTGCGTACTAATTGTTCTTTGAAAAAAGGATTCACTGTTATGACCAAACATTGCCGATAAAACCGCGCGACCAACAAAAAAATAACAGTAAGATTTGCAAACCTTGGATAAATACCCCCTTGTTAAAAATGGTAACGACAAAAACAAACTGTATCACAAGTTTGTTAAAGGCAGGAGTGCTGATCTGTTTAGTGACTTAAGAAATTTATAAATAAGTTGAATTCTGAACTGAAGCAGGCGAAAATGAGGTATTACACACAATTATTGGTTAAGAAAAAGAATGGCCATAGAAACGTTTTGGGATGAATTTAGACAATTCAATGCTATGAAGAGAAGGAGCACTGACAGGTACGGAGGCAGCAGCTGCTTTAAATGAATATTTTGTTTATAGCGCGCCGTATCCTAATAAGGAAGAACATATCACCACACTTACCGTGAACAGTACCCGTCTCTCTAACTCAACTATATTTACGCCTGTTACAGCTGCTGAAGTTACTCAGCTACTCCTTAAAGTGAAAAACACTATATCTGCTGGCCATGACGGCGTTAAAGCAGCACCAATTAAATGTATCGCAGATATTATCGAACCTGTTTTAGTTCTTTTCACAAAGAGGATGTTCGAAAGTGGTATATTTCTTGATCTACTAAAAATAGCACGAGTGTTCCCAATCTACAAAGGAGAGGATAAACATCTTATAATAAATTATCGGACCAATTCTATTTCACCTGTCCTATCAAATGTATTTGAGGGTGCCTAGAACGTTAGCCAACAGAAACTTTTTTGTAAATACAATGTATTCAGTGACATGCAGTACGGTTTTCAGAAAAAGAAATCTTGTCAAAGAACTAATCTTAGTGATAAACAAGAAATTATATCAAATATTTAAAATCGAATGTATAAATGTGACGAACCACACGAGAACAGTGTGGTAGAATGGTAGAGAAGGAGGAAGACGAAGACAAATAAATGGTTCATCGTACAGCCATCACGTCTCTTGCGTCACACTAGTCGACAGGATCTACCGTGCCCTTCATCATGGCCACATCCAAGAAAGTCATCAACATCCCGAAGTACTCGGGAGCATCTATGGACGTCCCCTTTGACAAGTGGCTCCGGCTCTTTGAGGTGAGGACTGCGGCCGCAGCATGGGCGGAGCGAGACAAGCTGTGCTACTTCTCCGATTACCTTGAAGGTGAGGCTTTCCGATGGTTTCTAACCGAGGTTTTCAACAGAGACGCGTCTTGGGAGAATTTATGTGAACGCATAAAGGAACACTTTACGAGCGGCGTCGCGAATCTTTTTCGCCAATTCACTCATTGCCGGTTGCGAACAGGCCAGAGCTTGAGGGAATACTATAATGAAAAAATGTCTCTCGGACACCTCGCCGACCTAAAGGACACGCACCTTATATCAGGGCTCATCGACGGCCTTACTGCGCACAAGGAGATGGCGCTTGCTGGGCTCATCTCGTCTACACAAGAGGCATGGCTTACAGCTGCACTTCGTGTAGAGTCAATCATGCAGAGAGTGAAGTTACGTCGCTTTCCACCACCTCGGAATACTCGGATTAACATAACAAAGGACAGAACTAGTCAGCGTCTACGTAATTTCCCGGTACGAACACCCGTGCGTGAGTGTAAACACTGCGCGATGGATGGCTTACCCCGACAGATGCACTGGCATAATGAATGCCCACGACGCGCAAGCATTTCCGCCTTCTCCACCAATCAGGGAAACGAGGAGGGCGACCCAGAGTTCATGTAATTCAGTTTGATGCCCTCATTAACGGGTACCCTGTCAGCGCTACACTTGATACCGGAGCTACGATTACCTGTATCAGCGAAGCAGTGCTGAAGGCACTTCACCTGCAAATAATGAGGAATTCATGCATCTCAGTTCAACAAGTCATATCATCTACGAAAACTTTGGGTCGCGTTAATCTAAAGGTACAGATAGGAAAAGTGACAAGAGAAATTCAGGCTCATGTTCTACAAGGCATGAAGAACAACTTACTTCTTGGCTTTATTAGTGCTTGTTTATTCAACTTGTCGCGGGACCTTGACACCATGACTCTACGCCAAGGGAAAGACATCCTCCATTCTCGTACACAAAGCCACACCACGGCTAACATGGGCGCGTCTTTGCAAGGTGTTGAAGTTTGCGATGTACTACATCTAAATAAAACTCAACAGTTGGCATTGAAGCAGCTTATCCACAACTACGATGAGATTTTTTCCAAGTCACAGACAGACATTGGGTGCATCAACGGCGAAATGCATCGCATTCATCTCACCAACAATGTTCCCATTCGTAGAGCTTCCTATCGATGCTCAGAAACTGACAGCGTTGAAATGGACAGACAGATCAACGAGCTTCTCAAGCAAGGTGTCATACGACTATTTACCTCCCCATACGCTGCGCCAGCACTTCTGACAGAGAAAAAAGGGGAAGGACGCACGCACTTCTGCATCGACTACCGCCAGCTGAACGAATAGACGATGCCTGATTATCAGCCCATCCCTCGCAACGATGACGTTCTCGATTCTCTGGGGAAATCTACGTACTTCTCGACATTAGACATCACGTCAGGTTACTGGCACGTGAAGATTTACCCTGATGACATTCCGAAAATGGCGTTTGTCACACGTGACGGTCACTACGAGTGGCTCGTCATGCCTTTTGGCCTTCGGAATGCTCCGGCCACCTTCGAACGGGCTGTCAAATTCATATTGGCAAAACACCGTTTGCAGAACGTCACAGATTACTTCGATGACATTGTTGTCTACTCTGACACGTTTCCAGACCATCTGAGGCATCTGGAGCGCATTTTGAAAGCTTTGAAAAGCGAAGGCGTCATGCTGAAATTAAAGAAATGTCAATTCGCTCGAACCTCCATTGAGTACCTGGGACACAAGGTTTCACATGGCACCGTCACTCCAAAGCAAAGCATCCTGGACGCAATCCTACGGTTTCCAACACCATCACGCCCTAAAGAGTTGCAGCGTTTTCTCGGCACTGTCAATTTTTACCGGCGATACATCGACCACTTCAGTCAAATCGCTCACCCACTGACGCGTCTGCTCAGCAAAGACGCCACCTGGAACTGGGATGCGGAATGTGAACTGGCTTTCACTCAGCTCAAAAAATGCGTGACAGAAGAGCCGATTCTTAACATCTACGATGCCACTAAGCCTTGTGTGCTATACTGCGATGCATTCAACAGAGGTATCGGCGCCATCTTGAAGCAGGCTAATGATGAAGGTAGAGAACACCCAATTGCATACCATTCACGGAAGTTACTAAAGCACGAAATTAATTACGCCATCACAGAACTCGAATGTTTGGCAATTATTGACGCTATCGATAAATGGCACTGCTATCTACACGGGAAACCTTTCGCTGTGATCACAGATCACGCAGCGTTGCAATGGCTTAAAAGCATCAAGAATCCCCGAGGCCGTCTTTTCTGGTGGTCCTTGAAACTCTCCATGTACGACGTGAACATCAAACACCAAAAGGGCATTGACAACATTGAAGCTGATGCACTATCTCGAAGCCCGGTAGTTCAACTCCTATCTGCTGAGCAGATTGCCCATAGCAGGTGTTCAGAGTTTCGGTAGTAAAGTACAGCAACGTGAAATAATGAAAATAACTTACATTGTAAAACAAATCGAAAAGAAACATGCTTGCGTTCAAGAGGATGAGTCGCTGACAAAATAGGAAGTAGATTTTGAGAGGAATCGCGCAAAAACTGAAGTATGGGTTGCTGGCTTACCTAAACAACACGTATGTAGGGCATAGTTCCTACTTTTAATTATTATTCTCAGCAAGCAAAAAAAACCTTCTCGTGATTACAAAACTATTGGTTACTTCTGTTCACACAAAAAGTGACAGTGCTATGAGTTATTATTTTTGATTTGTTTTACAACGTAAACAAGGTGCAGTGTCCATTTTTGTGTGAACAGAAGTAACAAATAGATTTGTAATCATGATAAGGTTTTTTGTTTCTGTTAACTTCACGCAACTGCAAGAACACCACATTGTGAGTCTTTTTTCATCAAACGATGAATGATCGCTTACCCATATTCACGAAGTTCTCTACTTGGCGCCAACTTGTGTCACCAATAATGAAAACATTACAGATATGTAAATCCTCCCACAAGGTGTCATTTATCTATTAGACATCAGGGTATTTCTCTATTTGCTTTTCCATGAACATTGTATTGCAGGGTAAATATATCTCTATGCTAGTGCAAAATATAAAATAAAAGCATACTGAAATGATGTTCCTATTTCCTGTGCGTTTTATGTTAGTTCGTGCAAGTTACGAGCATTGCAGATTCACTTGAAGTTGTAGATACTAATACCAATATTTATTGGCTGCAATGACTCGCAACTCACAAGCCCACTTACTTCGTAAGCCGGCATGTCGCCATGTGACCCTACGGATATTATACTTGTGTTAGTGTACGGTGGTGCATATTGTTTACTGCCACTGCCCATATTATCTCTGCACAAATGGAAGTTCTCCTGATAATTTGAGTGTCTTAAATTTTCTGGTCTTCTAACGCAGCAAAGTATTTGGCATTTGCTTCGATATTTTTTATTGTCTTAGTAATCACCATCATTATACGTTGTTGCTAAGGCGAAAAGAGAGAGGAAGAGGGGTGTAACTTATTCAAGTGCACACCATGGAATTGCCCGGCACATTTTTTGAAATGCCTGTAAGCGTAATTGTCAGCTTTGCTGGTACAATAAGGCCAGTACCTATACAACGACTGTTTAAAGAAACGTAAACTTTTACACACTTCTATCAGGAGTATTTCGTTAAAAAACAAAACATGTGGTCGTCTGGCTTTCACTCGAGACGACGAAAATGAGAAATTGCCGTTGGGTGCTCGTAAGTATTAGCTGATGCAATTCTGACTCCCTATCAACAGTGTGAAAAAGTTAAAAGAAGCAAGCGCAACGCAAGAAAGTGAACCCATCGAATGTTGTACCCATATAGAAAATTCTGTGTATACCTATAAAAAGAGCAGGACGAGTTCACGCTACACTATGAACATTTCCGATTTTACCAACACATATTCTACGTGTGCGTTTAATTAAAGTTGCCTGCCAAGTGGTGCACCCAGGGTTCGAAATTGAACGCAAACGGCATGCAGAAAAGATGTATTTCCGTTTTCGCTGGCGGGAACAGTTTTGTCGACAATTGTGCGGCGTATTAGTCGAAATAAGAGGGGCAAGAAATAAGAAGGGGCAAGCCGTACTGCAGGAAATCACGGCCTAACACCGCATCTTGTTATTTTGCGAACGTTTGCACACTTGCTCCGCTATTAGTGGTGAATTATAACTATGGCAACATGCGAGTTTGTGCAACTGGTACGATTCCCTATGCAAACTACTTTCTTCTTGCACAAACAAAATAACAGTGAAGACGGTATTCCTGTAATTGCTGGAGGGTTTGATATTTGGTGAACAAAGACGCTAGGCTTCCAATCTGCATTGAGAAGGCATCCCTTGCTTTCGACGGATCAGCACCGCTTGAGAATTGCGCCCAACGCAGGCGCTGTTGGATTAAACATACAGGGCGCCACACTTGGCGAAACTCAAAGTGATCGACACATGGTCCAAACGACTACATAGCCTACACTGCATGGGGGTCATCTCACTGACAATAGATAATAATACCTATGGACATTTAACACCTCAAAACAGCCATATGATTTTGAGAAACATAGCAGTGGAGGGCTCCGGAAGTTTTGATCACCTGGTTTTTTTTATAAAAACGATAGTCTTAGAGACCTTCGACGCAATGGTTTCTTGCTGTCTGTCTGTCTGTCTGTCTGTCTGTCTGTCTGTACATTTGTCTGTTTGTCCACTCCTAATGGTATTGCGTACTTGAAATGGTTAGCGTTATCCGCAGCACCCACCAAAGTTCCTCAAGGTTACGCATTCATGCTTGTGTAACTGTCCATTAAAAAGCAAATATTGCGCATGTTTGGGGCACCATAGCAACACGAGTATATTCTGCATGTGCTTCGTTTACTAGAAAATGCATAAATAAGTAATTTTAAGTACCATAGCGCTTATCACGCTGCGCTGACCATGCAACGCTTGCACGGAAAGGCGAGCGTTTTGAACGCTTTGCTAAAACGAGACGGCGGTGGCGCCTACCCGTCGCCTTGCGTTCTACACCCTGTCACCTTTGAGATGCGTGCGCACACCCGTCCCAATGCCACGTGCTTTGTTTTCTAAGAAGACTGCCAGCTGGCACTCATGTCTCACATGTAACGTGATTTGATGCGCTTCTTCGCCTCCGCTCTACGCTCGAGGCACTCTAACGCAGCGCCTCCAGAATACCATTCACCAATTTTCTTGCGCAGAACATCAAATAAATGTCTTGTTCAGTCTCTCCGCACGCAACGCTAAAATCTTTCGACGACATTTGCAGATTAAATGCAGATACGGGGTCAATTTTTTTAACGTCGAGGTAAATCTAAGCATGGAGATCACATGTACTTTTGCCACCATCAAAAACGTAGCCGACACGGCCAGGGACTATTCCACGACCCGCGCGTCAGGAGCCGAGTGCCTTAGTCACTACACCACCCCGGCGGGTCACTGACAATCCAAGATGCTTCAGGGGTTCTGCCCTCATGTGTCGGTCTGCGAAGCAGTTTCTTAATTCCCGCAATGCGCTATAAATGTTGAAATACAACGAACCAACTAGAGCAACCTTCAAAATCTAAAAGTTCTCACAAGTTTTCGATGTTTGGGCCTAGAATATTGAACGCGAGCCCAAGCAACTCGCAAAATGACTGAGTACTTAAGCTTTTTTGGGACCCAGTTTTTAAAACTGTGTATTGCCTCCCATATTTGTGTTACATTATGAATGAGTAGTTGAGAAGGCCTCAATAAAATAAAAAACAAGGAAAAGGATACCTAAAACGTGTCTCACTGTGAACAACTTATATGAAATTAGTCTTTCGCGACTCTTCGCAAAGCAACGTGAGCTTCGTGCTGTGTCACTTGGAATGCCCTGAACTGCTTAAGCCAGCAATGAACAACCTTTTGAGGCAGATGGCTGAATGGTACGAAGTCGAAAAAGTGGTGAACAATAACTATCTTGGTAGTGTAATAGAAGGGAAGGAAGTGTATTTGCACACTCACAATAATGCTTGCAACTTGATTAAAAATCGTATTTATTTTCAGAGCACTTGTCACAAGGTTGCAATTCACTAATATCAGCTGACATACCAAAGGAACAAAATCTTTCCTTATTTTTGTCAACGCTCACCTGAGGCCAAGTATGCTATGTCAGCCTTCAGATATAAACTGATAACAGATACATAAGGGGAGCAGGTGAGATTGTGCCCCTTACGCATAGCGCAGCCCCGATTGAAGAATGTTGCCGAACTCTGTCTTGATCTTTAACAAGGTGCTTGATTGGGCTGGTTGGTGCTGCGCGGTAGACGAAAAAAGTGCTTAAGAGCGCAAATTGTCACTCACCGTCAGAGATTACCTCCGGACTGAATGCCCGAAACGAGTAAGCGCCTTCTCTGTTGAGGTAAAGGACTTGTTTTATTCTTTACCTCATGACCTTGTGTGCGATGAAGTTAGCCAGTGTATTCAGCGTTATGGCTGTACCAAATTTCAGAATGCATGTGGAATTCTTGTTCACAGGTTTTTAGGACTACTGCACTTTTATCTACTTTCGACCTTTGTACTTCCCAAGAAAAACCTTCTACACTCAGTAGGAAGAAGTGTGCATTGGCTTTTGTTTAGCTTCGGTTCTTAGTGACCTTTTACTCGCGCGGCATGACAGAAGTCTCATGGCTAACCTTCATTAGACAAGCACAGATAAAGTGTTTCGCTACGTTGACGACTTTTTTGTGTTTTACCCCATCCACCAATTCGACCCTCGACGAAACACCAGTGAGATTTTTTACGTATTTTGGCATGAAATGAAACAACTTGTATTAACGTCGGAGCTTAGTGCTGATAGCAAGCTTCGATTTCTGGACTTATAAATGCTTTTTTTTTTGGTTGACCATGTCTGCTGTCGGTACGAGCCATGCTCAAAGAAAAGCCTTCTTCTTTTTACGTCCGCCCATTCTAAGCTAGTCATGCGTGGCATCGCTTTTCTTGCCTAAAAGCAGCTCCAACTCCCTGTTGTGCCACTAGGTGGAATGTAGTTTTTCAAACCAAGTTTATCGCCTTCAACAAGCAGGTTTTCCTATTTTCCTGCTAACTTCCATCACCGAGACTGTCCTTACGTCACTAAGAATGCTTGATAAGGGAAAGGGAAAAAGCAACGGCCTACTCAACAAACCACATTTCAGCACGGCTGTTATTCCCTACGTACACGAGGTTTCCCATAGGCTATAGAAGGTTGCTGGCAAATAGGTGTAAGAGTTGTGTTGTGTGCACGCGACAAGCTGGCTGGGCTATATCGCACAGTTAATAGTGAAGGACGCAAGAAAGAAGCGTGTACTAAGAATTACGCTATGCGCTATGTTGAATGTGTTTTAGCAATTGTATACAAGATATTGTTTACATGCGGGCTCTGTTACAATGGCCAAACAGGCCGATGCATTATTGATCGCTTAAGGGAGCACGTTCACTCTCTAAAAAGCTCTGTTCCCAGCCACTTGACGGACCATTGTAAAAAGTGTGGCTGCCAGTCAATTTTTGACAAGTGTGCGAAGATGGGGCGATATAAAAATCAGCGTGAGCGCGAGACTAGCGAAGCCTTTCACATTCAACAATTTGGTGCTTCCTGTGATAGCTAACCTTCAATTTTTCTTCGCGGCTCTGAATTTCGTTATTTAAGGTCCCCTGATATGACTTGCTTTTGTTAAGGTAGGCTGTTCGGCATATGTATGTCCGATTTTGCTGATGTTATGTGGTTATGCGCGGATTCTGTTTTCCTATATATTGCAGTTGGATCGTACTAAGCTTGTTTGTTAGTTCAACGCTCTGTTCTCGCCTCTTCTATGCCCTTCTGTCGTTTGCGCTGTTAAGCACTTTCTTCGTCTGACTTGATGATCTGTTACAATATGGGTCAGCAGCTCACCACGCATTGCCACTCGCATTTATAACGCTTTGGACCTAGCACTAGGGGAATGTAAGCCTATCATGTGCAGCATGGAATGTTAATAACGCTAATAGGTATAGAAAGAGTGTAATTGATCGCTGTTGAGAGAGCGCAGCCTTGCCCTCCACGATGGCCACCAACGTCTCATCGTTCTGGCTGCAATACGTCATCCTCTGACATGGTCCACTTCGCGTAATCGTCAACAACCGTGGACGATAATTTACGGTTGATATCGTAGAAAAGCTGTTACGTTTCTATGACTTTTACCTGCGTCACTCGACAGGATATCATCCGCCAACAAACTGACTCATGTAGCACACCAACCAAACAACTGTAAACGTGCTCTCTATGTATAATTCCTCCTACCATAGGAACTTTGATGACGTCCTCTCTTTCATCACGTTGCGTTCACCAATGGTAAGCATGAGAACACTGTGCACTGTCCTTCGTTCTAGCACGTCCGCGGCGGCACGCTCTCGACACAGTTTTGCCTTTTTCTATTCATGAGGACCTCACTGTCGCCGAGACCCTCTGGCCTGCCGAAGAGGCGCCTAGTATTGCTAGTTTACAGACTTTGGCATCACAAGTTTATCAAAAATGCGATACGACATTTGCCACCGTCGTGTTAGTCATCGTTCCATCGAATTAGTGTGGATATGAACCCCGCTGTGAAACCGCGGGTTATGTCAGAAGTTCTTGGCCACATACGACGGAGCATTTGTTGGTTGTTTTTTTTAAAAAAGAACTCAACCAGGTCACCTACACAGTAGCTCTCGTCCCGGCTAATGGTTCATTAGCTCACCGCAACGGCTAAATGTTCAGGCGAGCAACATAAAAACCCAAGGTTGTTATGTTGCTCGCTTGGCGATCTTCACGCTAAGCTGAATCACCTAACTCGCCCGGTGGGCTTCGTTTGTGAAAAGAGAAATCTTGCACGTACCCACGAGGACCAGTGAACGTGCTGGCTGTTCCAAGCGCCAGCTAGAGAGCAGACGACGAGGCTGCGGAAATCAACCTGTTGGCCATTCTGGAGCTCACCTTCGTGACCTACAAGTCTCGGTCTTATTTGCGCGTAGCATTATTTAGTTTTAGATTTGTGTGGTCAAATCAGAGGACTCGTCAGCGCTTGTGGCTTGTGTACGTAAAAGCTTTGATGTCGAAGTCAAGTTCCCTCAGCAGTGCTTCAGCTTTTGCCATGCAAGTACTGCCATGACCATCCTGCACGAGGAGAGTCTGACGAAGACGCCATGGCTAGCTGGCACACAAGGGCCTCTCCATTATCCGCAAATCAACTCGCTCCAGTAAAATAAGCGTTATGCAGCTCACTGTGAGATTGTTGTTTGCTGTTTTGTGACATAGAGTGCACACTGCCAAAAGTTTTTGTATTTGATATCTCTTGATATTTGGCGAAATTGACTGCTACAGCACCTTTGCCAGCTGCTTTTCCATAACTCATATCGACACTGGCCTTTCTAACCTCGCCTATCACTTTACAACAAGCCTCGTTGTCTTGTTCGTGACTTAAATTAACAAAAAATTTCGCAAACTATTAATTAGTCACAATCTCGTCAGTGTTATTTTTTGCTGTCCCTCAACCAAACTGTCAGTGCGGTTGGGTGCCAGGCTTCTCTTTCGAGTCCTCAGAGGGTCCTACATGTGTCGCGGATTTCTGGAGAGTGGTGCACCAGTGGTGCAAAGAAAGACTCACCTAACGGCGCAAGCAGATACACAAAAGCACATGGGTGCCAGTGTTTGGGCACTGACGACATCATCACATGCACCTTTCCGATACTATACAGAAGCATCCGTGTATGTCTTTCGAGCGCTTCCACAGAAAACACGCAAGAAGCAACGGCAAGCAAAAGACGCACAACAAGGTGTAGTCTTGCGAATGCAGCAGATGAAGGTGCACAATTGCCAGGTAACGGAAAGATCTGGCTTAGTGCATAAAACGCAGCGCAGGAGTATGCTTACGTGATGAGTCCTTCAGTCGCGGGTTGTTTCAATTGCACTAAGTCAATGCGGAACACTAAACCATGATATTCTTTTAGGACTAACCATTTGTTCATGAAAAATATGAAGGAGGTTTCTGGAATGGAATTTCAAAAGCCTTAGGCACGATGCAAACGTTGTTACCATGATTTAGCAGCCGCGAGTAGTGTTTAGCTACTGTACCTGTTGTTTCTTACCGTGTATCACTCGTACACGGTCACTGCTTCTCCGAAAAAAAAAACTACACCAATAGAGAAGTGTTAAAACAACCTTGAACAGAATCATTTCTTTTACTTGCAAATGATGAACCTTCATCAATAGACGTCTCTCGCGAAACGCCACAGCTGTTTCTAAGTAATCACTCACGCTTGTGCTTCGTTTCTGGTTCGTCAGAATCATGCAGCTTCAATTCCTTTGCTCATACTCCTCGCATTGCACTACGGCCAATTTAGAGGATGTTTTGAAGCTCCCTTATATGAAGCGGTGGTTGCAAACTTTAGCTCCCAATTGCAGAGTACCTTCCAATTGAAGGCATACGTTCGAAGCATAGACGTATATGCTATGTAAGATTAATATGAAATAATGTGTTTCTCATCTGAATGACTTTTATATGCACTCCTACGGGCACCCATGTATAGGCTGTATTGATATATTTTAGGTTGTCCTTTTTTCTTCACACGTTATCGTTTACAGTGTGACCTTCGTCTGTAAAGTAGATCAGCAACCTCTTTTCTGCAAAATGGTGTTGTAGTGACACTTACAAGCTATCTCTGACATGATGTGTGGAGTGCGACTTCAGAGTGCGCATATTAACAGGCATAAGTTTACAACGCAAGTCAACACACGAAACGAAGAATCATACTGCTTCTGGGAAAACAAGCTGGAGCCGCTTGTTTTCATTAGTTCTTGTCAAGTGTATGTGAACCTCACACGTTTCTTTTTAATCATAAAGGGTGATTAGGTACATACTTGATACAAGTGTAAAACATCAATCATGTACTTTGCTCACATGAGATTTATTAGATGAGTGTAGGAGCCGACTCATTAGTAAAAAACTGCTTAGAAAGCACCTTACGAAAGCAATGTAGAGTAATGTTTTAACTTGAACTTTAGGTTGAAACCAAGCTATATGAGCAGAGGCGTGTTTATGCAAATCAACGATACCCAATTAGGAATCTCTGCAACGTTAATTCATTTACACAACTAGACCTAACTCTCTAGAACTTTAAAGCGAGAGTGAGCATCGCATAACCTGAATTACCTCAACACAAGATAGCGTATCTGTGCATTCTAGAAGAGAGCGCAAAATATTATTTGGGGAAGGCACGGCGTCAGATTTCAACTTGGTGCATTGGAAAACCATTTTGGGGAAGGCAGCAAAAATGGTAATCGGAAATCGATGTCAAGCATCGACCTCCCCGATTCCCGAAAAGGAAAATGCCGGTTGGTAGCTTTCATAACAACCTCTTTTCATTCAAAGACCCTGAACTTACGAGAAAAAGAGAGTGATGTTAACAATCAAGATCAAAGAAAGAAGAAACATGTCTGGAGTAACGGTGATGAGCGACTGGTAGGAGATAGATTTTCTTTCTACGTGCCGCCAACTCGTAAACATTGCTTCTCAGTGGGACGAGCTTGCGCTGTGACAAGCTTATACGCACTGGGACTGTGATTGATCTTTTTACTCTTTATCAGTAACAATTTTTTTACGGCAAGTTGTTTCACGTGGTCCCGCGAAGCCAGTTCATCCGTATAGTGATAAATTTGGTTCCCGGCCTTTCTTTCTATTTTTCGCTGTTTATTGCGCTTTGGTTAGAGAAATAAAAAACGTAAACATAAACGAACACAGTTCCTCTATTTCACAAAAGCGGAAAAATTGCCGTTACAGTAAATGATTCAGCAGAAGAAATGGTATTTTACTCTCCACACGCCGCAGTTAGTTTTAGCCGATGTGTACTTCTCTTCAGCTTGTGTATGCGCACAGCGATTCTTCTTATATTTCTGCTTAAACAGTATGTTTATTGCACAACAGTAGCAGCGTTGGGATCATGACAGCGTTTATTAGGCCAAATCGCCTGATCAGCGCTTCGAACGAAGAAGACGTTTTTCATGATTATGATTATATACAGACGAAAAAGATGAAGGTCAAACACTGCGAATATTGTGCTTACACTAATTTCCCCCTCGCGCGGAAGTGGCCAACATGGCTGCTGTTTATGATGGTGGAGTACGGTGGACGAATGGTTTTAAGTGCGACACGTGAACAACCCCCGTACCACGAAAACGGCCATCGGAAGGCATGACAACAGGGGTTGTGCGGTAGTTAACAGGAGAGGTCTGCTCGGCTATGGCGTAGGGGCCGATGAAACGTGAGCTTAGCTTATCACACAGGCCAAAAACCCGAATTAGGGTCCACAACAGTACTTCGCCTCCAGTATTGAAGTGAACTACGCGGTGGACGCCAACGAAGCGAGTCTTCCGCTCTTGTTGGCTTGCCTCTGTATTGAGGCGGGCTCGTCGGCGACAATCGGCTAGGCGAGAGATTAACTGTTCGCTCGAAGATGATGAGGAGTTCAAAGGAACGTCAGAAAAGAGGCTGTCGAGCGAACATGTCTGTTGACGGACATAGACGAGAGACAATGAGCAATAGCCCAATGTGCGCTGCATAGCCATATTGAACACTTTAGTTACTTTTTGCAGGATGGTATCCCAGTTGGTGTGGTCGGCGTTGATATACATAGATATTGTATTGGTCAAAGTTCAATGGAAGCACTCTGTGAGGCCGTTAGTCTAAGGATGATAGCTGGAAGTCGTCATTTGAAATGTATTATAGCGTGGATGACTTGTTCACGTAGTTTCGAGAGAAACGCCTTGCAACGGTTGCTCAACAGGATGCGTGGTGCACCATGTCTCAGAAAGATTGCCCCCAGAAAAATTGTTGCAATGTCCTTTGCGATCCTAAAGGAAGTGCACCTGTTTCAGCATACCATGTCAAGTGGTCAACGGCTGTGACAATCTAGCACTTGCCGCTAGTTGATATTGGTAGTGGTCCCTACAGATCAATGCTGATGACAGCGAAGGGAGCGTCAGGACACGGGAGAGGTTGTAGGAGACCAGGCGAGGAGGAAATTGGTCGCTTGCAGCGTTGGCAGAGCGAGCATGGCGCATCATATCACGCTACGCAAGTGACTTTTCCCAGGCCAGGCAAAATGACTGCAGATGCGTTCATAGGTTTTTTTTTAAAACCAAGATGACCAGCCTTGGGGTCTTCGTGAAACGCCCCTAAAATCTGCGCTTTTAGGGAACGAGGAGTGACAGGAACCCAGCGCTGCCATTCGGGAAGGAAGGCAAAGCGGCAAAAGATTGAGTTTTCAGTCTAGAATTTCCGCAGCTGTCGATGGGCGCGGGCGTTGGGAAAACGAGTAGAGCCTTGATGGCACTGCATTAGACAGCGACTGTAAGTGTCGCTGCGTTGGTGAGATGCAAACGTCTCGTTGCCGAAGGCACAAAAATTATCGACAGCGGCGAAGAATAAATGGCGAGATGCTTTGATGGATTCACTCACAGTTGGTGACAGGCCAGGAGTGCCTGATGAGGATGGTAAAGGACAGCGGCTAAAGGCATCGGCACCACTGTATTTCTTCCCAGATTTGTAGGTAACGTGGAACTCGTATTCTTGGAGACAAAGTATCCAGCGACCGAGACGTCTAGACAAATTCTTCAATGTCGACAACCAGCACAAAGTGCGGTGGTCAGTGACGACGGTAAAGTGGTGGCCGTGAAGATATGGTGGAAACTTCTGGATGGCCCAGACAACAGCAAGACACTTCTGCTCGGTCATAGCACAGCTTTTCTCTGCTGCTGTGAGGGTGCAACTAGCGTTTGCGAGCACACGTTCGCCCTGACGCACTTTTTGTTGCGAAAGTATAGCAGTGAGTTCGTGTCCGCTGCCATCAGTTTGGAGGGTGGGTGTGGTGTTATCAAAATGACAAAGAACTGACTGAGACGTGAGGGCACGTTTCATGGTGTCAAAAGGTATTTGGCATTTGACCGCCCAAACGTATGACGTTCCCGAAAAGAGTTGGCGAAGTGGTGCTGCAATGGTGGCGAACTCTCGTATAAAGCGCCGGAACTACGGCGCAAAGCCAAGAAATCTTCTGAGCTCTTTGGCGCGTTGAGGCACCGGGAAGTGATGAACGGCGGTAATCATGTCGGGATCAGGCCGGATTCCATCTTTGCTGACGAGATGTCCGAGTACTCTATTACTTATGCTTGTAAAGTGGCACTTTTTGGTGTTGAGCTGAAGGCTAGCAGCTGCAAGACACGCGAGAACTTCATCTAGGCACTGCAAGTGGTGTTCAAATGTTGAAGAAAATATGACGATATCATCACGGTAACATAAGCAGGTTTTTTTCTTGAGGCCCCACAATACAGTGTCTATCATTCGTTCAAACGTTGCTAGCGCATCGCAGAGACCTAAAGGCATTGCGTTAAATTAAATTCGTAGAGTTCGTCGCGCGGGGCAAAGGCAGTTTTTTTCTTGTCATCGTCATGCATTGCAAGTTGCCAATAACCGGAACGCAAGTCAAAACTCGAAAAATATTTCACTTCATGTAAGAAATCTGAGGCATCATAAATGCGAGGTAATGAATATACGTCTTTTCTGGGTACTTTGTTCAATGCGTGGTAGTAAACGTAGAATCGCACCGAACCGTCTTTTCTTCGTGCGAGAACGACAGGTGACGACCAAAGGCTTGAAGAGGGGCGGATGATATTTTGCATAAGCATATCAGCAACGTGCTTGTCCATGATCTCACGTTTGCTGGAAGAGACACGGTATGGTCGACGACGGACAATAGAAGTTCCATCGGTGTGTACGCGATGAGCCATCGCAGAAGTCTGGCATAGAGCAGTGGAATGTACGTCGAAAGAACATTTACGCTTGGTCAACAACGCCAGTAGTTCGCCTGCTTGGGGAGAGCAAGATCTGTGCTGATGCCAATGACGGAAGCCGTAGTAGGTGTAGCATCTCTTGGTATGGAACGTGATGCCACCAGACTGGTATCTGAAGCCACTACAGAGATAGGTTGGTGTCTGCGCTGAAAACTACAACAGTACACTGGTAAGCAGAATCTGCTCATTGGTGATAGTACAGCGAGAAGGTGGTGCCGTTGGAGAAGCGGACAAGACTCGATGAAAGTGCAATCCCTCTGGATAGACAACAGGCTGATGGAGTGACTAGAATATCATTGTGGTAAATGCAGTCGGACATAACAGTGATAACGTACTCGTGGTTAGGTGGCTGAAGGAAGTGGTTGGCTGTTCGTAGCCGGGTACTTGATTATTCCGGAGCGATATCACCTGTCTCTCGCATATGTATGAGTCGTTGTCGACAAGAGATAAAAGCAGCAGCATCAGAAAGAAAGTACCATCCTAAAATAAGCTTAAAAGCACAAGAAGCCAATACGGATGGCAAACTTAATATGATGCCGGAACCCATCAATGAAAACTCTAACTGTGCACTTTGCTGATGGCCGTATCTACGAGTCTTTTGCGCTACGTAAAAGAGTGCCAATATAACCTTACGTAGACAAGAACACAAATTCCCATCGATAACATAAATAGCAGCCCCCGTGTCCACCAATGGTTCAACTGGTACCCCTTCAGCATACACTACTAACAAATTGGCTAGGCCCTCTGGAGGTCTTGGTGTTTGTTAGAGCGATGCAGTTTTCCTTCCAAAAACTGTACCAGCAAGTTACCCGAGTGGTAGTCAGAAGAAGGTGCAGTCGGTGTCAGAGGAGATTTCGAGCGTCGCAGAGGTAAAGGGGACTGGCGGTGGCCGGGATGGTAGGAACGAGGTGTGGCGAGTGTAGAAGTCTAAGAGAAGGAACGTGTCGTACGGCAGTGCTGGTACTGGTTCGGGGAGGGCACCGCATCCCTTTCCTATTGTCGTAGCCACGGCATTCGTCCTGCTCGTGTTTGCGGCAAAATTGTGAGCTATGGCCCCGAATGCCACAATAGTAACATATTGGGCGAGGCGAGCGCCAAAGGGCGTAGAGTTCTGGAGCTGCGACAAGCGCTGGTACCGGCGCTTGGGCAGGCAACTGTGGTGCAAATGCTGCTACGTTGGACCGCGGAGGAACAGGATGTGCGTGCTGAACCAAGGCAGGTGGCATGACAGCGATTTGCGCGTACGTCTTAGGCGGCGTTGGTGGCGTCCGAGTGTTAGAGGGAAGAGCGTAAGCCATGAATGAGAGCTCCTCTTTGTTGATGTCGCGCAGACCAGCAGATAGAAAGTGAGGCCGAGGGGCGGGTGCACATAAAAACCCTTGAGCTTGAAGTTTCTGGCGAATCAGATTGCGAATCCGCACGTGCAAACGCATCCGAGGAAGACTGGCTGTCGTTGGCGTCTGGGAAGTCTGGGTGCGATCGAATGGCTTGAAGTTCATCAAGATGTTGACGTGTGGTGTTGACGCCCTCAACGGTGGTGTGGTTTTTAACAGCCAGAGCGTTAGATATGACATGGCCTATCTCTTTGATGTTGTGGCGAACACGATCAGCTTCTGTCGTTGCCGAGTTCACGCGGTGGCAAAGGGCAAGAACGTCTTCAATACACGAAGTGTACGTTTCCCCGGGATGTTGGGCACGGCCATCGAGCTTTGTTTACGAAACTTCAATAAGTGTGTTCGGTTTCCCAAAATCTTACAGACTTGTTGAGCAAAAGTAGGCATTTCCGGGAAGCTGATCTCGTTTTCGTGACATCGGACAGATTCAAGGCGGGGCGAAGAAGTTTTTGAGGCTTATCCTATTGGTCATAAACACTGGTCATGACGTAATCTTTCAGCCATACCTCGACGTCGTCGCGTGGAAGACCAGAGAAGAAGGGTGGATCGCGCTGCTGGGTGTTGACGATCCACACAGGAATGGTTTGTTGGACAGGGAGGCTGCATGTTCCGGGCAGTGGTTCTTGAGCCATGACAGCGGACGGGGGAAGCAAGTAGCGACCCGAGCGAAGCTCTAGGGGAACGTGACGTCGGAGAGGACTTGGGGATCGAAGCAGCCTCCACCACTCTGTAAGACAGTAGTAGCGTTGGGGTCGCGACAGCGTTTATAAGGCCGAATCGCCTGATCAATGCTTTGAATGAAGACTACATTTTTCGTGATGATAGGTATATACAGATGAAGAAGGTGAAGGTCAAACGGTGTGAATATTGTGCTTACAATATCAATGGTAATTCCAGTCATCTCTAAGAATCTGATAGAAATACGTGAAAACTAATCAGACCTTCTAGGAACTTAACGTTCTTATGAAGTTGATGGAACTGACAAAAATATGTCAGTATTTGAAGGTTTAAAAGGACGTTCATGCATCCGATAGGCGCATTTCAACAAACATCAGCCGTTGTGGTGATAGCGCTAATGATGCCGAAATGTTAACGTTTTCGTCCGGATACATTTTTATCGAGACTGCAGCAGTTCATGACGCCGCAGGTCAATACAACAAACCTACCAGTTCTTAATAAAAATAAAATCAAGCGTTTTGCATTACTGTAGTTCTGGAGCCGTTTATCGCTGCTGTGTTTCTGCTCTACAAATGTAAGGGCGAAGATAGTAGGCTTAGAATTGGTATTTTAGCTAGTACAGTCGTGTCAGATATGGAGGTTATCGAGCAAGTGTCGACCTGCCTAATGGTCCAGAAGCCTAGCGGCACATTTGGGCACAGTTAAAATGAAAAATGCACATTCTTCTCTTCCGTCTTCCTTGTTATTTGTTCCATACAACAATCGGCCTTACTACGGTCTCTAAACTCTTCCTTTCTTGTACGAGCCTTCACTTCATTGCGAGCAGTTGTATTTTTCTAGGCTCTTATCTGGGCGAATGGTTACGAAATTGCTGAGAAATATGTTTTAAAGTTGGTCTTTACCACTGCTTCGTTTAAGAAGCTTCTTCAGACGCGAATGACTGCGGCTCAAGGAGCAGCTAGAAAAGTAATTCAAGTTTGCGTGGCATCATTTTCTCCTCGAAAGAGTATTCTGGGATTTGGTGCTGTTGTAGTTCTTGACCGATGCTCACATGATAACAATCAAATCGCGCTCAACTACACGTGTTCCTATTCTCATCAAACTATTTGACGCACACTAGTCTCGATGAAGCAATGCGTTCACTGTTTATTAAATGAGAGTACTTAAAGGCACTTTGCGCAAGAGGGTTAAGCGGCAAAAAACAACAGTTTTAACTTGAGAGGTCTGACGGAGCTATCTATGACATGCGCATGCTGATTACAATACAATGACATCTCCCTTCTTAGTGAATTTTCGTTATAACTTTTTTAAAGTATGACTTATCTGTTTGAAGCTCTCCGCGTGTCGAAAGCGACTGCCGTCGTGGACGGGTGGCGTAATTGCCGCCCTTTTCCGGTTGCTCCTTGGTAATGAGGATGAAACGATGAATTCAGGTTCCAGGGCCGAAATGTTGTCCTTGCCGCATTCATCGCTCTCCCAGACATCAGTGTAGAATCGCTCCTTCCTAGCTAATTGATTCTGGTTATGGCACTCCCGTCTTCCAGTTCCCGCTTCCTGCGTTATAGGTAAGGGGACCAGTAATCGCCTTTGCCTTGGCTTTGCAATCTTGTGACATATCTTTGATGCGCGTGACCTCTGCGATTCCATGCGGGGCCAGATATCGGTCGGCATGTTTTTTGTGCTCCTGTTGCTTGACTCATGTGAAAGCCTGGAGTCCGAGGTCGCAGGAAAAGGGAGCGCAAGCACCAGCTTGCAGAGGCTCATCGGGTGGCCAGCAATTTTTTAATGGGCTTGATCTATTTTAAGCGCACAAAGCCAAAAAGCAATCGGTTGTTTTCGTGGTATTTCTGCGTAATTATTTTCTGATTCGTACACACTTTAGGCTAGCTCATTGGACCAAGAAAACAGCGAACTTGACGTTGACATGCTATATGCTCAGCATGCGCGATGGCAAAGACCGCTTCTAAGAGTGTAAAACTTGTGTTTATTTTCCAATCTCTATAGTTGAAAGCGGCGTTCTTTGTAGTACCTCAGTATTCATTCCCTATGCTTCGCAACAGTCGAAGTCAAAGGTCAAATGCAGAGAATGAGGAACATAACTAAAAACAAATAAAGCTAGTGCCCATGCTGCTGCTTCCAAGACCGAAATCCTATTAGCTCTGCGCTTTTGCCTAAGCCTCTGCCCGGCCATTTCTGGTTCGTCTTGCAACAGTTTGCCTCAGATACGTCGATACCACAAGAAAGACAGGAACTCTGTCTGTGAACTTGAAAAAGGTCGCAAACAAGATACATATCCAGCGCTTCTATCTGAGTGGGAACGATTGATTAGATGTTCTAGAAGTCATTTACTTCCCTAAACAGTGTTCACTAGGCCACATGAGAAATTCTCCTTAGGCACTGCAAGTTCTGGCGTGCCAAATTAACAGTTTCACACCACTAGAATTTTTTTAATTGGTTCTTTAGAAGCTGCGAAAGCATAGCGCGAAAAGGTGAGCTTAAACCTTTGCCACTTGCCCGGTGTATGCCTGGCAAGCCAAATTCTTTTGCTAGCCTCTTTGATATCGGTACGACTCGAAGCTGGAAGAACACACGATAAAGACGCATCAACACGTCATGCGCACGCAAGGTTACCATCGAACGACATGCCGATGCCAAGCCATGCACGCAAGTGGTGTTGTGGCTTTTTGATGTTTTCTGCATTTTATTGCCTGTTTCTGTGGAATGGATCGCTCTATGCGCACACGTTTGGAGAGGCTGGCATGGATCATATATCCCACCTAAATACATAGCATCGCACCGCTGGAACTATTCCAAGGAAGGATACACCGAAAACACGTCCAGCCTTGCTAATGCTGCGAACGGCACGATGCGAAAAATACGAGAACACCAACGCAAACCAATAGAGGCAGCTTAGTCTCAGATCTCGCTCAATACGAAGCAAAAAATGAAAAGATCGGGCCTAGATTCTTGTATGCTTTATTGTTTCTGTCAACCTTCGTAATTTAATTCAGGCAACAGACTGAACAAATGACAAATTTCGGCTGAAATATTTTTCGCTGTGTTGCGTATTAGTTTCACGTAAGCAGGACCTTAGCATGTTTTATACGTCACCTCCAGTATGTTGGACCATGCGCCCGTGAAATGAAGATCAAATAGTGCTGTCTGACATTTAACCTCTGTCCAGGCGTGTTGCACTGCAATCCTTGGAAGATGCAATCGTGAGCGCCCAGTGCATGTAGTCTTCATGTGAAGTGTGTGGCCATGCTGAACCTTTTGCACTTTTGTACCACTATAAACTTAAGCAGTTCTGTTTGCTTTCTTGTACTACACATAGATCCCACACGTAACTGTACGAAATTTGAGCTTTGTCGCAGTTTATTGTGCTATATTTATGGTTTGGGAGCCTAAAACACTGTTTAGTTCGCACAGTTTGTGGCGCATAAAACTCGGTTTTTCAGTGCTTATAAACCCGGCAACTAGCTATGACTGACTGATGAATTTGTTGTCGTGAATTGTGGTAAACTACAAGTAACGTGACAGTGATGTTCTTCCCTCCCTGTTCGTTTCTCTTGGTATATTTAGAGTATGTACATAAAGAAATTGTCTAAATGACTTTAAAAAGAATGAGAGCTGGACCGTTGGCGTTCTGACAGCGACCCTTGTGGGCGACCTTGACTATTAGCGTAATCCTAAATAGCAGGGCAATTTCGATCCAGGGCAAGTTTGATTAAAAAGGTTTTATTCAGCCAGGGGTTTATTTGCATGGTAATATTTAGTACGTCTTAATACAATATTTTCAATTATGTGGTCTTATTTAGACAAATCATTTTTTTCTGTTTGTCTCTGTATCTTTCCTTTATTTTTTCTCCTTGTGTGTTTCTTTTCTTTTTTGGCTTAGGTTTATCTGTTCTGTACCTATCTTTTCTTTATAAGCCAGACGCAGTAAGCACACTCTTGTTGTACATCCATCGCTTCAACCTCAATGCGTGTGTTGGTCACATGCCTCATTATCCACGAAATTACCAGATGATACTGAAAAATTATTTATACCGAGACTAGTTTTTATCTAGTACGTCGCTTCGAGCAATATATTCATTTATTGTCAATCTCTACATCAAGAAGGGAAAAACAATAGCACGCATTGGCCTATTTATTGCGTCGTAGGCACTAGCCGCAGCTGTGCCTCGGAGGCCGTTCATGATAATAAGTTTAAGGTCTCAGAAAACTGCGAAAAGAAAAGCTCAAACACCGGCGCTGGTAAACAACGGCGCTGGTTAAACATCCTTGGAAAAAGCGTAGATAACAGCCAATTGTGTTGACAAGAAAAAAACAAGTCAAGCCAATCCTTGCAAACACAAACTACTTGCTGATTAGAAAAGAGCCTAGGCAGTTCTTCGAAAAGTGTGGTAACAGAGCGTTCAAAAGTGTGTTCAAATAAACAAAAAACGAAGGGTGACCAAAAAGAAGAAAACAGCAGGAACACATTACGATGGGTCTCATGCGGCTGTTTCTACCGTCAGAAAAGCATGAAAGTGCAATTAAGCTGAAGTGCTGAATGTACTTCTGCATATTTTCTTTTTGACATCCATACAAACTATACGAGGCAGATAGGAGAATGCTGCAAGCGTATAAAATAAAATTAGAAAGATCTGCCAGCAGCGAGATGCATTGGGAATCCTTTATGAAAAAAAGGAAGCCCAGCAAACGTTTGAGAAAAAAAAACAGAAGCACTACTGCCCAGAGGAAGCCTGCGTTGTAATTGTTCGGTGGTACAGGTCAATGATGATTCGCGGGTTCGTTCTCTATCGGAAATGGCGCCAGTGCTTTCGTTGCTTTTCGTAGCACTGATGCCATGTACGATGCTCCCAGGATCGGAAAGTGAACGCTGAAAGGTTCCTTTTTCAGCAGACCTGAAGCTTTGGGTAAATCTTCAATAACTCAAAGTACCGTCATTAGCAAGAGCACGGACTTTTGGGCGAGCTAGTAACTCATCTGAGAATTCATGGTGGTGTGCAAAAGCACCACCATGTTAAGGTCGGAAGCAGAGGAGTAAGAGCAGGAAACCATTAACAGTGTCTCGTTTAATGAGCACCAGGCAGGTCAAGGTATTTTAGAAGTGTCAAAAGGTTAGCCCTAAAGGGAAAGAAAAAAATAGGCAGTAAAGAAGGGACATCTTTATTAGTAGCATTGACAGTGACACTACGAGCGCGTTTATATACACATTGAAACCTTTATCATGCAAATCTTGTGGAATTAAAGAAAATATTTGTATCACAAAAAATAACAGAAAATAACTATTCGGTAAAGGAGAGCTAGCGTATGTTTTCTCTCATTGTTTCTCAGGGCCGCCCTTCATTTTTGTCAGGGCCGCCAATCAATGCCAGTGAAGATTATAAATGTGAGCTATCATACTGTCACAAACGAGCACTAAAAACAGCACGGGCCTCGAAATTCTAACTGCTACATGAAATCAAGGTGGCAGCCTGATGCGACAAAAGCCAGTAAAAAAAACGAGCATCAAAAGACTCACGGAGGCGCCACCTCTCTCACTTGAAGGCGTCGCACTACGCTGACCAACCTCCTCGCATCTATCACCGAGCAAATTCAGGAAGCTGGAGAAGGAAAACATGAGTAACTCAACGGTTACGTAACATGTCGCAGCCAGTTGGAAGAAATTCTCACCCCTTCCCCAGCTCTGGCTGTGCGGCGTGCCGACGAAGCTTCCAGAAACCAGGACGAACCTAATCGCATTGCCCACGGGCTATAGGGGGCTAGCCGTGCAATTCAAGGTGGCTGCGGGAGGATGATGAAGCCGTCAATTCGCATAGAAACAAATCGCAGCGTGGACGTACGCCCCAGGCCACTTTCACCGGAAGAACTCTTGATCGTCGAATGAAGGTAAATTTGACCCAAGTACTTTCCCAAACGATAGCAAGCGCTAAATGCTCGCTACCTCATTTCTTGATGCTCTGCCACGGGTGGTGGTGCCAGCTGATAGACCGTGCATCGAGGATGCGTTGCGTAATCCGGCCCGTGCTACAGAAAACTGCACGAAGTCGAATTGACGTATGAACTGAACGGCACTTCGAGATACTTTCTACCTAGCGTGACCTGGCGGATTTGCCGCAATAGTGGGCCACTGAGGAGTAGCACGCCGTCGTGGCTGCACGGGACCTAATGTTTAACGTAGCGATGGTTCGCAAACATATTACGCCGTCGTCACTACTTGCGCTGTAAGTACCACGGAAATGGTTCGTCAACGTAACACAAGCATTTCCTTCCCATAAGGTAGTGCTTGTATCACAGCCATGATCTTACTCTAACAGTGCGCAACTCTGTGCACTCCGACGCTGCAGGTTAGATCAGCGCCTTCGCAAAAGGATATCGAAAGAATACACCACGGTTTTCGCAACTTCGAAATAGTGAAAATTCCTTGAATAACAACTTCGTTCGGACAGTACCAGTGAAGTGCAGGAGAAGTTATCAGAGGCGTGGACTGTAGTCGTAACTGCGCGTTTCATTGCGCTGATCATTTCGCTTCTCTGGTCGATATTGAGCGTGTTGGCGGCATGCGGCGCTCCGTAACACCCACTGTAATTGGGCTACCTGCAATGCACAAGAAAAACCATGTTTTGTTTTGAGCTCGCTGAAGGATATTATACAATAAGTACAATCAAGAGGACTTACGAGCATGCCAAAACAATAACGCACGACCTGATGTGAAGCGCAACTCGCTCCTTGTGAGTTAGCAGCTCATTGTACATTGTCGCTGCACTTCAGGTGCATTCTACGTCCAGTGCAAAATCCCCGACGTCAAGACGGTTTCTTCGAACACCACTGCTCAAAATAATCCGACGAGTTTTGTTCATCGAACGACTTCGACAAAAGTATACGAACGCGTCACTCACCACGCGTAGCACCAACAAGGCGTCACTCACACCGCTTATCTGAGCGAGGAGAAAAATTCGGTAAGAGCTGGGACACTCGGTAAGAGCAAATTGCTTGTAGTGCGCTGCCATCTATCAAGGAGTGCAAAAAATCTAATGGCGCAGCGTTTGCTAAGGTTTGGAAAATCAAGCTGCCAGCCTGTGCTACTTTCCACGTAAAATGAATGTTATGGGATTCACGCGTAACGAAAGCACTGACCAATGCTCTGCGCACGTAAAAAAAGTGAGTTTAAACTGCAAAGGTCAGACAAGATAATAGTATAAACTATCCAACGTGGCTGCAGAAAATCTTCCGAAGCTGATACGTTTACTCTGCAGGCTATATTCGAACGCGCATCTTGCCATGTATTTTCACAAAAACTTAGCGTCTCGCATGAACGATTCAGGTTAATCTCGTCACCGACGGTCCGGTTTATTCACTGATGAGCGAAATGTACAAAGTAGTTTGTGTTCTTTCTTGCTTACACATTACACTGAGGCTCAGCTGAACAAGGGAGCGTCTGCCTAATGATCATTCTTGAGAGGACGCGGCTGAAATTCGCTAGGCGGCGCGACAGTCTATGAACATTGCGCTAATGAGAAGAGGAAGGAAGTTTGCCGCCATCACGCTAAGTGCTTGTTCTACAGTCAGTAGCCAAGCAGATGAGAGGAAGACGTTTTCCACCAGCGGGTGAAAGCTTCAATTACAAGCAGAAGCTAGTGTGTGTGTTACCAGCTGAAGTTGAAGGCTCGTTCTGCAGCCGAAGCGCGTGAGTGGTCAACGTGTTACGGGCGAAGAAGTCTTCTTATCGGAGTGCGAATATGTGACGAGGCGAGGTTTCGTGGGCAGGAAACTTCGGGAGCAGCCGAATGACAACAGCACTGGACTTTGAGTGAGTGTTTCCTTGAAGGTAAGCATTCAAGCTTTGTTCCAAGAACTTTGAACTGAAGAACTTTGACGAAGTTTTTAGTCTTTAAGTTCCTTGGTTGGTTGATGCATCAGATTGAATTGTAGCGCATGTCGTTGTTCATGTCCGTTGCGGTGAGTGTATCTTATTGTGTTGTAAGAACGTTCTATCAAGTATCATGTAATTGGTTAAGTATTGTATTGGATTATTGCCGAGTGTGCACATTTTTTGTGGTTTATTCTGCCGTATTGGAGAATATACTTTTGCTTTGTTATTAACTCTCTTCTCTGCCTCGTTCTTTGGAACACTGCCGGAATTCAGTTGCGTGCCGAATAAGACGAAATATAAATTGTCCACGGTTTTGTGGTGTGGTTCTGGAGAAGTATACGTCGTCCCTTGGAATTTGCCTAGCGATTGCTTTCTTAATTAACAGGATTAGTGAAAGTTAATATGGCGTCCACGACAAGACCTTTTTGGGGCAAACTGTGTCCAAAGTCGGGAGAAAGCCTCGGGTCGTTGGTTGTGCTAAGGAAACAATTTTTTGTGTGTTGCACGGCGTTCTCGCTAACCAGTGTACAGAGTATTTCGATAGGCAGAGTTAAGCAGACATTTTGCGCACGCGGCAAGGTTTTAATTGGAAGGTACCATGGATATTGAGAAGTCGGTAGCCCTCAGTGAGAAGAGTCACCTATCAGGTGACAAGCTACGGAAGTGGGTTAGCGAGAACAAAAAAAAAAGAAAAAGAGAGGGCGAAAGAAGAAAATGCTGCTGAATTGGAAAAAAATGGTGGTTGACAGAGCCAAAGCGGAGAAAGCAACTGAGTTAGAAAGAGAAAGACTGGTGGCTGGGAGGGCAACAAAAGAATGACAGGCGAAGAAGTGACAGTTGAGGAAAGAAAGAGAAGCTAAGATGGCTGAAAGAAAAAGGCAGTGGCAGCATGAGATAGAACTCGAAATCTCTGTTTGCGGCATCGAAGTGGAACTTCTGTCCCGGTCAGAGTTGAAAGGAGCTAAAGGAAACATAATAGCTTCCGCTCTAACCCAAGCGAATTGCTTGTGGCGTTTGACAAAATGAAATATTTCCTGGATTAGTACCTTCACAAATTTGTGAACATTGCCAGGAGCCAAAATGGGACGGAGCACAAAAGGGCAACTGCTTTGAGACCCCACTGCAGTGGTCTAGTGGCTAAGGTACTCGGCTGCTGACCCGCAGGTTGCGGGATCGAATCCCGGCTACGGCGGCTGCATTTGCTATGGAGGCGAAAATTTTGTAGGCCCATTTGGTCAGATTTAGGTACACGTTGAAGAACCCCAGGTGGTCGAACTTTCCGGAGCTCTCCACTATGGCGTCTCTTATAACCATATGGTCGTTTTGGGGCACCAAATCCCACATATCAATCAATTAAATAACCAATAGATCAATCAGCAACTGCTTTGAGTACTTGCTTGAGTGGCGAAGCGCTCAGTGTGTACAGAAGAGTGACGCCAACCGATGCAGCTAGCTATGCGAACGTGAAAGCTGCTTTACAGAAGCCAATAAGATTCATTGTGGAAGGCTTCTGAAACAGATTTTGGGCAAAAAGGCCCGCTGATAGTGAAATGACTATGCAATATGTCGCCCGACTTAGACGTAATTTTGCCAGAAGTATCGAGCTTTCGGGGACAGCACAGGAGTACGGTGACTTAAGGGAGCTCTTGATTAGAGAACAATTGATGACCAGTTGCCACCCGAACCTGCCACCGTACTAGAAAGAGAGGAGAGCTACGTCACTTGAAGACATGCTTGATGCGGCCGATCGATTCTTGGAAGCACAAGTGGGCAACATTTGGACAATTTTAAGAAGAAGTGTCCCGAAGACCTAAAAAATAGCACGTGAAGGAAAAAAGCTTGCACCGCAGAAAGTTACGCGATGCTTTCTGTGTAACTGAGTGGGTCACGACACTTACATTTGTCGAACAAACTTTACGAGACCCAGCGCGACAAGATGTTTAAAATCTGGTCAGGCTTAGTAACTAACTGGACGCATGTAACAAAACGAGTAAAATTCACCAAGTAGCCTGTGTGCATGCACTACCGAAATGACGATGAGGACGTCATCGACGGATTTGTGGAGCTCGAAAGCGGGAAGAAACTTCCTATTTTGAGTGCTGTAATGACAACACGGCCAACAGGTGTTACGAAAGGAATGCGGAAACTGCTTGGGCGAGTTGCGGGCAAGAATATTACAGTGTTAATAAACACCAGGAGCTCTGCTATTATGATGCGTAGGAGCTTTTTGGAGGAGCGCGAGTTAACAGGCAGAGCTAGGCAAGTTTGCCTAATTGCCGGTTCGGTTCGGATGCTTCCTGAAGCTGAGATGGAGGTGGAAACACCTTACTTTAGTGCGAAAGTTGCTACCCTGTGCATGACGACCCCTCTTTATGACCTGATTGTCGGAAACATTGATGAAGCGCGAGAGCCAAACGATCCAAAACGTTTCGGGGCAGAACCGAAGATGAGAGTTTCGTCAACGCGGGAACTACGAACTAGTAATTCCGCAGAAGATAATGCCGTGACGGATTACACCCGAGCTCAAGATGAATCCGTGGCGCAAAAAAAGTCAGCAATGAGGACATCGGGCCATACAAAAACATGTCGTGCAGGGGAGACCGCAGCAAAATGACTCCCATCAACAAAGAGTGACAAGAAGTCGAAGTCGGCTAGGCACGCTCAAAGACCCGTTTTGCAGGAGCTGGTGAAGAGCCAGCAGTGACCTGTTGATCATGATGGCACTTCTGCAGTCTCAAAATTGTCAACGAAGGTAGAGACGCTGCCTCAGATACCGTGGTTTGGAACGGCTCGTCAGATCAACAAAGAAATATGAACAGATCGAGTGAGCACCGTAAAAAAGGGCGAAAACACGACAAGAAGCATACAGGATAGGTGTTGAGGTTGAATTTTATCGTGTTTGGCAGTTTCACCTTCATTTAATGGTTTATTCTTATCCTGCGTCTGAGCTGTATGTCGACTGACTTGAAGTGCCTGTTAATGTGACGCGCTGTCATTTATATGATCGTAACTTGCCATAAAGGCAGACGCTTGTGCGTTTGTATTCTTTGAACAGTGTGATGAATTCTCATACTCATATAGTGCTGGTTATATTTCATGTTCTTGGAAATCGAGTAGTGATGTGAAATGGTACTGAATGTTCTGTTGTGAACGTGATGCTCTATGAGTGATGAACTGTATATGGGAAATTTGTAATTTACCTGTTTGACCGCATTTGAGTTTTTTCAATGATTTGAGATAATATTCCTAAAGTGGAAGGAGCCAGTGTCACGAACGAGTGCTCGAAGAAGCGTGCGCCTCCGAATTCTGCTACGTGAAATCATGGCGCTAGACTGATGTGACAGAAGCCGGCGAAAAAAAAATGGCCCCTTATATGCACTTTAATCTGCAAATGTCGTCGAAAGACGATAGTCTTGCCTATGAAGAGAGGGAACAAAACATTTATTTGATATTCTGCACAAGAAAATCGGTGAATGGTATTCTGGAGGTCCTGCGTTAGAGTGCCTCGAGCGTGCAGCGGAGGCAAGCGAGCGCCTCAAGCCACGTCACACGTGACACATGAGCGCCGTCTGGTAGTTTTCTTAGAAAACAAATCGCGTGGCTCTGAGACAGGTGTGCGCGCTCGTCTCAGAGGTGATAAGGTGTAGAACGCGAGGTGAAGGGTAGGTGCCACCACCATCTTGTATTAGCAAAGCGTTAGAAACACTCGCTTTTTCGTGCAAGCGTTGCATGGTCAGCGCAGCGTGATAAAAGTAACAGTCCTTAGAATTACTTATGTATACCTTTTCTAGTAAAAGACGCACATGCAGAATATTGTCGCAGTGAATATGCAGCACCAAGAGAATTACGAAGAGCACGCGCAGCAAGATAGAAAGACGATGTTCTCATCCGATCAGTCTGCCAGTGTTCTGGTAGAAATAAAGCAAGTCGTCCGGTATTTAACTGCTGCTGTTTCTGCATTGTGACACTGGTGGAGGCATTCGGTACATGTTCGGGATGCCTGAGAACAGCCGCGCATCTAGTACAAAAAGACTTCCACGCGTCGACACCCCTGGTAACTGCAGCAGCCGCCTGTTAGGCCTCATCCCGGAGTTCGGTTCATTGCCGGAAAGCGTGACCGTGCCAGAAAGCATGACGGTGCCTGGAAGCACTGGCCCCAACATGTCGAGCCCAAGCACTACACAGATGACTGTTTTGAATCCTCGACTTCCGGTGGACTTCCATGGAAACACATATGAGGGCGCACATGACTGGCTCGAAGAATTGGAGCACACAGCAAATGTTAACGGGTGAAACACGACACAGAAGTTTGGCTACGTGTATATTCCGCTTAAGGACGGAGCCCGAACATGGTTTACGAATCGCGTGTGGTCGTCTTGGGACGGGTTCTGGCAGAAGTTCCTGGATGCGTTCGCGACCACCGAAAGACGAGAAATCGCACAGCGTCTCCTCGAGTCACGGATTCAGAAAACATATAAATCTGTAACAATGTTCTTAGGACATGGCACGGCTGTTTCGTTGAGCAGATCCCAATATGCCCGAAGCCAAACAGGTTAGGCACCTCATGCGGGGCGCTAAGGAGCAGTTGTTCGCTGGTCTCGTAAGAAACCCGCCTACATATGTTGATGAATTCTCAAAGGAGGCGACATTCATCGAATGAGCACTGCGTCTACGCTACCGGCATTATGACCGCCCAACCACAGTGCACCGATCAGTGTGGCAGCCACGACCACAGCACCGACACCCGACGAAGGTTCTTTGCGCCAACTGATACGAGAAATTGCACAAAAAGGGGTCGAGAAGCTCGTCCAGACTGAATGACTGCGCAATTGCCTCAGTAACAGAAGTTGTGCACCAGGAGATCAGTCAAGCGCTCTCGCTTCCTGAGCGGAGCACGAGCACCCCCAGAGCAAGCTATGCAGACATAGTCCGCCAAGAGCCTGCGAACGTGCCGACACAGCATCAATACCACCAGCACCATCCACCGACAGTGCCTTGAAACTACAGAGAAACTACCACGCTGAGGCAGCCACCACTTCGCAAAACTGACATCTGGCATACCCCTGACCATAGGCCCCTGTGCTTTCATTCTGGGGGAGCAGGCTACATCGTTCGGTATTGCCCGTATTGCGCCACAGGGTACCAAGGGTTTCCTTCCACTGTTCCTCGGCGTCATTTCAACGAGACACCTGACGTCGACACGAGTGCCATGAACCCACAGGATGTTCCTCCTGGGTTTAGGTCGCGCTCACCCTCTCCTGCGCGTTATTCTCCATCCTCTAGGCGGATCACCACTGACATGCCAAGAGGGAGGTCTCCTAGTCCGCGCCAGAGAAACTAAAAGCAGCGATCTCTGGGGGGAAGGTTGCGAATCGAAGAATTGCTAAAAATCTCCGAAAACTGCCGCGCAAAAGAGACACGTTTTCATTGATTCGACAAAAAATGGGGTTGTTACTGCCGATCTTGCAATTACGATTGACGGTCATGACGTCATGGCATTGTTCGACACTGGCGCGGACTTCTCAATAATGAGTGAGAGTCTGGCAGACAGCTCAGGAAGGTTAGAATGGAATGGAGAGGGCACAAGATTAGAGGAGCTGGAGGGCAGCTACTCACACCTACCGGAAAGTGCATCGCAAGAATGAATATAGGTGATGCATTCTTCGTCGCAACTTTTGTCATTCTTTCCGAGTGTTGTAAACAGCAAATCCTAGGGATGGATTTCTTGCGTGAATATGGTGCCATCATCAATATACCAGATGGTGTACTGGCCTTTTCAGCCGATCAAAGCGCAGCGCTACACCGACAATCCTTGCGAGTCATTGACGATGTGACCGTACCTCCGTTATTGTGCCGCTTTTTTTTTCGCTCACGTGCCACGTGCAGCATACTGGAGAAGGAATCGCCGAACAAGTATTGACGCTTCTACTCTCTCGCGGTGCTGCGATTGCCAGAAGTATTGTCGATGTTTTGTGCGGTGAAGCGCAGGTTCTTTTGACAAATTTTACCTACGAGCGATGACACATTACAGAAGGTTACAGTTGCCTACTTCGACGAGATCACGAAAATCCACTAGTGATGTGTAGTACAAGAGGACGAGCCGCAAGCCACGTCAGCCCCACCACCTATTGACGTAAGGACGGTTTTATCACCAGCACAGAGACAGCATTTAGTAGATCTTTTTCACCAGTTCAAATACTGTTCTTCATCGACCTTGAGGGTCAGTGAAACGACGCTGATGAAGCACCGGATAATAACGGAAGAGGAGGCAAGGCCATACGACAGAAACCATACCGCGTAGCACCAAAAAAGCGTGAAGATATCCAGGAACAAGTGAAGAAAATGCTCGATGATGACAGCATACAGCCGTCAATACGCCCTTGAGCATCGCCGGTAGTGGCAATTAAAAAAAAGACGGGAGCTTGCGATTTGTGTCGAATACCACAAGCTTAAACTTGTGACAAAGAAGGACATGTACCCATTACCGCGCATCAATTAATCACTCGACAGGCTGAGGTATGCACGCTACTTCTCGTCAAGGGCCCTTAAAACTGGGTATTGGTAAATTGAGGTTGACGAGCGAGATAGAGAAAAATGACTTCTAACACCTGACGGGCTTCATGAATTCGAAGCCTTGCCTTTCGAATTGTGCTCAGCCCCCGCAACATTTCAGTGACTAATGTATACCGTTCTGTCAGGCCTTAAGTGGCAGGCATGTCTGGTTTATCTGGACGACGTCATCGTCTTTTTAAAAACATTTGAGGAACACCTGAGGAAGCTGCTATCGGTATTGGGCGCAATAAGGTCTGCCGGCCTGACACTAAAACCCGAGAAGTGTCATTTTGGTTTGAAGGAGCTCCAATTTTGAGGCTATGTGATGAGCCAAGAAGGTGTTCGACCTGAACCCGATAAGATTGCGGC
Organism: Rhipicephalus microplus; assembly: GCF_043290135.1. Lineage (NCBI taxonomy): Eukaryota > Metazoa > Arthropoda > Arachnida > Ixodida > Ixodidae > Rhipicephalus > Rhipicephalus microplus. Next base: position 110,164,284 of record NC_134701.1, read on the forward strand.
CATCAAAAAAATTTATGATGCCAACAGATAAGAAAGCAGTCAGACGTTTCTTTGGCCTATGCGCATACTACCGAAGGTTTATTGCCAATATCTCACACATAGCCTCACCACTAACACGACTCACAAGAGAACACGTTTCGTTCACATGGAGCGACGATCAACAAGTGGCATTTGACGATCTTCGACAACGCCTGCAGACACTGCCTGTGATTGCTCACTTTGATGAGGATGCTCCTACCATGGTCCACACAGATCCCAGCAACGTTGGTTAGGCACTGTACTCGTTCCAGTGGCAAGGCTCAGCCGAGCGTGTGATCGCATATGCTAGTAGGACGCTTTCCTGCGCCGAGTCCAACTACTCCACAATGGAAAAACAGTGTCTTGCTGTCGTATGGGCGGTTATTGAGTTTTGTCCATACCTCTATGGTCGTTCTTTCCACGTAGTCAGCGACCATCATTCCCTCTGCTGGCTGACCAACTTGAAAGACCCGTCTGGTCGGCTCGCACGGTGGAGCTTACGTCTTCAAGAGTTTGATATGACGGTCGTGTACAAGTCCGGATGGCCGCATGCCGACGCCGATTGTTAATCAAGGTCACCGATAAAGCGCGACGATAACACAGAAGATGACAACATGGCGTTTGTAGGAGTCGTCGACGGCACTACGAGTTCGTGCAAGCAGAAGGAAGACAGCGAGTTGCTTTCCCTTATTGAATTTTCGAATCGCCAGACAACAACCGTCCCTGGAAGATTTGCAAGGAGCCTGTCGTTATTCTGCTTACGTAGTGGTGTTTTCTATAAGAAGAACTTTTCTCCCAGAAGAAGCACCCACCTACTTGTCGTTCCGACGTCAAACCGTGAGGATATACCTAGGGCTTGCCACGATGAGCCAACGTCCAGTCATCTCAGATACACATGCACATGGGCCAAAATCCAACAGAAATACTACTGGCCAAGACTTCCAGCTATTGTGAAACATTACGTGCCCACGTGCCTCAATTGCCAACGAAGGAAATCGCCACCGTTAAAACCAGCTAGACTATTACAACCAATTCAAGTGCCCACGGTACCTTTTGCCCAAATTGGAATGAATCTCCTCGGACCATATCCGACTTCCCATGCTGGCAACAAGGGGGTAATAGTCGCCACTGATTATATTACGCGCTACGCGGAAACAAAGGCTTTGTCAAGTGGTACTGCCATTGAAACCGCACGATTCCTCATAGAAAATATCGTCCTGAGGCGTGGTGCTCCTACAATCATAATAACAGATCGAGGTACTGCTTTCACGGCCGCTCTCCTGAAGACAGTACTTGAGCTCAGTGGAACAGGCCATCAGAAAACAACTTCCTATCATCCACTAACAAACGGCTTAACAGAACGCCTCAACAAGACTATTGCCGACATGTTGAGTATATACGTTGACGTGGATCACAAGAACTGGGACGAGATTCTACCGTACACCACGTTCGCCTATATTACAGCGCAGCAAGAAACTACACGAATAACGCCATTGAGTCTTCATGGCCGTAAAGTGAACGCCTTCATGGCCGTGGAGTGACGACGATGCTTGATGCCATGTTACTGCACGACTGCAATGACATCGATTTGGACGCTGCATCTTTTACCGAACGAGCAGAAGAAGCGAGGCTGCTTGCACGCGTCCGAATCAACCAGCCGCAAAACTACGACGCCCAACGTTATAATCTGCGACACCGACATGTCGTCTGTCGGCCCGGTGAAAAAGTCTCGGTATGGAGTCCTATCCGCCGCCGGGGACTGTGTGCAAAAATGCTGAAGGGGTATTGTGGCCCCTACACAGTTTCACAACGCCTGAGTGACTTTAATTACGTTGTCGTTCTTGTAAGCCCCTCGACAACTCACCAGCAAAAACCAGAAATCTTACACGTTGTGCGAATGAAGCCCTATTTTTCAGACTAATTTGCAACATACATATACTGTACCATCTTTTATAGAAGAGCATCGGGACGCTGCTTTCTGGAGGGGGGCAAATGCCGCATTGAAGATGCAGCACCAAGGGAACAACGAAGAGCACGCGCAGTGAGAGAGAAAAACGAGGTTCTCATCCGATCAGTTTGCCACTGTTCTGGTACACATAAAGCGAGTTTTCCGCTATTCAACTGCCTCTGTTTCTGCATCGTGACAATATATACGTGTTGTTATGGTGCCCCAGACATGCTCAAATAATTGCTTTTTAATTGAAAATTGCACAAGTATGAACACTCAACCTTAAGCAACATTGATGGCTGCTGTGGATGGGGTTGGCCGTTTCAAGTACCCGATGCCGTTAAGAGTAGAGAAGCATACAAATGAACAGACAGAAAAACAGACAGACCAGAATGTTTGTGTCGAACGTCCCCAAGAAAGAACACCGTCTTTAAAAAGAAGTATCACAGGACTGCTTGGGCATGCCACCTCTCCCACTTGAAGGCACCGCGCTCGCATCTATCGACGAATGAATTCCGAAGGCTCGAGAAGGACGGCGTGAGTTACTCCCTGGTTGCGTCACGTGTCACAGATTGTTTGAGAAAAGTCTCACCCCTTTCTCAGCTTTGGCTGCGCGGCGTGCCAGTGAGGCTTCTAGAAGCGAGGGATAACGTATATAAGGGAGCAACGAATTATGGTGATGAGGAGATGAAGATAGTTGCTGCTTGTTCATCTGCTTGTTCTGCAGTGAACAAGCAGATGATAGGTTTTCCACCTGCGGGTGAAGGTTTGTATTAAAAGCACGAGTTGAGTGTGTGTTTACCGCCCGTCGGCGAAGACTTGTTCGGCAGCCGCAGCGCGTGAGTGCCGACATGTGACCGGCGAACAAGTTTACCTATCCGAGTGCTGACATTCGACGAGGCGAGGTTTCCTTGAAGAAAATTTTGTGAGCAGCGGAAGGCCAACAGCGCTAGCCTTCAAGTGTTTCCTTGAAGAGAAGAATTCAAGGTTTATTCTAAGAACTTTGGACTGAATAGGTTTCATGAACTGCTTAGTCATTAGGTGCCTTGGTTTGTTAATGCATGATATTGTAATGTAGCGCGTGTTGTAGCTTTTGTCTGTTGTGTTTAGTGTATCTTACTGTGTTGTAAACATGTTGTATCGAGCATCGTGTTGCTGGTGATGTATGATATTGGATTATTGGCGACTTTTTATATTTGTTTGTTGTTTGATCTGCCATACTTGAGAATATATCTTTCTTTTTCTATCACCTCTCGACTCTGCCTCGATCTTGGGACCACAGCCGGCTTTCTCTGGCGTGCCAACTAGGACCAAATCAAAATTGTCCGCACTTTTGTGGTGCAGTTCGGAGGGCTCTTACGGCGGCACTTTAAATTAGCCCGGCAATTGCCTTCCAAATAACGGTACCAGTTACACGTACCCGTACTTGTAAATGTATGGCTCTTGCTCGCGTCCGTAAATAATGAACTAGGTGTCCAGTGACCCGCGAGAACTGCTGTGTCCTTCCTTATATTCGAACGCCTTTTCACATTTCGCCACAGTTTGCACAAATAAATTAAGGCCAGACTATTTTAGAACCTGTCTCCTTTGTTGATGTATTCTGTTCACCGTAGTGGTGGGAATGTTTCCTGGTTAATTTACAGCCATGCTAAAGCAACCGCAGAACCTGCCGGTGTACATGTCACAAACAATCGTGCAAGTCGTAGTGAGGCCTGCCTCCTTTGCCAAGGCAGTCCGCTTCCTCTTTCAGTCCTCGCGCACTTTCCCTAAATGTCTGATGTACAAGTGCATGGCTTGTGTCGACGTGACAAGCTCGTTTAAATACAGTGCGATGACAGAAGAAAGCGTCGATGTGTTTAAAAAGGAGTGTGACACTGACGCCATTTTATTATCTAAACGTGAACGTTCAGGAAGACACACTGGGGCTACCGACATTCGCGCTCACAATCTCGGAAGCGACGATGAAGGTTTATTCTGGTCCGGTGTAACAAAAGCATTTTTCTCTGTGTGATTCATTGAACTGGTGGTGCAGTGACTGACAGCGCTTGCGTTTCCACGCCTGCGCATACTTCTCGCGTCTTCCGTGGCAGCGCGAGTAGCACCGCTTTGTAGCTGAGTGGTACCGTTACCATCGCATCACACGCCCGAGGGTGAAGATAGCTACGCGACAACCGCAATTTATTACATTACTGGCTACTCGGCCTTAGTGAGGACCGAAGTGAATTTCGCATCACCTTAAAATCCGTTTTAGTTGTGATCATATCAGCGAGCTTTACCTGAATATAGATTACTTGATGAGACGGACATTTCTTACTTTTGCATCACGCACCAAACAGGGTAATTAAAAAATACCGCGTTATCTAAGTGCCCGTGGGTGTACTGTTCATTCATTTTGAAAAGATAGGAACTAGCAAAGTTCAACGCCTCTGTGTGTATCATATTGGTCGAGTGAGTGCTTTGGAAGCCACCTGTATCTATAGCGAGTTAAGATAGGTGCTTTGAACTTTGCGTAAAAAATGTGTTTTTGTTCTTTTTTTTTTCGCTTGCGTGGAAACTCACTTTGCGCGGCCATAATGAAAACTTGCACGATCCGTGTATTGCGGGCCGCATCCAGAGCTTTCACGAAAATCTAACGGACATGTTGGTTGCACGCGGCGCATAGCTTGCGTGTAAGGGGTATGTGTGTGATGGGGAGGTTGAGGAAGGATGATGCGTGTGTGTGTGTCTAAAACAGCAGTTGCCATATGAACGTACTTTTTCTAATAATTATAGTGCTTTCTATCTAAGTGATGTCTGTTTTCCTATATCATTTTTTGGTGTGACGGCATCGAATTGCCACAACATTGAACTACTTTCAAATACATTAACAAAAAAGTAAGTCTGGTAGGCGTCAAATGCTGACACAACTTGTCATTTCATGATGGTAAGAGTACTTAGGTGGATAAATAAGCAAATATTACATTGTTTATATGAAATATTTTCGTGTTGTTATGCAATCTTTGATGCTTGCACACAATAACATATACTAATTTGTTCTTTGTGAATATTGGTTACGTAAAGCTCTTTCCACAGCACTTTTTGTTTGACCCGTAATATTGATCTTAGTTGTTCATTTCAACATACTTATTGGGTGAAAATTTACGATGTGCTACCAGTTTCAGAACACAAGAAAGAATCATCATTAATCTCTTAATAACACGAAGGCATCAATGAATCTCCAGTGTACGTGTTGGCAGGTGAACGCAATAAGACAGGTGGGCACATTTAAATAAAACTGGATTATGGTTGCTTAAAAGATATTCTGTCATTTGGTGAAAAAATTATCCGGTTGCTTTAAACAATGCGATGTATCTATCAATTAGAGATGTTGCACGCAGAGGCCAGAATAAGTCACAATATCTAGGAAATATAAATGTGGCCTATAAAGTTATATTTATCATTCAAATATCAAAAATTCAGATATTTCGAGAGACGTCTTCACTTGATCTCATGGGATCTACGTCAATCTATGTTTCGATGAACGCACCACAGAAGAACAAGAAATTGCTACAGAAGTGATCTTGCCCTAAAAGGCAGTCAATGTCTCGAACAATTTCAAACAGGAAAACAAAATATAATCCAATGCTTCATTGAACATATCACCACACTGGTCATTATTTGGATGACAGCAAATTGAACCTAGCTAGAGAACCTACCTTATCGATGAAAGGTGTATTCATTACATTAGACTCTCAAGGAAAGTTTATTAGTAGGATTGATTTCTAACATGCTGAAAGTAAACTACTTCTCTTAAAGATTGATAAACTGGGCCACAGCTGAGGCATGGGTGTATATTATAAAGAAACATTTGGTGATTCTCAACAGCCAGCTTCACAAATGGAGCCTCTACCCCCCCCCCCCCACCGCGTCCTCCACCTCCTAAAAAATTCTGTCACTACATATTCGACTGGTTCGGCCCACATGCCTCATTTCGGTCGAATGAAAGGTATCCGACCCCTACTAGTGCCAACATACAAAATACCGCCTTGTCTGCAGACGTATAAAAGCGCACACGTGGACGCCCTTGTGTCCAGAAATCCAGGCCAAATTATTTTCGAGTTTTGTCAACAAGGCCCGACGGTGACGAATTGAACTAACGTGGCGATGTGAAGAGAACTGAAATGAAAGACTATGGAGGTGTGAAAAACTAATGAGGCGAATTACTTAAAGGCCGTACCTAATGGAACATAAGAACTGCAGCAGACAGCCAATGCCCCCGCGTTAGTGTATTGGTAATGTTTTAAATGTCTTATTTCGTATATTCGAATGTTGGAGGTTGGGTCTCTGCCTACAGCAAGTTACCTTACATCCACTTGTTTCATACAGTTACATTGCATTTACCTCTTTTAACACCTTCTTTTTAAATAACACCGCAAGCCATCATTTTCTTCATGTTCTAATTATTTGGTGTCTTAACAAAGAAAATGAGCCCTCAAAAATTGACTTCTTTCTTTCATTCATATGTTCAAAGATGCATGAAGTAGGATTGTAAACAAGCATGACCAATTGTTCTGAATAACGAGAAAGTCAGCGTCATCGTAATCATTTCAGCGACATTATATAATGTTTACGCGATATATGCTGAGAGAGCAAAGGAACCTTTACTACTTGCCGAAAGTAATTGTTCCTTTAGTGGTGGGTGGTTTACATGCTATTTAGACATTATGTCCTACGCCTTCGTTGTTTCTGCGTCAATACCAAAGTTTGCTTAATTACGAATGAATTTGTATGTTGACAAAACTAGCGGAGTTCTTAACCATCTAGACCTCGCCAAGCAATGATTTTTTTTTTCAGCATAGAGTGCACATGCGTGAACGTCTATTCTCACATCCACCCTTTTTTTTTCCTACGTGTGAATGAAGGTGATTTGCATGACGCAAATAATACGTATGTTCTTTCTTCCACTTTATCGGTGATTTTCGTTACTGTTAATATGGCAATGAAGTATTTCAGGTACATATAATGAAACTAAGCTTCCGAGAACAGTATCTACTGTTAACCATGCACATTTTCAAACACTTTGTTTCCATAAAACGTAGCTTAAAATAAACAACGAGCTTCTCTACAACATCCCAGCATTGAGAGTAATCATTATTATTTAATAGCTATTGTGAGAACTCTTGCAAACGTATAATATAACAAGCTTTGTTGGCACTCCCTTATGCGATGAGAGATTGATTGATTTGTGGTGTTTAACGTCCCAAAACCACCATATGATTATGAGAGACGCCGTAGTGGAGGGCTCCGGAAATTTTGACCACCTGGGGTTCTTTAACGTGCACCCAAATCTGAGCACACGGGCCTCGACATTTCCGCCTCCATCGGAAATGCAGCAGCCGCAGCCGGGATTCGAACCCGCGACCTGCGGGTCAGCAGCCAAGTACCTTAGCCACTAGACCACCGCGGCGGGGCTTATGCGATGAGAGCGTACATCAATCATCGCCTCTGAATGATTTATTTCGTTTCAGTAAGTTTTGGTGCACACGAGTATACCTCTTACTGGTGCGACAGAAAAGTAAAAACATTTCTGCAGATTTCACTTACCTTGGGAATCGATCTTAAGCGAAGCATGTGCATAGAAAGCGACTGTGTTGTAATCTTTTCACTGAGGGAAACATCACGCAGTGGCACTAAACATGTGTACAAGGGAACGCACAGGCATACGTTAAAAAGCCGCTTATGTTTTATAACACCAGCTCTTTACAGTTGCGTAACGATGCCAACAGCAACATGGATTTTAGTAACCCAGAAGTGGTAAGCTTATATGAAGCGCCGGTGCTCACGAGGGCAGTAGGCCTGGACACTTCTGCATAAATCAACTTTAGAGGATGGGACATGACTACTATGAAGATTAACCCAACGTGACGCCTGTATCAAAGGACTAAACATGTTATCTTTATGAAACTTAATAGCCAGCACTCCAACCAGAATTGGCATTTTGTGAACATCAAGGTCTACTTGAAAATTCCGAGACCTGGCGTGGTTTTGTAATAAAATACTTGATTGCCCTGCAGAATGCTGGGGATTCATTCCTTCTGGCACTCTGACATTTATTATTTGCATTCATCGGGGCAACGCTGCCGATGTTCACTTTTCTTTAACGCTCACACGTTAAAGTTACTAATGTGTGTTCTCGCCATTCCTGGGTAGATATCAAGTTGCAATTATCTGTTGCACATACCCGCCGACCAGTGCAACATATTCGCCTATGGGTATGTGTTATTGTCTGGCGGAAGGAGATCGATCCCGCAAGAAACGGCATTGTGACAATATTCATGTCAAGACCAGCGAGTCGTAAATCATCAAACCATATTACCCTTCCCTACTAATTTTAGTTCATCCCAAGTCAAGAAGATGATCAGGCAAGTACCCAGGTGTAGGCTGTTGGCTAAATATACAGATAGATAGATAGATAGATAGATAGATAGATAGATAGATAGATAGATAGATAGATAGATAGATAGATATTAAATGTGCTTACAGTACGCGAAGAAGTGCGTCTAATTGACTCGCAGAAGTTTGTTCACGGGAAGCCCCGTGCCATGCGCTCATTGATTAATAGTGACCCTCACTTGATAGACTTCGATTGACGTTCCAGATTGTAGAAGAACAGGGCGTTATAGCATAATATATGCAATGCATTAGGAGTTCACTATATTTGAAAAGTGTTCTGTATGATGACAGGCACAGAGCCCTGCAAGAAAACAGCGACCTTATTATTTCCCTTTCTAGTTGTGTTGGCGCAAGAAAATGAGAAGTTGCGATTGTCGATGTTTCCCAAGCATAATTTTGACGATGACAATCGTTAAGCATTTGGCGCCATATTAAGGAATGCACTACCTCCAGAAGTAGTGAATAAAACCGCTCTTGTGTTCTGACATGGCAGCTAAAAAAAGAAGTAAAATGAAAGCAAGCTTTCTTTTCTATTTTTATTTAGCTGCCCTGCGTGTGCTATCGCGTGTCTATCTATGCAAGAGATATTAGCGACACTCGTCTCTCAAATCTAGGACACACGTTAAACCATAATATGAAGCTTCTCTGGGGCTTTATGCCTTTCTTTTTCATTTTATTTTTACTTAATTCCGATTTATGCTTTCATCCCAGTGAAAATGGAGAGAGGGACGCATTGGCACACACTGAATAATTAGGACACTCGAGTTCTAGCAGAAACATTTTTAGCGTGCGAGCGTAACACACAGAGTTTTTTTACTCTACACTGGGAGTATCGCAGCTATGCGCCGTTATGAGGCTTCTTTGTTATGAATAATACTCAGGAGTGGGGAATGCTACATATGAAGTCATAAGCAATACGGGTAGGAATGAGGTTAATTGAAGACACGTGGCAATATAGCATACCTTTCTTTATTGTCTTGTAGCAGCGCGTCTTCTCAGTAGTAGGTGCATCTGTTCTGCACCTCAGACTTACAGTATACAGCAAAAAAAACTGAAGGGTGTGAAACGAAAAAATACCTTTTCATCTATAAGAAGAACGTCGCAAGAAATAGTTCCTGCTTTTGCTGGGCCTTCTTCGCAAAAAAGTATAAGCTGGCCACACTGAAGCAAGAAGAGTTAGAATTGAAGCGATGAGTACACCAGACGAAGGATAGCTGAATCTGGCAATGTGGAATATTTATTAAATGCGAAGCATTGCCTTGTGCACTGCAGGTGCTTTGATCATCTATCTATCTATCTATCTATCTATCTATCTATCTATCTATCTATCTATCTATCTATCTATCTATCTATCTATCTATCTATCTATCTAGCTGGCTACGTCTGGGTGCTCTCGTGGTCATCCTCTCAACTTGGGATAAACAAAAATTTGTATGGAAGGGTGAAATGATTTGACGAGTACGTCAGCCTGGTCGTGACATTATTAATGTATTAATTTTATTGCGCACGCCGTATACGAGAACACTTGTGACACATATCTATAGATGGGTAGGTACCATAGGTGGGCAGGTATGTGTCTCTGGGTATGAAAAGTTTATATCTACCGAAGAACAACGACAACAGACATTGGTCATTTTAAAGCGTGAGATTTGAAGGGCCCCACACGAGATCTGATGATTTTGAGCTGACGAGTGCAATGCAGACACTGCGCGTTCTCGATCACGTGGAGCCTAATTAGAATCTCCATGCACTATGGGAAGAGGTGAAGTTTCAAGCTAAACGCAGATTTTTTTTTCTACTCACGTGCTTTCTCCCAGATAACGCGGGGAAGACGTGGCCGTATAAACGGCCCTACGCTGACGGTAGTGCTGTGACATGGGTCCTCTACATAGACGACAGTGCTCCAACACTACTTTGTGCCACACCAAGAATTAGTTAAACAACCTGTGTAGTTTGTACAGATTTTCGCTTGCAGAGATGAATAAATCTTGACATATAAACAACTGGACACACCAAAACAATGACTGCTTCTTTTTTTCATTTTTTCGGCGAACTGCAGCGATATGCGGAACAAAGGTTCTGTTTCGAATGCAGTCATGTCCCCGTGGTGTCCCTTAAATGTAACATCGAGCCTACGTCAGCCGTGGACACAAAATATTGTTCTGGCCCCTTCGAGCCCTTATTATGCTCCTTAGATAATTGTTCTGGGTGCGAGTGACTGCTAATGCTGCGCTGTCTCATGATACCACTACTCCCTACCAGTGAAATATCACAGCTTTCATGTACGGTAATAGGTTACAAGCCTGGTGATTCGTGAAGCACTAGACTACAAAATAGTGCTCATCAGCAAAACAACGCCGCACACGTGCTCGGGGGCTTGGGCTTGCTCGGGCTCGTAATGGACGTGTTCACTGATGTGTGCATGACGTACTCATCTCGCTTTGATGCTGGAAAGGGTAGAGTAAGGCTTTTCTTTGCGAAGGTAGCACTGGTCGAGCGGCAAGTGTTTCCAGCTCGCCTCCTCACATAACGGTTTCTTACTGCTTCAAAATACTGCTTTACTCACCTCGTAACGAACTAATTGAAAACAAATCTACCTGCATAGCGCTCTTCATCGGACACACAACTGCCACAGTGTAACACATTTCATTATGGGCCCTGGTGAGGGGCTCTTGAAGAAAAAAAAAGACATTGGCAGCGTTGACCTGGTGAATTCAAAGTATGAATTACAAAAAGGAATCAAACCCCAGCGTTCTAGGTGGCAATCATGTATTCTATCAAAGAGCCTTGCCCCGTTTTCAAACTACTTTTCGTATACGCCGTATTGCTCGGGACACATATATTGTGGTTGCAGTGCTGGTTATCCACTTTTATAAACATTCCATATGTACACCTATGGTACAGCCGTCACGTCGGGTAAACGTCAATTGGGGTTAGGTGCCAATCGCTGAAGGTAATTGATTGTTTTTCGTAGTTTAACGTCTCAAAACCACTATATGATTATGAGATACGCCATAGTGAGGGCTCCAGGAATTTTGACCCCTTGGAGTTTTTTATCATGCACCCAAACCTGAGCACGTGGGACTACAGCATTTCCGCTTCCATCGAAAGTGCAGCCACCGCAACAGCGGTTTGATCCCGTGACTGCCAAATACCTTAGACACTAAACACCCATGGAGGGGCCAATCGCTGAAGTTAATTATTGCAACAATGTACACTACTGTATCTTTGCTAGCAACAGCGCTACATATGAGCTTATCCTTTCTGGTAATGCTAACATCCGTGTTGCTGTTGGTAAACTTACGCAACTGTAAACAACTGCTTATAATAAACTTAGTTGACTGTTTACCGCAGGTCTGTGCGTGCATTTGTACGTACTTTAGTGCGACCTCGTAATGTTTCAGTCATTGTAAAAGTTACAACACTTCCACATTCCAACAACCTGCTTCGCGTAACATCAATTCCAAAAATAAATAGAATGTGCTAAATTTTTCGCACTAATTTTTCTCAGTTATTTTAAATACTGGGGCACGGTAATTACTGGGGCACGGTGCATCAAAGAACGGTGCATGACGAGCAGATATGTTTTCTTTTTGTGTCTGTAATTAAGTGAGTATTGTGACGCGCGTAAATGGTAGATATGATGCCGTTACAATGCTGTAAGCTTGCATGACACTATCATCATCATATAATCATTTATTTTGCTCAGCGATTTTATGTTCCTTATATACGAAAATGGTTCTAGCACAAATGTCTGCCGTTTTGTATTCTGCTGTATAAAACTGAAGAGAAATTCGATTATGAGCAAGCCCACATTATTTGAGAAATGCTACTAAGTTGGCTGACGACACACTTTTGTTCAGAGTAAACATGGTTTGTTTACCAGAAGCACGTGCGAAACCTATTACGTGTGAGTTTTCCCCGAAAAAGATCGTGGCCTTGAAGAACTACCATTTCGAATCTTGCGGCTACAACCAAATAACATACAGTGATCATATTTCTGTGCCCGACGCTGTTGACAACTTCCCGGCCTTAGCTGTCGCCAAGACGTTTTGATATGCATTGGTGGTGTGTGCAGTACTTATGGCTGACATGAAACTTCGTTTGGCAGCATTCATGGTACTCACTGAATATCTTCAGCCATGTTCCTAATGCTATGATTTCCTTTTAGTTTTGGAACAAAAATTTACTTCAAACTTACATATGTAATGTACCACTTAAACGGCGAAGCTTAAACTCTATAAATTACTTAGTTTTTCTATTTCTTTGATAAAAACATAGGTATATTTGCTTTCGTCATGAACACATGTCGTTACTTAGTGCTGAGTCGCATTTCTGGAAAAAATATGTATTATATTCAAATAAATATAAAAACTTTAATACAGTATAAATAGATTATTGTAACCCATTACGAGAAAAAGTATTAGGAGCATTATTCAATGAGACTGCTAAGTAGAACATGAAAATACCTATTAATAGCTGCTATCAAACAAAATACCAATTTTTTACAGCTCAGTAAAGAGCAGGGGCGATGAAAATAGCTACGAAGGGAAAATGCATATAGCCCCCGTATTTAACGATGTTTGTGGGAAATAATGAAAAAACATATGAAATAAATTTGATTTACAAGAGGCCTCACCTGGCCCCATTCGTTCACCTTAATTGAATGATTCTGTGACTATCTTTATTCAAAACATTCACAAATATCAAAACCCTATTCAATTAATTGTTGGAAATTCTTTTTATTGTTACTTTCGTAGCTTTTGCCTGTTGCGACACTTTCTGCACTACGTAACTCCACTTGTGCAAAAACCCCTATACAGGCCTATAGCGGGGACTGCATGGTATGTGTAAAGTAACGATTTCACATTATTTGACAGGGTAGATAAAATAAATAAACTATGTCCAGAATTTCAGCTTTATGACCACTATTAAAACGCGGCAAATAAGATGGCTCGCAGAGGCTTTCTAAAAACTAGATTAGAACTGAATTGAGTAATCAAATTATATTATTCCCCTCCTTTTCTTTACCAAGAGATTGTGTAGTCATAATGCATTGTCTCTTGCATGATACAATTATAACCTATGAATAACTTGACAGATAAAAGCTCGCATTCAAGTTGCATTCTCATTTCTGTAAATCAATACAAACTAAATATCTAGCATCATATGAGCTGCATCTGTGCGCAAGCTTATACCTGACAAATGAGTTTAGGAAAGCTAGGACAATATAACTGTGATACCCGGCACCCCTCGTCTTGCCAGAAAAATAAAAGGACCAAACTTTGAACTCTCAAATTCACTTTGCACTTCCGGCGGGCTCGTCCTGGCTTTGACACAGCGACGGTGGCATGTGGTGACGTTGTCAGTGCAGTGACGCCATTGTGCGCATGTGTATATGCCTTCGTGCGTCCGTATGTGTGGGGGTTCTTGTGTGCGTGAATGGGTGTGCAGGCGTGCGCGTGTGTGCGTAGGTTTGTGTGCATGCAATACCGCCAAGAGTACTGTCGACAGAAATGTAAGCTTCAATAAATAGCCCGTGCTGTCTAAAGTAAAACTAGAAAACGAAGGATACATTTCCAACTGTTTATGTCGGGGGATTTATTTCCAAACTCAGACCCTACTTTATCACAATGATTTAATTTTGGCCATTGATATGGCCTTTCACATTAGTCACTTAGAATTGGTCTTGCTGTGAAAGGTAAAATGAGATAGGCGTATATTATGGGACAATGTAACGTCTTCAGTTTATCTCGGGGTACGTTTGTAAACACTAAACTTTCGCTCGCAGTCTGCAGTTAAAAATAAATTACTTATTCTTCAGCTTTGTTTTTATAATTTTTCAAACAAACACTGCTTTCGCACGGATGCAGTGAAAAAATCACTGCCCTCTACAGGCAATAAACAGTTCAATTTGCTGTTACGACTGCAGGCACTCTTGTGTCGTATTTAAGTGCGAACGGCTGCATTGGACACTCACGCACGATCCGAGCTCAGTGTGTAGTGTTTCTAGGATGTTGGCAAGATTTTGATTTTTTTCCTACGCGGGTTTCACCACCAGTGCAATTGTAGCCCCTCAAAACTCTGTTCAAACAAAAATTCCAAAGACGTGGTTGTTTTCGACGTAGACTGCGATAAACAAAGTGCTATTTTTTAGATCACTTTTTACGCAAGTCAAGAAACGTTACTCATGACTTGGCGATTGTTGTGAAAGCAGTAGTGGTGAAAAAACCTATACCATGTTACGAGGATGGCTCTCTTTCAGAAGACTGTGAAGTCTAACACACTTTTTCAAAGCAATCACGCATTTAAGCTAGTCATATTGCGCCATTTACTCAGTATTTCTAGTTTTCGCCATAAAAGCTGGGAATGAACTTCTTTACATAGAAAGTATTTCACTTGCTGAACATACCTAAGATGGTGAGGATATTACGCTACCACCGCCAGTGCCGTTAATTCGACGTCCTCTGTCTTGACGTGTACCACGGATGTGTTGATATTGACGTGTACCCGATAAACGTTGCCCTTTTTATAGAGGATATTCACGACCAAGGATAGCATCCAGCAGATCTCAACTACACTGCCATTCCTTCTCGGCTTACCCTTGCTGCTGCTATATAACTGCTGCGTACAATCTGAAGGTTTAGTTTCAGAACTCAACGATGCGAGACTGCGTGTGATACATGAGCATCTGCAAGCCAGTGTAGCTGAGGGTACCAGCGAGAATATTCTCCGCAATCACACACACACACACACACACACACACACACACACACACACACACACACACACACACACACTTATATATATATATATTCAGAGGTGTATAGTTATACGAAAAAAAACGACGATGGAGGTAGACTCGAACGACGTGGACAGTAGGCTTAGAAAAGGCAGACATTGAAGGCCTTCTGTGTACAGCTGATTCTGAAACACACTGTTTCACAGTCGCAAGTTGTTTCTATCTTTTGTTCTCGCTACACCTTGAAGCTGGTGGAGGTGCTGGCCCGTGACCCAACTGATGCTCCACACTCCCACGGCGAGCCGGTCATTCAGCCCGGACGCACTTGTCCAAACTTTCTTGCATCGTTTCAGTTGTCACTTGCGGGGCTTAACTCCAGAGCTTGCCCTTTCGCAGGATCCATCTCCAAGGCACCGCTCACCGCTACCAATGGCAACCGCTAGTCCACAACAGGTCTGAAAAGACAGTAGTCCGCCAATTCCATTTCAGGTAACCTTTTTTGCACCACTGGTGCCTGACCCATTTGGTGGTAGCACACATGAAGACGTCGAAGACTGGCTCTATCATCATGAACGTTTCGCCAACATCAACCTGTGATCTCTTGAACAATTGCTCTCCCGTGCCTATTTCTATCTCGACGACAGTGCTCGTACTTGATACGAGAACACAGAAGGCAGCTTGTCAACATGGGGTGACAATAAATTGCAGATGATTCACAATTTTCAATGTCAACCAACGCGAATATGCGCAGCAATTACTCGAGATACGGGTTCAGAAGCCCATTGAAACGGTTGCACTGTTCACTGAGGACATGGCCCATCTCTTCCGTAGAGTTAACCCAAACATGACCGACGACAGAAAGTAGCGCTACCTTATGCGCGGCGTTAAAGAGGAGTTGTTCGCCGGACATCTACGCAACCTGCCAAGCACCGTGGTGGACTTCACTAATGAAGCTACTGCTATCAAGTGCGCACTTCGCCTTCATTGCCGACAGTACGATCGCATGTCCAATAGCACCCACATTCAAGTCGCTGCTACGACGTCTGACAATCAAAGCTCGTTGTGCGATTTAATAAGAGATTGTTCGCGAAGAGCTGCTGAAGTTGCGTACTCCGGTCACGGACACACCCACGGCGTCTGTCGGTGAAGTCGTTCGCGAAGAAATACTCTAAGCGTTTTCAACAGCTAATACTTCTCACGATCAGCGACCCATGCGCTACAGAGCCGCGCTTCGCCACCCGCCAACCGTTGTGCCGTCGTACCACGTCGATACGTTTGACCCTCTTCGTCCATGGTCTGACAATAGACGCGCCAATGGCGACTACGCACCACACCGGGACGACGCTGATTCTCAAGGGCCCCCCTTGTCTCGGCCCCATTTTGACAACCGCTGTGCCAACAATGACGAACAATGTGCCCGATTACCACCGAAGTTTCAGACGTCGACCACGTTGCCTATTTTCCCGCCTACTCTCCTTCGTCGTGCCACCACACTACTGCTGATGTCAGTGGAAGGAGGTCACCAATCCACAGCGGTGATACTGAAGGCGACGACCTCCCGGGGGAGGTTGCAGGCCATCGAGGTGACAAAAAAGTCCCTGTAAATCTTACCACAGGACGCCGTAAAGCCGACTAGTCGTAACACCGACGAAACTGCGAACACAAATCTTACTTTTTTTATAGACCAACAGCCAGTAACAGCCTTAGTTGACACTGCCAACTTTTCTTTTTTAAGTGAAAATCTCGCCGTACGTCTCAAGAAAGTAAAGACTACGTGGACAGGACCTCGCTTGAGGACGGGAGGTGGCCAGCTAATAATGCCTGTCGGAAGGTGCACAGCAAGACGCGTCATTGGTGGCTATACTTTCGTGGCGACATAAGTCACCCGAGTATCATGCTGCAAGAACCCGATCATAGGGATAGACTTCTAAAGAGAATATGGCACCATCATCAACAATTCGAAATGTTTCATTACGTTCAGCAACAGCCCTGGTTTAATCGACTGTTCAGGTGCGATACGTAACATTTTACGTATAATTGATGATGATGTATTCGTCGCACCAAGGTCATGCACTCTTGTTTCGTTGAAAGGGCACCAATCGTTTGACGGCGAAGGTGTTGCCGACCAAATTGGCGCGCTGCTATTTGGCCAAAGCATTTGAGTCGCACGAGGTACCGTCCGTCTCACTGGTGTACGCACAAACTTGCGTCTGACCAACTTCCTAGTGCTGAGCGCCGGCACCTTCCGAAAAGTACAGCTATCACTTCCTTCACCAATGCCATAGAAATGGAAGGCAGCCTATGTTTATCGGTATTGGACGAAGCGCCTAATCAAGAACCAGAACCCGTTCTCGACGTTGGCACCACTCTGTAAAAGGACGACCGACTGAGGCGTTTCAGGTGCTAGCCTAATTGCATGATTGCTTTTCATCGACATCACACGTTGGTCGAAAATTGTTGACAAAGCACCGAATACTTAACAAAAACACGGCGAGACCAATTCACCAGAATCCTTATCATGTACCTCTGAGGGAATGCGAAGTCGCACAAGTCGCAAAAATGCTCGAAAGATGACGTTATTTACTCGTCACAAAGCTCCTGGGCATCATCTGTGGTGCTAGTAAAGAAAAAGCTCGGCACACTGTGATTTTGCATGCACAACAAGAAGCTGAATCAGGTGACAAAGAAAGAAAAAATCAAAAATATGTACCCGTTCCACCTATCAATTACTCCTTTGTTAGACTTCGGCACGCTCGCTTTTTTGTTCCATGGACTTGAAGAGTGGATACTGGCAGACTGCGAGAAGACCACTTTTGTGATGCCATATGGTTTATATGAATATAAAATCGTGCCTTGCATTTGTGCTCGGTGCCAGCGACTTTTCAAAGGCTCATGGACACCACACTTTCGAGATTGAAACGGAAGACGTGCATACTCCAGCTGGACAAGGTCATCGTGTTTTGGCCACATCTTGAGGAGCATCGAGAAAGGCTGGAAGTTATTTTACGTGCCTTGCGGACAGCGGGCCTCCCATTAAAGCCAGAGAAGTGTCATTTCTGTTTTCACGAACTTCAGTTTCTCCGTCATATCGTCAGCAACGCCGGTGTTCGGCCCCATCCTGGAAGAATTGCTGTCATCGCACAGTTCCCAGTACCATCAAATAAGAAGGCTGTCAAACGCTTCTTGGGTCTTTGTAGCTATAAATGCCGGTTCATCGCAGACTTCGCCCGCATCGGGTTGCCCCTAATGCGTAATACAAGAGACGATGTCACGTTTGAGTGGCACGAAGAACTGGAGGCTGCCTTTATTGACCTGCGTCAGCGTCTTCAAGCACCCCCAGAGCTTGCCCACTTCAACGAAGAAGCCCCGACTACGCTTCACACTTACGCTGGCAATGTAGCTCTGGAGGCTGTGCTTGTTCAACGGCAAGAGAACACAGAAAAAGTGATCCCCTACGCAAGCCGAACGCTAACATGAGCAGAGGCTAACTACTCCACAACACAGAAAGGATGCTTCGCCACAGTATGGGCAGTAATAAAATTTCCCCCGTATTTGTATGGCTGACAGCTTAAAGTTAGTGGTGACCATCATTCACTTTTCTTGTTACTAATCTAAAATATCCCACCAGCTGATTAGTACGTTGGAGTCCAAGGCTGCAAAAGTATGACATGACGGTCGTAAACAAGTAAAAAAAATGACATATGAACGCCGACTGTTTGTCCCGGTCACCAATGCAGTCAGCTTCCCTATCTAATGAGGGTAAAACTGCGTTTAGTGGGGTCCTCTATTCGTGTACCGTCGCCCAAGAACAACGTGATGAGCCCGAGTTGCTTGGTTTGAATAATCACTAGGAAGGGCGATCTCAGAGCACACCCAGAGTTTTTGCAAGAGTATTGTCGTCGCTTTTCTAGCGAAACAGCGTCGTATACAAAAAAATTTTGTCAATCGCAACTTCTTACATACTTGTCATTCCCGCAATTCTCCACACTCAAGTGCTTCAAGCATGTCACAACGACTTGACTTCTGCTCACTTAGGCTACCAGCCCTCATTGGCGAGAGTTCATTAGAAATACTACACCCGTAGTCAAATCCTGGCTACACTACACGCCTGCAGGCATGAAATCAAGTCAAATTATTGCCTCCTCTACGCGCCTCCGTAGCCGCGTCCCAGAGAAACCGACCCAATTCTAAGTGGCTTTCAGAATAGCCGGGACAAGACTTAGCCAGGATTTTAGGTCAAAGTTTTCCGGTCAAGATACGGGCTGTGGTTAAGCGTGACATTTCCGTAAGCGGCACGGCGCTGACATGGTGGCGGCAAAAATGCATTATTTTACGGTTTTGAAAGCAGGTTCTCGTCGATAATTCGGCTGATATTATGACTACAGGTAATTGAAAAATTATTAGTATCACAATCATCTACACCTGCGAGATTATTATGCAAAGTACACACAGCCCTGGAATCAAACTCCGGACCACATGCCCATGAAGCAGATGCCTGACCCATTGCACCAGAGCACGACCGCATTAGGGCGAGTCTTTTTGCGAGGTATTTAATTACCAAGTGGCTTTTTGTAAACCGTCGGCAGAACCTTGAACTGTTTTTGTGCCATATGCATGCATTTGATCAGCGAATAATTTCTAGGGCTTCATGAACTCGAGACAACCACGGTGAGCGCTTTCGGCTCCGGCTTCGGTTCGTGGTGCGCCGTTACACAAGAACGAATAACATGTGTTTGGGCGTCGTTTTAGTATTTTTCCGTGAACCATGGGTTTACGCTCACCAAAATTCACGGACAAGACTGTGTTCGGCTGTCGAAACCTACGTATGTATTTCGCACGTGCTTGTCATTGATTTGTGTCGCGAAGTACACGCGTGTCAGTGAAAAAAGCGTATTAACTGTTTCAAGACAATGCACTTTCGTATGGAAGTTTTACATGCGTATTTTAGCGTGCCGATTCTAACATTTGCATTTCATATGCGCAAACAGCTGCGAGCTGCATGCTGGGGCAGCAGCGCCTTTTTAGAATTTAGACGATTACTTATTTTTCCAACTAGAATTTATGCGCAGTTTTTGCAATATAGAGTGGTTTTTTCTCATTTTCACTCTTTAACTGATGTTATTTGCGGGGAGTGATTACTCTTACCTTTACTCAGCATCACACCACCGTTCAAGTGAATGCCAAAACGCGCGCCAAGGTCAAGTATGACGTACACAAATTAGCGACGGACAGGCCGATCTCTCTTCAAATAAATAATGCTTGTGCACATCTCTTCCACGAACGTCCGCGTTCAGTTGGGGTCAAGAAATGGTGCAGAACGAACCTGTATTGTTACTGCATGATTGCTCTTCAGAAAATGGGAATTTTCGTAGCTGGCACTTTATCTCCACAGCAGTACACTGGCTGTCTTGGTCGTGGCTCACTTTTACTACAAATCCATGCTTAAATATGAGAATTGTACTTAATATTAAAAAAGTGAGCAAATGTCAGTCACATACGCTACCCTGCTTACTTCTGCACCTGACTTCTGTACTTGATGTTCAGCATGAAATTACGCAAGCACTAATCAAACATCAACCAATCGATTTTCAATTTTGATCTTTCTCTGTCTCTCTGCCTTCAGTTTGTTTCTTTTTGGCATGCTTTCCTAAATCATCAGTTCAACTTGTTTCGTAGAACACGAGTATCAACATACATAGGGCAGTCTTTCAGTAAGCTGTCGCGCATGCACTAGTACTCTTTAATTTAGTGCATGACGCAATGTCATCTCTCGACAACTGATAAACGTAAAGTTGTTTGTACTCTTTTATTCCATTCAAAAGAGTAACACTAGAACTGCACATACCATTGTTCGCCCAAATGCAGAGAGATGTATGATATCTTGAATAAAGTGCGCTGTACGGCACTTAAAGATGTTTCCGTCCCAGACCTTCTTGTAGAAAATCTACCATCACAAGAAAGCGGGATGAAATGGCGACGCACAAATGCGAACGCATGCAGTCGACGGGGAACGTGATGCTGGCGCCGGGTGCCGACCTGGTGAAGTGGCTGCAGGGCTGGGGTAGGAGGAGGGCGTTTCTTTCTCTTTTTTTCCGCGCTCGTACTTTTGTCGCCGAACGGTTTTGCGTAAGTTAATACCGCATCCGGACGCCAGGCTGGCGCGACAGCGACGACGGCTCTTCCCTTTTTTTTGTCCTTATTGCACATGCCCTTACCTATTGTAGGCGTTACTTCCGCGCTGCGTGGCTGTCACTGATATTTGTTATTGCTGGGCTACCTATAGACAGGTTTTTAGTCATAACGCAGGAGCGCGCCTCCTAAACGCCGTTCGTTTTCCGGCACCTGACTGGGAGTGTACTGGCCAAGGCTCTCCGCTGCCGTGAAGCAACACATTCGTATTTGTTTGAACTGCCAGCAGCCCAGTGACGTATGTCTTCTCTGACAAGAGCAGCCGGCCTGTTGCAACCTGTTCAGGTCCCAAGTACACTTTTCTTGAGAAAAAAAAACTTCATTACAGACTTCGCATCGGGGCGATGCTCTATGAGAGGGAGGCAAATGACGCGTGTCTACATGCGGACAAAAACGATGATGGGGGATTTAGTGGACACGAGGTAGTGGGCCTCTAGCTTCACTCGAGACCGAAGAAGATGATCTTGTGGCTCAGCTGTTGAGAACACGCTGCTTTCGTTGCTTCGAGGTGTACCTTTGTTTTATCAGCGTTGTACCACGCCAATATATATAGATAGATACGCTAAGGTATGCTTCGTATTTAGAACGTGATTTTATTTAAGGGATGACGAACGGTATTGTTGTCCATGGGGCTATATATAATTAGCAATCACAAATATTAGAGACGCCAAACATATCAAGAGCGGTGACTTTTTAGGCGCAATTCGAAAGAAAGGCGACTTTTGACGACTTTTCGCTCGTCGTTTGGGAAATTTTACTTGAAAGTCATTAGCAACCTTGTATGCGCACCTGTAAGAGAAGCTGGCCGGCAGGTCAGTTGACAGAGACTGCAGTCCTAGCGTATACATATTGATGTTTTTTTTTATGAAAAAGACGTCTGTTTTTACAACCGCATTATGGAGCTGTGTGCGGCTAATTGACTGTAAACTGAACCCTTAAATAAATATCAGTGTTCTCTCAGGCGGTAATTTAAGCTGTCGACTTAGAAAGAGTTCCGTTGTCAGTGACTTAGACGCGCACTTTCTATACACGGTTGTCATGCCATTTTCATAAATGCAAAATACTAAGGTGTTATGGTGACCAACTAGCACGTGAAATATAAGAGGTGAATAGCACCGACAGAAAAGGTGACGTGTGCTTTGAGTGTGCCTTCGATAGAGTTTCTTGCCAAGAAACTTTCATACTTGTCACTTGCATGATGGCGCTATTTTTTTATGCGAAGCATATCTTTGTGTACCGCAATGACTTTTGGTATCTATCTATCTATCTATCTATCTATCTATCTATCTATCTATCTATCTATCTATCTATCTATCTATCTATCTATCTATCTATCTATCTATCTAGCCGTCTACGACTTTAGTTCTCCGGGCCGTTTCGGTAATGGTATCGTTACCAAACTTGGTATTGCATAACATGACTGTACGAAGAACATATTTGACTAGTCAAAGCATGAAAATTATGACATATATGT
This sequence comes from Rhipicephalus microplus, assembly GCF_043290135.1. Classification (NCBI taxonomy): domain Eukaryota; kingdom Metazoa; phylum Arthropoda; class Arachnida; order Ixodida; family Ixodidae; genus Rhipicephalus; species Rhipicephalus microplus. The sequence goes on from NC_134701.1 coordinate 110,187,087, forward strand.
CATGAATGTCATAATATACATTTCGTGGTCCTGCAGCTTTTGCGGTGCTTTCGTTCACATGGCATGTTGCAAAACTGGTATGGTATGGCATGATTGCCTGGCGAAAAAAAGCGACAGACCCTAACATGAAAATCTTGGCATGCGTGTCATGTAACCTCATGACCACACGCCACTCTCATGATGAGCTCGCGGTCGTTTCGCTAGCGTCATATATACCAAATTTCGTATTACAGTACGTGAATTGATGATGAAGGTATGTGACAGGTGCAAGCATGATAATCATGAGATGCGTGTCATGTAACAACATGACTAGATGCCACGCTCATGATGCACTGGCGGCTGTTTCGCTAGCTTCACCAACGCCAAATTTGGTATTACAGGACGTGAACTGATGACGAAGGTATGATACTGGTGCAAACATGATAAACACAAGATGCATGTCATGGAACAACATGAATACATGATACGCTTATGATGCGTTCGCGGTCATTTCTCTATAGCTTCACATATGCCAAATTTGGTATTACGTGAAGCCAATAGATGACAAATGTATGTGATTGGTGCAAACATGATAATCATGAGAGGAGTGTCATTTGAGAACATGACGACATGCCACAGTCAAGTCACCAATACATTTTTACGTGACGCGGTGCTGCTACTTTTACTGCTGCTGCTGTTACTACAACTGCTACTACTACTACTACTACTACTAGTACTACTACTACTACTACTGCAACTACAACTAGTAGTAGTAGTAGTAGTAGTACAACTACTACATACCTTGCGGACGCTTGACCTTTGGCGTAAGGAGCGGCGCACTGAAAAATAGAGGCTGCCGTAGCGTTGGCGAAACTGAAATGGCCACGATTAAGCCTTTCGTGCTCATTGATATGGTCATCTATCGTAATTAAATTGGTTTTCACAGAACTTTCTTTGTAACCATTAGGAAACATTTAACGCCTCGAATACCTCCACAACTCTACTGCTTTCTAGGGAAGTGATGCTATCTGCTTTTGACCATATAGCACGTACATACCGCACGTCTAAGTTATTATCCACTACATTGTCAAGTGCAAGCCTAACATTCTTTGAGACAATGAAAATATCATAGTATCGTTATCGGAAGAACTGTTCATTTTTGAGACTGCTGAAGTTGAAGACCAATAAAATATACTTCTTCCAAGAGAGAGAAACATTGAACCATGGGTCCTTTAATTTGCCTTATCTTTGTTAATCCATAAACTTGTTTTCGTTCAGTGATACTTTCATTGCGTTGAAACACGTATCGCTGAAACTCTTTCCAGGAATGCTTGCATGTGGTGCTTTTCGTAAAACGGGGTTGTAAATAACTTCTTCGATTGCCTTGTTCAGCTGGAAAAACTCGCTTGAAATTGTGCCGGGTGGATGCAGTTTTTATGTTAGTTGCTATTCTGTTTAATGTTTTGAAAAGAGTGACACTTAAAGTTAAAGAAATGAGCATGTCTCGGCTGGATAGTAGAGTAGTGATACTTGTTCAGTGCTCAGATCAGAGACAAGGGCGGGAAGAATAAAACTACTGAGATTTCCCTGTCATCACCACTCACGTGCACAGCGTGAGGCTGACAAGGAATAAATGTTTGTTGGCCTTATGGAAGTGCTCTGTCACCTATGGTAATAAATTTTTCTGATTCCGCTATTCCTCACGACTGAGAACACAATAAGGGTAGCCGCCAATTTCGCTAAGTAAAAGCCAACCAGTCGTTTGACTTTGATCTCTCTTTCAGAGCACATTGCGAGTATATACTCCCAGAAGACTGAGGTGGACGAGTGAACAAATGACGAAGATCACAGTACGCTAAGCACCAATGGCGCTGATAAACAGCGTTGCAATAATGTTGAACTACGTCAACACACTTATGACGATAATGCTGCATATAGAAATGATATTGGATGCTAAAAACTCTAAATAGCCATCATTGTTAAAAAGCCTGAATATAGCCATGGATTCAGGCACGCGGCAAATAAACATTTAGCTAATGGTCCACAACTTGAAGAATAAAACTTTATGACATTGCGAAATGCTACTCGTATTATCTATTTCCCTGTAGCGATCAATACTACTTCGCGCAGGCAAGCTACGGAGACAGGACTGGTCTCGAGCGCTGTATATTATGGGAAACCTCCGGTACAGAGCATCTGTTAAAACCGGCGCTCGGAACAAAACACCCATTTTCGCGTTCGGCGTCAAGTCATCGTTGTGATCAGTGTGCACGTATTTCATTCATTCTGGCGTCGCATCGCGTTCAGGAATCACACATATAAGAAATCCGGGAAATGCGTTCCTTCAAGCTACGTCCTTAAGGTACGAAGAGACTCATAGCACAACCAATTACTGTGTGCAGCTCACCGCTTGCGAGAGGGCGCTTTTCTTTTTTGTTTCACCTACGAATAGTCATTTTCGCTGCCACTAATTGAGTCACTTTTTGACCTATTCTTACGACTGTAGCAGGTAGCCACTCAAGAACACCATCAATGAATACCCACTTTTTCTCCTCCTAATCATCATTTGGACACTCCGTCTAGCAGGAACCAAGAGCTTGTAGCGGGCCGGTGCAAGCACTTCTCCTAATTGTCTTTTCTTGTGACTCTCGTGCCTGCTTGTTAGCGGAGGCTCCTGCGGGGGAAAACACTGCCACAGCAAGGATTGCGCCAATGTGTCAGTTTCATTGCGTGATAGTTTGCCCCCTTACCCTCCACCGTGCTTCAAACTCACTCACTTGGCCAGCCCCTGCAGGAAAAAAATTAGGCCTGAGACGCACTACCTGAGATGAGAGCGAAACGCAGTGGCATACTACCTAAATCAGATGACATACCGATGGTGTATTTTCACTGGGACAGTATTAACAAAAAACTACGAACCATGTAATACTAATAATCAGCCGTTGTGAAAACACTGCCACTGTTGGCAAGATTACTGTTAGTGAACAACTGGGAATAATGTTCACTTTGCATATTTATTTGTCATTACTGTGGTTTGGTAAAGCCTTTGTGTGCCCTCTTCTGCAATCATTTTTCTCAGCTGTACATTATTTGCCGGTACGTCTTTTTTTAGAATAAATTTCTCTCAGGGCCAAATAAGACAAGCCCCTGGAAAAATCCGCTTAATGCTTCATTTGGTAATTGGCTTGAATGCTTCTCATTAGCGCAACAGCAAAGGTCGTCGTAGCTTTAAGCTTGTATATAATGAGTACCCAGAGTTTTCTGGTCTGAATAAAGAAAGCTCTAGCAATCAAGACTTCTACAAGATCGCATAAATAGCGGGAAGCCATTCTAAGTGCCTGTAATTATCTCCGTGTGCTCGTCTCGTCTCAAACATACAATGAGCGTTTTTTAGTGTCTTGTTTCTTTAGATATCAATGAAAATGCTTGAATTCATGGCACTGAGTTATAATGTCGAATAATAAATTGTCGTGGTAAAGTTTGCGTCGTGAAAGGAAAAAATCGGAATGAAATGTAGAAAAATTCGAGTTAAAACTTGTCACTTAGCGTCCTCATGTCCGTCATGACATTCCACTTATCATTTCTGTGGCCGCTGCGAAAAAAAGTACGACAAAGTGGGCTTAATTCTTTCTTCCTCAGCGTCACACACCTAAAAAAAAGAAGCTTCGAAGGCATTTATTGTATGCCCTACACGCCCTCTCTACTAAGGTATACCGTACTCTGTCTGTCTGTACTCCCTTTCAATACTGTGGCACCCTTTTGTTTTTATGGCCTGATTTCTACCTGGATACCTTCAACATAATGACGTTGAAATGCACTTTAGATACAATGTTCCATAAGAATGTGCGTCTGCGGGTCGGCCAAGTGCAACCAAGCCGATAGAAACGCTCAAGGTACCTTTGCTTCTCTAAGAAATTCATCGCATCGGAATTTAGAGCAGAGTTGGTCAGGTAACAAATGGGTTCTAAGGGCATCCTAAACGAAATGAGGAATAGGAAATGAACATGAACACACATATAGCGCGTAAGTAGGATGACCACATGTTGTTAAAAGGTACAAATTGAATTACGAGGGAAGGTGAACGCGCGATGGTGATGCAAAGTTAGGTCGGCAGATTAGATTCATAAGCTTGCCGGTAAAACAGTTGGTATGTAGAGTTTAACGTCCCAAAACCACCATATGAGTATGAGAGACGCCATAGTGAAGGGCTCCGTATATTTTGACCACCTGGGGTTTTTTAACGTGCGACCTACGCTGAGCACACGGGCCAACAGCATTTTCACTTCCACTGAAAATGCAGCCGCCGCCACTGGGATTTTATCCCTCGACTTGCGCGTCAGCAACTCAGTGCCAGAAACGGTGCTGGTACAACGTACAAGTACCCAGCGCAAGACGAGGTTCGTTGGCAGAACATGAAAGAGGCCTTAGATTTGTAGTGGGAATTGCTAGGTGGACGGTGATGATGATGACGATAACAAGTGCGGAGGCAGTGCCACTTAAGGCGCTGAAAGCTTCAATGCAGCAATACGTTTTGCGCATGTATTGAGCCATGTCATCTGAGTGTATATGCCACGCCGGCGAGAGGTATTTTGTGGCATGTGCATTTCGATCACACAATGCAAAACCGCGCGAAGAGCAGCACACTCATGAACACTGACAAGAGAAAAGACGGCAGTACGCAATTTAGCTCCGATGGCCATTCACCTTCACTGCGTGGAATCACTCGAAGCTTGATTTGTAGTTCTATGTAGTACTACCTAGATTTTTTGGCACGAATTAGGGCACTGTTCGAAGCCTGATTTACTTGTGTTTCTTAGTGCGCAGACGTTAGAGCAGAGACGTGTACTGAATATCTTTAATATGCCGTTGTTTTTAGAGTGGAGCTATTTACGTGCCGCCAGTACCATCATGGAACCAATAAGATGGTTACGCAAAAAAAAGGTGAATTGACGAGGCTGGAGAGGATAAAGGCTGTTGAGATTGATTCACTTAATGGCGCCTGAATGTGAGCTTGAGGCAAATATCTATGGGTAATACATCAATAGAAAAAACTATAAAAAATAGACCAGTGAATAGCGTTGACTGCTAACTTGTTAGTTCTAATACAAAGAGAGTACTATTATACGCAGAAATTGTGCGTTCAGTGGAGGTGAAAAATACCGACACTTCTGGAAACATGTGCGTCCTTTTCTCTGTCGTGTTCTTTTTCTCTCGTCCACAAGAACACAATTGTATCATTCCCATGAATCCTTGGCCTACTAGGGTGCCTGGATGAGTGAGTGGTTACGCCACTCGCACTCGGACCTTCGGTACAAATGTCGAAATTCCTTGCTGCGATAAAACTACCATTACTTAATTCATTACTGTTGAGGCAAGAAACATCAAGAATAAAGACGGTTCATTTCCAACAGTAGTTGTAGGGGTCAACGCCGACGAAAAGTGGTGAAAGTGGAGTCTATATGTACTTGAAGAACCGTAAGCAAGGCAGTATTGATATTTATTTTTGTCTACATAACAATAAAATAAGGACACAAAAATACTAGTAAACGTAAAACACACACATAAAGGAGGTACGATAGGATAAGTGGCTTATGTTAGTTTCGAAAGCAATGTTTTAAAGGTGGGTGCAAGTATTCACACTAGATTTCTTGTGCTAACGAAGAATGCCATCGGGTATCACGTGATACAATCTTTTATGCCTATGATTCCTATCTTTCTAAGACCCCCCCCCCTCCCAATTTTATAGCAGATTCACCTATTCAATACGCCTTTTCACTGCAACCCCTGAAAAAAAATAATATTCAGACCTGTTATCCTGTATACGCGTGGGTTTCATGTATCTAAAAATGAGGTAATCCTTTAGGGATTTACTGTAAAAAAATCAACAATCTATATTCACGAAGCAACATAGGGTCGGAGGGCTGTACACCTTTTTTGAAGCTTCACTTTTCACGAAATGAGCATTTTTAGGTTCAGATTATTCCTAACTTGCTGTAACTCATACATGCAAAGGTTTATCAAAATCGTGTCTGTCCAGTTTGAGAAAATGTACTATGAAGTTCAGAAAACAGTAAAAAACGTAATTTGAGAACAACATTATGCAAAAACCAGGCGAAGAACACGACAGCAACAAACTGGAAAGTCACGCGAAGAATCGCAAGCTGATCGAAACGTGCCCCGCGTTTCTCACGCAGAAATGACGTATGGAACACACTGACAGGCACAGATGAACGCGAGTAAGCGTCTCAGTTGCTACTTTGCTGTGCCTTAAAAATGCATCCTTTTCGCAAAAGAAGACTGCGCAACGAGTGCAGTGACCTTTGTGCACCCGACGAATACAGAAGAATTGTTCTGGTGAAATCCCAATGCATACGACTGTCCCCACCACAAGATAAGACGAAGAGGAGTGCTTTTGATTAGATTATGCTATGTGGACTTCATTGCTTATTGCGGGCTTGTTTGGCGGGATTTTATTGCGATTAGGATGCACAGTCTGACGAATGTATTTCCGTGAAGTTATGGCCGAATTCGTTGAACGGCAGGAAACTCAGGAGATTGTACCTGAGTGGTTGTGGAGGGTAGAACCCTTGGCAGCACCTAGTAAATTTTAGTTTGTGTCCCTCTCGAAGGACTGTCACTGCTTGTTTTGGTTATGCTTGTGATTTGTTGTGCGCACCTACGAACAAGCAATAAAGTGAAGAAAAAAAAAGAGATAAGCGCGCACGTGTGAGCGTCCCCTCTCCGCGGGGCAAAGTAAGCGTGAGAGACGAGAGCGCGCGCCGCCGCGTCGTGACGGTGTGGTGCCATGCCACGCTAGAGCTATTGTATATGCTACCTTTAGGTAGCAGAGTTGCGCCACTAATTTCCGGGCGGCGCTCGCTCCGCCAACCAGAGTTAACCGCCCCTATTCGCCGAGTGCCATCATGTGGTCATAGGTGGTTCATTTGCACTGCGGAGTAGCCAACGCTACGCAGGTTACGGGCAAATCAAGCGGGGTTGACTACAGCTGTTGTCATTCTCGACACGCTCCTTCGGTAATGTAGCCATGCTGCCTGTTGAGCACGAGAAATGCGGCAGCGAATGCATTCTGTGTTGAATTGTACTACGTAGAGCCCATGCGATTACACGCTGGTGCAGCGGGTGTTGCTAAAGAAAGATTAAAGTTCAGTCGGAAGGAATAATCGTTTGGCCATTGTCGTCTGCAAGATTTTCTCTTCGGGGCTGCAAACCATTGTTGCATCGCAGTTTACGGAAAGCGAGAACACTGGTCTAGCTTGGGTGAGGCCAAGTGCTGTCGTGGCTTGAGGGAGGCAAGGCCCCTTTTCCACTCCTCTGCTGCTGCCCATGCCCTTGGCTTTTTTTTTATCTTTCCACGACACTTGAAAACTTGCTCTATTTGTAGTAACCACACATGCAGTATTGTATACATTACACATGCAGAGTTGGCCAGCGTGCGTCAGCTGCATACTTCCAAATTGGTCTGGATGTTAAGACGCTAAAAGTAAAAAGAGAACTTACACCAGAACTATTTTAATCAGCAAGGTGTTGCTGCTAGTTCGGGAATTGAATGCAGCTTTGAAAACCTAAGTGAAAATAGTGTTAAACACGACAGGGTTGTTGAACAAAGATTCACATTAAATGTCGTTAGCCGCGATTGCAATACGAGCGTAATACGAAAGCTGTGCGAAACGTGGGCATCGCGCGGCCACTCTCGATCGCTATCCAGCTCGATTCAGTTGAAAACTACAAAGCTTCAGCTGATTAACTTACACAGCTAACGAATGAGCCGAGCACAATGAAAATATTCCATCCCTAACACGCTCGATAGCGACCAAGAGTGACAAATTATGTTATACATGTAAATGAGAAAAACAGCGCAAGAGAAGCAGAAACTATTGTGTGGCCTACTATAAATATACATAAGTATCACTGGTTCAACGAGCTGACGCAAGTTTTTTTTTCAATATTTCATACTCAGAACGTCAGCATAAAATCAAGGCTTCCAGGGTTGACCAGAGACACTGAGTTTTTCTTGTACTTCATATAAAATAGAGAGAAAAGAAAGCGAAATGAATCAATTAATCAACGCTAGTACTCTGAGACGCGAGGGCTGCTCTTACGTGGGTGGTGAGTGGATTTCCCACAAGACATTTGAACCAAAGATGGCGTACTTTAGCGCAACGCTGCTACCTAAAGGTAACATATACAGTAACTGTACGCGACGCGCGCTCACTGTGCCATCTCGCTCGCAATGCTGAAACCATGATTGTTTTTCTCGTGATGCCCATTTCCAGCGGTAGGCTGGCTATAATGGGGAGAGGTGATGACTGCGGTGGCGCTCTCCCTGCCTAACGAGGTCCCACTGCGCGCTTTCATCGCTGGGGGAAAATTTTGCGGCATGTGCTCACTGTGAGCTTGCTTTTCTCGTGTCCAGTACGGAGCAGGCAAGTTCCTGTTTTTCTATTGCTCTCAGATTTCTTGACGGAGATGGCGTCAGCGGATGTCGTCAATTTGTCAACCACGCTGAATAACGCCGCTGACGGGGGGAAAACAAAAACGCAGAGGTAGTGTTTTGTGCCAGGTAGCGACGGCGGCTACAAGTCCTGCGTTTAAATGAGGTCTCTTCGATTTGGCTGCACTGGCGGCATCTGTTCGATGGGTGCAGCATCTTTCTCCTCGATTTGCTGGTGCCGCGCGTGCTCTGCACTGGCTCCCTAGTTTTGTCGTGCTACAAGCGTAATGCTGCTCGAATTCTCCGCCAGCCTGCACTTGCTCAAGAGGAGGTGCAAAGAGGTGCTGCATGGTGTGCGCCCTTTCCTCCTCTCAAGCTTGGAGCAGACGATAGTCGCCTGTAGTTCAGGGCGCGCGTGACAAAAAGGTTGAGTCAAGTTCGTGCCAGTTTTAGGGGCAAAGCTCTTCACTGCATGGCTTGTGCGTCCCCCGTTGTCTTAGTGCGTAACTTGTGGCACATAGCAGCATACGAGTGGTACATAACCGCCCTCGGGCAGAAATCCGCATGTCCACATGTTACAAAAAATTTAGAACGACGTCGTTATCACGCAATCGGTGTTAAGCAAGCGCTCACAGCCGAGACCGCAATTTTAATGCACTCTCGGCTGGATTTTGCAGCAGGCGTCTGCGTCAATGTGGGCGTCGCCGTCACTCATGGTTTGTCTATACGTATCTACATATATATATATAAACGCAAGAAAGAAAGAAACCCAGAAAAGGAGTCCGGCGCGTGGAATTCAACGTGCCACCTCCGCGTCGTGAATACGAGACATTGACCACTGAGCCGCCGAACGGCACTTCCTTCAAGGCTCAAACGGCAAGCTATTTATATCTGTCACTTACCGCTGTTGGTGGGCATCTTGGGGAGAGGGGACTACCATGTTTTCAGCTTTACTGGCAAGAAGGCGCAATGAGCGCGCGGTGGCTCTCGTCTCTCAAGCTTACTTTAGCCCGCGGAGACGAAGGCTGTAGATGATCTCTCGCACGCGCTTGTCCCCCAGCGGCGAGGATCATACGTCACGGCTGGCGGCACTGGAACTATCCTGTTGCAGGTATGGGGCGCACAAATGTCCCTGAAAACTTTGAACAGCCTCCGTTTGGGAAAGGGCGCGCTTTTCAGACACTGCGAAGTAACAACTGACACACTCATTCGCATTTTTTTGTACGTGAGTGCTTTTGGTGAGTCATTTGTGCGTGAGAAACACAGGGCACGTTTTGATCTGCTTGCTATTCTGCATGTGACCGTCCAATTTGTTGCTATCGCGTTCTGTGCTTCGCCTTTGCGGCAAAGATGTGACTTTTTGTTTCATGGCATGAAGACAGTCATCACGGCAGTGTTTTGGTAAATAATGGCATTGGTACACGCCACGTGTATCGAAGGTAGACAACACCGCGATACACATCAGGAACGCTTCCAAGCTTGCATTTTTGTTTCGGCTGTAGTCGCTGTGCTTTAGTGTCACGGATGCATCTGCACTTGCCGTACCAGTTCTGCGGGTCCACAGCACCACTGGCACCGCTGTGACAGTTCTCAGAACTAGTGGAGGCAGTGGAAGCCAAATTGAAGAGACTTATACTCTCTCTGCTTTGTGCACCTTGTCCAGAAGGTTCATTTAGAAAAGTCGTTTTGGGAGAAGGAAGAAGAAGTGTCTCTTTAGAAGAACGCTTGTTTCTGCGCTCTGTTTTATTTTAGTGAAATCATCAGTCTTTTGAGGTGCCTCGCCTCACCGTCTTGCGGTGATGGTCCTGGAGCATGCCAGAGGCCCGCCCGGTCACAGGTCCTCACACCCGTACCACAAGGAAGCGAGCTGGCTCTCCCAGTGACACTGAGGACACCGATCTCTATTCTATGTCGGAAAATGACACATCCGATGGCAGCTTTATACCTGTCCGGGGTAAGAGGGCGAAGAGAAGGACGGCGAATACAGCAGCATCAGCTCCTGCAAGCACAGCGACTGTGCAGTCAAGGCCTGCGCGCTGGCCGCACGTCATCATCTTCATGCCCGAAGGTCCATCAAGCAACCTACGGCTTCTGAACAGGCAAGCCCTTTCCGTTGCTCTCGAATGTGCGGTGCCACATCAAATTAAGGACGTACGAGTAAACCCAATGAAGAATATTCTCGCCATAGACGTGCACGATGTGAGTGCGCTAGGACAGCTGCAGCAAATGACTGAGCTAGGTGGCATTAAAATGCGCCCCTTTATCCCGATGGATGACAAATCAATTGCCGGTGTAACTTATGACATCGTCATTGCCATTCGTAATACTGACTTGTCTACCTTTATCAAGCCTGCAAACGAGGGAACTGTCATTACGCAAGTGCAGCGCCTTGGAAATACGCGCTGCGTAAAAGTGTTTTTCAAGGGAGATTGCATACCGTCCCGCGTTAAAGTTGGACATTTTCGACATCCGGTTCGACCATTCATCCAAAAGCCACTTCAATGTCATCAGTGCTTCAGGCTAGGACACGTCAAGGGCGTATGTCCCAACTTACGAATGTGTCCCCGCTGCGCTGAACCTCATGCTGAAGACGCCTGTCGGGCGACTACTCTGAAGTGCGCCAACTGCAGTGGTCCTCATGCTGCCTCGTCGAAAGACTGTCCTCGAATCCAAAAGGAGCGCGCGGTCTCAGACATATGGCCCGAGACAACTCGACACACAGGGAGGAAGCCGAAGTAGTCCGGCGTCGACGTCGGCATCATCGAAAGTCTTCAAAGAAAGCATATTCCCGAGACGCTCTTCCCACTCTTTAGCGGTTCCATCCAGTAGCGCCGCGAAAGGGCCCACCACTTCTACGAAAGAAACAGAGAAGCCTCCTTCTCTGGAGGAATGGCCCACGCTCCCGACGCGCTCTTCAGCCAAGGAACCTCTGCAGGGTGTGGCCACACAAGAGCCGTCTCCAACCATGGAAGTTTGGCCTAAAACTGATCGTCAAGTGATCTCGGTGCTGCGTTCCCTCATAGAAGCCATCCTAGCGATATTAGTCGACATGAGGACACCATCTGCTCGAAGCGCACTTGGACTATTGGACCCCCTAAATCCAGTGCTTGAATCTCTCAACTAGGAAGATGGCTACTCACACCTCAACATTTCGTAAAGAAGTCAAGGCTGCATCCGTCATCCAATGAAACGACAGAGGACCAAAATTACGCCTTTCAGATTTTCGTCAGTTTGTGTTTACCAACGTGTTTCCAATCGTCGTCATTTGTGAACCCAATTTGTCGAAACCAATAAGACTATCGGGGTACGAAGCTGTCGTGTCTTCAACGAACGGTGCGTGCAGCGAAATCATCACCTTTGTTCGTCGTGAACTGACGTATGTTGTGCAACCAATTGCACCTCACGATGACAATCAGTATGTCTACATCACTGTGAAAAAGAACAAACTCATGTTTATTCTCAAAGGCGTTTATATATTGCCGTCGAATAATCTCGATTCCAGGAGATGAGCGGGTATTTTGAGAGTGTGTCCTGCACCATGGGTCCTTATAGGTGATTTCAATGCGCACGATCACGCATGGGGAAGTACGCGGACAAATGCAAGAGGACGCAGGCTAGCAAACATCGCCTACAACTATGGCCTTACTCTCCTGAACGAAGGCAGCCCCACTTTTCTTCAAGGGGTGACATACGGCCGCTGTCTCGACCTGGCCTTTGTCTCCAACTCCCTCGCGAGATACATCAAGTGGTTTCCAGATGTTGAGACAAGAGGAAGTGATCACATTCCAATTTACCTTGACATCAAAGGCTTGTCTAGTTACGGCCCACGGACGACCATTCGAGCAGTTCAATGAACCAACTTCAAATCTGACATGCAAGATGCTTGCAGCGATGGCCTACGATCTGGGTTAAAGGAAACAATTAGGAGCACAATGCAAAACGCCACTTGCACGGTGACAATATCTTCTACACGAAAAGACTTTGATATAGAGTTGGAGCGACTCCGAGCACTGCGACGCCGGGCGGAGCGTCGGTATCGGCGTACAAAATCAATTCACCATCTTAGGGCAGCCAGGAGGATGCGAAAGAAGATTCGGCGTCGCATAGATAGATTAGCGTTGGAACGATGGACAACGTTTTGCCAGTCACTAGACCCTCGGAAACCACTCTCACACATTTGGAAAACTGTGCAAGGTCTGCGTCACCCTACGGAACTGCGCTTTTCATTCAAAGTGCTCGCGCTATTTCAAAGGAGGCAAGACATCGATGTCGCAGAAGATTTCTGTGCACAGATCGCCAACCAAGCCACTCGTCCAGATTCTCCAGTGAGAGGTGACGTCCCCTGTTCCCGTGACTACCACATGGACCTCTTTTTTACAATGGAGGTGCTCGAGGCGGCACTAGCTCTCTGCAGGCGTTCAACTTCTCCGGGCCCAGATGGTATTCCGTACCGAGCCTTGTGCAACCTTGGGGAAGGTGCAAGGAGAGAACTTTTGAGCCTCTACAACATCTCGTGGCAGGATGGCAATGTTCCTGATGACTAGAAAGTAAGCCGCTTGTTACCCATCTTGAAACAGGGCAAATCCCCACTCGAACTCGCCTCATACCGCCCAATAGCAGTGGCCAGCTGCATAGGGAAGATAATGGAACGGATGATAATAGGCCGCCTAGAGTGGTAACTTGAATACTACAAGATTTATCTGAATTCAATGGCTGGTTTCCGACGCGACCGCTCTTCTATTGACAATGTTGTTGATCTAGTTTCGTACGCTCAGCACGAAAGATCCCGTAAGCGACTATCTGCAGCTTTGTTTCTAGATGTGAAAGGCGCTTATGATAATGTACTGCATGAAGCCATTTTGGGTGCTCTTGCGGTGGTTGGCCTTGGTGGTCGAGTTTTTCGGTGGATTTCAAGTTACCTGTCTGCAAGATCATTCTTTGTGTTAACAGAAGATGGCCCAACTACGCGACGCTATACTTCCACGGGTGTTCCTCAAGGTGGAGTTCTTAGGCCGACGCTATTCAATCTTGCACTAATTGGCCTTGCTGAATACTTGCCAAGCACCAATAAAATCTCAATATACGCAGACGACATCTGTGTCTGGACATCGGCAGTCAAACGTCCTCAGATACGTTCCCGGCTTCAAAAAGCAGCAACTATGATTGCCAACTACTTGTTCAAACAAGGTCTCAGCATATCACTAGAAAATGCGCGCTGGCGGCTTTCACTCGCAAAGCATTGACCCCTTATGTCATCTCAATCTGCGGGTGACCGAATTCATCCGCCAAAACCCAGCGGTTTCTGGGCATTTATATTGATAGGGACCTCTGTTGGAGTCCGCATGTGATCTATATGAAGAAGCGCCTGATAGCTATTTCCCAACTGTTCAAGTTCCTGGCAGGAAAGACGTGGGGGATGTCAGTAGATGCAATGATGGAGCTTTGCAGGGCCCTGTTTCTCGGTTTCCTCAGATATAGCTTGCCCGTGCTTAGCAATACCTGCAAGACCAATGTTCGTGTTTTACAGGCACTAAAAGCCCAAGCGCTGAGAGTGTGCCTTGGTCTGCCCAGATGTACGTCAACAGAAGCAACAATTGCAATTGCTGGTGACTATTCGATACAAACTTACATTGTTGTAGAAGTCCTGGGAGCCCACATCAGACACTTCGCACGTGCTCCCTGCCATCACCTTGCACTGTTGCCTTCAGAGAGGCGCCAAGCATCGTTCGCCAAAATGATTGTGAAATACAACGATAAACTTCCCTCGGGCTTCACTCCTGCATCTAAACCATCCATACCACCTTGGTGTCTTATTCGACCCACAGTGCATCTTAGTGTACCAGAGATCCGGAGGAAATCTGAACTTTCGTCGCCCGTGCTGAAACAACTGTCTCTTCTTCTTTTGCACGAGAAATATTCAGACAGCATACATGTATACGCCGATGGTTCCACGAGCCACCAGTGTTCGTCAGGGGCAGTAGTTATCCCAGCAAGAGGTGTTACCATCAGCTTTAGGACTGACCACTCCACGGCATCTACAGCAGCGGAACTAGCTGCTTTGCGCGCTGCACTTTGTGTGGTCAATCGGGAACCACCGCAAAATGGTCGATTTTCAGCGACTCAAGGGCTGCCCTACAATCTGTGCTCTCAGCACTGCGTCGCGGCCCGTACGAACAGCTTATTTTCGAAATTCAATGCCTTCTCCACACTTTACTCGAGAAAGGGCATCATGTGACGCTTCAATGGCTTCCAAGTCACTGCGGCATCACAGGGAAAGAACATGTCGATACTGCCGCGCGGGCAGCCCTTGAAGGAACACGAGAAGAAGCCATACAACTTTCGAGGACCGATGCTGCCAGTAATTTTCGACGACTTGCGCGTGAAATCACGTTTTCACTATGGTGCCCACCAAGCATCGATACGAGTCGTCATCACCACCTGTCCTCTTTAATGGCTCTCCGCATGCCCAATGGACTCGACCGAAGAGAAGTCACCCTTCTTCATCGCTCATGGCTAGGAGTGGCATTTACAAAATCTTACTCCTTTGTCATAGAAATGGCCGACAACGCTCTCTGCGATGTCTGTCATTGCGAAGAGACGCTACACCACATCCTGTGTGACTGTCCGTTGTATGAAATCCAGGAACAGTCGCTGGCGTCCGCTTTTGCGCGCGTCGACAACAGCCAAATGTCTGTGGACACTATTCTGTCAAGTGTCCGAGAGAATACATTGCAACAGAAGGCGACGAAAGCTTTGCTGAAATTCCTACGCGACACCGACTTGAACAAGCGACTGTAACAGCAATGTCACACACGGCGAAAGACAAGACTGGACTATGACTGAGTGTGCCCGCGTGTGCTGCAGAATGTGCTGTTTCCCTCTTCCCTCTCTGCTCTCTTTCATCTCCCCCATTCCTCTCCCATGCGCAGGGTAGCAAACCGGCTGCCTATAGGCTGGTTAACCTCCTTGCCTTTCTTCCTTCCTAGAAAAGTCGTTACGTGTCATATTAAAGGCCGAGAAGCCTCTGCAAGAGAATTCTGCAGTTTGCGAAAAGCATTTTGACTCAAGGTACATATGTATTTCGTACAGTAGAACAGTGGAACCACGATGGGAGCTTCTATCTCCATCACAATGGCAAACCTGACCATAGACTACATGGAAGAGAAAGCACTGAGCTCCTTCTCACCGCGACCTAGGCTCTTTCTTTGTTATGTGGACTATTGCTTTTGCGTGATCAAGACATCTGAAGTGAAAAACTTTAGACAGCATCGAAATTCGATGCACCCAGCCATAAAATTCACGGCCTAGTGGGAAAGCGACCGCTGCCTGCCTTTTCTCGACGTCCAGGTGGCAACAAATCGCAACGGCCTAGTGTTTTCCGTTCACAGGAAGCCAATGAACACCATCCACTATCTTGACTTTGATTCTTCCCACCTCGCCTGTCACAAGGACTCGGTTGTGACCATGCTATTCCAGAAAGCTAAGAACTTATGCTCCAACGACATGGAGCGAAAACAAGGTAAGGCCCGCGTAATTGCGGACCTCAGAAAAAACGGATACCCAAAACACTTCAATCGAACTGCCACCCACCGCGCAGAGCAAGAAAGGATACGAAAACTTCAATCAGCAGTAATTGTCAGCCCCCCGAAACGCGTATCGATGGCATA
The DNA here is from genome assembly GCF_043290135.1 of Rhipicephalus microplus. Classification (NCBI taxonomy): domain Eukaryota; kingdom Metazoa; phylum Arthropoda; class Arachnida; order Ixodida; family Ixodidae; genus Rhipicephalus; species Rhipicephalus microplus. The sequence goes on from NC_134701.1 coordinate 110,203,185, forward strand.
CGTTCACGGAACCACCTAGATGTTGGCCTTCGTCTACGTTGGGCCGCCTCCTCCCCCGCCCTAAAGACCAGCCAACAATGCACATGATAACCGGTGTAGTTTACAAAATCTCGTATTTTTCGTATATCAGCGAGACAAAAACCTACGGGAACGACTCAAGCAAGACGCCAACGATGCGCATAAGCTCTACAAAAAGCGCAGCGCTGTTGCCGAGCATGCTGAGACGTCGGACCACCAGATAAATTTAGAATCAACGACCATCCTTGAAAACAAAATGAACTGGAGGAGAAGGCAACTGGAGTACTACTCGAGTCGTGGCATATACAGTGACAGCTCAAAACTTCCACTGCTCTCTCGAAGCCCTTCCTTAAATTTATACACATGAACTACGCTCCACGGAAAAACGAGAGAGATAGAGGGGGTCATTATGCGCTCTGCGAGAGCTTTGAAGACGCCGCTGTTACGTAGTACTGCAGCCTCTCCTGAGGAAGGAATCAAGCCGGTTCCAAAACGTCGGGTTTCTTCAAAACTTTTGGTTGGAGTGTAAATCATTTACCAGTTTTCATACGCAACCAGACAGACTTTTTTTGAATGTTTAATATAAAGTCAATTTGTACATGTTCAAGCCAATGGAAAAGTATATGTTTCTTTAATTTAAAACATTGGCGTGTGTGGCGGCCTGGTGGGAGACACGCCTCGTGAGCAGCAAAGTTGAAATGAAAGGAGCCAGACTTAACCATTACACATGTGCGTGTTTTCTGCTTAGAGGGCTAAACCAGCATGCTACGTAAAATAAAGCCAAGAAGGTGAAGCTCTGTCTTGTGTAATGCTTTCATGTACTTTTTTTCCAATAAACGTTTATTAAGCCGCCAGTTTTCAATTTTGATACATGCTTCTACTGCATTGCAGAAAAACTGTATTGACTTCCACTCTTTGAATTAGTATCAGAATCCAAACACTATCACTAATCTGCGAGCGACCCACACAGCGTTGTTCCACCCAGCCAGTCTGCGGGAGCAATTCCTCACAAATGCTTTTCACAAGACACGCTTTTCATAGTTCTTCGACGTATACAACACTCGATAGATGCCCATCAGAATTGAAAATGCTCAAGCATTAAAATTGAGCGCAAAGGAATCCCTTGCCTGCCTAGAAGCAAGCAGCGGCGCGAGAAAAGCACGGTGCCTCCACTGACAACGCCATCGTGCAGCAGGAACTTGCTTTTGGGACAGCCTTCAAAGGCTGGTCAGCACACGTCCCCATTCTAGCCACCTTACTAGCGGTAAGCGGTAGATATAAATAGCTTGCCATTTAAACGGTGAATGAAATGCTCCTTTATGGCTGATGGGCTTACGCCTCACACTCACAATTCAGAGGTCAGACGTTCGATTGCGCGCATCAGAGTCTTTCCTTCAATTATTTTTTTTTTGTTTTTGCATTTTTGCATCGTAGTTACGTATACATGTACGGAAAATGATGGCGACAGCGACACTGTCGGCTAAGTCCAGTCGATTCATGAAAGTGCTATCGCAATGGAAGAGACATTAATGTGAACGTTCTGCTTTCACCGGAAGGCACCTGGCGTCCTTTGGTACTGCACTTAAATATTTTGAAGTGGCCGCTCGACATCAGCCTGTCAGAGGTCTTTTCCTGACAGGACAGCAGATTTTTCGCTCTCAAAATTGTAAATAGGACTTTTTGGGGAGTTTACCCTAGCGTATTCCTTAAACAAGCGAAAAGGGTTATGAAAAGGGTTATGTCATGGTGGTAAAAATAACGACGTTGGATAGTCTGTTCACACATGCTTGCTTTCAACATTTAGTATATGTGGAGCTAGCGGAACACCCGCGAACACGCTATGAGCGTGGTATTTTGTCATGTTCTTACATGACACGCGTGTCAGGATTATCATGTTTGCACCAGTCATATATTTCGCTATCCATTCACGTCAGGTACCACCAAATTTGGTACATGTGGAGCTAACAAAACGGCCGCGAGCGCATCTTGAAGGACCTCATATACTCCAATGTAGTGTAGACGCGTGCGCACGCTTTGCAAAGCGACGCTACGTCAGCAAAACGCGAGCACTCTATAGCCTGACGCCAGGCGCGACCAGCATCCGTCGGCGCGGCCCGATGGCACCAGGCGCGAAGTGTGACATGGTGTACTTCAAGCCGATGCGCTGCCCAGACAACAGTGCGTCTCCCTCTTTTCGTGACGGAGGAATGCCGCACGCGCTGAAACCAAGCCGTAAGGGAACGAACCAGTGTACGCGTAATATTCACTGTTTTGAAGTGTCATTGAATGCCTGAGTACATATGGCTAGCACAGTTGTTATCTGCCCACTACGGAACGATTAGCCCTATCGCGAATCAGCGAAAGGCCAACTGTACATGTGTGAAACAAGCGCTCCTTCGCAGTGCCCCGCCGCGGTGGTCTAGTGGCTAAGGTACTCGACTGCTGACCCGCAGGTCGCGGGTTCGATTCCCGGCTGCGGCGGCTGCATTTCCGATGGAGGCGGAAATGTTGTAGGCCTGTGTGCTCAGATTTGGGTGCAGGTTAAAGAACCCCAGGTGGTCGATATTTCCGGAGCCCTCCACTACGGCGTCTCTCATAATCATATGGTGGTTTTGAGACGTTAAACCCCACATATCAATCAATCCTTCGCAGTGGTTCACTTCTGCTGCTGATAATAATTATGTCTGAGCACTTTTTCATAAGCATGAAAACAACAAGATCACTTGTTTTCAAGTTCACACGTTCTGCTTCCTGGCACGATTCTACGCTTCTGGCACGCAATATTGCATGTGTCAGAGGAACGCCTTCCTCTCAAGGCATTCATATGAGATTGTATTTTCCAAAGTGACTTTCACAAATATCATGGCTTTGTTGTTTAACACCAGCTTGCCACGTGGACAGGGAGGGTTCGATCATCATTCACAGCCGAAAATGCCTAATTATATTTCTATTGCATCTTTCTAAATTTTTCGGCCACGTATGAGACGATGATTTTTCGTTCCCAACCAGCTACACCAACGCTGACATTTATGCGAAGTGACCTTTTTAACAACATCGAGTATAAACACGTTAAGAGCGTTCGGGTAAAATTACCAAAATTAACGCCCTGAAACAACCATAGGCAAATCAAGAAGTAAAATTCTAGCCATGACAACAGGAACGTTCTTGTTAATCTTGGCGTCAAGTTAGTTATCCTATGACCGCGCCACAACGAATTCATTTTCTTTTTTCAAAAAGCCATTAGATGCTTGTCCTAGAAAATAGCTATAATAAACTACGTAGCATTACCAATATCTGCGCTTATCAATGTTTGATATCCGTCCAAATAGATAGTTTTTTTTTCGGTACGACGCGATATGTTAAGTTCAGCAACATGTCATTGTGTACTGAGTAATTTGACCCAATGATCGACTGCAGGCTAGGATGCTTAGGCAGGCGTCTACTAACAAAAGCTGACTCTTCTATTCCTTTAGTGTTGTCTTTTTTTGGAGGGGTCACGGAAGGGAAGGAAGTAACAAAAGAAGATCTGATACGCTTTCCATGAGAGCTGACCATTTGCCCTTTGTAGGAACAACGAGCCGGGACGTTTATGTGAACTGCAATCAGTTCGGGTACCATAGGCGCCCCGCTTGTAGCTAGGCTATGTCGCAAATAGCTGAAAGTAAATATGTAAGTTTGAAGAAAATGGCACACATTTGACTTCGGTGAGCAGGGACTTTTTAACGTTCAATAATTGCTATGGAGTAAATAATCCAAGCACTGCAATAAAATAATCAACATCAGCATGTCCTTGACTGGCAGTGACCATTCATAGTCATTAACAAGCTTGAAGTCACAGTAACAAAGAAGCACTGACTCTTGAACATTTTTAATAGAAGTAACACTATAACAGCGTCTTCTCCAAGTAAGCTCATCAATAGTTGCATGCAAGGAGTGGTTCATGGTCATACATTCGAAGCAAAATCTCAATCCCATATTAACGTTTGCATTCTATAATGAATCTAATCTTGTTTTTTAAACGCGAAGCATTTCTTAGCAACCTTCGGTGACTTGGAGCGTATCTATCTATCTATCTATCTATCTATCTATCTATCTATCTATCTATCTATCTATCTATCTATCTATCTATCTATCTATCTATCTATCTATCTATTGATTTAGCCACCTACGACTTTAAGCTCTCGTGGCCGTTCCGATAATCGTATCAATACCACACTTGGTAAGGCACAACATGACAGTAGGAAGAACATATTTGACTAGTCATAACATGAAAATATGACATGTATGTTATGAAAGTCATGTATTACATTTAACGGTCGTGCAGTTCTTGCAGTGGTTTCGTTCACATGGCATGTTGCAAAACTGGTATGGTATGGTATAATTGCATGACGAACACAAGCAACAGACCCCAACATGAAAGTCGTGACATGCGCGTCATGTACCAACATGACTACATGCTACGATCATGATGCGCTTGTGCCCGTTTCGCTAGCATTACATATGCCAAATTTGCTATTACAGTACGTGAATGCATGACAAAGGTATGTGACTGGTGCAAACGTGATAATCATAAGATGCGTGTCTTGTGATAACATGACTACATGCCACGCTCTTGATGCGCTGGCAGCCGTTTCGCTAGCTTCGCTTATACCAAATTTGGCATTATGGAACGTGAATGTTTTACAAAGGTATAATACTGGTGCAAACATGATAAACATGAGATGCGTCCCATGTAACAACATAACCAACTACATGCTGCGCTCACGATGCGCTCGCGGCAGTTCCGCTTGCTTCACATATATCACGCAAGATATTACGTGACGCGAATGGACGACATAGTAAAATGACACATCCAAACATGATAATCACGACATGCGCTTCATGTAACAACACCACTAAATGACACACTTATGATGTGCTTGCGGCCGTTTCGCCAGCTTCACATATGCATAATTGGTATTACGTGGCGCCGATGGATAATGAAGATATGTGACTGGTGCAAACATGATAATCATGAGATGCGTGTCATTTGAGAACATGACTACATGCCAATGTCCAGGCGCCAATTCATATTGACGTAACACGGTGCGCATGCTCGCCGGCGTTTATTTCGCCACGTCACCCCAGCGTCCATGCCAGGCGCCGGTCCTGCCACATACTCACAAGTGTGTGCCGCGTTGCGTTGCTTTTACGCATGCGCGTTTTAGCACATCCGGCCTTCTTCGTAACGAAAAGAGTGAGACGCAGTGTTGTCTGGGTACCGCGTCGGCGCGAAACGCAGCATGTCGCACTTCGCTCCAGTTGCCGTCGGGCCGCACCGACGGACGCTGGTCCCGCCTGCCGTGACTGTAGAGTGCTCGCGTTCTGCTAGCGTAGCGTCGCTCTGGCTAGCGTGCGTGCGCGTCAACGTTACGTTGGACTATATTGGTCCCTTCATGATGCGCTCGAGGCTGTTTTGCTAGCTCCACATATACCGAATTTAGTGTTACGTGACGCCAATGAATGACGAAATATATGACTAGTGCAAACATGATAATCTTGACACACGTGTTAAGTAGGAACATGACAACATACCATGCCCATAATGTGCTCGTGGCCGTTTCGCTAGCTCCACATATACTAATTTTGGTATTAGATGACGTGAATAGATGACGAAGGTAAATGGCACATCCAAACATGATAATCATGACACCGAAGTCATTTACGGCATCGTTTACCTTCACCTCATAATGCTGTGCTGATTTTAAAGTTACATATCAACGTTTCTCATTCATCCTTTGCACATCATCGATTTCCACTGTACGAGGGATCTGCCATTTTTTGCCTGTATTTCGAAAAAGCTCTGCAGCGAGAACTTGCATACAAAACTCCTTGCAAGCGCACTTCAATGATACCCAATACACCATTAATGAATTTTTTTTGTCGCGAGTAAGCGCCCACTATTCCATTATTCTCCATTCGCTGGGAAAACGTGGTACTCGCTAGACACTTGTAAAACATTTCGCCGATGCTGGGCTCTTTCTTTGTGATGTGGCTGAAGGCGATGAAAAATTAGGCCGGATGCTTTTTAATTGGTAGAAGAATTCAATGACCCACTCAATGCTCAATACGCAAGTTGCAAAGTTGCATTGTATGACACTGGCACCTGATTGTTACTTTACCGCTCTAAAACGCTTGACCACACATGGTAACGAGATTCCTTTCCCGTCATGATGCCTGGATGGTAAGGTTTCAATTAAGTTTCCTGTACCGGCATGCATTAAGGATAAACGAAAAGCGTAGCTCTGTGGTGGAGTGCTGGGCTGCCACACACAAAGCCTGGGTTCATTTTTTCCTTCTGTATTCGACATTTTAATTTAATTGCTTTTCTTATTTCATGCAATAGTAGTTACACACACTGGTGCTGGTGCTGAACAACAACAGCGGCAGAATCAAACCTTGTTGTGATCTCATATAAAACATTTGTTGCTTCACCGCATTGTGCGACTATTGATCCGTTGCGCAGTTAACTGTGTTTCCTCTCACGCGCACCAAAATGGGAGGGCGGAAAGTTCGGTTTCTTTCTACATTTTTCACTTCATTGTGGAGTTCGCGAGCTGTTCTGTACGCACCGTATACGGAACAGCTCGCAATCAGGTCAAGTCGTGCAAGTCAATGGTAAAGGCATTGTTTGCATAGATGCGGAGATATCCACACAGTAAACCTAATCTAACGAAGACGCAGTCGCTTCGAAGTGGGCGCTTCCTCGAAACTGTGCCTGCACAATTTCCGAAAGGAGGGTTGGGGCTTTGGTCGATACCAAGAAGTTATGGAAATCCTGGAAGTAAGGGTTGCCCGAGGGCTGTACAAATTGAGTATTCGGCAGCCAAACAGGGACTTTCTTTCAATGTCCTCGCTCGCGCAAACGCTTTCTGGTTGTTGAGCCAACTATCGTATTTTTTTGTGATGGAAGGGCATTTGTTTTGAACCCCACACAATCAATAGATTGAAACAAATAGTGCTTTTGTCTCCGTAATCACCGAGACGAAAGCACGATTTATTGCGTCGTTTACCGCATTACAAGTATCATTTCATTTTAGAGCAAGGAAATACAACATTGCGTACTTCGATGAACTACTATGAAGTGAGACGGTCATTGATTAGTGCTGGTCTGCTAAGCTGACGAGAAATACTTGCCTTTTCAGTTCCAGAGAAACTTATCGGTGAGTTGGCAGCGTTTAATTGGCTGTCGTGCTCGCTCGAAAGCTTGCATGGTGTTAGGGGCGAAGCTCTTTAAAGAGGCACCTGTTCGTCCCTCGTAGTCGTAGTCGTAGTGTGTAACAAGTGTTACATTTTGACCTGCAAGGTGGTGCTGGTGGGCGATTTCTCCTGTGCTTTGTTGAACAATAAAAAGTTCGCGGCATGCGCGTTAAGTCAAAGCCGAATCCCCCTGTCTCTCATTCCCCATTCGCAGCCATTGGCATGTACATTGACACTATCTGACAAGAAAGGGTTGCTACGTTATACTCGCTGGGCTTAACCTCCTTGGTTTTAGAAAGGTTTAGCGAGTATTGAGCCACAGTGCCATGATTACAATAAACTAGTATATACCATGAACTCGAGGTGGTTAAAGGTGGGAAGTAGATGCGAAGCGCAAGCCGTAAGAAAGTAAAAGCCGAATTCTCCTGTCTCTCATTTCCCATTAGCAGCCATTAGCATGTACATTGAGCACTGTCTGATAGGACAAGGTTGCTACGATATACTCACTGGGCGTAACCTCCTTGGTTTTAGAAATGTTAGCGAGCGTTGGGCCGCAGTGCCATGGACACAGTGAACTAGTATATCCCATGAACTCGAGGGGGTTAAAAGTGGGAAGTAGAACTGAAGCGCAAGCCGTAAGAAAGTGTGCGTGTGCCACCTCTCGTTTAGTACTTGGAATGTCCGCTGGGTGGCGGTGCTCCTATATGGAGAATATATGATGAAAAGATGCGAGATGGTGGTACTTGGATAGTTGAATAGATGGACGAACGGACACACAGACAGATGCATGGATGGACGCATGAACGGAGGTAGGGGCGGATGCATGGACGAATGCAGGGATGAGTGCATGAACAGATGCACATACAGACGGACGGATGGACGCATGGACGGTCACACAGGCGGACGCAAGGACGGACGGAAGCAAGAACGAATGGACCGATGAATGCTCGCCCCTCTCTACAATATTCACTCCATTGATATGCTGCCAATTTTTTTATCATTATAGTGGTTTCGAAAAAGACCCAAATAACACCTTCAGGATACTTATTCAAGGACAGCCATTAGTCGCTTTTGAACTCTTCGTATATGACGTGCCACTTCTAATGTTTTGGTATGTGTTCCTACATTCACTAAAAAAGACAAACCATATCCTTTCCTTTGCGATGGACATAATGCCACTCCAATAAGAAAACAAAAACTGGGCTGTTTTTTCACCTTCGTTTTATTGTTTCCGCAGTATTTACTGTAACAATCAAAATCATAATCAATTCTATATATTAAATTTGTCTAATCGTAACAGCATTGTGAATGGCATGAACAAACTGGCATGGAAAGACTACATAGATGCACGATTCCCGCTGGTTTTTTCGTCAATGGTATTGTCTGAAAAACTCAGAGGGCAGCTTTCATGGTGGCGCCTGCCTAGGCGAGTGCTTAGGAAAGTTAATCACCAATCATCGCACCCGAAAAATCAGCGCGCAGTATTGATTTCTGCGGGCCGCTTAAAGCTAAGGCCCCATCATGAATTACTCCGTGCCGATGATAGCGTGGTAACTAGCTAACTAAAGAAGCTGTGTGAATTTCAGAACGTGGAGTGCTTTCTCTTTCTCTCAGACACAACACTACAACCCACATTCTCCGGAACTCCAGCAGCTGCTTCTGGCTTCTGGGAAGATTTTATTTGTGGTTTCTCGCCACTTGCGTGACACATATCTGGGTACGGCCACCGAAGCGTTGAGGCCTGCCACCAACTTCTCAGTTTCGTAACGAGCACCTGATAATGATTAGTATCTGAGAAAGTAGACAGAATAATTTCAGCTGACTTTGTCCTGTAGAAGGTTTTTTTAGTTTTGATGATATCTCTAAACACAAACCGCTAACGGGACGTAACAAAATCCACGTTAAGGGAGCTGAATGTCTCAGTAAAGTTTGACTGACTGAAACTACATGACAAGGTACACGCTTTTGTTTATGCATTTCGAATTATGTTGTATAACGTCCCGAGTATAGTTTGGGATAGTAGTTTGGACTAACAATTGTGGTTTTTTAGCCAACGTTGAAGTTCTCCCGGTAAAATTGAAAACGTTTCGTTGAGAGAAGGTTACATAACATTCTGTCATGTGCTAAGAGTTTTTACGTTGTGGAACGGTTCTCTTTAGGAAACGGGCTATAATTAGATCGTGCTTAGGTAGAAAAAAACACATGAGAGTTCCCTTCAACGCATAAAAATGTATCCACCTTCATTTTATGCCTCTCACTACTTATTGAAAATACTTTCTCACGATATCACAAATGATTGTCAAATTTTAAAACCTCAACCCTTATAGACGATCTTTGGCAAAAAAGTTGGTTGTTTTAAAAAAGTGAACAGGTCGCAATTTTTCGCTGCGCGTTTCGTTGCTTTGGTCTTTAAGTGTTGCACAAACATCAGAAAAAACACTACGTCATCGTCGACTGTCCGTTTCTATAGTGAAAATTTTCAGAATCTTGTTACGTTCTAAATACATGCGCAAGTTGTTCAAAGAAAAAGAGCAATAATAATGTACATATATGTAAACAAACACAAGTAAAACAATTGAAGATGAAGAGTGTGAGTTTTGGCAATATGGGTGCCAAAATTTACCAGCACAATTGCCTGAAATGCATAAAGGTCTTTTCAGTGGTCCTTGCATCACACGAACAGTTCGAACAGGCTTAGCAAGGCTTTCTTATGTATTCATATAAAAACGTTTTTGTCAATTGCTAGATCTTCAAACTGTTTCAAGGCTCGTCCTTGCGTTGAAACCTAAACTCTTAGGTCATATAAATGCTCGAAGGCATTAACAACTTCTTGCAAATTGCTCAACTTATCTTGCAACTGAATTATATATTTACCTCATTCTGGGAAGCACTCCGCAAAACTACGCTGCGGAACAGTCATTCATATCGCAATGTGGGTATACGGTTGCATGTATGTTGCCGTAGCATAGACAGCGAGTCCAAACGCTGTTCAATCTTAAATGGTGTCTAATCAGAAATGGTTTGAAAGGTTATCTGACATATATTAAAGATTTATTTTCTCAGAAAGCAGAAGATTGTAAACGTTATAACAAAGGTGTTTTGTTACATCGCAAGACCACATGCCTTCGGACAACATTTGACGTACTTGAAGCAAAACGTTCTTGCGTCTAAACGGAACAAATTCAAATTGAGTATTCTTATTGAATGTTGGTGCTCCAGCTTGTAGCCACTATATTATATCTAATGAGACCAAAACGACTGGCGATTGATTGAAATACCACTGCGATGTGAACGTCTGTGTCTTAAGAATCACATAGGCTTCTTTTAAAGAGCCCTAATCGCCATACCACGAATACATTGTCAAAGATGGCGGTGCTCATTTTGAGACTGAACTTATAATTTGCTTATGTGTTCCCTTATTGTCTGCAATTTGCTTTTTTTGCATGTAGAATTACTGTATTATGGTCGTACAATGTGAGGTATTGGGCTCACAACCACATGTCGGACGGCATACGTAATTTACCCTAATGTTCTACGGTTTTAGCCTGATTACCAATGGGACGTCATCTTGAAAATGTAGAGCTGAAAGAGGTGCTATTCAAATATAGTTAGTTGACTCATTCTTCAGTGAAGTATTGTGACGCGTATCGTGATATTTCCTACAATAGGTTTCGTCACTTTCAAGTAAAGGATACGCCAGTTATCTGGCGAACTTGAAATAGACAATGGTCACTTTGCAATCAAATATGCTGGCTAGTTTTGTTGCCAGAATGCACCGTGTGATGTAAACAGTTTAGTGTTCTCAGGTAATACTGTCCAAAACTATTTCCAAATCCACTAAGAGTGTACGACAGGTCAACAGACGTGAAAATCTTCAATTTTCAGTTTCACTAGATGCGTCCGTCTGAATTCACAACTCGACGAACTTATCCACCAAGAGATTCATGCCTATTTCAGACAAAACGAAGCCTAAAGTCGCATCCACCTGGCAAAGCGTTTTAAATTTATGCGCTGTTTCAATTTAGTGCCTCGTGTCTATATACGTGCGCGAAATGAAGTGTGAACTGACGGCGACAATAATGATGAGAGAAAGGACATGAAGGGTACAAAAATGAAGAGGCGCTAAAGCAAAGAAAATACAACATTGGTATTATAATTACATGGCTTAATTAGACCTCAACATTCAACCGAAGTTTCTTGTCAGTGTATGAAACAATAGTCCTATTCATGGATGAATATTTGATTTTTCGCAGCTGTTGGTGGTAGAACACCTTTAGAGACAATCTTGTCTTCCTTCAGGAAGCACGGCGATGATTTGAATTTTGCATGTTTCGTGCAAAGTGCAGTTTTAGACTGCATTTTCACTTTTGACTCTAATCGCACGTGCACCATCTACGCGCCGTAATCTAAAAAGCGTATTTTGATTTTAGATCGTCACACTCAGAACTAATTAGGAACAGCATTGCTGTTCTTCTAATTTAAGTATATTAGTGTCTGGCAACACCAAATTTTTTCCATAGCAGCGGAGGACTAATATCCCCAAAAGAAATAAACTTGCGTTTTTCATGCTTAAGTATTTACGAAAGCATAGTTTATCGGACTGGTTTTTGCTTCATTTGCCCGGCTCACCATTTCAGGTTTAAGGGCGTTGTTTTGTCTATTTATTACTGTTGTAAACATATAAAGTTAATATAAAAAAGAATCATGGCAATGTGGGCATATAGCGTAATCACGCTATATAGCCACAATGCAATTATTCTTTTTTATATTGCCTTCATATATATACAACTGTATAAAATAGCGAAACAGATACATTAGGTATGGTTTTATGAGAATTTCTTACTCACTACACCACAAAATAACTACACCTAATAATTGCGCTTTAATCTCGGTGGCATGTAACTGTTGTCTACACATGCCAGAATAAAGTATTATTATTATTGTTATTATTAATATTATTATTATTATTATTATTATTATTATTATTATTATTATTATTATTATTATTATTATTATTATTGTTATTATTATTATTATTATTATTATTATTATACCTGTCTATAAAGGCAAGGGCAAATAAGAGAGTTTTGCCTTACTTACTCGACATTGTCATGTGCGAGTCACACAGCCATTCAAGTTGTCTAAATATTGTATGATCCTATAAGATTATACCAATATTCATGTCATGCAAAAAGGCACACCTGGAAGTGAAGCATGACAGCAGCTGATACCGTAGGGAAGAGATCTGTTCCTGCTCTCGCTCTGAGGTTCCTCTAGTAATGAATGCAGGGCCATTATTAAACAACGTGTTTGCATGGCTTCATTTTGAAGAAATGAAGCCATGCAGACGCGCCTAAATCTCCGTGCTATGCAATCGTAACATCAAACCTCTTTATGCTCCATCTAGCGGCTACAATGCATGCGTTTGTTTCTGCATGTGTGCGTATGTTCAGGCATTGAAGCGCGCGGGCTCGTTTGTGTATGTGGACGCAAGTATGTGTGACAGAATGTATGCCTATCGTTGAAGCGACCGATAGGGCGGCGGGGGGGGGGGGGCTGTATATGTACATTATCGAATGTGTGTGCGTGCAACTTCCGTGCAAATTTGTGCGTTTATATTTGTGTAGAATTTCAAACAAGTGTGGGGTACCCGTAGCTGTGTGATAGAGTTTATGTATTAGCACGTGTGGGATATTAAGCAATTTTTTTGTTTCTGTCGTATCGTAACGCAAAGCAATATTGGAAAACTTTAATGAGAGCCTCACTCAAGAAAGTTGAAATTACCATTAATGAACTCATTATGCAACAATGTTTGGGACTGAATCGCGAAAAGTCATTTTGAAGTGTTATTCCTATGACGAAGCTGTGAGAACAATACGTTACAAATACATCAAGTGTTCATTTCTTCAAGGACACTGCATAGAAAATGCATAAAAAACGTTTTGCAGCAATGTCATGAGGTGGCATGGGCCTACTCCCGGTGTTTTTACACTGAATCTCTGCTATTTTCGACGCTACAGTTCGGGACTTCATATGCTACCAGGGAGGAAGCATTTTCTGAATTGTAGCAAAAGGCGTATTCCCCGTATCGTGCATATCTCATTGCAGAAGGCACACTTTCAGCCCGGCACAGAACTATACGGTTCGGCTAGATGCTTCGTGAAGTCCAGTAAAACCTACAAATACGTGAAGTAGACATTAAAAGGCTCGAACTTTGTTATCCATAGGCGTGCTTTAAAACCCAAAAAAATAGAGTCTTTTATAGACAACTTTTTTGTGATATGACTAATGTATGACTGAGACAGAGTGATTTACCCGTGAAAATTAAAAGATGATGAGCATTCTCTGCTTGAGCTAGAGTTTCAAGATTTCTTGAATTGTGCAAAAAAGTCGGTGTGTGTGAGACTGTGCTGGGAGAAAGTTTGCCTCATAGCTAGTATGAAATTTGGGAAGGAAGCTACACATAAAAATGGCAAAATTATGCCCCGGACTTTCATGCCGAGACTATATAAGTTTGGGGGGGGGGTGGTGCGCTTCATGTCAACGAAATAAATAAATGGTTTTTAGTTGGCTTGAAAGCGGGAAGCTGCCTACGTCAACCCGTCGCGACACGAACCCACCCCCAACTGACAGCTTCCGTAAACATTCAACTGCCGCACTCGAGTACATTTGCGTCGAGTTTGTCTGACAGCCGACGCTGAAACAATGTTTCGCTGCTTACCCACAGAACAAACCACGAGCTTTGCCCTTTCGTAAACTTTTTCGTTAATGGTATGCGCCGATTTTCCAGTCCTTATCAACTCGCACGTTACTTTACACTAGTTCATGATGAATGCTCATCAAGGCGAAAAATGAGATGCCTTTTCTGGGAGCATGGAATGACAATATATGCGCTGTCCATGTAGCAACTTTCACTTAAAGTAGAGAAGACTAAATAATGACGTACCCTTATTTTACAACAGCACTTCCTGTGTCCAGAATACTCGCTCAAGAGAAGAATATTTTGTTGAAACTTAGACTTCAACTTTTTATGAATTCCCAATGTATAGCAACAGAGAATGTCTGACGAAGCAGATGCTAGGCCAAGAGTACTACACTGCTGAATGCAGGAACAGCGCAACCCAGAAGTAGTTACTTCGTAACTACGGAAGCAAAAAAAAAACAAGGACAGAAAAGAGCGCTGACTTTCAACAAAGATTTAATACCGGAGTGGTGTACATATATAGGCGAAAAATGAAAAAAATGGGCTTGCGTAGAAGGGTGCAGGAACAACTACTGCGATACAATGTCAGCAAAACTCTTGTCTCTTGCTGAATGGGCTGAAAAAACAAATACATATGTAACTTAAAAAAGGTCGAGATACGCAATCTCCTTTTGCAACAACGCAACCGATGGGCAACTTACACATTTACCGTCAAACTTGTTTATTTGATAAGCTTCAATTATCTCACGCGTGGCCTGCGAGTTGTGCTTGCTTAATACCTCGCAACGAGCTGTCCCTTCAAAGAAGCCAGTCTTGCCGAAAAACCGGGTACACATCGTTGGTGATGTTGAACTTCCTGAAAAAGTGCATGATTTTTTGGGACTTGGACCGAAGCTTGCTGTTGAGTCTCGAAAAACGCCACAAGAGCTTCTGACACTCATACGACAAGTTGCTCAACGCACCCCGAACAGCGAGATGAACAGGTTTGTTTCTGATGGTGTGGACTTTCTAACACGCTGTAAACCACCTAGCAGTGCAGTGCCCACTAGAAATGTTGTATCTTTCTTAAAAGCCCAATCTTTAGCTCTTTTACCAGCGGACAAAGAAGGTGGCTTTGCTGTTTTGCCTTCCCTTTTGTTTAAGTACAAAGCCACCATGGCTATAAACTCCGTTTTTAAACCCAGCCACTCTTCTATGGCAAAAGCTAGGTTGAAATCGAAAAGGCTTGGCAGCTCTCTCAGCCTAGAAAAAGTTGCTAAATCAATTTACAAATCAAAGAAGCTAAGTCTTGACATCTTTTTTACCGCCAAGACGCATAAGATTGACTGCCCACTACGGGTCATAGTTTCTGAGAACGGGACCTGGCAAAAACAGGTCGCCTTGTTTTTAAAAAAAACAGCTCAACCTTTTAACTATTGACGATCCTTTCCTGGTAAAAGACTCTGAGGCGGTTATTAAGTTTTTAAGGTCTAATGACAAAGGACTGAAGGCTTTCTCAACAGACGTGAAAGATCTATATTATTCACTTCCACAAAACGCACTGCTCCAGTGCTTAGAAGAATGCATTGATTCGTTTGGGTCGATAAACTTCCAGAATGCGTCAGATATGCCAGTTCATGGTTTTCTGGAATTGCTTTCATTTTATTTAAAGTCAACGGTTGCATCTTGGAATGAGCAACATTTAATTGAAAAAAGCAGCGCTTGCATAGGTTCCTGTTTGGCACCAGTACTGCATGACATCTTTCTCGCGCATAAGGATGGCCACATTCAAAAAGATCTCGACTTGTCTCTCGTTGTGAAGGTCTGTAGGTTTGTTGATGATTTCATTGTATTTATTGATTGTTTGGATACTGTTTTTGAAGTTGTTGTCCTTAGTCTTCTAGATTTGTTTAAGAAGCACTTGTATCCTCTTGAACTTACGCATGAGTTACCGTCTGGAAATTTGATTAGGTTCTTAGACCTAACACTGTCTTAGAAGTAATCATATGTGCTGGCTGTTTTCACCGAGAAGTGGTAAACCCCTTTCACCTTTCCACTCAGCTAATTCGAAATTGGTGAAAAGGGGTATCATTAAAGGTTGCCTGGTAAACGCTCTCAAGAGGTCATGCCCGCACTCGATGCAATGCAGTTTCAAAGCGCAAGTAGAGCGCCTCTTAAGCGCTGGTTACTCAAGCGCCCCGATTTCTGCTGTTGCGGAAAAACTTTTGAAGCAAATTAAAAATCAAGCAGGGCGATCGCAGCCTCAAAGCGCGTCTGTTCCCATGAAATATGTTGCAGTTCCGTATCTGCATAACATGTCGCATCGGCTGAAAAAAATCGGTAAACGCGCTGGTATCACTGTTATTTTTTCCGCCCCAGAAAAGCTTACAAAGCTTTGCAAGCTGGTGAATAATCCAGCTGCTATTAAAGGAAGATGGACTGTGAAACACAGAACGCGCTTTGTACCTTGTGTTATTGGTGTCGTATATCTCATTCCGCTTTCGTGCGGAATGGTATACATAGGGCAAACCGGAAGGTGCCTTAATGACCGTTTAAGAGAGAACAATAACAATGTACACAACGTAGTTTAAGGACACCTCAGAATCCACTGCCGAGACTGCGGCTGCGTGCCAGTTTTTGAGCGTTGCGAGGTATTAAGCAAGCACTACTCGCAGGCCACGCGTGAGATAATTGAAGCTTATCAAATAAACAAGTTTGACAATAAATGTGTAAGTTGCCCATCGGTTGCGTTGTTGCAAAATGAGATTGCGTATCTCGACCTTTTTAAATTTACATATGTATTTGTTTTTTCAGCCCATTCAACAAGAGACATGAGTTTTGCTGACATTGTATCACAGTAGTTGTTCCGGCACCCTTCTACGCATGCCCCTTTTTCTCATTTTCGCCTATATATGTACACCACTCCGATGTTAAGTAGTTACGCAGTAACTACTTTTAGGTTGCCCTGTTCCTGCATTCAGTTATGTCCTACCAGCTTGCCCAAGCTTCCACGCTTCGTACTACACTGCACACATTAATTTTCTATGTGTCATTACAGCATCGGACACTGGAACGAAATGAAATTAAAACAATGATAAGGCACACCATTGCGCAGTCTACACACGGCGCTTTAATTTAACACGAAGAGTGGATACAACAATGGAATATGGGACTTAATTACCGTTCCAAAATGATGATATGGGTATGATTTACGCCGCAGCCGAAAGTTCCGTAAATTTAACCATCTGGTGTTCCTTCACTGGCATTGACGTCGCACCGCAAACAGGCCTCTTAGCAAATGGCCTTCACCAAATTGTGACTGCCGCTGCAAGAATCGAACCCGCTACCTTCAGTAGCTTCAGCTACCTTCAGCATTATAAAGGAGCGCGGCTCGTGAATAGTTTCGACTGCCTAACCGTTATTTCACCTACTTGAACATTAAAATAAGGCACATCATAGGGGCGTGGCTCGTGAATAGTTTCGACTACCTAACGGATATTTCACGCACTCGAACCTATATTTCGCCCCCATCAGAATTCCTCCAATATGATCGGGTATTGAGTACGCGCCCAAAGCATTATAATGCAAGAACATCACTTATGCTACCATGGTGGACATTTGTTATTTTCCCAATTGTATTAGGTACTCTTAAGAAACATTTTTCATTTATTTTTATGTTAGCGGTGGCGCGACATTACACGGCTGGTCGGGAAGACACGGCCAGCAATTGCATCGCCTGAGCGTCTCTCTCCACGCAGTATAGCTCACCGCCCAGCCTCTCACATATTTCACACATGTTTTTCCGTGCTCTCTGGCAGCAATATTGACAATAACGCCAGGGCCAGCCACTTCCTTACCCAATCTCTGCGTTCTTTTCGCGTTGATTTGAAGCTCTGTTGAGTAACACTTCCCTTGCTCGCGCTGCTTAAAAGACACGGGCTTATCGGAGCGGCAGAGCCACGTGCAGCCCTTCACACCCCGCCTAATTGCTATCAGCGCATGAAGAACAAGGAGCGCGCCTCACAATGATGTCATCTGGCTGGCTAAGTCTTTTCGCAATAAACGGCTTTCAGAACGCTGTTCATCACAATTAGATGTGGAGAGAGAGAAAACAATTATTGAAAGAAGCTTGTGAGTGAAGGTGGGCGGGTCCCTTATTCCAGGAACCCTCTGGCTTGGACAGCCCGCCGAGCTCGAGCGACGAGTTGACGCTGCTCGACCAGGTCCGGCTGAGAGATCGCAGCCTCCCACGCTTCACTGGGGAGGTCTTGGCCCGCATCTGGTGCAGCTGCTCGTAGTCTTGGGACGCTTTCTTTGCACTGCAGTAGGAGGTGCGCCAGAGTGTCTGCCACATTGCAATGAGGGCAGATGTCGCTGTGCAACGTTGGCCTCATATGGTGCAATAGTACGCCGTGTGGGAACGTGTCTTTGAAGACGCCTATAGTCAGTCCCTTCGTCTCTTGTGAGTTTTGGATGTGGCGGGGGGTATAACCTGCGTTCGAGCCGATAATGTTGAAGTAATGCATGGTACATTAATGGTATGGCTTCTGTTGTCTCTGATTCTGTTGTTGAGTGAGAGGTGCCTCGGATCTTGTATGGGAATGCCCAGTTGACGCATTCGCGGGCTGCGGTGTGTGCCGCTTCATTTCCCTCGAGACCTTCATGACCCGGAATCCACACGATGCATGTGTAGGGAGGAGGATTGTCCATGCGCTTTAGTAGCCTAATCGCCACCGTGGAGACCCTGCCTTTCAGGTAGTTCCGTGCCACTGTTTGTGAGTTGGTAAAGACCAAGATGGGATCCTCACTCGTCTGGGTGGCGAGTGCTATAGCAGCCTCTTCAGCTGTTTCCACACATTTGGCGAGGATAGTCGCCGATGCCAGTACCGCGTCCTTGTAATCTGTGACGGTAATCGCGAAGGCATTACGTCTTGGATATTTGGCTGCGGCCACGTATCGCGCCTGCGGGTCATTGCCATGTTTTTTCCGGATCATGTTAACCCTGGCAAGCCGCCTTTCTCGGTGATGTTGAGTATGCATGTTCCGAGGGATCTGCTGAATTTCAAGGCTTTCTCGCAGCTGTGACGGTATTTTGCCTTTGCGTTCTTCGGTGGGTTCGAGAGTGGTCTGGTATCCTGTGCGTCGAAGGACGGCTTGCCCTGTGAGTGACAGCTTTAGTCTCTCGACCTGGTTGATGAGGTGTGCTTCGGTGAGTTCTTCCCACGTATTATGAACTCCCATGCGAAGCAGTCGGTCAGTGGAGGCGGCTGGCGGCAGTCCTAGGGCAAACTTTGTAGCCTTTGGTATCAGCAAAATAAGTTTTTGTTTCTCCGCTGTCTTCAGGTTGAGGTAGGGAGTTCTATACGTTATGCGGCTGTAAAGGACAGCTTGTACCATTTTTATGGTGTCGTGCTCTTTGAAGCCACTGCGGCGATTAGCCACCCTTCGGATTTAGGTGGGTAAGCTGTGTCACAGTGTTCTGCAGCCGGGGTAGGGAAGCGCAGCCAGACCCATCTTTATGTATGTGTAGTCCAAGAACTCGAAGCGTGTCAACTTGTGGTATTTGGACTCCCTGTAGAAAGACGTGTAGGTCAGGAGTGTCGTAGCTTGGTGGTCTACCCCGGGTGCGTGCCGCAGGCACTAACAGTTCCGACTTTTCCGGAGCACATTGGAGGCCGCAAGTCTTGAGATCTCCTTCAGTGATGTTAACCGCCTCTTTAAGTTGGTCCTCCTGTTCACCCGTGCTTGAACCGCTTGTCCGCATAGGGATATCATCGGCGTATAACGCGTGATGTATCCCAGGGACAGCGTCCAAGAGACGTTGCAGCTTAAGGAGGGCCAAGTTGAAAAGCACTGGTGATATCACTGAGCCCTGCGGCGTGCCCTTGTTAGGGAGTTGATAAAGCTCGCTCCTGATATTGTCAATCCCTACAGTGGCAGTGCGGTTGGTGAGGAAAGCCAGTATTTAGGCGCATAGAAAACGAGACGCAAGCAGTGTGGGTCAGGCAAGAAAGTTCTGTTAAAATTAGTCAAAATGAAGCAGAAGCACGTAGCGTGAACAACATGTAGAGAAAGACAATGCAAATAATAATTGCAACAAACTGGATTTCAAAAGAAGGTATAGGCGGAAGTGAGGAAATTGGGCTGGTGATATTAGAAGTTTCGCAGGGTAACAGGGCCGTGGAATGTAAAGGGCACTGTTCATTGGACAAATGTAAAACAGGCCTTTCCGTTCAGTGTGTGAATACACAGTGATGGTGTTGTGACTTTGAGAAGTGAATTAAATATGGCATAGCTGGCTTCTCTTTTGCTGGCAAAGCATTACGGGAGCTTCCACTCTGTGTAATTTTTTAAGCTTCTTTGGTTTTGTTCTCCGAGGTTCCATGTAATAAAAATGCGGCGGTTTTCTCAGTCGCACGATAAGACGCTTCGGCGTCAGCGGCAACACCGTCCACACACGCCCGCTGTGCTGTCCATGATTGCGTTTCACGTCTCATGCAGCAAGCTCGCGTCTCATGGAGAAACGTGCAAGATCTTGTTTCGTGTCGGCCCAGGAAGGCACCCGCAAAACAGGCACTTCCCTCCCATTTTCTCGCCTCATATAGCCGAGGCAGGCAGCATCTGCACCCTGACGATTGTGTAGACAGGATGGAACCACAGATCCGGCTGCCTGACCAGGGTTACATCAAGAGGTAGAGGTCCCTTGTACTTCACATACGTATCGGCTGCTCCTGGCCGGCTGCCCAGACTCATCGGCTTGGCAGAGCCTCGTCCGCTGCGTGTACTGCGTGCGGGGCAGATGAAACCATCGAGCACATGTGTGTTTGCCCTCCGCTTCGCACACAGCGAGACGTCTTGCCCACCGAACTTCGTAACCATGGTCCGCCTGCGGCTACACAGAGGGACCTCGTCTTCCCTGCACGGATTCATCGCTTCCTTGGGGACAACAGACTGAACAACCGGATATGGAAGCCACTCGCCACTTCCTCGGTTATAGACACCCCTTCTGTTCATCCTCTCTCTTTTCCCCATTTTCAATACTCTCACTCCAAACCTGCACGCGCTGCACCGTGCTCCCAATTAGGGCTGCAGAAGTTGCGCCTTTTAATTTCCTCAACCCCCCTCCCCTTCTCTCTCTGCTATTAAAAAAGTGACTGCTCGTGCTGCACAACCGTTAACTGGCCACCCCATATATATAGGCACTAAATCGTGCGTTTGGAATTCAGTCGTAATCGCCTTAGCTTTTACTTGACCTTGAAGGCAATGCTTATTTTACATTCAATCAATCGGAATAATAAAGACAAAATAACAATTAGGAATTCCCAAACTATACAGAGTTACGCAACATTCTCGCGATACCTCACCGCTTTGAGACGCATTTAGTCAAGTTCCACCCGTGGAAAAATGGGGCGCCATTTTTCAGGGGTGAAGCGCCTAAAGCCTAGGGTCTGTTTCTTCCTAGCTCGTACGTGACATCTAACTTCGTTGGCTCACTCAGCAGGTGCGGATGAACGGAGGGACAGGCAGAAGAATGAGCGGACGGACTTATGGACATACAGATGAACAGTTGTACGGACACACCGGCAGACACACGGACAGACAGACGGACGAACAAACAGAAAGACAGACAGACATAACAACCCAAAATGACAGCACCCACATGTCTTAGATAAAATAAAATGGGAGATCCCACGTACAGTGGGAATAGATATACGAAGCACGAACGAGATATGTTAATATGTCACTTTAAAATTGGCGCAACGTTACGAGGTTAAGGTAAATTATTCAATACATTACTTCCGTGTCAAGATTATTATGTTTGGATGTGTGTTTTACCTTAGTCATCAATTCACGTCATGTGATACCAAATTACGTATATCTGGAGCCAGCGAAACGGCCGTGAGCACGCTATGAGTATGGTGTGTTGCCATGTTCTTATGTGACATGCGTGTCGGGATTACCATGTTTGCGTCAGTCATGTATTTCGTCATCTATTGACACTAACAAACACCCAAATTTGGTATACGTTAAGCTAGCACAATGGCAGCGAGCACATCATGAAGGGCCCTATATACTCCAATGTAGCGTTGACGCACACGCACGCAGGGCACAGTGACACTACGTTAGCAAAACGCGAGCACTATATAGTCTGACGCCAGGCGCGACCAGTGTACGTCAGTGTGGCCCGGCGGCAACCGGCCCGAATTGCGATGTACTGCATTTAGCGCCGATGCTTTATCCAGACAACACTGTATCTTCCCCTTCTCCTGAAGGAGGGACGCCGGACGCACTGAAACGCGCATGCGTCAAAGAACGCAGTGCGGCGCACTTACGAGTACATGGCAGGGCCGGCGCCTGGTGTGGGAACTCCGGCATGACGCGGCGAAATCAACGCCAGTGAGCACGCGCACCTCGTCACGTTGAAATGTATGATGCCTTTCCCGTGGCTTGTAGTGATGTTCTCAGATGACACGCATCTCATAATTACCATCTTTGCGCTAACTTCATCATTCATTGGCGTCACGCAATACCAAATTTGGCATATTGAAGCTGGCGAAACTGCCGCGAGCACATCATGAGCGTGGCGTGTTTTCATGTTGTTACATGACACGCATCTCATATTTATCGTGTTTGCACCAGTCACATACCTTTGTCATCCATCCATGTCCCGTAATACCAAATTTGGTATAAGTGAAGAGAGCGAAACGACCGCCAGTACATAGTGAGCGTGGCATGTGGTTATGTTTTTACACGACACGCATTTCATGATTATCATGTGTTCACCAGTCACATACCTTCGTCATCTTTTTGACGTACTCTAATACTAAATTTGGTATATGTGATGCTAGCCAAACGGCCGCAAGCGCATCACGAGCTTGGCATGTAGCCATGTTGTTGCATGACACACATGTCATATTTTTTATGTTTGGGTCTGTCACTTGTGTTCGCTCAGCAATCATGACATACCACACCAGTTTTGCAACAAGTCATGTGAACAAAACCACCGCAAGATCTGCAGGACCACGGAATGTAAATCGTAACACGCATGACATATATGTCACGATTTTCATGTTATGACCAGTCAAATATGTTCTTCATACAGTCGTTTTATGCCATACGAAGTTTCGTATGGATACCATTATTGAAATGACGACGTCAGTTAAAAGTCATAGGCGTATAGATATATAGTTAGATAGATAGATAGATTACGCACAAATCCGCTGAAGTTCGCTCAGAAATGCTTCGCACCTAATAGTATATACGCTCGCTGATCAACATGGCACCAATACTGTGTCTGTGCACCCAGTATTTCACAGTGCGCGACGCCAAGCTTGTGCACAGAAGCTACGCATTTACGGCACGGATCCTGACGTGCAATATACTGACGTCTGCCCTTCTGGAACTAGTACATGTGGGTCGCACACGTACACGGCAGTGGCCAGTAAAGAAAAAGTGGTGGCAGCAGCGACAATACGCACGTCTTGCGATGCAACAGTGGAGCTTGCTGCAATCAACCTCCCCATCACATATGCAGACAAGCGACGTATAAACTCCTCCATCTTAACGAATTAACAAACAGCATGTCTATTTGCATGGCATATTCATATACATGCATGACACAATACAACGAATTGTTCTAAGAATCCTCAGCTTACACATTGTAACTGACCACGGCATCGTTTCGTGCCCGGCGCATAAGGGTGTTCCCAATAATAAAATGGCCGACCGACTCCCTTTCGTAAGTAAATACTGAGTGACGGACGCACTTGTAGACGACACCATATTGCCTGAATACGGTGATTGGCCCAGCAGCCAAGGTGACATTCTCGAAGCTCAGTGGCTGGAGCGACGCACGCGCTACCTCCCCGACACTAAATAGAGTACAATCGACAGACTGGCGTCATTTTCAGCCGAACAGGCACCCCAACGTACACACACTTTCTAATACACCCTTCCAAATACCAAGGTAAGCGCGCCTGGTTGCGGAAGTTCATCCACACTTACACACATTACGTACAGCTGTCCGTGGCGTCGCGTTGCGACAAACTAGATGCTCATTAAATTACAGACGTTATTACATAATACGATGGCCGTAGGAGGCGTGAATCTTAGATCAGGCCTTGGGAAGCCAATCACGAACCCTGAACCAGGCTGGGTGAGCCGAGCCAGTGTAGGTCTGGATGAAGTGCCCTGCACACTTTAGTCACTGACAGTACTAATAAACATTCATTCTTTCTAGCGTGACTAGCTTCGACAGAACACGCCATGATGGTCTACGAGGACAGCAGCGGCCGACCCCCCGAACGCATGAGGTGATTGCCACCCGTATCGTCACAAAACGAATGAACAAGCTTTCACGTTGTGCTTTGGCAGCCAAACTTCCATCCTTATTACCAACCTAGCTACACCCACTGATAGCATGGTTCAATTAACTTTGTCTTATCCTTGCTGCGGTTACGATATCTCCGCGAAATTCATGTCATGTGCCCACCTAATCTGTTGCATGTCCTTCGCTTTCTAGCCCTTTTTTTGAGTAATGCTCTTTATTTTTAATCAGTTATTCTTACCTCGCTCTCGCGCCACGGGCCTTGTATAGTCTCATTTGTTGTTTTTGATCTTGACTAAGGTGATATCTACATATATTCACTCCCTGGTTCTACTTCCTCAGTTGTCTAACTGCATCATTCTTAATTTAGCATAGTTTTACCGCTGACTATTTCAAAGAAGTTGTTCTCACTTGTAGATTACGAAGTACACTTTTTTTACTTGTTAATTTGCTTGTACAAGACTGTTCTTCTTCTCGCTCCGCAGTATGCTTAGGAATACAAATATATCAAGCCTGTCGCGTGCTGCTGCACATTCCGGGCCAATCGTGGTTTGTTATTCTCCTCAGTACGACTTGATGGCGTGGACCTTATTTATTGAAGACCAAATACAACTTTCTTTGCGCAAGCACCAGCGGCACACAATAGCGTCGAAATCAGAGAAAACATCTTTGTTCTATGTGCAGTTTTTGTTCACTCTGACAGGTTAATTGCTTAGTGAGCTAACCTTTGGGCAAAGTTGATGCAGCTTTGACAGAGTAGCCCTTCTCGTTGTTATGCCCTCTGTAAAGGGTACTCTTTTGGTTTCATCGGAACTGGCTTCACTGCTTACACTACTCAATGAAAACAACCTTCTAGTTTCGGCAAACACATGCGCTATTTTTTCAGCACACCGCTCGACTTCTCAAGGTAACTTATGGTCCAAGCTCAGATTTTGACGCAACTTCACCCTCGTATGGGACCGAAAATAAAACGTGTTTATTATCACTATGTCAAGCTACTTGTGTTGAATACCTGGAAGAAGGATCCACACTTGCGCCTTGTTAGAATGATTGGATGTGTTGAAATTCGTAGCGCGACAAGCAAGGACACGAGAGGAAGGAATAAACACAGAAGCTACGTTTCGCAACAAACAATCGAACAAAAGTTAAATGTGTCAGGCTAATTCTGTAATACAGGAAGTAGCCTAAAAACTAGAAAGTCATTCTTTCCGTGACGCTTTACCAGTGTGGCTGCTGTTCCTATTAATCTACCATTCATTCAGGGTCTGTTGTCTTTTTCTTCAAGTGGTAAACACAAATAACGTGGGCATTATTAAAAAAATTCAAGTTCTAATAGGTCGAGCTTGGCGTTTTCTACGTGGGACTAGCCGGGGCGCTCGACTTCTCCCCTGCGACATGTATGTACCAAAGCAAAATTACTAGTAATGATGAGGAAGAATAAAAATAAACTAACAGGATCTGTCACGTGATTCCACTAGGCTCGACAAGCCGATATCATCTGATGCAGCCCCTCCCGACCAGTGAGTGGTGTCTTTTGGGAAGAATCAAGCCCTCGCAGTAGGCTCAACCAAAGCGAGCGGATCAAATGGTAGTGCTTACCTATCACGTGACCACTATATCTTCTTTTCCTAAAGTTTTTCTGACTAGGCTTTGATACTGTTGCCTGACGCTCTCTGATAGTGGCTTTTAATTCTTCTTGTTCAATAAAGGAATTATTATAAAAAATTGGTATGCACAGTAGGAATAGAAGTAGTGCGAAGCAGCCAACAATAACTGCACACATCGTTTTGTTGGTTGCTAAGGAAAATGAAGTCATTGATGTCATTACATTCAGTTCTTTCTATATCCCATGTTTCTCATGGCTGCACGCATGTACAATGTGGTATATCGCAGGCTATTGCAAGGTGTTTTATTGTATATGCAATGCATGAGCTGTGATTTATGTTCGTAATGCACCCATTCGGTGCTGTATATATTTAGGGATTGAAATGGACGAGTGCATGACATGAGCGTGGCAATTGCATCATGTGTTATAATACATTACCTTAATTTTGATTTTAACTCCTGTCAGTTACGATAGCAATGCAGTCCCGCTCAGTAATACCAAATTTTGCGTATATGAAGCTAGGAAAATGGCCACAAGCGCACTATGAGCGTGCTAGTTGAACCGCGTTCTACATGACCTTCATATAATTAGTTTCTTGTTAATGCCTGTCATTTGCGTTCTCAATGCTGTCACGTCACCAAATACCTATATTGATGTCAAATGAGCCAGCGAACTGGCCATGAGCACACTAATATAATTTCGGGTAAATCATGTTCTAAAGTAATTTCTTCTTTTTTTCGACTTTTTATGGTGTCAGATTCAGGTTTACTAGGTTTTCGTGTTAGCACATGTCATTTAATTTTGATATAGTCACGTCACGCAATACCAACTTTGGTACGTGTCCAGCTAGCGAAACAGCTATGAGTGCACCATTAACATCTCATATAAGCCATGTCGTTCATGGCATGCTAGTCGTGATTTTCACAATACCAGTTGTCATTTATCTTCCTCATACAGAACTGACTCCTCAAACCAATTTTAATGCATCTGAATTGACACAAATTACCGCGAACACCACGAGACCACATCTTGTATTTCATACGGTCCATGACATGCGAGCTCAGAACTGCATGTTAGGACCTGTTAGTTATGTTAGTCATAGAGTCGTGTCTGACTATAAAAATTTTCTCGTATATTCCGAGAACAAAATCGTCGTGAAATATTCGGACCGTAGAATGTGAATACTTTAATCGCGCATTTTGTGACACACATATTATTTTCTTGAAGCTATGACTTGCCATTTACGTTTGTGACACAGCCATAATATGTCATACCAATCTTACAATGCGTGTAATTAACGGAATGGCCAGGAGAACCCAAAGTGTTAGGTAGCTAAATAGATAGGCATACACGCTTTTACAGTTTCTTAGGCTAAAAATAGCATTCCCACTCTTTACCGAAGTCATACAGGTATATATCATTGGCGTCGTTCTACCAAACATTTATTACTTTTATTTGTACTTACAGAAGCGCTACACGCGATGCTTCTGAAGAATGGGTTATGAAC
Source organism: Rhipicephalus microplus (assembly GCF_043290135.1). NCBI lineage: Eukaryota > Metazoa > Arthropoda > Arachnida > Ixodida > Ixodidae > Rhipicephalus > Rhipicephalus microplus. The sequence goes on from NC_134701.1 coordinate 110,230,564, forward strand.
AGAATACAAATCATCAGGTGACAATGATAAAAAAGTGAATAAAGTTATTAGAGCAGTCTGTTTTTTTTCTTCTTTTTTTGTCAAGAAATCAAATGCAGCTGCACTTATTTATTTTTCTAGAGAAGGACCATAATTCACGAAACTGAGATTGCGCTCAATTCTCAGAGATGCTGATTTAGGAAGCCCGCACGACATGAAATAACCGCTTTGATCAAACTATGCCTTGACCATATGAGCTATTCCCAGAATTTTTGTACTGGGGGCAGCTATTGGCTAACGCGTCAAGTTTCGAACATGTATCCACTATGACCACCGACACAGGCTACCTGGCGCTGTGGCCAGCATGGCAAATATCAAGGACAGCATTCATTTTCTTTTAAGAAAACAAAGCTCACCTGAATGTGGTGAATTTTTCATGGCTGAATTGAATTGTATTGTGCATTTGGTTAATAGAGGACTGTAGTGCACGTGCGGTATTCTAGACGAAGTTTGTGTACACCTTGGTTTCAGGCACATCTAGTTAACAGCCTGAGAACCTTCTAATGTGGGACCGTAAGGGGCATATATGCACCTTGCCTAGTTATGAGCTAGCATGCTCTCGCAGGAAGGCTGTGCTGCCAATGATGAAACCCGAAAGCGTGCGCCTGCCACCTGCAATGTTACATTTGCGCTCACTTCCTGGCGTCACCTGCTGATTGCTGTGATGGTTTAAACTAGGCTGCCACCAATACTGGCTGCCCACACCATAAAGGCACACTTTTGCCCCCTGAAGGCGATGCAGAGGTTACCAGGATCATAGGATGCAAAGAAGGCTCAACATTTCAAACTACGCTGGCCATAAAAACTGCAACACAGTAAAACAATACAGTTGTTGGGGAAACACAGTCTAGGGTCGAATGATAAAAAAAAACGGTCGCCCAGACGAAATCCCTCAAAGTGGGGTTTCTCTAATAAGCAGCTTTGTATTTTGTTTTTTCTGCTGACCTTTATCTGCGACAACAAGGTTTATCCTGTGTCACAGCCATTCACCATGCAACAATGCCACAGTAGTGAGCGCTTATTGAGTGTGACAATCTTTTCGTTGTGTTCCACCAGAAATTAGCATACGCTTCGTTGCGCAATGTTTCATCCCGAGAAAGCGGTCTTGTACAGAACAAGCCCAAATGCCTTTCGTCCCAAGAGTACAGTAGAATCTTGGTATGTTTAGAGCGAATAAACTGAATAACGAACTTTCATTTCTAGATATATCGGTCACGGTCTCATTTTCCAGTCGTGTGGAAAAATGTGGTTCCGTTTACAGCATGAAAAGAGACTGTTAACAAAGAATCTTAGCCTATACTGAAAACAAAAACGTATGAGACTGACGAACGTGTTGTCCGGAAGCGTATTAACCAGATTTCATTGTACTTGGTTAAAACGTGCAGTCATTGCTGTATTTAGAAGTTGTTGCCGAAAGTGAGGTAATACCTAAGCATTTCTTCGAACGTTTGTCCATCCAGGCGAGATCATATGTAGATATTGGAGACCTATTTTCGAACTGGAAGAAATACGTACAAAAAATGCATACATGAACTTAAGCGACAAGTGAATGCCATGACATATCTAAATGACAGACCTCCACCTCATTATCCTTTAATATCATGCTCTTCTGTTTTTTTGTGCCTTTTTCAAGGTAGCAAGCTCGATAAGCACCTTACACTTGACTTTTAAACTGACCTCTATAACTTTTGTTTTTCCTTTTTGAGAAAGATGCTGTCTTACACTGATGAAGCTTTTACGTCCTGAGGCATATGAACGCACGCACAGTGTGGACGCCACTTTCCCACACACCATCCGACTGCTCTATCTACCTTGCAACTAGAAAATTTGTTTTTCATGTGGTGGTTTTCAAACGTTAAACTTCACATATCAATCAATCAATTAGAAAATTCGGTTTGTAAACTCCGGCGAAGAATATTTCCGCTAACAGTTATCGCCTCGTCTATTTGATGCTACAAGGGATTGCCCCTCGAGCACGAAAGTGTTGGACGTAAAGCGTATACGGATGATGAAGGACGGAAGGCAAAGAGGGACAACACACACAGTATAGTGAAGGACATGTTGTCCCTCTTTGCCTTCCGTCCTTCACCTTCCGTACGCTTTACCTCAAGCACTTTCGTGTTTGCGGTGTAAACCCTTTTTGCATGGAATTACACCAACTCGACAAAACAGCCATTCTTCGTCTATTTCACCAAGAAACTTTTCACATTCAAGGTTTACAAAATGGTGTTATCTTCTATTACTGCCTGGTGTGAGCTTCTGGTTATAAAGTTAGAGGCGCCACGGTATGAGTACGCAGGCTCATTGATCAGTCACGTCAGTCAGTTCTCACTGGAAGAGCTCAAACGGAGGAGAAGCTTCAGGGTAAACAACTGAAGTATGTTGTGTGGTGATAAGGAGAAAGGAATGCTTACCGGCGTTTACTTTAAAACTGAAAATCCGGTAGAGCGCTGTAACCCAATAAATATAAAAGTCATCAAAGGAAGTTTTATGAATACATTGATCAAAAAGAAAAAAAAAATTTCTTCAGTTACTTTCCACGTAGCTCTGCCTATAGACAGAGCCAGTAAACTTGGCTTTAGACGATAGTAGTCATTTGTGGGGCTGTGTACTTTCCGCTATGTGTATTACTCACCTGTGTATGTGCTCGGGATAATACACAAGGTCGTTTATATCCGGCACAACATATACGGCTCATCCCAAATCTCTTTTTATTCCGTAATGCCACGGTGCCATCTATAGGTCGCTTTTAACGGCCAGTCTACTGGTTAAGAACTTGCGTATACGCACCATAAAAGCAGAACAAGCCGGTAGGTCTCAAGAAATGGTGCCTGTAGTGTAAAGGCTGGTGCATAAAACTACTTTTTTCCGTATCTTACGAGTTAAGGTGCATAACGCTTCTTTTTTTCTAGGTCTTACGAGCTAAATATAAAAATAAGAGGTTGTGTACTTTTCAAAAAGTCTGCTATGTATACGTGTTTTTTCTCTAATTGATTATTAAGAAATTATTTGTAGTGGATCAGGATTGTTTCTTTCCTGAATTTCAGTCATTACGAGACGAAATCCATGAAACAGGGAATGAAATCATGCGCCAGAGTCACACGTGATAGCGAAAATCAAATAATCACATGACTGAACAACGGAAGTTAGTGCATGTACATCTCTTATACTTTTGTAAGTATATAGAACTACAGTCATCTGTATCTACTAGATAGAAAAGGTGAACGCAAAACCCAACTGACATGACCAATCATTTTCAAGAATACGTCAATGCTGCAGTTTCATTCTACAGCTTTCTCAAGGAACAGGATTATTTATTTTTGCAGTAGGGTGTCTTGAAAGGACAATGAGTACACGGTACTAAGGGAGAAACAGTGCAAAACCGGGGTGAAGAAATAATGAACACACAACACAAGTGCAGACGAACAAATTTGAGGAAATTTATTACACTGCAAAACATATAGCTGAAAAAACAAACATCATTACAGCCATCACGTGCGCAGTAAGATGAGAGGCACAATAAATCTGCCAAGATCTGAAATTTCGCCAAGTTGGAGCTCAAAAACATTACCTTTTTTTTTCCACGAGGACGAGTGAAGGCTAACTGACGCACATGTTTTCTTTTTTCTTGATGAGGAAGGCTTCATTCATTTCGCGCTCGATTTAGCGACGATATTGTGAGAGGACCTTGCGATTCTGGAAGAGAAGGCCACCTTCGCAAAGAGGAGACCATCTTTAGAACGAATAGCTTGCTTTTTCGTTGGTGACATACAAAGCACTCACACACAAAAGCAGGCCACCGGTAGGTCTTCTTTTTTACAACACGAACAAAAGCTTCCCATGAGGCGTGGCACGGGTATTCATCATATGTTATAGATTCGCTTCTTTGAACCACCCCATCAAATGCTATAAAACGCTCGAACAGACTTGGTGCGATAACGGCAGTTTGCAACGCCAGCGTATTTACATCACAAGCACTGTACACCGTGTGCGCGATCTTCAATCTCCCAACGACATCCGCTACATTACCGCCTCTGTAGTGACGTTCACAACACTCATATCCTATCCAGAGGAACATCTTTCAAATGTGTATACTTTTTCAGGCATACAGCATATATCCGAGTATCAGACATGAGCGTCCCAATACCGAGTGGAAGAAAGATAACATTCGGTGTTTTTTTTCTTATAGCACGGGTGGCTTGTTTGCTACGGCATATGATAGTTATTGATCTCAGCGTCAATTCCATGCAATATATCTGCGTACACTTATATTTTTGTCCTTTTGTTTGCAAGCGCACACTACGATGCCAAACGTTGTCGGAGAGATTGCTCCCTTCCGTTGCTGAATCAACACTGACGCACGAGCGTGGGACACGAAGCATGACAGCGAAAGTATGACACCAGCCTACGGGCACCACCGCACAGATAAAACAGGAAAGTCGAGGTCGTTGCGTCGGGTAGAAGCCAAACGCCTAACGTCGTTTGGGCACCGAGGGAGCTCGGGAAAAATAAGTTTATAAAAATGGCTAGCACTCATAAAGACTGGGAAGCCCAACGGCAGCCTAACGCGTGACGTTTCCTTGTTGTGCAGAGACAGAGCCTCGGTCGAGAGATAACGGGGAAGCACAGGAATGTTCTTTTGTTTTACTTATTGCAATCGCACGTGAGCACTGCGACTTCAATTCCTCGCCACCTCTGGTTTGTTTTTACAGAAACTGCTGAAAAGCGTTCGGACTGGCTTTGGTTTTAAAGACACCTCCATAACAGATAACTAACCTGTAGCGGGAAATACCAACAAGAAAAATGACAATACCTCACATGCTTTTCCCTGAAAAGCTACAGTGTATTGTCAGTAGCCTCAATTTATTTATTATAATGTTTTTCGACTTGTATCATTCATTATAGTCGGGTATTTGACAGTTTTCTAATGAACCTATCCTAAATGATGAACGAGCCCTATTGTACTTGTGTAAAAGGTTGCAAAAAAGAATATTTATGGACAATCAAAATTGGGGATAACTTTACCAGTGCATACGATTCTATAGGCACTAATGTTTTATTATTGAAGCGAAAGTGTACCTAATCGAAGCAAATTTTTCACGTTATTGGCAGATTTTTCCAGAGTCAAGTTTACATTTTCTTGCTTTGTAGAAAAAAAACCACTTTTGTTTTTCACGGGGCTCATCTGAAAGCTTTAGACAAAATTGAACCATGAGCCGTTTGGTATTTCATGCACACGCAACACCGCCGGCCCTTGCACGTTTCCCTCAAAGACCGTATGCAAGCAGTTCTTTTTGGTAGGTCGCCTTAGGGGGCTGTTACGAGTAACTTGTTTAATGAGCTATTTACAGCGCAGAGAACCCGACGAGCAAGATGGCGTCCAGACCAGCATCCAACGGAAAAACCCACTTCGTCCTCCTCTTTCATGCAGCCGTGTTTAGCGGCTGTTTTGTATCATAACCTCCGGCGGTAGAAGCACCGTCCCGGTGTTAAATTTACGGAGATGATGTCGAAGGGAGGTAATAGGGCTTTAGCCGAGCCACGTGAACGGTGTCGCTCGGAGCTGATGATGACTTTGTTGGATCGGTTGGAACAATCTCGTACGTGACGTCTGTCAGTTGGCGAACGATACGGAATGGTCCAGTGTAGGGCGACAACAGTTTTTCCGACAGTCCCACACGCCGAGTAGGTGACCAGAGGAGCACGAGAGAACCTGGAGAAAAGTGCACGTCCCTATGGTGAGAATTGTAGAGCTGTTGTTGGCGCGCCTGTGAATCCTGTAGACGGTTACGGGCGACTTGGCGCGCGTGGTCGGCGCGGGCAATGGCTTCACCAGCATATTCAGTGGCCGCATGTAGTAACGTGTCTAAAGGTAGAGTTGGGTCCCGGCCATATAGTAAATAGAAGGGCGAATATCCGGCAGTGTTGTGACGAGATGAGTTGTAGGCGAACGTCACATACGGCAAATGAATGTCCCAATCATGGTGGTCTGGCGCAACGTATTTGGCAAGCATATCGGTCAGGGTCCTGTTAAGGCACTCCGTGAGGCCATTTGACTGGGAATGGTACGAAGTAGTAAATTTGTGTTTGGTATGGCAAGACCTCAGGATTTCATGAACGACAGCTGATAAAAACGTGCGGCCACGGTCGGTGAGAAGTTGACGGGGAGCACCGTGCACTAATATTATGTCGTACAGCAGAAAGTCCGCAACGTCAGTAGCGCAGCTGGTAGGGAGTGCTCGTGTGATTGCGTACCGCGTCGCGTAGTCCGTGGCAACAGCAATTCAATAATTTCCGGCTGTGGAGAGTGAAAAAGGGCCCAACAGGTCGAGACCGACTGGAAAGAAAGGCTCGTTGGGAACGTCGATCGGCTGAAGGTAGCTGGCTGGGAGGGTAGACGGCGTTTTGTGACGCTGACAGGGCTCACAAGCGGAGACATAGCGTCGAACAGAGTGGGCAAGTCCAGGCCAAAAAATTGACATCATACCCGATCGTATGTGCGAGAAACGCCCAAATGGCCCGTAATGATAGCGTCATGAAGTTGATGCAGGACAGTGGAACGCAGGTGCGCTGGGATGACAGGAAATAGGTCTGATCCGAAGGAATCAAGGTTGCGGCGATATAGAATCCCGTCTTTCACCAAAAACATTCGTAGGGACGGGTCACGAGGCGTTGGCTCCAGTTTGTCAATGATGGCTCGTAAAGAAGCATCCCGACGTTGCTCTTCGCCATTGTTTAACAGCTGCGACACGGAAAAAACGTCCGTGATAGCGTCAGTATCGGTTGCTTCGTCAACAGGGTAGCGGGATAAACAATCCGCATCCTGATGTAATCGCCCTATTTTGTACATTACAGAGAACGTGTACTCTTGAAGGCGTAAAGCCCAACGAGCGAGACGTCCCGTGGGGTCCATAGGGAGGCTAGCCAGCAGAGCGCGTGATGATCCGTGACAACACGGAACGAGCGCCCGTACAGGTATGGGCGAAGCTTGGCGACTGCCCATACAAGGGCGAGGCACTCGCGCTCCATGATGGAATAGTTGCGCTCGGCTGGAGATAGCAGTCGACTTGCGTAGGCTATAACACGGTCGTGTCCACGTTGTTGCAGCAATAGCACAGCTCCTATGCCGTGTCCACTGGCGTCCGTGTGAACCTCGGTTGGGGCTAATGGATCAAAGTGAGCCAAGATTGGTGGCGTTGTAAGCAATGTCGTAAGTTGCGAAAACGATGACGCTTGGTCATGGCCCCAGGTAAACGAGGCGTCTTTCTTCAAGAGGTCTGTGAGTAGGCGTGCAATGGTCGCAAAGTCCTTAACAAAGCGTCTGAAATATGAGCACAACCTCACAAAACTGCGGACATCCTTTGTGGTCTTCGGAACGGGAAAGTTTGTGACTGCGCGAATTTTCTCCGGGTCTTGACGAACGCCTTGAGCATCGACAACGTGACCGAGCACGGAAGTTTGACGATGAGCGAAGCGGCACATGGAGGCGTTAAGCTGGAGTCCGGCTCGACGAAAAACGTCCAGAATAGCTGACAAACGATCAAGATGCGAGTCGAATGTGCGCAAAAAAACACTAACATCGTCAAGGTAACACAAGCAGGTGGACCATTTCAGCCCTTGGAGCATTGAGTCCATCATTCTTTCAAATGTGGCTGGTGCATTGCAGAGTCCAAAGGGCATCACCTTAAACTGATAAAGACCATCAGGAGTGATGAATGCGGTCTTCTCGCGGTCCATCTCGTCGACGGCTATCTGCCTGTACCCTGATCGAAGGTCAATGGTTGAAAAATAAGTGGCACCGTACAGGCAGTCGAGGGCGTCGTCGATGCGAGGTAAAGGATAAACGTCTTTTTTGGTAATTTTGTTAAGGTGACGGTAATCGACACCTATAAACAGTTATATAAACATCCTATAAACATCCTATAAACAGTTATATAAACTCGCAAAGCGAATAAGTGCGTCATAAAGCGACGCTCAGTGAACCTCTCCTGAAATGACAGTCATCTACACGCAAACAAATAGGTGAGCTGCCTTGTCCAGCATGGGCTCTGCAGCCTACGACCCTGCTAGAATCAGTTGCATGGTTTTTTCGGCCCCGAAGACACATGGCTGCATGCATTTACTAATAAAAAAAGCTGTTATTATCATTGTGAACTGCAAAATACTGCACTGTAGACGCTGACTGGATTCGGAAATTCACATCAAGGTATCTGCTTAAACCGTTATTATAGAAAAATAACTGTCCAAGGTATCAGGCAATCGAAATTTAAAACTCGTCCTGAGTAGCTTAAGCACGCCCTATTTGAAATGTTTGATCGCCAATATAGTACGTAGGATAGCATGAATTGATGTACCGAGCTGACTGCTGGGATGTTACTGCGTCTTTTTCTGCACAGCGTCGGCAATGACAATGTTGTTGAAACAAGTATTTTTTGTAAAATTCAAGTGAACAGTAGTAGCTAAAATGATAATCGGAACTGAGAAAATTTTTTACCATTCAACAGAATATTACTTTTGTGAGTTACGATGCTGCATTACAAGGTAGAAAATGGTGGAAAGAGGCCTTAATTCGCGTGATAGGGTGCAGAATATAAGGCAAACGTGGTGTCCAGGTTGCAGGTAAAACCTTCGCTGATGCTTCAGCACGAATTCTTGGAAGATCTAGTGTCACCTTAACATATCGCAGTAGAAGAAAACTCGGAAATAAAACGAAAGAAAAAAGAAGGAAAGACTGGTGCTACGGTCACAACTGTTTATTCAGATATAATGCTTCCTACTAATACAATCACAATTATCTCGTTTCTTTTACCGCTCTCTTTCCTTTGATTACCCTAATAACGCAGTCCTACAAATTAAGGTTATTTTTAACGATGCTATTTGTCTATGAATGGCATGCGGTGGTGCTACGACGAATACATCACAGAGAGCGAGGACTGCTCTTACAAAATCATACGGAAAGCAACGACGTGCATCATTGAAAATGCTTATAGCCCTATTAAGCATTCTATACTAATTTCAGTCGTCATGCAGCAGTGTTACGGCGTCCACAGCGTTATTTGGCTAAAAGAACACAAGAGGCTAGGCGTATTCAATTTAAGCAAAAAAACATACCTGAGCTTTAGGCAATACAGCTGCATATAGGTGATATGAAAGTCACTTATATGAAAGAGGTGTATTGTGCGGGAAAAATTGCTTCAGCTTAAAAAAAATGTCCAAGGTGTTAAGTCACCGAGTTTTAGCAAAATAACCATTGTTGACATTCCATGCTGAGTACGAGGTGTCGAAATTTACAACAGTGAAGCATTGAAAAGCGTCGCTTGATATATTGCCAAGACATTGCACAACATCTGATATGCTGTAAACGAGAAACGCACAAAGTAAGGCGTGCGACAGGCCTTCGCGCGTACACCACGAATGGTGGTGACCTTGCGAAAGCAAGCAGTGACAAAGAGCCGCCCTCAATCTGAACGCTGAGGAGACTTGTAGCAGTAACTTTTTTTTAAGCACAAAGTTGTCCACAAAGAACCTGGAAGCATACCATGCAACTGCCGTTATCGCATCATGTGTCAACAATTTTCAGCATTTTGTACAGACCGCATATAAGCAAAAAGCAGGTGCCGGGTAGATTATGCGTTCCCGTCTTCTCGGAGGAAACTTTAAGCAAGTCGGAACAAAGAATTTGCATAATAAACCGGTAAAATTACGTAAAACGTAGATGAAACGGACGCTCTGCTAATTAGTGGTGGTAACCTCGCCGTGCTTTTGCTTCTAGAAACACAATTTTTTGCACTAGACTAATATATCCATCATCAGTGGCATTTTGTTTTACGTCATCTATCACGCTACGTTTTTAGGTTCTGCGTTATCTTAGACACGTGACCACGCTAATCATCAATGTGTCATTGACCACTCGTGACGTTCCTCAACTTTTAAAAGAATTGGTACCTAACACAAGGCAACGACTAGGAGTAACATACGGCCAGCCGCGCGATTATTAAAAAGGAAGAATGAATGAAAAGTAGATAAATAGCTGTATGTCGATGTGACAGTGAATCGTGAAGCAGCATTTAGGTGGAGGTGAAAAATGTATAGATCCATGTGCTAAGATTTCGGTGCACGTTAAAAAATTCCTGGGGGTCAAAATTTCCGGAGCCCTCTACTACGCGTCTTTCACAATAATATGGTAGTCTAGAGAGGTTAAACCATACATATCAATTGAATTGTGAGGCAGCGATTAGGCAAATACTGTAAGCTGCCATTCGGCAGAAACGCAGAAACGCGGCACGGAAAAGGTCAGAGGTGTTAAAGAATATGTGTCAACTTTCCCGTATTTCTTAGGAGAGTTTCACAGTGGTAGGGTTGTAAGTGAGGCCCGAGGCTCTTTATTAAGTGCCTATGTCAGGTTCCCTCTTACAGTGATCAACAGTGTGATCATCAGATGTATTTGAGGTGGTCCCAGTTTCACCTGATCTCGTGCAATTATTTTATGCTATATTGGACAACCTGCACCTTCTACAGCCCCAGCTATGCATTAGGTGGTCAGTGGACCTTTGTTGCAAACAGAATGACTGTTTCTTGATGGTCCCGCTACTATACGTTGTAGTAATTAGCTATTTATGCAGATTAACGGGCTCTTGATGTTGTGGTAATGACCGGACCACTCAAATCTATTTAGGCTAAGAACATGGTGAAGTTTGCCACTGTCAGGAGACTTTACTACAAGTTGAGATGGCGTGTTTTCTTGTCATAACGTAACATGATAAGTGCAGCAATCCATCATAATCAGTTAGAGGTGCCAAAGGCACTGTCTTCTCCTTTAGCCTCACGATGAGATTTTACTGAATCGCTCCCTACAGCTCAGCTCATCTTATGAGAAATTGGCTTGGTTGCTTTTCATTAAGTTACTTAGCTTGAATGTTTGCAGTAGCACACCTCTGTGTAATGCTTCCACGATCCTATGGTATATTTAATGCCGCCCCACCGTGGTGATCTAGTGGCTAATGTACTCGGCACATGACCCACAGGTCACGGGAAAGAATCCCGGCTGCGGCGGCTGCAGTTATGGTGGACGCGAAAATGCTCTATCCCCATGTGTTCAGATTTGAGTGCAGGTTAAGGAACCCAAGGTGATAGAAATTTCTCGAGTTTCCCCCTACAATATCTTTATGGCCTATGGTGGTATTGAGACTTTAAACCCCACATATTAATTTAATGACGAAGCAATCCAAACATGGATACGCGTACAGTCTCTGCACTCCTCTTCCCTCTTTTCCCTCGGCTTTACATGTTATCAGCTTTGCGCTAGGATTGTTATGTTCAGCGAACTCAGGCACCAACTTACCCAAGAAGAAGTTATTTTTTGCCTGCAGTATACAATATTGAAAGTCGTGAAAGCAACTTTCAACATCATTCTAAACAACAATATATTACTCTGGATTTTCAATATTCTTATCACCATTAATATGTTTATTATTATTATTATTATTATTATTATTATTATTATTATTATTATTATTATTATTATTATTATTATTATTATTATTATTATTATTATTATTATTATTATTATTATTATTATTATTATTAGTTATGCATCGCATCTTTTCATCTGTACAAACTCATCATCACCACTCCAGTTTAGGTTGTGGGGCTCATACTCGAGAACAAAGAAGAGTCTTGAGGATAGTGGACGCCATCTCAGCAGTTGTGGAGATGCTTCCCGGTTCCTGCGTCCTCTCGTGCCCTCGGACAACCCCAGCGTTTTGTATAACACATCCTAGGAGCTCCCTTCAGGCCGCTGCATAAACGACCTGGGTTTGGTAATGTCGCAAGCCGACCAGTCCAGCGCACCAGCTTCGCCACCGCTCCCACTGCAAAGAAGCCCGTCTCACCTGGTCACCAGCCCTCAAAAGGATCCTACGCTATTCGCAGGGCTTCCGGGTGAGGATGTTGAAAAATTGCTCGAAGAGTATGACCGCGTGAGTGCAGTGAACAACTGGGATGAGCCTGCGAAACTCACCCACGTTGCATTCTACTTTAGCATCGTCACAAAAACGTGGTTTTTCAACCACGCTACAAATTTTTTGACATGGCCCGCCTTTACCCGTCAGTTTTGCCAGATTTTCGCCAACCCGTCAGTGCGCTCAGATATTACCAAGAAGAGGCTTGGTGCACGTGTTCGACGCTCCGGCGAGTTTTATACTTCTTACATTGAAGTCGTTGTCGCCCTTTGCCGCCGCATCGGCAAATATATGGTGGAAAACGACCGTGTGCGCCACCTGCTAAAAGGCATTGCGACTGTCACTTTTAATGCGCTTGTGGTGCAGAATCCCCAGACCGTAGCTGAAGTTGTCGCTACCTGTCAGCGCCTTGAGGAGCTTCTCACCACTCAGGTGCAGCCTGGTATGTTTGATGTAAGCTCGAGTCATAACACAACAGATCTGCGCGCATTGTTCCGCTATATCTTCCGCGAGAAACTTCATGCATAGGCTTTACGTCACCATTTTGATATTCGAAGGATGCCACCTGCTTCAAGTTTACACGACGTCGTGAGGGAGGAACTGGCCTTGATCACTGGCACACCAGTTCCGAGCTTATATCCCGTGCCCATACCAAGTTATACTCACGTTGCTGCACGACACCTGCGCCCCACCAAAGCCTGGCCTCGATGACTGTTACCCCTGTTCCAAGCTCATATCCTCTGGCCATGCCAATTTATGCTCAAGTTGCTGCTAGGACATTTGCACCCCAGCAAAGCCCAATGCAGATACCAGCGCCCGAAGTGCATGGTTCGCTCACCTCACTCGCACCGTGACCATCTTTCCAGCCTTACAACACCTGGCGCACTACGCGGCTGACTTGCTTCTATTGTGGCATTTGTGGTCATATTTCAAGGTTCTGCTGACGCCGTCAGCAAGACGAAAGGCGAAGCTACGATGACTTCGAACGGGACGACGTCTACCCCACTGGACCACCCTATCGCCGACTGTATCAGAACAGCACACGTCGGTCACCCTCTCCGCAGAACTTCGGCTCAGTTGGCAGTTCCCGTTTCGCACGTCGTCCCTCACTTTCACCGATGCGGCGTTCCTGTTCTCTCCTCCGAGCTTCTATTTCAATTCACGACCACCAGCTGGAAAACTAAACAATGCAGCTTCGGGAGAGAAAGATACAGCTTTCGAACTGCGTCAAACTCCTTCGGACCGCCCATCAAATGTTTTATTGGTGTATGTTGAAGTTATACAGACAGAGGCCCTGGCGCATCACTTTCCGTAATTCGTGCAGACTTTTGTGCCCACAAGAATAAAGTTAGGACGCCATACGATGGTCCTCTCCTTAGTTGTGCAGATGGAGTCCCTATTCAGCCTTCAAGAGTTTGTACAGTCCTCATTTTCATAGATAGCATCCATCTACACATTTAGTTTCTTGTACTCCCTTTGAGCACTCTCACAGCCTTTCATTGGACTTACATTCGAAAGTTTTGGGCCGCACCTTCGTTGAAGAGTACAGAATAGAAACCGAAGGCAGGTTCATTGTATGCCGCTGCCCAAATCGTCTGTATTTGACGTAACAGCAAATCATTAAGGAAAACGTCGCCGACACACTCAAACGAGATACTATTCGACCGTCGTCCAGCTTTTGGTCGTCTCCTGTGGTGTTGGTCAGGAAAAAGGATAGGTTTGTCCGCTTTTGTGTTGATTACAAAGCGCTCATTAAGACCACGAATAAAGATGAATATTTGTTGCCACGCATAGAGAATGCCCTGTACTTCCTACAAGGCGCAGAATACTTCTCCAGCATCGACCTCTGATCCGGGTATTGGCAAATACCTATGCGCAAAGCAGACAAGGAGAAAACTGCGTTTACAATGCCTGACAGACTTTATGAGTTTAACGTCATGCTTTTTGGCTTATGCAACGCTCCAGCAACATTCGAGCGCATGATAGATACGGTCTTACGTGGTCTCAAGCGGAAAACCTGCTTGTGTTATTTAGACGACAACGTAATTTATTCTTCTCCGGTTCCTCAGCACCTTAAACGTTTGGACGAAGCGCTAACGTGCATTTCGAACGCTGGCCGCCAGCTCAATACAAAGAAGTGCCACTTTGCCAGCACAAGCATCAAAGTATTGGGTCACCTTTTCAGCAAAGATGGTGTTCGACCCGACCCCGACACAATTGCTGCTTTAATTAGTTTTCGGCGTCCGGGCAAGTTAAAACAAATGCGACGTTTCTTGGGCCTGGCGTCTTACTTCTGCCGCTTCATCAGTCATTTCGCTGCAATTGCGGGGCCGTTACAGAACCATCTGACGTCAGGAACGCCCTTCACTTGGACTGACGAGTACGAGTGTGCTTTCCAAACTCTTAAGCGTGCTTTGACATCTCACCCCGTCCTCCATCACTTCGATGAAAGTGCACCCACTTCCCTGCACACGGAATTGGTGCGCAAAGTGGATGCAAGTTGCCACGGATACGGTGCTGTCACCCTCCTGCGCGACAACACTTCACGTGAGCGAGTAGTTGCGTATGCCAGCCGCGCACTAACACTTGTGGAGCAGAACTACTCGATAACAGAGCAGGAATGTTTCGCTGTCGTTTGGGCCATCCAAAAATTTTATCCTATCTGTATGGACGCCACTTCACTGTGAATACCGACCACCATGCTCTGTGATAGTTGTCCTCGATGAAAAATTTGTCTGAGCACCTCGGTCACTGGATACTCAGTTTGCAAGAGTACACTTTAGACGTTGTGTACAGGTCTAGAAAACAGCATCAGGATGGCGACGCTCCCTTTCACTGCCCTCTGCCACTTTCATCTCTAACCACGCATCTTCAATGCCCCTCAGGTGATCAAGCAGCTTCCTCTTCACTCACGTTGTCACCCCTGGAAGTTGCTGGTCACTATCTTTAAACACCAGCGCTCAGTTTGCCGCGTGCCAACGTGACAACCCCTACTGTTACCGCATCATCAAATATTTGAATGGCTCACCTTCTGCACCTAATGCCAGACTACGTCGTTAGATAAGGCAGTTTAAGCTAGATAACAATATTCTGCGGTCCTATGCTTACAATGCGGATGTGGCATCGGTGGGTGCCAGTACTTCGCCATTCGCTGCGAAAACAAGTTTTTGAAGCATTGCACGAACACCCATTGGCTGCACACTTAGGACTTCAGGAGACCTACAACAAGCGTTAGGAGCCGTTTCTTTTGGCCTGGTCTTTCTACCTTTGTGGCTACATATGTCTCTTCTTTCGCACTTCGTCATCGCCGGAAACGACCAACTTCAGCTCCTGCTGGCTTATTACAATTCATTCCATGTCCCGATACACCTTTTTTCGTCAGAAAAAACCTCATGAAACCACTTCCTGTAAACCAAGTGTGCCACTGCTGGATCGTCAAAGTTGTTGACCACCTCAGACGATACGCGGACACCACTCCTCTACGCACTAGCTCTGCCTCAGAGGTTTCTGCCTTCGTTCTAGAAGCCATTGTGTTGCGTCACGGTGCACCTCGCACGTTGTTGAGTGACCGAGGCAAGGCCTTCCTGTCCATAATTCTTGACGAAATTCTAAAAACTTTTGGCACAGTTCATAAGACCACATACGCATACCACCCGCTGACAAATGGCCTGACAGAGCGATTCCACTGGACTCTAACCGACATCTACATCGGACCAAACCACGATAACAGGAAAAAAATCTTGTCGTTCGTAACGCTTGCCCACAACAACGCTGTTCAACGAACCACCGGGTATTCACCTTTCTTACTCGTCTGCAGTCGTGCGCCGACATTCAACATAGACGCTTATTTCTTCAATGTAACGACAAAAACGTCCATGACAATGCCAGAACATTTCATCTCAACGCTCGCTGGCACACGGCAATGTGCTCAACTCAACGCGGAGGCCAGTCAACAAGACCGCAAGCAATGCTACGGTAGCTTTCGTCGAGACGTCACCTTGCGTCTTGGAAATTAAGCACTATTTTGGACGCCTGTTCGTATACTTGGATTGTGAGAAAGTCATGCTTTCTTGGACCTTACGTTGTTTGTGAACGAACATCTCCTGTGAATTACCTTGTCACTCCTGTTGATCGTTCCGCGGACCGTCGTTACTGTGCCTCCAAGATAGTCCACTTTTCACGTCACAAACCCTTTGTTCGCCGTACCTTTCCCGTCCAAGTCTCGGCTGGGCCGGCCACTCAAGTGCGTGCGAAAAATAGGTGTGAACACTATTTGTGCATCCCATCTTTTCATCTGTACATAGTCATCATAACCAATCCAGTTTAAATTGTGGGGCACATATTCAAGACAATAAAGAAGAGTCTTGAGGGTACTGGACGCTATCTTAAATTATTATTATTATTATTATTATTAGTAGTAGTAGTAGTAGTAGTAGTAGTAGCAGTAACAGTAGGAGTAGTAAATGCTTGTACTAAAGATATTTCTTGGCGTTTAGCGTTACAGAACGACAACATATGATTTTGAGGAGCGCTGTTGCAAAACATACTAGAAAGTTCGACCACTGGGAATATTTAAGGTCACAAGTATTTCAGCATTTCACCTAGGATTAAATAGCGAGCAAGTTCAATGCGGACCATGTTTCGCTAAAAATCTTGTTATGGCAAGGGGTGAAGAGGATTATGCTAGCATATGTACGTAAACCTTTTTATTATTGCGTGAATATCATGCGCTGTGTACTTCGTCGCTCTACTTGCTCTGCTCTTTTAACCACCCTGTAACATATTTGGAGTCTGTGTTACTGCAAGGTACGTATTTGATAACTTTCCGAACGATTTCATTCATAATCCAGATAAAACTGTATTTGTACCACTAGCCGAATGATTATAGTGGTGCCTGGGGAACAGCAGGCCATCACTCATTCTTAGGCAAGGTTCCTTTTGGCGTTGCATAAGCGGGTGCCAGACTGGAAGGGTGGTTGTTGCCAAACTGCCGCTAAATTTGGCGGAAAAGTTTTTTCTGTAGTTGTGGCTTTTTTGTAAAAGTTTGGTGCTATCCGCGGTGCATTTCTTTGCTGAAAATTTATTTCTGTAGTTGTGGCTTCTCCGTAAGAATTTGGTGCTATCCGCGGTGCATTTCTTGGCTGAAAATGTTTCTCTTGTAGTTGTGGCATCTCCGTAAGAATTTGGTGCTATCCGCGGTGCATTTTTTGGCTGAAAATTTTTTTCTTGTAGTTGTGGCTTCTCCATAAAAGTTTGGTGCTATCCGCGGTGCATTTCGCGAGTGCATGAGCGACGCTGGCCGTTTTACTTAATGGAGTGAACCGAGCCTAGCAGAAGTCGAGTGCGGTGCTGCTGCGCAATTAGGAGGCCGTTTTAATTCCGTTTTAATTAACGGAATAAACAGCGCATACATAATTCGTTTTATTTACCGATTGAACCGCGCCTAGCAGAAATCGAGCGCGGCGCTGCTGCGCAGTTAAGAGGCCGTTTTAATTAACGGAATGAATCGCGCATAGCAGAAGTCGAGCACGGGGCTGCTGCGCAATTAGGATGCCGTTTTAATTCCGTTTTAATTAACGGAATGAACAGCGCATACAGAATTCGTTTTATTTACCGAATGAACCGCGCCTAGCAGAAGTCGAGCGCGGTGCTGCTGCGCAATTAAGAGGCCATTTTAATTAACGGAATGAACCACCCATTACAGAAGTCGAGGCGCGTTCTCTTGCTGTGTTCGCAGCTGTGCGATTAAGATATCGCGTCTCAGTATTAGGGATTACGGGGAAAACGGAATAGAGTCGCAGGAGGTGATGCGCTGCCCTCTCCCCCCTTACTTTTATTTTTTTCCCTCTCTCAGCTGATCGTGTCGCGTCGATCGCGCGCTACGACGGGGGACGCTACGCTTCCCCTAGCTGTGTCAACACAAGACATATCGTTTGGGCTCGTATATACATGTGATGAATAAGCGTTCAAAGGCTGGTTAAACGGGGTATGTCGGATATGCTACAGCTATGTACGCCTGCAAGGCTGCTTTATCGAAGCAGATGGAGCGAATTAAGCGCGACTTGTGCGTACCTGTAAATGGGACTCAGCCGACGAGCCGCCGTCGCTTGCAGGGCCCCAGCCACAATAAGCACAAAGTGTCTCTCAGCTCGTGAGCGCAGTATAAAACAATAGGGTGGGTACATAAGAATAAAATGGCATATGTCTCACTACACGCTCATCACTCACGATATGGCAGGGATCCCTAAACGGGATATCGGCGAGCGATTACCTTCATTAATCGAAGGAAAGTGTCTTAGACGTGCAACGACAAAGTACGTCTCGAGAGGCAAAAAAAGGAGCCTTGCCCCTGTCTACCCTGCATCGTGAGTGTCCCGCGGAGCTGGGACAACAAGCTGTTTCCTGCATTCATTGTACCTGAGGTGTGGGTCTGCCCGTTTTTTTGCCGGGGCGATTGTACGTGATGACTTACTGCATCCTGGGTCACCATAATTAAGCCAAGGTCCTTGCGAATTCCCCATCACTCGGATGTCAGCGGCCGCTTCTGTGCTGTTCCCGACTGTCTGCAGGTCGAACTGCCGCTCGAAGCGATGGCGTCTTCGACAGTCCAATAACGCGACGGCTCCTGAAATGGTGACAATATACATTGAACAACTAACGTTACGGCATTTCATAAGGATCACGATCCTAAAGCTTGGGGATTGCAACCGAGATAGGGAGCACCAAAGAAGAAAATTTAAGAGGTTTACGTGAGCAAGTTTGGCCATGTCTCGACGCCCAATGCACCGAGGTGGAGTACGTGCCCTGGGTGGTGTACTGTTTACGTGATACGTGGGTCACATCACGTAGCATAACGTAACGTCGTTCGCACTCCCGCTCAAGTCACCGTTGCTGTGGAGAAGGAGGGGCACCGAAGTGGAGTACGTGACCTAGGTGTTGTATGATTCGAGGCGTCTTCGCCTATCCCGTATTTTCACACATATGCTCGCGTAGCGTCGGCGCCGTGACCCACCCCCTCTTTCTCCGCAGACAGTCGCGTCGGGTCGGCGCCATGTCAACCAACGTGTGAGGTACAAAAAAGTTGTTTTATGTTTTTTTTTATTCCAGGCGTCTTTGCCCACCCCCTCTTTCTCCGCAGACACTCGCGTCGCGTCGGGTCGGCGCCATGTCAACCAACATTAGAGGTCCAAAAAGGTTTTTTATGTTTGTTTATCCCAGGCCTCGTTTCCCATCCCGTATTTCTCCGCAGGTGCTCGCGTGGCGTTAGGGCCGTGGCCCATCCACTCTTTCTCCCGCACGCCGGCGCCGTGACTCACCCCTTCTTTCCCCGCTGATGCTGCATCACGTAAGCGCCCTGTCAACGTTAGAGCGCTCTATCCCCCTTTCACCTCATGACCCTTATAAAATGCCGTAACGTTAGCCATGCAAGCTACACTGTTACCAGTTCAGGAAGCTTCTCGTCATGGCCACGCTACGGATAGACCCCAGCATTGTCGAAATCGCCGACATCATAAGGTATCCTGCCACGGAAGAGGCCTTCCTTCGTGAAATCGGACTGTCGCCTGCGCCATCGCTTCGACCAGCAACACATTGTTCCCGGGACGACGGTGTACAGCGACGAGTGGGCCGCGTTCCAGTGCATACCCAGACTTGTGGATGCCAACGGAACACCGCTAAACTTGGACTGGCACACCGTGAACCACAGTGTCAACTTCATTGATCCTACGACAGGCGCCAACACGCAAAGGATTAAAAGTGAATGGCACAAGAACAAGCGCCGTCTCGTTCGCAACAGCAACAAGACGACTACCTCACTTATGCCGTCTCACCTCGCCTGGCTATGGTAAAGATCAATTAACGCATGTCCCAACGTGAAAGACCCTTTCTTCTATTAATGGAGGTAATTGCTCGCCGGTATCCAGTTTAATTGAGATTAGCGCGTAGTGAGACATATTGTCATTTTATCCTAATGTTTATGTTGTTATTATAATGTATTATTATCATTGTCATTATTATGTTTATTATGTCATTTTATTCTTATTGTTGTATACTAAGCTCTTCAGCTGAGAAACAATACAGAATCATTATTTGGAATTTTGGTAGTTTGTGCTTATTGTGGGTGGGGCCCTGTAAGCGACGGTGGCTCGTCGGCCGGGTCCCATTTACATGTACGCGCAAGTCGCGCTTAATTCGCTCCATCTGCTTCGATAAAGCAGCCTTCCAGGCGTACATAGCTGTAGCATATCCGACATACCCCGATTAACCAGCCTTGGAACGCTTATTCATCACATGTATACACGAGTCCGAACGATATGTCTTGTGCTGACACAGCTAGGGGAAGCGTAGCGTCCCCCGTCGTAGCGCGCGGTTGACGCGACACGATCAGCTGAGAGAGGAAAAAAAAAGTAAGGGGGGAGGGGGCGGCGCATCACCTCTTGCGACTCTATTCAGTTTTCCCCGTCATCCCTAATTCTGAGACGCGATATCTTATTCGCACAGCTGCGCACACAGCAAGAGAACGCGCCTAGACTTCTGCTAGGCTCGGTTCATTCCGTTAATTGAAATGAATTCTGTAATGCACGGTTCATTCTGTTAATTAAAACGGTCTCTTAATTGCGCAGCAGCACCGCGCTCGACTTTTGCTAAGCTCGGTTCATTCCGTTAATTAAAACAGAATTAAAACGGCCTCTTAATTGCACGGCAGCACCACGCTCGACTTCTGCTAGGCTCGGTTCATTCCGTTAATAAAAACGGCCAGCATCGCTCATGCACTCGCGAAATGCACAGCAGATAGCACCAAACTCCTACGGAGAAGCCACGACTACAGAAGAAAAATTTTCAACCGAAAATGCACTGCGGATAGCAATAAACTCTTACGGAGAAGCCACAACTACAGGAGAAAAGTTTTCAGCCAAGAAATGCACTGCGGATAGCACCAAACTCTTACAGAGAAGCCACAACTACTAAAGAAAACTTTTCAGCCAAATTGAGCGGCAGTCTGCCAACAACCACCCAAAAGTCTGGCAACACATTTTTCAACGCCAAAAGGAACCTTGGCCTTTTTTATGCCACACACCTACCTCTGACGTTCTTCTAAACCGCTCAACTTCTTTCCATTCTTGATAGGTGCCTTGGTGAAGGTGCACTTGTGATTGCTGCCAAGAAGGTCTTGAGTTCTGCACTTAAAACATTGCATAACTTGTCACCACAAATTACAACACACAGTGACCCTGTAATTGAATATTTTGACATATTACGACCTACTGTTATAACATGTTGAATTATCCTTATTTCGATGGGACAACACCAGGATCGTAAAGTGAAGAATAGAAATTTTTCGAGGAAAAAGCGAGGTATTCCATGCTTTCAAGGTCACAAAAAAAACGAGGATGGGCCCTTTGGTTATCAGGGTTTAGTGCTTGAGATTCTCGCAATAGAAACCAAGTGCCCTGAGGCATTGAAAGTATCACTTCGTTCTAACATAATTTACATGAATTAGTTCCAGTACGATACAAGTTTTTGTAAGTTTTTCGCTCACGCGGTATGATGAGACGTATGCGCTCAAAGAAGGTGTCGGCTGTAGTTCTTAGCAAGGCTCAACGTAGAATTTCAAAGACCGACAAAATTGTATAAAACAGCGTGCCGAATGAAATTCCATAATGTAATAGATTCACGACGCAGACAAAAACTTGGAGGACGCTTCAAGTTCACCTTCAAAAGTAGAGCGTGATAGCGTAATGGGGCCCCGCGCGCATTGTTTTTACCCATGCCGCAAGAAGCCTCTTAGACCTTCTTAGGAGCCCCTTAGACATTTGTACGCTAAATATGGGCCATTTCAAACTATTCTAGAAGTAGAAGTATAACTTGGAATCTTTGGCCCATTGGCGTATTGGCTCAGCACCCGTTAGTTCTAACAGAATACTTCAGTTTCTTTACTCTACGTCTTCTGAAATGATAAAAAGGATGTGGAAAAAACGATGGCTACTATAAATTGATAAATCAAAACTATAGATATAGTACATAAAAGAAAAAGATGAGCTAAACAATAAATAAATAAATTTCAGAATTTCGAAACCTAAAATTTAGGACTAGTGATTTCTACCGCCTTTTTGAACCCGTAATAAACTGCTCCACTGCATTTGCAACCTTCTCGTGACTGTTTCTTAGGATCGGAGCATCCGAAGAAAGTACAATAGGTGCGTTTCACTAAATGCCTTGGCATAACTAGTTTTTTGTTTTGTTTTGTCGCCTAGAAGATCCAGTGCTAGAATGTCTACTAGATGCACAGTTGCAAAGTGCCCACTATGCCACGCTTCTTTCTTTTGCTAATAGGCGCAGTACCCACTATGTCATCCGCAAGCTGCCACGTGTACTTGCGCAGCTGCACACCTTGTATTGGGTACGCAGTCTCTCTGGTGTCTAATTTTACGTTCTTTATTTCAAACAATGCTGATACAGCACATGCCTGACTTCTTTGTATCTTCAGACAGGCGAGAACGACACACCTTGTCACCGTTCTTGCGCGAAGTTGTGTTCTCATATCGTTTCTTAAGGGCGAGGTTTTCGATAGATTACCTAAATAATGTGAAAAGAAAGCGCCTTATGAAATACCTAATACAGAATATTTTTCCTGTGCCCCTGTACCGTTCAAAGTATGAAAAATTATATGGTCCTGAAGTACTAAAGCGAGTGAAAAACATGTGTATACCACCAAACGTGAAAACCTTCTTTTTTAAACTTCATACGGAAACCTTGCCAGTAAAAACGTGGCTTGAAGAGAGAGGGATGTATTACCATGGGGAAGCAGCTGTCTCCTGTGTAACGAACCTGAGACCATTGAACATGTGTTTATTGATTGTAAGAACGCCATTTTCTTTTGGGACATTTTACAGAGGACTTTAAAAAAAGATTTACCTCTTACTTCATATGGAATTCGTTTTTTGCCTTGTGATATTTCTGTGCAAAAATTGGATGTTATATTTTTACTTGGTCTTCATTCGGTTTGGCGTAGTATGCTATCTCACTGACATTGTGATGTGAGAGTTCTATCCGTTAATGAGTGTTTCGTGCAAGCTGTTATAAAAGTGCGAGATGTGTATAAGGCTACCGACTTCGTTGAAGATGTAATATCTTTGTTTGACGCGTTATCACGCATGAAACACGTGTGATACTGATTGTCATATTAGCTTGACCTGTAGTCAAGAAGGCAATAAAGAAAAAAAAAGTATTGGGTAGGCAGCTTAGAAGCCTATACTCGTTGCGCAGCCCGCTTCTTTCAACGCCTGGTACGATCGTAGGATTCAGGCACGCATTAATACATGCGCTAAATAGTAGCTTTCTATAACAGAACGTGTATATGGTGTGTTTTTCTTTTTTTCTTCAAACGCAGCATCAAGCAGTGACGTGGATTTGTGGTGGAACACCTGCTTGCCATGAACATGGCCTGGACTCAATCTGATTTCTCGACGTTTTTGTATTATTAGGTTTATTTGCATCTGTTCCTCTTCTCCGGCCATGGACAAGACGATAATTTTTCGCTCATTACCGTTGACTCGGAAGCCAACACCGACGCTTTGAGTTCTGCAATACAAGCTCTCTCATGCAATCGCGTACGTACACAATTTGAACAACACCGTGACACTAAAAAGAATATGCTGCACAAGCACTTTAGTGCAATGCCGGAAAAAGACAGAAAATTGCTTTCAAAGATTCAAAAAAAAACACCGGACTGGAGAGAAACGCCACTATTTTGATAAGAATGCTGAAAACGCCACCACGCAGGGGCCCTGCGTGCAAAATAGCTTAGCTTTTAGCCTCGCACAGAGCGACTGCTAAACTGCATCCAGGCATTGTTCACCAGGCAGCAACCCTGTACCGCGCAGCAATCAACCGAAATGTATACATATTCAGATGCGCACTGCCTCTTATCTAGAGAGATGTTTTCATATGTTTCCAATAAAGGTGTGTGCTTGCGCGTAGACGATTTGTCATTTGCTCTCCAGACCTAATGCTCGGCTCAACCGTGCATTTGAAGATTTACAATTCTACAACATGCGTGACGATGCTGACATGCTTACTTGAGTTCTTTTTTTATTTTTACCACAGCCCGCTAGTGACAAACAACCCGCAATCGTGGAAAAAATGTGTGACTAAGGTGCGTTATATTTATCATGTGCTGAGAACGCCGAATGCTCCATTGTCTAGAATAAATACGGCAGTTTCTTTTGCCCATTTATAGGCGAGTATTGTTGCTTCGTACGTTTAGCGAAGGGCGGTGTCAAAAAGTGCAAGAATGATCGACTTCCAATGCAATACCAATGCGGCCAAAAGTGGGAACAGCCCGAGTAGCTAAAGGAGTACCGTTTCACAGCACACGCCCGACGTTCTGCGGCCCGCCCTTCCGCCGTAAATCGATCGGTGCTCAATTACAACTGATGGTCCGAAAAAAGAACCATTGGTTTGCGCATGGGCGTTGTCATGACTATAGGAAAGCCTGTTTCCATTGTCTGACGGTGTTTGTATGCACACTCATCGGCCATTTCTCATTACTCGCTAAGATGTGTTG
The DNA here is from genome assembly GCF_043290135.1 of Rhipicephalus microplus. Lineage (NCBI taxonomy): Eukaryota > Metazoa > Arthropoda > Arachnida > Ixodida > Ixodidae > Rhipicephalus > Rhipicephalus microplus. Next base: position 110,255,128 of record NC_134701.1, read on the forward strand.
TTCCCCATAGCTTTGTTCATTCCAATATGCCTGTTATACTATGAATGTAGTTCGTACACCAAAAGACCTTTATGATATCTCAATGTCCCACCCAAGAGTGATGTGCTGTCCGCTTTGTGTTCTGACAAGGTAAAGGTTTACAGATATTACAATTATTTCAAATTCAGAAGAATTATTTTAAATTCAGAAGCATGGAGTTGTATCTATGCTTCTGAATTTAAAGACTAAAGCTTCGCCTGGTCCCGATAACATTCACAACGCATTTCTGCGTCGATACGCTGAGATGGTTGCTAAATTCCTTGTGATCATTTTCCGCGCCTCCCTGTCTTCTTCTTCTGTTCCGATAGATTGGAAAATAGCGCGAATTGTACCAATACTCAAATCAGGAGATAAATTATTGATTACAAATTATCGCCCTATATCTATTACCTGTTCTTGTTGTAAGCTTCTCGAGCACGTCATAGCTAACTACATCACTAATTTTCTTAATGAGAACAATATATTAACCCCATTTCAACATGGGTTCAGAAAAGGTTTGTCCACTGTTACTCAACTGGTCACAGTCATACATACTTTCGCATCTATTCTTGATAAATCCGGGCAAATTGATGTTATTTTCTTAGACTTTAGGAAGGCTTTTGATCTAGTTCCCCACAATAAATTGATTTTCAAACTTAAAAATATTGGCCTTCCAGAGTTTATTGTAAATTGGGTATCCGCGTACTTGTCAAATCGAACACAATTTGTTGATATAAATGGTCACTGCTCATCTAAACTTCAGGTTACATCAGGAGTTCCTCAGGGAAGTGTTTTAGGGCCCCTACTTTTTTTAATCTATATAAATGATATTGTTGAAGTTGTCCCTGAATATGTCGGAATAAGGCTATTTGCCGATGATTGCGTGCTGTACAAGGAAATTGTTACCATGAATGATCAACAGCTTTTAAATACCTGCCTTGATAACGTTTACCAGTGGTGTAAACAATGGGATATGAAGCTAAACTCAGACAAAACAGTGTACATGAACATCACTAGAAAGAAAAACTTCTTTTCTTTTCCATATGCGCTACAAACTCACGTACTCAGGGAGGTCAGTGTGTATAAGTACCTTGGCGTAACGATAACCAAAAATCTAAGTTGGAATATGCATGTATCGAACATTTGCGCATCCGCCTTCCGTAAGCTATGCTTTCTCAAGTACAAACTTCGTTTTGCCCCGTCATCAGTGAAGCTGTTAGCCTATAATACCATCATTAGACCTTCTCTCGAGTATGCGTGCGTCATTTGGGACCCATACACTAGGAAAAACATCCATGCCATAGAAATGATTCAACGTAAATGCATCAGGTTTATATTTTCTAAGTACCGCATGACAGACTCCCCTACAGCTATCATGAAAGAAAATAATATACAAGAACTTCAACTTCGTCGCAAAATTCTGAGATTAAAATTTCTTTTTCAGTTAAAACACAAACATTTCGCACTAGATGCCTCTACGTTTATACAACCACTGACGTCACGAGAAACTAGAAATCGCCATGCTGCGTCAATAACACCATTCCAGACACGTACCAATACATTTAAGTTCTCTTTTTTTCCCAGGACCATTGTAGACTGGAACACCCTGCCGTTTGAGTCGTTACAGAACATTGAACACTTTGATTTTATCACTTCATAACGTTAAGCCCCATAATGCTCCTATCGCTGCGCCATATGTTATTGCGAATATGTATTGGTGTGTATAGTTTTGTGTAAATATACTTAATTTGGTCACGAATTGTTACTAATTTATGTGGTGAAAATTGCTGTTGAATATTAATTGTCATGCGTACATTTATTAATTTTGTGTGCCTTGACTGCTGATTGCTTGTGATTTTTTTCTTTTTTTTTTTCCACTCCTGCATGGGCTCTGAAGAGAGCCTGCAGTATTCTGTAAATAAATAAATAAATAAATAAAATATTTTCTGCATGTAATCATTGAGGCATTTATATTTACAATCCGAATGTGTTCCTTTCAAGGTACAGTGAAGCTTAAATGCGCATTGGCAAGAACAGCATCTTAATTTTTTCGCATCAAACATGCCATATATGTGCTGTGTTGAAGAGACCTCTGTGATTTCGCTTATATACTTCCTTTAAGGAAAGAGAAATATGGGGGCAAGAATAATGCTTGCAGGTGAATAGCAAATGGCTGAATGTCTTATTGGCAATTAAAAAAGAGACAATTAGGCATCGCTTACTTAATTGTTTAGCAGATATGAAGAGGAAAGTGTTAGCGCTAATGCAATAGTGATTTACCCAAAAAGATACTTCCTCTTTCGAGCCAAATTATTGTTTCGCAATAATAAATACCTACAATGAAAAAGAATGAAAAACGACGGTGAAATTTGGACAGAAAAGGTAACTGACACGTTACTTCGCGCGTGCATTCGCTTGCACATAGACAGTGTTTCTGTCCAATACAAAAGTAAATTATGAATTACAACCCAACTTTAAAATATAAATTGTTAAAAATAACGAAACGACTTCTCGCTCGTGAAACATTCTTACTCTAATAGTAGATGCAGTTAAAGATTCGGCATTTAAAAGCGCGTTTGAGGTCGTGCCTGGTAAGCAGTTACAAATTAGTTGTTTAAACACCAGAGTTGCCAAAACTAAGTTAGGTTACTATCTAAAACAATCTATTATTATTGATATGCCCCTGTAGATCTCGTTAATATCAACAAGTATTATTAACTTTTCTGGAGAGGCACGTCAACGTGCATGTCCATGTTGCCCCACTCGTGTTTTGTGAGTGGAATAAGTTTGTAAATATTATGGAAATAACAACATACGTTTTGTTTGATTTAATAACACAAAAACGCGCGAGACAAAGTGAAAGATTATAGATGTGGCTTATCTCGGCTATGTCAAGATATAAGTAGCTTGAGCAAAGAGGCTGCTGCTAAATTCAGCGTTTCACGCACGGCACTAATTACCGGCGTCAAGTCTTTGGTGTGCCACAGCCGTTCCAACACGTCGTACACATATCCAAACATATTGCTTACGAAGTCCGTGTCGAAGGTGTGAGAACACGGGCGGTTTCGCTTAGTTTCTCTATTTTATGTGTGGTCTCTGAAGTATGTTGAAAATCTTTCTGCTCGCTCTTCCTACGCTCAACCGCTAGTTATCGGCTATGCATCTTGTCCTGCTGAGGGCATTTGATGCGATATCACAAGAATCAGTGTATCCTGACCAGGAAAAGTTCTTCAGCATTTGTTTTGCACTGAGGGTACACATTCATGGGGTCTAGATATACGTGCATTCTGTTTCAGGTAGCATAGGTGTTTAGCCGAGTGATAAAGACACTCGTTTTCAGAGCATGAAGATACAGGTTGCAATTCCAGCATAGAAATCTTTTCTTGTTTAATTTATGCCCAAGGCATTAACACTCTGAACAGCCACTCGTGGTGGTGAAAGCAGCGTAGTGTTTCGGCCGCAGGACCTTGCGGGAGTATCCGCGGTTTAAGCACGGAAGCTTTTAAAAGTTATTTTTTCCTAGAAGGCAAGGCGGTAATCAGGGGGGGTAGGGGGGAAACTAAATGACTCTTGATTGCCTTCTTATGAGACTCACATGGGTCTTTGCAACAGTTAGTGACGCGTCCGCCTTATCAACTCGTGATTGGTTCAGACTAACTATGTTTCCCTTTGACGCTCCTCTAGAATGCGCAGGTCACCCAGGCACATGTAGTGATACTGCTTTTTGCGCACGTGCAGCACAGCTCTTGGACGTGCAAGCGAAACTGCTGTGACTTGGCCAATGTATATAATGCTACAGAACAGTTGTCTTTGTATGAAATATTTTTATTAGGTCTATAATACTGCCCGCCAAAGGCCAAATAGCATGTCCCCGGTAAAACTTCTTTAGGTAGCGTTCTTTAGGTAACTTTTGTCACATGCAGCCGCCACACTTTGTGCTGCTCAAACCGTATATTTTGGTAACACTTTGGAATTCCTAATGTTTACTCATATTTCGCATGTGCAATAATATTTGTAGGGTTTTTACATTCCAAAATTACGATATTATTATGAGGAAGGTCATAGTGCAAGGACGTGGCGATATTTGCGATCTGGCCTTCTTTAACACACAGCTGAAACGAAGAACATGGTCCTTGAGTGGTTTGTATGGCCGGAAATCAGTCCCACGGCGTCCATGTCAGCTGATATGTATCATAAGTTCTTGACTTCTAGAAACGGGTGATCTTGCAATGGTCGTAATTGTTGAATGCCTTCCACATTTACCTAAAATTGCATGATTTTCCAAATTGAGGTGTTGTATTTGTTATGCTGGCTATCTACATCAGCTCTGTACCTGTCACTACAATGAGTGAAAATATAAGAGAGGAATGTGATGGAAAACTCAAATATTGTCCCCTAAAAGGAGACACGCTTTTCGTTTTCTCTCAATGTGAATGACTGGAAACCGCACAATAATTTGGGGATATGAGAGAGCATCGACAGCTCACAGACAAAAGAACACTACGGCTCAATAGTGAGTATTTTTTTAATTATGAGTCCAAAATACATCGCCCAAGAAGAATTATTGTCGGGGGGTGATGAAAAAAAGTTCTACAGTCAAAAATGACCCACACTTGAGCTCTCAAAAACTGCATAGATTTGTGCACCAGCGCCTGCGCATTCCGAGAATTGAAACATCACGTATTGACGAACAAATCGCATCGGCTGGGAAGTCAACGCACGCATCCCACTTATTATGATTAAGAAGAGTAGAAGAAAACAAAGAATCAGGAAGGACAAAATATGACAGCAGATGTCGCACATTTTTTTTGTGATCCTGTCTATGTAACGCGTAGTGTGAGCTCATGATATTATAACTCTTGAAAATGCAGATTTGATCACAAAATATTGAATGGTAAAACCTGAATCGCAAGAAAATTTTTGGTGTTGAAGAGGTTTTTATCCTAGGTTTCTTTCAATGCACGCAACACAGGAGTTAAATTCAAATTGTCACTGAAAATCATGCAGCATGATTTTGCATGTGTTTGAATTTACAGATTATAGTTTAACCATGAGGATCTCACACTCTACAGGTATATTTATTGATTGGTCGGATATTAGTAACACAGCTTGTTTGAGACTACTTGGGACGGACTAGAAATGTTCTTTGATGAAGTTGAAAACGCCGTTGCTTTTGCCAGTTACGTAAACTAGATGCCTATTTTAAGATAACACGGCAGACACGTTTACACCAAGGTATTTAAAATATTCAGTACGGTCAAGTTGTGCTCCTGACAAGCTCTAGGTTTGGTGAAAATATAGGCTTTTTCAGGTAAAAGTAATGAAATGACTTTTTTTACATTCAAACGCAAGTTCTTTTTCAACACCTGCCTACCACATTGTCAATATCACGTTGTAAAATATAAACATAATCCACACAGTGTATTGATTTGCAAACAAAACTATCATCTGCGTACAGCGTCAAGTTCGATGTAAGTGGCTCTGAAGAATCATTAACATCGACCAGAAATACTGAAGGACTCAACAACGAGTCTTGTGGCACCCCGGAAGTTACGCTGATGTATGAAGAAGACGACACATTTAGTCAAACAAACTGTTTCCTAGAGAGTAGATAACCCCTTAGCCAACCAAGAGCAGGTGCAGGCAGACCTAAACAAAGTAATTTATTCAACAAAAGAGAAGTTTGAACGGTGTCAAACGCTTTATGCATGTTTAAAGATACTGCACAGACTTGATAAGCTTTATGATATGTACTTAAAACATCATAACAAAATTCGCACTGTTGTGTAATACATGGCATACCACACATGAAACAATTCTGAGCTGTACGAAAAAAAACACCAAGTTCTTTCAAGTTTTCAAGTTCTTTTTAATCCCGCTATATATAACGTGCTCAAGAATAATATAGCATACGCTGATTAAAGAAACTGATTGGTTGTTGCAAACATTATTCTTGTTTTCAGATTTTGGTATTGGTACAATATTTGCTAGCTTCAAATAAGCAGTTTTTATTGTTATAGCGATTTAAAAAAACGGCTAGAAAGGACGCTAAAACTCTCGCACACCTCTTCAATACGTGATTAGAGATGGCATTCCGACCTGGAGCAGAGTTTCGTTTAACTCGTTCGAGCAGAGCAAACGCACCAATAGCAGAGAGAAGAACAATACTCAGATCCTCAAACCAAGGGGGGTTGAACATGGCATTTCACCTTGAAATTGTTTCGGAAAAAAAAACGCTAAAAATATCGGTTAAAGCACGTCACCTTCCATGCATCTTCAGAAAAGGTTGTTTACCCGTCAGTTATGTCCGTAATGCCAACACATCTTATCAACTTATTCGATTTCATGTATTTCTATATCTCCCTAGGATTAGTAATCAGCTTTCTTTCTATGGAAACAAATATTTGTTTCTTGCTTCTCCTAAGTGTTTTATTAGTCAATTCTAGTCAGCGAGTTTTACGTAAACATCAGCAGTTCTTTATGAACGGAAACGCATGCAAGTGTGATTTCTGCATTAGGTTCCTTAGGCTTGGGGTAATCCAAGGTTCATCAGCTCTAGATTTTTCGAAAATGACCTTGGAAGGCTGGTGACTACTGTCACAGAACAAGCGCTAAACAAGAGCGCGCCGCCAAATCCTTGCGACAACGGGCGGCAGAAACGCCGCGAGGGAAAAAGAAAAAAAAAGCAAACATCCAGGGCTCCCGGGCGCGCGCTCTCCCCGCAGAAGCACGGCTTCGCAGACGATCCTCCTCACCCCACATCGGCGGCCCAGCAAGACCGCGATTTTTCTCGAACGAACGGGGCGGGGTCAGACCGAGCTGAGTCATCCGACGCGGAGGGCAGACAAACCGTCTCGCCTCTCCCCAGCCTTCGCTGCGTATCGCGCCGACGAAATGACGAGAAAGATCTGGAAAGTCGCGCGCAAGGTATTTAACCGAGCAGCCGAGACGAGAAATCAGGAGGTGACGGAAGTTAACGCCAGAGCGCGTAGGAATTCCGCCGTGTAGTCGGCGAAGGTTCTGCCCGTAGTGACAGAACAGGAGAAGACGGAAGTGAGCGCCAGAGTGCGTAGAGAGTCCGCCGTGTAGTCGGCGAAGTTTTGGTCCGTAGGGACGGCTCGAGCTACAGGCAAGAGCGTGGGTTTACCGCTATCGAGCGAAGACGCGGGCAACAGCTGCGTGTGTGAAGCCGACAGATTTCCGGCGAAGAAGTTGAAGCTTGGAGAGTGGCCTATTGAAGACGGGAGTTTTCCTGGAAGAGAAACTCCGGCGAGGTTTCCTGGAAGAGAGACTTCGAGAGCTGCGGAACGACAACAACGCTGGACTTTGAGTGAGTGATTCTCGGAAGAGTATCATTCAGACTTTTGTTCCAAGGACTTTGGACTGAATAGGTTTTATATCTCTTTAGTCTTTAAGTGTCTTGGTTGTTCAATGCATGCGACTGCATTGTAGTGCGTATTGTTGTCTGTGTCCGTTGTTTCAAGTGTGGTTGATTGTACTGTGTAGTACATTGTCTGTTTGGTGACGTATTGTACGTAACTATTGTGGAGTGTGCATACGTGTGTATTGGTTTTGATCTGCCGTTAATGAGAATATAATTTTGTTTGTTTATCAACTCTCGGCTCTGTCTTGTTCTTTGGGCCACAGCCGGCGTCCGCTGGCGCACCAATAAGGACCACTTCTAAATTGTCCACGCTTTCGTGGTGCGGTTCGGGGGGCCGATACTTCGGCTCTTGGAATTAGCCCGGCGATCGCCTCCCTAATAAACGGGACAGGTGTGACAATTAATCTGGCGTCCGCGAATCAGGACCTTTTGGTGCACAGTGTGTCCAAAGTAGTGAGAAAGAGCCTCGAGTTGTCGATAGTGCTATCGGAACAATTTTGTGTGTTGTTCAGTGTTCTCGTTAACGAGTGCAGGGGAGTGTTCCGATAGACGGATTTAGGCAGATACTTTTTGCACGCGGCAAGGTTTTAGTTGCGAGTTGCGAGACACAATGGATCTCGAAAAGTTAGTTGCTCTTGGTGAAAAGATGGGTCTTTCTGGCGCCGAACTACGGAAGTGGGTCACCCAGAAGGAAAAAGAAGAAAAAGAGAGAGCCAAAGAAGAAAAAGCAGCCGAGCTGGAAAAAGAGAGGTTGGCGGTCGAAAGAGCCAAAGCGGAAAAAGAAGCTGAGGTGGAGAGAGAGAGGTTGGCGGCAGAGAGGGCCAAGGAAGAAAAGGCAGCTGAGTTGGAGAGAGAAAGGCTGGCCGCTGAAAGGGCGAGAGAAGAAAGAGAAGCAAAAGAGCGACAGCTGAAAGAAGAAAGAGAGCTGCAATTGAAGTTGGAGCTGGAGAAAGAAAGACTGGCAGCTGAGAGGGCGAAAGAAGAAAGAGAGGAAAGGGAACGGCAGCGACAGCACGAGATGGAACTCGAGCGGCTCCGTTTGCAACAGCGAAGCGAAACTCCCGTCCAAGCTAGAGTTGAAAGCAGCGAACGAGAGGATCACGGCTTCCGCTTGAACCCAAGCAAGCTGCTCGTAGCGTTTGATGAAAGGAAGGACGACCTTGACGCGTACCTTCACCGATTTGAGACGATTGCGAAGAGCCAGAATTGGCCGGAACATCAATGGGCAACTGCTTTGAGTACTTGCTTGAGTGGTGAAGCGCTCAGTGTGTACGGCAGGCTGACGCCGACTGATGCAGCCAACTATGCAAGGGTGAAAGCTGCTTTGCTGAAGCGATTTAGATTTACTGTAGAAGGATTCCGGGACAGATTTCGGACAGGAAAGCCAGCTGATGGTGAGACTGCTACGCAGTATGCCGCCCGACTTTGCCATTATTTCGACAGATGGATTGAACTTTCAGGGACAGCACAGGAATACGAGGAGCTTAGAGAGCTCCTAATTAGAGAACAATTTCTTACTAGTTGCCACCCAAGCCTGTCACTGTACTTAAAAGAGAGGAAGGCTGACTCACTTGAAGACATGCTTGAATTGGCTGATCAATTTTTGGAAGCGCAAGGCGGCACTAATTTGGCCAAGGTCAAGAAGGAGTGTCCCGATGATTCGAAGAAATTGGTTCCCGAAGAAAAGAAGCGTGCACCAGAGAGCATTCAGCGATGTTTTCTGTGTAACCGAGTGGGTCATCGCGCGAAAAACTGTCGAACGATCTTTACGAGCCCTACGGTAGTGAAATGTTTTAAGTGTGGTCAGACTGGGCACAAAGCAGATGCATGTCGAAACGGAGCGAGTCAAACTCACCAGGTATCCTGTGTGCAAGCGGCACCGAAATCTGATAATAATGCCGTCACCGATGGATTTGTAGAATTGAAGAATGGGGAGAAAATTCCTATTGTGGGTGCTGTAATGTCAAAACAGCCAACCGGTGTTACGAAGGGAATGCCAACGCTTCCTGGAAAGATTGCAGGCAAGAAGATTACGGTCCTAAGAGACACCGGTAGCTCCACGGTTATCGTGAGGAGAAATTTGGTACAGGAAAGAGAGTTGACAGGCAGAACGAAACCGGTTTGCCTAATGGACCGTACAGTTCGGATGCTTCCCGAAGCAGAAATTGAAGTTGAAACCCCGTACTTCAGCGGGAAAGTTACTGCTTTATGCATGACAAGCCCCCTGTATGACCTTGTCATCGGAAACATCGACGGGGCGCGAGGGCCAAGTGATCCAGAATGTTTGGGAGAAGACCTGAAGTTAGAGCCCTCGCCAACACAGCGGCCGCGAGATACAGTGGAGGAGCATCCCGTGACGGATCTCACTAGAGCCCAAGGGGAAGCTGCGGCGCAAGAGACAGCGAATGAGAAGACGATCGTGTCGAATAAGTTCACGGGCCGAGCAACCGGACTTACGTCGGCACGACCTCAACCGACTGACAGTGTAAAGGAGACGGAGTTGGCCAGCCGGGCAAAATGTAGAGGTATGATCAAGCGGGTAAATAAACAGACAGGACCCGTCGAATGTAATGACGCGTTAACGGTGTCGGAAGAGACAACGATGGCTGAGACGACGCCTCAGATACCGTCGTTGGAAAGGGCTCGCCGAAAAAGAACAAGGAAAAACAAGAGATCGAGCGAGCACCGCAAGAAAGGGCGCAAGCGCCGCTCAAAGTACACAGGAGAAGTGTTTAAGTCGAATCAGAATGTGTTGGGCAGTGCTGAGTGCCATATGTTGTGTTAATGTTGTGTTATCCTGTGTCTCAAGTGTATGTCGAGCGAGTCAGTGTTCTATGCGATGATGTGATGTATAGTGTTGTATAATTATTGGATAGACAGAACTTTGTACGTTTGTATTGTTTAGAATGTGTGATGAAGTGTTGTAGGCATGTACCTGTGGCTATATTTCATGTGTTGTGGAATTGAACTACAATGTACGATTGTATTGAGTGATATATCGTGAATGTGAAGTGTCATGAGCGACGGATTGTGTTACAGTCTGTGAGAATGTGTGGTGACTGTTCGCGCTCGTTTGTGTGGTTTTGAATATTATGAGATAATATTCTTAAAGTGGGGGGCAGTGTCACAGAACAAGCGCTAAACAAGAGCGCGCCGCCAAATCCTTGCGACAACGGGCGGCAGAAACGCCGCGAGGTAAAAAGAAAAAAAAAGCAAACATCCAGGGCTCCCGGGCGCGCGCTCTCCCCGCAGAAGCACGGCTTCGCAGACGATCCTCCTCACCCCACATCGGCGGCCCAGCAAGACCGCGATTTTTCTCGAACGAACGGGGCGGGGTCAGACCGAGCTGAGTCATCCGACGCGGAGGGCAGACAAACCGTCTCGCCTCTCCCCAGCCTTCGCTGCGTATCGCGCCGACGAAATGACGAGAAAGATCTGGAAAGTCGCGCGCAAGGTATTTAACCGAGCAGCCGAGACGAGAAATCAGGAGGTGACGGAAGTTAACGCCAGAGCGCGTAGGAATTCCGCCGTGTAGTCGGCGAAGGTTCTGCCCGTAGTGACAGAACAGGAGGAGACGGAAGTGAGCGCCAGAGTGCGTAGAGAGTCCGCCGTGTAGTCGGCGAAGTTTTGGTCCGTAGGGACGGCTCGAGCTACAGGCAAGAGCGTGGGTTTACCGCTATCGAGCGAAGACGCGGGCAACAGCTGCGTGTGTGAAGCCGACAGATTTCCGGCGAAGAAGTTGAAGCTTGGAGAGTGGCCTATTGAAGACGGGAGTTTTCCTGGAAGAGAAACTCCGGCGAGGTTTCCTGGAAGAGAGACTTCGAGAGTTGCGGAACGACAACAACGCTGGACTTTGAGTGAGTGATTCTCGGAAGAGTATCATTCAGACTTTTGTTCCAAGGACTTTGGACTGAATAGGTTTTATATCTCTTTAGTCTTTAAGTGTCTTGGTTGTTCAATGCATGCGACTGCATTGTAGTGCGTATTGTTGTCTGTGTCCGTTGTTTCAAGTGTGGTTGATTGTACTGTGTAGTACATTGTCTGTTTGGTGACGTATTGTACGTAACTATTGTGGAGTGTGCATACGTGTGTATTGGTTTTGATCTGCCGTTAATGAGAATATAATTTTGTTTGTTTATCAACTCTCGGCTCTGTCTTGTTCTTTGGGCCACAGCCGGCGTCCGCTGGCGCACCAATAAGGACCACTTCTAAATTGTCCACGCTTTCGTGGTGCGGTTCGGGGGGCCGATACTTCGGCTCTTGGAATTAGCCCGGCGATCGCCTCCCTAATAAACGGGACAGGTGTGACAACTACTGACAAAGCTAGGAAGCTCGGTTTTAAAAAGTTTCTAGAGATTGATTGATATACGAGGTTTAACGTCCCTAAACCACCGTATGATTATGAGAGACGCCATAGTGGAGGACTTCGGAAATTTCGACCACCCGGGGTTCTTGAATATGCGCCAAAATGTGAGTACACGGGCCTACAACATTTCCGCCTGCATCGAAATTGCAGCCGCCGAAGCCGCGATTCGATGCTGCAACCTGCGGGTCAGCAGCCGAGTACCATAACCTCTAAACTGCCACAGCGGGGGCAAAGTTTTCAGAGAGTGGTGAATTCATGACTGCAGAACACTCTTGGAACTCAGTGAAAAACGATGTAAGATTGAATGATATCGCTTCATAGCTACCGTTTTCTTAAAAATAAATTGTTCATGGTGACGTTCTCTTTAACTTTAGGTTTGAGCAAAGCAAACTATTAACTACTACCACTTGATCATTAATGCCAGTAATCTTTGTAATTGACCCCATAGAGGCGGGATGGTTCAATAAACAAGATCTAGTACGCACATTGCCAATTGAAACTACAAATGAAGGCACTCAAGTACGACACGCATGAACTCACAGCACCAGCAGTCTCGCAGACCAAATCAATTCGTTGTAACAATACTAAACGTATCAGTGTCTCCAGAAGGCACTGTGTCATAGCCGAACAGCTCCTTTAATTTGTTACATTTCAGCATTCCTCATATAAACTGGGGAATTGTACCCCAGTCGAAATTGATTACGTTTTAGTGGCTCGCCCAAGCTATCACCGAGAAAGAATTCATATTTGTAATCTAATAGATTTCTCAAGACACCAACAATACTAGTAAATGGCAGGTTTATTCTGTTTGTAACGTGAAGTCTGCCAAGCAAAAACTAACTGAAGGTGTGGTCCAGTTGGACTAAAACTCCGCTTAAAAGGAAGGGTCAATTAGCTGATGCCCCATTCTTGCGGTAAGATTGATGCTAAGAAAACTAGATGATGAGAAAGCTCGGTTATCGGAACTTATTCAACATGGAACGGCATTTCAATGCCCCTGCTTTCGCCTCTGGAACCACTACGTTGCTTCAGAAAAGAACCAACTTAAAAAGGAAGTATCTTTATTGACCCTTTAGGCAGTCAAGTACACAATCTTTACAGACACAGGTGCTCACCACTAGTAAAGAAAAAACTACTTTAATTCTCGTTCACTTGACGTCTGTGTAAAAGGTGTGCAGTTTAACGGTGGATGCAATCAGCACCTAGCATGTCTTGGTCGGGACTCAGAGCCTTGGCCACAAAAAAATTTGCAATTCTGCCACGAGTTTTGAAATTATTTTTTCTGTGCCTAAATAAGACGTTTTACGAAAGCTATAACTATGACTACACGCTATAATCAGGATGTTCACAGGACCATACAACGAAGACTGCTGCCTGTAGCCAAATGGTCCACTTTATACCAAACATTTGCAGATACTTTTCTATCTTTTATTACTAACCTTTGCTAAAATATATACCATAAATGTGGACGTAAAACAAGCAATGCATTATCTGCCATCCGTAAAAGGTGTCAGTGATCGTTTAGCCTTTGTGAATTTTGATGTGATGTAGTGTTTTATTCGTGACAGGCAGTGATGACTTGGAACCAGACCCATCACTGGTCAATTGATAGAGTGTGGTACAGCCGGGGCTTGCACAGTCATCATTCACCAGCACGAGAGGGGTTTGGGAAAGAAATGTTACCCACTAGAGCACGTTTGCTTCAGATGTCTCTTGGGAAACGGCTGGCACAGCGTTTCACGCCAAAGTGTCTATTCTACCTTTCGTGTGGTGCTCAGTATTCACCAGTAATTTGTTCTGCACCTGGCGCACATTCTCTCATGATCAACGGTCGACCCCTCCATTATTTCTAGTGTTCGTATTTGCTTTTATGTAAGTTTGCTTTATGTAGAAACATGGTCTTTACATTCGAAAAGTGCCGTTAAGAAGAGGTCATTGCAAAGCTTTTTAACAAGAAGCCAATGCTATAAAAGACTCTGTACTGCAGCATTATCCTAATGCTGAAATGTACAGATGAAACCTTATAACGATTATCATATCTTCGGCCAGGGTGGCTCTGTAACCATTACCAGATGTTATTGTTTGATAAAAAAATGACGACTATAATGCTATTAGACATCCTAAATGCACGACATCCTAAAAGCACAATATTTAGCACGATTTAGCGACTTTCACGCGTTTGTGTCTGTCAAAAAACAAGCGCTCAAAGAAGGGCGCACCTCCAAATTCTCGCGACAAAGCGCTGGAGAGACGCCTCGAGGTCGACAATAAAAAAAGAAAACAATCATTCAAAGACTCCCCGAGAGCGCGTCCCTCTTCCCTCGGAAGCGTAGGTTCGCCGACGAACCTCCTCACATCGGCGGCCAAGCAAGCCCTGGAAAGTTCTCGACGGAAAGGGGCGTGGTGATGCAGGGTTGCGTCATGTGTCGCGGACGGCCCTCGAACCGTCTCGCGCTTTCCCCAGCCTTCGCTGCGTATCGCGCCAACTAAATTATGAGAATGTTCTGGAATGTCGCGCGGAAGGTATTTAACCGAGCAGCAGAGATGGGAGATGAGGGGAAGACGAAAGTATGCGCCAGAGTGCGTAGAGTGTTCCGCCATGTAGTCGGCAAAGGTTTTGTCCTCAATGACAAAGCAGGAGAAGGAGAAACTGTGCGCCAGAGTGCGTAGGGTGTTCCGCCGTGTGGGCGAAGCCTTTTGTCCTCAGTGACAAAGGAGGAGAAGAAGGGGATTTTCACCTGCGGGGTGAAGACTCGTGCTACAGGCAGGAGTGTGTGTCCACCGCCAGCGAGCGAAGACAAGTGCTAACAGCTGTGCGTGGGAAGCCGACGTGTTACCGGTGAAGAAGTTTGAAGCCTGGAGAGCGGCCAATTAAAGACGTGAGGTTTCCTTGAAGGGAAACTTCGGGGGCAGCGGAACGACAACAACGCTATACTTTGAGTGAGTGATGCTCGGAAGAGTATCATTCAGACTTTTGTTCAAAGAACTTAGGACTGAATAAGTTTTCTAACTCTTTAGTCTTCAAGTGTCTTGGTTGTTCGATGCATGCGACTGCATTGTAGTGCGTATTGTTGTCTGTGTCCGTTGTTTTGAGTGTGGCTGATTGTACTGTGTTGTACGTTGTTTGATTGGTGACATATCGTATTCAACTGTTGTCGAGTGTGTATACTTGTGTATCGTTTTGATCTGTAATCGAGTATATAATTTTGTTTTGTTTATCAACTCTCGGCTCTGCCTTGTTCTTTGGGCCACAGCCAGCGTCCGCTGGCGCGCCAAATAGGACCACTTCTAAATTGTCCACGCTTTCGCTGTGCGGTTCGGGGGGCCGATACTTCGGCCCTTGGAATTAGCCAAGCGATCACCTCTCTAATTAACGGGACCCGTGACAGCGTCTTGCTGCAGCAATCCAGAGGTGTATATACTAGAGCGCACACATCTCGTACCCAGGCACCTATAGGCTACCAGCGTCATTCTCGTACGCAGAGACCATCTTGTTTTGAACTGCAGAGGCGTGTATTATTGGTGACATGGCAAGCGGTGCCTTTACGACTTTGAAATACAAGATAGCACCTATTCACATGGCTGCAGCTTACTAGACGTAGTCTGGGTTCTACTGTGCCATCTTTGAATAAAAAACAATCAGCGCACGAGGACGATATTACCCAGGACTGTTTTTGAAGATGACAACATGAGGTGGCCACTGTGTCGGTGCAGTTTTCTCAGATTGCAAATATTTTCGTCTGACAAGCAAAAGGCCGAGCTCTACCGTCAGCAGATAATATCAATCAACAGGAAAAACTACTAGACCAATGAACGTGTACTATAGCCAGTTACAACCAATAAATATTTCCAAGCTCCACCTTTAGTACTGCAGCACGCCTGTCATTCGCCTCTGCAACAAAGCAATTATTGGCGATTTCTGTTTGAACCCTGAGGTTTTTGTCGCTGATAATATGAACACTACGCATTTTATGACTTAAAGTTCTTCGTTTATTGTTATAATGGTAGGTTTGGGTGAGCAGTGAATTGAAATATTGATGAAATTAGCCAAGAAGTAACATTTTTTGACTGAGAACTGTAAATATGAACACGTGCCTGTACACCCAAGTCATATGCCTCATATACACGTAAAAGCAGGACTTCACGTAAATAAGCGATTGCAATTAGTGGGACATTATGAAAATCTTGCGTGGGTGAAATGGTGACCTCTGTGGGCGGAGCTTGCATTTATTTTTAGGCTGTGACCGACTATAGTGAGTACACTTATTTTGTTTATTCAAGCGTGACGCCTGCTTTTTGGCTTTCCATTAACAATTAGCGTGCAGTGCATGTAGTATGCGACACCCAATCATTGCCGTACGCCGTACTCTTTCGGAAGCAGCATGACAACAATATAATATACATGCGAACGCACGCGTGCATGAATGCCCTGCGCACGTTTAGGACAATTGCGATGGCGTACATGGCGTACTGTATTGAGGCAGAGAAACGTGAACAGTGGAAGTGTAGTTTCGACTATGTGGAATGGCGACGTGCCGTGACTGTCGCTAGGCGGATTTGTTCTTTCAGCCTGCGTTACCATACCACTATAAAATTTTGATCTGGCTCGAACACTCACCCTACTCGTGTGTTCTCATCGCCAGGCAAGACTGTTAATTGATTAACACGTGCTGTGCATGAGCGCAAGCCGGCGTGGGATTGTTTCTCTTCAGAAACGCAGGCTTGCAGCCCAACTTTTACCTTGCCACAGTAAAGGCGTGTCGCGTAATTTTACGTCTCAAAACAGCGACATGATTACGAGAGACGCCATAGTAGAGGGCTCCGGAAACTTTCAGCATCACCAAAATGTTTTTTTGATGCACGTGCTTTAGGATGTACTGCCATCGCACAGCACTCAAGGACATGTTGCAGTTCGAATAAGTCGAAAGCAAAGCTTTCCGCATGTCCGAGTTTTGTTTCATAGCGTTAGCACGTACCTGATTACATAGCTTCCACAGTCTGCTCTGCACGTGCAATAGACATTCCGTACTGTCGAGGAAGGTCCTCTCGACGTTTCACACGAAAACAGCATAAAATTGTAAGGAATAAGAAGCGCAGAAACGCTTACAGGTGGAGTCCGGGTGCGAAGTTGTACGTTTGACTTACAGTCTGCTTGTGTGGCCGTTCAAGGTGCTGCTTCGCCATACTTGCAACAGAGGACACTACGCTATCCGATTGTTGCAGCACGCACCCAGATCACTGTGTTCTAGTGCATAGAAGGTTTCATTGTTTTTCTCTTTATTAACCATTTTGTTTTGCGCGCTGCCCAAGACAAATTTAAGCTGTATCAGGTAAGTACTTTTGGAAGCTAGGTGCAGAGTTTGTAGCCGGTGAGATCAAAGAATTTCATGTGAATTATGTTGACATGTTTATGCTAAGGATAGAGAACACTTATAGTATAAAATGAGTAGCCGTTAAAATACAAAGATACGACACCAACTCTATAAAACCTAGCCAGGTGCAGTAAAACGTGAAGGACCAGCAGTACGTTCATTGGCAAGAAACAACTGTTTTCTCACATACACTGATGGCGCAACCTTTAATAAACCCGTAGGCCACATGCACTGAAAAACGTTGCGCCAATGAGCGTGTTTGTCATGAGCGAACCAGCTCTGTGATTTTCTCTTAAACAATGTGTTGGAAGTGTTACATTTGTCGCAGAATGTTGGGAAGAACATTAGAAACTGCATAAGATTCTCAACAGTAATTAGTTTATTGCATTATGGTACATGTAGATGCACGTATATGTGATGTATACGTGATGTGACTTGTCTTGTACAAGCAGGAAATTGGCAATTGAAGCCAATAAATATATACTATAGAAGTGGAACTGCAGGATCTCCTAGGTATACTGCGCCCTTGTCACACTTGCACTATTCAGCCTCGTGGCATAGACAGAAAAAATGCAAATGAGGGTGTGCAGGCGAAAGAACCGAGCAGTGACCACGAAAGAGTTTGCGTAAATCCGGCTCTTTTTGGCAGGATCTTCATCAGAATAATAACGCGCGACCATTCTCGAGAGAATAAGGGAAATCTCGAACAAAAACACACTGCCCCTGAGGCTATGCACTCCCCTGCGAGACTTCGAAGCTCTACCTCACTTCCAACAATTACGCTCGCTGCAAGATCCCCAAGCCGACAGCAGAGAACACACTCAGACGCGAAACTAGCCGGAGAGAGTAATACTTCCCGTAACATGCTTCAGCGAACCAGGTGTTAAAAACAGAGTGTGCTGCGGCAGTAGTGTTGGCGTAAGGTGATCTTTGGCGTAAGGTAACAAGTGGATGACACAGAGCCGACACACGGTGTGTGTACGTCGGTAGTGTGGTACGGCCAGGTTGTTGCACAGTGCGAAAAACAGTAAAGCGTCCCGAGAGGACTTCTCCTGTCGATGCTATCTTACAACGTAATATGTATATAAACCGGCGCTATGAAGCAGCTGCGTCTACGTTTCTTTTTCGTTGATTCCTGCAGTGGGACATAGTGTGTCCAACAACCTTTCGTATTTATAGAAATACTTTGGCCAAGGAAGCTAAGATAAAAAGTCATTGTCATGGAAATAAATTGTTACCCTAGATAATAAGTCATTTAAACAGGAGTGTTATAAATGAGTGTGGTCAATTGTTGAGTAGCCTGTTCGAAATCCTGCTTGTTTCTTTAGTTGATTGAATTGTAATGTTTTCTTTACTCTGTTAGCAATTACCTTTGTAAATAGCTTGTATACTACAGAGAGCAAGCTGATCGGCCTGTAATTCTTCAAGCCCTTGTCATCTCCTTTCTTATGTATTAAGATGATGTTAGCGTTCTTCCAAGACTCTGGTACTCTTCCCGCCAGGAGACACCTCGTAAACAGGGTGGCTAGTTTTTCTAACACAATCTGTCCTCCATCTTTCAGCAGATCTGATGTTACCTGATCCTCACCAGCAGCTTTGCCCCTTTGCATGCTCTCCAAAGCTTTTCTGACTTCTTCTATCATTACTGGTGGGGTGTAATTTGGGTTACTGCTAGTTCCTATAGTATTAAGGTCGTGGTTGTCTCGGCTACTGTACAGATCCCTGTAAAACTCCTCCGCTATCTTAGCTATCCTATCCATATTGGTAGTTATTTTGCCTTCTTTGTCCCTTAGTGCATACATCCGACTTTTGGCTATCCCAAGTTTCCTCTTCAATGCTTTGACACTTCCTCCGTTTTTCAGAGCGTGTTCAATTTTCTCCATGTTATACCTTCTTACATCGCATACTTTACGTCTATTATCAACTTCGAAAGCTCTGCCAGTTCTATTTTGTCTGTTGTACTTGACACTTTCATGATTTCACGCTTCTTAATTAGGTTCTTCGTTTCCTGTGAAAGCTTGCCAGTGTCCTGTCTATAACTACCCTGCCTCCAACTTCTACTGCACACTCCATAATGATACTCGTCAGATTATCATTCATTGTATCTACGCTAAGGTTGGTTTCCTCACTGAGAGCCGAGTACCTGTTCTGCAGTGACACTCTGAATTCCTGTACTTTCCCTCTCAGTGCTAGCTGATTGATTGGCTTCTTGCGTACCAAGTTCTGTCGTTCCTTCTTCAAGTATAGGCGAATTCGAGACCGTAGCATTCTATGGTCACTGCATCGTACCTTGCCAATCACTTCCACATCCTGCACGATTCCAGGGTGTGCACTCATTACAAAGTCTATTTCGTTCTTATTTTCGCCATTAGGGCTCCTCCATGTCCACTTGCGGTTTTCTCGTTTTCGGTAGAAGGTATTCAAAATCCGTAAATTATTGCGTTCTGCGAATTCTACTAGTAGCTCTCCTCTGGCGTTTCTAGTACCGATGCCATAATCTCCTACTGCCTGGTCTCCAGCCTGCTTCTTCCCTACCTTTGCATTAAAGTCGCCCATCACTATAGTATACTGTGTTTTTACCTTACTCATTGCCGATTCCACGTCTTCATAGAAGCTTTCAACTGAAGCGTCATCATGGCTGGATGTAGGCGCGTAAGCCTGTACTACCTTCATCTTGTACTACCTTCATCTTGTATTCAGTTTAATTACGATACCTACCACCCTTTCTTTAATGCTATAGTATTCCTCTATGTTGCCAGCTATGTTTCTGTGAATGAGGAACCCCACTCCCAGTTCTCTTCTGTCTGCCAAGCCCCTGTAGCAAAGGACGTGCCCATTCTGTAGCACCGTATAGGCCTCATCTGTCCTCCTAACCTCACTGAGCCCTATTATATCCCATTTAACACCCTCTAGCTCCTCGAATAGTACAGCTAGACTTCCCTCACTAGATAAGGTTCTAGCGTTAAACGTTGCCAAGTTCAGGTTCCAATGGCGGCCTGTCCGGATCCAGAGATTCTTAGCACCCTCTGCTGCGTTGCAGATCTGACCACCGCCGTGGTCAGTTGCTTCGCAGCTGCTGGGGACTGAGGGCCGTGAGTTATTTGACGTAATCATGTGGGAGGAGCAGAAAAGTGGGTCTTAAAATTAATCTGCAGAAAACGAAAGTAATGTACAACAACCTCGGCAAAGAGCAGCGCTTCGATATAGGTAATAGTGCACTTGAAGTTGTAAAAGACTATGTCTACTTAGGGCAGGTAACAACCGCAGAGCCGAACCACGAGATTGAAGTAACTAGAAGAATAAGAATGGGGTGGAGCACATTCGGCAAGCACTCTCAAATTATGACAGGTAGATTGCCACTATCCCTCAAGAGGAAGGTATATAACAGCTGTATCTTGCCGGTACTTAGCTACGGAGCAGAAACCTGGAGACTTACAAAGAGGGTTCAGCTTAAATTGAGGACGACGCAGCGAGCAATGGAAAGAAAAATGGTAGGTGTAACCTTAAGAGACAAGAAGAGAGCAGAGTGGATTAGGGAACAAACGGGGGTTAAGGATATCATAGCTGAAATCAAGAAGAAGAAATGGACATGGGCAGGGCATGTAGCGCGTAGACAGGATAACCGCTGGTCATTAAGGGTAACTGACTGGATTCCCAGAGAAGGGAAGCGGGTTAGGGGGAGACAGAAGGTTAGGTGGGCAGATGAGATTAAGAAGTTTGCGGGTATAAATTGGAAGCAGCAAGCACAGGACCGGGTTAACTGGCGGAACATGGGAGAGGCCTTTGTCCTGCAGTGGACGTATTTAGGCTGATGATGATGATGATGATGATGATGATGTTATAAATGAGAACCTTTGAGATTACTGCCGACCAGAATTATTTTACACCATGCAGTAATTTATACAAGGAATGTGCATTTATTTCAAAAGAAGTTCGTATCGTAATCTCAGTCGTTCGAACTGAGATTTTATGCATTTTTGGTGAAAAAGATGCCTTCGACAACTGGTTTATAACACATTGTGTCGCGTTGGTGGCTGAATTTTTTGTAAATGCGCAGTATTTCGTGGTGAACTTCGGCGACTTTGAACGGCGTATCTATCTATCTATCGAAATATCTATCTATCTATCTATCTATCTATCTATCAATCTATCCACCTGCAACTTTTAGCTCTCCTGGCCGTACGAAACTTGGTATGACATAACATGACTGAAGAAAGAACATATTTGACCAGTCATAACATGAAAGTCACGAGGTGTATTTTATGAATGTCAAGATCTACATTTCATTGTCCTGCAGCTCTTGCGGTGGTTTTGTTGGCATGGCATATAGCAAAACTGGTATGGTATGGCATGATTGCATGGCGAACACAAGCGAAAGACCCTAAGACGAAAATCATGACATGCGTGTGATGTAACAACATAACTACATGCCATGCTCATGATTCGCCGCGGCTGTTTAACTAGCGTCCAATATACAAAGTTTGTTATTACAATGCGTCAATGGATGACGAAGGTATGTGACTAGGTGCAAACATGATACTCATGAGATGCGTGTCATGTAACAACATGACTACATGCCACGCTCATGATGCGCTGGTGGCCGTTTCGTTAGCTTCACTTATACCAAATTTTGTATTACGGGACATCAATACATGACCAAGGTATGATACTGGTGCAAACGTGATAAACAAGAGATACGTGTCATGTAACAACATGGCTACATGCTACGCTCATGATGCACTCGCAGCCATTTCGCTAGCGTCACATAAACTAAGATTGGTATGAAGCGACGCGAAAGGACGACATAGGTGAGTAACACATCCAAACTATATAATCACGATGTGTGTGTCATGTAACAACATGACTACATGCTACACTGATGATGTGCTCGCGACCAGTTCGCTAGCTTCACATACCATATTTGGTATTACGTAACGCCGATAGATAACGAAGACATGTGACTGGTGGAAACATAATAATCATTAGATGCGTGTCATGTGAGAACATGACTACATGCCACTATCAAGGCGCAAATACATTTCGACGATTGACACGGTAAGCGTGCTCCGCGGCGTTCAATTTTTTGTGTCACGGCAGCGTTGCCATGCCAGGTGCCGCTCGTGCCACCTACACACAGGCGCGCGCCCTGCTGCGTTGCTTTGAAGCATGTGCGTTTCAGGGCGTCCGCCGTCCCTCCGTCCCGGGAAGAGGGAGACGCATGTAATTTTGTCTGGGTAACGCATCGGCGCAAAATGCACCATGTCGCATTTCACGTCCGTTGCAGTCGGGCAGCGACGACGGACGCTGGTCGCGCCTGGCGTCAGACTATAGAGCACTCGCGTTTCGTTAACGTAGCGTCACTGTTCCCAGCGTGCGCGCGCGTCAACGCTACATTGGAGTATATTGGACCCTTCATGATGCGCTCCCAGCCATTTTGCTAGTTCCACATATACCGAATTTGGTGTTGCTTGACGTCAATGGAAGACGAAATATATGACTGGTGCAAACATGATAATCCTGACACGCGTGTTATGTAAGAACATGGCAACGTCAAACGATCATAGCGTGCTCGCGGTCGTTTCGCTAGCTCCACATATACTAAATTTGGTATCACGTGACGTCAATAGATGACGAAGATAAACGACACATTCGAACATGGTAATCATGACAGGGAAGTTATGTACGGCGTGATTTACCTCCACTTCATAACGTTGTGTTGATTTTAAAGTGACATATCAACATTTCTCATTCGTGCTTCACGTATCTTTCATTCCCACTGTACGTGGGATCTGCCAATTTTTTTCTTACATTCAAAAGTGTCCCTTCCATAAATAAGGCGAATTATGGTACGCTTGAAGACAGCATCAGGAATGCCTCTCCCAATCAATTCATTATTTTCGAATTAGGTTGACGTTGCATTCATTTATTTTCACTGAAAACTCTGTTTTGATGATTGTTCTACTGCACGTTTTCAATGTAGCCATTGCAAGAGCATGTATTGCCTCAAAACGAACAGCCTCAAGCACAAAATAAAGTTCACTACTTCGTAACAAAATAAATTAGCAATTAAAAATACAATAAATACGCCCCGAAGTCAACTGTATTTCCATCATGTACTGACAGAATTAGGGGCAGGCGATCAGTTTACTCCACATCCAGGTCCTTGCAAATGTCCCAAGAACATGAAAAGTGATGCACGTAGAGTTGTCTCCACGTGTGCACCAGGATTCCAGGAATTCTCTTTTACCCTGCTTTGTTCACAGGCCAATGAATTTGCATTGACGAGGTCAAATCTGAGTCACATATTTGATGCCACATCTTCAGAGAGAGATGGAAAGAAGTGTTTTCTGAAAGGGACCCGAATACGAACATTTGGACAGTTTTACGTGTTCGAGATGAGTCTCGTCTTTCTCCTCCCACCTTCCGCCCCCCTCCAAAAAAACTATACTTGCATTCACGCCCATGTCAGCCGAACTAAAAAGACTGAAAAAATTGTACTCTTTTCTATCATTTACACAGAAAATACGGCTGATGTAATAAGCAAAACACACTATATCAATCACTATAGTAGTTTGTCGAGAAGGTGCAAACGCTTTTCTTTCTTTTTTTTACTATGAGGGCCCCTCCAACCTATGTTGTTGAACAAGGCTGTCAAATGGGCTGCAGAAACGTGGAGCTCCCCATAACCCGTTCTGCCAAGCAACCCTGCCATTCTTTCCACACTTTTCGTCACTGTTCTCAAAAGCTCGTTTCCCCCTCTTATTCTTCTACTGAAAGCACCACGTCCACTGAATACTTTTAGAATAATATCCCGCATATCACTTATACAATGAAAATATTTCTCCCCAAAATGAGTACCTGTAAGCGTTTTATAAGCCTCTACCAAACACATTGCCCTAGCTCGTTAAATCAAGCTGTATTTAGAAAAAAATTAACGCTAGTATTTGTTGTTCATGTTTTATTAGTTCAGGCTAAATTATAGATCAAAACAGTTTGTACACTGTCGCAGACCTCGGCGTGGCGTTTATTATAGCGAAAAGAACTTATTTAGCAGAAATTTCAGCACTGCCATCGGCGTCACTGGTTGTGAGCAAAAATAATTTTATTCGTGACGAAAAATGGAGAACGATGCAAATTAAAATGTTTGGGACAAGGCGGGGATTGAACCCGCGTTGTTTACATGGCAAGTAGATGTTCTACCACATGGCCACGCCTGTGCTTTTTTTTCATTAGTAAATGAAATCGTCATCAGTAAAGTACACACAACATACTTTATCAGAAGTCAGGCAAACACACACAAGCGTCAAGAACGGGAAGACACTCCGGAACGGGATCAAAAGTCTCAACAACACTGCGCACTTGAGCAGCTGCTTCTCGGAAGACGGAACTCGTTGACCGTGGTGGCTCGGCATGTCTATCAATCATGCGACTTTTCCATAAGGAATAAAGTCCCAACAACATAAACAGGTCGTAAGGAGTATTATCAGCCAGACTCTTTTTGAATGGAAGGAACCTAATACCATGAGCTGTGATTTGTGGTTCTTTTCCTAATGTTTTTGGAATGTCCTAAAAATAAAAAGCGTCACGACAATGGATAAGACATTACTCCATAGTCTCAACTTGGCTGCAGAGTCTACAATTCTCTGTCCAGGGTACGTGTATTGATTTTTTCTTCAGCTACGTTTTCACTGGCAGCGTGGAAGTGTCAAGTTTAAAGAAAATTGTTTTCGCTGAAGGAGATATGCACATTCAACGTACACGAAATAATACATCGGGACCAGGCAGAAGTGAATACGGCTTTCGATAAACAGGTTCGGGGAAAAGGTTATTCACAAGTGCAGCGGTTAAATTTGTTCTGTCAATAGCATACAAATACTCTAAAGTAAACCTGGCTTTCAAAAAAACTGACAGCATCAACAATTTCTTTTAGGAATCCCCGCAACGGCACTTCCTTAGCAACGCTTGTTGTTACATGAATAAAACGAAGGTGATAACATAGATGGTTACGAAGAACCGGCAATAGAAATGGCTGGCACAAATCCTTGAAGTAAGAAGATCGCAACACCAACTGTCACACGAACAAATGCACAAGGCCGAGGTCACCCATTTCAAATGGAAGAAAAAAATTGTCTCTTCTTATGGGTTCCCCGGAAGAGCTCAAAATAAAGCAGGTAAATGTCATATGAAAGGCTTGAATATGTACACGAGAGCAATGCAACACGTGCAGTATATAAAGAGGCTTTCATACAAGGATAATATTCCACTCTTTCACTCTGGCGAAAGCAGAAAGTTCCCGTCCATGCCATTTTGCTACCTTTCGGGTGATCGTAACAGCGGTCCATGTAGGCCGCTGTTACGATAGTTATTTAGAGGCACACCAAGGTATTTCAAAGGAGCCAATTCCAATGAATATTTGCGAAGACCGAAGGAGTTAAGGCTCAAATGCCAAGCCAGAATCCACTACTTTTATTAAAATTTATGCTGGCGCCAGCGACTTGACAGAAACGTAAATAAGTGTTCACTGCTTCTTGAACGCTGGTTTTATCAGCGCAAAAGAAGGCAATGTCATCTACATAAACTTGAACTTTAACTTCTTCAGCATCATACCGGTAGCCTCTTATGCTAGACTTCAAAAGCACACTTAAACCTAATGGTTCCAGATAAATTGCAAAAAGCAAAGGTGAGAGCGGACATCCCTGACGTACAGATGAACTTACCTTATTATATTGGAAAGTGTGCGATTTGCAATTAGCCTAGTTGTGCACTTCTTATAACAGAGTGAAATACCATTGTACAGTACATCACCGAACTGCAGGTGTCTTAGGAGCCGGAAGAAAAAAGCATGCTGTACCTTATCTAATCCTTTTGCAAGACCTATTTGAAGGACGCTGCTTGGTCTATGCTACCATCAATACACTCCAGAACTGAAAGTGCATTATGAATGTTTGTCTATATAGAGCGACCACGAATGCCACATGTTTGGTGGTTACCTACATATTTAGTAATTACTGTCTGTAGCCGATTTGTCAACAACTCAGGAAATATTTTGTAGTCAACGTTACATACCGATATAGGCCTATGTTCGTTAACGTTCTTTAATGCGTCAGAATCAGCCCTTTTTTAGATTAAGGATGTAAGGCCCTGACAAAAAGAAGGATGAAGTTCACCACAGTCTTAAGTCTCTTTAAAAAGTTGCTCAAGGAAAGGTATCAGAAGTTGCTGAAAAGCTATGTAAAATTCGCCACTAAGGCCATCTGGGTCAGGAGTTTTGCTTTTCTGCAACGTTGTTATTGCAAATCTAATTTCCTCTTTGGTTATTGGACCATCTACAGTGGGTCTATCATCATCCTGTAACTGAGGCACAAGGGCAATGAAGTGGTAAGCTTCTTCCTCAAAATTCTCCTGATGCTCAGCCGCGCTAAATAAACTTTTGTAATAATCTTCAAACGCGGATCTTATTTCACATGTCTCTGTGCAAGGGAACCCCGCGACTCAACTTGCAGTATGTGTTTAGAAAGTGCATATCTCTTTTCATCCCTGGGGGATTTTTCAGTGGGTTCCTTTTCAGTGAAATGAGTAACACGGGAACGAATCTTTGCTCCTATGTATAAATCTGGGTCATGTTTTTGTATCTGTGCTCGAGTCACGTTTATGTCGTCCACGTACAATTCCGGCTGTTGACTATCAAAAGTACGGAGTTTATGGAGTAAATCACAAAAGATAGTGTTTTCAGCTTTTTTTTTTGTTGCGCTATTTCACATGAAATACTCGTTGCCTGATACTGTAATCTTTCATTGAACCTTTCTCCGTGAGCTAAAGTTGGCAGCTGTCGACACTGTGTTACCTCTTGTACCGATTCTTTTACTATTCTAACAAAACAATCTTCGCGCAACAGCTGTACGTTAAGTTTCCATAGGTTCCAGTTTAGAGGGGCTTTACAAAAATTTTCAGGACCCTAAGAAAGAGTGACCAAGCAATAGTCTGTAAAATATATGGGCTTTACAGCATAATTATGAATGTGAGACCATAAGCATAGAGATACATATACACGGTCAAGCCGAGCATGAGAGATGCCTTGAAAGTGCGTGAACCTCACCGAGGAAGGCGCATGCGCTCCCACATCTATTAAGTCGTGCTCATTCAATAATTTCTGCAGTAAGGTTGGACTTGCATCATAACGATTTTTATATATGAATGATATCTCGCGTCACAAACACAATTAAGGTCTCCAAAAACTATCAAGGTTCTGTCAGTGTTTAGCAGCGAAGTTAAAAAGAGGAAAAAGCATTCCTTTCATTTACTTTGGAGGGAGCATAGACACAGATAAACATCCAACTGTGGGAATGAAAAGATAAGTCGCCGCAAATGAGGCGTCCTTCCCCATCAGCATGTAGTGATGCCAAAGTATGATTCAAGTGCTTTCAAACTAATAAAAAGCATCCAGCGGTTGCACCACGTGCTGGCCTGATGTATAAATTGGTATCTCGGAAAACTTCCAGTGCAAGATCGGTGTCACGACCAGCCGAAATTTTAGTCTCTTGCGCTGCAAGTACACCAATGTTGCGCTTCTCAAGCACGTGGCGCAAGTGCCACTGACGCCTTACATTCCTCAAGCCACGTACGTTGAGTGTCGCTACACACATGGAAAACCTTAGCGCGGTAGCCATTTTTCTATCTTACAACTTTTGTAGGTCACCTTTAGCCACAGGGCAACCTGTGGCTTTACCTACTTCGCACTTTTTAGGAACACTTTCCTGAGGACGCTGGCATAGGCGGCGCTTCCTTCGGTCCCCAAAGAAGGCGACACGTGGACCACATGAAAACACTTGTTCTGTCGTGTATGGCGCACTCGTTGTTGCTTCATCGGTGACGGGTGCCTGACGCTTTCTTGTCTGACCGCTATCCATTCCTTCGTGTTCCTCATTGTCAGGAGGCTTGTCTTCAAGGCCTTTGAAGTGGTGTTCTTCTGCAGCATTGCATTCATTTATGCTTTCACTGGCATCGTTACCGATGTTATTTTGCGTGCCGAAGGTATCCATGGACAAGTGTTAGGCTTCCTTTAAGGCATCTTATGCTCCTCCCGCTGCTTCTCCTGTCGCATCACCTAGCTCAGTGACGTCCATAAGATGATCCAAATGTTGTTCTTCTGTGCCATGACCACAACGAAGTTTGTTGGCATAAGTAGACACGCAGGCATCCGACAAGTCACCGAATCGCTGGCACTGCACGCACCTCGGTGTTTTGCACTGTCAACGTACACGCCCCACTCGCTTGCACCGAAGACACTGTGAAGGCCTACCGGGAATAAGTACAAGATATTGGTGGCCATAGATTGACATAAGGTGTGGTATTGAGCTCACAGTAAGGATGTCCTCGAGATACAAGGCAACGTCCCTATTTTTTGTCATCCTTTGTTCCATTCCTGCACATCTCCATGCCTCTCTCTCAACGAACTTTACAACGCCGTAAGCTTAGAACGCCACTTCAACACGTCCCTATTCAAGACGAGACGGAAGCCAAAGAAGTTTCGGCCTAATATTTTTGGTCTCCGCATCCATCACCATGCACTTCAGTCCTTTTACACGGAGCTCACCACAAGTGACGAGTTTCTGTTTCGCTAAGCTGCTTGCACACGTAAACATCCATACATGGCTCATTTGGTACTAGCGAACTCCTATGATGTCCACTGTGCTCACCACTATAAGCAGCGCGTCACGGAAATCTGGGGCACGGTACGACCTACCACTCAAATCACCATGAAAGGAAACGGAATTCGAAACGTTGTTACTGGTTTGAAAACATGGCAAGACGACTGTATAGCTTGAGTGTTCATCATGAAACAGAGTCGATGATCCTCAGACATTGGCCAATACGCTGTTACCAGAAGAGAGCATTTTAGAATACAGCCGATCGATGCGGCTTCTTCTTGTTTTTTGTGCTTTTGTGAACATCGAAAAAAACGTATTCTGCTTGGAAATGCAGTGAACGTAGCTTTCATGCTTTACAAACCCACGCGTCATGTATACATGATTCATAGTGCAACATAAAATAATGCAGTATTATAGCGTGGTATATGCGTTCATTGCGAACGGGCGTCAGAATATGGTATTGTCATAATGGTTCCGAGGTTGAAAGCCCGTACCCTACCACAAATTCCACACACGCTACTGGGCCTATTTCCTTAAGGCCACTTGGTGGGTGCATAGGAATTGCGAAAACGCTTCATGCACTAAGTGTTTGACGTGCGCACTTAGAACAGGATATCGTGGTTGCGCTCAAATCCTAAAAGGGAAGCTTTTGTGTCCCCTAATTTTTGCTATTGTTTATATATGCTGATAAGATTAAGAAGACTCTTAAGCAGTTAAGTTTACTATTAAAAATATTACACTTTTTAAATGAACCCTAACACACAACATTTTTTATTATTGCATGTATAATCAGCCTTCGCAATGTTACAGTTCTGTGATTAAAATAACCGCAGCTACGGTAAGAAAGCAAAACACATGGTCTAAGCAACACATTATTGCAATTTCCACTGACTCTTCTTTCTGAGATCTTGTAAAATCAGCCTATTATTGATAAGTTGTTTGATCATCAACAATTTTAAGCAGGTTTCCTGCTTAAAAATGGTTCGTTTATTATTTATTAAGCGTCTCACACTGTTTGACAATTTTGTGCCCACGTTCAAGTTTGAAATTGTGGAAAGTATAGACAAATGCGAAATTTCTTCAAAGGCTTTCTTTAAATCAAGCCCGAGAATGGCTTTGATGTCACATTTGTTATCGCTGTTGCAGATAAAATGCGGCAGCTGTTTGCGTATCACGGGGTGCTCGTGAGTAACAAGAAAGATATTCCAGGTACAGTGCGGCAGTGTGCGGTATATGGCTCCATCGCAAAATACTAATTCTCCATCTTCTCGAGCCCGGCTGCGGCGGCTGCATTTCCGATGCAGGCGGAAATGTCGAGGCCCGTTTGCTCAGATTTGGGTGCACGTTAAAGAACCCCAGGTGGTCAAAATTTCCGGAGCCCTCCACTACGGCGTCTCTCATAATCATATGATGATTTTGGGACGTTAAACCCCACAAATCAATCAATCAACCATCTTCTCGAGTGTGCAGGTGGAAGTCTTACAGGAAAAGCTCGTCGATTTGCCATTTAGAGGGCTACGAAATGTCTTCGACTTAACCGAAAGCCCAATGAAAGTACCATAAATCATTGATCAAATGTTTACGAATTAAAGCAACGGACCTTGGCGGGCCTGATTATAATCCGCCTCTTCAATACGAGTTATGCAAATAGTGACTTAGAGACGGCACTGCTGATGATTTCCCACTTTTATAATAGTTTTAGCAGCGAAATTTGAACGTAACAGACGGTTACGGAGTATATTTATCTGGGTTAGTTAGAAAAAAAATTTTTTAGAAGAAGTACAATAGCAGGCAACAAGCACAGAGGGCTAACATGGTTCTAATACTAGGTGTCTTCTAATTGCTGGGAAGTATAAATAAAACACCCTATATGACTGAACATTACACTAACTTTTGCTGTCGCAAAGTGAGGCTTCTGTGAAATAAACTTCCATGTTGTGATTTTCAACAGCAACGCTGTTTAGGCTCACACTAGTTTTTCTGCAGAAAACACAAACACTAATCATGAACTGACATGCATTCTCCAAATTATCTTCCTCACCTTCGCATTCGAGCTCTGAAAATGTACACGGGTTTCACCTGCGTGGCCCAAAATAACCCTGTCTGTCCAGGGAACAAGTACAGAGCTAGATATAAAATCATAAATATGAAGCAAACGAAAGAAACTTTTCAAAAATGTGGTATTAAAATCTGTATCCTCGATGTGATGGTGAGTTTATGTACTATTCAGGCATGCGCGCAGACCACAGCTTGGTGCAAACGTCCTGCACCACATTGTATGGGGTGGTCTAAACAACCCTAGTATGCCCCACACTCAATACCAGCCTCGCGACGCCAAAGGAAATTGAGTGGAAGGAAGGCAAAGAAAAGGGTGATGGGGACAGAAAGAAGAAGGGGAAGAGAAAATCAAGGCATAGAAAGAATGAGAATGAGAAACCGAGAAAAAAATGAATGAGGAAGAAAGCAAAAAAATAGACATCGAGAGAATTAAATTTTCTTTTGCGACCAGTCACGCGCTGCCTTCGCCCAGAGAAGGTTGATTTTCTTGGGAGTTAGCCACAACTAGCCGTCAACCCGAAGCCCTCACCACATGTCGGAGCTTATTATCGGAGTATACCATCGCCAGCAAAACCTCCACGACGTCTTGTAGAGTTGCTTGCCTGATCTGTTCATCGATGTTCATCATACACTGGTTGTTTCAACCACCCTCTACAATGTGGTACAGGGCGTTTGCACAGTCTGGGCTGTATTCACAATTCATTCAGCGAACTGGGAGCGTGAGAATACGCAACAGACAGAAAAGACCCCACCGCACGAGCGCTTCACTACTACCAACTGGCCCACCTATTTATCTTGTTGCAAGTATTGACAAATGATGCTGCAGTTGTCGGGGTATGTTGCGTGTAGTAGTGCACCCAGCGGATAGGTGCCTGATTGTAGCCCTCTCCAGATCGCCGCTTGCTCTCTACTCATGCCTTCATGAGCAGGTGGATAATGTCGCCGTTGCTTCCGGTAGTGTGCAAGTTTGTCGGAGCATTTTATTGGTATTAGCTCATCTGCATTTCTTGAGTCTCTGTACCACTGTGGAGTCGGTTGGTCCTGTCTTTAAAGAAGCTCAAGGCCTGCCGCATGCGCCGATCACTTCTCTGCCAGGGATTCATGCTTCAGTGTTCAGAGGATATTTGCGTCTCCAAAGTCACACGTTATTTGATTTCAAGGGCTGAATTGTCTGTTGATCCCTTTTCACACCTGTGACATGCTTCTTTAGAATTCTTCCAGATTGTCAGTGGCTATGAACTTCTACTGATTGCTAGAGCAAAGCAAAGTTCATCTGTGGTGGCTGCACCATGCGCAGACGTCGAAGTGCCAACGACCTCTGTTGCTTTTTTGTTCACCAAAAAGGCTGCATAATTTTTCATTCTTTCGTGAGAAACTTTTTTCTTCAATTTTTATTAAAAAATGTGTTATGTCTTGCATAACGTTTTATTTCAGTTTTAAAACAAGAAAACGTAGGAAATAGAAAAAAAATTACAGCATATCCGCGAAGTGAATGATGATGATTGAGGTGAAGCGTCCATCTGTCCGTGAGTGCGTAAGTCCGCCCATTCATGCGTCCATCCGTCCGTCTGTCCGTCCATGCGTCTGTCCATGCGTCCATCCGCGCGTCTGCCTGTCTATCCGTCCATGCATCCGTCCATGCATCCGTCCATGCGTCTTTCAGTCTGTCTGTCTGTCTGTCCGTCTGTCTACCCATTCCTTCGTTCATCTGTCTGTTCATCTGTCTGTCTGTCTGTCTCTCTGTCTGTTCGTTCGCGCGTCCGTCCATCTGTCTCTGCCTGCCTGCCTGCCTGCCCGCCTGCCCGCCCACCTGCCCGCCCGCCTGCCCGCCTGCCCGCCTGCCTGCCTGCCTGCCTGCCTGCCTGCCTAACTGTCTGTCTGTCTGTCTCTCTGTCTGTCTGTCTGTCTGTCTGTCTGTCTGTCCATCTAGTGAACAGTGCAAGTACCCCCATCTCACATCTTTTCATCATATATTCATCATATACAAGTACCGCAATTCAGCGGACTTTCTAAGGGCTAAACGACAGGTGGCTACTACTATGACGACTGCATGCACAGGACAAACGACCCACAGAGTAAAGAGCTTCGTCCCTAAAACACACAAAAGGGAAGAATGAAGAATTACAGGATGAAAACAAGAAAGAACTTGCAGAACATCGCAAAACAGAAAGAGCCGAGATTGCGTGGGTCCATATCAGCTCCACAGTTTCTAGAACTTTGTCTTCTGAGTACGCTGCACTAATTTCTTTGTTTAGTCCTACGTCGATAATCCCACGCTTCAGACGCTATCATAAATGCGAAGCGTAAAGCAATAATAAACACCAGAGCAGACGGGAATATCTATTGTGGCACCATGAAAGCATACACATTCGTTTTGCTGCAGCTGTAAGCCGCATCCACCACTTTCGTTGTTTAACCCTACCTGCACCGTTGTCAATAAAGCAGATTGCCTTAAATATTGCCTGTTTCTCTAGGTTTCAGGAGTGTGCTGTTTAAGCTCAGTAAATGGGGTTCGCGATCGCAAAAACAATGACATCACGAACAGCATCTGCTCTGCTATGCTCACCTGCCTTGCCTTGCCGTAACATCGTGTTTGCTTCATGTGCTCGTGGTCTGGCTGTACATGGCAGAGCTGCTCTGGCCCGGTGTCAGTGTGAGCACAGAGAAAAAGTCAGAAAGGAAGATGAAGCGACTAGAGAGATACACAACGCGAATAGAAAGAACAAAATGTGGAAGAAATAAAAAACAGAGAAAGAAAACAACGAAGACACAAAAATATATAAAAAACTAAATAAAAGTAAGTCTTTTAATTACTCCAGGTAATAACAGCAAAACGAGCAATCACGCGTACCACCCTAAAAGTAGAGAAGGGCTTAAGGACAATGCGACTTGGGATAAGGAACTTCGCTGAGCCTTCACGACGACCAGGGGCTCAAGCTGGTGCGGAAATATCCGAAAGCGAAACCGCTATATAAGTAGACAGTTATAGGTCGCGAGAGGCGTAAAAGTGTACTACTTTTGCCCCGTCTAGGACTGCTGATGCACGTTGAACGGCCACCTTGTTTAGAAGACTTCAAAACTTGCTGCTATCACGAAGAGCTCGGTCACTATAAACACGAGGTTTATGGCCCATTAAAAGCCCAAGAAACAAGAAGTGCTGCTATTGGCCCCGTTAGACCTGAGTGCCTTTGGTTTAAGGTCTCTAAGTTTTGAGACCACGAATTCGCCCATATCATTGTTTATGAACATTTTCAAATGGCGAAAACTATATAGCAGATATGCAGGACATTGTTATACCATTCCGTAAAAGAAAATGTTATACCATTTCATAAGTTACATCGCGGCCTCCAACACCACCTATATCTTGTTTTCACACAAGAGAATAATGAAGCCTACCAGAGTATTGCTTGCTGAAGGTTTGGAGATAAGCTCATTTTACCAGTGTCATTATGGCTTTACATTATCTTGATGAATGCGTCCACTCCCAAAAAAAAGCACGCAATTAGTGGTTGTACTTTTCTCAAACTGTGTCAATTTCAACTTGGCGTTTACTACCTCCAAGTTTTACGTTCCTGCTGACTTATATCATCAATCTGTAGATAAACTCTTTGCCAGAATGATTTATTGTGGTTTAATAAAAACGCATTCGTATCGGGTACAAAACCAATAAAAACAATTTATTTAGCAATCAGATCAATTGAGCAAGCGCTAAAAACCATGGACGGGTGTCTACATATTGTGTGATGAAGTCTTAGTTCACTCAAATTAAACACGAGTCTCTGAAGTTAAAGCTGATCCCCTCCTTATCCAGTTTCAACTTTACGCGTTCTTACACGCTGTGCAATTTTAGACCTCTGCTAAGATTTTATAGTAGTGGTCTAGTGTTACATCGCGATACAACACTAGGCGTTTAGGTTTTCTTTTGGTTTTGTTTCATACGGTTTCAAGCACTTTCATCACTTCGAGGTAGAACACCTGCTTGTCACGTATGAGGTCTGGGTTTCATTTCTGTTCACCCCAACCTTCTTTTTAATTGCGAAGCATTTCTTAGCAAACTTCAACGACCTTTAGCGTATCTATCTATCTATCTATCTATCTATCTATCTATCTATCTATCTATCTATCTATCTATCTATCTATCTATCTATCTAGCCGCCTACGACGTTTAGCTCTCCTGGCCATCTCGAAAATGGTATCGATACCAAACTTGGCATGGCATAACATGACTGCATGATGAGCATACTTGAGTAGTCATAACATGAAAACCATCACATGTTTGTCATGAATGTCATGATTTACATTTCACGGACTTGCTACTCTTGTGGCAGTTTCGTTCACATGACATTTGCAAAACTATGGTATGACATAACTGCGTGGAGAACATGTGACAGACACTAACGTGAAAATCATGACATGCATGCCATGATTTTCATATTATGACTACTAATGACTAGACGCCAGGCTCATGGTGCACTTATGGTTGTTTCGCTTGCTTCACATATATCGACTTCAGAATCACGTGACATGGATAGACAACGAGGTAAATGGCATGTCTACACTTGATAACCTATACACGTATTTCTCTACACGTATATTGTGCATCTAGTGTTTTCGCATATGAACAAAAATTTAGTGCTGCATCTTGGATGTGAAAATTTGTTGTTTTCCTATGTTATTTTGCTTGAAATTTTTCTCACGAATGTATAACAAGAATGATTACAGTTTATGTGCCTTCTTCTTGTAATTTAATGGGCATGTTTCTATGTTTATTTCCTCTATTGTGCTGCCAACGAGAATTCATGTGTTCAGTTTAGCTTTCTGCCTGCCAGGCTCTGCCTCTCAAGCCTTCATTTGGCTTTGCAGGCCTAGCCACATATACTGCCTTTTTCGCATAAATAAAAGGCATTATTATATTATTATTTTTATTACTGTCATTATTATTATTATTATTATTATTATTATTTTTATTATTATTATTATTATTATTATTATTATTATTATTATTATTATTATTATTATTATTATTATTATTATTATTATTATTATTATTATTATTATTATTATTATTATTATTATTATTATTATTATTAGTGAAACATGATTACATATTACGCTCATTGCGGGCTTGTGGCCGTTTCGTTATCTCCACGTTTACCAAACTTGGTACCGCGTGACGTCATTGAAAGACTAACGTAAATGAAAAGCCCAAACATGATAATCATGATATGCTTGTCATGTAAAACATAACTACATGCTACGTTCATAGCATGGCCGTGGCCATTTCGCTAGCTCCACTTACACAAAATTTTGGATTACATGACGTGAATGGACGACGAAGGTTAATGACACATCCAAAAACTATAGTGATGATAACATGCGTGTGATTCAAAACATTAATACATGCTACACTCCTAGCGTGTTCACGGTCGTTTCGCAGGCTTCATATGTTACATTACCACATGATACTAAACTTGGGATCACTTTAAGTATTAAACGATGAAGGTAAATGACACACCTAAACGTGACAATCGCTACATGAAAGTCACATAAAGCAAAATTTACGTGTGCCTCGTGACGTTGTGCTCATTTTTACGTAAGATATTAACCTTGCTCATTCGTGCTTCGCACATCATCGATTCTCACTATACGTGACATCTACCAATTTTTATTTATTCGTTTTAACTTTCCTCTAATTCGGGCTCACAGACAACGCCGAACTTTACCTCCAAATGAATGACAGCGACACCGCAAGTTTTGTGAGACTTCATTACCTCTCTCGGTGAAAAAGAACTCCGCGAAACGTACTGTTCCTATTATGTTGCTGTTCTGTTAGCATACTGCTACTCGGCATCTCCTGTGGTGGCGCTGCTTTTACGGGGATGATGTGCTGACACGCTCGTCAAGAGTTCGAGTCCCGGTATGGTAGCCGCATAATAATGTAGCTGAAATGGTGGACGTCAGATCACAGTGGGATGTCAGTGGATGCTAAATAACACCAAAGCGTCAAAATGTTTGGAGCCATTCACAACGGGGTGCCTTGTAGTTACACCGTGGTGGTGTGAGGCAAACCGTCATGTAATAATATTCTGTACGTTAGTTGCCAAATAGATATCTTGAGTTAAAAAGTCATACGTTACTTTGAAGGGTACTTGGGTCAAATCACAAATCTACCAAGGTAAGTAACTCTGCCTTCTGCTAAAACTGTCTAACTACTCAACATTGCGTGGGATGATTTGCTTTGTGGTGTCTACTGATTGGAGTAAAGGAATTATTCAAAAGAAACACTGCAGTGAAGTGTGCCATGAAAAAAGTATGCTGCTAAGTTGTACGAGATTGCTTTTTAAGCACGCAGACAAACTGTTTTGCTTTCGCTCAGATAAATGCACGTAATTTTGAGCGCTAGTTTCAAGTCAGAAAAATACCGAGAGGTAGAGAAAACAGTTTGTCTTAAAGTTTCACAGACGGACTGGATCATGAAGAATTGATACTACTTCTAAACCACTTGTTTGTTATCTAAACAACTTGCGAATATTCATACCTACTGCAGTAGCCATATGAAATCATACAATGCGAAGCAACGTGACGAGCCTCTGCGCCGGCTATAATGGTTGGGAGTCTAAAGCAGACTCGTGGAGAAGAGGAACGAACCAACCTGAGTGAGGTTATAACCACTGCGAATGATTTCCCAACAACTTTATCGGGACCTATCTGTACCGTCTTCGGCACCAGAATTTCGACAAAGAACTTCAAGAAGGGTAATTGCGGAGCTCGCACTTCGATGCCAACAGACAATTTGCTTTGGACTTTCTATGAATACTTTGTGCAAGCTCCTGATCTAAATATATCAAAAGGTGCATGCACTTCTTTTACACAGTTCTTCAAAAATGGGATTCAGGTTCACTACGCCTGCAGATGTTTGTGGGTGTTGTCATCTTCTTTTTCAAAGCACGCTGAACATTTATAGCATGGTTACCTAAAGCTATGAAGATTCTACATGCTACGCACGAAGGAAATTGAAACATCAATACGCTAAATAGGTTTTCTCAGTGTAATGTGAAACGGTTGTATAGTGGAAGCTAGTCATGGCTTTATTTTTGTGATTTGTGAATGACTTCGCAAACAATGGCAATTAAATTTTTTCTGTTTATTTGATCATGGCTGGATCAGAAAGGCGCGCGAGACTTGCGACTATTGCGGAGCGCCTGTTCCCTCCTCCTGCTGGACACCGTGTTGTTGCTGTGACCCTGTCGATACTGAAGTGCCCCAAAATTTAGTGTAATGATAATTTATTGCCTTGGCATATGCCTACTCTGCTAACAACTGCAGCAGCGCCTATAGCATGTCTGATGTATACAGGACATTAAATTTTTTTTCCGCAATCGCAAAAACTGCTTTTTTTCTTCATTTCTACATCCGTACTACTGCCGCCACACGTCGGCCTCCCGAAGCAGCAAGATCCGCCGTACGAGAAGACTCAAGCGCGGTCGAGCATGTGCCGTGTACACATCATGTAAACAAACCAGACGTGAATTACAAAACTGGCGCTTCCATTATCTTCTAAACGTTAAGTACGTACCTCCTAAATCATAGTGATATTTAGCGGTGCCACAATGTTGTGGCTCTGCCATCAAAAACGACCTTTCTCGCACAAGCAGAATATTTAGCGTATATTTTAATATTTTGGAGACTTTGAATTCTCGCCCCTTGCCTATGAATACCATAGATAGTCGTCTTTATTTATATTTTTCGTTTTCTTTATTTGGCGGACCTTTTTAACTGAATCACTCACAACCGCAGTTCCCTATAGGTGCTCTAGCGCAAGAATTGCGCATGCGCCTTTTTCCGGCCTATAACCATATTTTGTGAGCTTTGTGGCTCAGCTAACTTTAGTTGCAATCTATAAAGCACACGTGAGCGGTGGCACCTGAAAACAGACACAAATGACGCTATTTTAGTTATGTATAGCGACATTGAATATTGCAGACGTGTCTGCTGTCCTCCCACAAGTAGACGCGAGTGTTCGCATTTTTCCTGAGAAGCAGTACGCAAAAAACCTGCACGCAAGAAGGCCTCCTACTATGGCTATTTACCTACACAGCTTCGCTAAGCAGTGTCTAACCACTGTTGAAGTTTGAGGCCTATCACGCCTGCTGCTGTTTCCTCGCGTCCAGGCCGGTGGTCGAAGACCTCGTGTTCAAGAGCTGGCGTTAGAGGAGGTGTACTCAAGTTCTCAATTGGTGGAATACAAGAGATCTAATTACGTTTGTACAGGTTCAGAGTTGGTTCTAGATTTCTTCTCTCATGCATCTGCTTGTGGTTTTCTTCCCTAAAACTTCCTAAAATCTAGGTCTAGGGAAACAGGCGACGTCGTCTTCTTCT
This sequence comes from Rhipicephalus microplus, assembly GCF_043290135.1. Classification (NCBI taxonomy): domain Eukaryota; kingdom Metazoa; phylum Arthropoda; class Arachnida; order Ixodida; family Ixodidae; genus Rhipicephalus; species Rhipicephalus microplus. The sequence goes on from NC_134701.1 coordinate 110,294,353, forward strand.
AATGAGCTGAAAACGCACCAGTCACCCTGCTGGCCCTACCCCCAACACGCGCACACACACACACACACACACACACACACACACACACACACACACACGCACGCACGCACACGCACACGCACGCACGCACGCACGCACGCACACACACACACACGCACGCACACACACGCACACACACACACACACACACACATACACACGCACACACATACAGATGCGCGCTACATTCTGGCGAAATTATCTCTGCGCAGACAACATGCCTCCAGCATGCTGGATGCGGCAAGTCTGTCTTAAGGGAGCTTGATGGCCACCCTCAGGGTCAATCGGAGGCCCCAGGCCCGATTCGTTTCTGGCCCCACAGAAGGAGCCTGGGAAGCTGGCGCTGATCCGTGCGCAGGCGTCACGTCAGCTGGAGACACCTAGTCGCAGTGCGATGCCACAATTCCACGTACATGGGGCGCTTGTTGTCGTGGCAGTAATTGGGGGGCGAATACTGAAAGTGTCATATTTCAGTTCCGCAACAGTCACAATAGGTTGCTTTTGAGCCGAGTTTGACCCGTCACGCAAAACTGCAGAGCGCACTTTCACGCTTTCCTTTTTCCAAGCCTTGGGGTTGCTTCCTTTATTTGGTTTCGGCTCCCCGCAGCGAGGAGAGGCCCACCAATCTTAACAGCTCCTCCGGGGCCAAGAAACTCTCGACTGGCCAGGAACCCGTTTGCTGTTGGATATGAAGAGGGGATCTTGGAGACGAAGATGACTGACAACTTCGAGCTCGAGAACCTTCACACAAAGTGAGACCACTCAAAGAATGACCCTGGTGCCACAGCGTTAACCCGCGCACAAGAGCTCGTAATCTGCCTACCAGGGACACCCAACAAATTTTCATAAGACGAACTCAAAATATTAACATATCCCGCGCACAGTGGGGATCGATGATTTGCAAAGCACGAATGAGAATTGTTGATACGAGACTTTCAAATCAGCACAACGTTACGAGGTGGACGTAAATGATGCCGTACATGACTTCCGCGTCATGATTATTATGTTTGGAAGTGTCGTTTACCTTCGTCATTTATTCACGTCACGTGATACCAAATTTAGTATATGTGGAGCTAGCGAAAGGGCCGCGAGCACGCTATGAGCGTGTGATGTTGCAATGTTCTTACATGACACGCATGTCAAGATTATCATGTTTGCACCAGTAATATATTTCCTCAACCATTTACGTCACGTAACACCAAGTTTTGTATATGTGGAGCTAGCAAAACAGCCGCGAGCGCATCACGAAACTCTCAATATACTCCTATGTAGCGTTGACGCGCGCGCACGCTGGGGAACGTTAGCAAAACTCGAGCACTCTATAGACAAATTGCACCAGACGTACGTCACGAAAATGAGGTGGCGCAGTCTTGATAGGCAAAAGACGCTCTGCCTACCCCAGTTTCTGCTGGGTTTTCAATGGCGCATGTGGTGTGTTCAGTCAAGCAACGAGAAAAAAAAATTGGCATATCCCAAGTACAATGGGAATCAATGATATGTGAAGCACAAATGAGAAATGTTGATATGTCACTTTAAAATCAACGCAACGTTACGTGGTGGCGGCAAATGATGCGGTACATGATTCCCTCTCATGATTATCATGTCTGAATGTGTCGTTTATCTTCATCATGTATTCACGTCCCGTAATAGCAAATTTATTATGTGTGAAGCTAGCGACACGACGTGAGCACGCTGTGAGCGTGGTATGTTGTCATTTTCTAACATGACCGTGTCAAGATTATCATGTTTGCACCAGTCATACACTTTCGTCATACATTAACATCACGTAACACCAAACTTTATTAAGGGGAGCTAGCAAAACAGCCGCGAGCACATCATGAAGAGCCCAATGTACTCCAATGTAGCGTTGACGCTACATTGGACACAATGGCTACACATTTTTTACAAGAGAAATTGAGTAATGGCTCTTTCGTTACAAATCAAATATATGCTTAATGCATTTGCTATTTTCGTTCATTTTCTTTTTTTTATAGCAGACAGAAATGTTGTACACTTGGAGGATAACACTCCATCCGAGACAGAGTGCATTTCTGTACCATTACCGTTTGAAGTGCAATGCCCCGCTGCAGTGGTCTAAGGTCTAAGGTACTCGGCTGCTGAACCGCAGGTCACGGGATTGAATCCCACCTGCGGCGGCTACATTTACGATGAAGGCGGCATTGTTGTAGGCCCGTGTACTCAGATTTGTGTGCACAATAAAGAACCCCAGGTGGTCGAAATTTCCAGAGCCCAACACTACGCCCTCTTTTATAATCATATGGTGGTTTTGGGACGTGAAACCCCGCATATCTATCATCACTCATTTGAGGTACAATGTATCATGCACTATTTCAAGCAGTTGCGCAACCGTCAATAAGCCGCATCGGAAGGCATACTGACGACGATCGGCGTAGCAAGGAGACGTCATTCCAGCTCCCACCGCTTCGAAATTACTTTGCCATGACTTTCCACCCCAAGATGACAATCTACCACATCTGCCTGCTCGGGTCACACTGCAGTTTAAATAAGCACAACGGTCGCCCCCCCCCTCTTACAACAAAATATTTGTGCCTACGTCGCTGTTGGTGACTGCAGGTCATGTCCGAGCTTTCGATAAACATACAAAGGTGCTTAAATATAACGTGTTCCATAATCGTACTACATATGCATCAGAGCGGTATTTGTGTTTAAAGGAAGGTATGGACTGAGTGTCTTCGTTTTCTTTTTTGGTGGGGGGAAGGGAGGCTGTATTTAAGGAGGGCTTAGGTTTTATTTTAAAGGCGAAGCACTTCTTAGCGAACTTTGGCGAATTTGATCGTATCTATATATCTATCTATTCATATATCTATCTAGCCGCCTACGACTTTTAGCGCTCCTGGCCATTTTGATATTAGTACCGATAGCGAACTTGGTATGGCCCCACCGTGGTGGTCTAGTGGCTAAGGTACTCGGCTGCTGATCCGCAGGTCGTGGCTTCGTATCTCAGCTGTGGCGGCTGCATTTCCGATGGAGGGGCAAATGTTGTAGGCCCGTGGATTTAGATTTGGGTGCACCTTAAAGAACCCCAGGAGGTCGAAATTTCCGGAGCCCTACACTACGGCGTCTCTCATAATGATATGGAGCTTTTGTGACGTTAAACCCCACATATCAAATCAAACTTGGCAGGACATAACATGACTGTATCAAGGAAATAATTTGACTAGTCATAACATGAAAATATTGATATGTATGCCATCAATGTCATAATTTATATTTCATGGTCTTGCAGCTCTTGTGGTGGTTTCGTTCACATGGCATGTTGCAAAACTGGTATGGTAATATATGATTGCATGGCGAACACAAGCGACAGGCTCTAACATAAAAATCATGACATGTGTGGCATGTAGTCATGTTGTTACATGACAGGAGTGTTTTCTTCGTGCCATCATCAGTCTGGCATGTAGTCATGAAACAAGAGGACTACATGCCACGCTCATGATGCGTTTGCAGCCGTTTCGTTAGCGTGACTTATACCAAATTTGGTATCACTGGACGTGAATGAGTGACTAAAGAATGTTACTGGTGCAAACATGATAATCATGAATTGCGTGTCATGTAGCAACATGACTACATGGAAACCCATGATGCGCTGGCGACCGTTTCGCTAGCTGCCCTTATGCCAAATTTGGTATTACGGGAGGTGAATGGATGACGAAGGTATGATACTGGTGCAAACATGATAAACATGAGATGCGTGTCTTGTAACAACATGAAAACATGCCACACTGATGATGGGCTCGCGGCCATTTCACTCGCTTTACATATACCCATTTTGATATTACGTGACGTGAACGGATAACGAAGGTAAATGGCACGTCCAAGCAGGATAATTCTGACGTGCGTGTCATGTGAGAACATGACTACATGCACGGCCACCTGGATCGGGCACGTGTTGCGTTCCTAAACCGCTATGTTATGACATGACTGCATGGCTAACAGAAGTGAGAGACTGTAACATGAAAATCATTATACGCGCGTCATGTAACAACTTGGCCACATGCCACACTGATGATGCGCTCGCGGCCATTGCGCTAGCTTCACATATGCGAAATTTGGTATTACGTGGCGCCAATAGATCACAATTATATATGACTGGTGCAAACATGATTTCATGAGATGTACATCATGTGAGAACATAACTACGTGCCACAGTCAAGACGCCAATTCATTTTGACGTGACGCATTGCATGTGCTCGCTGGCGTTTATTTCGTCGCGTCAAGCAGGCGTTGCCTCGTCAGGCGCTGGTCCTGCTGTGTACTTGCAGGCGCGCGCGGCGCTGCGTTGCTTTGATGTATGCGCGTTTCAGCGCGTCTGGTGTGCCTTCGTCACGAAAAGAGGGAGACGAAGTGTTGTCTGGGTAACGCATCAGCGTGAATTTTCCGCCGGTTGCCGTCAGGCCACGCCGACGGACGCTGGTCGCGCTGGTTGCGCCTGGCGTCAGACTATAAAGTGCTTGCGTTTTACTAACGTAGCGCCGCTGTGCCCAGCCCGTGGCCCAGCGTGCGCACGCGTCATTGCTACATTGGAGTATATTAGGCCCTTCATGATGCGTTCGTAGTCGTTTCGCTAGTTCCGCATATACCAAATTTGTTGTTACGTGATGTCCATGGATGACGAAATATATGACTGGTGCGAACATGATAATCCTGACACGCGTGTCATGTAGGAACATGACAACATACCAGGCTCATAACGTGCTCACAGCCGTTTTGCTAGATCCACATATACTAAGCTTGGCATCGCGTGACGTGAATAGATGAAGAAGGTAAACGACACAACAAAACATGAAAATCGTGACATTGAAGTCATGTACGGCATCATTCACCTCCACCTCGTAAAGTTGTGCCAATTTTAAAGTGACATATCAACATTTCTCATTCATGCTTCGCATAACCTCGATTCATGCTGTACGTGGGATCTGCCAATTTTTCTTTTTGTTTTCTATGTATTTTTTTGGGGTGTGTGGGGTGGGGGGTATGCGAGTTATTTTAGTGTAATGGCAGTTATGGTAAAGTTCTGCTCGAGACACCTATTTCTGTAATGTTAGGTTCAGAGGTACTGCGAACACTATGTTGCGCCACGCGCAAAAAGTATTTAGAGTATCCTATTAAATTTCTTCTTTAGCTGGAGCAAGAAAGAAAAGACATCCTCTTACTTTATAGTGTGCATCGGCGGCAAATTATCTAATTAGAGAAACTCGTATTTTAGGCCGCTATACCATTAGTCTGACCCGAACTATTGAACGAGTATGTGCGTTATTTCTTATTTGCGAGTAACAGTATTTGATACTCCGACTACAGAAGGTGGCGATTTTCTATTCCACTATAAATACCTCCAGAAGTTCGCCAAAAAGCAGAAGTATTATTCATGTATTCATGTTTTGCTTGCTGTTAGTGATGTTTCTTCAGCGTACATGTTTTCAAGGAGTCATTGGGACCTAAGAAGCGATACATGGTAATGTTGCTGGCTACTACATTGATCATAATATGAGGAGCTTTACGTTTGAAAACAATATTATGATTGTGAGATACTCCGTAGCGAAATTTTAATTATCTGTTGTTCCTTACCAAGCCTTCATATCGTATTTTACATGGGCCTCCTTCATTTCACCTGCATATTTCACCTCCACAAGAAAACGAACAGACATTAGAAAGGTCCAATTTTTATGGTTCTTGGACTACCACATGTCATACGTTCAAATTAAAACGTTTCGTCCCCGTTTTTTTCTTTGTTTGTTCCGAAACTGCCGGAAAGGCAACAACTACAAGAACGAAATGAAAAAATCAATCACTTTCTGCAGACAACGCGAGGAAGCATCAGTAAAAGTTTTAAAAGCAGGGCCTTTAGCTCGTCTCTAAATCCAATCAAGTTTTTTTGTTTTTTTTATCTTTTTAACGCCACTCCACCTTTTTTACACACAAAAAGCAAAGAGAAGTTTGGGTTAGGAAAGTTCGCATGCGACTGAAACTTCTTTTTGTTCACTTCGCGTTCCAAACATTATCTCCTGTTTTTTCCAGTCTTTTACTTCTAGTTTGTGAAGAATCATGAAAGGCGCAGAAAAATGACAATATTGAAAAGCACGCGTGTTACTCTGTGAAAAGTGTTATGACTGTCATCATCTGTACTTGAAAACCTAGCTTACGCCGCTGGCCAAAGAATATTTTGGAATATAAGGGGGCAGGAGGCAAAACGTTTTAACGTGCCTCAAGTGTAGGCATGAAGAGGCGAAGTTCCTCGTCCAATTTTTACTAACTTGTACTATTATGTTCAAATTCGACTACCTGCTTCCTGCCCATTCCACCATAGTTCACCCTCGCACGTTTGTGAATACAAGTAGAGGCTGCAGAATAATTATAACTATTACCTTCAAGACATTGAGGTCTGTATTACCGGTGTTTAAAGTGATGATGGTACTTCATTGTGGAAAGCTCTGGCTGTATTATCTGAGGACGGACTGCAAGAAGACCCCAGGTACTTGACCTCTAACGTTGTATTCCTTTTAAACTCTATTACGTAACTTCAACATCTGGGACAAACTGATTGCGAACATTGCGCTGTTTTTTCATGGAAAGCAATATATTGTTGGCATTCTTTCTGAAAAAAAAGGTAATTGTGATGTTAAAATCAGTCTTCGAGAAGAACGAGAGATTTTTCGTCCGTAAGAATTTTGAGGACTTCCTCCTGGAAAGCACTACGGTATTTTATAGACGCCCATTTCAGCTATCTATAAATGTCCTCACGAAATCTATATCTCATCTCTTCATTCCTAGTTCTGCGCTCTTTTTCTCTCCGTCCCATTTTTTTCTTCTACCAGCCTCTCACCCAATATGTACGTCTTTAGGTGACGTGCGTTGACAGTAATAAATAGGTGCAAAGGTGTGCTCCAATGATGGATTTCTTCGTCTTTTTTCTTGGTATTCAAGGAAAGAAAAGCCCAAGAACACTTCCATAATTGTAAGTATCAGAAGTTATGAGATTCTATCTTTCAAGAACTGTATAACAGTCATTGACCTTGCCCTGATGAATGAGTGCTCTAGCTCTGGAGTTGTGTCCTGATTGAATTAATATTGTAGTATCTCACGAAGGCAAGTACTATCAACAGCGATATTTTGCGGAACGTTAGATCCACAACTAAAGGGAATTTATGCTACATCAGAGCTTAATGCATGTTATCATTGTCGTGGCATTAGAAGTTGGAATGCCAAGATCAAGAAGGCACGTTTCTTTCAAAACTACATTCACAAAGAAAACGCGGAAATAAAGGTTTATTCAACATTTCACGTCCTGCAATTTTTTGCTGTTCATAGTACAGGTGCAGCGCCGGCGTGTTGAGGATTTTTTATTATGGTGAAATGAGTGCTATGCAGGTAGACTCGTGGTGGGTAACGACCGTTTCTGCATCATATATATGGTATGCGACTTCGAGGCTTCTAGCAGCTTATCTTCAAACACGCAAAAGCGTAAAGCTAAGCCCACACCGAACTCCAGCACGATCGTGCAAAGAAAAAAACTGACAGAAGAAACGCGCACGCAACATCGTACATTTTGTGAAGAAAAAAAGTTCTCAAGTATTCACGTTCCTAAGCTATTAGATCTCTTCTATGCAATTAACTCTAGCATCTCCTACAAATGCCCGGTAGATGCACTGTGCACCGTAATTTATTTTATTCACGTCCACCAACATTCCACGCCAATTCCTTTTGTATGAAACATCAACTGAGTTATCATCAATCCTCATTTTGATGATGCTGTTCGAAAAGTTTAGTTTTCATTTGAGTATACAAACGCACAAGAAGCTTTTATACCAGAGTAGTGAAGAAATATAAAAACAAGAAATAGTGGTGACATGGAAAAAATAATTAAACAAAAAAGGTGAACTAGGAGTGTGGGGAAATATAGCTCTACTCATCTTTCTTAGTTTTGTTGATGTCACCAAAATTGCTAACTTTGCTTGGGGTTGCACTTGCTTCTCTTTTTCTTATGCCAATGATATATTTTCTCTCGTTCTTATTAGATCTCTGTTTTAGCAGTGTCATCTTAATTTTGTTGTTAACAAAAGCCTACTATATTACAGAAACTATAGCCTTCTAATAAATGCTTCATTGTCGCCGAGTTTTTACTCTCATCGTGTGCCTAAGTTCTTAAGAAATCAGCAGATACCACCTTTGTGCCGGTGAGTGGACTTTTAAACCGTTTTTTAGGACATTTTTACACGGCAACGCCACCGGGGAGTTTAGGCCTAACCAAGGAGGCGATTGTCGCCGATGCGCCGGCCCGGTGCCAACGCGACTCAACGCTCTGCGCGTTCCAGTATCTGCAACTGAGAATGGAATACCAAGTAGATGGAGAGGACATCTCTCCAGAGGATTGCACGGAAGAAATGGGTTGGAAGGAAGCCGAAACGAGACGCGCAAGGAATAAGCAAGCCGCGGTTAGCGTTCCTGCTGCCAAGGGTTCGACTGAGGCCGGCGTTGCGGGAGACGCTCGAGCCAGTCGTAATAGGTATGACACCAAGCATACAATCGTGCGAGCTGGATGCATGCCACCACTACCTAAGGACTTCAGCAAAATTGTGCTACGACCACGTGGAGGATTAAATATCTCGAGGATTGGCACTAGAGCCGTGGCAGACGGGATAGAACTGGCGGCCGGCGTCAAAGAGGAAGAGGCCATGCAGGACATCATCTGTTCCAACTTGCAGCAGAACATTATGGTGGCAAGCACTCCGGACAAAGGCAAAGCTTCAAGATACCTCAAGGTCAAGCAAGTTGACATAGGAGGCAAAGTTTTCGAGGTTAGCGCGTACGCCGCGGCACCCCACGACACTTGTAAAGGAGTGATTCGCGGGATCCCCGTAAGCGATACTCAGGACATTTTGACCCGAAAGATTGTGAACGCGAACAACCCGCTCGCGATGCAGGCCAAGAGAATCAAAGACACCGGGACAATCATCATAGCGTTCGAAGGACACAAGGTGCCCAGATTCGTGAGATATGGACCTTCACTTTTGCAGTGCTCCCTTTACCGCAAGAACATCGATATTTGTTACGTCTGCGGAAAGCTGGGACATCGGTCTGACGTCTATCCGAACCCAGCTGAAACAATCTGCAGAGGCTGCGAAATCAAGAACCCAGATAGCCTGCACCAGTGCAATCCAAGATGCAGGCTGTGCGACGGTCACCATCCCACGGCGGACAAGGAGTGCAAGAACAGGTTCTTAGTGCCATACGTCGTCAGACTCAGACGTTGGGAAAGATCGCGAGCAGCCGCAGAAGCCCGAGACGCATCAATCACATCGAGTCCAGACATCAATGACAAGCAGCTTATTCCAGCCTATAGGACCCAGAGCATCCAGACTACACAAGAACAGGAAAGGCGGCCCCACTCCAGGGGGAGGTTGCGTTCCAGAAGAGGTTCTAGACCCAAGGCCCACTCCCAATCACGGGGGCGCTCGAGTTCTCAAGGTCACCATCAGGGTCGGGATTAGCCTGGGCGGCACCCGAATGGCCAGCTACCTGGCGTTCAGTTCGAGATCACGGCTTCACACCCGGGGAGGACGCCTGCAGTTACTTCGAAAGGCAGCTGGGCTCAGCGAGTGCGCAACGGCGGGGCAGAGGTGATGACAGGTAAGCTGCGAGAGCATGATAGAATTGCACAGCTAGAGCAAGAAAACGCGTAACTTACAAAATCGAATGAGAGGCTATCAGCTGAGTTAAAGGAAATAAAAATTCTTCTCACTAAGCTAACCAGCGCGCAATCTTCACAGCCAATGCCTCAGCCAGTTGATGTCCCTGTGGCTGAAAACGTGGGGGACTCGAGAACCGCGAAAAAGAGGGCAGTCATGGCAGAACACGTGGAAGCCAACCAAACGACCATGTCAGATATGAAAGAGGTGTTCGACACGCTCAGCAAAGTAGTAGCCAATCTTAGCGAGCAGATGGGTAGGCTACAATCAAGCGTGGCGGCAGTGGAAGAGCATATGACTTTGCGCATTACAAAGGTCGAGGCATATCTGCACAACACAGCAAGGCCTCCTCATGCACCAAGCTCACCCCTTCGGCCACGAATACTAGTGGTACCAAACCTGTCGACAGATGCAGCATCAGGCTCTGGCCGCCCATGTAATAACCATGATGGCAGCGCTACGTGAAGCATTTCGTATCTGGCAATGGAACTGTAGAGGTTACCTTAAAAGGAATGCAACCCTACAGCAGTATATCAGGAGCAGCCAAGAAAAGCCTCATATTATATTATTACAAGAGACCCTTTCACCGCAAGCAACGTTGCCTGGATTCCGGCCTGTAATAGGGGATACTGAAGGGAGGGGAGTCTGCACCTTCGTATGCAACAAACTAACGCACGTAACCCATGACCTCAAGATAGAAGCAGGCCGATTGGAACACATCTTGGTAGAGATCGTGCCGGGTACCAGCAACCGTCAGAGCATTTTCATTCTTAATATATACAGCAGTCCAAAGGAACAAAAGCAAGGGTTCAAGACGGTTGTAAAGAAAGCTGTTAATATCGCCGGGGAATGTCCACTCGTCATAGCAGGTGATTTCAACGCCCCTCATCATACATGGGGTTACAAGTACAACACTGGGAAAGAAAATCGACTTTGGCAAAGTGCCAGTGAACTTGATCTCACCCTAATCACAGACCCCAGCCTACGAACAAGGCTTGGTACATCTTGCTGCAGGGATTCCACCCCGGACCTTACATTTGTAAGGAACATCAAGAAGGCCCAGTTGATGAACCTTGCTGTAGACCTAGGGAGTGACCACTGCATTCTTGCCACTACGTTCTCCATGGAGCGTAAAAAGCAGAGAGAATTCCACTTCACAGACTGGGATAAGCTCAGGAAGATAAGAATGGAAAGGGAACAAGATGGCCACAGACAAGGCTTGGAGCAGTGGGTCAAACAGATTAAAGTTGACATCAAATCTGTCCCCTCCACCATTACCACAGATCTTCCGGTTGAAAGAATGGATAGCCGACTTGCTCATCTTCTTGAGGCAAAGCAAGCACTACTGAACTGTTGGAAGGGTCAGCGCCTGAACCGAAGACTGAGGAAGAAGATAGCTGAGGTAAACAGATCAGTCGAGGAACATTGTCGCGCACTATCGAGGCAGCAATGAGGCGAAATCTGCAACTCCGTCGATGGTCAGATGCGGAATGGCAAGACATAGAATATGTTAAAGCATCTCCTCAACGAAAACACCACCAAAACAAATCAAAAGCATGTTATCGCTCGAAATTTGCATAAAGAGATAGGGTGCACGACAGAACAGCAAGTTGTCCAGCAGCTCGTGCATAAGTACCTCCCAATCAAAAGAGGATTGGCACCACCAAGTAGACAGTACCAGGGCACGCCAAATCCAGGTCTTGAGGGCGACTTTAACATCGAGGAGATCAGAAGAGCCTTGCATGATCTCAACGGCAGGTCGGCCCCTGGCCCGGATGGTATATCAAACAAGGCCCTGCGTAACCTTGATGACGATTCAATTGAAACCCTGAGGGATATGATCAATTCAGCATGGAAAGAAAGCAGGGTGCCAGAGCAGTGGAAGCTGGCCAGCACGATCCTTATTCCTAAGCCAGGAAAGCCCCCTAACTTGGACAACATGAGGCCAATATCCTTGACATCATGTATCGGCAAGGTCGCAGAACATGCCATACTGCACAGGATAAACAAGTACTTGGAAGATAACAACATATATACACACAATATGGTTGGAATCAGGGCAGGGCTATCCACACAAGATGCATTGAAGCTTATCAAACACCAGGTCATTGACAATGAAACCAGAGACGTGAGAGCCATTCTGTGCCTAGATCTAGAAAAAGCGTTAGACAACATCCACCACTCATTCATACTCGAAGCAATTTCCACGCTTGGTCTAGGGAAAGCCTTCTATGATTACGTATGGTCCTTTCTTACAGATCGGAAAGCCGTGATGAAGATTGCAGATATCGAGACCGCAGCAACAAGGAGGAAGGAGGAAGCAACAAAAAGGAAGAAGGCAGGGAGGTTAACCAGAAAGACATCCGGTTGGCTACCCTACACTGGGGGATAAAGGAAGGGGACAAGAAAGACGAGAAAGAGGGAAGAGAGGGAAAAAAGGGGGTGGGGGAGAGACCGCAGCAATCGAACTAGAAGCAAGGGGCACGCCACAAGGGGCAGTGATTGCACCAATGCTGTTCAACATTGCCATGATTGGACTGTCAAAGAAATTATCGAGCATTGAAGGATTGAAGCACAGCATCTACGCAGATGACATTACCATCTGGTGCACAGGTGGAAGCGAGGGGCAGATTGAGAGCGCTCTGCAAGAGGCGATTGACACCGTAGAAGACTACCTTCGCCCTTCCGGTCTCAAGTGCTCCTCGAGTAAGTCAGAACTTTTGCTTTATCGGACTGCACGCCGGGGACCGAAGCCCAGGGGATGGAAGCCGTTAAACCAGATAGACATCCATCTCCGTACAAATTAAGGGGATGCCATCCAGACGGTCGACTCCATCAAAGTCCTGGGAATGCTGATAGAGTCTACCGGCGCCAACAGCAAATCTATAGCCAAGTTAACTCGGAAAACAGACAGTGCGGTGCACCTCATACGCAGAGTGGCCAACAAAAGAAATGGGATCAAGGAAGACAACCTCATCAGGTTGATGCATGCGTTTGTTCTAAGTCACTTCACATACGAGGCAGCAATGCACAACTGGTCAAAAGCAGAGTCCAAGACACTGAATGTGCTCCTCAGGAAAGTTATCAAGAAGGTCCTGGGCCTACACATACATACCAGCACCTAGCGTCTGCTTGAGCTTGGCATACACAACACGCTCGAAGAAATAGCAGAAGCCCAAGAGAGAGCACAGTTTGCAAGGTTATCTACTACAAGGTCGGGGAGAATGATCCTGCAGGAGCTGGGCCAACACCCAATAGCAATCAGACGCAATTACAATGATATCCCTCACAAAATCAGGGAGACTATCACGGTATCTCCTATACCGAGAAACATGCATCCAGAACACAACGTCGGTAGAAGAGTAGGGAGGGCCAGGACTATACTTCGTCAAGTCTCAAACGAGGAACGAGGGGTCGTATTTGTTGACGCGGCTTCCTACGCCCATGGGAAAGCGTTTGTGGCAGTGGTGGTCGATGGGGCTGGCCATGTCGTCAACTCAGCGACAGTCAGGACGAAAGACCCAATCATTGCGGAACAAGTGGCCATTACCTTAGCACTCAAGATGGATAACATTGAAGTGGTCTACAGTGATTCCATGGCAGCACTACGGGCGTTCGCCAAGGGGACGGTCTGTGAACAAACGCTGAAAATACTGCAAGGCAAGAACATAACACATCATCTTCTGAGTTGGTTCCCAGCTCACCTTGGACAAATCAACGATTCCCCTCCCAATCTCAACGAAGCAGCACACGAGGCGGCGCGAGAACTCTCCAACCGCGCCTCCCCGGGGATGCGTTCTACCGGTGAAGGGGATAACCGGGAAATTCTTACAACATATAACGAGCTCATTAAACATTTCTACCTGTCTAGAAGGATTTTCCCTCCACCTCACAAAAATCTAACGCGGCCCCAAGCACTTACATTAAGGCTTATGCAAACGCGGATGTACCCTACTTTGAAAATGTTACACATCATGTACCCTGACCTATATCCAAGTAATCTTTGCCCACATTGTGGGGAAATAGCTTCATTAGAACACATGCTCTGGAAGTGCACCAAATTCGCTCATTTATCGCACATCACCTCTGCCAGATGGGAGGCGGCAATCCACAGCTCGTCCTTGGCAGATCAGCTCTGGGCTGTCCACCAAGCCCGCGAGGCGGCTGAGGAGCTTGGCATCTCAGTCCCCACGTGGGAGCTGCCCGCAACACAGTGATCTGTGTTTTGGAGGACCAAATAAAAGTTTATCCAATCCAATCCAATGCTTCATTCTTGTTGCTCTCCACCAGAAATAACGCCGAGAAAACGTACCACGAGTTGGTTACTTTACGAAGATTCCTCCCTAGCAGAAAGAAATTGTTATTGTGCCATCCCCGGTTCGCATCCCCAAGAGACGTGTCGACAGGTCTTCATGTTGGTGACATAAAAGTTGATAATTTGTGGCCTTTTTAGAATCCTCCTGTCTAAAAAGCGCTGCAGGTGTGGCGTCAGCTCTTGGTGTGCGCGCTCTCTTGTGCCTTCAGTCGCTGTTTCCTGGACTCCGTTGCGCGGTAGACGTTGCTTGTGTGATGACGTTTATTGAACCGGAGAAGTCGCAACGATGTCGCAACGAAAAATGGCCGTACGACAAGTCTGACAAAAGGCGGCCCAGGTTCTCGTGCAATCAGAGCACGGGGTTTTTCCTTCTCTTTGGAAGGCGCATACACGTTAGTGCGTATGCTCCACTACAATACCCCCCGGGTTGAAGAGTAGCCATCCTGGCGACTCAGGGAGTAGGCACAATGAGGGGGTCGTAGTAGGGCTTGAGACGGTCGACGTGTACGGTCTCGCGTCCTCGACGGCGCAAATCTGGCGATTGTGTTAAGGGCTCGATGATGTAATTCACCGGTGAGGTTGCGTCAACGACACGGTATGGACCATGGTACCGGGCCAGAAGTTTAGAAGACAGGCCAGGAACGTGCGGGGGCACCCAAAGCCACACGAGGGAGCCAGTACGAAACGTAGGCGCTATGTGATGAGCGTCATCATGTCGGGTTTTTTGTAGACCTTGAGCCTCACTTGTCATAGACCGAGCCAACTGACGGCAGTCTTCAGCGTATCTGGCGACTTCCGAAAGCGGGGAGCACTCCGATGCATCAGGGCGATACGGGAGTATGGTGTCGAGTGGGTGGGATGGTTCGCGGCCGTACAACAGAAAGAACGGGGAAAAACCGGTAGTCGCTTGCGTCGCGGTGTTGTAAGCGAAGGTAACAAAAGGCAAGACAGCGTCCCAGTTAGTGTGGTCGGAGGAGGTGTACATCCTCAGCATGTCGCCAAGTGTGCGGTTGAACCGTTCAGTGAGACCATTCGTCTGTGGATGGTATGCGGTAGATTTCCGGTGGATGATGTTGCATTCAGCGAGAATAGCTTGGATGACGTCCGACAGGAACACTCGACCCCTATCACTGAGTGATTCCCGTGGAGCCCCATGGCGGAGAACGAAGTTGCGGAGAATGAAGAGTGCAACTTCGTGGGCGGTCGCTGCTGGTAGAGCTGCAGTCTCAGCGTAGCGTGTCAGATGATCGACGCCGACAATAATCCACCGGTTTCCAGAGCGACTATATGGGAGGGGGCCATAGAGATCGATACCCACGCGGTCGAATGGGCGAGCCGGGCATGGGAGCGGCTGTAACATGCCAGTAAGGTGCCGTGGAGGTGTCTTGTTCTGTTGGCAAGTGGTGCAAGACTGAACGTATTTCTGCACAAAGCGATACATTCCTCGCCAGTAATAGCGTTGGCGCAGCCTTTCGTAGGTTTTCAGGACACCTGCGTGAGCACTTTGGGAATCTGCATGGAAATTCATGCAGATGTCAGAGCGAATATGAGTTGGGACAGCAAGGAGCCACTTCCGACTACCAGGCATGTAGTTGCGGCGGTACAGAATGCTGTCTCGCCCGGAAAAGTGGGCTGCTTGTCGGCGTAGCGCTCTCGTGGAAGAGACAGCAGACGGATCGGTAAGGTAGTCGAGTAACAATGCAAGGTATGGATCTTTACGCTGCTCCGAAAGCATGTCAGTGTTGTCTATTGGTGACAAGGTGGTAAAAAGTGGTGACAGAGAAGCCACATCTGGGGTTAATGGCGATCGCGAAAGTGCATCGGCATCCGCATGCTTGCGACCGGAACGATATACTACACGGATGTCGTATTCTTGTAATCGAGGTGCCCAACGTCCCAGGCCTCCGGACGGGTCTTTCAATGTGGACAGCCAACATAGAGCGTGGTGGTCTGTGACCACGTCGAAAGGGCGGCCGTAAAGGTACGGGCGAAACTTCGTCAAGGCCCAGATTATGGCCAAACACTCCTTCTCTGTCACGGAGTAATTCAATTCAGCCTTCTTGAGAGCGCGACTTGCATAGGCGACTACGTATTCGGCTTGCGTGCCTTTCCTTTGTGCCAAAACTGCACCAAGACCGATGCCACTTGCATCGGTGTGAATTTCTGTGGCAGCAGCGGGGTCGTAGTGACGAAGAATGGGTGGTGAGGTCAGCAGGCGGCGCAATTGGCGAAATGCGTCGTCACATGCAGGTGACCATGCAGATATACCTTTTCTGTTGGAAAGCAGACTCGTGAGAGGTGCGATGATGGACGCAAAGTTGCGCACGAAGCGACGAAAGTAGGAGCAGAGACCGATGAAACTTCTTAGGGCTTTCAGTGATGTGGGCAATGGGAAGTCAGCGACAGCCCGAAGCTTATCGGGATCCGGAAGAACACCGTCTCTTGTGATGACATGTCCCAAGATGGTTAGTTTTCGTGCTGCGAAGTGGCACTTCTTGGAGTTAAGTTGTAGGCCCGCAGAAGTTAGACACGTCAGAATCTCGTGGAGGCGAACAAGATGCGTAGGGAAATCAGACGAAAAGACTACGATGTCGTCCAGGTAACACAAGCAAGTTTTCCACTTATGGGCACGCAAGATGGTATCGATCATGCGCTCAAATGTGGCAGGTGCGTTGCAGAGCCCAAATGGCATCACTTTGAACTCATATAGGCCATCTGGCGTTACAAAGGCTGTTTTAGGGCGATCACATTCAGCCATTGGCACCTGCCAATACCCAGAACGCAGATACATGGATGTAAAGTACTCGGCGCCTTGTAAACAGTCTAGAGCATCGTCTATTCGTGGTAGCGGGTAGACATCTTTCTTCGTAATCTTGTTTAAGCGGCGATAGTCCACGCAAAATCGAACGGTGCCATCTTTTTTCTTTACCAGAACGACAGGTGATGACCAAGCGCTTTGAGAAGGCTGTACCACTCCACGTTTAAGCATGTCGTCTACTTGCTCCGTAATGACGCGGCGCTCTTCGGCGGAAACGCGGTAAGGACGCTGTCGCAGAGGCGAATGTGAGCCGGTGTCAATAGTATGAGTGATTGTCGTGGTGCGGCCCAAAGCAGGTTCTTGAAAGTCGAAAGAAGAGCGGAACTTGTTAAGGAGAGCAACAAGTTGGCGGCGATGCGAGAGGGGAAGGTCTGCGTCAATAGCATTGTCAAAGGCTGACAAACTTGATGGCTCAGACGCATGAGTTATTGCGGCAATGTGACATGGCGTTTCGTCGGGAAGAATAATATCATCAATATGGTCGACAGGTTGCACATATCCCAACGTTTCCCCACGAAGTAAGCCAATGGGGTAGTTGCAGTGGTTGGTAACCAGCATTACGGTTAAACCAGATGCAATTGTAAGAACGGCAAATGAGAGAACGATGCCCTTGCGTTCAATAAAAACAGGAGATGGCGTAAACACCACCGTGGCGTCAGGTTGCGCCACACATGAAAGGCTTACAGGGACCGAAGCTTCCGGGGGCAAGGTGATGTCGTCGTCAGCGATGAGTTTGCAGAGCCGAGGAAACCGGTCGGGTGGTGGAAATTCATATGTTGGCACAAGGGACACTTCGGCACGTGAACAATCGATGATAGCTTCATGACCTGATAAGAAATCCCAACCGAGGATAAGGTCATGAGAGCAAGATGGCAGAACAAGAAACTGTACGACGTACAAAACGTCTTGGATGACGACGCGCGCCGTACACAGAGCCGAGGGATGAATGCGTTGTGCGCTAGCCGTGGACAGCACCATGCCACAGAGAGATGTGGTCACTTTCTTCAGTTTCCGACAAAATTTGGCGTCCATCACAGAAACGGCGGCCCCGGTATCAATTAACGCTAATGTGGCGACTCCCTCAACATCGACATCAACAACATTTTTCGGCGAAAACGGAGGCCTTGGGAATTGCGCACAAGTTGCAGTTCTTGCCTCCGGAACTGCACTGATTAGTTTCCCTCCTCAGGATGTGGTCGACGACGCATAGGCGATGGCGACCGGCGACGAGGGGATGGAAAACGAGCAGTCGATGGGCGGCGATCCGAGTCTGAGTGCCTCTGTTCATATGCAGATGCGGTGGCCTGCTGCGGCGTGTAGGTAGGAGTTCCGAAGTATGCGTTTGCAGGTGTGGGGCGACGGCGGCAGAAGCGTGCAATGTGGCCAGCGATGCCACAGGCGAAGCAGATAGGACGATTGTCTTGGGTGCGCCACTCATTGGATCGACGGAAAAAGCGAGGTGAGGGCCTGTAAACTGGAGGCGAGGCCGGAGGAGGTGGAGCTGATAAGGCGACTGGATGCGGTGGGGGCCGCGCGACCACAGCTGCGTAGCTGAGAGGTGAAGGTGGTGCAGGTGGTGCGTAGCCCACTGCTGAGAGATTAGGTGCTACTGTAGTGCATGGGTAAGGGGCCTGCACTGTAGGGAGGACATCACAAATTTCCGTGCGTATGGCCTGCTGCAGTGTCGTAGGCAGGCTTGCGGTGGGCGCGTCGCTATGCGGCAGAAGGTAGAGCTGTCGGGCGACTTCCTCCCTGATGAAGTCTTTGATCTGGTTGGACAGACTTTGTTGGCAAACCTTGGCATTTGTGAGTGCGACGGCCGAGATCGAATCCGGCGGTGGGACACTCTGTCGGGCGATAGAACGCTGATGGCGCAATTCATCAAAGCTCTGGCAGAGGCTTACGAGGATTGCTACCGTGTTCGGGCTTTTCGCTAGCAACATCTGGAATGCGCCATCCTCGATGCCCTTGAGAATCTGCCGAATTTTCTCTTCTTCGGGCATAGATGGATTCACACGCCTGCAGAGGTCGAGCACGTCCTCTATGTAACTAGTAAATGTCTCGCCAGGCTGCTGGGCTCGGTGGCGCAGGCGCTGGTCAGCGCGGAGCTTGCGGACCTCTGGTCGGCCGAACGCTTCAGTGACGAGTGTCTTAAAGGAGGACCAGTTGGCAATGGCGGTTTCGCGGTTCGTAAACCAAAGTTTAGCTACGTCTGCCAAGTAAAAGATAACGTAGGCGAGCTTAGAGGCGTTGTCCCACTTGTTACTGGCGCTTACGCGTTCGTACAAGGAGAGCCAGTCTTCGACGTCTTGCTCACCACTGCCGCTGAAGATTGGTGGGTCACGTTGGCGAGTAGCGCCGGGGCAGGTAGACGGGACAGCCGGTGGTGCTGGCTGGGCTGGGATGGGCTAGTTGGCGACTGCGTCAGTCATGTTTTGCAGTGGTCTGTCGGGCAACTTGCGAGAGTGGAGCTCCAGGTCTGCCTGGGGATCTCAGCAGCCTCCACCAAATGTGATGACGTTTCCCGGAGAAGTCGCAACGATGTCGCAACGAAAAATGGCCGTACGACAAGTCTGACAAAAGGCGGCCCAGGTTCTCGTGCAATCAGAGCACGGGGTTTTTCCTTCTCTTTGGAAGGCGCATACACGTTAGTGCGTATGCTCCACTACACTTGCAACAAAATTGCTACCCTTGTGGTTCCCTTAAACTTCACAAAACGTCACTGGTAGCATGACGTCTAAATTTCGTGTACCATATCCTCTGCGTTTGAGCTGAGAAAGCAGAGGCTGATTCATATTCTTTGATAAAAAATTGGAATTCGTTGAAGAATGAACAGTTTTTATTTTTCGTTCTCGGAAAAGGTTAGTGCATTGAACCCCAGCCGCGGCGGCCGCATTTTTGATTGAGGCGGAAGTGCTTGAGACGCGTTTACTCAGATTTAGGTGCACGTTAAACTGCACCAGACAGTCGAAACTGCTGGAACGCGCAACTGACGCGTCTCCAAGAATCATATGGTGGTTTCGGAACGTCAAATCTGATAGATTTTATAAAATACACCAGTACACTATCAATAATTTATATGGTACAGATGTCGTTCACCAAACGAGCCTTGTAAAGGTTGGTACTGAAGAATGCATGCGCGATAAGAAAAGTGAAAAATTGGCAGATCCCACGTACAGTGGGAATCGATAATATGCGAAGCACGAATGAGAATGAATGATATGTCACTTTAAAGTCAGCACAACCATACAAGGTCGAGGTAAATTATGCCGTACATGACTTTTGTGTCATGATTATGATGTTTTGTTGTATTGTTTACCTTCGCTATCTATTCAATCCACGTGATACCGAATTAAGTATATGTGGAGCCAGCGAAACGTCCGCGAGCACGCTATGAGCATGGTATGTTGTCATGTTCTTACATAACACGCGTGTCAGGATAATCATGTTTGCACCAGTCATATATTTCATCATTCATTGACGTAACGTCACACCATATTTGGTATATGTGGAGCTAGCAAAACGGCCGCGAGCACCTCATGAAAGACCCAATATACCCCAATATAGCGTTGCTGCGCGCACGCTGGGCGCAGCGGTGATACGTTAATAAAACGCAAGCATTCTACATTCTCATGCCAGGTGCGACCAGCGTCCGTCGGCCCAGCCCGACGGCAACCGGCGCAAAGTGCGACATGCTGCATTTCGCACCGATGCGTTACCCAGACAGCATTGCATCTCCCTCTTTTCGTGACAGAAGGACGCTGGACGCGCTGAAACGCGCATGTGTCAAAGCAACGCATGCGTCAAAGCAACGCGCATGCGTCAAAGCAACCTTATACAAATACCACCGTTCAGTGGACATTTAAGGACTATACGAGGGGTTACTACTACTACCAACACGGGACATACGACCCATGGCGTAAGTTGCTTCGCCCCTAAAAAATACTGCTATATCCACAAACTTTATCACGTTGAGGAGCTTCCTCGAAGGTGCATGGGGCGTTTCTTGATGAGATCATTCCTATCGGCTGGCTTGTTGACGAGACGGCGCATGATGTGTACGTTGAAGACAGCGTTGTCGAGAATGTTCCTTGGCCGTCGCTGCACAGTGTTGGCCACGCCAATCGACACTTCAACCACTTGCGCTTTTACGTCATAACGAGTGCTGCCGTGGGTATATTGTCTAATGCTCATAAATGGCAGACGTGGGGCTAACAGGTGTTCTTCAACGGGGTTGAGAGCAGGCAGGTGAGTGGGCTCCGGAGGATATCGGTACTCGTGCGTAACACAGATACCATCGTGGGAATATGTCGTGCGCTGTCATGCCTACGAAGTAACGACGACAATGTGGACATACTCACGAAAAGGTGAGTGCGTGGGCCTTGGAAAACTAATGTCTTGGTTCGAGGCCCACCATTTAGTGATTATTGTGGGATTCACTGGAGTGCAACGCCATGAGCTGCAACCTGAGAATTGTATGCTGGCAACACTGGTGTACACGCCGGGCGCTGCCACTGCACCAGGCGCGAGCGTAAGGAGCTTGGTGAGCAAGCTCCTAAAAGATAGACTCCAAAGATTTCATGCCCGAAATTCAGCACTTAGTGATCTTCAAGCCTTTTTCTAGTTTTAGGATAAGAGCCAAGATAAATTGACCGGCGCATTCAGCGTGAATTTAAGGCTCAGAAACTTTTTTCTCTCAATTAAGGAGACCTACCTGAATGTTCATTTTGCCGATTTACACATGAAAGTGTCGCTTGCTTCACGAAAATTTTAAAGAAGAAATGATTACACCCCCCCCCCGCCCGCTTAAACCTGATGAACTAGACGAAAACTACAAACGTTGTTGTGTAAGTTGGAACAGAAATTCTGTATTGGTGGCTGAATCGTACAATGGATAGATTTACGATGTCCAGTAATCTTCAGAAACATTTATATGCTACTACTTACTCTCACAACTTACTACTCTAACCTTTGAACGCTATACAGTCAGTATGAGCTATGTTGAACGATGTTTCACTTCTCAGCTTCGTCTTGTTTCGAATATCTCGAATATCTCGATACAAGAAGGTGCATGGTGCAACTGACTTGCGAAGTCAGTTGTGTACTTGTGGGCAGCGTAGACAACGTTCTAGCGAAAAGGCCCACCTAAATTTTATCTTTAATTTGCACATGTACCACTTCCCGTCATTTAAAACGTTTGTTTGAACGCATAAAACTAGTAGCTATTCGTCAATTCCTCACCCTGCTTGTGAGCCACATAGACAAGGCGAACAAGAACAAGTATTTTGTTACTCAGACTTGATAGCCACTAGTGCATTATGTTGACTTGCCTTCATGAGCACCAGAGAGCAACGGGCGAAAGACGCGGGCATGCCTCCGCTGACAAGTCAAACAACGATGGCTAAAAAAGGAGATGCCAGGCTTGTTCGTTATGTTACATAGAAATAATAACAGAATTCCTAATTGAAGTTTACCGTATCCGGAAATATTCCATGGCACAAACCTGAAATTTTTGTACTCATCAGGGAAGTAAAGCAGCCGATTTGGCGCAAAGCTGCCACCAATGGAAACCTTGATCAGTAGCGGCTATTTTCGAAGTTGCCTTAAAGACCATCACAGATTATTATCATCACCTAACTACACAAGTGTCTAAAAGTAACAAAATTCGCGTGCGCATATGCATCAATCGCGCTGTTGTGTTATGCACATGGAGGATAGACTATCACGATGTGTGTACTTACCTTAATCTGTCATGTTTTAGTCTTGAAATTTTTGAAGTTTGAAATTGCACATACCTCACCAGGTTGTAAGGTAGCAGAGTGGTGCTTGAAACTGATTGACATTCCTACCTTTCTTCTCTCTCAAGTTACTCTCTTCTTTCACCTGAAGAATACACATAGTATCATGTATATTGTTTTTGTGCGGGGAGCGTACGCAATGTTTACCGCATCGCTCCATCTCACTGCTTGTGAATCAAAGGGGATCCAACTAATTTATTAATCCAGGAAGTTCAAGCGTGTCCTGCTGTTGTAAACATTGCTTTTGAATGTGCGCTCCAGCTTCACGACAGAAATGTCGACAAAGAGCACGAAACAAATGCCGCCGCTCCTAAGAACTCTTCCGTAGAAATGTAGTGTGTTATCTGCTTAAGCCGTCCTCATTTTAAATGGCCTAACTATGTACTATAAATGTCAGCGTAATACGGACACTGCGTTAAACAGAAATTGGTGCTACGACAACTCGGTTTCTTCATGCTTTTTCTGTTTCTTCTGTGGTTTCTTTTGCTTGTGCAAATTTAGAGGTGTTGATGTTCCGGCGCATGCGGCTGGCGAATCGAAAACCTTGCTTTATTGAGCGCATGTTTTGAATATGTGCGAGAAGCATTACGACTAACCTTGGGTCAATGATACTACTTTGAAGCAGCGTGTAATAAAGTAACAAAGCTACGCAGAATATCGTAGCGTATTACTTATGGTTATGAAATATATGTCCAACCGCTTGAATCAAATAATTTTTTATCTGTGTAAACTTGACGGCTCAGTGCTGTTTGATAACATTCTTTTCAAAGGAACAAAAAAAAGTCACAGCTTTGCCGCAAAGGTGAAGCAACGAACGCGATAGAAAAAGATTGGAAGATCACGTGCTGAATGACCAGTAGATGAAAACGTGCCTCGTGTTACTCATGCACAAATGACGTGCGTAACGTACTCTCAGGTACAGATAAACGCGAATAAGCGTTTGAGTTGTTACTTCGCTGCGTCTGAAAAGCGCGCTCTTTTCGCAAACGTAGACTGTCCAACAATCGCAGTTACAATTGTGCACCCGGTGACTAAAAAAAAAATTGTCCTGGTAAAAGCCGAGCGCAAGCCAAGACGTACGATCCTTCTTACCGCGAGATAAGTACGTGTGAGAAGCGTCGACTTCCTGCTCGTTAGAGGGCAAAGTACGCTTGGGAGAGCGCAGCCGCAGCGTCGTGAAGATATTGCTAAGCGCGCTCATTGCGTCATCTTGCTGGTAACGCTGAAAACGCGATAGTTCGCCCCTGAGATGCCCGTCAGCAGTGTTGGGTGGTAGATATAGATAGCTTGCTGTTCGAACACTACAGGACGTGCTCCTCGGTGCCTCAGTGATTAGCGACTCACAATCACAATTCAGAGGACCCTAGTACGATTCCGCGTGCCGTGGTAGTTTTTTGCATTTTTTTTCTTTCTCGCATTTTCATATATATATATATATATATATATATATATATATATATATATATATATATATATATATATATATATATATATATATATATATATATATATATATATATATATATATATATATATATGTGTGTGTGTGTGTGTGTGTGTACGGTGAGTGACGGCGACGCTGACGCCAGCGGCAAAATCCAGGGGTCCAAGGGTGAGAGTGTCAGTATAATTGCTATCATAATAAAACAGCCATAGTGCCACGGAAAGTGCAGCAGTCATATTAAAAGCTTCAAGAGTGACAT
Source organism: Rhipicephalus microplus (assembly GCF_043290135.1). Classification (NCBI taxonomy): domain Eukaryota; kingdom Metazoa; phylum Arthropoda; class Arachnida; order Ixodida; family Ixodidae; genus Rhipicephalus; species Rhipicephalus microplus. The sequence goes on from NC_134701.1 coordinate 110,318,751, forward strand.
TTACCGAGGCTGTTTTAAACACTCTCAGCACTTCTAATACTAGAAAACTTCCCAGATGCTCACTACGCCATACACCATCTGTTTGCGAAGTCGGGAAGCGCCCACTTTACCGTAATACGTCAAGTAGGAAGAACGAGGGTGCCTGCTACTCACCTGCGATTATGTGCACTTTGATCATTCGGTCGCTGATGAAGATGTGGGACTATGGCTAAGTTATTCGCGGTGAGTTGGACGTATTAAATCAAGCAAGTGTTACGTATTTCGCATTGTGTGGTGCATCGTCAGCAATTTTGCTTCGTAAGGGGCTAAATTACGTATGTTTTCGTGAAATAAAAAAAGAAACGACTTACTTAAAGGCTGGAGAAAACGAGTAATAGGGGCCTTATGGGCTTTCTTGGCAAAAAATACAAGTACTCTTGCGGCTCCTCTACTCTAATGATTTTGTTGCAAGTGTAGCGTATATTCTGCTGCTATTCATAGCGTATGCCATAAAATCTTCTAATTTTCCTTAAGCATTGGAACATTTGATATTCCAGTATCGTCCTTTCGCGGTGAAGTGTGTTGCCCTTGCCAAAGCTCTGAGACAATGTGAGCTCTTGACGTTGAGGGTTATGGCGATAATGAACCTCGATTGGGTGAAAGGGGTGAAAGGCAGGGAGTGACCCGCTCGTTAACTCGTTTTGGAGTTTTCATTTGTGACACATGGCTAAAGATTTCGCATTATGTTATGTCTGTATTACATTTTACTTTTCAACTACGCCATAGAACATATGTGAGTCATAAATATTATAAGCGCGTCCATAAAACAAAACCTTGGACGCGCTCGCAGTGGTTTTGCTAACGTCCGATGGCGTCCTGAGTCAATACGTCGTTACGTTGTCGCAATCTGAATCTGGTGATTGAGAGAAACTTCTGCTAAGTGTAGTCGCTGCCACACTAACAAGAGAGGCTAAGTTCTTTTTTGTCCGCCATAGTGGCGAAGTGGTTATGGTACTCAAGCTGCTGTCCCAGAGGTCCTGGGTTCGATTCTCGCCGTGGCGGTTGCTTTTTGATGGAGGCGAAATGGTAGAGCCTTGTTGCTGAGACGCTTTCATGGGCATGAAGCTCTGCCGAGTTCTACCGTCGAAGAAAACCCTGTTGTTCTTTGACGAAGCCTTCCATGCTAGTCTTTTCGTCATGAACTACAATAATAAAACATAGCTTGCGTGTTCAGAGAGGAGGTTGACTGCTGCCGCAGAATTTTCTGTTGCCTTCTTCCGGAAGTCCGAGTCACACATGAATGTTACATGTCGTCGTGAGCATCTGTCACGTTTTTCGTTTTGTCGGCAATCTCTTTCCATATCACGTTGTTTAAAACGTGGAAAAGATCGCCCTGCCTTGGTAAAGCCTTAACCGCATGCACGCTATTTCCTCGTGAAAGCGACAAACGACAGTAACGAGTGACAAGATTTGCTGTCATGGAGGCCCATCCGTCGCCACCGCTTGTCGCGTTGCGCGTTTCTCAAAACTAGAAAAGATAACCTTGTCACTCGGAAGCCAGCGTCGCATCTTCCGGCAACACGGCTGCGCCCCTGGTCCTCGCTTCATTTGCAACTTGCTCTCAATGCTTGTTAGATGCGCATACTTCTAGGTATGCAATGTGTCGATTACCTTTTTTACGTTCTCATCTCACGCGGAGATTGAGAGAGTGGCCGTAGTTTGTCTTAAATCTAATTATGGAAGGTTTGTTTTGATGTCTTGACGGTAGCGTGTGAAAATTCGGTCACTTCCTACAATGCGAAGTCATCGTGCGAAGTGCGTCGTAGCCGTCGTAAAGTACGCTTTTGGCCAGCCTGTAGCGGTAAACAAAACATTGCAAAAAAAGAAGGTCGTGAAATGCTTTCGTGGCTTCCTTATGTCATAAAAGACAGTAATAAACTTAGCATGTTGTCTTCGACCAACATGTAAACTTCTATTCGCAATTTATGGGCATGCATGCGATAGTAGTCATTTAAGTCACAATGACAGTTTGTAACCGACACGCCGTTGCAGCAAGTTTGTTGCAGCCGCTTGCTAATGTCGTTAGTAAATCGCGTGAATGCGGTTCGGGCTTAAGAACCTGCTTTCTCTCTGTTGAATTCCTTACGTCGTCACAGACTTCTGCACAATGCTTCATTGACTTGTAAAACAGGCATAAATTAGGCTGCCCCAGAAAACTTTGTAGAGCTCCTGCTGATGACAAGATACGCCGTCCTGCTGGTCGTGACATCTCCGCATCTTCCTGACCAACTTCTCGGCTCTTCGGGGACCCATATACCTCCAGACTTTCCTGGAAGTGAAGCTGATGTTCAAGGAAGCGCACGAAATTCCGCAGCTCTTCGCGATTTTGATGGTTCTGTTCCTTGCGCACCTTCTCATTTGCATTGTTGATGCCGCAGTTATCGTTGTCATACTTGTGTGGAGTTCGTAATATTTTAGCGCCAAGTCTTATGGCATGATTCTCAAGAGAATCTCTCATAACATAAAGCAGTAGGTGTAAAGGTTCGTTCAAAGCGCTTTGAGACTTTTCAGATGGACCTGTACTTCGACATAGAGTTCTGGAAATTTGATGGTGCTTCAAGACGACAAAGCTGGCCGTAATTATAAGAGGCTTCAAAGATGTTTCTGTACAATAACCGTATCATTCCGGAAACATTTCTTTAGGATGGCTGCTGCATTTTCACAGAACTCTTCGGATGCTTGAAGTCCGAATATAGCTGTAGTGACTGGTTCAGTGACAAGCGTGCTAGAGCAGTTGAACTTATTGCAAGCGCTGAGGTCGCTGTTTTTTGTGCAAGACTGTCGAGATCTGCGTGCAAATATATTGCCACAGAGACTGTTTACAATATCCGACATTATGAAAAATCAGCGTCCACAGTCTTGTGCGCACTCTTACTTGGGGGCACACAACTCATGCCTCTTGTTCACAGGCATGAGCCAGTGTGGGTTGGAGCTGCGAAGAAGAAGGAGGTGCGTGGGCAGAGGAACAGTTCTTGTTTTTGGAACGCTCTAGCGGACTCTTCCATCCTTTCGTACATAATTTTCAGGGCACATGTTCGCCCATAATAAACTAGTTTTTGACTTTTCCTCTCTTGCACCCGTTACATTCTGGTGGAGGTGCTGGGTACCGATCCCAGTACCTCATCGGAACTTATTCTGTCCCCACCGTGCTTGCCTGAGCCCTTCCACGGCGACACGTTCGAGGATGTGGAGGATTGGTTAGAACACTTCGAGCAGGTTGCGAAAACCAACGGCTGGGATGAAGCAAGGAAACTGCGTCGCGTGTACTTCGCATTGGAGGATGCAGCGAGGACGTGGTATGAAAACCACGAATCGTTCATACCGACAAGGGAAGAATTCCGACGACAAATTGTAGCTACATATGCCAGCACGGATCGTCTATAGAAGGCGAAGAACGCCCTACAGTCCAGAAACTAGCGCACGAACGAAAGCGTTGGCATGTATATTGAGGACATGTCCCGCCTTTTCGAGCGCGCTGACCCGAACATGAACGAAGAGAAAAAGCTGCGTCACTTGATGCGAGGTGTCAAACAGGAGTTATTTGCCGGTTTGGTACGCAACCCACCTCGCACAGTTGCTGAATTTTGCAACGAAGCCACATCCATTGAATGGACATTGCAGCAGCGCTCCCGTCACTACAATCATGACACGAGTAGTGTTCCTGCGGATGTCCTCTCAGCAAACCTGGGAAGTAGCAGCGAAGCGTTGAGGGAAATGGTGCGATCCATTGCGAAGGAAAAGCTCCAGAAGCTGCTGCCCCGACAAGTCGCAATGCCAGTTTCGTCTCTGACTACCATGATTAGAGATGACGTTCGCCACGCCATTCTTCAAGCCGAACCCGAGGCGCAACCTGTTCGACTTGAACAGCAATATCAGGAACGCCCCGTACCTACTTACTCCGATGCCATACGCCAGCCCGCCGTGCATACTGCTTCGTTTGCAGCTGCCAGTGGCTGCTGACCGGCTTCGCGTGGCTCAAACTATCCAGCTAACTCGAGGCCCTGAAAAAGCGACGTGTGGCGCACACCCGACAAGACGCCTCTCTGTTTTCACTGCGGCGAAGCTGGACACCTGTACAGAATGTGCCAATATCGATGAGTTGGTCTCCGTGGGTTTTCTCCAAACACGCCATGCCCCCGAAATGGTGAAAGACCCATTGAAATTGAAGATTAGTTGTCCGGCCATCTGTTTCCTACTGCCGGTTTCCAGCATCAGCCTAGATCACCGGCGCCTGCTTGCTATCGATCGCCAAGTGCTCGACGATTTAGTTCACCTTCTCCACCTTCAACCTCAACACACCGTCGTTCAAGCAGTCCCCATCAGTAAAACTGAAGCCAGCGACCTATGGAGGCAAGGTCGCTGTTGTCCCACCAACTGAAGATCCTCCGTCAAGGTCCCAGTGCAGCAACGACGAGCGGAACACTACAACTAGGTTAGGTAAAGACAAAATTTCTTCAGACTTACGCGTTACCGTAGACGGGTGGGAATTTACCGTTTTAGTTGACACAGGTGCTGATTATTCGGTTGTCAGTTACGCTGCCGCAAAGGATTTAAAGATAGTCCTGACGCCTACGGGTGGACCCCAGATACGCACGGCTGGGGGTCATCTCATCCCACCTGTGGGAAGATGTACCGCACGAATCGGAATTCAAGGCGCTACTTACGTTGCTGACTTTGTCGTACTTCCGGAGTGCTCTAGAGATTTAATACTCGGAATGAATTTTCTGCTAGCAAATGGAGCTGTATTCGACCTGCAGAATTCCAGTGTCTCTTTTTCGACCAAACTGGGCATAGACACAAATGAGCCAGAATACACTGCATCACGTGTTATAGATTGTGATGTTACCGTGCCGCCACGATGCAGCGTAATAGTCGGTGTAATAAATGAAGCATTCGTTGATTCTGAAGGTATAGCGGATGCAAACATCGAACTACTACTCAAGAAAGGCATTTGTGTAGCTCGAGGCATTATTCAAAACGTGGTGGATGTGTCGATGTATTGCTCACGAATTTCGGAAACGAAATTCAGCACGTTGCAAAAGACACTGCTATCGCCTTCCTGCACGGTTTTCAAACAGTGACGGACTTATGTGGTCTGGTGTCAGGACCACCTACTTCGGAACCTGCGCCTGATGTTGTGGCAAGAGTTGCAATCAGCCAAAATCTATCCCCAGCCGAGAAGAAAATCATTCAAGACCTCCTAAAAGACTTCAGCGGATGTGTCTCTACCTCGTCAAACGTACGGCGAACCCAGGTTGTTAAACACCGAATAATAACAGATGAAGCTACAAGGCCGGTACACCAAAATGTGTACAGAGTATCACCGAAGGAACGTGAGATCATAAAGAGCCAAGTGAAAGAGATGCTGGGGGATGATGTCATACAGCCATCCAATAGTCCGTAGGCATCGGCTGTAGTCCTTGTGAGGAAAAAGGACAACACGCTGAGATTCTGCTGAACAGCGTGACCAAGCGGGATGTCTACCCTTTGCCGCGTATTGATGATACGTTGGATCGGCTACGGCACGCAAGGTATTTCTCTTCATTGGATTTAAAAAGCGGTTATTGGCAAATTGAAGTGGACGAAAGGGACCGTGAAAAGACTGCTTTCGTAACCCCGGATGGTCTATATGAGTTTAAGGCACTCCCATTCGGCCTGTGTTGTGCGCCTGCAACATTCCAGCGCATGATGGACAACGTCCTTTCAGGCCTCAAATGGCAGTCGTGCTTAGTCCACCTGGACGACGTTGTGGTGTTTTCAGCAACGTTTGAACAGCATGTAGAGCGACTACGTTCGGTACTTCAGGCTATCCAGTCAGCCGACTTGATGATTAAACCATAAAAAATGCCAGTTTGGATTCGAGAAGCTTCGTTACCTCGGTCATGTAATCAGCGCTCAAGGTGTTGGCCCGGACCCGGAGAAGACTGTGGCTGTGGGGTTGTTTCCCAAGCCAAAGACAAGAAGGAGGTACGCCGATTTTCGGGTTTATGTGCTTATTATAGGCCGTTTGTGAAAAATTTCGAGTTCCTCGTGTATTTAAGAGAGAGTTATCCTCATTCTGCCTGCGAGATAATGCACTTTACAAGAGGAATTTTGAACACAACAACGAGAAGTTCTAACTCGTCGTACCATCAGCCATGAGGCATGAAGTCTCAGAAGCCTGCCATGATGAACCGTCTGCGGGTCACTTGGGCGTGAGTCGAACTTTCACCAAAATTCATCAAAAATACTACTGGCCCAAGTTGCTAGCGTCCGTGACGCATTACGTCAAGACATGTCGCGAGTGTCAAAGGCGAAAAACACCACCCCTCAAGACGGCCGGCCTTCTCAAGCCTATAGAGCCACCTGCGACTCCATTTCAACAGGTTGGAATGGACCTCCTCGAACCGTTTTCAATGTCGGCATCAGGAAAAAGGTGGATAATAGTTGCGACTGACTATTTGACACGATACGCTGAAACCGGCTGCATTGAGCGAGGAACGGCGACGGAAGTCGCGAAGTTTTTTGTTCAGAATATTGTTCTTCGCCATGGAGCCCCACTCGTCGGGATTACCGATCGAGGAGCAGCGTTCACGGCTGATTTGATGCAGTCCTTAATGACAATGACTAACACCAGCCATAGGAAGACCACTGCATACCATCCCCAAACCAACAGGTTGACAGAACGCCTGAACCGCACCATCACTGACATGCTGTCGATGTACGTTGACATTGAGAATAAATTGTGGGAAGAAATCTTGCCATACGCAACTTTCGCCGACAATACGGCAGTGCAGGAGACCATCCGCGTCACACCATTTCAGCTGGTCTACGGTTGCACTGTCACTACGACACTAGATGCCATGTTGCCAGTAGACAACGACAATTACGAGCCATCTGAACTTGACGACTTTCTGCAAAGGGCTGAAGAAGCACGCCAGTTGGCACGACATCGAACACATCAACAGCAAAACAAGGACGCAAGGCACTACAACCTGCGCCACAGAAAAGTTCAGTACAACCCAGGCGAGCGAGTGTGGATAAGGACACCACTCCCACGCCGCGGCCTCTCAGAAAAGCTTCTTTGTCGATACTTTGGCGCCTATAAGGTTCTCCGACGAATTTGTGACCTAAACTACGAAGTCATCACCGATGGACACATCTGTTCAAACAGGCACAACAGCGCAAAAGTCGTACACGTCGTTCGTATGAAGCTCTATTTTGAGAGGGAATGAAATCGCTCCCTTGTTCTGTTTGCCTCCCTCCATCGCGCATCGGAACGAGGTGTATTTCGAAGGGGGACTAACGCCAGAGACTGTTTACAATATCCGACATTTTGAAAAATCAGCGTCCACAGTCTTGTGCGCACTCTTGCTTGGGGCCGCACAACTCATGCCTCTTGTTCACAGGCACGAGCCAGTGTTGGTTGGAGCTGCGAAGAAGAAGAAGGTGCGTGGGCAGAGGAACAGTTTTTGTTTTTGGAACGCTCTAGCGGACTCATTCATCCTTTCGTGCATAATTTTCAGGGCACAAGTTCGCCCATAATAAACTATTTTTTGACTTTTCCTCTCGTGCACCCGTTACAATATATCACTGTTGTCGACTACCATCGAGCCTCTGCAGTTTTGTTTGTTGCGGCTGTTGCGCTCTGACAGCGAAGACTGCTTGCCTCGTCGTCGGGCGTTAGGCTTGGGACGCACGGTTATCTGAATCGCAAAGCGAAGCTTTGACGTTAGCGCTACGTCAAAGCTTGTCCCCGTAACTGCTCGCGCCAGTCATTTTTGTTATTTCTGTTGGGCGTCTCATCTATTATGTTGTCATCAATCTTCGTTAACTGACCATGCATTGTGTTGGTTAGGGCGATTGAAGCACTGACCTATGACTATGAGAGTGCTTGCTTCCGTAGGTTACTTTCTGCTTCTTGTACGATGGAATCTATTTGCCAGCGGAAGCACTTCCGTCGTCGTAGTAAGCATTCCACAGTTAAGCTAACAGCCACCAATTCCTCGCCAAAGCTTCAACGGTCACAGTGCGACTTGAAGCGATGAGGTCGGCGTCATTGCAAAGATCACATGGGGTTTGCGGCCCCATGTGCTTGAGCTCAAATACCACCGGCTACGAGGCTGTCGTGCCGGGACAAGAGACGGCTTGTATGAAAGAAATGTTCTTTAATATAACAAAGAAATAAAAGAACAGATGGATTCGCATCGTCGAGCGAGCGGCAGCTCGCGAGGAGCTGTGACGAAGAATTTGAACGTAGTCTGCTAGGTTGGTGTAGACGAAGTTCTTACACCGAGATATAATCACAGTTATTCAACCGTACGAGTTTCGAAACTCCCAATAGGGTTTAGGTATTGAAACCCAAACACAACATTGGCTGAAATGGGGGACGTGCGTAGATTGTAGCGCCTTCTCTTGACAACAACTAGAAAACGTAATATTTTGTGTTTTTGCGTTCAAGATTAGCGCTGCCGCCTTCTGCCAAACAGCATGGCAGCGCGTAGAACTTGTTCTGAGGTCAGTTGGTGCCTCATAAAACTGCTGAACATGTTTTTCGTCGCAGTGGTAGAGACGTGATAAAGGATAGATGAGCTGCTTGTTCTCTCGATGCTGTGTCTTTTTTCATGTTTTCCGCATTGCGCTAGAAAAAACGTGGTTATAAGCGGCATGTTCATGTAGTACAAAGCTAGTACAGCCTAATGGAAAGTGCAGCCAAGTCGGTAGTTTATCAGATTCACGTGGCGAGCCCACGGTGTTTACATTTTGGCAAAATAGTGAGCGGCAAGGCCTGATGCAAGCGCGATGCAGCATTGATCCGGGTGGATCTAACCTGTAAGTTTGTCGACGGCAGCAGATGATGTTGCCCGAGCAGCAAACGTCAGTGCCTTTAGAAAGACTCCAGGAACAAAGCACCCGAAAAGAACAGAACGCTTGCAGTGCCAGTTGCATGTAAATAGCAGTGTTCAACGTTCCCACTTTCTTGTCTTCGGGCTTTAATAATTATATGTTATCTCAGCCGGTCTCATTGATTTTGCTATTAGTGGAATTCGAGCGCTGTGTGCAAGACAAAGCGGCCGATTCACGGTAAGTACTGATTGGTACTATTGTGCTTTGGTGAGTGCTCTACCGTATCTGTGTCTTGTTTGAGCGGCCATCACTACCTCAGAGCAGAACAGTTAAAACCGCCGAGCAGAGCAGAACAGTTAAAAGGATTTGCGAAGCATCCCGTGAGCAATCGATCTTTAGCGCACATTTTCAAACGATTAAACAGAGAGTAATAGAAATAATCAGGGCACAGCAATAAAACCATTGTAGCACGAAATTGCAAGCACCATCTTCGACGAAATAAACTCTGCGGCTTTGACCCGGCTTTGATTACGCCTTTGCAGAGCGAAAACAGCTGAGAGCGGCGGCGGGCGCCGTGCAAGCTAAGGCCATTTATTGAGGCGACAACGCCAGTGTTGCGTGTGGCGTTGAGCGGTCTAAAAAAAAAGCGCACGCACAAGTGGCGATGCAGCATTGTCGCTCCCAGATGGCGCGATGATCGGTTCACTCCCGCTAGGTTGGCGAATGGTGTGTCCGGGTTTCGAAACGCAGTTTCGCCCCTCATATGATTGAATAACTCTATAGTATGATATTTTAAATTGTTCTTTTCAGCAAACTTTGGAAAACAAGAGCGCTGTTTCTGTAGAGGATGTCATTTTAAATCAATTCTATTGCAATTGATGCCATGTGCACCTTTGAAATTGGTTATTGTGTCATCTGTTGTATCCAAACGAAATACATCAGAAAGAATCCGTGTAGATAAGCCGGGGTGTTCCCAAGTGTACCAGCACAGCTTGTTTTCGGTAGCAGCGGTAGGCAAACGGCGATTTCAATACGGGTCACCTCGCACGGCCAATCGCTAAAGAAATTGGTCAAGTAATTGACAAAAATTATGTAGGCTAAATAGGTATGTAAATTGGTGCATACGCTACAATTATAAAAGTAAGGCAGTCCTTGCGGGCAGCGAGTTTTTTTCTTTCCTGGTAGTGTGCAATATGACTGTTGAAGTACACCTCTCCTCATTAAAACATGTAGCATGAAGTCAATCATGATAAAAAAAGCATTGAAACCGACAAGCTGGGTTATCGTGAAAATATTGTCATGGGGTCTCAACCTGGCCGAAGACAGGAGTCTTTGTGTTGGAATTTAACTGTTTATTTGGGTGAACCTGTGCCCGGTAAACGCAAGATCTGATTACAGTAGCAGTCTTGCACTGATAGCGGCGAACGGAGCGTCGGCCGTCGATCAACTACTCACAAGCGGCGAAGTGCGTCGGCATTTATACTCTTGCCGTCGAATTTTCTAGCGTTATCGCTGGCGGTGGCGTAGGTTTCAGAATAATCTCTACAGTTCGCAGAGTGGGCCTGATCTTATCAAAATGATCTACTGAAGTCCGGAAGCTTCTCGAAAACTGCAGGTGCGGTTTGCGCTGAGAATGGTGTAGTGTTTTGGGGCGATAACAAAACTTGAGAAACGGCATTGCCCCCCTCTGAAAAAGACACCGTCCCGATGCTTTAACTAAGATTAAGGTACAACAATAATTCAAGAAAGTACAACGAATAAATTACGATACAATAGTAATAAAAAAGCTGTTTCAGTTTGTTAACGCGCATGAAACGGCTTGAGGCGTGCCACATGGACGACTTCAGGTCGCGATCGGTGTCAGTGAGAGTTAGTGATGCCGTCGGCAACAACCTCGTAATCAAGTGGGCCGAGACGTCAAACCACCCTGTACGGTCCGAAGTACCATCGCAGAAGCTTTTCACTTGCCCACGTCAGCGTATCGGCGTCCACCCCCAACCACCTTCACCTGGCCGGTATTTCACGAAGCGTCGTCAAAGACTGTAACGGCGGCTGTCGGTTGTCTGTAGATTCTTGATACGGAGACGCGCGAGTTGTCGGGCTTCTTCGGCGCGTTGAAAGTACTCACTCACATCAAGGTTTTCTTCGTCGGTGACGTTAGGTAACATGGCCTCGATCGTCGTTGCCGGGTTGCTTCCCTAGACCAATTTGTATGGAGATATCTGCGTCGTCTTCTGCACCGCCGTGTTGTATGCGAAGGTCACGTACGGAAGAATGGCGTCCCACGTCTTGTGTTCGACATCGACGTACATTGCCAGCATGTCGGCGATTGTCTTGTTTAGCCGCTCGGTGAGGCCGTCGGTCTGTGGGTGGTACGCGGTCGGCCGGCGGTGGTTTGTTTGGCTGTATGCCAAGATCGCTTGAGTTAAGTCGGCAGTAAATGCCGTTCCTCTGTCAGTGATAAGGACCTCCGGGGCGCCGTGATGTAGGACGATATTTTCGACGAAGAACTTAGCTACCTCGGATACACTGCTTTTTGGCAGGGCTTTTGTCACGGCGTAGCGGGTGAGGTAGTCGGTAGCCACCACGATCCATTTGTTTCCGAAAGCTGACGTCAGGAACGGCCCCAGTAGGTCCATACCAATCTTCTGGAAAGGTCGGCGAGGTGGTTCAATTGGCTGCAAAAGTCCCGCTGGCCTTGTCGGTGGTGTCTTGCGTTGCTGACAGTCCCGGCATCTCCTCACATAACAAGTGACGTCGGTGGTAAGACGTGGCCAATAGCACCTTTCTTGTATCCTCGCGAGCGTGTGAGAAACACCGAATTGCCCTGCTGTCGGATCGTCGTGCAGGGCCGGCGGGAGTTCTGGTCGCAGAGCTGAAGGCACCACAAGGAGGTACTTGGCTCGAAGCGGTGAAAAGTTTTTCTTTTGGAGATGACCATTTCGCAGGAAGAACGACGCAAGTGCGCGCTTGAATACCTTCGGGACTTCGGTGGTCCTGCCTTCGAGCTATTCTATTAGGGCCTTAAGTTCCGGGTCGGCCCGCTGTCGTTCAGCGAAGTCGTCGGTAGTTATTGTTCCCAAGAAGTAGTCGTCATCCGGGTCGTCGGGTGGTCGTTGGTCGACAGGCGCACGTGAGAGACAGTCGGCGTCGGAATGTTTCTTGCCAGACTTGTAAACGACGGTAATGTCCTATTCTTGAAGTCTCAGGCTTCATCATGTGAGGCGACCTGAAGGGTCCTTCAAGGTGGCTAGCCAACACAAGGCGTGGTGGTCGCTCACAACTTTGAAGGGCCTGCCGTAGGGATAGGGGCGAAATTTCGACGTAGCCCAGATGATGGCGAGGCACCGCTTTTCGGTTGTGGATTAATTGGCTTCTGCTTCGGATAGCGATCGGCTGGCGTAACAAATAACCCTTTCAAGTCCGGCAGCCCTCTGCACAAGAACGGCGCAAAGACCTACGCTGCTTGCGTCAGTGTGTTTTTCTGTCTCGGCGATTTCGTCAAAATGGCAAAGTAACGGAGGCGTCTGGAGGCGATGTTTAAGCTTTTGGAAAGCGTGTTCCTGCGGCGTTTCCCACTTGAACTACACGTCGGCCTTGGTAAGGTTAGTGAGAGGATCGGCGATGCGGGCGAAGTTTTTCACGAACCGCCTATAATCGGCGCACAGGCCCAGAAATCGGCGCAGTGCCTTCTTGTCAGTGGGGGCGGAAAGTATCGTGGATTGGCACGAACTCAAGACTTGCTAATAACGTGCCCCAGAAACAAGAGTTTCTCGTACGCAAATCTGCACTTTTCTAGCTTCAGTGTGAGTCCGTACGTCTTGATGGCTTTAGGTACAGCTTCAAGGCGCCGAAGATGCTCGTCGAAACTCGAGGGAAACACGACGACGTCGTCCAAGTACACAAGGCAAGTCTGCCACTTCACTCCTGCCAGTACTGTATCCATAACGCGTTGAAAAATTGCAGGCGCGGAGCAAAGACCGAAGGGCATCAACTTAGACTCGAAGAGGCCGTCCGGTGTTGTAAACGCGATCTTCTCTCGGTCTCTTTCGTCGACTTCGATTTGCCAATAGCCAGTCTTTTGGTCCTTTGATGAAAAGTACTTGGCGTTATGGAGCCGATAAAGTGCATCGTCTCTTCGTGGGAGAGGATACACCTCCTTTCCTGTGATTTCGTTCAGGTGGCGATAATCGACACAGAAACGTAGGGTCCCATCCTTTTTTTTTCACTAACACCACGGGGGACGCCCATGGACTCTTGAGCGGCTGGATGATGCCATCCCGCATCATCTTATCAACTTGTTTCTCAATGGCCTCACGTTCTCGCGTCGAAACCTTGTACGGACTCTGACGGAGTTGTCTGGCATTTTCTTCGGTTATGATGCGATGTTTCGTGATTGGGTTCTGCCGAATATTTGATGCCAATGAAAAGCAATTTTCGTATTGCGGGAGCAGGGCCTTGAGCTGTTCTTGCTTATAATTCGGAAGTCTGGGATTGACGTCGAAAGCTGTGGGAGGGGCTTGGTTCCTCTGAGCAGGCTCTGCCGAATCGGTGAGAGCGAAAGCACTAGTGGCGTCCACAATTTCCTTGATGTATGCGACCGTTGTTCTTTTGTTCACATGTTTGTACTCATTGCTGAAATTCGTGAGTATAACCGTTGCTTTGCCTCCCCGCAGTTCTGCAATTCCTCTTGCGACGCTAATATTTCGTGTGACCAACAGATTCTGACCGCCTTCAACGACGCCTTCCAAGTCAAGTGATTTTGGAGCGCCGACTGAAATAATGACGCTGGAGCGAGGCGAAATGGTGACTTGTTCTTCCAGCACAATCAAAGCATGGTTTCTTGACGGCGTGCGCGGCGGCAGTGCTTCTGTGGATAACGTTATCGACTTTGTTCTTAGGTTGATGACAGCCCCATGGAGGCATCAGAAGTCCATACCAAGGATGACGTCTCTCGAGTAACGCTGTAGGACTACGAAGTCTGTAGCATAAATACGGTCGTTGATGGGGACTATCGCTGTGCAGATTCCTGTAGGCGTTACGAGATGGCCTCCGGCTGTGCGGATTTCAAGGTCTTCCCAAGCTGTCCTAACTTTCTTTAACTTCGTGGCGAACGGCCCACTGATGACGGAATAGTCGGCTCCAGTATTGACGAGAGCGTTCACACCGTGGCCGTCGATAGGAACGTCAAGATCGCTAGTTCGCCGTCTCGCATTACAGTTATGGCGTGGCGTCAGGTCACGGCTGCGTCGGCTTGTTCCGCTGCTTTCATGTTACGTCGTCAGGCCACTTTCCGTAAGTGAGCTTTCGCCATCAGGGCTTTGCCAGGTTGGCGTTGTGTTCGGAAAGCTCCGTCGCGTCGTCATTATCGTCGGAGGATCTTCGGTAGTTCGTCGCACAACAACCGCGCCTCCATCGGTTGCTGCCCTCAGTTTCCCGGATACGGGCTAGGAGACTGGCCCCTCGTTGGGCCACACTACTGACGGTGGTGCGGCTACATGCGGCGGCTGGGCGATGGCGAACGGGAAGGACTTCGTGGTTTCCATTGAGTTCCTGTCAGGTATTCGGCGATGTCACGTGGCCGTTCTCCTGACTGTGGACGCGGTGCATTGACGGCGAAGCCACGCAGTCCCATCTGTCGTTACAGGCAACGGCGGTATGTGTGTCCTGCCTCGCCGCCGTGGTAGCAAAGCGGGTGGTGGCCAGGGGTGCTCCAAACGTCAGTTTTCTTCGACGCACCGTGCTGGCCCGCTGGCGAACGGTAGGTCGTCGGTGGGCATGGTGGCGGTGGTGTTGTCTGGCTACGGAAGTGCGATGGGGCAGCGTTTTGGCGTGCGCAAGGAGGAGGGGCGTGGCAGTGGGCTGCAGCAGCATATAGCCCATGGCTTGCAGCTGAGGCTCTTGAAACTGAGGAACGCCCAGCGATTGCTGGATCTCGGGGCGTACGACGTCCGCGATGGATTCCACGTGAGGCTGCACTGAAGGAAGTAATTTTCGCAGCTCTTCCTGAACGATCGCTCGGATCGTCTCACGCAAGTCAGTGGTTGCAAGCCCGTGAATGCCGGCGTAGCTTGTAGACGAGAAGCTATGGTCTTATTGCCGCGTGCGCATGTCGAGCGTCTTCTCTATCGTATATGCTTCTGAAATGAATTCGGCGACCGTCTTTAGTGGGTTTTTGATCAGCCCGGCGAAGAGTTTCTGCTTTACTGTTCGCATGAGCAGACGGACCTTTTTTTCTTCGGACATGACGGAGTCAGCGTGGCGGAAAAGTTTTATCATGTCTTCCATGAATAGCGCCACGTTTTCGTTTGGCATCTGCATGCGGCTTTCGAGAAGAGCTGCGGCCTTCTCCTTGCGCACCATACTTGCGAAAGTGGTGAGGAACCTGGCGCGAAAGACGTCCGACGTTGTAAGGCTTCGCTCTTGATTATAGAACCTTGTCCGAGCAGCATCTTCTAAGGCAAAATACACATGCCGGATCTTGTCATCATCTGTCCAGTCATTGAAGATGGCGACGCGGTCGAACCTTTCGATCCAGCTTTCCGGGTCTTCCAGTGGCGAACTGCGGAAAGTTGGCGGCTCTTTGGGTTGTCGCAGCAGCAGTGGTGCAGGCTGCACGGGGTCGGTCATGGTTGCAGTAGTTGATGTCGGGATCCGGGTCTGCCTGGCTGCTTTAGAAAGGGGCCCGTACTCTGGTTGTAGTCTGCTCTGCCGGCGGCTGGTTCGCTGTTCAGGGTTAGCGTCCGTGTCTTCTTTTCCGCTTTGGCTAGAGTCGCGGCTTGAAGGGGGCGTTCAGAACATCAAAGAAGCAGCACCTCCACCAGGTGTTACGGGGTCGTGACGTGGCCGAAGACAGGAGACTTGTGTTGGAAATTAACTGTTTATTTGGGCGAACCTGTGCCCGGTAAACGGAAGATCAGATTACAGTAGCAGTCTTGCACTGATAGCGGCGAACGAAGCGTCGGCCATCGATCAACTACTCACAAGCAGTGAAGTGCGTCGGAATTAATACTCTTGCCATCGAATGTTCTAGCGTTATCGCTGGCGGTGGCGTAGCTTCCAGAATAATCTGTACAGTTAGCAGAGTGGGCGTGATCTTATCGAAATGATCTACTAAAGTCCGGAAGCTTTTCAAAAACTGCAGGCGCGGTTTCCGCTGAGAATTGTGTAGTGTTTTGGGGCGATAACAAAACTTGAGAAATAGAACGTGGCAATATCACCGCTGTATCCATAAAGTAATCGACGTTAGAGGATTTTTGCTCAGAGGTGCATAGGGGTTTTTGGCGACACCCTGTGTGAAGCCCTGTTAACAAGCCGGCAAGTGATGTGCACATTGAAGGCAACATTGTCGGGCCCATTCCGGGGCTAGCACTGTACAGTGTTGGTAACGTCGGTCAGAAAGTTAACCACTTAGTTCTTTATGCAATAGTTACCACTGTAGCGAGTCAAACGTTAGCACTAATATATGGCAGACGTGGAGCCATCATGTCTCGTTTAACGGGACTCAGTGCAGGCAGGTGAGCAGGCTTGGCAAGATATCGGTAGACATGCGCAAGAGTACTTGTTGGAACTTGCAACGGGCTGCGGTTGCTACGACGTGACGGGAACAAAGTAAACGTAGTCACGAGAAAGCGAGCACGTGCGCCGTTGTACACTGACGCCTTGGCTGGCGGGGCGCCATTTAGGGAGCATAGTTGTAATCCGGAGAGGCGAATGGTGTGGCGACCTTGAGCGACGACTGGAGAAATGTACGCTACAAACACTGGTATACATACCGAATGACACCACCGGGCAGGGCGCGAGCATATAAGCTTGCCGAGGAAGCCCATAAAAAAATTGGAATCCCACGTACAGTGGGAACCGATGATATTCGAAGCACGAATGAGAAATGTTGGCATGTCACTTTAAAATCAGCACAACGTTATGAGATGAAGTTAAATAATGCCGTACATGACTTCTGTGTCATGATTATTATGTTTTTATGTGTCGTTCACCTTCGTCATCCATTAACTTCCTATGACAACAAATTTAATATAAGTGGAGCTAGTGAAACAGCCGCGAGTACGCTATGAGTGTGGTATGTTGTCATGTTCTTACATAACACGCGTGTCAGGATTATTATGTTTGCACCGGTAATATACTTGGTCATCCATTGAAGTCACGTAACACCAAACTTGGTATATGCAGAGCTAGCAAAACGGCAGGGAGCGCATCATGAACGGCCCATACACTCTAATGTAGCGTTCACGCGGGCGCACGCTGGGCGAAGTGACGCTACGTTAGCAAAACGCGAGCACTGCATAGTCTGACACCAGGCGCGACAGGCGTCTGTCGGCGCGGCCTGACGGCAACCGGCGCGAAATGCGTCATGCGACATTTCGTGCCCGGACAACACAGCGTCTCCGTCGTTTCGTGACGGAGAGACGCCGGACGTGCTGAAACGTGCTTATGTCAAAGCAACGCAGCGCGACGCGCACCTTTGAGTATATGCCAGGACCGGCGCTTGGCGTGACAACGCCGGCCTGACGCGACGAAACGAGCGCCGGCGAGCACGCGCACCGCGCCATGGCGAAATGTATTGGCGCCTTGACTGTGGCACGTAGTCATGTTCTCACATGACACACATCTCATGGTTTTCATGTTTGCAACAGTCACATACCTTCGTTATCTATTGGCGTCACCTAATACCAAATTTGGCATAATTGAGGCTACCGAAACGGCTGCGAGCACTCCATGAACGCAGCATGTAGTCATGTTGTTACATGTCACGCAAGTTATCTTTATCATGTTTGCACCAGTCCCGTACCTTTGTCATTTATTAACGCATGGTAATAATAAATTTGGTATATGTGGCGCTAGCGAAACGACCATGAGTGCATCATGAGCGTGGCATGTAGTCATTTTGTTACATGACACCCATATTACGATTTTGATGTTAGGGTCTGTCGCTTGTGTTCGCCATGCAATCATGCCATACCATACCAGTTTTGCAACATGCAATGTGAAAATGACACCACCGCAAGAGCTGCAGGACCATGAAGTGTAACGCATCACAATAGAGACATACATGTCGCGATATTAATGTTATGACTCGTCAAATATGTTCTTCATACAGTCATGTTACGCCATACCAAGTTTGCTATCGGTACCATTATCAAAACGGCCAAGAGCGCCAAAAGTCATTGGCGGATAGATAGATAGATAGATAGATAGATAGATAGATAGATAGATATATAGATAGATAGATACGCTCAAAGTCGCTGAAGTTCAATGAGAAATTCTTCGCACTTAACAGTATGGGAGTGTGGGAGATGTGGATGCTCTAGTAGGATAGCAGAAAAGACAGCGACCTGGAACTATTGCCTGTATGCGCTGGCGGGCATGTTATAAAGACGTTATCCCTGTAAAAAATGGACGCGTACGTCGCCCGTTCGATTTCGCACTCGGCCGAATAAGCAAATGAATGCAAAGTAAGAAAATTTTTCTATACTAGAGCTAGGGCTATAAAAACCTCCATATCAAATATACAAGGATGCCGAGGTAGGTTCCTTAAAAAGACACTAACGGCAAATCTTAGGTCGACATTGATTGTTTAAATAGTGGTCAAAGAACAACATATTGATGCTTTTGTCGCTATGAATTGTGCATTTGAAAATGAAAATCTCTGTTAGGTGGGTTCACAACACGTTAGCGCACGTACAATCACCCACCTGAAAGCGGTCTTTTTGACGTCATTGTTGCCGTGTCTCAAGTTACCCAGGTTTACTGCGTGGCCGTAAAGACTAGTAGCGGTAAAGTGAAAGTAGCTGGAGCCACAGCAACAACGGCCATTGAACAAATTTCTTCTGACTTGGTTCAACTGTTCCACGCTGTACAAAACCACCTACCCAGCCTAACCAGGAAAAAATTGAACTTTTATATCACTCGCGCCATTCTTTAGACTATGACTAGGTGGTTCCTTTTTTATATATGTAACTGTGAAAGAAATGAACCAACTACATTTTTGGGGTCTTGATGCACGCAAGGTTGCTTGTTCTTATAGCAGCTAGTAAAATTACGAGCGATAATTGATGTACGACGCTCTTGCATCATCGGGATCCATTTCAAGTTGTCTATGTCTTAGCGGACGTCATGTGATTTGTCCGTATCTTACTTTTTTGGCAAATAGGGCACTGCTGTTGGTAATATTTTCGTTTTAGATGCCATGCATTCAGCTTTGACACTGACATAAATACCATTTGCATGTTGTTTTCCTTCGAGTTGCTGAACTGTACAACTAGGGCACCTCAATGTGCGCGCGGCTTCGCATCCAGGGTGGAGATTCCTTTTGAAAGACTACACTCCGCCTGGTGGCTATACTGGTTGTGATGTATGGGGTGGGGCACAGAGGTTGGCGCGGGAACAGCGATATACACAAGTGATTGTTGACGTAATGAAATTAACGCTTTGCCCGCTATGACAGGCTGTTGTGTGCCGTTGTGTGCCACTGTGTGCTAGTTCACACGCCAAAGGCCAGAGAATGCTTCTCCTCCCTCCTAACAGCGAGCGAAAAAAACTGGGAGGCACAAGTGAAATTCTACCGCTGACATCTGATCGAGAGCACCAAGGTATGCCAGGTTATTTTTGACTTGCCCAGTGTTTGGTCGTGAAGTTTTTAATCGCTGGCAGTGAGCATGCTGCTCGAGAAATCCTAGCTTGTCTCGCTACAGGTGTATTGCATAATCAACACGTAAAGCTGCTTTTACAAAAGAATGTTAATCTTTGCGTTGAACCGTGCGGACTAAATAGATGCTTTAGCTGCCTTGACGATAAGCTTGGTCACGACAAGTTACTTATGGTCTATAATAAATTATCATAGTCAAAACAATGAATAGTACTCGACACAAATCAATATGCCGATTCATACTGCTACCAGTTAAGCTGTCGCATTGTACCAGGGTATGCTTTCGTGAAGCCAGTATAGTCCAGCCTTATTGAGTTTCGAGAAGCCAATATAACGCTTGCTAGTCGATACCAATATATACTGCTAGACACCTACAAGTGGGATTACGCAAGAATATTGGAGATGGCGTCGGACCACGCTAATATGCTTCAAGATAAAATACCATAATTATGAAGCAGATTAGAATCGACTACGCAATGTTCTTTTGGTTGAGGCTTGACTAAAAAAAATTGGGTTAAGCTAATTCTGAACGAGTCATTGTTTAATGAATTGAGAGTGGCTGGCCCCTTGGGTGACTGGGTATCTTCCCCGAAGGCCAATCTGGCTAAATTAGAATAAGCTGAATGAAGGTAATCTAAATCTTGAAACACCACTTTTTAAGTAAGTTGATATTGCCTAGCCAGTTAGATGAACTAGTATGGCCACTACAAGGCAATGTGGATTAGCCGTAGTAAGCTAATACATCATCACGAGCAAGTGTATTTGGAGTTAGTTAAGATTGTCCCTCCTATTGTATGACTGTGCATGATCACGTCAGGCCCATGCAGATTATGCCAGGTTATTCTAATATGAATCAAGCTAATGGTGGGGAAGTCGCTAATCAGTAAGTTGAAACTCTGTAGCCATTTGGATGGCTGGGTATGGCTGCAATAAGACACTAACAATCACGCCGGATTATTCTAGTCAGGAATAAACCGGGTGAGGCGAATCATGACTAGTGGCTTCGCAGATTTTTTTTCGACGCGAATTTTGATGATAGTAACAGTGCCACTTCAAGAGGACCTACTTGATACATTTGGGTATTTATTCATTTCATTTTATTTTCTTAAAGACCCACGAGAGGGTAATACATAAGGGGTATTCATCCCCGCAACCCGACAAAAACGCAGTATTTTTATGTCGCTGTAAAACCAAATCGCAAGGTAGAAACAACCTTCAAAATATAGATAACGAGATAATCATCAAAAGACAGAGCGAGCACTTGCGTACATAATTAACGCTCGACATAATTGTGAGATATGAAAATTTCCAATTGCAATAAAAAATTTGAAATATATATATATGCGCAATACTTCATAATCTGGAGAGGGAATTATATGTAGAAGCTTGCAGTTGACATCATGCACACCTATGTTTGCTAAACATTCCCTAGTTTAGTAAAGCTGTTCATCGCAAGATTTCACTTTTATGCGGCATGTGAAGCACATGCGTCAAAGCAACGCAGTGCGGTGCGTGCCTGCGAGTATATGGCAGGATCGCCGCCTAGCGTGGCAACGCCGTCGTGACACGACGAAATGAACGCCGGCGTGCACGCGCTCATGTCACGTCGAAGCGTATTGGCGCCTTGACTGTGTCATGTAGTCATGTTATCACATGATACGCATCTCATGGTTATTATGTTTGCACCAGCCACATACCTGCGCCATCAATTGACGTCACGCAATACCAAATTTGGCATATGTGAAGCTAGCGAAAGGGCTGCGAGCGCATTATCATAAGCGTGGCATGTAGTCGTATTGTTACCTGACACGCATGTCGTAGTTATCCTGTTTAGATGTGTTATTTACATATGTCGTCCGTTAGCGTCACGTAATACCGAATTTGATACACGTGAAGCTAGCGAAACGGCCGCAAGGCATCATGAGGACAGCATGTATTCATGTTATTACATGACACGACCCTGATGTTTATCATGTTTGCACCCGTCTCATAACTTCGTCATCTATTCACGTCCCGTGATACTAAATTTGGTATAGGCGAAGCTAGTGAAACGGCCGCCAGCGCATCATGAGCGTGGCATGTAGTCATGTTGTTAAGTAACACGCGTCTCATGGTTATTATGTTTGCACCAGTCACATAGATTTGTCATCTAGTGACGTACCGTAAAACGAAATTTTGTATATGTCACGCTAGCGAAATGGCCATAAGCGCATCATGAGCGTGGCATGTAGTCATGTTGCTATATGACACGCATGTCATAATTTTCATGTTAGTGTCTGTTGCTTGTGTTCGCATGCAATCATGTCATACCATACTAGTTTTTCAACATGTCATGTGAACGAAACCACCGCAAGAGCAACAAGACCAAGAACTCTAAATCATGACATTTATGACATACATGTCATGATTTTCATATTATGAGTATTCAAATGTTCTCTTCATACAGTAATGTTATGCATACTAAGTTTGGTATCGATACCATTATCCAAACGGCCAGGAGAGCTGAACGTCCTAGGCGGCTAGATAGATAGATAGATAGATATATAGATAGATAGATAGATAGATAGATAGATAGATAGATAGATAGATAGATAGATAGATAGATAGATAGATAGATAGATAGATAGATAGATAGATAGATAGATAGATACGCTCTAAGTCACCGAAGTTCGCTAAGAAATGCTTCGCATTTAAAGACTCAAGGCAGCCTAAAGGCGTTTGAAACGTCCTGCCCGGCGGAAGCGCCTTCACGCGTCGGCTTGTGGCAAGTGTAACTAAAGAACTTTTTTTAATAGGTGAAAGGGTGGCTGCTGCTAAAAATAAATAATCACTATTGTTGCATAAAATCGCTTACTATCCAAGATTCGCGAAGTTTCTTTGATGAAAGTACCAAAAAAGCACCTTGAGACACCCCTTTATGACCCGAAGTGTAAGCACGAAATCCTATCCTTTCATCCCCACATTTGCCATCCCCACTTTCGTCTTCACTTCACCCCACATTTGCCGATTCTCAAAAAGATTGGCTGGTACGATATCTCGGATGAGGCACGGATTTGTTTGTGTCCTGAAGTGCAGTTTCTGCTCCAAAGTTTGCCCAACAGCCACTGCGTTTCTCAAGCATTGTGGACTTGCGGCACTAAAGGCTGCCATTTTAGTTGTTTATTTTTTATCGCGTCACGTCACCTTTCGCTCGCTATAACGGTCCGCTCACACTCTGAGCGCCTGACCGTCTAGAGCACATGCGCAGTGGCGCAACCACCTACTGGCTGAGTGGAGCGGGAAGCACAATACGGTCAGGTAAAAGTGCCCAGTGTCTATCAGTCGGTCTGACCCGACGCTGCACTGATGTCTTTCACAATATTTGGTTACACTTTCGAGCTTCTCAATGATCTTAGACACACGTTTCAACCTGCCACA
The DNA here is from genome assembly GCF_043290135.1 of Rhipicephalus microplus. NCBI lineage: Eukaryota > Metazoa > Arthropoda > Arachnida > Ixodida > Ixodidae > Rhipicephalus > Rhipicephalus microplus. The sequence goes on from NC_134701.1 coordinate 110,341,696, forward strand.
CACTATTCCTCACATGATCATGATCGTGCCGTAGTGTAATGAACGTTTAGATGCGTTTCGCAATGAATTAATCGCAGTAACAATTCTCAAAACACAGGCAGTCACCGACGTCGTAGCCGAAGCGAAAGTTCCGCTTGAGAAACTGCCATCGAGGGCGCACGTTCGCCTCGCTGCATGTGCTGCCACAATCATCACCCTGGCTCTGTTGTGCCCGCAAGGCCACTTGTTTGGCGTGGCGTTGTTACAACCGTTCAAAATTGAGAGCTAACTCGGTGGCGTAGCTTGTATGATGCATCCGCTACCGGCGCTTGCATTCCAAATTGCCATTTGGCGCAGCTTGCAAGGCTGCGGAATCGCCAATACGCATATGCTGCTGTTACTCAGCCTCCACGGCGGGTTCTTGTGCCCGGACTGCTCCACTGGCCCGGTGAACGTGAGCTCTCTTGCGTTTCCGCTGTCAATATTTTTGTAGGGTGGTCCACGACACACCTGTGTGAAAGGTTTCAAGAGAAAGTGATGCACACGTGCTTGGCGCTACGGTTGCGATGGGATAGTTGACGTTACTCTCAACGCAACCAACGGGGCGTGCGCTTGAGAATGATGCTAGGAAAGAAGTGGCCCATAGCACAGCCAATGGAGACCGCTCGTGGTACCGACGCCAAATGGTTTTTTGTTTCTTCTAGTTATCTAACGATTTTGAATAAATACTTCTGAAATCCCTCCAGAAGCCAAGTAAGCTCATCAGCTTTCTACAGACTCGCAGTTTAGAATAACTACATAAAAGTACCGGTTGAAGCGCCAAAGTTTGAGTTCCGTATAGGCGTGCGCTTTACAGTCAGTCTACAATCATACACCCGATGCTATGCCGATGCGCGAATGCTATGTGCCAAATACAACAAAGCAAATAGAATTAAAAAGGCGAAAATAGAAACCAGTGATGCTCAGTCGTGCTGCACTACTAATGGCTATTCTAGCGAATACTTCCAAATTGGTCGTATGTCCCGTGTCGTCCTCGTAGTAGTAGTAGGCAGCTGAAGCTCCTTATGCCTTGGGTCGTATGTCCCATGTTGTGGTCGTAGTAGTAGCTAGTTTGCAGCCATATGTAGCCAGTAGCCACCCATCCGTCCATCCGTGCGTGTATCCATGCAAAGAAGTTCATCCCACTCGTCATCATTCACCTCGTGATTGTGCTGTGATTTTTTTTCTTTTAAATGAAGTTTACAAACAGTTTGTACAAACTACACCATTCCTCTCGAACTTCTATTTTCTTCCCAATAGGGACCCTTGTGAATATACATTCACAAGAGCCATGCCTTGATATGAATTGGCCCTTGCGGGTATGAATTCGCAAGGCCCACCGCCTGAGGCTGGTTTGAGACTCTGCACTAGAGCAATTAAAAAAAACCTTCGTATCATAATTAATTCAACTAAGCTTCAATATCGGCGCGCAAAGAGTCTTTTCTGTGCGTTCCAGCTGCAACCACGCTAGTTACAAACATTGCAAAACAAATTAGGTTGCATATTAGGCGCTGCAATAGGAAGTCATTGCAGTCATTCGTGACTCCTAAGCCCATCCACTCAGCATTACCTGCATGTCTTCCTGTGATCTTGTGAAAATTGTTAGTGCCTCAGAAAAAAGGCGGTGCATGAAGTTTGTCTAAGGTACCCCGATGATAATAAAGTGAGACGTATTAGGACGAATGTCTTGGTGCATCCCAGCACAAAACACTTTCGTGTTAAAAGGGCTCTTGAAAGGTCGCTCTTCCAGCTGTCGCTTTAACTGGAGTGGGCATGCTGCGCAGGCCTGGCGCGTATTTTTTTAACCCAGTCAGTAAAATTACATAGTAACAATCAAGAAACTAAAAGAGTTGACGTTTCGTACTTCTAGAAAACGCTCGCCCCATGACTAAACAATGATTTTCCGTGAAACAACTGTAAACGTACTTTAAAGTTTGCCTGTATCTATCAAATGTTGACTCACAGTTAACCGAAATGTAAACTGTGAGTCATTTTGACTTACAATGTACAACTGCCAACTTGAGCATGTAAAAGAATTTAAGTATCTCGGTGTAGTATTCGACAGCCAATTACACTGGGAAAAACAAATTAGCTCTGTTTGTACTAAGCTAGCATCTGGCTGCAGTATGCTACTGGCTGCTAGAAATTATTTTAGCAGAAGTATTCTCAGAGTGCTTTATTTTTCGTTTGTTCATAGTTATCTATCATACTGCTTATACTCATGGGGATGGACCTTTAAAACTTACCTTGATCCTATCCGAATATTACAAAAGCGTGCACTTAGAATAATTGATTATGCGGCATATAATGAACCCAGTGCGTCTTTGTTTCACAAGTTGGATATTTTACCTTTTCATTACTTACGACAGCGCAAAATCGCAGTCACCATCAATAATCTTATTGCACACAGTGTACCTTTCGATGTATCTATCTTTTCTTTCTCGTCCCGCGTCACTGGATGAATGACATTGGGGAATTTTGATCTTCCATCTACTAAAAACGTGTATGGTGAAGGCTTACTACAGTTTGTAGGAGCTAGAGTGTGTAATAACATACCACTTCAGATTAAAGATTCTAAGGCTTTCTCGAGCGCACTAAAAAAATATTTGCTACATGTAGATCAATAGCAATGACCATGTACTAAGCTTTACACATAGTTTGATGTTTTGTTTGTTCTTGATTATTTCATTATTTATAAACAAAGTGCAACAATGTGTTCTATATACTTTTCCGAGCAGTTACTTTACCTTAACTTCCAACGATATCTTCTTGTATTTTTGTTCGTTTTTTTTTGAAAAATCAATGTTTTTTGATGTTCTGATTTTTTATATACAAATTGTACTCTGCTTGTATACTTTCTCCCGTTAGACCTCCTACTAGCCTATGGCTATGGGTGTAATCAGTGTTGTGAATTTCTTAAAATGTAGTCATAAAAACCTAAATAAAATGAAAAAAAAAATGCTTCGAATACCTTAAGTAAAGCAAATTTTATACACATTTAGTGAGAATAGTTCATTCCAATGAACGTGTTGTCGTTTTGCTTTCTTTCGAAATGACAGAAAATCTAAATGGCCACCCGCTGCTCAATTGTCTAGAAGAGGCAATGTTATATCTCGATTCACGCCTAAAAAATTAAAAGCAAATGAGCTGTGCGAATATAAATACATACTCGTTGAATGCAATTCCCTGAAAGAAAAGCTGACCGTAACCTGTGAGAAGGTGGAAAAAAATGAGTTTAGGCTGCACATTGAAGGTTTTCAATTTCCGGCGACACGTATTTTGCGAATGGCTTTAGTTAAAGCTGCCTCCTTAATGGCGTGTCAACCATTTTACTCTGAACGGTAAAAATATGCAAAACCTTCTGCCCTTCCCTGTTCGCGAACCGGAACCATTTCATGAAACAATTGCGCTGCGTAAATCAAGGAAGAACGAGGGAAGCCGCACTGTGCAAAAGTAAGCCAAAACACCGCGTGTAGTTAATCTCAGGACATCTGGGAATTAGCGTTGCGAATGACTAAATGAAACTGCGGAAGAATTCGTATTGATACAGCCGCTACTAATCTCCACAGAGAGATTTCTCTGCTGTAAAAGGAAATAAGGGTCGTGGACATTACGCCAGTAAACAATCACGGTTTCATTGTGTTAACATATGAAATATTGACGAAGGTGTCCGCGATAAACTTAACAAAGGAAAATCCCGCACTTTAGAACTTTAATGATGGTAAATGCCATTATGAAACTTGTAGTATTTATTGGCTTCTTGGAAACAGCGGCATCTTCGTGTTGTGAAACCTACGGTAGGTAACTTATATATTAAATGTCCGGCTACATTCTTGGGAAGTAGCCTGCAGTTCATTGCCGTTCGGGTTGGAGTAATATTGCTCTAATGCTCTCGACGCAGTACTGCAGATATGTTGAGATGGGATAAATAGCAATCAATGTTCGAAGCACTTTTAAGGTCTATAAAGATTCTTCTTGATGAAGTGGCGGGAAGAACAAGTTACAAGCATAGGAATTGCATAGCCCAGTCTAAATAGGAGTCTCCTAATGAACCTTGTCTATGGTAACAAAAAACTTTTGATAGCTGTCGCTTTCAAAATATTTAACTTTCTTATCTTGAGGCTACACCTTTGCTTCGGTAATTACGTGTGAGTAATGCTTCGTGTTCTAGTGCAGCAGCCATGGTGGCCAGCAGAGAAGCCCCACCTGCAAAGAAGTCGCATTCAAACGCTAAAATACATTTCAGGTATAATTCGAATAGTTATTTGTTTATTTGTTCTTTCACTACCCAAAACAACCAAACACATTAAATTAGAGAAGGGCGTTTGATCTGCTTAAAATGGTCAGTGTGTTTTTTTAGTCCAACACTTGTAAGGTACAAAAAATGAAAATATTACAATGGCTGAGCCATCATTGAATTAACTCATGAGTTTACCATGTAAGAATGACCAGCTGACAAGCAATCAAGAAAGCACTTGCACTTGTAAGATCGTTCTTGCTCATCGTACACTCGCTGCTATCTTGAAACGAGCACTGCTCTATAATGACGCCAATTGTGCGATTGTAGAATAAAGTTAGGTATTTCTTAAGATGGCAATGAGATATCCATATTCACAGACATTGTGTCTGACGATACCCTAGAAGTAGTTACTGCGGGGTATGTACAATGTTGTCTTAAGACCCAGGATCAACTTGCCTACACCACTCGCAGAGAGGCATTGGATAAACTGAAACGACAAACTGCGTTATTCTAGTTAACATTAAGGGGACGCCACAATTGCACAAGTGGGCGAGATCTTTGTAGGAACACGTAATACACATACACGAAGATACCTCGTACGCTAACAAGGCGTCGGAGGAAGAGATCCTCTGGTGCGATGGGCGGAAGGTGCATAATGTATCGATAAAGGCTCAACGCCGAATTTCCACACCATTTTCGCTTTCATCAGAAATGAAAGCACGGCGACCTGGAATGTATGCGTGACATTTTGATCACCAGATAACAACTGCGACCACTGTAATAGTGTGGCAGGTGGTACTAAGAAACAGTAAACAGCAAGCAAAGCTACAAACAAGCAAGGAGTAAGTAACATTTCATATCACTGTATGATAGGAAGAGTAGATGCAGTTCACTCAGATACTTCTATTATGATCATATTTTTAAAAAATGGGAGACCAAATATTTCGATAAGTGTTGTAAATATTTCTGTTTCACAATTTTATAAAATGTTATTTATTTGCAGTATTGTGGTTTCTTGCACTCACTATACAATGGACGCCTGTCTCGTTTCCACATGTCAGATGGAAACTCAACAATACACATGACACGTATACCAAACTTTTTCCTATTTTACTACACATAGTCACGTTGCCTGTCTCTATACTGTACAGGGAAATCATAGGAATAGATTATCTTTTCTTGCATATGAAAGTTTTCAGTCTCAGCTACAAATAGGCTTGTTTACCTTGTTAAAACACAATCCAGTGACATAATATGCTTCCAGTTGCTTGCGTCACTGTAATGCTTCAACAAATTGAATTTGAACATTAAATTTGGCTACGTCAAAGCTATGAAAACTTATACGGACACAGGCTGACAGGCGCTATGTTTTATTGCTGATTCATGCGTCGCATAACATTCACGTGACTCCATGGTCATTTGACGATTCTGGCGAAGTGTTCAGAAAACCACCTTGCAAAAACATAATAATCAACAAAATGGTCTGTATAGATTCTTGAGTGCTAACATGCGAAATTTTGTTGCTTTTTTATATTGTGTTTTCTACGCAAAAATTTTGTTCGTCAGACGTAGTCCAAAAATGGCTTACATTCTCGTAATGAATAATAGGTGTACGCTTTCAATGGCTACTCCCAAAGAAGATTGGTTGCAGGCTATACACTTGATAATCCTCAAATGAATATTATGAGCATGTTTGCAACTGCAAATCTTACTACGATTGTGATGCCAATGTTTCTTAATAAAGGTGCTAAAGAGTCAGTGATTCTGATGAAACGCAGACATGAAAACTTGCGGAGCAAGAATGAACATGCTTTCAACTTTTTTTCTCTTCGCCAGTTGAGAAATTTGCAAAGTTCTCCACATATGAACTATATTTCATGGAGCATGCGACGTTGACATAAAGCAGTTTGGCAGCACATCACTAGCGTCTGACAGTCTTTCAAAAATGAAAAAACATTCTTGAAGAACTTATTTACTTTAAATACACTCAGAGTAAAAGGACGTTTTGAAGATGAGATCAAAAAATAATATAATATATTCAATACTTGGTTTCTAACATACAGAAAAAAACAAACACACCAAGACTTGAACTCCAGTCACAGAGACAAATATAATACAACGCTACGCAAATGATAGAGCAGTCAAAGCTGTCGATTCTCCAGAAAATGTTAGAGAGCTAGCTTGTTGATTACACTATGATAGAAGATTTAGGATTGCAAACACAGGAGGAGGAAGCAACAAAGGGAGAAGGCAGGGAGGTTAACCAGGAAGACATCCGGTTGGCTACCCTACACTGGGGGATTAGGGAAAGGGACTATAAAGATGAGAACGAGGGAAAAGAGGGAAAAGAAAAAAGGGTGGGGAGAGACTGACAGTAATTTCACCGCAGCGTGTAGAACTCTACCGAATGTCAGAGGCGTTCACACAAGCCTGTCTTTCTCAGGAAACACAGCAGGGCTTTCACTGCCTTGTGGGCTGTCGAGGCATGTGGACGCTGCTGTAATAGCACCTCCACAGAAAGAGGCCGATCATCCAGTCACCGCATTGCGTTGGCAAGTACTTGTATATCTGAGGTGAATCGAAGACTATGGCACAGCAGGTGTTCGATATTTTCGTCGGTGCCGCAAACATCGCATGCCGCACTGTCAATAATTCCGATTAACGTAGTATAGGCTTTCGTGAAAGCAAGTCTCAGACAAAGGCGATAGAGAAGCGAAGCTGCACGTCGATGTAGGTAGGGTGGAGGCCGGATTAGTAGTGAAAGGTCGAGCTCGTGCACTCTTCTACGTCGTATGCTTGATGTGTTTCACTCAGTCAGTGTGAGACTGCCGACCAGTTGACGAATCTGCCTCGCCGCGTCCGCTCTTGAAAGCGGAATCGGAACGCTGTTCGCTTCTTTATGTGACGTGCGAGCAGCATGATCTGCAGAATCATTGCCGCCTATACCACAATGCCCAGGTAACCACTGAAAGACGATGTCATGGCCTTTTTGTATTAAAAGGTGGTAAAGTTTCACGGTTTGTTAGGTCAACTGGTCGTGGCATCCGCGTCGGAGAACTGATATCTGGCACTGTAACGCTAGTTTTAAGTCAGAAAACACAGCCCATTCACCTCGTCTTTCTTCTGAATTGATGTGTTCCAGTGCATTGCGCAGAGCCTCGAGTTCTGCCGTCGTTGAACTTGTCACATGTGAAGTCTTAAAACACCGAGTTACCCCTTGTGATGGTATAATCACTGCTCCACCTGAACTAGACAGCGTAGTAGAGCCATCCGTGTAAATGTGCACGTGGTTACTGTAGTTATGTTTCAGTAGGAATAGACTCAGTTGTTTCAGGGCATGTGTCGGTAAGTCCAATTTTCTCCTGATTCCTGGAATCGTTAAGTAAACTCGCGGCCGGCTCAAGCTCCAAGGAGGAAGCAGTGACTTTGATACAGGTGCGTATGTCTCAGCAAACAATGAAAGATGCTTGTAGACAATAGTGCCGTATGTGGTGCGGGGCCTTTCAGCCGCTAGGCTCGCCAGGTGGTGAGAAGGGGTCCTGGCATAAAGCCTGAGGTGCATGCGCGTTGTCTTGGAAATAATATGCGTCTTTATCGAGTGATTATGAGTGATGGCAATGGTTTGGTTTCAGCCGTTGAAACACTGCGGGGTAATCCAAGGCATATCCTAAGTGCTTGGGCTTGAATGCTCTGAATTGCGTGCAGGTTGGTTTTGCCGGTGTTAGATATTGCAGGTAAGCTGTACCGTAAGAACCCGATAAACAGCACCCAGTACAGTTGTAGCATGGATGGTATGGGCACTCCCATATTCTTTCCTGCAAGGAATTTGAACATGTGGCATGTTGTGATCAGCCGCTTCTTCACATAGTTCACGTGTGGAGTCCACGACAGGTTTCTATCTATTATGACTCCCAAGAACCTGTGGCTTCTGCTGAATGATATATATTCTTCATTAATCGATATGCTGCAAGCAGACATTGGTTTCCGCGTGAACGCTACCACTGCACATTTTCTGCAGGACACCTCGAGGCCTTGTTTACGAAGGTAGCAGGACGTCGTTGTAGCAGCCTTCTGAAGGCGGGCGCGAAGCTGAGGCGTTGTCCCACAGGATGTCCAAATGCAGATGTCATCAGCATAGACAGAAAGTTCTACAGTGCTAGGTAGCTTCTCGACTAGACCAATTAGAGTTAGGTTGAAAAGTGTAGGGCTTAGCACTCCTCTCTGAGGAACTCCTCGGCTGCTGTAATAATGAGGTGTTGGGCCATTCGCTGTCATCACGTAAAATGATCTCAGCTGTAAGTAGCTTTACACCCACATATATATCTTGCCACCAAGACCTACTGTTTCCATAGCACTAAGGATGGCTTTATGGGTGACATTGTCGTAAGCCCCCTTAACGTCTGGAACAGGGGTGGCGCACAGTCTCCTACAGGCTTTCTGGTGTTGAACATATGCCACCAGATCAACAACGTTGTCGACTGACGAATGGCTGCGCCTGAATCCGTTCATGGAAGCTGAATCAATTTCGTAGTGCTCTAAATACCAGTCCATTCGTGTTAGAATCATTTGTTCCATCGTTTTTTCCACACAACTGGCAAGTGCGATAGGACGGTATGAGGCAGTATGCAAAGAAGATTTACCAGTCTTTAGAAGTGGAATGAGGCGACTTGACTTCCATGCCTGGGGAACCATACCAGTCTGCCAGGAGTCGTTGTATAGGCGTAAGAGTGCCTTCTGAGCTTCGTCTCCAAGATTACAAAGGGCACGATAGGTAATGCCGTCAGGTCCGGGTGCTGAAGAACGTCTGCACAGTGCCAGTGCCGCCTCTAGCTCATCCATAGAAAACTGACATTCTATACGGGGATCACGTGAGGGCGGTGGGTTGTCAAATGTTCCCGTTCTTGATACTGTGAAATTGGAATCACCGGCAATTCTGCTACAGAAAGATTCTGCGACATCAATCTCTCTCCATCGAAGGTGAAGTGCCAGAGATGTAAACGGGTGTCGCTGACCCAAGGTTGTGCTAAGACCTCGGACAGTTCGTCATATCAGTGATAGGGGCTTTCGTGGCCAACGACTCGCAAAAGGATGCCCAACGTCGCCTATCCAGTTTATCCATGTGCCCCTGCATTTTCTTTTGAATGCGTCTAGCCAGCCTCAAATCATCCGTGCACTTTGTGCGTCGGTACCTTCGTTTTGCACGACGGCGTATTGCGCGAAGTTTCTCAATCTCGATGTCGAAATCGGTGGGCTTGTGAATAGTCAAATGTGTATGCGTGTTATTCTGCAGGACATCCTTTATTGATTACTCTAGGTTATATGATGAGCCATAGCTACAGCAGTCTTTCATTAATATTTTGAATTTCACCCAATCGGTATTTGAGGCCTCTTGAAGACTTGGAGCTGGTGAAACCTTCTATACTCAGGTAAGTTGGTATATGGTCGCTGCCCCGCGTTTCTAGAACCGAAAACCAGAACTTTCCTGGTAAGTGAGCGAGAAACCAATGTAAGGTCCAGGCAGCTGCTGTAGGCTGATCCGCGTAAATATTTAGGGCTACCATCGTTACCCCTGCAGTGAGCTCTGTATCCGGCTTACTGTAAATAAAAATCCTACTACTACTACTACTGCTACTACTACAAACGCAGAGTTCGTACTCCGAGGATAAGGACACCAATTTTCTTCCTCTAGAGTTGTTCCTAGAGCTTTCCCATAGGAAATGGTGGGCATTGAAGTCGCCAGTGATCACCCATGGCCTTGGAGTCGATGTCAGAATACCGCGTAAGCGCTCGCAGTCAAGGCGGCTTGATGGAGATAAGTAAGCTCCGATAATCGTGAAAGCAACCTTATCCTTCTTCACAGTAAGGCACACATACTGATTCTCTTCATCAGGCGAGACTCTGTTGTGAACGTAAGTGAGGTCATGGCGAATGAATACAATAACTTTGCTGCAGTTTCTGTGAGTGGAGGACATAAAGCACTCATATCATGACAGCTTGATTGAAGCACACAGGTTGGGTTCGCAAATCACAATAATGGGGAAGCGGTTCACAAATACAAACTGTCTAAAGTAAGACATGCGCGACTTCAGTCCTCTGGCGTTGCCCCGCCGCGGTGGTCTAGTGGCTAAGGTACTCGGCTGCTGACCCGCAGGTCGCGGGTTCAAATCCCGGCTGCGGTGGCTGCATTTCCGATGGAGGCGGAAATGTTGTAGGCCCGTGTACTCAGATTTGGGTGCACGTTAAAGAACCCCAGGTGGTCGAAATTACCGGAGCCCTCCACTACGGCGTCTCTCATAATCATATGGTGGTTTTGGGACGTTAAACCCCACATATCAATCAAATCAATCAATCAAATCAGTCCTCTGATTGATTGATTTGTGGGGTTTAACGTCCCGAAACCACGATATAATTATGAGAGACGCCGTAGTGGAGGGCTCCAGAAACTTTGACCACCTGGGGTTCTTTAACGTGCACCCAAATCTGAGCACACGGGCCTACAACATTTCCGCCTCCATCGGAAATGCAGCCGCCGCAGCAGGGATTCGAACCCGCGCCCTGCGGGTCAGCAGCCGAGTACCTTAGCCACTAGACTACCGCGGCGGGGCAAATCAGTCCTTTGGCAATCCACTGAAAGACAGATGCATTCTTGACTTCCGCTCGAAACGACGGTGCCTCGCTGGCCATGGTTTTACCTTAGATATGCTAGCACCGGACTCAGGGTGTCCAGCACATGCAGTGTGGTATACGCAGCCGAAGTCTTCAACACAATGCGCAAAAAAGTAGCAGGGCTCTCGCAGAGTCTACGAGGTTAGATAAAAATCTGTATAGGTCCGTAACACAAGAATAAGGTTAGCATAAACTAAATAAAGATCACTTTTCATGGTTTACTCGTCACTTGCAGAAGCCCTGGTGTTTCTCCATGACAATAACAAAGAGGTCTCGGTACAAGGTCTTTTGTATAAAAGATGCTTGCTCCACTGGTTTTTTGCCCACAAAACAAGAAACTAATACTTCTCGTCACCAAACACATAAATTGAGCAAAACCCTCTTACGGGCAAACTCACAAAACGAATATCACAGTCCATATTCACTTGTTGTCTTTCTGATGCGGTAGGAGGGTTTCAGTGTTTTGAGTAGTCATATGAAAGGCACGCACGACACATAAGTAAAACGTAATACCAAATGTTGCTGGAAAGCCAATGGTCACATTTCTGGCGCCATAGTAGGTAAATTCGAGTATTATTTTTAACATACCAATGGCATTTTTCGAAACTGAAATACACTTGACTCATTTGTTTTCTCTTCAGTACGGCGCACACTCTTAACACTCGTGAGAGGAAGTTTAATCTGAGTAACCGTGTAAATGATAGTGTTTTAGAGCATGATATATTGGCATGGCACAAGAGTTCAAACCACAGCATTTTCGTTCGTACGACGGAACATCATGTCTCTTTATCAAAGACAGTTCAATTTATTCGCTTCTGGCATAAGTCACACAATGCCATTAGAGCGTTGGCAGAACGTGATCACACAATCAACCTTGTTGTGTGATCATCGAAGTTTGGAACAATCATCAAAGCTTCGAACATTCTAATATCCACGCAGTTCCAAGCATCCGGTTTGCCCAGCACTGAGGATGGAGAATGGGGGCAAGAAAATGCTAGTGGAAGAAGAGATAAAAAACAGTAAAAACCAAAAACCGCAATTGCAAGCTGGTGATAAGAACACACACTCTGAGGAAAAGCGTTCTGGTTACAATCGAAGCTCGAAAAAAATTTCTACAATATCGCATGAAAATAGAAGGATTAGTTTGCTGCTTTATTAAACTTTTATGTTTGACTAAACACACAACGAGATACCTTTCTTGTACACTTCATCATTCATTGTGTATCATCGTCAGATTTCTGATAGCATACATGTTTATGTGTACTGTGCGTGTTTGTCAGTCACATAAACATTGTTGCGGTAGAAATCAACGGTAAGAAGAAAACTTGCAAATGAGAAATTAATCGAGAGCTTGGCGTCGCATGAAACAAACTTTCAAAAGACGCACCCGTATTCTTCAAAACTGTAAGTTGCCGTCACAGCTATGAATGAGACAAGTACTAAATTCCCTGCCGTGATACCCCATTTTTCAAAGTCGTTTATTAAACACGAATGCTTAGCGTCATATGTAGGTATCATATAACGACATATCTGTGCAACTTTTTTATGCGATGGCTGCCAATTGGTTTCCCATGACAGCTCCCTCGTTGCTTTCTAAACGTCACTGTCTTTTTCTTTTGCGCGTAACTACTACATTGAGCCCAATTCATACTTTGAACGTTTAACTGCATCTATAACTGAACGCAATCGTATTCTTATACACGTTATTTTAATCCCTGTATCTCGACGTCACGTCTGTAAGTATTTTTTTCTATTGCTTCTTAATTTGTAGCGCTCCAAATAAACTTATATTGGTAGACAAAGACGTCGTAATGAATTTTATCAACAATAATTGTTCACAAAAACAACTACACAGACAACGAATAACAAAATGCGCGACAGCTACAAAAAAAACTGATAGGCAAATATTTGCACACTTATATTTTTAATTATGGGTCATCACGCTCTGTAAGATGATAAAAATGTGATGAAAAGTTTAGTAAATTTTTAACATGATTTCTTCCTTATTCGAGTTTTATTTCAATTTCTTTTCAATGTGGAGTGTCTTCACAAATGCAGTTCAGTGTGACCGGAGAGAATTGCTATTACAATGGTCGCAAAACAAGAGGAAATTGTGAACTTATATGTATATGTTGTGTACCTAAGGGCAATAAAAGTGCACCAAAGCCTTTTTCATTGAGCTACTTGTAAACAATACAAATACGCAAGACCTTACTGTAACACATTGTGATGCCACGTAGGCTTTACTTAACAACTATGATTCTTTAGCAGTACATTATATTTTTACTTTTCCCAAATAGAAGTGATCGACAAATTTATATATTTATTAGACGTATAAGTTCCTCCAAAGCAGAAAACAACATCATACATGAAACAAAATCCAACATATTTTTAGCTGTGCGTTGATTTCTTTTCTTATCGCCTCCCTGATGTAAAAATGCATATGTACTTAGCTAACTGTGTTTCATGCACCGAAACGAATATATTTTATTGACTCATCAATCAAGTTGCTTTGGGTACTGCACCTTTCTCGTTGTTACTACATTAAAACTTTCAAACTTATTGCTTTACTGCTTTAAAACTTACTGTTTTAAAATTAGAAATACTGCTTAAAAAGGTACTTGACATTCTGAACCGGTTGTGCAATAGTGATTGACGCCATGTTCGGTATGAATTCCAAATCGGTAACGTGTTACCGCGCATCGTATAGCCTTACCGCGAATAAAAGCAGCGTGCCAGCGATGGCGACGAACACGGCTGAAGCAGAAATAAAATGAGCCTTCCGTCTCCATCACATGGAGGCCGCATGCCATTACACCACTCAGTGTCTGAGAAACAAAATTGTTACCATATCTTCCGCAGATACTACGTCACAAAAGCGCTTAAAGCAAAGTAACAAGATTAGAGGCACCATTGTATGGTGCGAATATGTTTACTAAGAGCTAGCATATATGAAAAAGACACTAAATATGAGCCCAAGGCATGGGGCTGGCACCACGTAACCTACTGCTTGCCCCATGAGTACACATCATAAATCAAAGGAACGTTTAAAACAGGAAAAATGTCTTTGTCCTAAGGAAGTTTTGATGCTTTTAGGTAATTTTGCCAGATTTGGCCTTGGTGTTTCTGATTAGGCTTACAAAAGAAAGAGAACAGTTGCAGTGCCATGAGATTTCAATCTTTTCGTTAGAGCATAATATTACAAATTTTATTACATGCTCTAAACTTTCCACTTTGTATAAAACTTGAATGTGTATCCGGCGATCTCACTAAAAAGAGCAGAAGAAGTCATGAGAATCTATTTGGCATATTCGACAGAGCCATTAACGCAGTGCGAGCATTGTAGTTTTTAAGGCGTTGCCACAGGGCAACAAAGTAGTGCTTATATATGCAAACTTTTGGGCATACACGTTTTCTCAAAACTGCTCGTTTCGACCTTTTTTCTGAATGTGTACCATTTTACTGCTATGTCACGAATGCTCAAGAGACAAGAAAGCGACGACGAGAGTAGGTCATGAATAAGTGGCGGCAGAAAATTGGCTCGAAGTTAGTTATCTTTGAAAGAACGGCTGAGCTTCACTTTCAAAAGCAAAATAAATAGTTTTAAAAGAACACTTAATTTTTAAAACTAATTAAGGGTTGATATATTGGATTGACTGAAAACACTCTCTCGCAAAGCAGTCGGCGGTTGGAAAAGAAAATGCCGCGATAATGAAAGGAAAGCAGGTCATTGAAGCGTGATAAGCAAAAACTTAAAAATTTCAAGCAAAGCTGTCGAAACACACGTGACAATTTTGCTCCAAAGTCTCAAGTAGCCAAGACGAGGCAGCTTTGAAGAAAAAAAAAACCTTCTTTTCTTTAGCATTTCTCTCCATGCAAAAGTGATTTGCAAAAACGATATTGCACTTAAAAGACTGCAGATTGTAGGGGATCTCAAATATTTTATTTGTTGTTATATGCTGCTAGCAGTTTACACATAAATTACGTCTTAGCTGTATGTATATTTATGTGGAGCCGGTTGATAATGAATCAAAGAGCACCAGAGCCTCTTCATGGCGCGAAGAGTAGGTACATAAAGTTCTTTACGGCAGAATGCCCAGTGTTTCAGTTCCACGCGTGTAACACCAGAGCTTCTTTGCGCGAGTCATTTCCGACATAATCCATGAACGCCACTGGATTGGAAGAGGTACCTGGAAATCTCCGAGCTTTCAGTAAACCTCGCAACAGTCCGGGACTTCAGCGAAAGGGCCATGGTCTTCTGGTACCGACGTGGGCGCGGCCACCACCTGTGGAGCAGCCCCCTTCATGGGGTGTCTGAACGGGATTCTCCAGGTTTAAATAAACCATATTTCATTGCAAAGAAACACGCCTTCACTTCGATTGCTTTCGTTCTTGCAATGGCGTTTGTCCTGACCCCTGCCAAAGCGTTAGGAAATCAACAGAGGATAGCACCGGAAAACAAAACAGGTGCATTGGCTGCCTTCGCTGGCGTCGCGTACACAGTAAGTGCGTCCTGGGGGTGCACGCCCTGACGCGCCCTTGGCATTTAACTCAGCAGATTGAGACAATTTTTCGGCAGCAAATGGAGCCTCAAGGATAAAAAAATAGGGAACCCTAAAGCTTCACCTTTAGCAGTTGAACGCGGTAGCAATCGTCTGTTCCTAGTGCGTAGTTCAAACACTTAATGCATTAAACCTTTTTGAGCAGGTGCAGTACCGTGCTTGCATTTTTGGAGTGGGTTACCGGCTTTAAACCAACAAGTTGTCACGATAATCTATAGTCTGACGCCCGATTGCAATGGGTGCTTGTACCACGTATCAATAGATCAATACTACAATACTACAATACAATAGGTCGACATAGAATGTGTATGGCGGTGTGTTACTGTCAATTATTGATTGGTTGTTGTTACCTAGCACCATCATCTGCCTCGACTTTTTGTGACAGCATGCACGATTGTTTAAGTCAAATAGGTACTCGTTTCCCCAGTGCACCTATTCTACTTATGGGAGACTTTATTTTCCGAATATTTTGTTGTCAGGCACATGTCCATCAATAAATCCAACTTCCACAGAATCGAAATGTTTCATCGACATATGCACAGACTTTAGCTTACTTCGAGTTGTTACTTCGCCTACACGCGTAACGAACACCACATCGTCCCTTTTAGATCTCGTTCTAACGTCATCAACAGATATCATATCCCAGGTTTCACAGTCGCCCGGTCTGAGTGATCATGACGTATTGTATTTTAACATTACCCTTTTGATTCTCCGGTCTCATAACAGTCTGAAAACCATTCCAGACTACAAAAAAGTCAGTTTTACTACTATCAACCATGAACTTGGTGGCTTCCTCGATAATTTTGTTCCTAATGCCACTGAATGCTCATTGGATGCTAAGTGGACTATGTTTAAAGAAAAAATTCATGATCTTGTCAACCAGTTCATTCCATCGAGGCGTGATCTCTCGAATTTCAATGTGCCATGGTATACTAAATCCTTAAAACGGGTGTCTAACCGAAAAAAACGTCTCTTTTGCGCAGTTAAGCGGGTACGAAGTGAGGCTGAATCGACGGCTTACAAAGAAGCTGTCTCGACCTATACAGTTGCTGTAAAAATTACAAAATTTTCATTTTTAACACCACCCTTCCGACCATGCTTATCGAGAATCCGAAAATCTTTTGGAATGCAATAAAACCTACCGAATCAAAAATTGTAACGCTCAGTTTATCTGCTGGTGACCCCATACCCCAGGACCACTGTGCTACTAATATAAACAATGCGTTTGTAAAGGCTTTCTCACCTGCAAGACATGATGTACAACTACCATGGCTACCGCGCTGCAACTTTTTGCCCATAGATCCGATAATTTTTCACTCCACAGGCATAACAAAAATAATGTACAGCCTCAAGCTTACGTCTTCATGTGGAATCGATGAAATCGCGGATGGATGGATGAAGAACTTTTATTAGTGTCCTGAAGGATTCCGCCCCCGTTTAATAGAGGTAGGATCGCGGGCCGCTCCCACGTTGGGACGGGGAGGCCCAGCCTCACCGCCGCATCGTGGGCCTTCTGGACAGCCTTGAGTTGTTGTATGAGAACCGACGCAAAATTTCTCAAAAATACCAGAGAATACTCCTCAATTATCTTGGAGAGCATTTTTTCGCAATCATACACACGTCTTCATCTTCACCTTCCAAATAGAAGACAGCAAAAATCATTCCAATACCAAAATCTGGTGATACCCACGACCCATCTAATTACAGGCCCATATCGTTAACTTCGATATCTTTCAAAATAATGTAACACATAATATTCTCTAACCTTGTTACGTTTCTGGAAGAAAACAACTTTTTTTCTAGGTGTCAACACGGCTTTTGCAAACTCCTTTCCTGTGAGACTCAACTGGTAACTTTTGCTAATGACTTGCATGTGTATTTTGATAACGGCTTTTTTATAGGCTGTATTTCTTGGACTTCTCAAATCATTTGACAGGATTAAATATGTACTGCTTCTACACAAACTAAGCGCACTAAACATTGACCCGGGTGTACTTCGATAGATGAAAAGTTTTCTTTCTTCCCGTTCTCAATTTGTGGTTGCGAATGACTTTACATCTGATTCGACTCCTGTCAAATCAGGTGTTCCTTAACGGTCCGTCCTCGGTCCTTTTTTATTTTTAATATACATTAATGATATACCTGACAACATTTCCTCAAAAATTTCTTTATTCGCGAATGACTGCGTTGTATATCGCAAAATTACAGATGCCTCTGACATTGCAACCCTTAAATCCAACTTGAATAACATATATAAGTGGTGCCTCACATGGTGCATGGAACTCAACAATAACAAATGTAAATCGATGCGCATTTCTCGTTCTAACACAATCTGCCCTGCCTATGCACTAAATACCTGCTCCCTTTATTCTGTTAGCACCTACCATTATCTTGGCATTCATATCACCAACGACCTCTCTTGGAAGCAGCACATACAATACAAAACATCAAAAGCCAACTGCTCCTTAGGATATTTGAAAAGAAATTTTTCGTTTGCACCTGTACAATTAAAACGACTGCTATATATAAGCTATGTCCGCCCGAAGCTGGAATACGCCTCATCCATCTGGGATCCACATGAAGTCACCATAATAACGAATTTGAATCAGTACAAAATCGCGCTGTTCTTTTCATTCGAGGTAATTATCATCGCTCTGTCAGTGTTTAACTAATGAAGAGTGCACTCCATATTTCATTACTCTCGATCCACAGAAAGAAATCACGCTACTTATTATTTCATAAAATCTATCACCACAATCCTTTTTTTCGCTCACTTTGGATTCACCCGCCATCGTATCATTCTGCTCGCCATGATCACGTGTACAAGGTCAGCGTACCTCGTCGCAACATCTTCGCATGTTCACAATAATTCCACCATAAGACGTCAATAGAGTGGTATAACCTACATACATCATTAGTAAGCATCACTGACCCCACTCAACTTAACAATGCACTAATTACCTCAGAGTCGTGAGTTGTACTAATCGGCGTAAGTGTTATTGACTGTTTAGTGTATTCTTTGTGGTTCTAGTTTAGCTGTCTTTTTATAAAGTGTACTCCTTGCATGCAAAACGTTATTATTCTATTTATCTTAATGTTAAATGTGTTTACATAATCCTGTAGTTATTTTGTTGTTCATCTGTATTTCCGCCCTTCCCCGCTATATTGTAGAAATGTACTCTAAAATTTTTATTATAAATAAAGAAACAAATAAATAAAAGCTACCCCCGAGCACCATGCATCTGGATGCCTCTCGCATGCCTACAAGCGGTGCCAGCCACATGGCGAGTTGAAGTGAACATATCAACCTTGTTGGCGTGTAGCTCTAGCTTTGAAAACCTTCTTAAAACGGTAGGTATCTTTACGGTGATGGCTTTGCGAAATGTCATCAATGTTGTGGTAGTCTATGTGAGATGTGTACATGCATTTTAATTTGTTGACTAATGCAAGAACAACAGACCCAGTTCAGCAAGAAGCTCTGGGGTACGATATGCAAATTCGTAATGTAAAAACACATCTTCGAATTGGTATGGTAAATCCTCACTTATAACCAACGTGTAAGCGTAAGCGCACACACGTATGCGTACACCACACTGTGTTGATTTGACGCATGCGTGTTGCAGCACGTCCGGCGTCCCTCCATCACGAAAAGAGGGAGACACAGTGTTGTCTGAGTAACGCATCGGCGTGAAATTTAGTATGTCATATTTCGTCCAGTTGCCGTTGGGCCCCGCCGGCGGATGCCCGTGGCGCATGGCGTCAGGCTATAGAGGGCTCGCGTTCTGCTAACGTAGCGTCGCTGAGCCCAGCGTGCGCGCGCGTCATAGCTACATTGGAGTATATTGGGTCCTTTAGGATGCGGTAGCGGCCGTTTTGCTAGCTCCACATATACCAAAATTGGTGTTACGTGACGTCAATGGATGACGAAATATATGACTGGTGCAAACATGATAATCTTTACACGAGTGTTATGTTATACCAAGACAACATACCACGCTCATAGCATGCTCGCGGCCTTTTTGCTAGCTCCACGTATACTAAATTTGGTATCACGTGACGTGAATAGATGATAAAGACAGACGACACATACAAACATGATAATTATGGCGCTGAAGTCATGTACAGCATCACTTACCTCCACCTCGTAACGTTGTGCTGATTTTGAAGTGACTTACCAACCTACTTATTCGTGCTTCGCATATCATCGATTCCCACTGTACGTGGGATCTGCCAATTTTTGTTCTTGTTCGTTAGTTCTTTCGTTTATTCGCTTGTTCTTTTCATTTCTTCTTTTCTTCATTTCTTCTGACTATATTGCTAGGTCTCTTGATCATTACAGCTTTATCATCTATGAAATGCAGCGAGAGAGGTTCACAACATGGGCTCACCGCGAAGAAACCACGTATTCACATAGTATACATAGTATTGTGCTAGAGAGACTACGTGCAAGTCAATGCTTGATTCAAAGGTATAGTTTGCGTACTACGCCTACAGTAGCTTTTACATGCGTGACATGCTGCTTTCCCGCGAATGCTTAAGTGCATAACACATCCGCACGACGTAAATGCGAGCCTATAACAATGACATTGCAGGGGGAGCGATCTGTGTTTCCTTTCTTTCATAATTTTAGTTGCACAAAAACATGAAAATGGGCACGTCAATTACTCTGCACATCAAAAGTTTCTTTTAATGAGTTATTCTATTTGATTTATTTGACGTTACTTGAAAAGCAGCTCGAAGAATCGAGCAGCTTTGCGTAGCCTTCGTATCAAACGCGGCACCTATTTTTCTAAAATTCAAAACATTACTGCACGTGAGCCAAGCACGGGAGATCTTGGCGTGTACACGGAGAGACGCGTGGCAGCAAGCAGTTATGGCCCCTTCACACTGAACATTCCGACTGCCGGAAGGGCACTTAATTTAATTCGACAGCGGCGAGTGCAGCCAAATGGGCTCCGTTCGGACCGATTGCTCTGGGAACAATTTTTGCGGTGACTGCCGCCGAATCGGTCACCGCGATCCAATAGGAGGGCTAGTCAAGCAGTTTTATAAAAATGGTGGCCATGTCAGACTCGCTCGTCATGCCACAGTTCACGTAACTCAGTTTTGTAACAAACAGTAGTTTAACTCACTCTGTGCAGTAGCCGGCTTCAAGTCCCGATTTCCTGAAAGAGGTAGCTGTGACGTGACCGAGCCTATCGCAGTCTTGCATAGCGAGATGAACCCGCCAATGCCGCTGGGGTCGACGGTTTGAAATGCGAAGCATTTTTGGGGAAATTCAGCGAGCTTGACCATATCTATCTATCTATCTATCTATCTATCTATCTATCTATCTATCTATCTATCTATCTATCTATCTATCTATCTATCTATCTATCTATCTATCTGTCTGTCTGTCTGTCTATCTATCTATCTATCTATCTATCCAGCTGCCTACGAATTTTAGCACTCCTGGATGTTTAGGTAATGGCACCTATAGCAAAATTAGTATGGCATAACATCACTGTATAATGAGCTTAAGTGAGTAGTCATAACACGAAAATCACGATATACATGTCATGATTTAGATGTCATGACATTGCTCCTTCTAATATGGTTTGTTTCACATGACATATCTTTAAACTGGTATGTTATAATATGACTGCATGGCGAGCATAGGTGGAAATCACGACATGCGTATCATGTAAGAACATGACTACATGCCACGCTCATGATCCGCTCTTGGTCATTTCGCTAGCTTCACATACACCAAATTTGGTATTACGTGACGTCATGTGGAGATGAAGATATATGGCTTGTACAAAGATAATATTCGTAACATTCGTGTCATGTAAGAACATGACTACATGCCACGCTCTTGATTCGCTCACTGTTCTTTCGCTAGCTAAGCATATGCCGAATTTGGTATTACGTGACGTGAATGGATGACGAAGTTATGTGACTGGTGCAAATATGATGGTATTACATGCGTAATATGTAAGAACATGACTACATGCTATGACCACGATGCGATATCGGCTGTTTCACTTGCTATACCAAATTTCGTATATTACGTGACGCGAACGGACGATGAAGGCAAATGGCGCGTCCTAACATGATAATCATGACGTACGTGTCATGTAAAACATGACTTCATGCTACGCTAGTAGTGCGCTGACAGTTATTTCGCTAGCATCACATATAACAATTTCGGCGTTACGTGACGTGAGTGGATGACGAAGGTATATGTCTGGTGCATACGTGATAATCATCATATGCGTGTCATGTGAAACATGACTACATAACACACTCATGATGCGCTCGCGGCCATTTCGCTAGCTTCGCATATACAAAACTTGTTATTACGTGACGTGTGACGTAATGGAACACCGCCCTGCCCCGCCGTGGTGGCCTAGTGGCTAAGGTACTCGGATGCTGACCCGCAGGTCGCGGGTTCGCTTCCCGGCGGCGGCAGCTGCATTTCCGATGGAGGCGGAAATGTTGTAGCCCCCGTGTGCTAAGATTTGGGCGCACGTTAAAGAACCCCAGGTGGTCGAAATTTCCGGAGCCCTCCACTACGGCGTCTCTCATAATCATATGGTGGTTTTGGGATGTTAAACCCCACAAATCAATCATGGAACACCGTCCTCACCTTCTGTCGACTCAAAAAGTAGCCAAAGATGTCTCGTGCTTTTTAAGAACTACATCCCTACGTGAAACCTTTAACTTTTGTGTAGTGCCACCACTGCATACGCGCCAGCCGATTGACTGACAATCCTTTTTTTTCTCTCTTTCTCTTCTCTTTCCCATTTCTCTCATCTTTATGCCCCCTTCCCATTCCCCCAGCGTAGGGTCGCAAACCGGGCATTTGCCTGGTTAACTCCCTGCCTTCTCTCTTTTTGTTCATCTCCCTGAATAGACGGTGAAGATAAATCACACTTCCAAACATGATCATCATGACATGCGCGTCACATAAACATGACTACATACTTTGCTAATAGCGCACTTGCAGCCGTTTTGCTAGCTTCACATGTATCAAATTTGGTATTACGTGACGTGAATGGACGACGAGCACAAATTCTAGGCGCAAACGCGAGAACCATGACATGGAAGTCATGCACGGCAGAATTACGTCCCCCTCGTAAAGTTCTGCTGAATTGAAAATGATGTATCAACCTTCCTCAATCGTGCTTCGCATATCATTGATTCCCACTGTTCGTAGGATCTACCATTTTTTTCCACTCTTCATGCGTTATATTACAGTGGATGACCGGCAAAGCAAGCAGGCAGTACTGCATTTTCTTGCACGAGAATCATCGAAGTCTACACGACCGAATAGCGTTGTGAAGGTTGCTAGCCACGACAACAACCGTGTAACAGCTTATCTATCTCGCGTTTACACGGTGGTATATAAGATATTTGGCGGCACGGGGCGCATCCACAGCGTATGACGCTGAGGTTTGGTGAGATAATTCCTCTTGCAATAGAAAGCGGTTTTCGCAGTGTGAACTAGGCGTTAGGCGGTCTGCAGAGGGTCCGTTCGCATGAAGTCACTTCGATAGATGTCGTGACTTGCAACGTAATGAATCTATGTAGGTGCCAACATAGTTGTTAAAAAAACTGATCGCAGCAAAAAATGTATTTTTCTTACCATCTCTCAACCAAGTGTAAACAGCTTTGGTCGTAACAGAAAAGTGATCTCGCGAAATATCTAACTTGCCTTTACAGACAATATTTTTTTCCCTGTTTTCACGTGTATTGTGAGAATATTCTAGGCGGAATGGAACCGAAAATGTTATATCCAGAATCTCATCCCAGCGCACCAACAAATTGTTTGAAGGTGGCGGCCAGCGCGTCGCGCTATAGTTGCTGCAACATTTCCCGATTTCGCAGGTAATTGATTGCGCACACTAAACGTTGTGTTTTTATTCTTTTGTTTTAAGATGCATCACAATCAATTACATTTAGGACTTCCTTAATATGTCTGCACAACCCAAAAGTTTTGAAAAATGCTTATGTAGAAAAAACAAAAAAGAAGCTTGATATATGTGATACGCCTGGGCGCGCAATTTTTATTTCACGCCTAATTAAAAAAACTGTCAATATATTTCGATATTTTTCAATATTTCTGCAAAAAAATAATTTCCTAGACGCAGCGTTTTACAAGAAAAAATAGTTGAGCTAGTGAGTTTTGTTTCTAAAAAGCTCATATTCGATAAGAAAAAGAATAAAACAGCCACACTCTCCAATGGAACCAATTTCTGGGGGTAACAATTTGGCATATTTGGCATATTTTTGGCATATCCATGCAGTGACTGAAGTACACAAGCTTGGAGTGTCCGTACTTTCGTTCGTCCGTCAGCCTGTCTGTTCGTCTGTGCCCCTATCCACACGTCGCACGTACGGACAGAGGCACAGACGCACGGATGGGCTGATGAAAGAACTGAGGGAGACATTGATGAACGAATGGTCGGAAGCAAGAACAAATGAACAGACGGAAGCCCAGACGGACGGAGAGACGTACGCGTGCATGAACAGAAAGGCGCATAGATGAATGGACAGACGGACGAACTCACGGGCAGACGCATGGACAGATGCGTGGATGAGGGAAGCATGGATAGACAGACAGACGGACAGGCGGACGGAAGCATGCAGGGACAGAAAGACGGAAAGGTGCACGTACGGACGGGCAGACGCATGGATGAACAGATGAAAGCAGGAACGAATAGACGGATGGGCGAGTGGGTGGATGCCTAGACTATTTGACACACGGATGAATGGACAGGCGATTCACTCCACTCATTGTCAATAACACCGTGAATATGCTGTGAAAACCACTACCACCATCTTGGTATAGTATTCACAAAAACATGTACACGCAACGCCATCTGTGAGCGAGTCATGAACTAGAGGTGGCTCCATACTACAAGCCGAGTAAGGAACAACCCACGGCCTAAGAGACTTCACCCCTAAAAACGAAAATGCTGACATAACATTTTACTTAATAAATCATCGTTTCGTTGCATTTATAGGCTCTTTCTAGCATCGTAGCTGTGGACCACCTTGCGCGCTACGCTGAAACTTCGGCGCTTTGCGAGGCCATTGCGCGTGAAGTCGGCTTGTTCATTCTGCGCAACTTCGTCCTTCGGCTTGGTGCACCCCGCGAACTTCTCAGAGACCACGGGCGTTTCTTCTTGAC
Source organism: Rhipicephalus microplus (assembly GCF_043290135.1). Lineage (NCBI taxonomy): Eukaryota > Metazoa > Arthropoda > Arachnida > Ixodida > Ixodidae > Rhipicephalus > Rhipicephalus microplus. The sequence goes on from NC_134701.1 coordinate 110,366,360, forward strand.
GGAAGCTGTAGAAGCCCTCCTACGCGAATGCAGCATTGTGCATCGAACAACCACCGCACATCACCCCAAAGCCAACGAGATGACCGCGCGATTTATTCACACGCTAGGTGACATGCTGTCCATGTATGTTTCTGATGACCACATAAACTGGGACCGCATACTGCCATTGGTTACTTACGCTTGCAACAGCACAATACAATCTACAACTGGCTTCTCCCCTTTCTTCTTTCTTTATGGTCGGGAACCTTCATCGTTCTTGGACACTATCCTTCTGTACCGCCCAAAGCTTTCAGAATCGAGGACTTTAGACGAAGCCGCCACTTATGCTGAAGATTGTCGGCAGCTCACACGTTCGCTTAGGAGGCATGATCAGGCCCGCCAGAAGCACTCCCAGTACCGAGGCTCATCCCCTTCTGCATACACGCCTGGAACAATCGTGTGGCTCCGCGTACCATCGTCTGCCCCAGGCCTTTCTTCAAAGTTCACACCCAAGTATGACGGTCCGTACCGGATCTTGCACCAGACATCACCAGTCAACTGTTGGTGGAGTCTATTCAGCCACCTACAGATCAACGGCGCTGCGGGCGCGAAACTGTGCACGTTGAGCGTTCAATACTTCACTTCTAGCATTGCTTATCATTTGCGAGGAATGTTGTATGCTCGTATAAAGCTTGTTTACGCGCATGTTCTCTGCAGTGTAAGCCCGCGAATTCCCAACTCATTGACAGTGCCTCTTTGAATTCAATGCGAGGCTTTATCTGGGGAAACAGCAGTATGCATGCTTACAACAATACGCTGCCAAAAAAATCAATGATAGCACTGTTTATGTAAGCATACACTAAGATATGCAAGAATGGGCACACGGTGACATTATCTCACAGCCAAATGAGCTTCCTGGAATAGCGCTGAAAAATGCGCCTTTGTTTGTGTGTGTGTGTGTTTTTCCAATATCTCCCTTTACGGTGTGCTCGTTGGAATGATGGCCTCTGGCTTTGTTTCCGGGCTATTAGGGGGCATATGGTTATGCTTGATTTTAAGCCTAGAATTACCAAGCATGCTTGCTCTGTTCATTCCTGCTTGTTGTCGGAGTTTATCGCCGTGCTTTTGCAGATAATAAATGGTGTTTGGTGGCCATCTCTGCTTACTTTTGGTATTTTGAAAAACGTGGGTGTGCAGTTCACTTTCACAGCATAAGGAGATGGGAAATAAACATGAGATCTCTTGTGCCCGCATTCTCAATAATTTCCATTTAAAAAAAGACGACGAATAAGTGCAAAAAATAGAGGTGTTGTGATGCTTGTAACGAACCAATAAAACATTTGAGCAAACACTTAGGTGCTTTAAAAATTGGCGGTTAAAAACATTAGTTGAAATACTTTTTTCTTGCATGAAGAAAAAACGTGGCTAATTTTATTCTCAAGAAATGAAGTCATGAATCTAGAGCTTAGTAGTGTTTTCTGTCGGGCTACTTCATACATGTCCTAAAGAAATATAAAGGTAAATATTGGGTTGACGTGGATTGTTGAAAAAGCGTTACAGAATCTTCGTAGTGCCACTTTTGTGTAAAGGAAGTGCTTATTTTGAAACAAAATTCCGCTTCATTGGCCCACATCTCCTTAGCTCAGTTCAATCACCCACCTCAATCGTGTCTTTGACGTCACTGTTGTCTTGTGCAACGTTGTCCCCCTTTACTGCCCAACTACCGACACTAGTAGCAGCAAAACAAAAGTATGGGAATGATTTTTTTCTTGCACGCATTAACTGAGCCCCGCTAGACGGAATCACTGATGGAGCCTAACCAAGAAAAAAGGGAACTCTTGAGCCATCCGCCATTCGCCATAGTAACGCTAGGTGGTTCTTTTCTGTAAATGAAAAAGAAACGAACAAGCAGCGTGTTATAACATCTCTTGATGTGCAGAATATTTTACTACTGATTATGATTACTACTGATTAGTTGTTGTCAAACAATCTTACGTCAGCTGGGTCATTTTCAAAATATCTCCCTCATGACGCACGTCCTGTGATACATTTAGTTCAGTTTTTCTACAAGTAGGGCACTTCTAATAAAAATTTTGTGTAGCTGTTGTCGTACACTGATGTTTTACGCAGACACAACTCGTTATTTTTTTGCACATAAACGAACATCCAACAAAGCCACCACGAAAAGAACTTGAGGGTTTCTTGATTTGCAAGAAATATGTGCCCTCGCCAGACGATATTTCACCAAACCCTGAACTAAAATTGCTATTTGCTTTTAGTGACCTGTTAAGCAAAACTAATAACGCAAATAATTGGACGGGGACGCATATACACAAACATGGAAAAGCAAAGTTTTAGATATGATCAGATATACCTAAAATTGGGCGGTATTTGCCATTTACAGGGTGTTGTCTCACGTCTTGCATTTCCGGCCAGTTACCTTAAACATGAAAAAGAATGACTGCTAATGTTTCGACTACCAATCGGAGCAGCAACAATTCGACGGAGGCTTATAACGAAATTGTCCATAAACAAGGATTTCGGCGACACACGAGCAATAAGTCTAGGTAAACCCACAAGACCCTATAATATGACTGCATGCACTTATGCCTAAGTAGGCTGCTCTTCTTTGTTAAGTAAGTTAGTGCAATATGATCTGATTGCTTAACAGAATACTTCTCAATAAATTTCAATTCACTTGCTGGTTGCAGTAAAAAAATTTTTAACCCGTTTCAACACTAGTATAAGCAAGGGAATATAATTAGGGGAAGGAAACACGTCATCCACAAAATTAAAATATTTTATTTATTTTTATTTTTTATTTAGTACATACTGCGAACCATAAATGGTCCAAGCAGGAAAGGCACATCACATACAAAATAAGAATAAAAGATCTGTCATAACTTTTATGTGAATGTTCAATTTTACATGGATGAAGGAAGAAAAAAAAGACGGAGAGAACATTTCAGTCCAGAACAGCAATAACTAAACAAAATAAAACCTACGAGCAAATGTGCTGTATAATCAGAGTATGTATTGTAGAATGTTCTTCACAAGTTATTTGTGCTCCGAGAAAAGATGTCATGCTAGTATATTGAATTGTCTTACTGCATGTATAGTAAACTACACCTTTCACGACTTTATTTGCGAGGGATCATAAGATTTTACGGTTTCGTAGAGGCACCTGAGGTTTTCTTGATGTGGGAGTATACATTCACCAACTGCTAATATTTTGGTTAGTATTACCACTATTAAAGGTGGTCTCAGTTTGTCGTCTTGCACCGATAGCTAGAGGGATAATTCTATGAGCACTGGCTCCATAAAAATTAAGGCCTTTGACTCAACAGATCACAGTACGTCACCGCTTTCGTATGATCATCAGTCTCCCCACTCATTGTATGATATTATTTATATGAATCTATGAAGCTATTGATCGACGCAATTTATGACACATCTCATTAAACAGCCACTTGCTGCAAACAGTCTTCATGTGTTTTCTATGAGCGCTATCTTGGTTTAAAAGAGCAGCGTCGCCGTAGTACACATCAGTCTGAATGAACCCAAATGGTCAGTCCTAGTGCGTAATATAATTTATTAGAGTTTCTGTGTTAAATTCAACTGCATGAGTTGTCGGCATTTATTCAAAGCGAAATTCTCAATTTCAGAGCCCCCAAAACATTTAGGAATTCTTCGCCTGTGGTTATGATTATGAAATTCCATGCTATGTTTGTGGGTGAATTGTTAGAAATGTTAAAGAACTCAGTAAATGCTGTTAGACATGCATATCCATATGCTACAAATTAGTTACCCGGAATCTTACAAGAATTCGGAATAGTAATAAAACAGAAACTCCAGAGCCACCCGTTTGTTGCCTGAAGCCACTAGGAAACCCATATGAACTTCTCACATTGAAGTCTTCTTAAACGATTGGAAATTCATCCAGGTTCGGGCCTCGAATCCTGAAGCAGCGCCTCTCGCCAGCTGTCCCTAAAACTTGGATGAGTTAACGGCTGAGCGAGGACGAGTAGGTAGTCGTGGGAGAATTCCGAAAATTAAAATTCACAAACCTTCATTTGACATACCCGAACCAGAATGAAGTAAGCATAAACTAAGAAGGTTTCTTTGTGAGAAATTACTAACTACTTCATAGCGTGATGATTCGAAAGTGTCTATGTAGAAATGCAAATGACATTTATTGAGTTAGGACTATATCAATACGCGCCCAAAATTTAATTGGAACTTTTCCACGGGTGCTACTACCACAAGGTTCCCTCACAGCTGCAGTTCCTTAAACCTAACGTGTTCTTCGTGCAATGCAATAAAAGGTCTGATACTTTTACATAAAACTGTTCAACCTTCCCAAATACTGTGAGTAATATTTTTATGTTGCTGTTATCTGCAACTTCAACCTTTGAAAGATAAATAATGTTACCGCTTACAGTACTTATCACTGAATAATTTATCCTCACCTATTATTTATGTCTGGTAGTACTTTCAACATTTCTATTTTATACCTGATGTCATGCCTTTGTGTACGAGAACAAATGCACTTCTTTGTTGTTGTTTTTTGCAATTCTATTTGTTCGTGCCCTAGTTATTAACAGTTCTGTTGTGCTTTTCTGCATATCTTTATACTCATACCCAGCAAAGCCGAATATAAGTGTGGCAATGTGACAGGCACCGAATGCACACATGAAGGTGGCGTTCGAACACATCCCTTTCTTTTGTTTTTTGTGGTGGTCATTGTATGTTGCAGCCGCTGTTTTCGGGCATCGAAAACGAACCTACCAAATTTTCGCAGTAAATACATGCCTGAACGTGCTCATATAAGCTACGAGGAGACCACTGCTAGATTCTGCCTCGTGAATTGAAACAGCCCCAGAGGAATGCTATAGTTATCTATTGAGATTCGTCGCCTCCACTTGAGTTAGCAACTCAGGCCCAATCCAATCGTGTTAACTTTTTCGTGACCATGAGAATGGTTTGTTTTCATATGTCTCGAGGTCAAAGTTTTGACCAGTTAGCAAAGCATGTACTGCAGCGTAACAAATTATGCATATACACCCTTTCTGAAAAATATAGGCTGTAGCCAGCAAATTTATGGCGGAGTGTATAAAAATTTTAAAATGACGTATTTTCGGCTGCCGGCTAAAAAACACAGCAATAAAAACATGGTATAAGCGAAAGCAATCAAAATAATGAAAATTCGCAACATTTCAAGATATATGATCCAGGAATAGTTTAAAAATCAGAAATGTTCCACGCAATGCTCCTGTTAATATGAACAAAACGAATGGGAATTCAGGTACTGCTTTATTGCCCATGCCATGTGGTGAAGCATTTTGTGGTTTTTCATGAGACAGGTGGGGAATAATACGCTTTAAATATAAAAATATTGTTTTTTATGAGAAAACCCTGCTGGTGTTCTGATATAGATGGACACCTGTGATGTGATGAATGCTTACATATACATTATATGCGCAATGGACTTCACGATTCTATGAGATGTCACCTCTTTTCGTGAGTCACTTCTCTGTGAAGAAGATGGTGTCTGAAAATATGCATCTGAGACAATTTTTTGTTTGCATTTTCGCAAATAGTATTGAAAAAAAAGGAAATCGTGGGCAGACGTAAAACGTAATTCACCACTCAATTAGCGTGGGGCCGATATCGGCTCCGGTGGCCTTCTTGCTCTAAGGAGAATATCTGCAGCCGGTACCACCACATTCCGCTCAAGATGCTTAAGTACCTCACACGCAACCAGAGTAACTCTAACATTGCTCACAACGGTGAGCAGCTTCGCACGCGCGAGGAAGGACGTAAACGAAACTAACTTATAAACGACAGCGGATGCCCCAAGCTGACGCAAAACATCGTCGCCATCAAAGCTTGAACATAAGGTCTTGTCATCTTCAATCTGAAAGCTCGTCGCCACTCTATTATACTGATGTTGCAAGATAGTTTCTTCGGCACAAGTGGGCACCCATGCACGAGTGACGACTGTACACCAAGAGCGACAATAGCGACCCTACACAAGGACTCTTGTAAGAGAGGGGTCTCTTAAAAACCACTATATTGCCGAATCAGGCAAATTGAACCTGATTATGGAACGTCAATGATGGAATTAAATGAAAAACAAAATCAACAAGCCTACAAAGGTGATGGATAAAATTAGGTGTGGTAAAGAAACAGCTAAGTAAATTCTATGACCGCGGAATACACTGGCCTTATCACAAGCAGGAAGGCTCGAACATTTTAGCATCAATAATAAGAATTCTTAATGTTTAAAGACAATATCGTAAACCTTTATTTCTAGCGCATGCTATTCAGTAGTGTGCCCATGCAGCATCTATTGGGAAGAAATAAACACAACGAAAACATCATAACTGTGAACAAGTGTTGGCGATGCAAACCTTTTCTTTCAGAGAATGTTTGCCTCGCCAACGCTTGTGCCTTGTGTGAAAACAGTCATATGGCCAAAATCCCAAACGAAAAAAATCTACGAGTTCAGCAACGTGTATGATGATAGCCCCCGGTTGACGCAAATACAAGAAACTGCAATAATTGTCTCAATAAACCCTTCACCGGAAGAACGCGTCTCTGTAACAGAGATATTGCGAAATGATAAAGCGCTTTTCGACCTCCTGACACGCCTGGTTGAACAGCTAGAGGAACCAATAATTTTTGTTCCAGCTCCTGCTAAAAACAACAGTCTTCAAGATTGACACGATCCATTGGAATGCGTGGCGTTGCAGAACAAGTGGACGGAAAGGCACTGCAACAAGGCCAGCCTATAGCTCGTTTACTTGGTGGATACAAGAACAGCCCGAAGTACAAAGCACATGAAAAAGGAGGACGCAAACAACAGCGCCAACTTTAAAGGTGTATTGGTTAACACCGCACAATGTTTCTTTGCACAGCCCCCAGCAAAAGACAAAAGAAAAAAATTAAAATTCATAAAATTTATGAAAAAAAAGAGAACAAGCGATAGGTTGTATCACTGCTAACCATTCAAATTGCACAGCAACCATCTGACAGAAAATAAATTTAGTTTTTTTTTGTGCAACCAAGCGTTGCCACTGTGGCTGCATTCCCGAGTATTAGCGTTGCAATGGAGGCGGAAATGTTGTAGGCCCGTGTGCTCAGATTTGGGTGCACGTTAAAGAACCCCAGGTGGTTGAAATTTCCGGAGGCCTCCACTACGGCGTCTCTCATAATCATATGGTGGTTTTGGGACGTTAAACTTCACATATCAATCATCAATCAGTATTAGCGTTGCATGACTGTGTAATTTAATGTGAGCCAGCTAACACAAGAAATCTTGCAGTGGGCCATCGCGTGAGCAGGCCTTGTTGCTTTGATAGGCGAACTTTTGACGAACACAACATTTGGACACTTTTGAGGTAAAATTAAAATAATAAATGGTTTTATAAAATAACTGCCACATTTTATTCCTGCGCAATTTGAAATTTTAGCAACTTTTCTTACAATGGGGGTCTACTTTAGATGATTTTCAATCGCCTTTTTTCGTCGCCGATGGAAACCCACAACGTAACCACGCAAGGGTGTGGTTACGTTGTGGGTTTCTGTCGGAGACGTCATGGCGGGAATATACAATATTTCTTATGCTTGCCCAAAGATTAAGCCATGCTTTTCCCTATGACTGCATGTCAGAAGACTGTCTCGCTTCAGCGTGCCTGCACTAAACTGTCACAGGATAGCGTCCGATATTTTTAATCGTCAATTCCACTTTGCAATGAATGGTGCGAATGGCGCACGTCCCCGGCTTACAGCTAAAAGTTTTGCTGATCATAATCACATTCAGAACAGCAGGGGCCATTCATCATGAAGATTTTCAATACGTCACATAAGACGTTGCTAATGTACTTCTCGCTACGATCTAAGATTCACGGATTGATTGCAGGCTTCAACAAAGTAATCAAGACGGGTTCACGTGCCGTGCAAAACCAAATAAGAAATCACTTGAGCAGAGTGCACCAACTGAAGGTGCCTTGATCTGGCATAAGCATGACGAACTAAAGTATAGTATCTGCGCTTGCTAGAAAAGTAAAGCACCCTTAACCAACGCTTGCCAAGGCAAACACTTCTTGCTGCGTTCATTACAAGACACATTGTTTCCATCAGCACGTCCCTCTCAATTTGTGTTCTAAATGGTTGTCTTGAACATTGAACGAACGGGAATATGTGATGTGTATTCGCTGATGATACGTTTCGGAGTCAAGCCTGTTTCAATTTGTTGTTATTGCAAAGGACCTCAGTTTTGCTGATCGTATCAGAGTATTAGTGAATGTTTTTTTTTTCAAATTGTCTGACTTCTTCCTGCGCACAGTATAACGTCAAGGTCACATGAAAGTTTCTGCGGCGGACTTAGTGTTCTTAAGCAAACACCAAGTTCCTAGGCAAGCGCGCTAGGAGACGAGGCCCACACGTTTTCAGAGACAAGGATTCACCAATTATTCTGCTTGTACGATACCTTCAGCAAATAATTAATACATGAATATGTTACCTTACTTCTTTTCATTTTTTTGTACACGTCCGAGGAAAGTACATGGCGTACGTCTGGTATTGAAGCCATTCCAGATGATTGAAATACGAGGTGGGCGACGCAAAATGACTGTGCGAGTCCCATTCAATCTTGTGTTCTCGTTTTTACAAGCTTATATGCGTTCCCACCCAGAAATTGTTTCCTGAAATCGCAATCCAAGCAAAAACATTGGACTGATCAGCGCAATGAAAACAATACCTAAGGAATATTTTGCGTCGTACGTGGTAGAAATACAAGCATTGGCATTTGCTGAGACCACACTGTGTATAGGCTCACGCAGTGAAGGCACGCGATTCATGTTCCGTAGATGCGGAATGGGATTTGCTCTTCTAACAGTATGTCTATTTTTTTATTCGCTTGTGCGGACATTTTCCACGGTAATTTAATGAAGGAACTTCTTGAAAGTTCCTGAAGAGTTCGTTCAGCTACTGATTTGTTTCTTGATAGTGCAAACTGAATGACCACAAGCGTAAATGTCGCAGAATTGTGAAAGGGGAACAGCTTCATACGGCATCCTCGCTCATCTTCAATATATACTTCTTCTTTCAAAAATATCTTTAGACTACTCCAGAAATACTTTGCATATAGCAGGCCGCTCTCATACTGCACACATGAATTACTGAAAGAGAAATGAACTAATCAAATGTAATCTCAAATTTCTTAATATCTCTGACCGACAATAAACGAAAGAAAAGGGGGGGGGGCGTTATTGTTAACTCTGCGTCACTGAAGTGTTTCGCATACACGTTACCAGTACATAATGTGCAAACGCTTCAGGAACTACGTAAATGATTGCATTTTTGAAGAAAACTCTAAACAATATTTTTTCTCTAGAAAACACATAGTGGTTTTTGTGGCTTTCCTTAGCAGTAAGCACAAATATTATAAATAATTGCCGCATTTGAGATATTTCCCTGCCTAGTGAAGAGCCAACTTCAGTCTGCATAGGTGAAAGGACTTTGCCTTTTTTAGCGTAGTAAGTGTTGCCAAAATGCGCTGCGGGGTCGTCACCATCCGCTGTTCCGCGGCTTTTTTACGCCTCTATGATAGATGACAGCGTCTATGTGTAGCTGCGCCTAAACTGTCACCATAACTCCATCAACTATTTTGTATCCGATCGACTAGCCGTGCATTTAGGCCTGCAGCTTGCGTCGCTTTAAGCGTTTACGTCACGCAGACCATAAGGAAATGCTGAAGACCATATTTTACGATGTTCCTAAGTCCTAAATTTAGGGTATTCGGCTTAGGTATAAAAAACATGTACCGTACTTAAATGTGTAGTTATTCATTTACTCACCATATGTGGTGCAAACTAATACGTTTATGCTGTCAACAAATGAAAAAAAATGAGTCAATAAACGAATAAATGGTCGTTCCGCGATACCAGTATACCACGAAGGGAGACCTTCTTTTTGCAAGAACAAGGATTGTGTGTTGTGCGCTGATGTATGAAAGCTCCCAAAATTTCACTCGGTATTCGACCGCTGTAACACCTTTGGGGTAGGTGGCTGCCAAAAACCATTACATGAAGGTATGTAGAATGAACTTAACTCTTTTATAAGACAGCCTTGGTGTGGAGACGATAGGTACCTACTATCCATATTTAACATTTTTGACACTCTAGGGCGCGACAAATGTTCACCATTTCCTGTGTTAATAGGGAAAAAAATTGGCAAAAAACGGTCGCTGCGAGGCACGGCATTGTACTGCGACATTCATTGAATATTACTGGTGTACAAGCCTTGTGTTTAGTACGCCTCATAACAATCACGCTGACACGCTGGAATACGGCTCCACACATCTGCAGCTCGAAAGAGTTATTCGTTCCCTGTTTGGCAGGTTGTCTGTTTGGTGCCTTAGTTAGCATGTAGGCGCTTCGGTATCACATACGAGTATATCCGGTTACGGAACCGCATCGTAAAGGGATTTCCGAGGAAGTTCTAAGAAAAGCTGTGTCCTCGGCGAAATCGTTTGTCAAGAAGTACTGCCATAGAATTGAAGCCTACCTAAGCAGTGAACTTAACAGGCTGGTTAAGCTCTGTGAGAAAAAAAGCATGTCTGTAGTACTACCCGAACTGTCTGAGTTACTATTTATCTGAATTCATGTACAAAATTTTTCAAGAAGGCTGAACCTGGCAGCTGCTTTGATGCCGAAGTGAAAGCCTAAACCAATCGAGAAACCACCAAAAAATTTTTTATTAAAGCACTGTAGCAGTTTTCACTCATTCTGGGGACCGACTTTATACGAAACAGTGTTATTTGAGGTACACACGTATTTGAGAAAACTATGCCTGTTTAAGGAACCAACAATTTGGGAGGAAAACACTGAAACTCCCCTCCCCTTGCTACGGTATTGTTTGTGGGCCTACAAGGTACATCGATTTCACTTCCGCCCAATGGGTGTCCTAGGATATGACGTGGCGTCGGCACTCACGTTAGAGGACAGATGCAATTCTTATCGAAAGTAGGTGAACACTTCGGTGCTAATATTTGTTGATCATAAAAAGATGGTGTCACCGCATTTCGCTCAGCTTACTTTGTGTGTGCCCGTTCTTCTGTTCTCTTTCTTTTTCAAGCTCACTGCAAAAAAACCCACAATTTAGTATTCAAACTATTCCAGCAAGCTGCTTCGAAAATGTGTGGACGAAAAATTTGGGAATTTCTATTTTCCTCTCTAATGGCTACGGACTAGATCATCGCGGCTACGACACTAATTTGTCCCAGTTATCAATAAAATAGTGTCTAGCACAGAAAAACAAAGTGTAAATTTTCATCTAATTACTTTATATATTGCCAGACTATCGTTCTGGCAGACTTGATATTTCCACGTACAATGCGATGGATTATTGATCATTTGGCATCTCGCAATTAGATCACCTCTCACGTGAAACCAGGAAACAGACAAAAGTGTTCCACATTTCCGATAAGGTTATTAACATAGCTGAGTAACACTCCGGGTTTAGTGCACATGAAGCTTAAACTCAATTTGACAATAATTGAGCTTACAGTTTCCTTATTTAGGGAACAAAACCAGATTCTCCCCAGAGTTTTCTTCGTAGGCATAGTAATTTCATAAACTCAAAATATTCAAACATTTCCACAAAATGCACCTAAGTTAAGCATTCCGGATAAAAAACATTTACAGAAAAAGAAGTTCTGCCAAGCTAAAGGTGTCTACAACGATTGGTAACATGCTGCCAGCGTAGAAGCGGCACAGTAGACGCAGCGAAGCCCTCCTAGTTTTTGTGTTGTCATGAAACTAAAAACCACAACTGTGTAGGACGACCTATTTCGAGTTTCTCTCCGGATACTTGGTCAGTTCAACTAGATGGCTAATCTGCGTAGTGACACTTTATGTAAAATACAGTAAGGTAGCAAGATTACAGAGTCTCCACAATACAACTTTGAATTTGTAAAAAAAAGAAACTCCGCTCCTCATTGTACGAACTTCACGAGTTAACAGACTAATTTCTCTGTCCCAGTGACTTCATCAAATTGTAATTAAACTCCATATACCTCATTAAGTGGACGAGGAACTCAAGGCAACCGTAGCTGAGTTCGTATGGCATTGGACACGTTAATCGGAGGTCATCGGTTCGGTTCTACACTTACTTTGCGCGTTGTTCATTTGTCGCACTGGGAACATTTTCCATTAAAAATAGTTATTGAGTGATCACGATTGAATCACAGCTAATTATTTAGTACTAAATATTTCATTCAAATAAATGGCGCAATGACAATAAGTCAGTATACCTAACTCACCCAGACTCACTTAAGCAATATATGTTAGCCTTTGGCCTCGCTAGGACTCACACGCACCAAAGTATTACTCACCCACACTCCCTCAAACTCACAGCACGGTCTAAGTCTCGGTTAGTCCGAGGGAGTCGATTGACTCCTGAGTGAGTTCGTTGACCTACGCTCACGACTAAAATATATTTGCTTACTTCAATTTGCAAAGCAAATGTCAGAAACAATAATAGGACGGCCCACGTGTTAAAAAAAATACCACTTTCAACAGTAAATTACATATCTGCTAGTCACGCTATTTTACGAAATAAGACCTAATACCATAAAAAGTACATGTACACAGAGCTTGATGCTAGCCCTTTTTAACAGAGACGTGAAATGTATCATCATCATCATCAGCCTTGCTACGTCCACTGCAGGACAAAGGCCTCTCCCATGTTCCGCCAGTTAACCCGGTCCTGTGCTTGCTGCTGCCAATTTATACCCGCAAACTTCTTAATTTCATCTGCCCACCTAACTTTCTGTCTCCACCTAACCCGCTTTCCTTCACTGGGAATCCAGTTAATTACTCTTAATGACCAGCGGTTATCCTGTCTACGCGCTACATGCCCGGCCCATGTCCATTTCTTCTTCTTTATTTCAACTATGATATCCTTAACCCCCGTTTGTCCCCTAAGCCACTCCGCTCTCTTCTTGTCTCTCAAGGTTACACCTACTATTTTTCTTTCCATTGCTCGCTGCGTCGTCCTCAATTTAAGCTGAACCCTCTTTGTAAGGCTCCAGGTTTCTGCTCCGTAGCTAAGTACCGGAAAGATACAGCTGTTATATACCTTCCTCTTAAGGGATAATGGCAATCTACCTGTCATAATTTCAGAGTGCTTGCCGAATGTGCTCCACCCCATTCTTATTTTTCTAGTTACTTCAATCTCGTGGTTAGGCTCTGCGGTTATTACCTGCCCTAAGTAGACATATTCTTTTACAACTTCAAGTGCACTATTACCTATCTCGAAGTGCTGTTCCTTCCCGAGGTTGTTGTACATTACTTTCGTTTTCTGCAGATTAATTTTAAGACCCACCTTTCTGCTCTCCCTGTGTAACTCCGTAATCATGAGTTGCAATTCGTCCCCTGGGTTACTCAGCAATGCAATGTCATCGGCGAAGCGCAGGTTACTAAGGTATTCTCCATTAACTCTTATCCCTAACTGTTTCCATTCTAGGCTTCTGAAAACCTCCTGCAAGCACGCGGTAAATATCATTGGGGAAATTGTGTTCCCCTGCCTTACACGCTTCTTGATTGGTATTCTGTTGCTTTCTTTATGAAGTACTATGGTAGCAGTTGATCCCCTGTAGATTTCTTCCAGAATGTTTATATATACTTCATGTACGACCTGATTCCGCAGTGTCTGCATGACAGCTGATATTTCTACTGAATCAAACGCCTTCTCGTAATCTATGAAGGCTATGTATAGTGGTTGGTTATACTCTGAGCATTTCTTTATTACCTGATTGATAGTATGAATGTGGCCAATTGTTGAGTAGCCTGTTAGAAATCCTGCTTGTTCCTTTGGTTGATTGAATTCTAATGTTTTCTTTACTCTGTTAGCAATTACCTTTGTAAATAGCTTGTACACTACAGAGAGCAACCTGATCGGCCTGTAATTCTTCAAGTCCTTGTTATCTCCTTTTTTATGTATTAAGATGATGTTAGCGTTCTTCCAAGACTCTGGTACCCTTCCCGTCAGGAGACACCTCGTAAACAGGGTGGCTAGTTTTTCTAACACAATCTCTCCTCCATCTTTCAGCAGATCTGATGTTACCTGATCCTCACCAGCAGCTTTGCATCTTTGCATGCTCTCCAAAGCTTTTCTGACTTCTTCTATCATTACTGGTGGGGTGTCGTCTGGGTTACTGCTAGTTATTATAGTATTAAGGTCGTGGTTGTCTCGGCTACTGTACAGATCTCTGTAAAACTCCTCCGCCATTTTAACTATGCTGTCCATATTGGTAGTCATTTTGCCTTCTTTGTCCCTTAGTGCATACATCCTACTTTTGCCTATCCCAAGTTTCCTCTTCACTACTTTGAAGCTTCCTTCGTTTTTCAGAGCGTGTTCAATTCTCTCCATGTTATACCTTCTTACATCGCCTACCTTACGTCTATTAATCAACTTCGAAAGCTCTGCCCGTTCTATTTCGTCTGTTATACTTGACACTTTCATGGTTTGACGCTTCTTAATTAGGTTCTTCGTTTCCTGGGAAAGCTTGCCAGTGCCCTGCCTCCAACTTCCACTGCACTCTCCGTAATGATACTCGTCAGATTTTCATTCATTGTATCTACGCTAAAGTCAGTTTCCTCACTAAGAGCCGAGTACCTGTTCTGCAGCGACACTCTGAATTCCTGTACTTTCCCTCTCAGTGCTAGCTTATTGATTGGCTTCTTGCGTATCAGTTTCTGTCGTTCCTTTTTCAAGTCTATGCGAATTCGAGACCGTACCATTCTATGGTCACTGCATCGTACCTTGCCAACTACTTCCACATCCTGCACGATTCCTGGGTGTGCGGTCATTATAAAGTCTATTTCGTTCTTATTTTCGCCATTAGGGCTCCTCCATGTCGACGAACATGGAGGAGCCCTAATGGCGTGGACATGGTCAAGTGTATGCCTGGTGCTAACTTCCGCCGGGTAGCATTCAGTGGCAATGAGGATCAGCTTTCTTACAAAAGGCACGATTAGCACAATGTAGGAAAAGTCGGGTGCTGTCATCATCACGGGCTATGAAGTGCGATACGGCAGGAGGTAAAGCTTGTTTGACATAAAGCAACTAACATGAAACCTGATGCAATATTAGAATGTATCAAAACACTTGCATACCGCAACTCTCCTTATCGCTTCCCCTAAGTATGATATTTGTCGCGCGAAGCTTTTAACACTGAGATAGGAAAGAAAAAATACACATGGCGTTTACTTGTTTTTTGTTTGCGTTTCCCCTCCTATTTTTAGTCGTTCTGTATCAGATATATTATTTGTAGTAATATTATGCACCAACTCACTTCTGAAAACGTTCTTCTTATCTCGCTTGTGCATTTTTCATGTCGCCTGCGGTAACTGTTGCGCATAACCTTGTCAGAGTTAAATGGTTGACATTCTACCAAACAAACAATAAAGTTACACCTACTAAGAAAAATATAATGCACTTTCAGAGCATGTGTCCCTGCATTTCTTTAATTGTAGTTTGCGGCTATACTATCGTAAAGTCCGTTTTATGAGATAAACTAGCACATCATCACTGACAATGATATTAAGAGAACAAAATTTCCATAAAGTAACCTCGAGGTAAAAGATAAACGAGCCCGTGAAATAGGCGTTAAATGTCTAACCAAACCATTGTGAACGATGAAAGACCAAAACAGACCTCCAACTTGAAAAATCGCCATGTAGAGAGGAAGAGACGGAGATGGAGGAGCTTGAATGGGAAAGTTGGGATGATGAGTTGGCTGGTCTACAGTGCGCTAAACGCTCTCAGTCAGAAGGAGGAACTCCAAAAATTCTACTACGGCTCTTTGTGAGCATTGCATGATATCGACCACTTCCATTTCCCTCACCCTCACCCCGTATAGCAGGCCCTCCTAAAAATCCCTGAGTGGACAGTAAAATTGTCCCCGCTATGTCGGCCCTTAGAACGGATGCCGAAGCATCTACGTGGAAAGCTCTGGCACTTCACTGAGTCGGTGAACGGAGAGGGTGGGGGGCGACGGAGAATGGGTGAAGTGCTTCTCGAGCTAACTCAGACAGGCTAAGAAATGGCCGAGCAAATGTTTCCGGGATCCCGCTCTTGGGTCAAACTACTGGTTTGGTGGCTTAAAGGAAGGCGCTGCGCACTTCGCAGTAGGCTGCATATTTTACTTTTATTGTGTGCAATAACGTCCTCATGTAAAGTGCAACGCACCTGCCAATGTTGACGACGTTATTGAGACTGCGAAGTGTCGGTTAATAAATACGGGTAAATGATTATGACGAAGGTTAAATGTATCTAAATGAGAGCTGTTGCTTAAAGGTATCTGCTACTATTCGCAAAGATGTGCCTTCGACCCTATCCGCGCCAGTCGCATTTTTATAAAGGCGAAATGCGAGTAACGCGCCCTACTATAGACGTCAAATGAAATGCCAACAGCGGCAACCATTCTCGATGTTATAGTGCTCACCATCTAGGTAGCGGGTTTTTATTCCGGCCTTGGCGGCTGCATTTTCGATGGCCTAGAAATAGCTTCTTGCACGTGTGCTTAGAATCAGGTCAAGGTGGTTCCAGATTTTTTCCCCACAATGTCTCTCAGACTCAAATCGTGGTTTTGGGATGATAAACTTAACCAAATATTACTATTAGTGCTCAGCGCTCACACTGTAAACACTGTTCGTTAGAGGCACAGCAAAGATTGACGTAAAGCTCACGAAGGTCTCTCAGTTCCTATAGGAAGAAGGAGAAAATAGCCGTGAATGCCAACAGACGTATTGCTGTTATTGTAGGTACGCAGACAATGTGCTTCTTTAGTGGACCTTATGAAAATGTCTAGAAGTTGGCTGCTCTGATTAGTTAATTTCTGGCCGAAACGCCACTACCAGGTCACTTTTTGGGGGGGCATGACGTGTTGACAGAGAGCCTGGGTGCGCGTAACTAACATTCGTTTTTTCATAGTTCCTCGTTAATTCTTTTTCTGTGATATGAATACTCCTCACGTGTTTTCGATATCGGCATCATTGTCAAGCACCATATAAAGTCCAAATCGATGACAGCATGCCGGAAATTGTGTGTTGTAGCCGGAGGTAGTGAATGTGAGCGAGCACTACGAACGTAGCTGAAGCAAAGGGGAAGCAAGCCGACCCATCTCAGTCGCACGAAGGGCGGATATAATAACATCACCCGCGTGCCAGGCATGTCATGGATTTATACTCGGGCAGAGAGGAAACGCCCTGTCTGTTTTGAGGAATGCCGGGGCCACGAAGAACAAGATGGAAGCTGCCATATAACCAATTGGGAAGATAGCCGCAAATTTGAAACTTGATAAATTATTTTCTTCCATGAAACAAAATTTTAATAACAATACTTGGGATATCAAAAGAACTGCCTAATTTCTTTCCAGTTTGATATAAATTTTATTTTACCAGACCACCACGTGGTGCAAACTGGCTTCAATGTGTACAAAGTTGATGATTTTGGAAAATTTCTGTTTTTTTTCTCCTAAAGTTTTCCGACTAGAGGGGTGCAAAGTATTTTTTTTTGCAAATTATACTTTCGATGGAGTAATTAATAATTTCTCAGATATTCAATAAAAGAGCAGTAATTCAATACAGAAACTGCAAACAGAACCCCCTTCGGCTAAATTCTTGTAGTGTACGTGGCCATAAAACTGCACTAATAATGATTAGCTTAAAACACCTTGCACAGTCACCATTACTTCTTACATAAAATAAATTTTGTATTGAAAGAGGAAGTGACACATTAAAAAATAATTTTTTTCACGATAAACAGCCATACAAAATTTGGATAAATTCGGAAAGCACTCACGAGACCACAATTTTTTTCTTCCTGAAATATTCTAGTGATTAACTGCTTTTAATGCAGTAAATCAGCAGGATATTTCTTCGAATCGATTTGAGGTGGTCGCCAAAATAGCTGGTATGTTTGGCGTTAATTGACCCCACTAAAAACGGTACTGGTGGCGAGTACTGTTACCGGCTCGGAGCTAAAGCATCAGCGCTTTTGTGTATGGAAAGAGTAGGATGAAAGGAGAGGTGGAAAAAGGAAAGAGAAAGGTTCTGAACAGCTGCACCCTGCGTGCGCCTCGAAGAATGTGACGGCAAGGGTCACGTGCTGCCGCCGCGCGATGACAATCTACCAAAAATGCAACCGAAGTATTTAAAAAATTGTGAACTTTGTTTACCAGAAGGTGCGCGCCTTCCTAACAGAACTGTTGTGTTTTCGTCAATTTTTCATATTTTTATTGATTATCTCTTTAAATGGCATATAGTAAAATTTCTAGGGACCACTACCACACGGAGTCCCTCATAATGATAGAGGGGTGTTGGGTCGCAAACATTTCTCGTTTTCTTCTTTTTTTTGGAGGATTACATGCCATGCGCATTACACCACCCCCCTTTTTTGGCACGAACACACAGCAGCCACACTTGTTTGATATAATTGATAATGCGGCACAGCAGCATTGTCGTAAGCAGGTTGTTTTGCCAAAGAGAGCATATAAGCAGTGGTAGTTCCATCTCATTATCATCACAGATATGTCGTTGAAACCGTTATCAATGTAATGGTGTGTTCCACACGTTGTAATGAACTTGCAGAAATTTTTGAAATATTGTGATACCTCTGATGTGAAAATTCATATATTCGATCATCAAGCATTTAAGGGTTGTTTGATTGCGCTTACAACAACAAACAAAAAACCAAGTGCGTTGAAATTAACGGAGCTGGTGCACAATGTTTTTTATTTTAGGTAAGGAAGTTTTTTTTGCTGTTTTATTCGCTTCACAATAAAAAAAGTGGTCGGAATTGCAGGCAAAAATAAACGTTTACGTGCTTTCCACAACTGAATTTGCTTTGCACAACTTTGCACTTTGCACAACTTTGCACAACGTCAGTCAAACAGCGCGTACGTAAATTTTAATGTTCTACTTATAATGTTTTTGCAAGTGAAAGTAAACTACGACAGGCCCACAATTTCAACGAACAAACTGTCTTATTCTCAAGTACACAGGATATTGCACTGTAGTGGAGGTGTAGCCAATACAGCGAGCTTATACCGCAACCACAAATCTTGGTTTTAAAATTGTTTCAAGGAGAAAGTCCTCCGAGCGTGGGCCTTTTCGCAGCACCAGAACACAGCCGCGTGCACCGGCTCGCGATAACATCTCTACGACGTGGTCACGTGATGAATGTACGTGGCGCCAGCGGCACCTTCTTGGCGCGGCCCATGCAAGGTTGCGCATTCCTGGCGCTGGCCAGCCAACATGGACGCTTGTGACGTCGGAACGTCTCGGTCGAGGACTCGTTAGAAACGACCATCTTCAGCGGTGATTTGTGAGACCTAGACATGTATTCGTTCTCCTATTCTGATCGGCTAACCTTTACTTGCATGAAGTCAATATCGCTCCGCAAATATCGACCACCTGGGGTTCTTTAGCGTGCACCCAAGTCTGAGCACACGGCCTACGACATTTCCGCCTCCAACGGAAATGCAGCCGCCGCAGCCGGGATTCGATCCCGTGACCTGCGGGTTAGCAGCCGAGTACCTTAGCCACTAGACCACCGCGGTGGGGAGATTTTGCTAAGACCGTCGGTTGTTTCTCTCCGCAATATGAAATCGTGTTTGCCTTAAAATTACACCGTATAGATTGTGTCGTTATGAGGCGTGCTGCATATTTGTTTATCTCACCTATGCCTTGCACAGTACTTCCTCACTATGCCGATGTAGCACAGCGGCACATCAATGAGGCCTTGCTTACTTGATGGCTGCATGTTCATTGCACAGTCACTGACATCATGCTTTGTTGCATTGTGACTGTAGTCATGATGGTAACGTATACGTACCCCTCTTCACGTTGAGAACGATGAAGAAGCCAAGTGAAAAACTGAAAACAGCTACCATGTGTGTTTTATTGGCTGTGACTTCATCATTTCATCATGCGAACACAGTATATGAGGCAACATGTCCACAATTTACAATTTTGCAGTTATCAGAAATTTCAGAGGGTGGGATTGTTTAGTCGCTTAGTTTCGTAGCTCTGTTTAGTATCATGAATGGTCAGTGTATGCACTGCATGTCTTTGTTGATTTATATTTTTCAATGCTCATCTGTGCAATAGTCTGCAGCTTCTGTCAATATTTATGTGTTCATTAAACGAAACATTCTGTATGTTCATTATGTACCATCAACAGCAAAAGTTTGCGGGACACAAAATTATCGATGAAGCTAAATTCCCACTCTGTCTAAGAATGTAATTATAAAAGAAATATTCCATACAGCACTTCGCATTCCGAACCATGCAGTCACCAGTGTAATTACAAGCGCTAAGTACCGAAGTAGCGGAAATTCGCATTTGTTGTGGATTCAACATCTACCAAGCTTTTCCTCTTGATAGTACCTTCATGGATTTTGCATGACACTAGAGCCACCTCCTTTCTCCGCTTTTGCAGTTCATTACTTTGCTGCTTTGTTTACCTAATACCTATTCAACCACGTATCTAAATGGGTGTTTTGGGTGTACTCGCATCTTTATGTGTTTATTATTTCAATAATCTTGGTCTTTTGGCTTTTATTTTTTAGCAACTTAACTGCTGTTTTCAGAGCAATCTGTAGATATCAATATTGACTCTCCCAAGCTTTGGTTCAGAAAGAAAAGCTGGACAGTTGCCGAGGTACACGGCCTGCGCCACAGCATTCTAGGTTACCAGAAATAGGTTCTAGGCCGGATATTGTGTGCCTTCTTGCTAGTTGCGCGTCTTGCTTTTACTTAGAGCTCTTTTCATAGTTCTAAAATTTATCTTACCTTGCTTACAGCTATGTTACCATGTGAACAACCCCCGAACTGAGTGGATTTGATATTTAGGACAGCAGATGCACTTTTGAAGGAGGCAAAAATGCTAGAGGCCGTAGTGCTTTTGAATTGACATTGACATTCAGATCCCCATTATTATTGTTACATCAAGTGAACAAAGTGGTAATTTTAGATAGTATACATTATTCAAATAGGAGAGGTGAGCGCTGCTTAGTAGGTTGGTATTCATGTTAAAAAGGCAGGGCATGCAAACACGGACTTGAGAGAGTAGTCAGGTCACCGCAAACACCAACTGGAAAAGTTGACATTAAGCTAGAAACGAAACAAGGCAAGTGAAGATATCGATCCAGACGGTATGCCTGTTGGTTTATGTGAGAGATAACTGCTCAGCATTTGACTTTTTCGTTGAGTTATTCAATGGTTGGCTCACACATGCACTACTACATGTCGCTATGCCAAGCCTCAACCAATAGATGCATTTCTTCATTTCTGTGCTTGTACGAAACAGCATGATTAGAATTTTGGCATGCATTTCCATCGTGATATAAAGATAGGTTTAATGATAGGCCTCTGGTTAACTGTCTTATATGTTCCGTTAGTCTGCATTCTCATTGTTAGTTGACATTTGAAGTGTCTTGACTCACCTGTGGCCATGTTTGCAAGCCCAGTCTTTTCAACATGTATGTATATAATGCGTAAGGAAAATAGGTTATTGAGTGAGTATTGAGAAGATACATTTATGTCTTGTGTATAATTTTGTTTCTGTTTTCTTCTGTTATACTTTTTGCTTAACAATGGCTGGGCATTATTTTGGAGCCTGCTAACAGGGTATGAGATATACATACATAAAACAGTAGCTATTAGCTTGCTTTCGAGACCGCTACCTCATGAGGCCGACAAAAGTCAAGTTGTGTTACATGGGGCATGCTAGAAAAAGTGAAATGTGTCTTAGCTCTTTGTTTTCCCGGCAGACATTCTACAAAAACTGGCACAAAGGCGGACAGAAAGCAGTACAGATGGACACACAGAAGCCATCGGGCTGCCTCAGAAGCTGTGACTGGGCATTAACCTGTAAATATTTGCGAGTTCAAGGTCTTGTCATTTTAGTCTGTGAAGTGGTTTCTTGACCATTTGCAATATTTTCTAAAAATGGTGCTTTGACGCCTCATTGTGGGAAGAAGTTGTTCCAGCACTATTTTTGGGGAAAAACTTTCTATTACAGCAGAGGCCTTTGAAACCATGTGCTTGATAATGGAGTTATGGGAGAAAAATAACTGACATAAGATTGCTGCTTTATGCTTTTACCAGTCTTTGTTAGTTTGTCCGCAAAATTTCATGGCTATGGTGTCGAAATAATTTTTGTTTCAATTTATGCTAATGTTGGTTTTGAGAAAACCTGGCGAAACGGTACTCGCCCATGACCCGCAGGTCACGGGATTGAGTCCCTGCTGCAGCGGCTGCATTTTCGGTGAAGGCGGAAATGTTGTAGGTGGTTGAAATTGTTGGAGCCCTCCTTTATAGCGTCTCTCATAATCATATGGTGGTTTTGGGACGTTAAATTTCACATATCGATCAAATCAAGCATGGCAAAATGCAGTGTTTTTTGTAGATTTTTTACAAGAGTGATTCTTTCTTGCAAAACAAAATTGCGTTGTTTTATGGGCATTTCACAAGAGTTAAAAATACTTCTGACTCTGAAAATTGAAGGCCCCTTCACACATTTTTACTATGGGTTCTTTGGCTGATAAGACAGTCATTAAATCATAAACGTAAAGAGTGACCATTAAATTGAGAAGAAAGGCTTACTGTCCACATCTTAAGTTTCTATCAAACACTACATGACAGTTGTCTTATTATGGCAGAAGTTAAGATGATGATAGGGGGGGGGGGGGCTTGAATAAGTGTCAAATTATTAAGGTAAGTTTTTTCTGGAATCAATCAAGATTTTCCAAAATTTGGTGGATTTGAACGTTTGAACAAAAATTGTTTGTCTAAGTCATGGCCGTAAACTTGATATGCTTTGCTGCTCTGGTAAATGGATGTCCTCTTGTCAAATCGCTGATTCTTAGAATTATGGGCATAGTGTTATAAAACTGTTGAGCAGCCAGACCCCTGCTAAATGTCTTGTCCTTTGCAGCTTAAGTTTTGCACCCAATATCATTACAACAGAAGCATTTGTTAAAGTTGAGGATTTGTAATGTTAAGTGTGTATACATGAAGAAAAAAAATATTGAACGAATCTTAGAGCTTGTTACTAACAACATAACTTTTCTTTACCGAAGCAGCAAACTGCATCAAGGTTGCTGCCACAGCTTCGACAAATAGTCTTATTCAAACATTCGCTCCAACAACACACTTAATTTAGCGATGACACTCATTCAAGCCCCCATCTTCTTGTTAGCTCCTGTCGTAATGAAATCTACAACTGTCATGTAGTGTTTAGTGGTTTTTTTTAAATATATATATAAGCCGTGCTTCTTACTTTAATGCTCGCCCCGCCGCGGTGGTCTAGTGGCTAAGGTACTCGGCTGCTGACCCGCAGGGCGCGGGTTCGAATCCCGGCTGCGGCGGCTGCATTTCCGATGGAGGCGGAAATGTTGTAGGCCCGTGTGCTCAGATTTGGGTGCACGTTAAAGAACCCCAGGTGGTCTAAATTTCCGGAGCCCTCCACTACGGCGTCTCTCATAATCATATAGTGGTTTTGGGACGTTAAACCTCACATATCAATCAATTACTTTAATGCTCACTGTTTGTGTTGATGCATTATTCATTGTCTTCATTGGGCTAATACCTCCACCATGATGTTATGAATAAGGCAACATGTACCCATCCAACAGTGTCACGCGCAGTGACAGAGTGTTGGATGGGTTGAGGCTACGGAAGCGACAACAAAATCTTGATCCTCTTATCTCTCAGATCCTGTTTCTCGCTCCAAAGGTGCCGTTACAATATGTTGCCTGCCGCACGTAGGCCTATGCAGTGGTCTACAGTATGCTTTGTCTTGTGTAAGATTTCATAATATAACGCAAAATTCTTTTGTTCACCCTACGTAACTCTCCATGCTTTTAGTAGTTACAGAAATTGTAACTGCCACACCATGGCACTAATTAAACGGAATTTGTTATGCTACTCTATGAATTCTTTTGCAGTTATAATATAGTGTGTTTAACGTTGAGTTCTCGTTTACTATAGCAATAGGTCTTCGTAGCATCCTGCTGCTTGTTCTGCATGTGATTTTTTCTTGTCCGGAAATACCGTCTGTTTTTGTGATTCATGTAGTAGGGGTTTGCAGAGGTGATGTATGTAGTAGACACCATAGTGGTTTATACTCTGAACATTGCTGCTGCTACAATAGTTTTTTGTACTTCCTTTTCAGACATAAAGAAAAAAGCCAAGTGATGCTGTTCATGTGCCATGCACACAGTTTCTTAAGCGGGCTTTCAGCAGTTCTGACAATTCTGTTTCTGAGTACATGTGCCAAAGTTGTGTTCAAAGAAGGGTGTAGTAGTGCATTACATTTTTCATTTGGCATGCTGCAGCAGGTATGACTCACACATCTGCAAGATAACGCAGCACGGTGCATACAGAAAAACTACCCCCACATACACTCTGGATTTGTGGCTTAAGTATAAATTGTTTACTCTGACTTTGCACACCAATTAATAACAAAATGACATGAAAGTTTTCCTTCTATGCAGGTAGCGTTCTCATTCTACGCTGGCAATAAGTGTTCAAAGTTCAACCAGTCAACTGGTCACATATTTTCTTGTAAACATTTATAGATCGAAGGCCGGGGTTTTTGGAAGCTGATACATGGTAACGATAGGACCGTGACTCCAGAAGTTTCTCACCTTTGAACAATAGGTGGCACAGTCAAATTGTTCAGGCTGCAGCTATGTCTTGTCACTCAGCAACATTCAACAAGCTCTGTGTCAGAACGTGTTGCATGAAAAACTTAAGCAACATCCTCTTTATGTTCTTTGAGTTTCGATGACCGTTTTCCATTTCATTTGCCCACGGAAGTTATGTCGCAATTTTCGCTTTATACTTTACCGATGACCTCACTCGAATCTTCGGTGCCTTTCGGTATACCTTGGGATATACGTTCACGAACCACACACCTGCGCATGATCGGAGGAAGGACTTCTACAAAGTACACTGGGGTATAGCAACGCCACTTCTATTGGCAAAATGGCAGAAAGAGTTGAGAGGTTTAAAGGGTGCAAAGGAGGGGATGCTGCTATTGCCACCAGTGCAGCTTGTTCCAAGACTGAGTGTAACTGGTGAACAACAAGGCGTAGCTTCTATATAGCGCATTCTATAGCTATATTGCTGCAGTTTGCAAACAGAGCTTAAAAGTGGCTTGGAGACAACCCGGGGGGGGGGGGGGCGGGGAGGGACTCGGAATATTGGTTTATTTGTTGTCAAACTTTAACTTCGAAGAACACATGTTCACTAGGATGAATATTGCTAAATAACTGGTAAACCTTCACCGACTTGTTGCCAACATATGCTGCAACTGCCATCTGCTTAGGTGGAAACACTTCTATGCAACTTTATTAATTGCAAGTCCAAGTAAACCTTTTACACTTATTATTTCACACGTAGTTTGGAACATCTTTGCATGTACAGAATGGCTCCACAAAAAGAAATCTGCGAAATGGGGAAAGGGAGAATGTAATGTGAACTTGGCACGTGTAAATTTTTGGCCTTGTTGGTGTAACATTTGCATAATGTTAAGCGTAGCACTTCAAATCACAAGGATGAGACATGCTTGTGTATGTTCAGCCTGTCCCATCTTCGTCATTTCAGTGCCACCATTAGCTCTATAAACATGTCATGTGCTCTTTATGCCTTTGTTCACTGCACACTTCATTTTTGTGTTCTTTGTGGAGAGTTCAGTTCAACTGAACTCCTGTTCAATTTGGTGTTGTGTACATAACAAACAGGTACTTTAAGGAGCTAGCCATGAATGACTGCATTCGTTCCACAAAACAATGCAACCTGTGCAAAACATATAGTACGTTGTAATCATTCTATGAACCCTGTGTTCGCTTGCAGATGAATGTGTGCCCAGAAAAAAAAAACACCGTGTCCGGCCAACAAAACTCTCCATCAAGCAACACAAATTACTCACATTCACAGGCACGCGGAACATAAATGAAACCTCTATTGCTGCATTTTGCAAGCAGGCTGCATGGCACAGCTGTGGTGCGGCATGCTGTTGTGCAGAACAATATAGCAGACTGTTGTGTGGAACAATACAAACATTTTTGTATTAGTTCCAATAACGTATAGAATACGTAAGAACGCTTTGTTCGAAGGAAATTGTCGTATTTAGGTCACGGAATGATATCTGTGGCCTTAATTGTGTAACGGGTTCTGTTGTAACTGTGCTCAAGCATGACTTCCGTGAAGAGGCTACGTCCTAAGGAGATAGTTGTATTCTTGCTCATGGAATTGCTTGGCACCGCTATACCTTCTGCATTCTCCTTGAAAAAGGGTCCTCAATTTTACAGTGCCGATGACATCAAGGACAGGCGTTCATATGACCAGAGCTATCAAATCTGATTCTCGGGCGTGAAATACTGAATTACTGAATTACTCTCACTACACCACTACAAAAGTTTGCCGCTGTTGGGGTTTCGTGTGAGACCTATAGTATTGCACCAAGCCAGGACGCGGTAAAGAACCCAAGATTGTTCAAATTGTTTGAAGTCGCTCACTGCGGCGCCCCTCATAGTTTCCGCCATATTGTGGCGCTGGACCCAAACAACGAAGAGCTTGTGTTCTCTTTTGTTTCGCAAATAATGAGTAATGTCGCCTGATTGCTATAGCTTCAGAATTGTTGCATCCCGTACCGGAGAAGCAGGCACCCTTTTGGCAGCAAAATATAACTAGAATACGGTGGTGATAAAGAATACCTAGCGAACGTGTGCCTGTTCGTACTGGTGATAGAGTTCTGATCGTGACGAACAGACAACGGCCAGCTAAACCGCTCACCTGTTAAAGAAGAAAATGCACACTATTGAGAGTAGTCACAATTAAGTAAACTTACGGTACACAAACTGCAACGAAAAGAAAAAAATTTGTTGGGTTCATATGCGCAAAACCATCAACAGCGTTGTTTCTCAACATTATGAATTGAATGCGTTTAGAGTTGCGTTGAAATATAAGTGACAATGTAGTGGTTATAGGCAAAACAGCTGGCGACGCGAAACATGGGCATAAAATGAAAAAATAAGAAGAGCGAGTTTCGTTCACATGCGAACTATCAAATGCAAGGTATACTAATGATTTTTCTTCATAAAAAAGGCACGGTGGTAAATGTGAGAAAATATAAAAATAGGCACAGTCACGCAAGTAGCTCCACTACCTGAACAACTATTGATTTTTCTTCGTAACTTTCGCGGTAACGACTCACCGTGAAGTATTATATTTCCGCAATTATTCTCTTTCCTGACGTTTGATAACGAAAGAAGACAAAAAAGGTCATAATTGTTATTGAAACACAAAAGGAATATTTTAAGAATAAAGAAGTGACTTTTTTTCCTTCTTGTTTGCTTTCTGGGGGTGCTCTATTGTTCAGCTTTTCAAATGAACTATACAATGTATTAGGTATTGTCTAAGTTCAATATATAGTGATTCGTAGAAAATTGCAAGAGTTCTCTGTTATCATAGGCCTATTTGAGCTTGAAATTTGTTCGCGGAGTTCGGAATGCTGAACAAACCAAGATTTTCCTAACGGAGCGTTACTTCTATCAATGCGTAGGCATGTGTTTTGTTCGATATTGTTATAATTAAACACAAAAAACCATCTAATGAAGCACTGACAAGCTAATAATGTTGCTGAGGTCGCACCTGCGGCTTTCGAAGGTCGCAGGTTGGGATTGAGCCAGAGGTTAGTTATGAGTTTTTTTTTACTTTCATTTTTCCACATTTACATTAAAGATTACCTCTAATAACATTCTCTATACTTCTCTTGGCAACATTCTGTCCTCATTACTGTTGGGTCTAATAAGGGAAACGAGTCCTTACATTCACACTTCTTTCAATGCTTCGAACCGGAGGCGCCGCAAATTAAATATCGGAGGTCAATTTGAAAATTAAATTCACTTTTACAACTTTTCCTGTGCTTAAAATTGTAGTAGGGTCAGTATTTCATTGTTGATCTAACAGATGCTTTTTTATTGCTCTGATGCATGAACTCTAGCAGCTCACACTAGCCAGAACTTTACGAATTGATCGCAACAACATCCAATAAAAGTACCCTGTCTGTTTTATCTGTAAGTATTTTCCTGCAAAATAGTGATTTATTTCGGCTAAAAAACAAGAAGAAATTCACTAAGTTCACAAAGTTTTAGCACGCAGAGAAAAATAAAGTATTTATTTACAATTCATAAGAGCACAATAACCAAATGACAGTCCGCATGTCTTCAAATGGACACAAGCAAAGACGAAAACACACTAAAGAAAGAGAACCTTGTGGTTGATAAAACGTTTTACTGTGGCTGAGAATAAAATGGTCTGGCCGCTTTTTACTCCATCACCTTGGTATTGCTTAGCGGCGTTGCACAAACACACTAGAATAACCCACGACATCAATGATACCAAGTTTAGTAGACAAGTTCATTTTTTTCCTTCAACTTTTCCTTTCAAGTATAAAATTTGTGCGACATCTCCAGCTGGTACACTGTGAACAACGCTAATTCGGCACTTGTGAACGTCCTGCAAAAGAAACAAGAAAACTTACTTCACAAGAGTTCTTGCACCACTAAGCTCTTTGTTCGGTCTTTGACAACAAACCCCGTAGGAGGAAGAGGCTAAATTTGACCTATTGAGCACATTGGTCTTCAATTGGATCAAGGCAACTTGGATAATACCTTCACTGTAGATCTACCATATCAAGTATAACTGGGCCTGCTTCAATTTGTTGATAAGATGTTTTGATGAATAAAAATGAAGGTGCTGTAACTAAACAATTTTTGTAGTGTGACCGGACTACCACTGACACATGCCTGTACATACTAACGAAACTTCTGGTGACTCTTTAGTAGCGCCTGTTCACGAAAAGACAGCGAAAAAGAAATAAAAAGTTGTCTATAAATTTTTTTACCATTTGTGCTCAGATGGCAGAATAATATTAGCGGAGTACGACACAAAATTTTCTGCACACACAAGACTGCTTTTTGTCTGCAGATGTATTGAAGCGGCCACAAGGGCGTCCTTCGGTCCAAATAGTGGAGTCAGATTTATTCTAGATTTTATTGACAAGGAATGGCTGCTCTGTAACGCATTCACGTCGTGGAACGGCACGAACTGATATCAAGGACGCCTAAAAAACCTACTGAGGAGAATTGTTCGAAAGCACCATCACCTATCGCATTCAGAACTGCAGCTTATCCCACGCGTTATTGTAAGCATGATTCCTTTTTTAGTATGTACTGTGGTGTAAGAAAAATAACGGAAGTGTTCACACTCGGCTCCACAGCGTGTCTATATTGTGTTCAGTGCTTTATGTCTCTCTAGGTTAGACGGATGAACGAATGGTTGCTGTGGGCATCCCCATTACAATGGGGTGTTGACAAAGATTTCAACGAGTTTGGCGAAAACTAAAACCACACAATTACTTTTGTTTTTTTTTTCGATGTTTTGCGACTGGTTCGGTTATTGTCTGTTATTTACTTCTATCGCATACGTCTGAACTTTCCGTTGTTTTTTAAAAACGGAAGACAGCATGTAGGCTCGTGCCCAAACATAAACCTAGGTGAACATCTGCAAATTATATCAAAGCATGCTTCATGCATGCTTTGATGCAATACATGCATTACATGCATGAAGCATGCATAATTTATATCGTTTCAGTGAATTTTGGTGCAGCCCAATATACCCTTTCATTAAACATACAGAACATCGTTACATAATCTTTAATTGATTCATCATCATCATCAGCCTGACTACGTCCACTGCAGGACAAAGGCCTCTCACATGTTCCGCCAGTCAACCCGGTCCTGTGCTTGCTGCTACCAATTTATACCCGCAAACTTCCTAATCTCATCTGCCCACCTAACCTTCTGTCTCCCCCTAACCAGCTTCCCTTCTCTGGGAATCCAGTTAGTTACCCTTAATGACCAGCGGTTATCTTGTCTACGCGCTACATGCCCGGCCCATGTCCATTTCCTCTTCTTTATTTCAACTATGATATGCTTAACCCCCGTTTGTCCCCTAATCCACTCTGCTCTCTTCTTGTCTCTTAAGGTTACACCTACCATTTTTTTTCCATTGCTCGCTGCGTCGTCCTCAATTTAAGCTGAACCCTCTTTGTAAGTCTCCAGGTTTCTGCTCCATAGCTAAGTACCGGCTAGATACAGCTGTTATATACCTTCCTCTTGAGGGATAGTGGCAATCTACCTGTCATAATTTGAGAGTGCTTGCCGAATGTGCTCCACGCGATTCTTGTTCTTCTAGTTACTTCAATCTCGTGGTTAGGCTCTGCGGTTATTACCTGCCCTAAGTAGACATAGTCTTTTACAACTTCAAGTGCACTGTTACCAATCTCGAAGCGCTGCTCCTTTCCGAGGTTGTTGTACATTACTTTCGTTTTCTGCAGATTAATTTTAAGATCCACCTTTCTGCTCTCCTTGTCTAACTCCGTAATCATGAGTTGCAATTTGTTCCCTGAGTTACTCAGCAATGCAATGTCATCGGCGAAGCGCAGGTTACTAAGGTATTCTCCATTAACTCTTATCCCTAACTGTTCCCATTCTAGGCTTCTGAAAACCTGTTGTAAGCACGCGGTAAATAGCATTGGGGAGATTGTGTCCCCCTGCTTTACACCCTTCTTGATTGGTATTCTGTTGCTTTCTTTATGAAGGACTAAGGTAGCAGTTGATCCCCTGTAGATTTCTTCCTGAATGTTTATATACTTCATCTACACCATGATTCCGCAGTGTCTGCATGACGGCCGATATTTTTACTGAATCAAACGCCTTCTCGTAATCTATGAAGGCTATGTATAGTGGTTGGTTATACTCTGAGCATTTCTCTATTACCTGATTGATAGTATGAATGTGGTCAATTGTTGAGTAGCCTGTTCGATTTTCTGCTTGTTTCTTTGGTTGATTGAATTCTAATGTTTTCTTTACTCTGTTAGCAATTACCTTTGTAAATAGCTTGTATACTACAGAGAGCAAGCTGATCGGCCTGTAATTCTTCAAGTCCTTGTCATCTCCTTTCTTATGTATTAAGATGATGTTAGCGTTCTTCCAAGACTCTGGTACCCTTCCCGGCAGGAGACACCTCGTAAACAGGGTGGCTAGTTTTTCTAACACAATCTGTCCTCCATCTTTCAGCAGATCTGATGTTACCTGATCCTCACCAGCAGCTTCGCCTCTTTGCATGCTCTCCAAAGCTTTTCTGACTTCTTCTATCATTACTGGTGGGGTGTCATCTGGGTTACTGCTAGTTCTTATAGTATTAAGGTCGTAGTTGTCTCGGCTACTGTACAGATCTCTGTAAAACTCCTCCGCTAATTTAACTATCCTATCCATATTGGTAGTTATTTTGCCTTCTTTGTCCCTTAGTGCATACATCCGACTTTTGCCTATCCCAAGTTTCCTCTTCACTGCTTTGACGCTTCCTCCATTTTTCAGAGCGTGTTCACTTCTCTCCAAGTTATACCTTCTTACATCGCATACTTTACGTCTATTAATCAACTTCGAAAGCTCTGCCAGTTCAATTTTGTCTGTTGTACTTGACACTTTCATGATTTGACGCTTCTTAATTAGGTTCTTCGTTTCTTGGGAAAACTTGCCAGTGTCCTGTCTAACTACCCTGCCTCCAACTTCCACTGCACACTCCGTAATGATACTCGTCAGATTATCATTCATTGTATCTATGCTAAGGTTGGTTTCCTCACTAAGAGCCGAGTACCTGTTCTGCAGCGACACTCTGAATTTCTGTACTTTCCCTCTCAGTGCTAGCTCATTGATTGGCTTCTTGTGCATCAGTTTCTGTCGTTCTTTTTTCAAGTCTAGGCGAATTCGAGACCGTATCATTGTATGGTCACTTCATCGTACCTTGCCAACCACTTCCACACCCTGCACGATTCCTGTGTGTGCAGTCATTGTAAAGTATATTCCGTTCTTATTTTCGCCATTAGGGCTCCTCCATGTCCACTTGCGGTTTTCTCGTTTTCGGTAGAAGGTATTCAAAATCCGCAAATTATTGCGTTCTGCGAATTCTACTACTAGCTCTTCTCTGGCGTTTCTAGTGCCGATGCCATAATCTCCTACTGCCTGGTCTCCAGCCTGCTTCTTCCCTACCTTTGCATTAAAGTCGCCCATCACTATGGTATACTGTGTTTTTGCCTTACTCATTGCCGATTCCACGTCTTCATAGAAGCTTTCAACTGAAGCGTCACCATGGCTGGATGTAGGCGCGTAAGCCTGTACTACCTTCATCTTGTATCTTTTATTCAGTTTATTTACAATACCTGCCACCCTTTCAATATTGCTATAGTATTCCTCTATGTTGCCAACTATGTTTCTTTGAATTAGGAACCCCACTCCCAGTTCTCTTCTGTCTGCCAAGCCCTGATAGCAAAGAACGTGCCCATTCTGTAGCACCGTATAGGCCCCATCTGTCCTCCTAACCTCACTGAGCCCTATTATATCCCATTTAACACCCTCTAGCTCCTCGAATAGTACAGCTAGACTTCCCTCACTAGATAAGGTTCTAGCGTTAAACGTTGCCAGGTTCAGGTTCCAATGGCGGTCTGTAGTCCAGAGATTCTTAGCACCCTCTGCTGCGTTGCAGATCTGACCGCCGCCATGGTCAGTTGCTTCGCAGCCGCTGGGGACTGAGGGCCGTGGGTTATTTGAAGTAAGCATGTGGGAGGTAGTGGTCAGATACTGCACCAGGGTGGCCAATCCTTCTCTGGTGAGGGAGTGCGTTCCCGGCGGTGGTTACCGGTGCAGCCGCACCCCAGGCCTCTTAATGCAGTTCCATCAACACGCGGATTTTTTTTTCCGGTTGGGAACTGCGCGGCACCGGGATTTGAACCACAAACCTCTTGCAAGCGATGCGGATGCTCTAACCACTACGCCATCGCCGCAGTGCTGGCCACCAAATGGTTATTCAGCTCATGGTAGCACGTATATGTGTATACAAAGGTAGACTTGGTATACCGTGAGCATATACTAAGCTGGACTGCAGTTACTGTCTGGGCAAAAATGGGCAAGGGCTCTGACATATGACAGTGGCTGGGACTTCATGAAAGGCGCGTAGAAAACAACGCAATACAAATACAGAATTTTTCAGATAAATACATTTGTGCCAAATAGCAAATGTTAATTGCACATACATAGGAGATCAATAGAAGACACTCTGCAACTGTTTTGAAGTGAAACAGCCCTTACAATCACTTATTCAACTCTTATGAGTAGCACATCTTGTGGTGTAAACGGGCAAAAAGATTCTTCATGTTTGTTGAAAAGGACGACTCATTTGCATTTTTATGCTGCCCAATACTCACCCTGCAAAGTATTTTCGTGTAAGAATTGGGACTTCATCCTTAAAGATAGCTAGCTTATCTTGCGGAAACAGAACTGGATATATATTGCCATATACAGTAAAACCTCGTTAATTCGTGCTCGGTTATTTCGAAATGCCACTTAGTTCGAAAGATTTCCGTGGTCCCATATTTCGCAATGTAAGTTTGAGTGGATAATTTGAAGCGGCTGCCGGCACCAGTCCAGTTAATTAATTTGAAAACTTTGGGTGCCATATTTGCCAGTTCTAGATCCCGATTTCGCCATGAATCTGCGGAACGACGGCTATTAACAGCCACAAGGCAATGAAACGTATCCATACTAACTAGTGGCAGCCTCGCTACTTGCAGTGCAAAAAAAGAAAAAAAGAAAAAAAATAGTCTCGTGATAAACCAAAACATACGCCTGCGGAAAACGAGCTGTGCCCCACTGCAACACAGCAGTGACACGCGGGCAGCCTATTGCACGCTTCTCGCAACGTCAGCGGGTCATGGTTTACCCATTCTTTCTGGGATCGTAAAGAAATTATTAAAGCACAGTTTAGCAACAATCGCGATGTATGCGAAGCTCCGATTGCCGGTTGCTCCAGCAATTCGCGCCTTTGCACTGCTGGCGGAGTTCTTGCCAGCAACACCTGCTTCGAAAACTAAGTTTTAATGTTTCAGAGATCATTTTTTCCAGCCAAAACACATCGTGAGGTTCGTCAAACTGGTCATTATGAAAGTCATAAGTATAATAGAATGTGCGAGTGGTCGCATCATGACGTGCTGACGAAGCAAAGAGCAGGCAACACGCCGCCCGCATGTCACCACCCTATTGCAGCGAAGACATCCTAACTTCCGCAGGAGCACATTTTAATCCATTGCGACCACGTTTTTTTTTTTTTTGAGGTGACAACAGCGAGGCCCACAGTTCTCCAATATTCGAGGCAAAATAAAGTCCAGGCATTGCTAGACAACATTACCTTTGGAGCCGCGAGCTAGCCGGCACAGCAAACGGCGAGCACTGATTACTTTGAATAGTTCTAAGTTTCTTGCATCCCACTTCTTGTATGTTTTGTTAATCCGAAAACCCACCTAATTCGAAGCTTTCTCGCGACCCCAGTGACTTCGAATAATTGAGGTTTTACTGTACCTTCCTCTCACCAAGAGGAAGCAAACAACTTTGCAAACAAAAATTACATCTACGGAAATTTCTTGACGACTGAATGCATTCCTGAACGTATAACAGCTTCGTAACTGGTTTCTAAAGGTCGCTAAATTGTACCCAGAAATCGAGATTTAATTGTAGTGTTGCACGTGCAAAAGCCTACAATGAATTAATTCATGGTCGTGCAATTTTTTTTTGAAACAATGACCTAATGGTGAAGTTACACGCGTTTCATGATACGAGAGAGGTTCTCCCTCATTTTGGCAATTGATGATACGAGAGACCTTATCGCTCGTTTCATTTTTCAATTGCTTTCCTATGCTCCACTCATCAACTAATTTCTTTTCCTGGCCAAGTGCGCCTCCTCACTGTATGAGTAGCAAGAGCGACAAGAGCGTGTACCTCTCAAATTCAGGTAAACACCACATGGTGAAAATTTACAGAACCCTATCACATTCCTTGTAATAATATCATAATAACTAAAGAAAGAACTTTTATATTTAACGTTGAAAATACGGGCGCTATTCTGGAATTACATATACTGGCAGTAGGATGCACATCATTTGGCTCTGTAGCCTGCACTTTAATGCCAAGAAAAGTTGTTACCAAGTACATATCTGTTAGCAAAAAAATCACAGCATATCCACAGAATGAATGATGATGAGTGGTGCGAAGCGTTCATCAGTTCGTTCGTGCTTCGTCTGTCTGTTCGTTCTTGCTTTCGTCCCTCTGCCCCACCATCAACGCGTCCATCCATGCATCCGTTAGTCTGTCCATGCATCCATCTGTCCGTACTTTCATGCGTCCACCTAGTGAACACTCCTAGTACCGCCATCTCGCATCCCCATTGGCGCATACCGCTCCACATGTCTGTTCATCTGTCCATTTGTCTGCTAGTTTTCTATACGTCTGTCCATGCATTCATCCGTGCGTCCATGTAGTGAACACTTCAAGTACCAGCATCTTGCATCCCGGTGGCTACGTACGACAACGACGGAGGATTGACAGACCCACGCTCTAAGAAGCTTCGCCCTTAAAAAGCAAGACCGCAGCCACAGAAGTACTGAAGATTGAATGCAAGAGAGGTTACGGGAGTTGTGACACATGTACAACGAATTCCCAAAGGCATCCTCAGGAACACAGCGTAACTACGCTGTAACTGCCTTGAATTTACATCACTTGATGTGTGCCGCCATTAGCAACGTATAAATATATGTGACGACATCATTGTAACATTACCGAAATTGCATGGCCTTTTCTTTGTTTGCCATTGTGCGGAAAAGCACTCAGCTCATTCGCATGATCATGCGCTATCATGAAATCATTGCGTAACTGTGTTTGCTGATAGGGTGACACAAGCGATGGACGACTCGTCAACTTTTTGTCGACACCTCTACGTATGATACGCATTAACTGCTACATCGTTAAGCTGAGGCTTCCTGCAGTGCGTTACCTAGCTCGATTCGTCAGCGCCACTTGCTGCAGCATATGTGTATTGTATTTGCTTTTGGGTAAGGTAATTTTTTTAACACAAAAGTGTTTTAAGCTGGGGTTTACCAAGACGTCAGTGATGCATTTTCATTATCGAAGTGACATCGACAAAAAAAAACAACGCACAATTAGAAGACGAAGAAAATTTACCTACATCAACGGGAGTCAAGTCATGACCTCTGGGTCCGCAACAACAAATGCCAGTCACGCTATCCACTGCGCCATGGTCACCTACTTTATAGGCGATTTAAAAAATCACCAGGCCTGCGCGCAACGTGCAGCACAGTTACAGCAAAAGCATGAAGAGTGGCCATTCAGATTTTTTTAAACACTCTTTGGGTAAGTGCTAAAAGCACATTTGCAGGGTACCCACTACGCCTTAAGTAATCATTATTTCTGTGAAGTAGGCTGGCATTCACTATGCTATCCTTCGTGATTCTTCGGAGAAGCGTGATATCCACTAAACACTTGCAACCCATTTCGTGCCAATTTTGTGCTGCATTCAGTGGCTGACAACGATGAAGAAGTATGCCTGAAGTGGCTGTGTGCTGCAGTTAACGGATGAAGAATAAGCTCTTCTAAGGTGTTGGAGCATTGGATGAACCACTCGTTACGCGATTCACATTGTGTGATGCCTGGTTGTTCCTTTGCTGTTCAAAACGCTTTATTATTCATAATAGAGCACTTCCTTTCGCAACAATAAGCCTGTCTAAGGCGAGTTTGCGAACTAGTCCCACGTACTGTCAGTTTTTTGAAAGCCAGGTTTACCTTAGAGTATTTGTATACTATGGACAGAACAAATTTAACCGCTGCACTTGTGAATAATCTTTTCCCCGAACCTGTTTATCGAAAGCCATATTCGCTTCTGTCTGGTCATGATGTATTATTTCGTCTACGTAGAATGTGTATATCTCCTTCAGCGAAAACATTTTTCTTTAAACTGCACACTTCCACGCTGCCAGTGAAAACGTGGCTGAATGAAAAATCAATATACGTACTCTGGACAGTGAATTGTAGACTTTCTAACCAACCTGAGACTATAGAGCATTGTTTTATTTATTGTCGTGATGCATTTTACTTTTGGGACATTCTAAAAAGAACGTTAAGAAAAGAACTTCCAATCACAGCCCATGGTATTAGGTTTCTTCCGTTCAAAAAGAGTCTGACTGATAGTACTCCTTACGACCTGTTTATGTTGTTAGGACTTTATTCATTATGGAAAATTCGCATGATCGATAGACACGCCGAGCCACCACGGTCGACGAGATCTGTCTTCCGAGAAGCAGCTGCTCAAGTGCGCAGTGTTGTCGAGACTTTTGACCCCGTTCCGGAGTGGCTTCCCGTTCTTGACGCTTGTGTGTGTTTGCCTGACTTCTGATGAAGTATGTTCTGTGTACTTTACTGGTGATAACGTCATTCATTAAAGAAGAACAAAAAAAAACGACGTGGCTCAGCAGTATAATACTGGGCTTACACACAGTGGACCCGGGTTCGAATCTCACTATGTCACCACATGTCTTTGGTGTTTTTTTTTTGAGTTTTTTTCCTATTTCGTGCGATAGTGGTTAATGTCATATTATCTGTGTGCTGTCACACGAAAACAAATTTTATTTTGAAATAATGACCAGGACCTTATCTTTATTATATTTTATCTTAAAAATAAAAATATACTAAAACTTGCATGTAACATGCATGTATCCAAAAAATTATTGTTATGGGCAAAAAGGTGCTCCTAGAATATAAATGCGGCAGTTTTCCACAACTTGGCACAGCTGCACAACACACTCGAAAGCCAACACGGCCGACAATACTCGCTACTAGGCGCAAGTACAGTGAACTGAAGTGGGGCGCACGACTGACTTCTCGACTACAAAAATAAGATGGCAGCAGAAATTTCATGTAGTCACCACTTTGGTCACTACAACACGTGCAGTCAGACAATCAACATCCCCGATACAGGCAACAACGACAACAGAGCAAAACTCATACATGGTCGGCATACAGCCGCTGTACTTGAGAGTGGCTTTTTTTTAGAAACCTTTCGCATGTGCTATTATGTCATCAAAGCAGTAATAGTTGATGTAGTAAAGAACAAGATATTTAGAAACAATAAAAGTTACGTGTACATAAGTTAAGTCATCTCCCTGAAATCTCTGGCGCCGACTCATTCGGTCCGAAATCAATGCGAATGTGTTTTGGGAAATGATTCAACAATAGATGTCATTTCATGAAATGGAATTAGTTTCCTCACGTGACAGCAAACTAATGACATTACAAACAAATGGCATTCGCTGTAAATGACATTATATTTTCCATGTGACCGGAGTATAGGCATCCGTCCCATTAGAGAAGTGCGCTTTTGTCAATGGGTTAACACACCTCCAGGTGACAACCGTATACCAAGCATCGCGTCACTCTAGCATCCATACATACCAAAAAAAGCTCTGCAGTGCCTACTGTCTTCTCCTTGCTTTAACTTTAACCACGCGTTCCCCACTTACACTAACCCCTCGAATAACTGTGGTCGGCCAAAGAGAATGCACGATACACGTTGCGTTTCCCTCCAATAGAGCAGTGGTGTTCAATAACTCCAACGTGTCACGGGGAGGTGACTTTAGCCTGAATTGATGTCCATTCAGTGAGACTCTTCTGGCTGTCACATCAATTTCTCTAATTCCACTTTCACCGTTAACTATTACAGCTACCACAAGCATCTGTGAAAAAAAATGATCTGTTCAATCATTTATCGTAGACCTTGTGGTGACCTCGCTACTCATCGTAATGGAAGATCACCGTAGGTTCAGGCTTAGCGAGCCGCAGGCTCACATCTGCCTGCTCACGTGTAGCGCACTGCTTCACACGCGCTCCACTAGCAAAGCGTTTAGCACGGCGCAGCAAAACAGACAGTGTTCAATCTTAACAGCAACTCACAAACACTTTATTGCCTTTGGCAGCACCCCAAACAACAGTACAACGTCCACTCCCGGGACGCTGGGAGCAAAAGCTCCTGCATGTGGACGTCCACGAAAAATGGGAGACTGCGAGCACGTCGCAGCTGGCAATAGTGAGCTTTGACATGCCGGTCGGGAAGAAAGTCCCTCTCGGCTATGCTTCGCACTGTCGCAATGGCCACTAGGCCTGGTCGCGAGAGTTAGGGCAAACCTCGTACTTTTAGGCCTCCGGCAAGTGCCGCTTGGCGTGGCACGATCACATCAAGCACTTGGCGCTGCTGTTTGGCTTATCGTACGGTACCGAAGCTAACACACAAGTAAACATGCTTGCCGGAGATTCCTAGGCACCGAGGCAGGCTGTAGCCTGGAAATTCCCAAAGGGTACGCGGACGAATGAAAACACGTGCTTACAGAGTGCCGGCCAAGAAGGAGAAAGTGTATTCTTGGCGTGCACGTGACTCGGTCTCCCGACTCTCACAGCCACGACCTACTGTCCCTTCCATCCCCTCCATCCACCTCACAACTGCCGTGCAAACGCTGCCTAAACGGTTGCCGGCTGAAAAGAAAACATTGCAACCGCACCTTGCTCCAACTTTTTTTAAACGGTGTGAGACGCCATGTAGGTACGGGATGCTGTAAATTGGCAGTTCCTTGGAGTGCCTACCAAGCATGGAGCCTCTTGCCTGCGTTGAACATCCTGAAGAACCCTTTCAGCCAGCCTAGCCAAAAAAATCTTCAGGAAACCTAGACAGCATGAGCCTATCAATTCGCTTCCCAAGGCTTTCACCTAATCTGTATGGGCAAGACTTTTTGAGCGCCACCTTCAAACATGTCATTGCAACAGCATTCTTTACAACATTAGAGTGCCCGGACTGAAAATCTGTGTCGCTGTGTCGAGGTGTTTTCCTTTTGTGCTTCAAATTTTTCGTGCACTAAGTTAAATAGATAGCTTTATCGGCACATTTTAAAATTAAAGGGACATCTAGGCACTTTTTACAATGAAGTGATTGCTAAAAAACTCTAGGAGCCAATTTTCTGGTGTGTTGTAGAAAGATTTGTTCGAGCAGACAAAGAAAGTTGCGGGTGACTTCTACTGCACTAGCCCGAAAGGTATTATTTAGGGCTACTGCACTAGCCCGAAAGGCATTCCTGAGTCTTGAGCTGAGAGCTGATCAGCCAGCACATTCACTACTCCAGGTGGGATCATTTCATTATTATTGTAGATACCGTTTTTATGTATTTTCACTCAGTTGCTACGACTTGGCACACACCCATGATTGCATTAGCAGAGAGAGCGCTCGGGAGGAACGTACTTTGTGGCATCCCGTAATTGCTACTACTGTAATATCATGCTCAAATTTTTCATGTTGGCCTGAGTACATGTTAATTTTTTTTTAATTTGAAGGCCACAACACATTTTTACGTCCACCTTTAGAGTTAGCCAGAGCCACGGTGGTGTCTTTAGCCAAGAGTAGTCATGGTGTAAAAGTGTGAAAGATGCCAATTTGTAAACAAGAAACCGATGCTTAGTTAGTGTACGAAAAAATGCATTATCTCAGCAGATACTGAAAGGAAAAAAAATTATCCCGCCATTGATAGCCCCACTTGAAAGTGCCGAATACTATATGCACAGCCTGACTTTTATTTCATGAGCAGTTTAGTACTTCACACACGTGAAGAACCTTTACGACAGAGAAGACACTGTATACCTGCGCACAGGCGAACGCAAAAAGTTCTTTTCATCCTAGCTATGCTTGCGAGGCTCACTTGACAAGCATGAGTGCTGACGTGCAGTGCGACCCAGTGTTTCGTATTCAATGCAATGGCCCAAGGTGCCCAGGCAGTGCACTTTTCAAACTAATACGAGCAAATATAGAGAGTTTTGTCATCATACAAATGCACTATGTTATCATTTTAGCATCAAAAATTTAAACTTAATCAATAATAAAACATCACCATTCGTTCTAGCATGCTGGCCATAGAAATATTATATATAGGTAGTGAGAGAACTTCCCTTATGGGAAGTAGTAGGGTGGTTATACTGCACGAGATATGTCACCAAGTTATTATTCCTCGACCTTCATAGCATGTCTTGCATACTTTTGAACTTTTTAATGCTTTTTATGACATCTGCTTTATGGGGCAGTTATTGTGAGCTCAATAAAACTATCGAGATGCCTTTCCCATGCTGAGGAATTTAAGTAATGGAATGGAACTGCTCAACTATTCCGGAGTGGGAATGGACTAAGTTTTTCATTCCGACGAATTCAAAGGAATAGAATTACGGCCAGTTGTGATTCTCTGTAATGAAATAGGAATTGTATAAAGGCTGTCAGTGGTTGCTGCGCATGATGACAAAACTGGTGAAATGGAAAACAAGAGGTTTAGCAAGTATTCAAACAGAATACATGACTGGTTATTCGTGAGCGCGGCTTCCTGTCTCGAGCCCTCGACATTTCTCCCGTCTCCTCCTCGCGGCTGCCGTCACAAGCCACTATCGTGATTAGTTCCACTATCGTGATTAGTTCCACAACATCACGATAGGTAGCGCTAGCTAGTCGTAGTGGATGTAATTGCCTGAGAAGTCACCCATTCGGCAGCACTGCTCCTGGCCTGCCCAGCGAGCAGAGCGCCAGCACGCCCATTCTGGCACAGGCGCCTGCCGCTATGTACCCTGTGGTGCTGAAACTTGTGGCACTGCCACCCAATTCATAGAGTTTCCTAACTTCATCTGCACCGACTAGTGGCGACCTCAACATGTAAAGCCACACTTATATTTTTGTCGTCTGCTCGAGTCATCTACAAAAGAACCTGTTTGCAAGAAGGTACGCGCACTGATGATGATTGTTGGGGTTTTACGTCCTAAACCATGATAATATTACAAGGAATGTGATGGGGTTGTGTAAATTTTCCCCATGTGGTGTTTAAATTTTGATTGATTACCAGTTTGTTAAAGGACTGAGGTTAACAGCATGTTATATATATTGTAAGCACATTCCAAGCATTTGATCGTTCTCACTTGCACATACCCATCATCATCGTTCTCACTTGCTCATACCCATCATCATCGTCCTCTCTCTTGGTGTGGTTCTGAGCCGAGCCAGACATCGCAGAATAAACGCTTCTGCTCGCCCTGCCTGCTCGCCGTACCTAGTCTGCCTGCGTCTTTCAGAGTGGTGGAGGTGCGGGGTAAGATCCCGACGTCCTCCTACGTTCATTTCCCACCTGGAGCTCCGATCTGGTCGCCGATTGCACCCAGCCACCCACACAGGTATGCAGACATCGGACCTAACGCCTAGCCCTAACGCTACAGCCCCTACGCCGGCGGCTGCCCGCTCTTCATCTACTGTCACCAGCCCTCAGCGCGAACCGCCCGTGTTCGCGGGTCTTCGCGGTGACGACGTCGAGGAATGGCTTGACCTTTACAACCGTGTGGGTTCAGCCAATCGATGGACCGAAGCAGAGAAACTGAGCTACCTTCCTTTCTATTTGACCAGCGTAGCCAAAACCT
The DNA here is from genome assembly GCF_043290135.1 of Rhipicephalus microplus. Classification (NCBI taxonomy): domain Eukaryota; kingdom Metazoa; phylum Arthropoda; class Arachnida; order Ixodida; family Ixodidae; genus Rhipicephalus; species Rhipicephalus microplus. The sequence goes on from NC_134701.1 coordinate 110,408,868, forward strand.
GGTATTTTAATCACGAAACTGACTTCGTTGATTGGTCGACCTTTGCCAACAAACTGCGACAAATATTCGGATGCTCATCGGGTCGTTCCGAAGCCGCGAAACAGAAGCTGGCTGTGCGTCTACAACTGGCACATGAGTCGTACACTTCGTATATCGAGGATGTTTTGGCCCTCTGTCGCCGTGCGAATAAAGACATGACGGAAGATGAGCGCGTTCGCCACATCCTTAAAGGAATCGGCCCAATCGCATTCAACGCCTTGGCTGTTGGCAATCCCGCTACGGTTAACGACGTCATTTCGACATGCCAACGCCTTGACCAGTTGCAGTCCCTTCGGCTTCAACAAGACAGTGATCCACGCCTGATGCCTCCCTCTGAATTAAAAACCCTTATCCGCACAATTATCCGGGAAGAACTTCGAGACCTTGAACAGCAGCGGTCCACTGTCGCCTCCGCTCCGTCTCCACCATTCGACCTGCGGAATCTTGTTAAGCAGGAGTTAGCGGCAATGGCGACACCGACATCCCCGGTCGCTCCGCCAGCACGCCCGATGCCCACATACGCCGATGTGACGCCCAGGTCGACACCGGCAGCACCGGTTGTTCAAACGGTAATGCCCACATATGCGGAGATCGCTGCGATTCCGCCTGCTCCCGGGGCATCTAGCTCTACGGATACTGCTAGTAGCCATTTGGCTGCTATGCGAGGTGGAATGACTGCTGCACCCTTGTATCCTCAGTGGCGTCAATCCCGTCCTGTTTGCTTTTACTGCGGTATACGAGGCCACATTTCTCGTTACTGCCGTCGCCGCCAGCAAGAGGAACGACGAGGCTATGCTGAGTTCGAACGAGACCGGTTCCGAAGACCAGATCTTTATGCTCCAGACACCTACCCGTCCGCGCAGTACCGGTCTCCGTCTCCTCCAGTGTCCCCTCGTCAACATCAGGAATACCGCTCCTCCAGACGACGCTCTCCATCGCCCTATCGCCGCTCCGCATCGCCACTTCGTCCAATCATCTCCCGTCCTGTTGACCAATCTTCGGAAAACTAAGGATTGCAGTTTTTGGAGGGAAAACTGCGTCCCGTCGACCAACAAAAATACCTCCTGTTCGCCCAGCTAATATGTTGTCAGTGACTATTGAAGGTATTCCTGTGCAAGCTCTCGTTGACACCGGTGCAACCACTTCTGTTTTGCGTAGTGACTTGTGCTCGCGCCTCCGTAAAGTCAGAACGCCCTATGTGGGACCTGTGTTGCGTGGGGCAAATAACGTGCTGATTCAACCTGACGGACAGTGTACGGCTCGTGTTTCTATTGATGGTATACGTCACCACATCGAGATGATTGTGTTGCCCACGTGCATTCATGAACTTATCCTTGGTTGGGACTTTCTGCATTCCGCTTCCGCTGTTATATCCTTTAAAGAGAACGTCATTCACATAACGGATACAACGGATGCGCCCATTCCAGTTTCATCACCCTCGATCTCCAACTTGGTCATTGTTGAAGACTGCGTCCTGCACCCTGGTCACGAACACGTGATAGCGGTCGCATCTACCCAAGTAACCGACGGTGATGCACTTGTGGCTCCTTCGTTTCGCTGCACCTCCCGTGGAATTCTCGTCGCCTCTTGCCTCCTCCGGTTTTCCTCTGGCTGCGCTTTTCTGCCCGTTTCTAACACAACTGCAGAATCTGTGCTGCTGCCCAAGGGAATGACAGTGGCAAAGATTGACTTCTCTCCATTGACCTCCATCGCGACACTCTGCCCGTCTTCGTCACCAGTACCAGCTCCAGGTTCACGTTCTTTCCCTTTTCGACCTGTCATTGGTTCAGACCTCACACCAAAACAGTCTGAAGCACTATTGGCCCTTTTGGCTAAGCACAAAGCCTGCTTTGATAGCTGTACCACAACACTGAGTCAGACTTCCGCGGCTGTACATCGCATTGAAACCGACGGTTCTCGTGTGATACGCCGTCGCCCATATCGGGTTTCGCAATCAGAGAGAGAAATAATTGAAAAAGAAGTGAACGAGATGCTATCGCGAAATATAATACGACCTTCTTCGAGTTCCTGGGCATCTCCAGTCGTTTTAGTTAAAAAGAAGGATGGCTCTGTTCGTTTTTGCATTGACTACCGCGCGTTAAATAAGATCACACGCAAGGACGTATATCCTATGCCTAGAATTGATGACGCTTTAGACACACTGCAAGGGGCGAACTATTTTTCGAGCCTTGACTTACGATCAGGTTACTGGCAAATCCCCATGAACGAGGCTGACAAAGAAAAAACTGCATTTGCCACACCGGACGGCCTTTATGAATTTAATGTAATGCCATTCGGCTTGTGCAACGCTCCAGCCACGTTTGAGCGAATGATTGATACTGTTCTTCGTGGCCTAAAATGGAAGACCTGCCTCTGTTACTTAGATGATATCGTTGTTTTTTCAAGTACCTTTGCCCAACATCTTCAACGATTAGACGAGGTGCTACAATGTCTCTCCAAGGCTGGCCTTCAGATAAATACAAAGAAGTGTACATTTGCCAGCAAAAGCATCAAAGTCCTCGGTCACGTCGTTTCCAAAGACGGAATCCAACCAGATCCCGAGAAGATCGCAGCTGTGCTACAGTTCCCTCGACCGTCCAACCAAAAGACGTTGCGCAGCTTTCTTGGTCTCGCGTCCTATTTTCGTCGCTTTATACGCAACTTTGCTACCTTAGCGGCTCCGCTAAATAAGTTATTGGCCACTGGTGCTCCTTTCTCATGGTCCAACGACTGCGAATCTGCATTTGAAATTTTGAAAGAACGCCTGACTTCCGGACCAGTGCTGCGCCACTTCGATGAGAGAGCGCCTACCATACTCCATACTGACGCAAGCGCACAAGGCATTGGAGCAGTCCTTCTGCAGCGTGATTCCACCTCTAAAGAGCAGGTTGTGGCCTACGCTAGCCGGACTCTGTCAACAGCTGAGCGGAATTACACCATCACGGAGCAGGAGTGCTTGGCTATCGTATGGTCGATACAGAAATTCCGCCCGTATCTCTACGGTCGGCACTTCACCATCATCACCGACCACCACGCACTCTGTTGGCTTTCATCAATGAAGAATATGTCAGGACGTCTTGCGCGCTGGATACTGCGCTTACAAGAGTACGACTTTACAGTTACGTACAAGTCTGGCAAATGTCATCATGATGCCGACGCGCTGTCCCGGTGCCCACTTTCGCTCTCTCGTGACAATACGTCCACCGCATCGCGTTCGAATGACTCTGACACCCAGCTTGCCTCACAACACGTATCGCTCGCATCGCTGGATCCAATGCAGCTATCTTCGAACTCCGATTTACGTTCACTTCAGCTGGCAGATTCCTACTGTCGGTCTTTCATTGATCGCCTTCGCGGTGTCACTAAACCACCCAACAGCCGCTTGCGACGCCAGCTTCGACAATTTCGCCTTCAGGACGGTGTGCTTAAGCGCTACATTTACCATCCCACCGGTAACAAGTGGGTGCCAGTTCTTCCCCGCTGCCTTCGTCTTCGAGTTTTGGAAGCATTCCACGATGATATTGCTGCCGGTCATCTAGGCTTCCACAAGACCTACGATCGCATCAAGACGCGCTGCTTCTGGCCTGGCTTGTCCACAACGGTGGCCAAATACGTGGGCTCGTGCGCGTTGTGTCAGCACCGCAAGCGATCCACATCCCCGCCTGCTGGTTTCCTTCAGCCTCTTCCCTGTCCCACCACACCATTCGAATTTGTCGGAATAGACTTGTATGGTCCTTTGCCGTTGACACCTTCCGGTCACCGTTGGATCGTCACTGCAGTCGACCATCAAACAAGATACGCCGAGACTTCACCTCTTCATTCTGCTACCGCCACAGAAATCGCCAATTTTTTCTTGAACTCCATCGTCTTGCGCCACGGAGCCCCTCGCGTCCTTTTGAGTGACCGTGGCAAAGCCTTCCTTTCCAAGGTCCTGGATGAAGTCCTGCAGGCGTGCAATACAGTGCATAAAACCACTTCCACATACCATCCGCAAACGAATGGCCTTACCGAGCGCTTCCACCGAACACTCTCTGACATGATATCGATGTACTTGCATCCTGACCACAAAAATTGGGATAACATTTTACCGTTTGTCACCTTCGCATACAATACTGCGGTACAACGATCAACTGGCTACAGCCCGTTTTTTCTCGTGTACGGCCGATCTGCCTCCTCGGTCTTCGACACGGCATTTTTCTTTGCACCGGCTCCAAGCAGTACCTCGCTCCCAGAAGAGTTCGCAGCCCGAGTCACACAATGCCGTGAAATTGCTCGCAAAAACACGGAAGCAACCCAAAAGGAGAGAAAACATCGCTGTGATAAAAAACGACGCGACGTGGCCTTTAATGCTGGCGATAAGGTTTTACTATGGACCCCGGTTCGAGCGTCGGGCCTTTGCGAGAAATTTCTTCACCGGTATGTTGGCCCATACACCGTTGTACGACAGACATCTCCAGTTAACTACCTCGTCACCCCGCTTCAGTCTGTCACTGACCGCCGTCTGCGCAGCACGGAAATAGTTCACGTCTCACGCATGAAGCCTTTTGTTACTCGTTCGGCCGATCTCTGACTGGCGGCCAGGTTGGCCGCTTCGCAGAGGGGGGGGGAAATTGTAAGCACATTCCAAGCATTTGATCGTTCTCACTTGCACATACCCATCATCATCGTTCTCACTTGCTCATACCCATCATCATCGTCCTCTCTCTTGGTGTGGTTCTGAGCCGAGCCAGACATCGCAGAATAAACGCTTCTGCTCGCCCTGCCTGCTCGCCGTACCTAGTCTGCCTGCGTCTTTCAATATATATATATATATATATATATATATATATATATATATATATTGAAAAAGCGCACAAGCCTTGTGAAAAAATGCAGGTTCTATATTGATATAAAAATTCTTATAAATTGTGGTAGCCCTGTTTCATATTGTGTCGGATTAAGAAAATGTAAAATTACGAGTATGCATATCTTCCAAATATTTTTTCAGCGATGACAGCTTTTTAAATACGGCATTTGGCGTGCAATTTAGGCGTACGTTACCAGAGTGACATTGCAAAGCATGGTATTTTTGGTGTGCTTGGTTGAAAACCACAAAGACTGTGCGTGCCACGATCGAAGCTTATTATACCTGAGTGTTCAAGAAGATTCATGTCTGTGTGATGATTTTTTTCAGGTTCCACGCATGATGAGGACACCCAAGAATATTCAAAAGCTTGCGCGACCAGCAGAAATAAGGCTGGGAAGTATGACGCCTTGTCGGTGCACTGTTCACCGCTATCATAGTACAGTGTGTTTTTATGTAGCCTAACTTTGCTTTCCTAGCCACAAAGTTGGCCCTAGGAAGTGTTCTATCTTGGACCTAGCGCCTCCTGTCCTGGTTCACGTCACAACCCCATGGCAATATGGAATAAAGGCCGACCCTGCGATGTGGTGTCGTGTATATATGCATACTAGAAAATCTCACAGCACTCGCTAGGCTAAAGAAGTGCGGCCACACGTGCCAGAATATTATGTTTCATGGCTTGGGCTCCATGTCAATGTTCATAGCTTGTTCACCTCAATGAGATTCATGTCGTCCTTAAAATGAAAACAAGCGAGAGATTAGTACGCACCGGAGGTATACAGGCTCGAGTTGCAGCACTGACAATTTTAGTGTATGAGCTTATCGAATAACTTTCTCTAATGGCAAGGGTGGCTAAGCGCAACTTGGTTTTATAGAATAAGTTGAAGAAGACTTCTCATAGAGTCCCAAGAACAACAAGTAAGAATTAGGATAATTCTTACTCGTCATTGTAGCAATGGGAGTCTTGTTGTTTCGCACACACGCGGTTTCTCATTACCACTGGCGTTAGTGAAGTGCGTCTGACCTCAAGCATTTAGCAAAAAACACACACGTGAAGAAAAGCAGAATTTTCATTCATGAACAGCAAGAGCATTAGCATACTGAGACTATGCTTTAGCTGCAGCATCGCTACGACAATTTCAAATAAGAGAACAAATGTGTTACCTTCTCAAAAATCCTATATATGGACTTAACTAAATTCTCATGTATGGCTACATCAGCAATGAGCATATCATGCTTTATAGAGAATCCCACATATGGGCCTCATATAACCTGATATGCCCAATTCCTGATGTAGCCATATATGGGCCTTATACAACCTAATCGCTTGTATCTCCAAATATGAGTGTTGCTTTAAATGGCCATATATGGGCATCATCTATACATGGCTATATACAGAAGCATCTATATAAGGCTAAACATGGCCTTATATGGATGCTTCTGACCCTATATGGATACGTTTATATATTAGCTATTCAGATGATTATTCTATACGTGTTGAGCTTGTGTCGCTGGCATAAATAATAGCTTAAAAATCATTCTTCTGCTAGAAATATAGCTGCTTGTTGAAAGGTCTGCATGCAGTCACCATCATCTCCAAAACAAAGGCAGTAGATATCCCCTCAACATTCTTGTTCAAGTTATCCTCATTATATATCGAGTTATTCTCAAAAAGTAATTGTTAACAAAGGTAACTTCGCAACACAATTAAAGTTGCTGGTGGGCACATGTCACTGTTAGTTCATTTTCTCTGAGTGGATACATTCTTTGTGTTTAAATCTATTGCTTATTTATCGACACTTTATTTACTCATCTTTTCACTTCATTACGCAGGGCACCAATTGAAATTACAGTGGGGGCGCGCTTACAAAAAGTAAAGTACAAAAAAGACGCATTGTCAGCCAAACAAATATTCAAAGTTGCCTTAGTCACAATCTGCAACACAAATTCGTATATCAGTGAAAATGTAACACACCCAAGAAAAATGCAACACACTAATTTTAAAATGGAATAAAACAAAAATTTTGGATGGTAGAGGCAACGCTAGAAAACAGTTAGTTCCAATCTCGTATATTTTGGTGAAAAATCATTTTGAAATATACCAGTCTTGCAAGTGATTTTTTTTAACCTTCAACCTATGGTCAACACGGTCTGAGACATAGTACTTGGCAGGTAAATATTTCGCTTTATCGATTTCGACTTGATAATAATAAATAGCATAAAAAATCTAATTTGAGTTTCATAAAAAGGTTTACCACAGTTCATTGATTTAAAACTTTTTGGCGTGCCAATAGAGCTTCCATAGTGGGTGAAAACAAAATATTTACTTGCTGTTGACCGTATGAACTGCGTGTGCATTGAATAACCTAAATGAGTTGATAATCAACCTTTAGGAGTTTGGTCAAAAGCGATTGGTGTGCAAGCTTCTCATGTACAAGTATTGTGAGTAGGAATCGTCTATAGCGTGACTTCTAAAACTGGTGTCTATAGGCCTCTGTGCGCGTGAAAACGGAGGCTCTTAGCGATATTTCTTGCCAACGGGACACTAAAAATGTCTTTTGTAAACGCAACCCACTTTCCGTTCTGCCAATAATGCATCATTAACGCAACAGCGGCGAAGAGTTCCTTCCGCAGAAATTCCGGCGTAGGCGTCTGTAGCTCTCAGTGAAACGTCTTCTTGTCCATGTCCGAAAATTGAGAAAATGCAAATAAAGCAAATATTATAAATTTTTGGGTTTCAGTGATGATCGAAATTATGCAGGTCATATGCATGGCAAGCAAGTAATCTACCTCACAGCTATGCGTCTGCTTGGAAACAAAGCCCTCATAAGTTCCTCTGGTTGGAAATGCAAGAAAAATAACTGTCATGCTTATTAAATACGTGCATCCCGTCTACAGGTTTCACATCACAACAGTTAATAGCGCAGCAATATTGCATGACACAAGCGTGCATTGTTGACGGGCATCACAACACGTTATTACCAACGTGACTTCGTGGTCTAAAGACAGCGAATCGTTACAAAAATCACACACGTTACTACGCTTATTCTCTCAAGACTGAATAGTGGGTGCTTAAAGTTTTAAAACATTTTACACACATAATATTGGGAAGCACGGTCTGCTGGGCGAGTTGGTAATTCATCTTAACTGAGTTGCGCGAAAAAATTTGAAGTGCAAAAGGAAGACACGTGGACACAGCGCACACTAACAAATGAAATTTTATTGGAGAAAACAGACATATATATGCGATAACGAGAACACGTCAGTTGGAAAAAGGGATAAATGAGCAGACATTTAACCATTTTCATTCACCGTGTGGACATTTTGTGGTGAACGGCACTGCGCTGTCGTGCGGGAAGTGTTATTTTAGGGTTCAACAATTTAATTGTGGATCACAAAGCTTCTCTAAAGGGACAACTATGCTCTAATCAATCATCACGTTGTAGAGAGTGCGGCTGCGCGTCCTTGTTTGATGATACAGTAGTTAAAGAGAGATTCACGGACACAGAAGCGCCGAAAATCGAAGAGGCGTATCTTATAAACAAAGCTGGTGACTCGTGTGTCACGCAACTCTCGGTTATTTTGGCTTGCCGCTGAGATACCTTTTCTGGAACTGCATCATTAACATAATCTGTCTGCTCATCTAATAAGTTTTTTTCACCGCATGTGTTCTCGTAACCGCATATGTATGCCTGTGTTTTCCAACAAAGTTTCAGTTGTCAGTGTGCGCTGTGTCCAGGTGTCTTTCCTTTGAAATTAAATTTTTCTTGCGCAACTCAGTAATAATATAACATCGCTACTCAAGAGGTGGAAACGCCAAAGACATAACCGGGCTTTGAGGAAACGCATAGCACGGTTAGACAGAGAAATTGAGGAACATGCGTTCCAAGTCTGTAGGTCACAATGGGAAGACCTGTGCAACGGCCTCGAGCGACAGATGCGCGGGGCGAGTGCTTGGCGCCTTTTCCGGCACCTATTGGATCCGGAAGATACTCGTGCCGTTCAAGGCCATAAAACTCGGAGACTTGTGAACGATCATAAAGGCGATGACCTGCTCGGTGCAATACGTGACCGTTACTTTAAGTCGGCAGAGAGCGTCCAACACCCAGCTTATGACGGCGTTGCTAATGAGCAACTAGACGCCGAATTTAGCGAAGCGGAAATTCGGGCAGTCCTTTTTGAACTAAACACCCGATCGGCGCCCGGCCTGGACCGGGTTTCGAACAAGGCTCTCCGCAACTTAGATGACGAGTCAATCTCCCGATTTGTGACTTATATCAACGAGTGCTGGCAACGCGGTTCCCTTCCTGAAGCGTGGAAAAGAGCTCGAGTTATCATGATTCCTAAACCGGGCAAGCAGGTTGCGCTTGATAATCTAAGGCCAATTTCGCTCACGTCTTGTGTAGGAAAAGTTCTGGAGCACGCAGTCCTCAAACGCGTGACTGACTTTCTCGAAGTCCGCGATGTATTTCCGCACACCATGCTAGGATTCCGCCGCAATCTCTCCGCACAAGACGCGTTGCTTCAGCTGAAGCACCACATTGTTGATGACATTACCAGCTCAACCAAGGCGATCCTTGGCCTAGATTTTAAAAAGGCCTTCGACAGCGTTAAACACGAAGCAATTTTAAACAGAGTTCAAACATTAGGACTAGGACAAAAACTTATAATTACATACGTGACTTCCTTGCCGGCCGACGCGTACGCGTCGTCGTTGGAGATGTGGAACTGCAAGAATTTGAGATGGGCTCGAGGGGCACGCCACAAGGCTCCGTAATTTCGCCATTACTCTTTAATTTAGTTCTATTGGGGCTACCCGAGAAATTTTTAGGCATACAAGGATTGTATCACAGTATCTACGCGGATGACATCACCCTCTGGGTTCCCGGCGGAGGTTGTGATGGTCACGTCGAGCGGACGCTCCAGGCAGGTGTAGACGAAGTTCAGGAGTACTTGCGAGGAACGGGCCTCGAATGCTCGGCAACCAAGTCGGAACTTCTAATCTACAAACCTACAAGTAGAGGTCGCAAAACCCCGCGCGACGAGGAAAGGGAATGCTACAAAATAAGCGTTCTATTGGTAGATGGCACTCCCATTCCACACGTAGACAAAATTAGAATTCTGGGGTTACACCTGCAGGCAAACGGCCATAATGGTGAGACGGTGCGAATAATACGTCGTTCGGTAGACGACACGATCCGACTCCTACGTCGTATCACGAACAGACGTACTGGTATGCGCGAACACTGCGCGATCCGTCTAGTGCAGGCGTATGCAATAAGCCGTATAACATACGTTGCCCCCTACCTCAAATTGCTAGGCTCAGAAAAAAACAAGATCGAATGTATAATACGAAAGGCTTTCAAGAGAGCAATTGGAGTTCCACTGAATGCGAGCACTGAAAAGTTACTAGAATTTGGACTGCACAAGTCACTCGACGAGTTAATTGAGGCCCATGTCGTTTCGCAAAACGAACGCTTGTCGGGGTCTAAGACGGGTCGACACATCCTTGAGTCACTTGGCATCCGGTACCACACTCAGCAGGGAGAAAAAGCGGATGTTCCTGCCTCGGTTCGCGACCGCCTAATTGTTCCGCCGCTTCCTAAGAATATGCACCCGACGCACCACGTCGGGCGCCGTAACCAGCGAGCTAGTGATCTTCAAAAGAAGTACGGCACTAGCGACGAAGTTGTGTACGTAGATGCCGCGAGATATGGGGACGGGAGACACGCACACGCCGCTGCGGTCGTTGACCGTGCGGGCAAATGCCTCGCGAGCGCCACGGTGACCACGGGACATACGGAGGCGGCTGACGAAGCCGCGATAGCCCTAGCAATCGCCACGGTGCCGAACGCTACGATCGTAATCAGCGACTCGCAGGCAGCAATCCGCGGCTTCGCGCGCGGCCGCGTCTCGCGGGAAGCGGCCCGCATCCTTAAGATGTGCGGTGATGGTGACTCAGCGTCGGGATCGCCACAACAAAATTTAACAGTCTTCCTCCTTTGGACCCCGGCACACACCGATGTCCCGCTTCCGGGCAACGAGGCGGCCCACGCCGCGGCTCGAGGTCTCACTCGCCGAGCCGCGGCACATTCCGTGGCCGCCGCCTCCGCTCCCGAGAACGGGGCTTCTGATCTGCCGGATCGAGACACTTTGACAGACACGCAGCGACAACACAGACCACAATGGTCGTGGGGTGATCGTCTCATCACGCTCCGAGATATTACGCAACACTACAGACTGGAAAGGCGAAAGTTCCCGCCACCGCATGACAAATTAAACAGACACGATGCCGTAAGCTATCGCTTACTACAAACCCACTCTTACCCCAGCCCGGTCGTCTTACGCCACTGCTACCCGCACTTACACATTACCGATCTATGTAAAGCATGCGGGCACAGAGCAACGCTGCGCCACATGCTCTGGGAATGCGCCGATAACAATGGTCGAGAAACGGCCGCCGTTCGCGATGCGCCTATGGCGGCTGCCAATACCAGGCAACAGGAAGCCTCGAGCTCACTCGTTCCCGCCGCCGTCCCGTCTGCGGGAGCCGCGGGGGACCTTCTCCGTCGGCGACGCCGCCGCTGAGAGGCGGCGCTCAGAAGCTCGGAGCTCAACGACCAGCTCTGGGCTGTCCGGCAGGCTGAAGATGCCGCCCGAGTTCAGGGACTCAGCGCCGCCATCTGAGGCCACCAAGACCAAGCTGCCGGCCAAGTTCTAATAAAGTTTCCTCTCTCTCTCTCTGTGTGTCACTTAAAACAAAAGAGCCTATTGACGTAACCACAATTAGTATGAAGTTATTTACTCAGGAAGCATGCAATGCGCTATGTTTATGATTTATCATAATATTGGCAAACAATTTGCGAAAGTAATCAAAATGATGAACTTAGTGTCACTTAAAACAAAAGAGCCTAATGACGTAACCACAAATAGTATGAAGTTATTTACTCAGGAAGCATGCAATGCGCTATGTTTATGATTCATCATAATATTGGCAAACAATTTGCGAAAGTAATCAAAATGATGAACTTACCTTAACATTTAACCTAGACTTGTCTTTCATGGAGCCTGTTAATCCTGACAATCTATTCACACCTTAAAGCCCGAACGCTTGCCCGAAAACATGGGTGTCTATTTTTTTTCGCACCAAAAGCTGACGATCCCCAATTCAGCGGCGTACACACGCACACGCACTCAAAAACACTTCCACCTCTGTCCACACACTTCCACCTCCGTCCACAGCTTTGGCACATACAGCGAAGTAGATTGCTGAGAGCTGCATGATTATCTTGTGTAAATTGGAGCAGTAGTTCAACACGAAATAAGAGCAAGAGGAGCGAAAAGTGACAAACTCGATCAGCACTGCACTCATGACTCCAACGAGCGAAAAGCAACAATGGCGCGGATGGATACAGTGCAAGCTTGACAATGTAAGCTACAATACCCCTTGAGATCAATTATTTACGCGCTTTTCCACGGAACTAAATTTTCCCGAGCTTATCGGCGAACAAAGTTTATTTCTTAACAATTATTGATGCAATACCATTACCATGCCACTGAATATTTACACAAACTATTTTATTCGTCATTACTTGAAATGTGCCGCGACTCTTTTTTTTCTACTGTGCAGACCGACTGCTGTAGGCTACGTCTAGGCTGGACGGCACCTACGTGTGCTTCTTCGAACAACGTTCTCCGAATTTTCGACCCCTCCAACTGGCGCCCTTTTTTGTATTTTTACTCCGTGCACCCCTTGCAAACCTGCCAACAGCTGTGGTTTGGTCAGGCGAGTTTTTGGGACAATGGACGACAACTCCCGCCCGCAGGCCCAGAAAGCTGCACGTGCATTACATTTGAGACAGGCATTCCGTGAAGCTGAAATCACTGCTTCGTGTACGCTGGCTACCAAGACGCGCTGCTGCCAGATTTTCACCTTATCTCTCAAGCATTTATATAATAATAATAATAATAATAATAATAATAATAATAATAATAATAATAATAATAATAATAATAATAATAATAATAATAATAATAATAATAATAATAATAATAATAATAATAATAATACTATTAATAATAATAATAATAATAATAATATTATAAATATAATGGCAATATTAATAATAATAACAGTAATATTAGTAAGAATAATGATAATATTATTATCATTATTCAATAAACCAATCATCAATCCACCACCTTTAGCGTATCCAGGAACAACCATAGGGTTTTTTGTGCTGGCGCGCGCAAAAATACAACAAAGTTAAAAAACAGTAAATTAGAGACTTTCCACAGAAAAGCAAATCAATAAAAAAAGCAAAAACGTGCTGTCGGAAAGAAATCAACGCACAAGGGGAACAACAAATAAAACAGTACATATTCATGTAATGGGACTGAAAATAATGTGGAATATACGCAACCATGCAGAAGGCTTCCTGAATGATGTAAAAGCGAAGAATCTGTGAATGAGCAAATCTACGTTAGGACAGCGCCGCCCTCACTGACAAAAAATTGACTGTAGAGTATAAAAAACATAACGAATCAAGCAAGTTGATGTTGGAGAGATTCGGTATTCTGGAAAGGATAGAGGACTCATTTGCAAAATTGTGTCATAATAATTATATTCGGCACATGACGGAAAGTGTGGAACGAGAAGTATCGTAACAGGAAGAAGAGTGTTTACAAATACGGAAATATATATAATATCCGACGAATGAGAGTACGATATACTCTACTATGGAAAAGCTTTGACCTATCCTGGTACCGAAATCATGAGCTACGTGTTTAGAAACAGTAGTTAACGATGCACTGCTACATATTGAGTGATTTATGGGGTTTAACAACCCAAAACTGCCACATAGTTATAAGAGACGCAATAGTGGAGGGCTCTGGAAATTCAACCACCTAAGGTTCTTCAACCACATGATGCAAACGCCGCAGTTCTTATTAATCGAGTACCAAACATGCGTGGACACCAAGCTTAGGTTGCACCACAAAACCTCAATTTTCAATCTGGTTGTACTGCAGAACAGTGGAACGCATCCAGATCACTTTATTTTTAACGCAGACATTGAAAACTGTCGAAGACGCAAATGATGTTTCCATTCTATTCTTTATTCAAACATTAACATGGTGCGAAAGCACGAGGACCAATCAGATTTGCTTTTAAGAGTAGATCGTGAGGGCGATCGGGCGCGCTGAACATAGAAATTCGGTTTTTGGTGCCTCAGCCGTGAGGGCGAAGCACCAAAATTTCGGCAGATATCTTAACGTTGGACCTTTCAAAGCGGAGACCAGTGGTGCTTAAATGGCCACGGTGGTGGCATTTCGCTAGGTGTGAAAAAAAGCAAGAAAAGCGGCCATGCAATTTCTTTATTATATGAAGACAAGAAAAAGATCTGTAGTCTCCCACTGCGTCATGATTCGAAATTATGTCATGGTATTTCATATAAGACCATGCCATGGTACTTCAAACCCATAATTTTGTATTCCTTTGGCTCAAACAATAGAAATATTCTCTACGTTTTGAGTGGCTGCTCTTCCAGCCGGGAAAATCATTTCAAGACTCACGTCGCATTGCAACACCCATTTACGCATGTTACGTGATAGGTGATTTCCTACTCCTGGGCTAGCTCCTACACTAGCTAAGGAGGGAAGGTGTTGAGATTCGGAATCGGTGTCCCTCGATGACTGGAGTGCTCGGTGGCAGCGGGAAAAAAAAAGCCGTGGTCCGGTGAAAAGACGCATCAATGCGGCACTCAGGTGCCTGCCCGGGTCCGAACCCGAATCTCCGCTCTTATATTACATCCAAACAACCTCTTTTCCACCCTCGGTCGAACAAAGGGTCTCCACTCAAGCCAATCGCACGAGGGGGCTCACATCGCCACAACCAATTGATGAAACACCTTCATAACAGACTCTGCATTGGTAAAAAAAAATTACAGAATATCCAAGGAGTGCATGATGATGAGTAGGTCGAAGCATTCGTCATCCTACCGCGTTTCCATCTATCTGTTCTTTCTTGCTTCCGCCTGTCTGTGCGTCCGTCTGAGCGAGCGTCATGAGTTCGTGCGTTAAACTGTACGTCCATGCGTCCTTCCATGCGTCCGTTGATCTGTCAATCCCTGCGTTCATCTGTGCGTCCATCCGTCCATCCGTGCGTCCATCCATGCGTACATCTATGCACCAGTCTGTGCGTCAGTTCGTGCATGTCTGTCTGTCCGTCCGTGAGTCCATCCATCCGTCCGTATTTTTAGTGAACACTCCAGACACCACCTTCTGGCATCTTTTCAGAATATATTCACTATATATGTACCACCGTTCAGCGCATATTACGAAGACTAAATGAGACGTGGCACGGCCGGCCTAGAGCAGCGGCACGTGCGCACTCTCTTATGACCTGCTCTTCCTCTGTAGTTCCCACCTTTTACCACCGCTAGTTGATGGCTGTGCTGCCTAATCCTCGCTAAGCCTTGCTAAAATTGAAGAGGTTACGGCCAGCGAGTTTAAAGTGGCAACCTTTACTGGTCAGATGGTGCTCGAAGCGCGTCCCCTGCTCCAAGTTTTTATATAAAGCATCCAATTCTAGGCAAAATTTATTGGAGAATAAGTCATCGGTACTTGTTTCGGTAGGTTATTTCATCGGAGACAACCATATTTTTATTTATGATTTACGTGCGCGGGTTTTCTCGTCAATTCAAATAAGTGCGCGAGGGCCGCTCCTCCAGTCCGGCCGTGGAGGTGACTGCCTACTACTAATACCAATACTGCTACTACTACTACTACTACTACTACTACTACTACTACTACTACTACTACATCCATACATACATACATCACACACGCACGAGCCACAGATTAAAGGGATACTGAACAAATATTGGAAAAAATTGAGCAACTTCGACATACCACTCGGAAGATGCCACTGCTTCGATAAACGGAGTTTGTTTTTCCTATTTTTGAACAGTTGGTTATATATTTGATGAATTGTGAGCGCGCGGTGACTGCTCGCCAGTGATAGCAGTGACGTCGAACTCACCGAAGCGTACGCAGGATGTACGTATTCTTGTCCTCCTCTTCCTTTCTCCTCTTAGCAAGAAGCAGTTTTCTCTGCTGTTGCTGTTCATAGCTGTACTAGGAACCAAAGCAGAATATGAGCGAGTCGAGAGGCGTGGGCGATGGCTGGTTGGCTTGCCAGTTTCGGGTGAGTTTGATGTCGCCAAACGTCACCCCCTCTAGTTCATTACGCAGTCGCCAGACGCGACAGTTTGTAAAAAACGCAATAAACTCATTCTGTTCCCGTTATTTCTGCTTGAAATGAAAGTTGTCTCGATCGATTTCGTGATTCAATCTCTATATTTGGCTGGAAATATTGCGGCAACCTTGGAATAGGCAAAAATTGGATGTATGCACTAAGGGCATAACTACCAATATGGATAGGATAGTTAAAATAGCGGAGTAGTTTTACAGAGATCTGAACAGTAGCCGGTACAACCACGACTTTAATACTATATTAACTAGCAGTAACCCGGATGACACCCCACCAGTAATGATAGAAGTCAGAAAAGCTTTAGAGAGCATGCAAAGAGGCAAAGCTGCTGGTGAGGATCAGGTAACATCAGATCTGCTGAAAGATGGAGGACAGATTGTGTTAGAACAACTAGCCACCCTGTTTACGAAGTGTCTCCTGACGGGAAGAGTACCAGAGTCTTGAAAGAACGCTAACATCATCCTAATACATAAGAAAAAAGATGACAAGGACTTGAAGAATTACAGGCCGATTAGCTTGCTCTCTGTAGTATACAAGCTATTCACAAAGCTAATTGCTAACATGGTTAAGAAAACATTAGAGTTCAATCAACCAAAGCAACAAGCAGGATTTCGAACAGGCTACTCAACAATCGACCACATTCATACTATCAATCAGGTAATAGAGAAATGCTCAGAATATAACCAACCAATAAACATAGCCTTCATGGATTAAGAGAAGGCGTTTGATTCAGTAGAAATATCAGCCGTCATGCAGACACTGCCGAATCAGGGCGTCGATGAAGTATATATAAAGATCCTGGAAGAAATCTACAGGGGATCAACCGCTACCATAGTGCTTCATAAAGAAAGCAACAGAATACCAATCAAGAAGGGTGTAAGGCAGGGGAACACAATCTCCCCAATGCTATTTGCCGCGTGCTTACAGGAGGTTTTTAGATGCCTAGAATGGGAACAGTTAGGGATAAGAGTTAATGGAGAGTACCTTAGTAACCTGTGCTTCGCCGATGACATTGCATTGCTGAGTAACTCAGGGGACGATTTGCAACCATGATTACGGAGTTAGAAAAGGAGAGCAGAAATGTGGGTCCTAAAATGAATCTGCAGAAAACGAAAGTAATGTACAACAACCTCGCAAAAGAGCAGTGCATCGAGATAGGTAATAGTGCACTTCAATTTGTAAAAGACTATGTGTACTTAAGGCAGGTATTACCCGCGGAGCCGAACCACGAGATCGAAGTAACTAGAAGAATAAGAATGGGGTGGAGCACATTTGGCAAGCACTCTCAAATTATGACAGGTAGATGGCCACTATCCCTCAAGAGGAAGGTATATAACAGCTGTATCTTGCCGGTACTTAGCTACGGAGCAGAAACCTGGAGACTTACAAGGAGGGTTCAGCTTAAATTGAGGACGACGCAGCGAGCAATAGAAAGAAAAAATGGTAGGTGTAACTTTAAGAGACAAGAAGAGAGCAGAGTGGATTAGGGAACAAACGGGTGGTTAAAGATATCATAGCTGAAATCAAGAAGAATAAATGGACATGGGCCAGGCATGTAGCGCGTAGACAGGATAACCGCTGGTCGTTAAGGGTAACCAACTGGATTCCCAGAGAAGGCAAGCGGTTAGGGGGAGACAGAAGGTTAGGTGGGCAGATGAGATTAAGAAGTTTGCGGGTATAAATTGGCAGCAGTAAGCACAGGACCAGGTTACCTGGCGGAACATCGGAGAGGCCTTTGTGCTGCAGTGGACGTATTCTGGCTGATGATGATGATGATGATGTTGATGATTGCGGCAAAATTTTTTTAGTATCCCTTCAAAGAGCTTTGCACCTAAAACTACGTTACCAAATCCAACACGCGAGAGGATAGGGTCTATGTGCAAAGCGGGCTGTCACTTTGTAGAAGACTGGTAGAACGTAGCTTCGTAGAAGCCTCCTTAGGCACGGTGAGCACATGGTGAGGCCCTGTGTGCAAACAATGTGTACATGCGACAACAAGGCGCCCCGCCATTTCAAGAACACTCGGTAATGACGTATAGCAGGGGTGAGCAGAGGTGGGGGGAGGAACAAGTTTACCTGCATGCTCGAAAAGCCGTATAGTCACCAAAAAGTGCGTGCCGGTCTCGATCAGCCCAGTGGTCGCGTCCGTGCGGCATTCTCAAAGAACACACGTGAATGCTAAACTATGAACCTAAAACCGGACGACCGTGCTTGGCCTGGTTCTTGCAAGGGGCGTTTACGGGTAGGCTTTCTTCTTTTTGTCCCAAACTAGGTCGACTTTGACGGCTCTGGTCATGACCCATGTGAGCAAAGGAGTCTCGTTTGTTTCTACGCAATGGGCTACTACGCTCCACTTCGCAGAACCAAATGGCATGATTAGTTGATAGGTCCAAAATTCACTCAGTGCTCTGGAGAACTCGCATAACATTCACCACAAAATAACACGCTAGTCCACATACCGCTCACTAAGCTGTGATAGGAAAGTGATAATTGCAAAAATTGAAAGCTTCAAGACCAAACCTGTACCACAGATAGCCACAGCGTCAGAAGCATTCCCATTCCTTCACAACCACAACGACAACTCTTGTGGTGACCACTGGCTCCATACGAAACTGAGAACCATTTTAATTATCATAAAAAGTATTGATATATTCCTGTGTATGGCAATGAAAAAAGCCTGAAAACATGAATTGTCGTCTCGAGCTTACGTTTCGAGTAGTGGACTCTGGTGTTCTTCAAAGCTAAAGGCTTCTTCACATGTCATGCAAAGAGCGAAAAAGTTCGTTACATTCGTACCATTCACCCTGTTCGCAACTGCCGCTAATGGTTGTTTTCTTTCTAATGGACTGCAAATGCTCTGCTTGATATGATTGGTTGATTGATATGTGGGGTTTGATATGTGGATTGATATGTGGGGTTTATTGGTTGATTGATATATGTGGGCCGGGATTCGGTCCCGCGACCTGCGGGTCAGCTGCCGAGTACCTTACCCACTAGACCACCGCGGCGGGGTGCCAGCAGTTCTTGGACCTGTCACTAAGAGCCACGATTCTTTCCCGGGAATGCCAACGATCACGTTGACACGTTGACACATGGCTCAAGCACTACAAGCGGGTACGCCAATGCAACAAACGGGATGCTAACTCCCAACTGCCTCGTGTGGTTTTTTACCTAACTGACGTTGAACTCGTTTGGTACGAAAACCATGAAGGCATACTCACGATGTGGGAACGCTTTGTTGCTAAGATAACGAAGTGGTTCAGTAACACTGCTGCACAAAAGAAGCTTGCACAGCAGATTCCTGCACAAAAGGCTTAGTTGCTCAGTAAGAACTGTAAAATGCATACATAAGAGATTTTAAGGCTCTGTAGGCAAGTAGATTACAGCAAGTCTGAAGAAGGCAAGGTGGTATTGAAAAGTAATGCTGTGGATGTCTATATCTTTTTAATAAGAAAAGAAAGTCTGAATTTCGTGTGAGATCTCATCAGACACAGTCGAACATTTCAGACATTGAAGCAGCGTAGAATAACGCCGAAGTTTGCTCATCTGGCCAATGTCACTCTGGTGGCCAGCTTAGAAACTGTACCATCTGTTGACCTAGCTACAACCGTCCATCACTTAGTTCGAGAAGAGCCAGGCAGACAAGAAAGCATCATGCGTGAAGTGGCTTGCAGCTCCCAGTGCCATTTTCCTCAAGACGTGGCCACCTCGCAGCTGGAGGATTTCGAGAGTCAATCCGTCGACGCGGCGGAGTTTACGGAATCTCGGCGTTGTTATCGCTGAAGCCAAGACTTCGCTCAAGCCAAAACCAGAGACCGCACCCTCAGCACTACCGTAATGAACTACCTCACCACCGGCTAGCGAACGATTATGTTGTGTGTCCCACTCACGCAAATTACCATGCCAACATGCCAGATCACGTCTAGGCGCATCGACGACTTCGTCCAGCTTCTGTAAGCTGCAGATTTGGCGTGACCAGTCAGATATCAAGGTACTGCGATCACTCACGAATACCGCGCTACGAACGGTGGCCACCCTGGAATCAGCAGCCCGGTGTTCCAACTTTTTGAGAACACTAGACAAGCCAACCACAACCCAACAGCAGCTTCCGGCAGGGGCACTTGCACAACACTTCTGCGGCCTCCAACCGAAGTGTGACACCACCTCCAGCACCTCGACTTCACCGGTCGCCATCGCCCTGTCGCCACTACCCGTCCCCACATGAGGAAAACTAGGGAGGGCGGCCGCTGAGGGTGAGCTCGCTAATTATTCGCTGCAAGAAAAGATACCTTCACCGGTGTTTATGTTTAAAAACAGAGTGCTATTTTTTTAATGCGTAGATGCAGTGACTTTGGTGGACAGCAAAGCCAAGGTGTCGGTCATGAGTGTTGCGTTCAAAGCTAATTTGGGACGAAAAGTCATGTTTTTGTGGGAGAAAGCGATAACGTTCTGAGGCGTGGGTGGCCACTCGCTGTGTCCGATTGATGTTTGTACCACGGAAGTGTCACTGAGTCACTGTCATCAAGTGTTTGTGACAGAATTCACGGCTCTTCGACAGAGCACGCATGACATCAATCTGGGCATAGATTTCCAGCGAATGTGTGGGGCAACTGTATATTGTCGAAATGGTGAGGTTATCATAAGTGACCTTGATTCTCATGGACTAATAAAGAGTTTGTGCAAAAAAGACGGTGCGCTTTGAATCCAGGAAGGTACCGTTGTTCCAGCCTTCTCTGCTGTAGGCGTTCTAGTAGTTTCTTCGCATATTAACTACAACAATACCAGGTTCGACGCACTAGTGGAGCCTTTCCACCTAAGTTATATGAAGAAGGACACGTTGGTACGCCACCGCATAGTCTCAGTGAGGGAACGTCGTTCAGAACTTTGGACATTAAAATGTTCGAATAAACTGGCGCTGCCACAAGGAGGACTTAGGCTAGCCTCGCCTAAGGAATACTCACCGACAACAGTAGCTGTACTCAGTGACGTTCGACATGATGACAAAGTGGCAGCTTGCTCAGACAGTTCGAAAATTTTACCAATGATTGATAAGTCACAGACTGCCGACAAGCGCTGTATGCTTGTGGACGTTCTAATAAAGTACTTGTAAGTTTTCAATTTCTCCCAGAGGTTCCATATTCCTTTGATTTTTTCATGTCGTACACGCCATAGAATAAATGCAAAAACATCACAGCCGATCCAACAAAAACCGCACCGAGTATCGCCGTTTGAGCGCAAGATAACACACGATAAAGTGCGTGAAATGCTCCAGAAGGGCACCATTCAAGAATCATCGAGCCCTTAGGCGGCTCCTGTTATTCTTGTGGAAAAGAAAGATGGTACCTAGACATTTTGTGCCAACTATCATTGTTTCAACTCCATCACGCAAAAAATGTTTATCCTTTTGCACGAATTTCTGACGCGTTGGAATGTCTCTTTTCGGTGTCCTACTTTTCGTCTATCTATTTACACTCTGGCTACTGGCAGATCCCGGTGCATACAGTGAACAAGGAAACGACTGCTTTGGTAACTGCAGACGGACTTTATGAATTGATTGCTATGTCGGTTGGATTATGTAATGCTCCTGCCACATTCGAAATGTTCATGGATACGATTTTGCGTGGACTAAAATAGAACGTCTATTTATGCTACCTAGATGAGATTGTGATTTTCAGGCGCACAATTCGTCAGCTCAATGAACGCGTGGACTTTGCTCTGGCATTGATCAGAAGATCTGGCCTTGTTCTCAATTCGAAGAAGTGTCATTTCGGTGAGCAAGAAACCTTGGTACTTGGGCACAGCGTGAACAAAGTTGGTATCAGGCTCATTAACGTATGCTGGCTAAAACGTCGCTGGCGCAAACTTTGAATAAGACGAAAGAAAAGACACGAAAGAGCGCACACTCGCAACTGACATATTAAACCGAAGCTCATCTTAAGAAACCCTCACGCATGCGTGCAACCGCACGAAAAACTGGAACAACTATCAGACAGAAAAGCAAATTCATTACTATACAACGACAAGGACGGAACACTGATACATTGTTTGACAAATTGCCTAATATACATCGCCTCTAATATACATCAGGCTTGACCCAAAGAAGACAGCAGCTGTGGAGGCTTGCAAACCACCTCGCTCAACGAAAGAGCATCTTAGCCTCCTAGGCTTGTGCTCATACTTTCGCCGATTTATTCCCGCATTCGCTGACATTGCCTTCCCCTTGGAGAGTCTGCTACGTCAACGTGCTAGTTTTCAATGGACACAGGGCTGCGAGACGTCCCTCGAACAACTGAAGTTCTTACTCACGTCGCAGAGTATTCTCTGGCACTTTGACCATTCTGCGCCGACCAAAGTTTATACTGACGCCAGCGGCATTGCCATAGGCACAGTTCTAGTACAACGCTGCAATGAAAAGGAACATGTCAATGCATATGCCAGTACATCTTTAGGTAAACTGGACAGAATCACACAACGACTCCGCAAGAATGCACACGTCTTCACTGTAAAGCGATTCGTTCATAACTCTACAGTCATCCATTCCAAGTAGTCACAGTCCATCAATCGTTCTGCTGGCGTGTAAGCCTTCAACTGTTCGGGCCGCCTTACACGCTGGGCCCTACGCTTGTAGGAGCATAAATTCACGGTATCATACAAGAGTGGTAGGAAGCACGCTGATGCTGACTGACTTTCGCGGCTTCCGCTTACTACAACACTTCGCAATGCCAACAATCACAATCACCTAATTGCGTCAGTCACTCCTCTATTCCCGGACACGACCACCTTTGAAAATGAGCAGCGGAAGGACGTCAGCTTGGAGCCGTTATTTGCTTACGCACGAGTATCCACTTCGGGAGCACGATTTTGCGTTCGTCAAGGATTACTTTACAAGAAGACCTTCTCGGCCACGGGTTCCCGCTTCTTGCTAGGGATTCCGGACACACTCCGTTCTTCTGTTATACGCGCCATGCATGACGACGGAACTTCGGGTAACCCAGAAACGACGCGAACACTCCATCGTACACAGGAGCGATTTTACTGGCCACGCATGCGTCAGTCAGTTGAGCAGTACGTGGCCAGTTGTACTCAATGCCAGAAGCACAAATCAGTCACGACGGCTCCAGCCGGACTACTACAGCCTGTGATGCCTTCAAGCACTTCATTTGAGCAAGTTGGCATAGACCTCGTGAGTGCTTTTCTGCGCTCGGCAAAAAGCAACCGATGGATTGTAGTGTGCGCTGATTATCTTACCAGCTATTGCGAGACGGCCTCCCTGCCATCTGCGACTGCTGGCCAATTATCCTCCTTTCTCCTGCATTCTATTACACTATGCCACAGACCTCCTCGCGTCAAATAAGTGACCGCGTCAGTCAGTTTATGGCAGACTTTGTCGAGGAGCTGCTCCGTATGTGTGGCTCAGAACTTCGACATTCGATACCTTACCATCCAGAGACGAATGACTTTACTGAACGCACAAACTGGACACTTGTGAATATTCTCCTAACGTACGTGGCGTCTAATCATAAAAACTGGGACGACGTCTTACCATTCATCACGTACGCCTTCAAAACTGGCCAACACGAGACTACCAGCCACAGCTCTTTCATGCTTCTTGATATTCGAACCCCTCGTTATACCCTGGACAGCACCTTTTCGTTTTATGACAGTGACGATCCTTCTTTAGTTGAAACACTTTGCGTTGCAGATGAAACTCGCTGTCTTGCCCGCCTGTGTAGTACAGCATCGCAAAACCGCCCAAAGCTCCGCTAAGACAGCAAGCATCGCCACTTCACATACGAATCAGCAGACCTTGTCCTGGTGTGGAAGCGTATGAGCAAGCGTGGCTTGTCTACAAAAGTCATCGCCCAATACACTGGCCCATTTGTTGTCTTTGAGCGCCTCAGTACAGTCGATTATAAAATAGCACGACTGACAGCTAGTGGGAGACAATCCACTAAGACTGAGTTCACTCATGTGGCTCGCCTCAAATCTTTTAGACGGGGGCACGATGCATGAAACGTGTGGTGCACTTTTTTTATTGAAATAGAAAATAAACGAAGGAGTTTTTGTCTCTGTTATTTGGTGACGGCTACAAATAATTGGTACAACTGAAAATATGAAAAAAAAACAATAGCATGTATACATATATACAGTCCTACATGGGTGAGAGCAAAAGTTCTCCTACATGGGTAGAACAAACACGTAAACGACACGCTCACTTTTCACTTTTGTCACCTCAGTATTCGTCACAAATCTTCGTTTCTTCGAAGAACTGTTGCAGCACCTTCACTGCTTTGCCGTTTGTTTTGGATGGGCATGGGCCTAGTATTTTATTCAACCCGGATGGTCGCTCAGGATCTAACCCATGCAGTTCTTGTTCTAGTCGCCTTCGGTGTGTCTCGTGTTTCGGATAGTCGAGAAAGGGGTGACAGATATCATCGTCGTCGTGGCCGCATGAACATGCTGACGATGTTGCACGATGAATACGAAGTAGGAAGTGCTTTGTGTAAGCAGTTCCGAGTCGTAGGCAATGAGTGTCGTTCGTCTTGGGAGGTCACGGTATAATTGGTATTCAAGATTAGGATCAACCGAATATAGAATCAATTTCTTTGTTTTGTCTGTGAACCAGATAGACAGGAATAATTCACGTTTTGATGTTCTTAAAATTCTATTTACATCTTATTGAGATACCGGAATGAGGCACGTTTGCGTAGAATTATGAGCAGTTTTCGCCAACTCATCCGCCATTTCATTTTCCTTAATTCCCCAGTGACTGGGGACCCACTGAAATGCCACTTGTGATTCGACATCGTAGCTTCTGAGAGCTCCTTTAATATAGCGTATACTATACGCGCATCAATGTGTCTTGAAGTGGCACACATGCTAGCGCTGCCAGAGAGTCTGTGATTACCACCCACTTTCTTCGTGTCGTTGAGAGTTTAATAAAGCTTATGGCTAGCAAAATCACTACGAGCTCCGACGTTGTTGAAGAAGAGAGGTGGCCCAACCGACATGCAAACTTTTCGTGCAATTCCGGAATTATGAATGCTGATTTCGCTGTCACTTTGGTGACGAAGCCGGCAGTGTACACGTGAGTGTATACTTGGTACCTGCGATGTGATGTGATGCCAACTGCTGAACGGCAACGGCTGGCACTTCATGTTTGCTGTGAAGTCCTTCTATAGACGTTTCAATAGTTGGTAGCTCAAGCAGCCATGGACGGTAGTTTTGGTACAGTGACCAATGTGTCGACACAGGAAGCCGGGAAATGTACTGTTGGTACACATGGTGTATTTGCGCTCCAGCACGGTTCACGATGTTGGATATGAGTGGATGGAAAGGGTGTTGCGTGACTTGATAAAAAAGATGCCGACATGTATCCACATTTCTAATTACTATAAAGTTGGGTTCTCTTGCTTCTGCCAGGGTCAAAGAACTTGATGTTGCCTGTAGAACCCCTAGAAATACACGTAAGCTTCGTTCTTGTAACAGCTGAAGTCGGTGTAGAGACGTCTGAGAGATGTTGTGGAGAACTGGCGCAGAGTAGGCAATTTTCTGTCGGATTAGTGCACAATAGACGTGGAGGAGAAACGCTGATGTACCGCCCCATTTTGTTCCCGCGATGCGACGTATAACATTTAGAGAGCTGTTCACTTGATTTTCTGGATCAGCAATATGCTGACTCCATCTGAGTTGGCTATCTAAGGTAACGCCAAGGAAGCGATGCTTTCGTGCTATTTCGATTTTCTGGCCATCCACAAAAATCTTCAAGTTTTTCACTCTTTTTCTCGTTAATGGCAGAACTACAGATTTGGCGTGAGAAATGTGCATGCCTCGCTCTTTGAGGTAATCACTTATTGCGTCTAGTCCTTGTTGAAGCCGATGTTCGATCACTTCCAGTGATTTGTGAAACGTCCATATGTATATGTCGTCAGCATACATGGATATCTTAGAGGCTTCGGGCAGTACTTCTGGAAGACCTGCCATTGCAGAATGGAAAAGAAGCGGGTTTAGAACGCTTCCTTAGGGTACACCTCTGCTCATGTTGAAGTGATCGCTGTCTCCGTTATTGGTTGAAATATATATTTGTCTGTTACATAGGAAGTTGGCGATCCGTTGAAGGATACGACCGTGAACCCCTAGTGAGGTAAGCCCGTGCAGCACAGAGAGGTGGCTCACAGAGTCGAACGCCTTCTTAATATCGATGAACGCCGCAACAGCCATGTTTCTACAACTATTCTCATGTTCTACAAATGTAACGAGATCGAAGACGCAGTCCATGGTTCATCGCCGTCGTCTGAAGTCAGCCATCTGTTCCGGAAGTGAGTTGCTAGCTTCAATCCACCACTGTAATCTTCTGTCAACCATTTTTTTCATTACTTTAGATGCACAGCAGGTGAGGCTGACTGGTCGGAATGAGTCAAGTGAAATCGGTGATTTACCAGGCTTCAGTAGTGGGACGATTCTCGAGACCTTCCAACACATTGGAACGTACGCCTTCATGTGCGGTACGCTTCATCTGTGAAGAAGAAAATATTACGACGTGTTTGTGCCGGACTGGGAAGAGGGAACAAAAGTGTGGACATTGGAAGAAGATCGCTCGGTAGCTTTGTCCCGTGTGGCCTTCCTTTCCAGCCGTCTGATCAATGAACCCCCGCCCCCCCCCACTCCTACTTAAGACGAAACAATATTACTTAGTTTTCAAGTACGGTAGCACAAAGCGTGTGCTTTTTGTCGTTTAGGAAGACTTTTCAATCTCTATTCCCTTTAGAATGCCTAACACTGGCCAATGCCAGAATGAACACGTCGCCGTCATTCCATTCCTATTTCGATGGGTCTATATAAAAAAAATTTCTCCGTCATTGCATTCAAAATGAACAATTTCCAACAATGTGGTACCGCACCGCAGGCTACTGCAGTGGGAGTGTACTGCCCTTTTTTTCTCTGCGAGTGAATTCGCAGCATGGAAATCACTACTTTTTGTGTCATGTAAAACTAATCTTTCCCTTCGTGCCGCTTTCTTGTATGAAAAAACATGCAAATTTACACCGATGCTTACCTTCCCTATGTTTTTGTTGCTCATGATGACTAAAAATGTCTGAGCGTCAGTAATGCGTGGGCCTTCAAACATATGTTGGTAGAGTGCATCTAATTTTTCGACACTTCACGTGATACGTTAAGGCGACTCCTCCCATTACATGACATTCATAGTGTATATTTCTTCCTATTCACTTTCTAGCAACGGTGTCCTTGTTAAAAAGTGTGTGCTCCCACCATAGAAGGCCGGTGTTTCTTTTTTACTGACGCCGAAAATTCACTATATCTTCACTATATCTTCGGTCACGGACTACGCTAAATGTTCAATCACAACCAATGGCGCCATACGAAACGAGCCCATTAACACTACCACTCTACTACTGCTACTACTACTCCTAATACTGCTAGTACTACTACTACTACTACTACTACTACTACTAGTGCTGCGGCTGCTGCTGCTGCTGCTGCGAACGCTTCTATTAATAATATAACAGCAATAATGTAAATACTGCCCGGCATCACAAGATTTTGCTAACAGTTTCTCACCAAGCAAGGACATCTTTTAGCAAAAAAATTGTCCCCGTATCTGCAAATTGGCCCCGTATCTGCAAATCTAATCTGCAAATGTCGTGGAAAGACGATAGTCTTGCGTGTGGAGAAAGCGAACAATTAATTTGTTGTGTTCGCAAGAAGATCAGTGATTGGTATTTTGGAGGCGCTACGTTAGAGTGCCTCGAGCGTGCAGCAGAGGCGAACAAGCGCATCAAGTCACGTTACACGTCAGATATGAGCGCCATATGGCAGTTTTTTCGAAAAACAAAACGCGTGGCTCTGAGACGGGTGTGCGCGCCCGTCTCAGAAGTGATAAGGTGAGGAACGCAAGGTGACGGGTAGGTGCCACCACCATCGCTTCTTCGCAAAGCGTTGAAAACAATCGCCTTTTCGTGCAAGCGTTGCATCGTCAGCGCAGCGTGATAAGCGCTACGGTCCTTAAAATAACTTATAAATGCATTTTTCAATAAAAGATGCACATGAAGAATATATACGTGTTGGTATGGTGCCGCAGACTTGCACAATAATTGCTTAATAATTGAGAATTGCACAGGTATGAACGCTAAATCTTGACCAGCAATGGTGGGTGCTGCGGAAGAAGTCAGCCGTTTCGAGTACCCGGGGCCGTCAAGAGTGGATAAACAGACAAATGTACAAGCAAACTGACCAAAATTTTTGCGTTAAAGGTCCCCAAGAAAGACTATCGCCTTTAACAAGGTATCGTTAGACATAAAATAATAAATGAATAAAACACACTTCTTCACGCTGGATGGGTGGCCGAATGAAGTGGTACGTGCATCCAGTTAGCATAGCCCGACCACACAATCCAACACAGAGGATTGCGGCAGCGACGCGCTAATGGTGTGAGGATAGAGGAAATGGGAGAGCTGAGGTGGAGGGGGAGGGGAGGGGTGTACCTCTTCTACATTCTCGTCTCCTTAGCCTCACTTTCCTTTCACACCACTTTGTTGTACTGCACACGCAGGTGTGCATTTGTTAACCATTTTGTCGGTAGTTTTTCCGGCTTCTTATCCACCTTTTTTTATATTACAATAAATAGCTACATACTTCGTTTCCATTTCTTTGCCTACTTTTTTTGCTTTGGAACTGTTAAGTTTTCGAGAATGTGGTGCGGCGTGACTACATTCTTAAATCTTTATGAAATGGCACATGCTTCTTTGTCATATCTCTATCTTCTGCTTCGCCCCCGGAACACACGCGCGGATTTTGCCGCAGTTGGATGCAATAACTGTTATGGGTAAGAGACCTTGTACAGATTGTAAGAGAGAGAGAGAGAGAAAGAAGGATAGGGGGCTCAAAAACAGTAATGAGTAAAGTATAAATACAAAAACAAATCACAGCATAAACACTCAGTTAATGACGATGAGTGGGGCGAAGCGTCTTTCCATCCATCCATCCATCCATCCGTCCATCTGTCTGTCTGTCCGTCCGTCTGTTTGTCTGCCTGTCCGTTCATCCATCCGTCCATCTGTTCTGACTTTTGACTGTCTGTCTGTGTGTCTGTGTAATGCTGTGCTGGCTACGCCGGAGGGGTGGACTGCCCTAGGTCATAAAGAGCTTCGCCCCTAATAAACAAGGAAGCCGACAGATTGCGTACAGGCAGGATCGAAGATAGTTTAATGAAACAAATACAAAAGGGGCATGCATAGCCATGTGTAGTACAGTGGGCAATGGTAGGGAAGGGAAGTGAGGGCCAGAAGGAATGAAAAGAGGAGGTGACAGGCTAAAGTGTAGCATTTAGTTTCAGCAAGGCGCAGCAAAAGGAAATAAGCGTTACAAGGACAGAAACAGCAGCAACAACGTCAGCTCCTCTTTATTCACAGTCTTCGAACTACTAATGTAGTATAGCTACCACAATCTTTCCCTTTGTCTGTATATGTAATTATCTCTTTTCGTTTCTCTCTCTTTCCATCGCCTTTTTTCTCTTTATCATACTTCATTTCTATCATATGATTCTCATGAATGCCTGGCTGCACAGTTGAGTAATCACGGCACTCAACTTCGGCCCGTAGATGTCAGAGGGTGCCCGTGTCAAAATCCCGCTGTGAAAAGTTTAATTTTTTTATTCATTGTTTTCACAATTCAACGTCTCTTTTACCTTTTTTTACCTTTCCTTTCTTCGACGCGTTGGTGTGCGCGATGTATCTTCTTACCCGAAGCACGGCATATCTTACCCGCATGTAACTACAAGATGTGGAAGCGTACTTAGAACGGGCACTCGCTCACATCCTCACCATCGTAATATGGAACCATAGACGTACCATTATCGTACCATAGATGGCACAAGACAAGGTACACACGTCTTTAAGATAAGATGCTCCACATCTAAAAACTATCGATTGCAAGGTGGCAGCAACTAACTAGAACTCGCTCTTATCCGATGATGACGAGGCACACCAATCCGGAACTGTAGATTTCACCTAAAGGTAATAGAAGTGACGTGAGAATCTCCCTTGGCCGCATGCTATGGGAACGATGAGGGGACACGACAATATTGAGAAAGTAGTCTTTACTTCTTCAATATTGTCGAGACTGGTTGCCCAGCTCTGCGATTGAGTGTCAAGTTCGGGTAGTACAGTGGGCTTAGGATGCTGCCAGGGTTCGAGTGCTACTCGCCGTCTCATAAGCAGAATCTTGCCTATTTTGACCATAATTCGCTGCCTTTCAAAAGTGTTTTCTCTGACATTCATTTACCTAGTCCAAGAAATAGCATAAAAAGACATTAAATACTACATAGAGCCGCGCTTGTTGTTTTTCCTTTTCAGAAGTTGTGTTAACACAATTTTGCAATTGTTCAAACTTGTTTTATTGACTTGCATCATCTAAAGCCTAATAAAGGGCACGGTACGCTTTGAATGAAGTTATTTATTTATTTTTTTACATATACTTTAAGATCCCGAGAAATCACATGAAACGTGGGTAATATACCGACACAATCAAAACACCACGTAAAGCGGTTGGTAATATGCATATACAAATGCGAATGCGTAATGTTACATTTTTCAAGACATGAAAAATTAACAAAGTTCTCTAAATTCACTTCGTTTTATAGCATACTTTTGTATTTATTCACTTTGACATAGGCAGTACATCTTCGGACGAGTGGTTTGACGTACCGTTTATGGCGTGCCGCTCAAACGTTTAATTTATGATCCCTCAAAATGGACATAACCAAAACCTAAGTGCACGATATTTCTAATCTGAGATTCATCATATTCGTGCAAAACATAGAACACCAGTAACCTAAACAAGAAAATGGGCGCCAGTGTTAAGGCTGTCAGTTTACCATAGATAACAGAATGAAACACAGCCAAACTGGCTACCACAATCACCAGCAACCTAACACGCGGTGCACATTAGAACTGAGCACAAAATTATTTATTTATTACATACTGTTGACTTGTTATGATAGCAGTTTTGGTAATAGTTCCTTAGAATCAACTGTGGCGGAGGTATTATATTTGTCAGAGGCAGTAGCTTTGTGGACCGTTTCTTTGCATGGCAATTTAATTAGGATGGCTTATGAACTACTATGGCTAGGCAAGCTTTAGCGTAGCAGGGGTCAGACTCACAGGAAAAAGGCAGTTAGCATTGCTTATGGCAAGCAGAAGAGCCTAGTAACTCTCATAATCCTAATATGGTTGAAAGTTAGGCGAGTTTTACATACTCATGCTGGCAAATGCAAACAGAGCGCCGTTCAAAGAAAGCGAAAATGACACGACACCTTTGTTGTATTTTCTATTTTTGTATTGTGTTCTGTTTGCGCTGGCCATCATGACTTGAACTGCGTTTGAGAAAAAGTGCAAACTATTTATACTTATGCCTGCTCTACTATATAAGAGACGCATGCTGCAGTCTGGGCAGTAACATTTGAAATATATCGATTACTGTATGGCGTTAACTGAGCCTGTGCGGAACACAGATTTCACGCAAAAAAACGCAGCGTGTGGTAATGTTTTTGGTGTGTACAAACGGGCCAAATGTATGACTTTTACTAACCGATTTGTCGGAGCTAACACGGGAAAGATCCAGCCCGGACAGTGTTCAGTTTTCGAACTGATTTTTTTATTATCGCGCTGCACCCGCCGCGCGGCCCAAATGCCAACTTCTTCTTCCTGGACGAGCGGCGCATTGAGGCGCTACAGGGCTCCACCCCGTAGAGCGAGAGCCGTAGGAATCACCAGAGGAGTCGCCCAGTGGACATGCTTGGATGTTGGCATCCAGACATTAGATTGAAACCCCGAGACCGCGAGAGCCGCGATATACGCAGGTTTCAGTCGATCAGCAGCCACGACGTCTTCACGGCCATTGATGTCCAGCGTGAACGTCTTAGGTGTACGATGGAGTACGCGGAATGGTCCATCATAAGCTGGTGTTAGTGGTGGCCGTATTTGGTCACGCCGAACGAAGACGTGACTGCAGTCATGCAGATCCTGACTGACGAAGACAGACTGCGGGTGTCGGTTGGCAGGAATCACAGGAGCAAGGTCCCGAAACGTGGTGCGCAGCTCTCGAATGTACGTGGAGGCATCGTGAGTGAAAGGTGGCGATGATGGCTCGAAGAATTCTCCTGGAAGACGCAGACAAACGCCATAGACTAGTTCGGCTGATGAGCAGCCGAGATCCACTTTCAATGCTGATCGGATGCCCAGAAGTACGAAGGGGAGGTGGTCGAGCCAACGTTCTCTTGGCTGGTGAGCAGTGAGGGCAGCTTTCAGTTGTCGATGAAGCCGTTCGACCATGCCATTGGCGGAAAGATGGTAGCCAGTTGTGTTGATGTGTCGAATGCCCAGGATATTGGCAAGTGCGGTGAAAAGGGCCGATTGAAACTGACGACCGCGATCAGTGGTGACGACAGAAGGGCTTCCAAAGCGCGACACCCAGCCGTTTGTGAAAGCCTTGGCAATTGTTGGTGCTGTAATGTCGGAAATGGGAAACGCTTCCGGCCATCTGGTGAAGCGATCCACACATGTCAGCAGGTAACAGGCTCCTTGCGATAACGGAAGAGGACCGACGATGTCGAGATGGACGTGAGAAAACGTTGCGTCCTGAGGCCGAAACGGGGATGTTGCCGTGACAGTGTGACGGTGAACTTTAACGCGCTGGCACTCAAGGCAGGTTCGCGGCCAGCGTCAGACATCAGCATTGATGCTTGGCCAAAGGAAACGAGATGTGACTAGCTTCTGGGTCGCACGAATACCAGGATGGCTCATGCTGTGCAATTGATCAAAAATTGCATGACGAAAAGCTGAAGGCACGAAGGGCCGAGGGACACCAGTAAACGTTTCGCACGTTATTAATGAGGTAGAAAATGGAAGCGGGCACTCCGTGAACGATAGAGACGTGGACGAAGAGCGAAGACGGTGCAGCTTATGATCGTTGCTTTGGGCAGCTGCTAGCTCTTCATGTCTAGTGGTGGCTGGGTCGACATGGCATCAATGCGGGATAGTGCATCAGCAGCAGCATTTTCCGGCCCATGTACGTGTCTGATCTTCCACAGTGAACTCGGAAATAAAGCATAGTTGACGGATCTCCCGTGCAGTATAATTGCTGTGATTGCGATGGAAGGCAAACGTCAGGGGCTTGTGATCTGTAACGACGTAAAAGTCCCGGCCCTCCAATAAATGACGATGATGTTTGATGACGAGGTATACCGCGAGGAGTTGTCGGGCAAATGTACTGTATTTTCTCTCTGGTGGCTTCAGTTTTTGCGAGAAAAACCCAAGGGGCTGCCAACCGGATACGTGCTGCTCGAGAACAGCGCCAACTGCCACGCTTGATGCATCAGTGATGAGACAAATTGCGGCATCAGGAACTGGATGTATGAGCATGGTAGCGTCTGCCAGAGCCTTCTTGGCAGTGTCGAAGGCAGATGCAGCGTCCTTGGGCCACTCCAGTGGCGCAGCCAGGTCTTCCTTTTTAGCCAATAAGTCGGTCAAGGGCTTTAGGAATGTGGCGCACTTAGGAAGAAAGCGGCGATGGAAGTTTAGTAGGCCGAGAAATTCTCGGAGTCTCTTCAGTGAAGTCGGGGGTGGAAAGTCTTGAATAGCCTTCACTTTGCTGGCGAGTGGTTGGATACCCTTTGAAGTGACAAGGTGGCCTAGGAACTCTATTGTAGCGACGCCGAAGAGGCACTTATTGGGATTAATTACGAAGCCGTAATCATCCAGGCGGTGGAACAGGGTGCGCAGGTGGGCTTCATGCTCAGGGCCGGATGAGCTTGCTACAAGGAGGTCATCAAAGTAGGCAAATACGAAGTCGAGACCTCGCGTGACCTCGTTGATAGTGCGCTGAAAGGTCTGTGCAGAGTTGCGCAGTCCAAAAGGCATCCTGACATATTCAAACAGACCGAATGGTGTGGTGATGGCAGTCTTCGAAATGTCGGCGGGTTCTACAGGAATCTGATGGTAAGCCTTGATTAAATCAATCTTAGAGAATATTGTGCACCCAGCCAAATTTGATGTGAAAATATGTATGTCAGGAAGTGGATAGCGGTCTGGTAAGGTGTGGGCATTGAGAGCGCGGTAATCCCCACATGGTCTCCAGTCGCCAGGATCTTTCTTCGGCACCATGTGGAGTGGCGACGCCCAGTTGCTGGAGGAAGGCCGCACAATGCCGAGTTCAAGCATGTGCTCAAACTCACGGCGGGCGATGGCGAGGCGTTCTCCAGATAGTCGACGGGGTCATGTAAAATCGGGAGGTCCAGTTGTCACAATGTGGTGAGTGATGGAATGCTTCACCGGTGACTCTCTGGTGTGCGGCTTCGTGATGCTGGGAAAGTCGTCGAGTATTTTTGCATACGGCAAAGCAGGTCTGAGAGCTCGCAGTCCCGTTGACGAGGAAGTACAGAGTACACCGTTGATGGAGAGGCGGGTGTTGAGATCAATGAGGCGATGAGCCTGCATATCCACAGCAAGGTTGAAAAAACTGAGGAAGTCAGCTCCAAGAACAGCTTGCGAGACGTCAGCGAGGATGAAAATCCAGCGGAACGTACGGCGTAGTCCAAGGTCAAGTGTAAGAGAGCGTTGGCCGTATGTGCGAATGACGGAATTGTTCATCGCTTGGAGTGGGCAGGTCTGTTCGTTGCGACGGCGATCTGCACACGAGGCCGGAATGACGCTAACCTGGGCTCCTGTGTCGACTAGGAAGCAAGCGTCAGTGATCTTATCAGAAACATAGAAAAGGCAGCATGACTTTCGACCAGTATCACTTGCTGCCGTCAGTGGCCGGTCGTCGCATTTCCCGACCAGGAGCACGGGCGAGTGCACTTGCGAGCAGAGGCACCGAATCGGCGGTGGTACCAGCACACGGTTGAGAATGAAACGTCCCGCGGCGCGTCGGGTGGCCGAAATTCCGGAGAACGTGGGGGCGTCGAGGAGCGACTGTGTATCTGGAACCTGGATGACGGTCGACGATGCGCTGGTACAAAGTCATCGAAGCGCCTGACAAGGGTGTCCAAACGGTTCTCGATGCTCGTGAGCACCGGGTCTGCAGCGGGGGCCGGTGGCGGTGTGGTAACCGCCTGGAGGCTATGTGCCCGCGAGTTGTCCGCCACTCGGTGAGCCATTTCAGCGAGTGTGTTTAGTGGGACACCTCCTGCAGCTACGAGGACCGGGACGATGCTCTGTGGTAAGCGCTGGAGGAACAACTCACGTAACAGCTTCTCCTCTTGAGGGGTGGAGGGGCCGCCAATTAGCTGGCGCATGCGTCGCAGGAGCTGTGATGAGCGACGGTCACGGAGCTCTGTAGCCGTGATGAGCTGTTGGAGTCTGCTGTGTTCGGACTCAGACTTGCGAAAAATGATAGCTGCCTTCAACGTGTCGTAGGGATGGCTCGGGTGCAGCGACGCTAAAATATCAGCTAAGTCGTCGGCTACGTCCGGAGGTAAGCAGGACACCAGATTCCAGTACCTGGTCTGTTGGCTGGTGATTTGCCGTAGACGGAAGTGCGCCTCGACCTGCAGAAACCATGTGCTGGGGCTGTTGGGCCAAAATGGTGGCAGGTTGACATGTTGAATCGCAGCGACTGCAGCACCGCTAGGTCTGGCGTCTTTTTGGGCGTCAGGACCGGTAGGATTGGTGGCAGAGCAGGCGGGATCCATGCGGGATGATCGGGGCTGTGTGTTCTTCATCGGGTCACCATTAACTGTCGGAGCTAACACGGGAAAGATCCAGCCCTGACAGCGTTCAGTTTTCGAACTGATTTTTTTTTATTATCGCGCTGCACCCGCCGCGCGGCCCAAATGCCAGCTTCTTCTTCCTTGACAAGCGGCGCATTGAGGCGCTACAGATTTTTTCATTTTATTTTTCGTCCAACAGTTTTCTCTCAAATTGAAACGACCAGAGAAAAAAAAATTTGTGTGTTTTAATTACGAGCTTTGTGGATGGTTTATCAGGAATCAAGGAAAAAGGAGAGTAAAAAGAATATATCGCCTGAAAAAGTGAGTGTTTATGTTAAGCTGAATCCTAAAAAACCATGAAACGTCTCAGCCTATTTTCCGTGTCTGTCAAGTCCGCAGCTAGTCAGCAAGCATTTAGTTTAGGGTAAGACGCCAATCCTCGTCGTGATGTTTCTTTCAAAGTATGCCAACAAAGCGCAATGTCTGGTAGAATTTATCATGTTCTTTTTTGGGGGGGAAGGGGGGGGGGGGCTTCGTCCTGCAATCTTCAGCAAAATGTTTTATTCTATGAAATGCATTATTCTTCATACTGGTCACAAGACATGTTTTTGTTTTGAATACCAATCTTCCGTTGTTTCTAGAATTAGTAACTTGATACCATTGGATAGGGAAAGACTTTGTTCGTACAGGAGCACCCCGTGGTGATTTGATGGAGTAGTGGCGCTATCTAAATTCAAGTAAACATGAATAGGGGTTTGATACATCTTTTTCTTTGTTTTGTTTTTACGAGATATTCACATAAATCACTCTTCGTGGCTCCCAAATGTAACATGAGGGGACTTTTGCTACTTGATTTCTTAAGTGCATTACAAACTGAGATTTTTATTTCGTCCTATAAAATACCGGCATCTTCGGGAAAATTTTTTATGTTCTATTATTTATTTATTTATTTATTTCAGACAACCAGTGTACAAAGTTTTTCTATGGGATTGACGTAAAGGAAAAAAAAAGCCTGACAAAGAGCCAACGGCCTCTGTACACATACACAATCGGTTATAGTATATAGCAGTACAAAAATGAATGTATACAATACTATAAAACATTAGCAATTTTCTATTTCTGACATCAGACCTTTTGACAAAAAGTTACATAAGTCTGATTAGCACATAAATAAATATTGAGAGACTAAACACAACGATGGCAGCCAAAATAAAAAAAAACACAGGCCTGAGCAGCCTAAGCAAGTTATACGAAATAAGAAGATGAATCAGAAGAGGCATGAAAGTCTATTTGAGTTTTTACGGAGGAATGTGTGCATCTTCTTTTCGAAGACTTTATTATTGGAACTTTGTTCAATTAATGTCATCACAGTTGAGTGATCATTATAGGGAAATGGGGAATTTGGTAAGTTAATTTTTGTGTACCGTAATTTGTACGAAGCATATCTGTCTTCAAGCTGGTGTGTCGTAAATTATGACAGTGGTCCCACTCGTGAAGTTTTCTCAAAAATTCAATTCGATTACATTTAACTTCACGTTATATGATCATTGATACTTTTTATATAGCATATTATTGATGACTAGCAGTCTATGTTTTTCTGAAAAAGATGCCGTGTGCAAACGAAAGGATGGTAGTTCAATTATACGCACAGCTTGTTTTTGTATTCGATATAAATTGCTCAGGATAGTTTTTCTCGTCGTTCACCATATCAGAAAGCAATAGTGAAGGTGATAATGTATTGTTGCTTAATAAACCATTCTTTTTAACCATACTGGTAATAAGTGCGGCAACGTGCATGGTATGCAAACTGCTCGACAGATGCTTTTCGTAAGTCATTTATACGCATAAATGAATCTAAATATTCGTGAAAAAAGACGCCGAGGAATTTGAGAGACGTAATGCGTTATACAGGTTGTTCATGAAAGCTAATAATAATTTTGTTAGTGTATGTTTTGTTACGAGGTCTAAAACAATTACTTTGGTTTTTTTAGCAGTGAGATTTAGCCTGTTGGCCCTGAGCCACGTCTATAGGTTTTGTAGCCATAGATTCGCTTTAACATAAGGTCGGTAATATCTGACTCAGAGAAGAATAGATTCGTGTCACCGGGGTGCGAAATAATGTCGGGTGTTAGGGGTCTGTTTGCTACATCGTTTATGTACATAATAAACAATAGTGGGCCAAGGCTTGACGCTTGCGGCATGCCGCATGTGGTGTTAATGAGTTCAGATTTCGCATTGCCAATGTTAGTGTATTGCACATGGTTTTCTAAGTAACTTTTTACAGTATCCAGAGCAATACTTTATTCGTCGTATGTAAACTTTCGTGTTTAAAGAACCAAATGCTCTTTTGAGGTAGAGAAAAATCCCTACCATGAATTATTTTTATATTGACAAATAATTATTTTTAATATAGAGAAAGGCCACTTCCGTGATTTTTTTCTTTTGGAAACAATGTTTATTTTTCACTTCAATGTTCTTCTGCTCAAACAAATGAGTAAGCCTGCGGTTTATTGCTTCTTCTATAGCCTTGGAAACTATAGGTAAAACAGAGATTGGCCTATAGTTATATAGTCCTACAGTTTCGATGATAAGGGGCTTAAGGATAGAAGCTTGCAGACATCCATAAAATATTACAGTCGGCCTGTGTTTCCGTGTAGGAAATAAAGCGGCTTTCGACAATATATTACCATAAAAACAAAAGAAACCTGCCTAAAACAGGAGTGCCTTTTTAAAGCCACCTTACGGAGAGTTTATTTTCTAAGCCTTATCGTCTATGAGAATGGAGGCGAAGAAGGCCTGCGTTCTTTGATAGTGAGTCGTGCAGAGCAAAAAGTGATGCTAAACCAGAATCTTATCATCTATTGTTATAGCGTGAATAGCTTTTTTGAAGTACGCCAGAGTTGCATGACGTTATCGTAACTCTCCATTAGTCGTTATCGATTTGCGCCGCCTCGAGCGACGTTCACCAGTCCGCGCCTGTTGGTCGTTCGGCTTCTTGAGCGCGCATCTTCACGACTCATTTTACGACTGCATCGTTTGCATTATACACCCTGTTTATGATCGTGTTTCCGTTGCCGCGAAGCCTACATAGCTTTCTCTGTCACACGAAGCAGTTAAAGAGCACGTTTCAGTGTTGTAGTCGCCTGTTGGTAGGGGCAAGTTCGGCGCACGCAAGCCTCCTTAGATTGCAGCGATCGTGATGAGTCCCAACACAGCAAATTATTACTAAAAAAGTCCGCTACAACACCTCTTCGTAAGATGGTGAGGCTTTTGGGGCAAGGCACGAAAGGTCATTGCGATTTGTCGTAGTGGTGCATTTCCAATTGCCTATTTTCAGATGCATGGACAGCTGGAATGAAACTGCTACGACAGGGAAAATCAATGCATGCTAGTGATTGTTTCGCAACACGGTAGTGCTGCACTGCATGCAGTGTTTCATAGCCAATTAGGAAGATGAGCTCTTAGGCCTAAACTCCACCTATGCGAGCATGACGCTGGCTCTACCCTCGACAAGAGTTGGGCGCTCGCGGCCACACAACTAATGGCTAAGCAAAAAAAAAACAGATATGGAGTAAAGATATCAAAGGCAGCACTCATAGCTACACTTTAAACAATGTTTTAGTGTGAACTATTGCAGAGGGAAATGTAGAAATTGTATGGGGCTGTGCATTTTTTACGTTCACCAATGGGTGTGCCGAGTGTAAGCGGTAGACAGACAACAGTTTGGTAGTAAGAGTATATGGCCTACTGCGTAGTGGGCATTAGTGTCCGCTAGCGCTGACAGATACCACATTGCAAGCATTACGAGTATTACCACTACGTGAATAAAACCCTTTCTCGAATTTTTACACTTCGCTTCCAACGCAATTCTCATTTTATTTAGTATCCGTGAAAGTCAGTTGTCATGGTCTTTATTGCAGCTATTTTGATAGTGGAAATACCATCGAAGAGATGCATCTTTTAAGTTTTTTGTGTGTTCGCTTTGGCAAGAGGAGAAAAGATTTCGGGGGCCCACATCTGGGCTTATACAGTCCTGATACGGCCCTTATGCGTGAAGTAATTGTAAGGTGAGTGTTATTGGTAGATGTTATTGCATTAAGAAATTTACTGTATCGACCGTGGCTGTATTAAAAAATA
Source organism: Rhipicephalus microplus (assembly GCF_043290135.1). Lineage (NCBI taxonomy): Eukaryota > Metazoa > Arthropoda > Arachnida > Ixodida > Ixodidae > Rhipicephalus > Rhipicephalus microplus. The sequence continues at coordinate 110,448,885 of NC_134701.1, forward strand.
GCTATGTATTTTCATGAGTATTACGCCTGCCGATCATTGAGCGGGATAACAAGGTTCTGACAAGCAAAAACTGCCTGTTGGAAGCTTGTTAAAGCACACTGTACAGCGCAACACTCGATATAAACAAACTACAATGTCACCAATGTCCTTAAATCAGTCCCGTAGAGCCATCGATATTCCTATTTTGTATACTAGCTTCTGTAACACATCTCAGCGTCGCCATTCTGGGCTGTAGAAAAACGTTTTCTCGTTTTCTTTATTACGGGACGTGATTTAATAAGGTCACGAGACGTCGTATGCACTCACCCGATCAAATAAACTCTTATGTAATTACTGTAAAACTGGTTCTTTACGTGCTAAGGATAAAAACACAAATGTGAATGCGTGCTTAACTACGTTTTATAGTTTAAGGTGTTGGCGAACGCTGCAGAGCTGCCTAATGTCAAGGTGCAGCGAGTAGCTAAAGTAAATATAGTCAAGGGTGCAATAACTGCGGTTGTGTGAGTATCAGTGAGGCACTGAACGATGATAGGGACATATTTGTTTTGTCGTGGTGGTGAATAGCATGGCGTGTCAAGCTATTCACGTCCTCAATGACTGCGTTGTTGAAACCAATGAGCCACGCTGGAATTTCCAATAATGTTACTCGAGTTCTTCACTCACATCATGGCAAACGCAGACGCCTCCCGCCTCCATTTCCGAAGTTTACTACCGGCCCGTGTAGTCAGCTACTCATTATGTACACTCACAGCCCTAAGGGTGTGCTGGGAACTCTCTTTACGGGAGTAAACACTTTTTCCATGTTTCACTCTCTTTTCAGGAGTGCAGCAATATTTATGTTGCACAGAGAAGGTACATTCTTTCGACAGAATACCGGTACTTTGGCTGAACAAGAGTGAGCAAACTCTTTAGCAAGAGTACAGTCGCACTTCTGAATTAGAGTTCCTGCACCCTCTGTGCGAGTTGCACTACTCTCTCGCAGATTTTGCAGTCTTGTCTGGCTAGAGTGAATGAACTCCCTGCAATAGTAGAATAGCTCCTGCTGCTAGGACTAACATTAAAAAAAAACTCGAGCAGTTTTTACAATTCAAAAGCAGACATGCCACGGAAATTGCTTTGGAAGCTTACGTCAAATATAGAAAGCGGACATCAGCAGACACATTGTAATTATACAAAACATATCAAAACTGAACCATGGCTGCTGGATTGAGCAGCTATTATTCATATTTATGATGTCTGGCTCTTATCAAGTTCAGGTGGCGGAACATCTTTGTTACACAAATTTGAAAACGAAATGTACACCAAGCTTGTGCAAATATCTGGTGGTCGTTAGGTGTTTCGTAGGCATGCCGACCTTTATTTTAAACCAACATGATATATAAGGCCGCTTTCAATATTTAAGTTCATAATCAGATGTCATATCGGCTCAATGCGGTGAAGCTACTCATGTTCAAGTGTGGGAGTTGTGGCTAGGTACAAACACAAGCGAATGTAGACTCCAAGCGAATGTAGGTCTAGCTTACCGACCGTGTCCATCATACACGTCAGGGACACTTCCCGGTTTAATACTATGCGGTGTTGAGGAGAAAGAGTTGCTTTAGAGTACAGCCTTACTATCAATTACCTTAAATGAAGCATTGTTATCTGCATACTGTGTCTGCACAAGGAGCGATGAGCGTCAATGCGACACGTTTTGAGCCTGCGGCACAGCTCTCTCGGGCCGCTGTCGAAAGCCACCGGAAGCACTTGTCGGAACTTCGCAGACTCATATGCGAAAAAACAGGCTTGTCGTTGGGTGCACGGTGTCGTGACCGGCGCCTGGGCTCACCTTGGAGTGGCGTTCTCTTGGTTCCCAAACAAGTTACCGAATGGCTGCTGCCCTATGTCTGTAATGTATTGTTCTTTCTAGCCAAAAGGCGAGGTGTTGTGTCACCTGACGCCGTAAGCCGTTTCATGAGACGACGACAAGTGTTTACGCGGTAGCAACATCTTCCTTAATTGAGACAGTGGCGGCAGCCTCAAATCGCCCCGCCAATAGAGCGAGCAGGGCGATGAACCCTTTTGAGCTCGGTTACAGCGGCCCTTTTGATGTGTGCTCTTGTGAGCTAGGGATCCTTCGCGCAGTCGCATGCACACGGCAAGAAAGCCACGTCGGTGCCACGTTGCAGTGCAGTGACCACATCTCGATAGTGGACATTTTATCGGGGTTGATTTGGAAGTCACCCTCTCAAGTTGTGTGTGACACGTGATTGAACAGTGCATTTTGCGTGCGTTCTCAGATGTAGGAATCTCGGGAGAAAGTCCGCTTTAAAATGAGCCACCCGGCGAATTCGGGGAGAGCTCGTTATTTACAAGAGCTCGCCATGTACAGCATGTAAATAAAGCATCTGGTAAGATCACCTTCATCCTGCCTCGACACCTTCATTCCGGATCTCCGGTGCCTGCAAAAGCCGGTCGCAACAACTGAATGGCAACTTTAGGATAAGCCTCCGCGACAGAGAGAGACATGAACCGGAGTTCAGCTGAAAGCCCTAGACCTGTAATGTGGCGGAACCAACGCAGCGTACTACGACCTCACGATGTAGTGTGAGTGTTTGGCTTTGTGCTTGAAATATATCGAGTCTTTCAGCCTAAACCCATTAAAAGATAGATTTAACGAACGACTTCTAAGCCACTGTGGTTGTTATGTCAGCACAGAGCAGCACTGAATGATTAATTGATAAAGTAGTTTGAAGAGGAAAGCCCAAATAATTTAGTAAGAACACGTGTGAGTTTTTTGGAAGTTTTAAGGTTACGCTGTGGAAAAATTTGGGAATCAGGAAAAAGCTTAAGAGTGAAGAAGAAGCAAGGATAAGGTAGAAAGGTAAATTGGCCATGTGGGACTGATTGTGTCGTTATGCTTTTGGCTGCCGTTGTAGGATTTGCAGGGCTTCAATTTCTGTAGACCCATATTTGAAACTGGGGGGTTTAAGCTTTATCACAGCTGGGCCAAAGCAGAGCAGTCGCCATGGCCTTGATGAACTTCACGATAGATAACCTGCTAAACTTGTGTTGGGATCTCGACCCAAAATTTCACGGCAACATGCCTGCATCTCAACTGCGTGAAGTAATTCTCGAAAGCAGAAGTAACAAGGCCGATATCGAGCACTTCGGGAATATGTATTTAACGAAAAAGGAACAGAGAAAGCGAATAAAAGAGAGAGAGGAGTTGAAAAGAAAACAAGAAAAGTCAATACAGAGGGTACATAGAAAGTAAAAACATAAGAAGATGATGCAAGCGTTACACAAGGATATTTAAAGAATAGACCACAGGTTAGATACAAAAGAGTAGGGTGGCCAATTTGTAGAGGTGGAGCGCGAGAAGTGGGAGAAACAGTTTAGTGTGGTGCAATTCAAAGCGTAGCAAAGCCTAGCAGATGAGTAGGTAGCAGCAGGTTCAAGAATGAACCGAAGTTGATAGCAGCAAAAGAAGTTGCGCTTAGAGGGAAAGTCGCAGTGGGTGAGGGTGAAAGCAACGAGGTGCTGTGCCAGGGGCATTCTAGTGAAACAGCTAAGATAGTTGCAGACCAGCTCGCGCAGACACAAAGTTAGGGTTTCCCGATATTAGATCTCGCATGTGGAGTCCAAGGAGATTTCGACCCACTTGGCAAGAACACCAACCTAAGGCCAGCAGAGTATGAGAAAGCAGTGCAGAGTAGAGTAGTGGAGGACAGCTCCCAGGCATGTGAAATGTGTTCGCCTAATAGTATCGCAACGGTACAACCTGCATGCGGTGTCTAAGATGATTTCGACCCGCTATGCAGAAACACCGGATTTAATACAGAAGATGGAGCAATAGTAAAGATTTGTGAGTACAGTACAAATGTAAGCGGCTTCATGAAATGTGAGCTAGGTTTTTCGGAAAAAACAGCTGCAGTGTTACTAAATGCGTTAGGCTGTCTCCCAGCCTGAAGAGTGGGGAAAAGAATATTGGTACGCACATTTATTTATTTATTTATTTATTTATAAATACTGCGATCCTTCAGCTGAAAGATCATGGCAGGGTGGGAAAAAAATGTTCGAGAATCGGTACATACAAAAAAATAATGAAAACACAATAAATCGTACGATTTGAATATACAAGGCGAAGGTTCACAAACGCTTATTTCAACAAATTTTTCGAGTAACATAACACATAATAACGTAACACGTAGAATACGGGTTATAGACTAACACAATAATTACAATAAAACAAATAATACAATGCAATGTGTAGTGATGGTTTAGGCGATGCTGTTTTCAAACAATGACAGTTTCTTCTGTAAAACGACATCATTTGTCAGGCTATTCCAGTCATTAATAGTTCTAGGGAAGAACGAATACTTGTGGCAGTTAATCCGTGAAGGTAAAGGAGTTATCGTTTTACTATGTCGCTTGCGAGTTGCGTAACCGGAAGAATACCGAAGAATGCCTGCATTGTCAACATTTAAATGACCATTTATTAATTGATAGAAAAACTTAAGCCGGCAAGTGCGGTTTCTGTCCACAACGGGTTGCAGACCGCTTTTTACCAATAATTCAGATACGGATGTTCTACCGTAGGAGTTATAAATAAAACGTAAGCCCTTGTTCTGCACTTTTTCTAATTGATTAATGTTACGTTTAGTGAATGGATCCCATATTATTACAGCATATTCCAACATTGGACAAATGAGTGTTTTATATGCCAACATGCGTACAGACGGGGTAGAATATTTTAAGGATCGCTTTAGAAAAAAAAGTTTCCGTAGACATTTACCTGTAGTTATATCGACGTGTTTGTTCCAGTTTAGATCATTGGTTATCCATACTCCAAGGTACTTGTATTCTGCAACTTCTGTAAGATTGACGCTATTTGTGCCGTACTGATAACATAAAGGATTTTTCTTTAGTGTTATTTTCATATAAACAGTTTTGTTGTAATTAATTGACATTTGCCATTCCTGGCACCAAGAGACGACCTTGTTGAATTGATTATTGAGCCTTATCTGATCTCCAGCAGTTGATACCTTCGTGTATAATACACAATCATCAGCATAAAGCTTTACACTTACAGAAAGGTCATTCATTATATCATTTATATATAATAGAAAAAAAAGAGGTCCGAGGACCGAGCCCTGAGGTACGCCGGAATCCACAGGTAGTTTGCTGGAACAACTGTCATTAAATGAAACAAATTGTTGCCTGTTTTCAAGATACGCTCGTATCCATACTATAAGTTTCGGATTTTTCAAGATATATTGCAATTTATGAAGTAATTTTTTATGTGAAACTTTATCAAAGGCCTTTTGGAAGTCCATAAAAATGGCATCTAGCTGTTCACCTTCATTTAGTGCGGTAGCAAAATCATGGATGGTTTCAACCAGCTGTGTAGTGGTAGAATATCCACGTCTAAATCCATGCTGCGCTTTTGTTAGTACTTTGTGTTCATCAAGAAATGTAACAATCTGTTTGTGAATTATGTGCTCGAGAATTTTACAAGCTGTAGAGGTTAACGAAACTGGTCGATAATTCTTTATTTGAGTTTTATCACCTGCTTTGTGTAGAGGCTTAATTCGGGCAATCTTCCAGTCCTCAGGGAGTACACCTTCGTTCAAAGACCTAGTATATAACACACACAAATATTTCGCGCACCACTCTGCGTACCGTTTTAAGAAGGCATTCGGTATCTCATCTGGTCCAACAGATTTCTTAACATCCAGATTTAGCAATAAATTAAAGATACCCTCTTCAGAAATAGTGACATCTGATATTGGTGGTAGGTTCGCATCGAAAGGTGGGAGATGATTATTATCTTTTGTATAGACGCTGTTGAAATAGTTATTAAAGGCCGTACAGACAGCTTTTTCATCACTCTCTAATTTTCCATCTAAAAGAAATACATCGGTAGAGCACGTGCCCGGAGTGACCTCTTTCCAAAATTTTCTTGGACACGTTTTAATAAATGACGGCAATTTTTCGTTAAAATACTTTTCTTTGTCACGAAAAGATTTTTCTTTAATTTCTTCACGTATATTGCAAATAGTTGTTTTTAAATTAGGACTGTTAGCCTTGTTCGACCTTTTTTTTAACCGTTTCAACTTTCGCTTCAGCTGTAACGTCTCTCTTGTTATCCAGGGATTGTGATTCTCTACTTTCTTTGTAATTAAAGGGATAAAACGTTGCACACAATCTTCAATCATTCTCTTAAAGCAAAGCCACAGATCTTCAACGCTACGATTACTTACATTGAAATGATCATATTCAAAGGCCAGAACATCAATTATAGATTCATCATCTGCTTTTGAAAAATTGGGAAATTTCTTCACCATCCTCTGCTGACTAAGTTCAACTCCCTTTAGCTTTAGTACCACAGCCTTGTGATCCGATATGCCATTTGTGACGCTGCACAACATGCTTTCTTTTATATTGCCACTTACAAGATATATATCTAGGATAGATTTCGTCCCCTGATCTATTCTGGTAGGGTCGGTGACTATTTGCGTCAAATCATATTGAAACATGATATCGGATATTTGAGTATCCGCAGCTTGACATGGGTCTGATATAAACGTTTCCCAATTCATATTTGGCATATTAAAATCTCCCGCTATGATTAATTTATCTTCGGTTTTTACGTGACAATGAAGGTAATCCTTAAGCTTTGCGATAACATCAAGGGAAGCATTTGGTGGCCTGTAAACGACACCAAGAAGATATTTAATATTGCCAATATACACTTTACAGAAGATGCTTTCTATGTCTTGAACGTCTGGCATTTTTACGACACGTGTATTATTCCTAAAAAGAATAGCAACGCCCCCTCCCCTCCCATTTCGATCCTTACGGAACACTCTGTAATTTTTCGGCACAAACTCACTATCAAAAACATCATCTCGTAGCCATGTCTCAGTTAGTAATACAATATCTGGGTCATGTGCTAAAACCATGCCTTCCAACTTCTCAGCCTTATTAACAATACTGCGGCAATTTACATTTAACACCACTAAGCATCGTTCATCTAGTTTCCCCGAACCTTAATTTGGTTAGATAACTTATATCTTGTATTCTTATTATCATCCCAGCAAAAAAACTTTCCATCAATGCTTATTTTGTCAAAAACTAACTTCACTTTAGATCCACTTGCACGCTCGCGCGACGAACTTTGCCACAACTTTTTTCTGATATCACGTACACGAGCGGAAAAGTCTTCACTTATCGACAGCTCGGTGCCCTTCAGCTTGGAACACCTCTGCAGAATAGCTACCTTGTCTCGGTAATCGAGTATTTTTATAATTACTGGGCGTTTTTTGCCATTCTTTTTTCCCAATCTGTGACATCTTTCTATGCCCCTGACATTCACTCCCAGCTTTCCCTCAAACAAGTCCTTTTTTATTGTTTCAGTAAGGTCAGCAGTCGTTTCATTAGCTTCTTCCCCTAGGCCAAAAACAATCAAGTTATTTCGTCGACTTCTGTTCTCTAACTCGTCAATTTTTTTGACCGCGAATTCAAAGTCTTTCTCAAGCTGTGTTGCTCTTTGCTTTAAGTCGTTTACATCTGTTTTCAGTTCAATCAAAGGTTTTGTCTGTATTTCGACGGAACTCATCCTTTCAGTTAAGCTAGCAACTTCTTTTTCGATTTTTTCTTGTTTTGATAAGACACTGTTCATCATATCAGTGATGTGTTTTTGTCCTGAAAGAAGCTGCTGCAGTATTTCTTTATCTGAAGGGCCTGGGTTTGCTTCAATATCCCCGCAAACTAACAAATCCACGCCAAAAGCACAAATGCATGAAAAAAAGCTACCAAGTGGGCGTGGCAGCAACACCAAAAAGCGGTTTTCACTGCGGTAACATGGCGTAGGCAAGTAGGAACTAACCTGCACCACAAAGACGAATGGTTTGGTGAGCATTTCGCCCTGAGTGCCGCTGCCTGGCCCACTGAAGTTCGACGGAGGTACGTGGCTTCTTATAGCCGTTGGAAGGTCCGAGGTTGCTGACGTCACCGATGTTGGCGCATGCGTCGGAGTCGGGACTAAGGAAAGGGCGGCTTCTTCGATAAGACAACGGTGACCACGCAGCGGAATCTCGATGCCGTGAAGCTCCTTCCAGCCATGTGATGGGTCTGTCAAAACGGATTTATATTCAGCAGCTTCCTCACTGCGCACATCATTCTAACTGCGCTGGCCAGACGGCTAATGAAACCAGCATGAGTGCTGGAGTGCAAGAGGCGTCAACGGGAGACTCAGAAATGCAGCCCAAGAAGAGGCGTAGACGGAATAGGCGTCGTAGGGCCAGGAGGGCTACAAAAAGAAACCGCTTGAAGAAAGGCAGTAAACGCTTCAGTGTACAAAGCAAAACGAGGTCTTTCTCATCCACGCCGAAGATGTTTTGCATGCGTCCGAGCCAGCGGACAAAAAGAGAAATGAAAGCACATTGGATGAAATTCAAACAGAAAGAAAAGGACAGCCAGCCTTCTTTCGTTCCATCTACAGCATGTTTGAAGGAGTGCAGAAATTCAATGTCGTTGGCCCAAAAATTACCTGAGCTAAGGCGCGAACACAGGTCACCAGCGGAGAGCTTGGTGGGGTTCCGAGGCAAAGCGAATGGGTTTTGCCATTGTTGCATCTCCCGTTCGCCAAGAGAGAACCTCAGGGCGCCACTGCTGCGCATTCTGCTCAAAAAAGAGTGAGCCGTGAAGGTTCCGTAGATTGTCACTATCGGATTTGTTCTTAACGTGAGAGCGTTAGACAGCTCGTGTCGCAGAAATGTCGACGTCGGCGTCGGCCCTATTGGTTCTGAGCGAAAAGTCGTCCGTGAGCGAAAAAGCAAGTTACAGAGATCGCCGTGAGAGGCCGCTACTTATCGACGCGTGCACGTGCGATCACACTGAAGACACCAGGCATGCGAAGAAAAAAATAAGCACAAAGTCACGAGGCGCGGGCAACGTAGTTTCTTTGCCCCTGCCACCCCTTCCTGCTTAGCTTCCAGTGCTTTTATCGGCACTACAGAACAGATAGTCGAATTACAGCATGCTGCAAACCTTTGTAACTCGACTCTGACTGGACGAATTTTTAAAATTTTTGCGGTGTTCAATTCGTCAAGCAACAAGCTCTTCTGGTGAATTTATTCCATGGTTACTTGAAAAACGGTGTTACTTGCAGCTTTCTGGGACAACACACCACGTGAATTCCATCCAGTGAAACGAGTCTCCTTAACGCATTTTGTTCGACAGGTGTCACGATGAAAGCGAGCCCATTCAGCGATTTGTAGGCGCATTTGGGAGGCCTGAAACTACTTCTGAAAAGGTCGGGATAGTGCAGCTATCGCCGCTAAAAACACACAAGAACTTTCAAACAACTCTGAAATTGGACAACTATGTCCATTTAGCGGAAAACATATCGTGTCTTTCCAGAGGAGTTGATCAAGCAAACAGCAAACGCCAGATAATGTTCTGCAATATCTGAGACATTGTGAGACTTTTTATGACCTCCCACATGGCGAACGCGCGGCGTGTGTCTTGGAGGCCATGTGGCTCTTGCTTTATATAAAAACATGTATGCACCAGTCGCGCGCACGCGGTGGTACAATCTTCTGTGTGCGTGTGTGCGTGCGTGCATGTGTGTACGTAACAAAACATAATAATAAGTATGCACTTAGCGGTTGAATAGCGCACTAGGGGCCGAAATTCGCTATCACCATCAACTTTTAAAGGCGAAGTTTAAATCTGCGCCACTTTTTTGTATTTTGCTTTGAAGTTTTGTTTGCACTGTTCAAGCTCGTTTTGGACATTTGAATGTGTTTCCCAAATAACTCTGTTGCTATAGATAGTGTTTAAGTAACGTATCTAATATTCGTTTCATTTTTAAGTGCTGTTTGTTTTTCTTTAAAAATAAGCACGTTGCGGTTGCCTCCTGCCTCCTCCATCTTCCTGCCTAAAGCTGTCAGTCTACAAGGTGTTAACAATGAAACCACTGTGCACACAAGGTTGAGAATAAATTGCCTGGTTGTCCAGCACACTAACAACCAATTATGTACTGTGTCTAGCTTTTAAATATACCTTCGAATGTAAGAAACACCGGTGCCTGACAACGTGCTGGCATCGACAAAGAGCATGTTAGGTATGCCATGACGTAGCACAACTGTGTGCTTTACAGTTAAACATCACTGTCCTAAAAGTTGTCCTTGAATTTCCTTCGAAGGAGCATGGTATTCGTTGTGAAGGCTTGCCGTATAAAAGCAGTCACTGGAAAAACAAGACCTTTATAGCTTTATTTTGATTTCTAATAATCCACGTTTATTGATATCTTACAAACCGATCTAAAAATTACGAAAAGTCTTTTAAAAATTCAACATTTCTGGTACAGGCCATCACATAAGTAATAAACACCGAATAATGATTCTGATACAAGTGGCACGTTATTTTTTCCTTTAGTACTTCCCTGAAGAAAAGCTATTTTATATTGTGGATCCCATCATAGTACATGAAAAACAGCAAAGCAGGGAGAAATTGTTAATGTATTTGTGGGCAAAACACTATATTGTAAGACGTCTTTATTGAACCACCATGATTAACCCACTGTCAAGCAAGGGCTCCAGGTTTCACTTTTCGTCGTTCAATATTAGCATAAAGTGCTAGGTTGGTTATTTTACTTAAAAAAATTGCGGCAGAATAGTGACTCAGTTGTATCTCTCCGTGTTACTCTGAGAAGTTTTGATGCTATCTAGCTTTAAATGGTATGGAAGTGCAAGCAGTGGGACAAAACAATGGCATGTTGGGACAATGACTTACGTTGCTCCAACATGACGCCAGTTCAGAGTGTTTTTCTGACGTAATCTCGACCTCCCACATGACCCATACTACGTACACTCCAAACTTCGATACTAGTGTACAAGAGATGACCACGACAGCACTGGTAGATAGATAGATTGATAGATAGATAGATTGATAGATAGATAGATAGATAGATAGATAGATAGATAGATAGATAGATAGATAGATAGATAGATAGATAGATAGATAGATAGATAGATAGATAGATAGAAGGATTGATGGATGGATGGATGGATGGATGGATGGATGGATGGATGGATGGATGGACGGACGGACAAATGGACGGAAGAATGAATAAATAAAACTTTGTAAGTAGGTGTGGCCCTATCGGGGTTTTCTAGAGGCTAATATACTCGGCTGCTTACCCGCAAATCAAGAGTTGAATCCCGGCAGCGGTGGCTGCATTTTTGACGGAAGTGAATATGCTGTAGACGTGTGTACTTCGATAGGGGTGCACATTAAAGCGCCTCAGGTAGTAGAAATTTCTGGAGCCTTCTAATGCGACGTCCCTCATAATCATGTGGTTGTTTTGGAATGTAAAATCTTACATTTTAATCAATCAAAACTTTCTAGGTGTTCTTGTTTCACTAGAAAGTACAAAACTTAGAATAAAAGAAGTTCAGCCACATTGAAAAGGCCAAAAATAAGCTTGCGCTAGTCCGAGGTGGTGATCTTCGTTTTTTTTAATGCGAAAATGAAAGTTAATCGGCCTTAGGTAAAATATCAATCGACATTTAGAGCACCGTGTATAACAACATAAATGAAAATCTGTTTCATCGATTCGAATTCAGTGGTAATACTGAGCAGTGTTGAAGGCGAAACTGTTTAAAATACATTTAAATCTTATTATCTTGAACGAACGGCACCCGAATAGGAATAAAAAACTGCGACATAACCACCAAACAACCTTAAGTGGGACTATATTAGGTTTCGCCACATGAGGTGCATATTATAAATTTTTACATTTCACTACATGATGGTATTGCTGGATTAAAGATTTAAAACAAAGAAAACTCTCCTTTTCTCGTCATTTAGCTTTGAAGTAAAGGATTATTTCTTGCACAAAACCTGCTAACAGAATTTTCATGGACTAACAGGATAAGCTTCTTGTTGGGAGTCTCATAGAGTTAGGAATTGAAAAAGAAAGAAAAACCAAAGAAATAAACAGCTTCCTACATTCTTCTGCACACAATTTTTGGGAGTAATTTCACACAAGATGTAAGGCCTACTTTCCGCGTTCCTAATATTATTTTTTGGCACATTGCTTGCACAAGGAGCAACCCACAAAAATGTTATCAGTCATAAAGTTACCGCAGAATAGAGCAATGCATTTATTTCTTTTGTGGAACCGCTTACTGAAGCTTTTCAGCACTGACATGGCCCTATAGAGCTTGGAAAAAGCCACAGTTATTTTTTCTCCTTTTGCTTTTCTTGTTTTTTTTCGCTCACACACGTAACAGAAGAATGCGGTTCTTTTTTTTACCATCACAAAGCTAGATACACAAAATGTACAAGGCATTCGTCAGTTATTTGGTAGAAAATAGGATTTTCGAAAACTTTTCCATCAGTTCTTGCTTTTGATAGCAACCAAAAGCTTGAGTTCTGGTAAATGTTTCTGGCGGCCCAGAAGACCCGTTTTATTTCTGGAGAGCACTTCGAACACGCAACGGTAAAGTTTTCTTGTTCACACACACCACATTCTATCTTCGAGGCTACATCGGAAACTATGTAATATACTCTGAAACCGTGCGCTGTTTGCCCCACTGCAAAATATGTCGCATATTTAGAGGAAATTGCCATACCGTGATTGTTGGTTTCTACTTTATTTCTGCGATGTACTGGCAACGAGGATGAATCAAATTTTCGTTGTTTGAAATATTTTGCTCGATTGCTCAGGTACTGTTCATACGAAGTATAAAGACCACGGTGACTTCAAAATGGAAAATACCTATCTTTCAAGGCTTCCGCTCCTATGGACCAATACATAACATGAATAAACCTCATTAACGTCAGCTTGGCTTCCCCTATGAAGTTGTGTTGATAGGTAGCTTCAAAATACTGGTTTTATGCGTAAATGTAATGAGGTTGGTCGTTGCTTGTGCTGTGTGTATCAAAATGCAAACGAGTTGCCCCCATTAGGGGATTTCAAATACAGTTTGGTTACAAAATTTCTTGGGGTACATTTAATAGCCAGCTTCTTGTTAATAAATCAAGCTGCTAACACCGTTTATCTTCCCATTCGTTAACAGACACTAACCATATTGAAAAAGAGCTGACACTTTTTGTTCATCAGAGCCTCAGCACTCCTACATCTCGCAAAACATGTTTCTTCTATATCTCGCTGATTGGGTTAATTCATGAATTGTAATTACAAGTGCTTTTCACACAACGAACCTCCATTGAAAGTATTTTGATGTCGGCGCTTATGAAACATACTATCTGAATATTATGCTGACAGCAACTACAATCATTTATTACAATTCTTCCACTTCAGTGGTTAAACCATTGCACGGTAACTCGGTTAGCACTAAAGAGGTGCCAATTTTGCACTATGCTATATCGCAGTGGATAAAAGGGTACATGCGGTGCCGCATCACACGAAGGTGCACGAATAGCAAAGCCTAAATAATTCCTTACAGAACTACGGCAAGCTATAGTATGGATTCACGTGACGAATACGAACCTTCACGTTGCCGATGATGCTCTGTGCCCGCAAAAACTAGGCCACCTCGTGTGGGCACTATGTGAGTTTTTGCACAATATATACTCTGTGGCGTAGACGCACATCCGCATTGACCTCTGTCGAATATTGGCTGCGGTGATCGCCTGCTAACCTTAAGGTCGCGTGTACGATCCCGTCCGTTGCAGTCGCACTGCGACGGAGGGGAAATGTTAAGAGCCAGAAAAACAGCAGACAGAAAAAACTTCCGGGGCCCTCCTTTAAGGCCCCTCCTAATCATATCAATGTTTTGGAACGCAAAACATAAAATATTGTAGTCAAAATTATATCCACAAGTTGCGTGTTAAAAGACGAGACGAGGCTTGCTTGAACAGGTATCACAATTCCACATATTCGAATTTCACGAATCAATTTCAAAATGAAACCTCTATAACCTAGATATTATTTCCCTTTACGCTTAACCACAAAGCAGCAAATTACGTTCTGCAAGTATATCCTACGAATATGAATTGAACCCTGTTAGCGTCAAAGCAAACTTTGTACGGGTGCTGAATGCTTTCCACGCGTTTACAAACAAAAAATACAAATGCTGTTGAGTAAACATAAGTCACCACAAAAGCGGTGCCTACTAATAACAATATCGTAACAATAAAAACGTAAATGATTCGAATCACTGTGAATACATGCTGTTCGGGACGTGCTCTTACGCTTTCTACAAATCTGAGCAGCCGCAATTCCGACACAGCGGCTGCATTGGCTGATGCTCTTTATAGTACGAGTTGGCCCAAGTAGCATAGTCGTTGAAATTGTGGACTTGCCTTAGCGCTGGGTTAATCAGTGGCCCAGACAGCAAAAAGGAGGAAAACTTCGTTAAAAGCCAACCGAGAAGGACCTTCCTGTTCTGGCCGCAGCAATTGCCGCAAAGCCCATCAGCCATTTGCACGCGCATGAATAAATGTTGACGCTGTCGACCTAATAGCGGCTTACTCATTTGCGCGATGCAAGCGTAAGTATGACGACAACTTTTATGACCCGTGAGGCCAGGAAATGTAGGATTTCTGAAGAAGTTTAGATTGTGGGAATGTGTGACACTTTGAAGTTGGGCGCCCGCCTGTAACCCCTGGAGAACTGCGGCTCCTCGGGTAAGTAGAAAAAATGTGTCGCTTAGAAAACGGGCCTTACGCGGGGTGAATTGTGAAAATGCACCACAATAACTTGGTACTCAAGCACAGGCCACAATCTGACCTTCATGGGCAATGAGTGGTGATTCTGGTTACAAGCCACTACGAGGATGCATTTCGAAAGGGCGTCTACGCCATACGTGTGTAAAGAAATAAATAAGTAAGAAAACTGTACTGTGAATCTGGGGGTTTCTAAACGTCGATTACAATGCACAGAAGCTACAAAATTTTTAATTTATTGTATTGTAGTAGAAATAAAAGCCACAAAAAAAGCTTGGATTAGTGATAGCCGCGATTATCGTAATTCGTGACTATTTTAACATGTGATCGCCACTCAAGAGAAAGAGGAATTTCATAAAGAAGAGGGAAAAACAAACAGACGTAATTTTCTACCTTTCGTTATGGGGACACTGCTCAACGCCTTCAGGGATAGGGAAGAGGGATGTCAAGTCGACAGAAAGAAATGGAAGCGATATCTGGAAGCGGTGAGTCGATGACAGGAGAGTATCTTTTTAGTCCAAGCAGTAAAGGACCAAGCAAGGCGTTCGTCCATACGAGATCATTGTCTGCAGGAGCCGCAATCTCGAGAGAGGCTCACCGGTCTGGTATGCTGCCCTCTGCACGAAAAAGAACATCATCCAGAGTTGTGACATGTAACAGTTGTAACAGTGTAACAGTTGTAAAGCGACCGAGCAGGTGGTAGCGGTGCAGCATCTCACATCGTTCCCCGGTGAGGGCACGGTCGAAACAAATTGTGAACTTCCGCGTTGCTTCGGCACGCAGAGCATGAAGAGTGACCCGTGGCGTAAAACGGCTATTCGGTCTAGTTGGTTGGTTTTCTTGTTAATTCGGCCTGCGGCGCAAGTACGGCCATGCTAGAAGAAAAGCGTACGAAAGGCGTAAAAAAGGCGAGAAACAGAAGGAAAAGAGGTGTTGCTGAAAGAATTCATGTTTTTTTCTCTTTGACTTCCGTTTCTCACGTGCCATACGCTTTTCTTCGAAAACTTTCATGCTTGCACTGCAACCGACATTACCATGACGCATTGCTCACATGCGTGCAGCAGGCTGGGCGCTGCCGTTCCGCGGACGGAGCAGCAGCCACCTCTGCCATCTCTTGAGGTGAGTATAGGGTAAGGATGGATCACCACTTGAAACCGGCTTGTGACGGTGAGCCATTGGTAGCAGCTGCCGCAGGCATTGTCGGGAGTATTCCAACAGGGCTACCATTGCGGCCGCGTCGGCTTCGTCATTCTCAGCTATTCTACTGTGGTAGGGAAGCCAGTCAAGGGACACTTGCACTCCACTAGCTCTGATGGCGCTTAGCTTGGCGTGCAGCAGCGCCACAGTGAGCTCAGGTTTTAGCAGTGGTAAGCAGCGCTTTGCAGGCCTTGTCGGGAGTTGCAGAGGCTTTCCATGGCCAGCTACAGTGTTCTAGTAGCAGGGCAGTCACCTGCCAAAAAAAGGCCAGCCCATTCAGCTGCCGGGGAGCTGGCGTGGAAGGTAAAGGGGCACAAGAAGGTGGTCGAAGACGTTGGTATCGCATAGGCAGTCACGACTGAGCTGCGGCTGTCCCGAACAGATCCATTCATATCAGCAGAAGGTGGCCTGTTGGCTGTTGTGGATTTTCGCCACAGCTCACAGCACCCGTGTCTTGAACAGAAACGTTCTCTGAACAAAGCTTTGTAATGTAACGCTTTCACAACACAATCACGCGTGCACGACAATAATGTTTTTTCCTACAAAATCTGTGCAGCAGTTGACCGTAAGTCCAGAAAAATGTCGTCTTTTTCCAGCTAGCGTACCATGGCCGAAGCTCTTCTTCTTCAGCAGTGTTCAACATGCACGTGTGTTGTGAAAGTGGACGTTCAATGTCCGAAGCAGTAACCAAGATACTGCCTCGAAGCCAGATACATTGTTAGGAAACGCCCTTGTCGCTCCTGTGAGTCACGAACTTTCAGCCCTTCATGCGTGCTGCACTCAGAGTATTGTCTGGATTACCTGGGTAGCAGCGAAACGTGACCGAATCACAGAGTTTGGTGTCACAAAACAATACTTATGCTTAACGGTGCCAGTATACAAGTCATGTTATATGGCTTTACGATAACATGAGTTTAGAATTAAGAGCTATTAGTGTACTCTGTTCTTTACTGCTTTCGAGCGATGCGGTTTGTTGCTCGTCCCTTGCCGTCGTATGAAGAACTAGTCCATTAACCCTGTCGTAATTTTTTTTTCACTTTTGCATTGACCAATCAAGGTGCTTCACACGTTTGGTATCGTAGACTACTATCTCTAAAATTAGCCGTGCAGCCGCGCTTCTTTATGTTTTCGTCTATGCAGCTCTTTATCCGTAGATACTGGTAAGTTCAAGGAAGCGTTAATGGGGCAGTAAAAACAATGTTAAGAGTAGGAGGCGCAGTGTTCCACGAATTTTTCTCAGTCTGGATAAACGAACGTACACTGCACCAAAAATATGAAGTGACAAAAAATATGTAGCCATGGAGACCAACAAAGTAAAGTGAGAGGATACTGTTAATAGCGGAAAATTTATAGGCTAATAAAAGAGCATCTTTTTTTAAAAATAAATATATGTAAGGAGAGGTTGCCACCTCTACTTACATATATTTATTTAAAAAAAGATCATCTTGCTGACCGCAAAGACAAGTCGCTGTAAGTTTATTTTTTTTTACTTGAAAGAAAGTTTCAAAAGCCTATGACAACTTAGCTTTGGCGTTCAGTTGTTACGTCGAACCGTCCTTGAATCTACAGTGAAAAAGCTTTGTCCACTTGCTCAAATATGCTGCATCCGCGCTACTACTTCGTTTAGGTTTCATTCTCGAATATTTCATTTACTTACACCGACAGATAGCGGTCAGAATCTCTCACATGTTTCAACCTCAGCCACTGCCTTTGAGGCTATATAAAGTTTATAAACTTTTCTTTAGCACTGAATAGCACTCGGTCACCGGCATTTAATGCTGTGTTACATAATGGTAAATACTGCAGGCGCTAGCACAGAAAGACGGTAGAAGGCCTCGTAGCACACGGCTTGAAGTCAAGCAAAGCATCACAGCTAGTTCGGAGCCGGCTGCTCTGCTCGAGTGTGGTTGTCGTGGTGCATGGCACCCATCAGAACTTTTCAAAGCAGGCTGTCCTAACAAGCACAAAATTTGCGTAGCGGTGATGTCGCCAGACCAGCCCTATGTGAATATAAGTTTAACGGGGTCACACGATATTGAGATATGGTTATTATGGCTTCTAACTGTCTTGTTGGGCACCAATAAATTCTCCACAAAAATCTTAAGTCAGTAAATTCTGGTGTTGACAGTATCGATTACATAGCGTCTGCACGAAGCGAAAGTTTTCTATATCTTGTCGCAGTTATAGTGGCCACTTCGGGACGGCCTGAAAGTACTGGACCTTTCAATGCTGCTCGTGCTAGAAAGTCGGCGATTTCATTTACTTCTAAGCCGCGGTGACCAGGTACCCAAAATGGTTTCAGTAGCTGCAGCTGAGAAGAGACGAGCGAAAAGAGCGTCTTTAGGGCCATAGATTTTGTTGACGCCATAATCGACGTACCCACTGATTGGTTATCCATGATAATGATCACGTTATCTGCATTTAAAGGTAGCTTTCGCAGCTCTAGAACTGTTGCCAACAGTGTAGCTTCAAAAATGGAGGTGAAATCCGGTAGTCCTAATGAAAAAGACCAGTCAAGCGAATGGCAGTATATACCTACACCTGTCTTTTCATCCATTACTGAAGCATCTGTGGCTATAATATTATTCGGTTCTGGTGTGCAAGATAATCCTGCGTTCGGCAATTTAGGGTGTTATTAGATTGTAATTATGGCTTAGGGGGGAAAATCTAATAAATTATACTTTAGGATTTTGATTTGTACCTGCGCTGCAATCACATGTCAAATTTTTACATTTATACTATCTAGTTGTTTCTGGTTAAAATCAATATAGGGTGTTAAAATTCGTGGCCAATGTGCAAGACAAAAGGTGTGTGGGTCAATTATGAAAGCATATTCAGATCGTCTTGGCGGATAGCTATACATTTCAGAAATACCTGACCGTTAGGATAGGGAAACGACAAAACCATGAAGGCGATCATGCTTCCTGATACAAAACGTTGTTTGTTACAAACCTAGGAAGCCCAAGAACCTAATCTCAAGGATTCTAGTTCCAGCATACTCAGATGCTTTATATTGTAAGCAGGGCTGGTCGAGAACAATACGCACCCAAGTTTTAGTATTGGTCGCATATACATTTTATATATCATCACCATTGTGCTTCTGCATAGACCAAATCGACGGCTGCTCAGTCTTCCAAGAATTCCTAAGGCACGTTGTACTTTAGATATCATGCTTTCTATGTGGGGAGTCCAGTTTCGGTTTGCATAATGAGTTACTCCCGAATATTTGGGAGATTTGACCTCCTGAATTTATTGCTCTTTCTTTGTGTTCATTGTATTCGTCTCTGCCCTCCTGTCTGGCGATAGCGATGCGGATCGCTACACCCTCCCAGCCAGCTGTGATTCCTGTCACGCTGGTAATAAGGTATCACAATTCCGATTGATGCCTCATCTGTCTTTCCACTTGGTCCAGTATATAACATAGTCTTTAGCAGTCCCTGTTGCCTAGTAGTTGTAACTGAACAATATGAACCGGTGAAGAGCGTTTGGAAGTCCAGTCTTTTTATGATCAGTAATACAGATCCGGGGTCAACCTTCGGCTTCTTTCAGTGATGGTGGCGGTCAGAGTTCTCCTTCTTTGTGCTTCGGTACTTCTGCTGTTGCCGTTTCGTCTTAGGGTCGTTTAATGCAAACTTGTCAAGCAAACCAAGCTCTTTGTCAGCTACTAACCAAAGGATAGTAATAAATGGAGAAAAATGCAGGATGCAACCAATGCCGGGAATGAAAGACCTGTTATGGTGATGCACTGCTGCCTCCAAAGCACTCTTTCAGCTCCCTTAAAATACGCGTATAACTTCATGTACATTTTAAGATCTCTAATCATTTGTTCAGCAAGAGAGTTAGCGTCAGGGTAGTAAGGTGCCAGGTATCGAAGTGTAATGCATCTTTCATTTGCCCAATTACGTAGCTTTCAACTTCTAAACACTGGCCCATTGTCTGCAACAATGACATTGGTATTCTTGAAGATTAGCCTCTCCAATAGCGCTAGCACACAATCCGCGTCCTCTCTTCTAGTTTGGCACCGCAAAACGTGCACTCATCCACGGCCACTGGCAAAGCTTGGGTTCTCTGGACGCCTTCATTTTTCTGTTTAACTTCAGCGAAGTCGAGATGAACAACTTGGAATGAGATGGTCGAGTGCTTTGACATAGCCATTGTATTTACACGACGTGTATATTTTGGTTTTATAATTTGGCACTTATGGCACGTCTCCACATAATTGTTCCACCAAATTTCACGTTTTTATGTATATCTCCTGGTGAGTTTATGATATGTCTTCCAGAATCAATCGTGTCTTTTCGAGTGTACACTGCTGTGGTATAATCTGTGGTTTAAACTATACAACAGCGAACGAAGCCTTTTCGTAAGATCAGCCATAATTTGGTAGCATGAGTAAGTTCCACGAAAATCGGTCTTTTGAGGTTTATCTGCACCCGCAGCTGAATATTTACCAAAGAGCATTTTTCATTCATGCTCGTAATTGATTAGAGAAAATATATTTAGCAATTGTACACAAGTTGGAAGAAAGAAAGCATGAACACAAATATTCGCTACGTAAAATAGAGTTTGGCGTTTCGTAAATAGAAATGAAACAGAAAAGCAGGTTGTTAAGAAAAGTGAACAAAGCACGCGCTTAAGGAATGAAGGAGCCACGGCGCGTGGCACGAGAAGATCATTTCTGTTTTCGCTGGAATAAACGGCCACGCTAGACACGCAGCTGTATTACTTCAGGTGAACTTTTATTGAAAACGCGGTTTATCTTTGAACGAAGTCTTCGGATAATACAAAGCTGTCAAGGATGCGTAGATAAAGACGTTATGGCAGTAAATAAATGTGCGCCTTTGCGTCGCTAAGGCCCTGCTGTCACTGTAAAATAGTTCATGCACGATAAAAGGCGGCATCATTTCTACTTCTTTCTTCAAGGTCGTAGTTGATATCTTGAAAATAACTCTTAGCCGATCCAGCACACTATGACTTCCTTCGGCTTGTAATTGACATGTATTAAAACAGTAAAAACTAGCAATAACTTCGCCGTGATTTTAAAACCTTAGTTTTGAATTACGTAATTACTAAGGTCATAAGGATATTGCACTGTATTTATTACCATTATGCCCAATTTATTGAAAAAGCAACTCTCCTGATTACTTTTTGTTATTGTTTTAATATCTTCTTGGAGAACGCGAGCCTCATGCTTTTCTGAGCAGAGTGTACGTAGTTTTCTCCAAACGTAAGTCACAGCTCAAAAGAAAATATCAATGAAATCTCTTTTTTTCTACATTCCAAGTGTCCTATTCGATTATACGCTCCTTTCAAAGTATAATTATGCACTTTGTCACATAAACATCCCAAACATACCATAAAGACAAATGGGATGTGCCTTATGAAACTTTTTCATCTTAAAGCTTAATGAAACGTGGAATCGCTTGCATACGATATACTTTTCGAAGAAGAAAACGAAAGTTTGTGATTACTAGATGAGTGCCAGATGACATTCGACCTACTGGCAAGCACATTACAAACTTGCAAAAATAGAAAATTCAGGTCTTTCTACCATTTACAATTTTTCAGCTAAATCACAATCACTGAAATGCGGCGATCTTACGCGAAGCTGAACCAAGCAGACATTCGTCTTTCAGTTAGACACCGCCCCCATCTGCTCAGTGTGTTGCAGGCTTCCTTCAATCGACCACTCTACCTGAAACAGGACAGACACTAAGACACAAACAACCCAGTCTGCTACTCTGACACCAGCCGGGAGTCATAAATAGCCTATTTTTTTCCTTGCAGCTAGCTCTCTTTCTTATACTAAAATCTATACTTCCTGGGCTGCTCAGAGTATAATTTTTATCTTCACGAACAAACCTCTTAGCCTGATATATAAAAAATCTAGGCCCTTCAAAGTTTACGTGCAGAACACAAAGGAGGGCTAACAAGGCTAGCTTTTTTCAAAACAATACAGGCATCGTAGCCCTCACCAAAAAAGCAGTTACAATTGTTGTCAAAGTAAACTAAACATACCTTTCCAAATGCTATATTTATTGTTACATTCTATGTGTAAATTGAACTAAATCAGTTCACATTTTTTAAAACAATATTGTGCTCACACGCCACATCACGTGCACGAGAATATTAGGTTAAAGTAATAACGTAAGAAAAAATTATGTATAAAAAATTGAACTGGCCAGAGATTGCAATTATTATCAGTGAAAATGAAAAGCGACACTCCTGATTTGTTAACTGCTTGTTTCATTCAAGACTATAAAAATGTGTAAAATGAGTATTTCACAGAGTTTTGACACAGACTACTGCATGAGAATTGTTAACCATATACATGATTTCGGGGACAGTTTCTTCCTATTATTTAATTTTTCATCTATATAGTCAGTTCTATATTTGAACATAATTACTAAAGGTTACTTTTTCTCAAGTTCTAACCATGTCAGCTAGTTTATTATTGAGTTGCACAACAGAACAAGACGAGGTGAACTTTCTGGCTCAAATTACTTCATATTATCCGGGGAAAGCGTTGTGACGTTTGGTCAGGTGCTATTCAGGGCTCCGTCTTGGGTTCATTGTTTTTCTAGCATTGCCATTCTGTGCATGTTTGTAAATAAAACTCGAAGACATATTAGCCGCTAGCGACCACGGGCGTGTTGCTATCTCCCTCACGTACCTAAGCCAAAGCGCTGAATAAGTCTCAAATGGTATGTTCAAATTGTAATATTGAGTATGTGAAGAAGAAAACGCATCGTTGGCAAACAACATCGCCACCGCTTGGGTACTGGGTGCTTGGCTTCGCTCGCTCGGCTCGTGCTGATCATCGCCGGCATCTGCTCGACCGTTGCTCTTGTCCGATCGTGTTTCATCGTAGGACCACCGTCGCAACAGTCGCCAATAAACCCTTTTTCAATTGGTGGAGGGTGCTGACATTCCCCGTCGCCTGAACCTGGGTGCTGCCATTCGCCGTCGCCTCAACCTGGAGCTGCGCAACCGAACGCTACCTACCATCATGGCTACCAACAACGCGCAACCTGGCTCTTCCACTCCATCCCCCAGCAACCCCGGCGTTCTTCGTTTGCGAGAGCCCAAAGTCTTTAGCGGAGCTGATGAGACTGACGTGGAAGACTGGTTCGCTAACTACGAACTGGTAAGCGCAAACAACAAGTAGGATGACGCGGACAAATTGACTTACGTCATCTTTTACCTCACTGACGTAGCCGAAATGCGGTATAACAACCACAAAAACGACATTACGACGTGGTCCATCTTCAAAACGTTGTTCGCTGACGTTTTTGGCCGACCCGCTGTCCGCAAGTCCAGAGCCGAACAACGCTTGCGGACTCGCGCACAAAAACCAACGGAATCTTTCACAAGCTACATTGAAGACATCATTGGACTTTGCAACCGACTGAACACCACCATGCCCGAGTCGGAGAAGATTCAACACATCCTCAAAGGGATAAATGACGGTGCATATCAGCTGCTCTTCGCCCGTAATCCTGCCACCGTTGCGGAACTTGTTACTTTGTGTCAAAGTTTCGACGAGTTGAGCAAGCAGCGCGCCCTGACTCGGCCATTTTCCTCACACGCCGACTCGCTCTCCAGTCTCACTTCCGTTCCCGACCACGCACCAACCCTGCAAGAGATTAAAGACTTCGTGCGTGAAGAAGTAGCTCGGCAACTGTCGTTGATTCCCTTCACGCAGCAGCCGCCGTCCTCTCGTCTGCCCTCACCACTCCGCGACGTTATTGCCGAAGAGGTAGCTCAGGCTGTTCCCGTCGCTGCCCACCAGCAGCCTGTGGCCGTGACTGTTCCCCATGCGCCGGCTATGCAGCCCGTGGCCGCGCCTCTTACTTATTCCCAGGTGGTACGCAGCAGACCCCGCCAGCAGCTTTTGCCACCCATGCCTGCAGTTGCTCCCCACTCTACCCCTCTTTCGACACCTTGGGCTGCACCGCGAGTCAGCAATTCCTGGCACACTGCTGACAATCGACCAATCTGCTACGCCTGCGGTACTCCAGGACACGTGGCACGATATTGTCGTCGTCGTTTCCAATCGCAACACAACGCTACTTGGCCGTTACCGTATGACCCGCCGCCCACGCACCTACCTGCTCCCCATCCTTCACAGCAGTATGGCTACACTAATCTTCCCGGGTCTCAGTCACCCCAGCGCCCAGCTCCGACTCACTCTTCCCGCTCGCCGTCTCCTCGCAGGCGATCTCTGTCCCCAATGCGTCCCCGACCCGCTTCCTCCAACCGGGAAAACTGAACGCCGCAGTTCCAGAGGCAAGAACTGCGCCGTCATCGAAATGCCCAAGTCCTCGCACTTCACCTGCTAACGTCGTCGCCATATCTGTCGATGGTGTTTCTACATTTGCCCTCATCGACACAGGTGCTGCCGTTTCTGTTATAGCCGCCCTGCTCTGCCGCTCCCTACGCAAAGTGACCACGCCGCTCTCTGGACTATCGCTTCGTACAGCTAGCGCACAGCCAGTCAGACCTCTCGGCACCTGTACAGCCCGCATTTTCATCCAAGGCTCTATGTACGTTGTCGAGTTCATCGTCCTTTCGGTGTGCTCGCATGACGTTATCCTCGGGTGGGACTTCCTGTCACAACATCATGCCGTCATCGACTGCGCACGCGCTGAAGTTCAATTTTCGCACCTGTATGACGAACCTTTGCACGAAACTCTTGAGCGGTCTCCAAAACTCGTCGTACGTGAAGACACTGAAATTCCGCCAGCCTCTCTTGCCGTTATCCCTGTTTGCTGCGATGACCATAACGACGCTACAGTAATGTTTACACCTTCCGACATTTTCATGAGCCGCAGAGCCGTTTCCTTGCCTTTCGCTACACTCGACGTCACTGCGGGCCGAAGCAATATTTTCGTCCACAACCCCCTTTCTGCACCGCTTACGCTACTTGCCGGCGAATGTCTCGGTCGAGTGGAGTACCTCGATTCCTCTTTATTCCTTAACATGCCAGACGAATCGTGCAGTAGCGCCTCGACCGAACTTCATGCCCTTTCCCCACTGGAATGCTCATCGAGTGACACCTTCTCGAGTTCCATCGCCGACACCTTAAGTGCCCATGAACGCGCCGAGCTTTTTAATCTTCTTCAGCACTTCGCGAATTCATTCGACGTTTCTCAGCCGCAATCGGGTCGGACTTCCGCAGTGCACCACTACATTGACACCGGTTCGCACCAGCCATTGCGTCAAAGACCGTACCGCGTCTCTGCAGCAGAACGTCACGTCATCAACGACCAGGTCGAAGAGATGCTACGCCGTCGCGTTATTCAACCATCGCACAGTCCTTGGGCATCTCCTGTCGTTCTAGTTCGAAAGAAGGATGGATCGATTCGATTTTGCGTCGACTACCGGCGATTAAACAAGGTGACGCGGAAAGACGTCTATCCATTACCGCGCATCGACGACGCCCTTGACAGCCTCCAAGGAGCCGAATTCTTCTCCTCCTTAGACTTACGATCTGGATACTGGCAGGTTCCTATGGCAGAAGCTGATCGCCAGAAAACTGCGTTCATTACACCAGATGGCCTGTACGAATTTAACGTAATGCCATTTGGGCTTTGTAATGCTCCTGCCACGTTTGAACGACTCATGGACAATACACTGCGTGGACTGAAGTGGTCTGTGTGTCTATGCTACCTCGACGACATTGTCGTTTTCTCTCCCAATTTTCCTACACATCTGCGTCGGCTCCAACTGGTGCTGACGTGTTTAACCAACGCTGGGCTCCAACTGAACCTTAAAAAGTGCCGCTTCGCCGCGCGAGAGCTGTCCATCTTAGGGCACATCGTGTCCAAGGATGGTGTTCGACCCGACCCTGCAAAACTGCGAGCAGTCGCTGAGTTCCCGAAACCTACTACACTGAAAGAATTACGCAGTTTTGTCGGACTATGCTCGTACTTCCGGCGCTTCGTGCGAAATTTTGCGTCGATCATGTCACCACTGACCAACCTCCTACGCGGTGATGCAGACCTTTCATCCTGGTCTTCTGACTGCGACGTCGCGTTTGCCACGCTCCGTAGTCTGCTAACATCTCCTCCAATTCTTCAGCATTTCGACCCAACAGCTGCAACGGAAGTTCACACAGACGCTAGTGGGGTTGGTCTAGGCGCCGTCCTCGCCCAACGCAAACCGGGCTACTCCGAATACGTCGTCGCTTATGCGAGTCGCACACTTACTAAAGCTGAGGCCAATTACAGCGTCACTGAAAAAGAGTGCTAGGCGCTAGTGTGGGCGCTTCGCAAGTTCCGCCCTTATTTGTACGGTCGCCCATTCGACCTGGTAACGGACCACCATGCACTTTGTTGGCTCGCCACATTGAAAGATCCTTCTGGCCGCCTAGCTCGGTGGGCACTGCAAATCCAGGAGTACGACATTCGTGTCATCTATCGCAGCGGACGCAAGCATTCTGACGCCGACGCCCTGTCGCGTTCGCCTTTACCTCCCGACTCGGCCTGCGAAACCACTGGTACCAACTCCGTCGCATCTCTCGACCTCGACTCTTTTACCGGTGAACAACACAAGGACCCGTGGATCGCTTCCCTTTTTAACTGTCTCTCTGGATCGTCAACCACTGCGGTACCACGATCTCTCCGACGTCAAGCTGCTCATTTCGCGATTCGTGATCGGCTGCTACACCGACGCAATTACGCCCCCGAAGGTCGTAAGTGGCTCTTGGTTGTCCCGCGCAGCTTGCGATCACAAATCTGCGCCTCCTTTCACGACGATCCCCAATGTGGTCATGCCGGAGTTTTCAAAACTTACGAACGCATTCGCCATCGCTTCTACTGGCGCGGAATGTATAATTTCGTTCGAAAATTCGTTATGGGCTGCCCTGACTGTCAACGCCGCAAATCACCGCCTTTCCACTCGTCCGGTGCGCTTCAACCGCTCCCGTGCCCTGCCAAACCTTTCGATCGAATCGGAATTGATCTCTATGGCCCTCTACCGACAACATCAGATGAAAATCGGTGGATCATAGTCGCTGTGGACCATTTAACACGCTACGCTGAGACCGCCGCCCTTCCAAGTGCCACTGCGCGGGACGTAGCATCCTTCATCCTTCATCGCTTCATACTAAGACATGGTGCACCTCGAGAGCTACTAAGTGACCGAGGTCGAGCCTTCCTATCAGAAGTCGCCACGTCTCTGCTTTCTCAATGTCATGTTGTTCATCGCAAGACCACTGCATACCACCCGCAAACTAACGGGCTCACGGAAAGATTTAACCGCACCCTTGGCGATATGCTCGCCATGTATGTGACATCCGATCATACTAACTGGGATCGCATTCTTCCATTCATCACGTTCGCATATAACACCGCGGCACAGTCTACCACTGGATTTTCACCTTTCTTTCTTCTTTATAAACGCGAACCATCCCACACCATCGACACTCTCCTTCCATACCATCCTGACGCATCCGAAGGCCCATCTGTGTCGGAAGCTGCCCGTAATGCGGAAGAGTGCCGTGAACTCGCACGCACCTTTACGTCGCAAGAACAACAGCGCTAGAAAGAAAACAACGCCGACTCTTCACAAAGCCCCAGCTATTCCTCGGGATCACTTGCATGGCTGGCTGTTCCTTACCAAAGCCCCGGCATATCCTCAAAACTCGTTCCAAAGTACGAGGGCCCATACCGCGTTTTGGAGCAAACCTCGCCGGTGAATTTTCTCATCGAGCCACTTTCCCCATCTGACGACATGCGCCGGCGTGGACGTGACATCGTCCACATCGCCCGCCTTAAGTCATATCATAGCCCTCTGCCTCCAGACTCTTAGGTCGCCAGGATGGCTCTTTTTCGGCGGGGGCAAATTGTGAAGAAGAAAACGCATCGTTGGCAAACAACATCGCCACCGCTTTGGTACTGGGTGCTTGGCTTCGCTCGCTCGGCTCGTGCTGATCATCGCCGGCATCTGCTCGACCGTTGCTCTTGTCCGATCGTGTTTCATCGTAGGACCACCGTCGCAACAGTCGCCAATAAACCCTTTTTCAAGTAACCCATTGTTTTTATAGATACATTAGACCAGTCGCTGACTATTGTGTTTAATACTGTAAAATACGTAATCAGCATGATAATTCCATTGATCAGTGAGACTTAGATAACATATCAAAGTGATGCTTCCAATGAATAACTTTCTCAAATCCTACTGAATGCACAATTATGCCTTTCACGCATCACTCTGATTCACACTGTTCTTTCGGTTATGCTATCACTAACATTAACCTTGAGCTACCTCAAGCTAACGTCACACAAATATGTCGAAAGTCAGGTCCCCAATAACTTTTGTTGGCATGCGCAACATTGAATACAGCACTAAAAATGCACAGACACTTTTCTAGTTCATAGCTAGAAAGTTTCCTAAGGCCCCATGTCGTATTAAATTCCTGAAGTCCTGAACTATAGCTTGACTTAAGCTCGAGTATGCTTCTGTTCGAGACTCCATTCAATATTCATAACAACTACACTCTAAAGAAGAGCGAGTAAAAAGGGTGTCTTTTTGTCCCACAACAATATTCGACATATATATTGCGTTCCATTCTTGTGCTATCGCCCCACGCTCGGTACGATCCGGTCACGATCGACATGCCCATTATTAGGGTTACATTGAATTTTCGATAGGATAGTGGCCAGCGCCGAGTTTTCAAGAAAGGAAGCGCACGCAAGTCTGAATACGATTATTGTTGTGGGACAAAAAGACACCGTTTCACTCGATATTTTTTTAGAGTGTATCATTAAGTCAGTAGTTGAAAATCGTTCAGTATGTTTCATCATCGTAAACTATTTCTGCACAGCCAGCGTTTACCAAATGAAATCAGACCTTTGACTACCAATTTAACTCGAAGTAAGAAGTTTCGTCCTTGTATTTTCTTAACAAAATAATCTTTCACTGCAGTTCACCGAAACAAGGCCTCGTTTCACGACTTTCACACATATAATCGCATTTTGATTGTCAGCATAACTGTTCATTTTTCTCTGCCCCTTTAATGGTTTTCACAGATTCCTTTCTGCCAAAAAACAGAGCCGAGTGGATCCGCCTTCACGCCTTCATCGTCTGTATCGATGATGCATCATCATTCAAGACTGCATTAACAAGTTGTGCCTTGAGTATGTAATATCTTAGTTTGGTTTGAACATGTATTCTCAATTATTTTTGGGATTTTCAAGTTGTATTTTACCGCATTTTTGTACCAACTACTAACTGTACCGGTTTTATTCGCCGTAAAGGTACATAAATAAGTGAATAAGTAAACGAACTTCTACCTGAAATTTCAATTGTACAGTTCGACGTTCAAAATGGAGGACCTAATCAAACACTGGGACTTCGTTTAGACAATTAGGAACTTGCCACTCCACGCCAACGTGCATGTAACTGTAGAAGTTGAACTTTCCTTTTGCACTCCAGACTAGCTGCGCAATCTCTGTGAACGCCGCTGTTTCATTACTGCCATTACTTGCAACTGAACTGCATATTCATACTTTTGCTGTTGAGCCTTTGGAGGAATTATTTGTGATATACTGAAGCCATCGCCTAGAAATTTTATATCTCCCCTCCTTGAATAGAGGAGCTTCGGCAGTCCCGTGTGTTGCGCGCATATCCGTCGCCTTTCAGCAAAGGACTGAAAAGCTCACCAAGTCCAGCGGGAGCTGTGTGTTGAATCTGCTGGTTTCGCTTCATTTCGAATTGCATCCTCAAGCAGTCTGCGGGCATGTGGCTTAAGGAACACATGGGCTCCTACGCGAGCAACAATTTTATTGTAGTTTCCTTGATGCCATTCTTCAGGAAGCTTTTAATGAAGTTTATCATATGCTTGACCCCATACTAGAACAAACTGGGGCCACTCCCCAGAAGCACACGCATATGCATGATTGAAGCGATTTACTATTGCCGGTACTTGAAATACGAGCAGGCAAATTGAAGTGAGGGTTTGGAAAACAAGGACACGCACATATACCCAGCTAGTAATAGTTTATTCGAATTGCCATAATATATATATATATATATATATATATATATATATATATATATATATATATATATATAAATATATATATATTCGCAGCTGCTGGACATAATGAAACGCAAAAAAGAAACGAAAAAACACTGAAGTTATTGTCTTCAAACCATACACAGGTAGAAACAATAGTTGCAGATATGCAGTAAAGAATAACGGTAATTGAGAGTGACAGAGGCCTACGGAAGAAATGTGAGGAAAAGATAGCACTTTGTCAGGAATCTTGTAAATCTTCAGAAACGCAGATCAAGCTTCTAGAATCGAAGGTGGGCGACTTGCAGGATAGAAGTAGGCGAAATAACCTAGTCATTTACGGCCTAAATGATGCTTTTGACAAAGATGCCAAAACGCTGGAAGGGAAAGCGCGAGATGATATATTTGGACACATTATATAATTACAGTTACCTTCATGGAACGAGTTCACAGAATCGGCCACAAGCAAAGCAATAAAACACGGCCTGTGACTAATAAACTATTCAACTTTGCTGAGAAAAATAGAATTTTTTCGAGCTGCTTCAAGCTGAAAAACACCCCGATTTCAATATCAGAAGACTTTTGAAAGAAGGTACGTGATACACGCGCTAAACTATGGCGTTTTGCAGTAAACGACAGAGCAAATGGGGCAAAAGTATCATTGGCATTTGATAAACTGAAAATAAACGGCAAAATTTTTGTCTGGACTGAACTCAAAGGTTGAAGAATTGAACAAAAATTGACGCTTTCCACACGTATTGACCGAACGACTAATATTAACAGGTGACCACAAAGTGCTAGAACTATTAGAGTTTATTGATGAATGCTTGCAATGTACTTAATAAGATCAGCCTGCTAGAATGCGCAGTTGCAGCCCATCAACCTCACGTTATAGCTATTACCCAAACATGGCTTTATGAAGGTATTCAGGATTGAGAAGTATTACCGTCGTATTATCGGCTAATCCGCAAACACAGAAAACCACGTGGTGGAGGAGTGCTTGTTTTAAAAAAACCGAACAATAAATTCACCGTTCTTGATAGCATACTTCGTTATAAAAGCGTTTGGTGTAAACTTACCTCTCACGGAAAAAGTATATTCCTAGGTGGAGTGTACCGACCGCTAAATGCTTCAGCCGAGTACCTCGATGTCATGCACGATTACATTGATGCACACCAACTGACGTTTTAAGGTTTTCATCACAGTTGATTTCAATTTACATGGAATTAACTGGGATAATCGTTTACACGGCAATACCGATACGAAAGGTGCTGAATCATTGTTGTATATGTCATTTACTTTCTCTCTAGATCAACTAGCCTCTGAGCCGACCAGAATAGTTGGTTCCTCATGTTCTGTTCTTGATCTTATAATTGTTAGCAGTCTATCTCATGATAATACTGTGTATATTGAAAATGGTATTTCAGACGACAAAGTGATCGTAATCTCCTGCCCTATTTCAGGCAACAGTGAACGCGTAAAGCCGTCAATAACTGTCATCAAAGGTTACTCTAGATCAAATGTAAATGCGATCTCGCAATAATTAGACACCTGTTTTCCAGAGTTCTCGTTGATACAAGATGAGAATGCGTTTTGGTTAGGTTTCAAACAAATCGCATATTTTTGTGAAGAACACTACATTCCCTCTAATAAAAAACGAGTTAATAGAGAAAACCTTTGGGTTTCGCGTGATATCCTTAACCTAAAGAGGCAAATTAAAAATAGACGCACAAATAAAAACACATGTGGTCTACAAGAAATTTGCACGCATACTAAAATGTACGATTAAAACAGTCAAGGAACGTTTTTTACGGTAACTCTGCCTTTTTACATCAAGGAAAACCACAAAGTTTTTTGTGCTATCTCTCACTGGAGCGACATACTGTATAACAGATTACTGTTGCGAACGAAACTATTGTACAGCCTGACGTCATACGAAATAGGTGTAATGCGTTTTTTAGTTGGTATTCACCAGAAATGCCTTTAACGACTCCTGCCCAACTTTTCATTCGACAATCCAATACCGGAAATGGACATCACTCAGGAAGGAACTGATCACCTCCTTCAAAAACTGGATGTAAAAAAACTTTGTGGTCCTGACCTTATAACAAATGCGTTCTTGCAGAAAAACGCAGATTGGATGTAAAGTTATTAATACGTAAATTACAAGCGCTCATTGGAAACTTCGGTAATACCGGACGACTGGCGAGTTGCGAAAGTAGTACCTGTGCATTCATCTGGTATTAATCAAGAAGCTAATAATTAAAAACCTGTTACATTAACATGTGCGTGCTGTAAATTGTTTGACCTTATTAATAAGAAGGCCATCACATTACACCGAAAGCATAATAACTTACTATACAACCGGCGGCATGGTTTCCATTCAAGACTGTCAAGTATCGCCCAACTATCTGAGAAAAGTCACGATATGGCTGAGACAGTAAATGATAAAAGCTAAATTATTGAAATTTTTAAAATTTTTCAAAAGCGTTTGACGTTGTCCCCCATCCAGACCTAGTTACTAAATTAAATGACATTGGTATTGGTATGCATTGACTGACAGACTGACTGACTGAGTGACCGACCGACCAACCGACCGACCGACCCACCAACCGACCGACCGACCGACCTACTGTCTGTCTGACTGACTGACTGACTGACTGACTGACTGACTGACCGACCGACCTACTGTCTGACTGACTGGCTGGCTGGCTGGCTGGATGGCTGGCTGACTGGCTGACTGGCTGGCTGGCTGGCTGGCTGGCTGACTGACTGACTGACTGACTGACTGACTGACTGACTGACTGACTGACTGACTGACTGACTGACTGACTGACTGACTGACTGACTGACTGACTGACTGACTGACTGGCAGGCTGACTGGCTGGCTGGCTGGCTGAATGACTGACTGCTTTTCTCGAGAAACTGTGTTTCCATTCTTCTGTGAGGCGGCGCGAGCGCAAAAGATTTCAAAGCAGCTGTGTCGCTTTGAGGGGGAACCGCATGGTGTAGCCAGAAGAAGGGAATAGGCGTTTAAGGTGAATAATATTGTGTTTTCGGAAGCCGCCTTCGGGGGCACTTAGTTGTGTAGGCAGTGGCAATTAGGAAGCTTGAAAGAAAGACGTCAACTGAGAGTCCCACCACAGAACAAGCCACCAATAATGACGGTCAGTAAAAACAAAACCAAAAAGGTTCCTGCCACACGCTTGACCTTACCTTAACCGGCCACTCTACACTACAGGGACCGCCACCCAAACACACTGAACACTATGCTTATAACAAAAGAAACACTGATAATTCCACTCGCATAGCGCAGTGTCGCTTGGAAACTTTTCCACTCTGTTCCCTCTTCACTCCCTGTAGAATAATGTTTGCAGAAACAGTGATCACATCAGGAAAGTTGAAGTTCATCTTGTGTTTTAGTAGGAATCGTGACATGCTTCTGTGTGTCACGGAAGCGATGGTACAAATGAGGATAACCTCCCGGAACAGTCAGACGAATGGACAAACGCTTCACACCATTAATGGTCATTACCTTCATGGATATGCTATGAATTTTTTTCTTGCTTCATTGGCCTTGGCTTGTGGCATATTTTCTATGTATCTGTAGAATGCTTGCCGCAGCAACTATTCTTTCTGTGAAGTTGAAGTTAATCTTCTGATATAAGTATGAATAATGGCATGCTTCTGTGTGTTGCTCAAGTAAGTGACGAATCAAATTAGAACAGCCTCCCGGGACAGACAGACGGATCGAGAGAAAGACAGACAGACGGATGAACGCTTCACCATATTCATCATTATTCGCTCCATAGACATGCTGCGAATTTTTCCTGGTTCATTAACCTAGGCTTATGGCAGATTTTCTATGTATTTGTAAAATTATGTTTGCTGCCACATGGATCATTTTAGTAAAGCTGACGTTCACCTTGTGTAATTTAGTATGAATAATGACATACTTCTGTGTGTTGGTAAAGAAAACAATGTACCAAATGAGGACTGCTTCCCTGGACAGACACTCTGACAGAGAAAAAGATGCAAGGAGCAACGCTTCACCCCATCCATCATTATTCACTCCATGTATATGGTGTGAATTTCTTTATTGTTTCATTGACCTGGGCTTATAGCATATTATATATGTATCTGTAAAATAATGTTAGCTACCGCAGCGATCATTTCAGCGAAATTGACGTTCATCTTGTGTAGTTTAGTATGAGTCATGAGATGCTCCTGTGTGTTGGTCCAGAAAGCGACAAACCAAATGAGGAGCATCTCATGGGACACACACTCGGAGAGAGAAAAAGGCAGACAGTCGAAGAAGTACTTCGACCATTCATTATTGTTCGCTCCATAGAAATGCTGTAAATTGTTTTCTTGCTTCATTAACCT
Source organism: Rhipicephalus microplus (assembly GCF_043290135.1). Lineage (NCBI taxonomy): Eukaryota > Metazoa > Arthropoda > Arachnida > Ixodida > Ixodidae > Rhipicephalus > Rhipicephalus microplus. Next base: position 110,483,179 of record NC_134701.1, read on the forward strand.
GGGCTTATAACATATTATCTATGTATGTGTAAAATAATGTTTGCCATCACAGCGATCATTTCATTGAAGTTGAAGCTCTTATGGTCTTATTTATGATGAATCCTGACATGCTTCTGTGCGTTGGTCAAGGAAGCGATGAACCAAATGAGGACCGCCTCCCGGGACAGACACTCGGACAGAGAAAAAGACGGACGTACAGACGAACGCTTCACCCCATTCATCATTATTCACTCCATGGACATGGTGTGAATTTTTTTATTGTTTCAATGAGTTGGGCTTACAGCATATTATCTATGTATCTCCAAAAAATGTTTGCCAACACAGCATAGATTTCATTGAAGTTGAAGTTCATAATGTCTATTTAGTATGAATTGTGGCATGCTACAACGAGTTGATCAAGGAAGCGGCGAACCAAATAAGGACCGCCCTACGGGACAGACAGATGAACGCAAGCATCGCCCTACTCATCATCATTCGCTCCGCGGATATGCTGTCAACTTTTTCATTGCATCATTGACCTGCCCGTTTGCTATGTTTTATATGTTTCTGTAGAATAACCTTTGCTGTAACAGCTATTTTTTCATTGAAGTTCGTTTTGTGTAATTTAGTATGAATCATGGTGTGCTACCGTTAGTTGGTCAAGGAAGTGGCGAACCAAATATGGGCCGGCTCCCAGGACACACAGACGGACAGAAAGACAGACAGACAGACGAAAGCTTGTTCCCTCATCATGAATCGCTCTATGCGTATTCTGTAAATCTTTCAACGAGCCATTGACCTGACCTTACCGTATGTTTTCCATGTATCTTGAAATATGTTTTTCGAACAGCAATCATTTCAGTGAACTCGAAGTTCATCTTGTGTAGTTTAGTATGAATCTTGAACTGACCTGCTTCGGTATGTTAGTCAAGGAAGCATCGAACTAAATGAGGCCCACACCCTTGGACAGACAGGCAGGATGGAGAGACAGACAAACACGCAAACGGACAGATGGATGGATGGACGTTTCACCCTATTCATGATTAATTACTCAATTTATATGCTAAGATTTTTTTAATGCATGAAGCTGAAATCTTTTGTAATTTGCCCCGCCGTGGTGGTCTAGTGGGTAATGTACTCGGCTGCAGATCAGCTGGTCGCGGAATGAAATTCCGGCTGCGGCGGCTGCATTTTCGATGAAGGTGAAATGTTGTAGGCCCCTGTGCTTATATTCGGGTGAACGTTGAAGAACTCAGGTAGTCAAATTTCCGTATCCCTCTACTGCGGGGCCTCACATAATCTTAAGATGATTTTGGGACGTTAAACCTTCAAATCATTCAATCCTTTTTTTGTAACTTAGGATGAATCATGAGACGCTTCCCTTTGTTCGTCAAGGAAGTGGTGAACCAAATGAGGACTACCCACTAGGACAGACAGATGGACGAACGGAAGCATCACCCCACTTATTTTTATTCGCTCCATGATTATGCTGCCTATTTTCATTGCGTTATTAACCTGGCCTTATGGCATGTGTTCTATATATTTTACAATATTTTTGCGAGCAATAATAGTATTAACAGTTGGTGTGTCTTCATGTATTTTTTGAAAAATATTGTTTTGCGGCATGCTTTAATATCTAATGGCAATATATTCCAGTATTGAATGGCATTGAAAAGAGTTGGAATTTCCCATAATTAGTGTTTATTCGGGGAAGTAAAATGTTGCTGATAGATGAAACTGTAGTGTTGTTCCTGTAATTCCCAACGTTAAAAATGGAAACTACAAGGATATTTGGTTGTTTTTTCAGTGCTATGAATTTTCATATTGCACAAAACAACAGTACACATCATTCCACAGTTGTATTGCGATGTCATTGGTAAATATAGTAACAAAAGTCTACTAATTATTATAAACTTAAATGTGGGGACTATATCCTGGATGGTACTGAAAACGCTGAGTACGTATTCTAGAGGAGGTGATAATTTATTTCCCTAATATACGTGCAGCGTCGAATGAAAGAAATTCTTTCAATGCTTCAGGGCGGACAGCTCATTACAGACACCGTGTCATAGAAAATAATCGAACCTTCCTCCGTCTGTGCATCATTGGCTTCAGACACACTGTTGACCCACATCGAATTTGCTTGCATAGTTTTTCCAGAGTACGTGCCTAAAGAAAGAGACCTTTGAAAGCAAGCATATAGGAGGACGCACGGTCAACACTAAATAAACGTGCGAAAATATACTCACTATACTAAGCAAACAGGAACGGTATGTAAAATCCGGAAATAAATACGACGATGGGAAGCGAGACGAGCAAACAAGTCAGGCGATGCGGGTGCATTATATTCAGTTGCCGGAAATCGATTGGGCAAACAGTGCATTCACTTCCTTTTCGGTAAGTAGGTGTCTCCGAGTTCACTTTTTCTGTGCATACAAATTGTTTCGCTAGAGGCTAGAAACATGATATGCACTGTTTGGTATGAATCCCCTGTGGCATGAAACCAGTGTAGCTTTGTTAACATATTGCATAGGACTCTAGTTTCACGTAAGATGTTCCTGTATTCATGTGATAATTCGTGCCAATAATGGTTCGCATTTCTTGTCGATACGTCAGTTCATTGTAAATATTTAAAAAAACAAGTTGAAACGGAGATTTCCAACATTTATTTTCAAACGTCTGCGCTTGAAAACAGCCGTGTAACCAGTAATGACCGACCGAAGCAGTTTGCAGGTACGTTAAACAGTAACCCATGTAACCAGTAATGACCAACCGAAGCAGTTTGCAGGTACTATAAACACTAACGAATGCCATTTTTCATAGACAAACATCTACTAAAGTGATTCACTTCCTGATGTCTTTGTCACACTGTTTTTAAACCTTGTGCTAGCGATCCAAAATATGTTCACAAAGAGGTGAATGTCGAAGATAAGTTTTGTCAGTACTATATTATTATAGGCAGTGGGTCAGCAAATCGTGAGTGTTTTTAAGAGTTTCTTGAACTCATCTTTAAATTGATGTTGTACAAAGCACTGTTGGGCACAAACAATGCGAATTGTTTTCTTTACAATTTGAAAGGATTATTCTTGAAACACACATATTTACAATTTGATATAAACCAACTCAATCACAGTAACACGAATAGCAATAAGCTCATTAATAATAGGGTCATTTTTCTTTTGAAGGTATGCAACCAGAAGCTAGCAAGAGCTCACTCCTCCGTGAGCATTCTCAGAAGATGCGCGCGACCAGAACCTATATTATTCTAGTTGTATATATTTGCTGTGGTGATTATTTTAATTTAATTTTGTGCTCGTTAAAAATGAACTTGCGAAGCAGACCGAGTGCGTTAAGTAGACAGAGCAGCGTAGCTGCGTCAGTAGTTGTTGCAAGAACTGAAACTGAAGCACCGAAATAGACTGCAGCTGCCTATAGACTAAATTTTCTCTGAATGAATCGCGTTCTCTGCCTTCTCAGGGTCACCTTATCTAGCGCAAAACGATGTGGAAAAGATGAAAACAACGCTTGTTTCTCCGTTGTGCCAATGACTACTTATTGCACTGCGCACGATTCGCCTCTATGTCATCATCATAAGCCTACGGAGCAAGCCATATAATGGCTGCCCTCTAGGGAACGCTGTTAAATGAACGTCTTCTGAGACGCTCGTCAGCGGCAAAATATATTTGCTGCTTTAACAATATGGTACTTCTGAAATAGCTGCTTATTAAACGTTTCATTTGTATTCTAATCTGCGGTTTTTGGAAGAGCAGTGGCAGAAAATATTAGAATGTCTTTACCACGCCATAAAGACCCTTTCTACTATAGGCGGGCCATGAAAAGGCGCTTTACTTCTTGTGCTGTGTGTGGGCCAGTAAGTTAAGTATACATAATAGCGGAATGAAAACAACGAACTTATTTTGGCACGTCGCAAATGACGAGTTCTGGTTCGCATGTAATCAGGTGGTCGTTTTGTTGTAGATATTTTTGCAGCGGGTTTCTTTCAAAAAGAGCTTATTACGCTTTTCTAGTTTATTGTTACTTCGACAGCATTTTCCTACAAGTTCTTTCGTTCTTACTGCTTCACAAATGGCACTATTAAAGTGAAATTATGTCTTACCATATTAAATAATAGCAGAATAGAAGAAAAGCTGAATAATAGAGTTAGGCTTGATTTAGTATGCGGCTGAGCAAATGAGAAGAAAATGTAAAAATTATGAAAGAATATTCTTATTCTACTCGTTACCATTAAACGTTAATGCAGCAACATTGCTTTGGGCTCAAGGTATGTGCTCCACAAATATGACTTTGTTGTCTCACTTGCAAAGTTTATAATAAAAAATTAAAGAAGCCACCAGCTGTATTATTATGCAAAGAGAGATCGTGTTACAAAAATACGATGTTTTCAGTTGTTATAAAGGAAGCAGCTCAGTTCACTGCACGGGCCCTAAGGCAGTCTTCCTAAGCTCAGTTCCTACATTCCACGAATTCAATTCACACAGACGTCAGTGCTGTATTGCTCCGAAACTTCTTCCAGATGAAGCTCGGTCTGTCTTTTTGTGCTAATGTTCTCTTTATTCAACGTTTGCGTTTGGCTGGATTATTTACTGACTAAAATATATATATGTTCTGAAGCTTCTTCTACAACTTTTTTGCCTATAAACGCAGAACTCAGTGGGCACCTCAAGGCTTTCAACTTTGTCAGCCGGGAATTGCGGGGCGATTAGTTTAGGATATAGTGTCGCTTGTCATTTTTAATAATGTGTTATGATAAACTTTCAATTGAGCATCATTCTATAACGTGTTCGATAACAGACTGAGTTGTACATTATTCCAATTTTTCATTCACCTCTTGAAAGCATCCTTGGGATTGTGAAACAGCCCTGCATCAGCTCGAAAAGAGCGAGACATGTTCTAAACAGCAATCAGTACTATTGCCCTCTTTAACGTCGTTTGTGTGGCAAGTATGTCTATACAATATACTCTTTTACATCTAAACCCTCCTGACAAAATCATCAGGGTATTTATAGATCGTAAGATTTTCCCTAATAAAATACTCTCTAAGACAACTACATGCCTTTTCGTTCGCTTTTTCTTCTCCGACATCTACGAATTGAAAAAGTACACTTTAGTCCCAGACATCAAATGAATTATACTTTGGTGGTGAATCCGTAAAAGTACAGAGCAACGAAGTAAATATTTACCTCGTTGTACTGATTCCGAAGTAGCTTCACGCAGGATTCCGAAGATATTTTTGGGAGAATTTCACCCCTTTTTGATGGGCCGCTGAAAAAGCAGTAGGAGCCACCTAATTTTTCCCGCGCGAAAGCTGCAAGCGATCACCATCTTTAACACAAGGAAAAGTAACCAAGTACTAGTACTTATTGCTGGAAAAGAGAAAAAAAGCTGTTTTGTTTTACGTACAGATGCCGGTAAAGTCCATCTGTTAAGTTTTGCCCTGTGTCTCATTTTACCTCACGCTACCTAATGATATGATGAACTTATTATTATTTGAGTGAAAAAGAAAGTATTTATTCCTACTGACACATAAACATAGAATATGAATCACCGTGACGGGAGAGGTTCACTGAAGGAGTATAAAAATAAAACAAAAGCCTCAAAACTATTTAAAAACATTTTTTTTGAAGAAAAAAACATTTCAAATTTAGAAGCAACAGGACACTTTCAGTTATTTTTGCTATATTTGGTGTTTCACACGACTCATGCAGACGGACGAATTGCGTTAACATACTCTGGCTGCCTACCAATGCAAACACAAAATAAACGCAATAACACAATTTAGGTTATCATGCTCCCCATTATGCCTTACATACTTGCATGTTGTGTTAGTTGCTGCGGATGTATATTGAGTCATAATACCAAACCACCTACCTTTTTTAGAAAACTCACTCACTCAATATTAGTACAGTCTTTTCCTTTGTGGAAGTTACTAAGATGACCATGTTTTGAGGATTGCAAGTCATAGTACACCATATACCAATCGTGAATTTTGTACAACTTGAGCTGATACATGATAAAAGCTAAAGGTGCCACCACATCAAAAGCTGCATCATTCGTAGTGGCTGTGTATTTTAAATAATTGCTGCTTCATTGCGACAACTCTATGGCTGCAGACGGTTGGGTGTTCAATGTTTTGTAGTAACATACACACCATGGTGGATTATATAAATGCAATTTACACACTTGAGTTGGCATGTTTCTCCGCTGGGATGATATAGAAGCCGTAATCCTTGCGTCGTTGTACACGTCTTTTTTGGTTGCTGGAGATGGTCGGTCTTACACACTCATTTCCTCTAATTAAGTAAACTAGTTGACAAAACTACTTCAGACATGTGCAGCAGAGACGTCGATTCATTACAGGCTCTTTCTCTGGAAAGGTGCACACAGGGTCAATACCCCTGCGCAGAACGCCCATGTTTATCTACGCGTTGCGTGCCACATTCTGTCGATCAATTTTGACTTATTGCATATAAATATAAAACAGCAAAAAGGCACAGTTTGATGAGCCAATCGCTAATTTTTGCAGGCGCGCTACTCTAACCATGAGCGGTACCACAAAACAAATAGTAATTAATTCAGAGCTTTTAAACTGGCACGTTCTGTCTGTTTCAATGCTTACAGATAAAATGCAAAAGCAATTTCGCTGGCACACGAAAGTTTTACTGACTACGCAGATGTGCTTTGTGCCTCACTTATCACCTCGATTGCGCCGAAACCTTCTTCTTTACGGCTGCACGCATTGTACTAACTTTTTGAAATGCTACATCTTCTTTCCTTTCGATGGTTGAGGAGTGGGGTGGGGGTGGCATTACGAGTGTTTTGAGCAATCGCTCGTGATAGGTGCGTCAGGTCACTCCAAATATGGCTGCTCAAGCTGATGCTGCCTTTACAGAGCAGGCTAGGTGTTAGCGAAAATTAGAACGGTAAAGCAAGGAGGCACGTGCAGTATTTGGCCTTAAATATATGGCGTGTGAACTTATGGGTACTGTACATTCACTAGTAAAGTGCATTTTGAGTGAGAAAGCAATTGGCGCCCTTGTTGCTGCACTCTGGCATTGTAGGAATGCAACAAGGCAGGGTGACACAGAGGGAATAGCTGTTCACATACACTCAAGTTTGACTCACTTCCTTTGTCAGGCGATTTGTTTCTTTTCAGATATTTTGAATGACCTCCTAGCACTGCATAGACCTCTGTGCGTCAGAAAAACCAGTTTTTTTAGATAAAGACAACTGGTGTGCCACTGGGGCTATATAAAGGCCATCTGTGGATGATCTTCGTAACCCAAATCTGACAAAAGATGGGAAGCCTAGCTATGGTTCTGATATATGGGATCTCATTCTAGTACGTCATCTACACATCCGTGTAAATGGTGATGTGTATGGTTTAGTCAACTTGACTAGTAACGCCTATCACTGCTGTGAATATACCTATTGTAATGCTTATTTGCTCTAGAGAATAACATTCTATTTAATGTACCAGCGTTTGTTCTTCACAGTGATGCATAAACGCTGAAAAGTGAGCAGAAGTGAGATTACACGGTATAGTGTTGGAGATTCTTTAGGGTTCGTAGGAAGGCACTGCCACATATTGCAAAATAATACTGAAAAACTGTCCGAGCTAGCCGCTTTGCTACAACGCGATAAACCAGTGTCACTCTACCGAGACCATTTTCCTCGGTCCATATTTCTTACGAATAAATGATAGCTGAGTCACAACTGACTTAACAAAAAAGTATATACACCTATGCTGAGATACATCATGAATTACTGCATGAAAAATTTGAGCTCTCTCAAAGATGCTGCATTGAGCAGTAGTACAGCTGCAATACAGCAATGAGCCCGCATCAACATGTCATATTAGTTTATATTACATTCCCAGCACCTTGTGTTGTGCCCTTCTTGTTTTTCCATCGTGGAGTTGTTTATTCAATGTTCAGCATGTATCAAAAAGGCTCAAATATCACACTGTGTCAGAAAAAAGACCAATACTTCTTTGCGGTGTTGAAGAAATATGAGCCACCTATGTCCAACAAAGTCACGAAGGTAGATTGACTCAAAATTTCAAAGGAAACACGCGGTGTAATAAGAGCACGTGTATACTGTCGGGTAGCATATTTAGGGACACGGATAAAATGAAGATTTGAAGTGGAAACGAAGGAGATGAGTTTTTGATTAGGAGAGCATTGTTTTATGTCGTGTGACACAGTATCAAGTTTTTTTTCATTAGCATGACACTTCAACTTTGAGGCACACACACATAATAGAAACTAAGTATTATGTATACTTTTTTGATTTGATATCGTAATAAGACCACAGCATATGACGCTCAGCAAACTAGCAAATTCGTTGCAACTATTTGCATAACTAACCGACTCAATAAAAGAATTGGTAACAATTACTTGCACTGAAGGTTTCTGTAGTCACTGGATCACTTGTGACATGCAAGAGAAGGAAACATTGTGCACGGGGTGCCTGTAGAAAGCATCTAAAGACCCGGATAAGCGAGTGGTGACTGTTTCCGATCTTTTCGTGTACTTTGATACATATTTATATTAACTTTGCGATGTCCGTTTATGTTGTTTGCTCCGCATGTGGGCTATTTAGGGCTTAGTCAACATGAAAAAAAAAACAATTGCGAACTGTTTCCTGATGCCTAGTGCAGAGTGCCCTCTGCGATACTGATTAGGTATTTCTTGTCGATGCCACCATGATTTGTCACAGGTGCAGTATGTTGCGAGCTCCTAGGCGTAGATGTCTCCAAGACAATGCGTACATATTCATAACATGTATGCCGTCTTTTTTTTTACTTGTCGCTACCAATTATACGCATGTTTATGTATAATAACTCCTTGACTTATTAAGTCGAAATTTGCTTACCGGTGAATTTTTTTCTGGAAGCTTTACTGGAATATGCGCCGCGAAAGATATTTAGTCATGACACTATTGAGCAGGGTTTCATTCAGAATACATGCAGTTTGTGCATACTCAATGGTCAATGCTAAGAGCAATGGATAGCAAATAAATGTACACTGGAAAAGACATGGTTAGATCTACTCAAAAGTGAATTTCACTGTGGCCCAGTGTGCGTATCCATAGAAAACACACCTTGTAGTTACCAGCACTGAGGGTAGAGTTGTAACAGCCAGTCTACTTAGTAGTACCATCATTCAAACTACCCTGTTTTCATGGTGGCTTCAAAAGTGTGCTTCCGCAAAGAGTCTTTCTGGGCAGAATGTACACTTTTATCTTTCGCTAATCTAATTGTACGTAGAACATTAACACAATTTTCGTTTACACAGTACGGCGCTTTTTTATTTATTATTGTGTTCTTCATCAAGGACATTTCAAAATTTTGTGTGTGATTCCGTTTTGGCAGCGTTAAAGAAATACGACACGCTATACACACAATCACCGACCTTTCCGTATGCGTATGTGTTGCGTTTTTATGCTGCGCTGCCACAGTGCTTATGCGTTAGAATGTACAGCTAGCCCGCACTTTTCTAAGTGATATGGTGTGTCTTTTTTTCGTAGACAAACTAGTACACAGTTAAACTCTAGGGCACGTATAGTCACGCACGCAGCCAATCAGACTAACACTAAGTGTTGAAATTTTGAAGCAGTGCTTCTCAGCCATTGATGTGTGGGGTCCCCTTGTGCCCCGTCTCTGAAAAAACAACTCCACTTGTCGAACAATCGACGCTAGCACCCACACGTTGGATTCGAATTTGTTACTGCATGTGTAAGTACAAAGCATTTTCTCCTGTAGTGTAGGTACATTGAAAGTCTGTCTGTCTGTCTATCTATCTATCTATCTCTCTATCTATCTATCTATCTATCTATCTATCTATCTCTTAATCTATCTATCTATCTATCTATCTATCTATTTTCGGGCAATTAGAAAATAGATACAATTTGGCTGGTTGTTAGGAAACTTGATATCAGAAAGAAATGCTGATAATACTGCTTGTTCAAGACTCCAAGCAGCAAGAAGTAGTTGGAACTTATTGCCATAGAATGATACATGCTTTTTTCTAGCTTTTTGTTTTCAATATTTATGCGAGATATCTCAGTAAATATTGCCAGAAAAGCAGCTGAGCCTGCCATATAAAATGCGTGGTTGCTTTTGTGTCTTAATCGAAGGTGTATAGCGGTGCTGTCCTTACAACAACCGGGAGTTGACCTAATGTGGTCAACGATCCACGCGTGAGTGCTGCATGGCCTGGAATCTTTTGACACCAGAAACTTTGTCATCAAACACCATGTAACAGCTGCTGGTGTTGCGCACAGGTGAACAGCAAGTCGGGGTGCCTGCGCGACTGCACCGTGGTTAACGACTTTGTGTGCCGCTCGGTGTTGTACAAGCCTAGCCAGGACGGCGCCATGCAGGGCTCAAGTTCAGTCTTTCACGTCGACCACCTCATGCTGCCCAGCAGGCCGGCCACTTTCGCGAGCTAGAGCCCACCACGGCCGTTGCTCGACACAGGCGAGACCAAGGGCATCTACCTAAAGTCTCGCTGTACCAGTGAGTGTGCGCTAGCGTCCATGGACGGGTCAACATAGTCTAACGTTTGTAGCGGTTCGCTTGTGGTGTCTAAAGGAGAGGTATATAGCTGTACAAATAAAATAAAAAAATGAGTAAGTATCCTGACCGCCGATTTACCACTTAACATTATACAGCTGGGGTCGTATAGTTAGAAATAACCAGAAGCTGCACATAATCTATTTCGCGCCTGGCAACCAGGGATATTTATTGTGCGTGGCTGGAAGCTGGGCATTTCATTTTTTATCACCATTGTTTCATGCCTTGTAATTGATTCGGCACCCAGATTGCGGTCAGGCTAACCATCGTAGCTCACCAAATGCATCGTTAAGTGTGGGTTAAGCACATAGAAACAAAGCAAAAGAAAAACATCATTCGCCGTGCCTGTGTTTATGGTGCATTCAAGTGTGCCGCACGTCCTCTGGCGGGGACAACGCCGCAGCTAAGGTCGGCGCTGACTCCGCCGCTTACTATAGCAGCAAGCGGCTGCAGACACTGCTATCCCGTTCCCGTGTGAGCCAAGTGGCCACCGCGGCTGCTTTATGTGCGCTCTGCCTGGCCCCGCATGTGCGTTGGCTGACACGATGCATGTCTCCCCTTCGCGTGTTGCTCGCAGACAGCACGAGGCAGTACACAACCAAGCCCGGCATAATCAAGAGGCCACCAAGCGAAACGAGGACGTCAACCAAGTCTCCGGTCTTCGCTGACTCGCCTGACCCTTCGTGCGACGCCTACGGGGTGTGCTACGGCGGTGAGCATGCGTCTGTCTTTGACCGGCAATTAAGCGGCTCTTATTTGATGACCTTGTACGTTGTGACATATTAACGGTCTAAAGAATGCCACGTCTGAACAAAAAAACTGGAGCCGTTCTTTTCGACCGCGTAGCGTCGGTCATATTTATAGCTGTATCTCAACGTACTTCACTTATAATTACAGACATAAGTTGTCCTTAAAAGCACCTTCGCAGATTAGTTGTACACTATTGAGTGGGATGATCATGCGCGTTATCATTTTGCCCACATGGCCAGTAATGTGGCGCGAATCTCATGTCGGTGCATAAAGTCGTGGCTCATGACTTTAATTTCATGTGTAGCAGCATTTTGTGGGAAGATGTATAGCGGCCTTTTTACAACTTTTTTCCGTTCTTTCATTTGCAGCTCCTCTGTGAGAAAGCTTGACATCTTTCGGTAAAATATTATTAAACGACCCAGCTGTCAAAAAAAAAACTTTGGCGGGTAACAAATTTCTCGGAGTGCCTCGTGTTACATAATAATAGCGGCACCCGTTCGTCCCTCGTAGTCGTAGTCGTAGTGGGTAACCAGTGTTACATTTTAACCTTCAAGGTGAAGCCGGTGGGATATTTCTCCTGTGCTTTGTTGAACAATAAAAAGTTCGTGGCGTGCGCGTTAACTAAAAGCCGAATGCTCCTGTCTCTCATTTCCCATTAGCAGCCATTGGCATGTACATTGAGCACTATCTGACAAGAAAGGGTTGCTACGTTATACTCGCTGGGTGTAACCTCCTTAGATTTAGAAAGGTTTAGTGAGCGTTGAACCACAGTACCATGAATACAGTGAACTGGTATATACCATGAACTCGAGGTGATTAAAGGTGGGAAGTAGACCCGAAGCACAAGCCGTAAGAAAGTGTGCGTATGCCACCTCTCGTTTAGTCTTTGGTATGTCCGCTAGATATCGGTGCTTCTATATAGAGAATATATGATGAAAATATGCGAGATGGTGGTACTTGGAGTGTTGAATAGATTGACGAACGGTCACACAGACTGATGCATGGATGGACGAATGAACGGACGCAGGCGCGGATGCATGGACGAACGCAGGGACGGACGCACGAACAGACGCGCGCACCAACAGACGCGCGCACGGATGGGCAGATGGACTTACGGACGGTCACACAGACGGACGCATAGACGGACGGAAGCAAGGATGAATGGACGGATGAATGCTTCGCCCCACTCTCCATCATTTACTCCGTGGATATGCTGCCGTTTTTTTCAGGGCTATTATACGCAAAAAAAATTTGGTGCGAAAAATAAAGGCAAGAAGTGTGTTATAAAACTCTTACAAGGCAACTGAAAATTGTCGCACAAGTGTGGCCGTCACTAAAACAAACGCAGGTTTATCAAGGCTTCGAGAAAGAATGCTGCAACTACGTATATTGATCCTCCTGAGCGCTTCCTGATGATTCCTATGGCCTTCTTCGGGAGAGATCTACATAGCAGAGATCTAAGCGCACCTCCTCAAGTTCAATATAAATAAATTCATTATGCTGAAACACATCCTGCTTGTTCAAGGTAATCTTGGGGGTAGTTGGTACGTATTCACCGCAAGAATTGTCAACGCTTATGATAATTCATGTTATCGAAAATTGTCAGACTCAACCCATTGCATCAAATAGTACTTATTTTGATGAGTGCGATAAACGCTGGTGAACGCATCTCTGCGCAATGTCACTGAAATATGCGCAAAACAAAAACGCAGCGCTAAAAAATGGAAGATCCCACGTTCAGTGGAAATCAATGATATTGCTACGACGCTGAGGGCACGTGTGAAAGAAGAGGATGACAAGGTTGGGCATCTCCTCAAAGGGGTTGCTAAGGATGTCTACAATTTCCTCATCGGCAAGGACACCTTGGTGTCTTTAGCGGGCGTAATGCAACACTGCCGCACGTTTGAGACCCTGAAGGCTAGGCGCATCAATCCCAAGTTTGGTAGACTTGCCAACGTCAACATCATTGCAAGTGTCGACGTCCCTTCAACATCCCCCTGTGATCTTGCCTCAATAATCAGGCAAATCGTACGCGAAGAACTTGGACGACGTGATGCTGTAAACCCGCCGAGGGCACCTGCTAGCAACGGCTCCCCGCCATACGACGCAATGTGTGCTGCCGTTGACGCCACGCTATATGATGTGCCCCAATCACGAGCACCAAAGCCCCCAATCGACAACCTACATCAACGCCGTGGTTTCCAGAACGCCTCCCGCCAACCACCTACAATGGTGTCTTCGTGGGACGATCATGGGTACATGGCGCCTCGTGGAAGGTTTGGCGACGTGCGTGAGGCCCCTGTTTGCTATAACTGTGGTTTCCGTAGATATGTGGCTTGATTCTGTGGTCACAGGCGTCATTCCTAGCAGCACTGCTACGAGGATCCTCAGCTCCTTCTCGACAAAACCGCTGGCGCGGTGGTATGCCCTCAATGTGGGATGCGTACGTTGGGGACGAATTCCAGCAAACGACCCAAAGTGATACACATGTGGGACGCAATTTCCACCGGAATTTACGCAACGACTCACCTTCCTCCATGCGAAGCTTGACACACCACACAACACGCCGGTTCCGTTCCCCATCTCCGGGTCGACAAGTCACCTCCCCGCCTCCAGGAAACTAGGTGGTGCGGCCATTACCGTCGCCGAACATTTTTCACTACATCCGCCTATGCTTCCACCCGTTTTTATGACGCAAACTAGGGTCGCCGTGCTTATTGATGGACTTCCTACGATGGCTTTGATAGATACTGGAGCAGCTGTTTCAGTAATGAGTTTTGACTTCAAATTGCCGCTAGGACATAAAGTGATGTTTCGCTGGGACAGTTGTGAATCATTTCGTGCAGTGGGGAGACACTGTGCCCGATCGATGTGTGCGTTGTTAGTGTCACTTTGGGCGACAAGGTGTTTGAGGCTAATTCGCTGACCTGACCAGCTCCACCCATGACATCATCTTGGGGATCGATTTTCTACGCGAGTGCGGTGCTACTGTAGATTACGGTGCTGGCGAGATTATGCTATCGGCATTTACTGACGATCCCAGGCGCTGTCAAGAATCTATCGCCGTCATTGAGGATGTTCTCTTGCCGCCCAACTCGATGAAGGCCGTACGCGTTGACGCCTCTGCCTCGAACGCCGGCACGTTTGATGTTCTTGTGGAGCCCATTACTCTCAATTGCGCCAAGGAAAATGTGCTCGTTCCACAATGCGTTCTGTCGATCAGTGATAGGTGATCGGCATTATGGGTGTCGAACTATTCAAATGAACCTGTCATGCTACCCAGTGGATTGCGACTCCTACTCTTCGAACAAAATGCGACCATTTTTATTGCATATTTAGGCGACGAGAGCATAGATCCTATTGGTGCAACGTACCATACAAAAGCCAACATTCTGAGTATGGTAAACAAGTCACTATCATCAGAAAAAAGTCAAGCTTTGGTCGAAGTCCTTGCGAAGCACGCTACTATATTTGACTTTCGCAGAATGAAGAGCAAATAAGTGTACCCGAGTCGCGCACTCGCCACGGGATTGACACAGGGTCCACTCACCCGGTCATTTCTCAGCAGGTAGAAGAGATGTTAAAAAAAGGGTCATCCAAAAGTCGTGTAGCCCTTGGGCTACCCCTGTGATTCTTGTCCGAAAAAAGAATGGTACATGGCGATTCTGCGTGGACTACAGACGGCTCAACTCTGTTACTGAAAAGGATGGCTACCCGCTTCCCAGGATTGATGATGCCATCGATTGTTTACATTTGGCATCATACTTCTCCTCCATGGATTTGAGATCTGGTTATTGGAAAATCCCCATGCACCCAAATGACAACGAGAAAACGGCCTTCATATCCCCAGATGGTCTATTTGAATTCAATGTAATGCCTTTTGACCTACGCAACACTCCAGCCACGTTTGAGCGCTTCATGAACTCTGTGTTACGTGGACAAAAGTGGGAAGTTTGTCTTTGCTACCTGGATGACATGATAATTTTTGGCCGTACATTCAATGAACACAACCATCATCTAGACATTGTTATCACCTGCCTTGAGAGAGCTAAGCTCACCGCGAACTCTAAGAAGTGTAACTTTGGCATGCGAGAGTCCAGGGATCTTGCAGATCACCGCTCGTGCCAACCTCGTTCTCTTCTTCCAAGCTTCCCCTCAGTATCGTAGCAATATGATAAGCACGAATAAGAAAGCTTGATATATCACTTTAACATCAGCACAACGCTACGAGGTGCAAGTGAATCATGCCGTAAGATTTTCTTGTCATGATTATTATGTTTGGATGTGTCGTTTACCTCCGTCATCTATTCACGTCACGTGATACCAAATTTAGTATATGTGGAGCTAGGGAAACTGCCACGAGCAAGCTATTAGCGTGGTATGTTGTCATGTTCTTACATGACACGCGTGTAAGTATTATGTTTGCACCTGTTATATATTTCCTCATTCGTTTATGTCACGTAACACCAAATTGAGTATGTGTGGTGCAAAACAGCCGCGAGCGCATTATGAAGAGCCTATTATACTCCAATGTAGCGTTGACATGCGCGTGCGCGGGGCGCAGCGACGCTACATTACCTAAACGCGAGCACTCTATTCACCTTTTCATAAACGCCTCCCTGGGCGCCGCCATAGCCCTCCTTGGGCTGTGCAAATTGACGCGTCCCCTCGAATATGCACTGACAACGCTGCGCCCTTAGCCTTTGTACTCCCGCGCACAGCCCATCATGGCGTTGTTTTTCTTACTTCCTGTGAAAAGCTGTTTAGTTTGACGCCAAGCGCAACTGACGCTTGTGACGCTTGTTTTCGCCATGCAACCGTCCCATACCACACCAGTTTTGCAACATGCCACGTGAACGAAAGCATCGCAAGAGCTGCAGGACCATGAATTGTAAATCATGACATTCATGACATAAATGTCATCATTTTCATGTCATGACAAGTCATGTATATTCTTCATACAGTCATGTTATGCCATACCAGGTTTGGTATTGATATCGTTATCAAAACTGTCACGAGAGCTAAAAGTCTTAGGCGGCTAGATAGATAGATAGATAGATAGATAGATAGATAGATAGATAGATAGATAGATAAATAGATAGATAGATACTCTTAAACTCGCCAAAGTTCGCTAAGAAATGCTTCGCATTTAAATCAGGCAAGAACAAACGTCGAAAAAACACATGCACACTGATGCATTCTTCATAATAATGCCTTGAGTATTCTGAAGTCCACGACAGCACACCATCAGCTACGCTACATAGCACCAGCAAGCCTTCAGACATCACTGCCCAACTGCCAACTCAACAAAAAAAGATGGCCCCTCCAATAACCATTTGATCGCTGCCAAAAAAAATCCAGCTTCACTGGCACCATGCAGATATTGCCTCATTTGAAACATTTATTAGGTTCATTTTTCAGAGCTTTACTTCACAGAACATCGAGGTACCTTCGCCAAGAATGTAGCACCGCATGGGCAGCTAGTCGTACCTGATGCTCAGATATGTATAAATGGCACCGACGTCTCAACACAAGAATTGTCATAAAAGGCGTGAGCCTTGTGAACTAAACCCAATCGGTCCAACCTTATAAAAAAACAGAGATGGCTAATTTTTGTCGGATGCCGTGCAACACGCCTTCTTCACCTAAGTGTCAATAATGATTGATTTGCGGGGTTTAACGTCCCAAAACCACCATATGATTATGAAAGACGCCGTAGTGGAGGGCTCCGGAAATTTCGACCACCTGGGGTTCTTTAACGTGCGCCCAAATCTGAGCACACGGGCCTACAACATTTCCGCCTCCATCGGAAATGCAGCCGGCGCAGCCGGGATTTGATCCCGCGACCTGCGGATCAGCAGCCGAGTACCTTAGCCACCAGACCACCGCGGCGGGGCCCTAAGTGTCACTAAATTGTCATAAAAGGAGTGGGCCGTGTGAACAGAACCCATTCTTTCCAACGTCATAAAAACAAACAACGATGGCTCAGTTTCGTGGGATGACTTGCCACATGCCTTCTTCCCCAAAGTTTTTCAATATTAAACTTCACAACACGGAAAGAGACGGGGTACTATAGCATCTAACAGAGACGTTATATTCAAGACACGTGCCACAGCTATTGCCTGCGCTTACACGCAGATGTTGATGGTTCAGCCAAGCGTGTTGCAGCTCTTAACGTCGTCTATACACTTTTGCTGTAAAAAACAAAAATCCCAGTACTATACGCTGACGACATAGCAGAACTGGCACCTTCCCAAGCTTCCTCTTGGTTTTTTCTCCAGCTTCAACTCGGCTTTTCACAGGTCCAATCTGGCTTTTCTCAGCTTCAACCTAAATTTTGCTGATCTCAAACTTGGCTGCCTTCAAGCTTTTGCCACTTTTGGTTTTACTTTTGCTCTCTCTGATTTGGCGACTCACTGCCTTCATTTATGGCCGCATACGCCCTACTACTTGCATCACTGCCCATATTGTTTGCTCACGTTTTTAACCACCTGTATCTCGCCAACCATCTCTTCCTTTCTCACTTCCCCTCCTCCTTGTGTCTATTGCCACTTGTCAAACTAAGCAGAACATGGCTGTGACGTGCTTTAACACATCCCCCTTCACCTCACCACCACAACACTCTTTACCCTCGTTACCCTTATACAACCTTTCCCTTAAAACGCGGAGAAGGAAGACGAAGTGATTCGTTTACGGAACACATCTTGCTCGTCTTTGTGCTTTTCTGGATTTTTCGCCGCAGTTGTGAGGTCTATCGCCTCATATATTGTGGTGATGGATGTTCAACCTCACGGGGCACCGTCCAAGTCCGGTTAGACCGCTGGGACTGCTTCGAGGAAGCGAGGAAACGCTTTTAGTGAGAGTGAGGACACTGAGCTATACTCCGCATCAAGCGACGAGTCCTCGGACGACGGTTTCCAACCCGTCCTGTACCGCAAGGCTAAACGACGGATCGTCAATGCATCTTCGGCGTCGACGCACTACTACCGTGAAAACTGCCCCTCAGCGATGGCCTCATTCTATCCTGTTTGTGCCACTGAAGGCTACTGACAGTCTACGCGGGCTGAACAGGCAAGCGCTCTCTGTGTATCTCGAGAATATTACGCCAAATCAGATCAAAGAAATACGTCTAAACGCAAGAAAGAACATCTTGGCAATCGATGTGCTGAACCCACGTGCGCTAAACGCGCTTCAGAAAGTAACGCAACTGGGTAACATCAATGTCAAGTCTATAATACCAGCTGATAGCACCACTTCAACAGGAGTCATTTATGACATCGCCACTGAAATTCAAGACTCGGATCTTTCAGTGCTAATAAAACCGGCGAATGAATATAACGTCGTTGTGAATGTCATTGTGTGAGAATTACGTTCAAAGGGGACTGTCTCCCCTTCCATGTGAAGGTTGGCCACTTTCGTCACCAGGTCCGACCATTTATTCCAAAACCTATGCGATGTCATAAGTGCCAGAAGATCGGCCATGTGCAGGGAGCGTGCAGGAACTCTGAAGTGTGCCTCCGATGCTCAGAACCACATACCGAGGACAAATGCAGCGCAACCATACTGAAGTGCCCTAATTGTCAAGGTGCCCACGGCGCATCTTCCAAAGACTGTCCACGCATAAAGAAGGAGTTTACTATTCTTAGACAAACGATGCGAGACAGCTCTACCCACAAAGAGGCCGCGGAAAAAGTCCGGCGAAGACGACGACGTCACCGTCGAAGATCTTCGCGAAGAACGCAGTCAACTACAAGAAGTAAGCCAACGCATCTGGGAACGAGGCCCACTGCAGGGTACACCGCGGCGAACGCAGACAATAGAAGACAAAAAACAAGTAGATCTCTCTCTACTGAAGATTGGCCGCCACTTACGCGCACGCAACTTGTGGAAGAACCACATCAGAAGCCGCATTCATCAGAGCAAGCTGCGACAACAGAGGAGCAGCGGAACTTGAATAAACAAGTGATTGCTCTTCTACGACCCATAATTAATGCCATTCGCACGGTGTTAAACAACATGCGCACAACGTCAGCCAAAAGTGCACTCCAAGTACTGGACGCTCTGAGTCCAGTACTGGCGGCTCTTGAGTAGATAATCGCCCACCAGCCACTGTCTTTCAGGGAAGAGGTCGAAAAAGCAACAACTTTTTCAGTGGAATGCACGGGGACTGAAATCACGCCGTGCAGATTTCCGTCGGTTCGTTTCCACCAATATTTTTCCCATCATCGTCATCTGCGAGCCAAGTTTATCGAGCGCTATTAGACTCTCCGGATACGAATCCTTCATGTCGGCTTGTTATAGTGGAAACAGCAAGGTCCTGCTGTTTATTCGACGTGACCTGACCTACACTATTCGGCCTGTACCACCTGACAACTATAACCAATATATATGCTTAACCGTGAAGAAAAGGGGTCCTACTGTCACTGTTGTCGGTGCATACCTGTCGCCATCAAGTAGACTTGACCACAGAAGACTAGGACACATCCTATCATCCACTCCTGGCCCATGAGTGATCATCGGAGACTTCAACGCCCACCATACGCTATGGAAGAGCCCGAAGATCAGCTCAAAGGGTAGAAGTCTGATAACGTTTGCTTCAGACAACGAGCTGTGCTTGTTAAATGATGGCAGCCCAACATTTTTACGTGGCCCTGGATACAGCAGTTGCTTTGACTTGGCTTTTGTTTCTCGAGGTCTCGTCAGATGTGCCGGATGGTTTGCGGACATAGAAACACATGGGAGCGACCACATTCCTACATATGTCAAGATCAGAGGATTATCACCTTGCAAGGTACGTGAAACTATCCAAAGAGTGGACTAGACCAAGTTTGAATCTCTCATGGAAGAACGCTGTCAAGAGAACACCTCATTTGACTTAGAAGAGGTGATCAAGTCCACAGTGCAAGACACAGTGTGCACCCTCACATGCTCTTCGAGAGTAACCCGAATTTGATGTGGAATTAGAACGACTTCGGGCTCTCCGACGGCGTGCGGAACAAACGTACCGACGCGCGAAAGCAATCGACGATTTACGAATCGCTAGACGTTTTCAGAAGAAGATACAACGCCGCATAGACAAGCTAGAGTCACAACGTTGGGCAGCCTTCTGCGCTTCGTTAGATCCTCGCAAGCCTTTATCACACCTGTGGAGGACAATAAGAGGGCTTCGGACATGTCCCATTCAGCGATCTCCATTCAAGGCTCTAGCCCTCTCTCAACAGAGATCGGAGGTCGACGTGGCAAAAGAGTTCTGTGCCAACTTATCTGGTCAACTCGCAGATCCCAACATCTCCACGCTCTCACGTGGTGGCACGACATCACACGATCACCACATGGACCAATTTTTTTCTATTCATGAGCTTAAAGCAGCACTGGCTTTGTGTAGACGGAAATCAGCACCCAGGCCTGATGGAATATCTTACAGAGCACTGTGTCACCTTGGTGAGTATGCGAGGAGTGAACTCCTCGAGATATACAACGACTCGTGGCGAGAGGGCACCCTCCCAGTTAACTGGAAGACCAGCCGTTTGGTTCCATTACTGAAGCCTGGGAAGTCCCTATTGGGGCTCACATCATACCGCCCGATTGCACTGGCTAGTTGCTTGGGCAAAGTGATGGAGAGGATGGTACTTGAACGGCTAGAATGGTTCCTGGAGCATCACAACATCTACCCGGACGCTATGACGGGATTTCGCCGTGGCCGGTCATCAATTGATAGCGTCATAGACCTGGTCAGCTACGTGCAACACAAAAAAGGCCGTAAGCGTCTCTGCGCTTCTTTATTTCTTGATGTTAAAGGGGCGTACGATAACGTCACACATGAAGCTGTGCTCACCGCTCTCAAGGAGGTAGGAGTGGGTGATTGGATGTTTCAGTGGCTACGCAGCTATCTCTCTGAGCGATTCTTTTTCGTGAGAACCGAGGATGGTGACACTTCGCTACATTACAGCCACCGTGGTGTTCCCCAGGGTGGCATACTTAGCCCTGTACTATTCAACCTGACGCTAATAGCTCTCAATGAGCATCTGCCAAGTACTGTCAGATTGTCAATGTACGCGGACGACATCTGCGTTTGGACGTCTGCAGTAACACGTCTTTAGCTGCGAGCGCGAATTCAGAGAGCTGCCACTCAAGTTGCTATTTACCTCCGTCAACGAGGTCTGGAAATTTCCTCTGATAAATGTGCACTAGTGGCATTTACGCGCAAACCAATGCATAACTACAGCGTTCTGATAAACAGCGAAAGAATACGTCACCTCCGATCATACAAGTTCCTAGGTGTTATAATTGACAGAGACCTCTCATGGAGCTCACATGTATCATACATGAAAAGGCGATTGACAGGCATCTGTCATTTGTTCAAGTTCTTCGCTGGAAAGAACTGGGGAATGTCCACAACTGCTATGGTGCGACTATACAGGTTTCTTTTCCTTGGATTACTTCGGTACAGCCTACCAGTGTTAACCAATGCAAGTAAAACAAGCCTACGAATGCTTCAAAGTGTCCAGGCTCAAGCACTCCGGATATGTTTAGGCTTGCCCCAAAGTGCGTCAACAGCGGCAACTATCGCCATCACAAGGGACAACCTCATCAAGACCCACATTAATGTGGAAGTGCTGAGGACACATATACGACTCCTTGCTCGAACCCCTCGACATCACCTAGCCTCTCTACCAGTGGTCCGACCATGCACATCTTACTGCAAAACAGTGACAACACATGGTGAGTCGATCCCAACTTCGTTCTCTCCTGCCGCTAGACATGTGACTCCACCATGGTGCCTCGCTCAACCAATGATTATTATTAACATACCTGGCGTCGAGAAAAAGGCCAATTTGTCATCGCCGGCTCTTAAACAGCTCACACTACTTCTCTTGTATGAGAAATATCAAGACTCCACATATATCTACACTGACGGATCGGTTCAGCCGGACAGCTCTACAGGAGCAGTAGTGATACCAAGGTTGGCCACGACAATTAAATTCAAGGCATCTCACGCAACAACATCAACGGCAGCAGAACTGGCAGCACTTCGTGCCGCGTTGCAATTTGTAGTTGATCAACCTACACGCAAGTGGACTATTTTTTGCGACTCGAAGGCGGCACTGCAATCTCTACTATCAGCCTTACGCCGTGGACCACAAGAGCAGCTGGTACTAGAGATAGCAGAGGTTATACACCACCTGACTGAGAAAGGGCACCAAATTACATTTCAGTGGTTGCCCAGTCACTGCGGAATCATCGGCAACGAGCGGGCCGATCAAGCGGCCCGCTCAGCCCAAACAGAAGATCATAAACTGCGACTACCACTTTCTAGGACGGATGCTGCACGAGAGCTCCGCAGACTTGCTCGCCGGCAAACCATATCGCAATGGAATCAGCCGCACTTCAAGCATGCCCGACTGTACTCGCTTGACCCTACGCTAAGTCTTCAAGTCCCGTCGAGGCTTCGCCGAGCAGACCAGACCCTGTTATCTAGGCTGTGGTTGGGCGTTGCATTTACCAACGCCTACGCCTTCCGCATTGGGATGGCCGACACCGCAGCCTGTGGCCACTGCGGCAAGGAAGAAACCATTCAACATGTTCTTTGTGAGTGCCTAGCGTATAGTAGGCGGCGACTATGCCTTCGCAGGGAACTCAACAAATTAGATTATCAGCCTCTGTCGGAGCAGGAAATTCTGCAGTATCGTCATGATGTGACTTCACAGAAGAGGGCCCTGAAAGCGCTGCTGCACTTTTTGCGATTGACCGGCCTTGCTGAACGGTTGTAGCTGGGACGCCCTTCCTGTGTGTGTTTTCGTTTTTTTTATGAGTGCGCGTGCGTTTTTTTCCTCTATCTAACCCCTCTTTCTTGCCCCTACTTCCCCACCCCCAGCGCTGGGTAGCAAACCAGATGCCAATATCTGGTTAACCTCCCGGCCTTTCCTTTTTCACTCTCTCTCTCTCTTCCCTTAAAACGCGAAATATGTAGCATTGTACCCGTCCACTCAAATTTCTAATTTTTACGCAACATCCTAAAGCACGCTTATGACATTCCAAGAAATTGAGATAGAGAATTATGTCATTATTGCTACGCTTGCTAAATATTCTTAACTAGCGTTTATTTTAAGAAATAAAATATTCCCTAGCCATTCTTGTAGATTTAGCACAGAAAAAAGAAGCAAATAGTAAGCTGAAAGCGCACCCGCCGTTTGTATTTGGCTGTGTTTGTTTTGAGCAAAATAAAAAAAAAACTAATAAGGTTGATATTGGATAATGTCAAGTTGAGTGAGCCGTCAAACATTGTAGTGGCTTAATCGAAGTGATCGGCTGCACATTGGGATTAAGACAAGCCACATTCACCGTACATATGGTTCAATTGGTCCTGTGCACACTTATACTTTGCCATCTTTTACCAATAGCCTGCAGAAGATTGAAAAACAAGTTACACCCGCATATGTTGATGCTGTGTCTGAAGGGTGAAATTACGATGAGTATGCTATTGGTAGAACTTGGCTTTGAACAGCCGGGTCAAGTTCTCTGCTGTCCTTTTGGACAGTACTGCCTTAAGCTTTCACAGTTCTGCTGTCAAAACTCATCACGATGGCACCCTAAAAAATATTCGAAAGAAATCCACGCATTTTCGCTAACTGAGTGAAGTGAGTGGGTGAATAAGCTAGGTTATAAGGTTTATAATGTCTGCTTTGAAGTCGTCGACTAGTGTGAAGAACGGAGTGATTCGTGGACGCACGGGCACAGAGCCAGACGGTGCATGTGATCGTATATTGTGCTGTCGTGCACTCTCCATTTGCAATAAAAATGCACTTTTAGGCACAGTGGAGTAACAAGTGTGACACCAGTTATTTTGTGCTCTTTTTGTGTAAACCTCTGCGTATAAGTTTCGTACCTCTGTTAAGTTTGAGTAGCGCTTCGAGTGTTGAGCTGTGAAGGTTAGTAGCTTGCGCTTTTTCTGTGTGTGTATTTTTTGTGCGTTCTTTTGTCTCGACCAGCGTGCTGCAGGTTTCACTCTGATTACCACTCCTAGCGTCATAATTCAATATGTTGCTATCACATTCGTTGCTTCGCCCTTCCAACAGAACTGTGAATTTTTGTCTAGCTCACTGATCAGCTATGAAGTTCTGCTGTAATATGCAGACGACTAACGCGAAATTGACAACCCTACGCTCCCCGTGGGCACAGTATACTGCAGATGTGTCAAAAACAACTGTTCGAAGATTTACGGTGTTCTGTGCCCTTTTATTAGCGTTGGTTAGCTCTACCTAGAAATATATAAAGAGGAACTTAATTGCAAACTAGTCAGGTCGCTTCAGGTAAGTACCACTTCAACGGCTAAAAACATGACTTCAGTGGAATGTACACACAAGAGAGCACAGCCACGGTGTAACAGCACTGTGTTAATATTACAGATCACAGGAGGAACACAAGACAAAAGGGAACAAAAAGTCACTATAATCGGTTACATCCTCAGAATAAATGTAAGCGCCACTCACTACGGTCACCGTCTCACCCAAACCGAATTTTCAAAAAGGAGTATAGAAAAATTGCTTAAGCCTTTAGATCATGATACGCACTCTACTACAAGTTTGTTTAGAAAAAGTGTTTAACAATTTTGAGTACTTGTTATTTAACTATGGAAGAGCAGTGAGCCATCCCGATGCGCTTGACAGATGCGTCATGCACAAACGTTGAATGATTTAAAGGGATGAGTACACTTTAACACTCTTAATCTGGTAATCTGTTTCCACATAGGTTCCAGCTAGTAAGCGGAACATTTTTGCAAAAAAGTTATTTTTAGTTAAATGGAGATGCGTCCCAGATAACGTTTCGAGTATGAGGAACAGTGTTCCCCACATGATTCAATTGGTTGTGTAGGTTTCAGCATTCCACTTATTCAGTACCTAGAGAATTTGTGCATCCTAGGGAATTTATGCACAGCATTACTAGCTTCGACCGTATTTCTTGCATAGGTGTACAGATATGATACTTGAATGAGGCAAGTAAGCATTGAATTTTCTCATACATTTTCCGCATAACTGAACGGACGAATTGGGGGTCATTTTTAGCATAATATGATACCATTGAAAAAAATTGTTTTACTGAATTGCTTCTCAGGTATGTCATCGTGGAACACACCAGTATTTATGCTCCATCAAAACATGCCTGCCCATACTTTTAACATATTGTACTGAATAATAACAACTCAATTATCAGTTCAGGTGCACGACGAAATACATAAGAAATTTATAGTTGAGTTGTCCTACTTAAGTGTCATATCAGTTTAGTAATGCCAGATATCGGTTACGGTAACCATAGTAGGTATAAAAGCATGCATTAAGATAACCAAAAAGTAAGCCATTTACACATTCATTCAGCTTAAATGGTAAACTAGATAAATTAGGTGAATCTGGAAACAACTGTGCTGTCAGACAGGGCCAAATAGCATTATTGAAGAACCTGAAAAATTGTGAAAATGACGGTAGTAAAGCAACAGAATTCGCATTTGCCTGTTTATGCTTATATTTCGGTTTAGATGCATACCCACACTATACTACATCATACCGAAGCTCAATTTACAATGCAAGTGTGACAATACAACTGCTACAGCTGTTGCTATTGCTTTGTGTGTGCATGATGTGAAGGCAAAATGCTACTCACAGAAAAACAATAATGCTCAGAAAGCCGCCTGTCATTTCGGCTGGCAGTAAAACAAAAAAGAGAAATATTTTTTGAACATTTTATTTCACAAAACACTTTCTTGCACATGGGTACGTGAAAACAAGTATGGTGTACACAAACTATACAAGGTGATCCGAAACATTACAAAAAGAATAAGCCACTGTGCATAGCAATACGAAATAAAATTCGTATACCAACAACATCAATACATTAGGAATAACCTGAAGATCTAGAATAAGTAACAAGTAGAAGAGTATGTACATGAAAGTTAGTAATAGTAAAACATGTGCAAGAAAGAGAAATTGTCGCTTGACGTAAGCTGTTTGTAAAGATGATACAAATAGTACAGCTGTACTATCGGTGATGCTACCTGGATGCTATCCTTTGTCATACTCTGCAAAATTACGGCATAAGTATCGCGAAACGTCAATGCTTACGTAGCCACCTCACCTGTGGAGCTCATTGTAGTTGTAGTTGGTTCTGTTGCCGGAGATTAGGTGCAGAACTGTGTTTCTGTGGGGTTCAAGTGTCAGTTTAAGGAGCCTTCGCCGCAGTCTTTGAATGCCGGAAAACTTGTTTGCATGGGTGACATAAAGATCTGGCTGTTCTGGACCGCATTCTATATCTTCAAAAAATGAAAAAAGAAAACGTTTCAACAATTAGGTGTTGAATAGCAAAGCGAGAGCGACCTTAACTTCATATAATGTAACTTTATTCTTAAATGCGCTTACTCATGGAAGCTTGTAAGGGAGTGTTTAAATCATTTGAGTTAGATTTGTGGCAGTTTCGGTGCTTTTGCAGCTCCAATCAGCTGGAACATAATTGAACCAATAATATATGCTTAACTACACATGCAGAATTAACATTCCGTACCCCCTCTACGCACACGTGCACACACTCACACGCACACACACGCAACACACACACGCGCCCACACACACACGCGTACACACACACACGCACACACATGCATGCAAAAGCAGTCAAATTGATGTAAAGCTATACAATACTTTCAAGGTACAAAATTAAATGGGAACCGAGCCTTTCCCCTTACCTTAAATAATCAATGTGGGACGTTTTCGACTTGCGTGGGGAAACAGACAATAAATAGCCTTTTCCTGCGGTAAGATCATGCTGCTGGCCATTATCGAGGTGTCCAATAACAAGCAGGCCGTCAATCTCGAAGCCAGTTTCAGGGAAAAAATTGAGAACCCTAGTGGGTATCATCACTGTTTGTTCATTATTACGTTTACCGCAGGTCGTGGGTTCGTATTCCGGCTGCGGCGGCTGCATTTCCAATGGAGGTGGAAATGTTGTAGGCCCGTGTGCTCAGATTGGGTGCACGTTAAAGAACCCCAGGTGGTCGAAATTTCTGGAGCCCTTCCCTACGGCGTCTCTCATAATCATATGGTGGTTTTGGGACGTTAAACCCCACATATCAATCAATCAATCATTATTACGTTAACAGTACAGAAGCAGCACATACTCGCATAAGAATACTCAGTACATGACATAAAAAATGTAATGGTGTCAGAAGTAGCGCAATATAAAAGTTATATATAAGATAAATTACTGCGAATGTTTTTTGAAGAACTTACATTACACGACACGCCACTGCATACAACAAAAATACCCCACAACGCACCAAATACCACTTTGAACACCACCCTGTTCTCAAAGACGTTAAAACTTGGAAACATTCCGTGACACTACCTAGAACACCACTCTCTTGTCACAGACGTTAAAATACAGAAATATAAGGTGACTTCGCGTGGTGCAAACTGCAATGTAGTGCGTCGTAAACTGGAAAGGTCGAAGCGAGCCAGTCGTGGAAACAACATTTTTGAAAGGTCATCGTGAAATCTCCTAACAAACTCACGTGGGCCATACGAGTAATTGAGCATCAATATTCCCGTAAAAGTCATTGTTTTACAAAACGAACCTCAGTGAACCAAGCCTATAGTTAAACACATCAAACTGGCACAGTGCGATTTTTGTTGCGAGCATTTGAACACGTACACAATTTCTTCGCAGAATCTACATAACACCTCTATCAGGCCCACTAACTATGCTGCTGACAGACGCTTAATTAGGTACTCATCTTGCTAGTTCATGCACTTCCAAGCTCTCTTTGTTTAGTTGCGGTTGCATAAATATTCGAGCTACACACTAGACAGAACTCAAAGCAAGCGGTAAAAATGGCACAAGGACTGCGTCCACCGTACCGCTAATGCATAAGCAGTATGAATGCTCGTCACTCACCTCTGGGAAGAGACCGCAGAATCAATAGTCCGAGGATTCAAAGGCAAACTTGTTAACTATGGTCCCAGAACCTCCAGAACAATCACGAAACCTGAACAAAGCTTCGGAAAAGCACGCACGTTCACGAGTGAAGAAAATGGCGCACGCTGCCTGTAAGCCTATGCAGCACTCGTCAACTGCGTAGCCACAGCGACGCTCGCCAGGGAAGAGAGTTGGTGCGAGTGCACGGACGTGCATTTTTCTGCTTGCAGGAAGATCCACTACCAAGAGACGTGGAGGTTCTGCAGTCAATATTTCGCGAATCCTAGCCCCGCTTTAAGCGTGCTTTCTTCCGTTGCACATTTTGAAATCACAAAAAGGTTCATGGGAAGGACCACCTCCCCGACGCGCCTAAGCTGTATGAACTAGTTATTAATGCTACCTGGAACATGCGATGCAGATACGGCGTCGCTTTGCCGCCGTAAGAGGAACAACCATGAGAGCACGCCACTTGGTAACTGGAACAAATCGCTGGGCTCGATGGCATATATGGGGTTACGCTTAAGTAAACAAAAACTAAGGATAAAAACAGCTGCTGTTCCAGATAATCTTCGCCAAACCACTCTGATCCACATAACAACTTTGTCTGTTCCAGTTAACGACTGCTTTAACGAGAACCTACGTGAAGCAAGATTAAGAGTGTATGGGGGACAAATAAACAGTCCCATTGGTTGAAATATTGCTGTTTTGTTTAGAAAAATTGGATAGTGGTTTAGACTACTTGGCACTCTACTATAAGCCAGCATATTTTCCCGTGGGTCTCACACTTGATAAGGCTGCATCAACAACAACAAAAAAATGGGGCACCATGCGACACCCAAATACGGCCCCTAGTGTACCCTTCAACCACTAAGTGCACACTCATATTATATTTTGTTACACACACACACGCACACACACACACACGCACGCACACGCACACGCACACACACGCACACACACACACACACACAGAGAGAGAGAGAGAGAGAGAGAGAGAAACGCGCGCGCACGCAAGCGCGACTTATTTCTAGTAATGCAGTGACTGTGAAGTGTATCCACATCCTCTGCTAGTATGTAGAACGGCGCTCTGCTGTAGTCGAGACACGTTTTTCCCAATGTCTCACAGATGGAACCCAGGCACACACACACACGCACGCGTGCGGAACTGGTACATAAAGGTTTTTGTTCTAGAGCGAGGGTCGCATGGCCTCCAAGATACACTCCGGGAGATTGCCATCTCTGATGCCATAGAGAATCTTACAATGCCTCACAGATGGCAGCAACTTCTAGCGTTTGCTGTTTGATGATCAATGGTTCAGGAAAGGCATGATATGTTTTCCGCTAGATGGACATAGTTGTCCATTTTTAGAGCTTTTTGAAAGTTCCTGTATGTTTGTAGCGGCGATTTCTGCACTATCCCGGCATTTGAGACGTAGTTTGATGGCCTTCAAGATGCGTTTACAAATAAACGGATTGGCTTGTTCTCGCTTTGACACCTTTGGAACAAAATGCGTTAAGGAGACTCCTTTCGCTACTTCGCATTTATGTAACGTTCGTCCCGCTGCGTCTTGGCTTTGTGGTAGGATATGTGCTTGCCCGTGATCGGCCCGGGTTCTATCCTCAATGAGACAAAAAATTTATTCTTTAGTTTATTTGCTTCTTTTTCGATTTCTCCATCACGGACGATTTTTCGCTCATAGCCAATGGTGTTCATAACGACGGCGAATTTCTGCGAGACGACCTCTCTAACGTTATCGCGTTAAAACTCACAGCATATTTACGGAGTGAATGATGATAGTGGGGCAAAACGTCCGTCAGTCCGTCCACACTTCCGTCCGACCGTTTGTCCTTGCTTCCGTCCGTTCATGCGTCCATCAACGCTTCCGTCCATCTGTTCCTTCTTTCTTCCATCCGTCCGTCCTTCTGTTCGTCGGTCCGCCCGGGCGTCAATTCCTGCGTCTTTTCGTCGTTGCGTCCATTCTTCAGTGCGTCCATCGGTGCATCCGTCCATTTGTGCGTTCGTCTGTGTGCCCATCCATCTGTCTATGTGTCTGTGCATCTGTCAATGCGTCCGTCTATGCGCCCGTTCATCCGTTCTTGCGTCTGTCTGTCCAGTCCATCCGTGCATCTGTCTGTCTCTATATTCATCCATACATCCGTCTGCTTGTCTGTACGTCTATTCGTGCGTCCGTCTGTCCATTTAGTAAACACTCCATGTACCACCAACTCGCATCTTTTCATCATATAGAAATACTGCCATCTAGCGGACATTCCAAGGACTGCACAAGAAGTAGCTACCTACTAATACGGCGACTACTGCTACTACTACATACATTGTGGATGCACGACCAGCGGTTTAAGGAGCTTCGCCCTTAAAATTATGCCATGAAAGGGTTCAAGCAAGAAAACAAGAGAAAGTTTGTGTTTAGAAAAAGTGGCTTACAATTTAAAGTACTTGGCACTCTACTATGGGAGAGCATAAAGCCGTTCCTAGAACCGGTGTTTGGAAAAAAATGTTTAACGATTTTGAGTACTTTGTACTCAACTATGAGAGAGCAGTAAGCCGTCCCTAAACAATGTTGCAGAGAGCCTACGACGTCAAACTCGCGTCATGTTGAAGAGCCAATGCAATAACTTATTTACGTAACGTTTTGACCTTTCACATATTTCAGGTACGTGACTTCGTCGCACAGGCTGGTCTTGATTCGGATAGTTCTTGGTCAGACATTTTCATTTGTTGGTAAGTTTCATTATAAATTCTGTCTTTATGGCTCAGCCAAATGGAGTTTTGAACAAGAAACAAAACTTCTAGTTCATATATGCGTAGTATTTGTATTATGAGTGAAAAAGTGCTTACGGTACGAACGAAAATAACCAGACATTGCTCTGTTGCACAGGCGCTGCAGTAATGCTTCGCGGAACGCATATTTAGTTTGAGATTGTAACCGATTACAGCTTTAAACAGAATCACATACCAATTGTCAACAATACGTTTACAAAAAGTGTTCAACTATTTAGTGTACTTGGTACTCTAGTGAGGGAGGGCACAAAGCCTTCCTGGCCTTCACTTTAAAAAGGGGAAAGTTATTGCAGTCTAGTAGCGTCAGTTCAGCTGAGTACAGCTGTCTAGTGCAACAAAATCACTTAGTGGCATGTACAAAGAAGAGAAAACAGACTCGTGACTTACAGCTCTCCAATACACTCACAGACAGAGAGAAAAAGAATTTCAAGAATCACTAAGTTTGAACAAAATCACATATTGTTTGTGAAGAAAATCTACTTTTTTTTTGCCTTGCCAGTTACTTTTAAAATGAAAGTACAGAAAACCCGATATTCCTATTCTTTACCACGCAAAATGTTGTATGCCACCTTTTGATGGAGGCGTCTTTAGGCCACGTTCACACTGAGCATTCCGGCCGCCGAAAGTGCTCCGAATCCGGTTTGGCGGCGGCGAGATCCGCCGATAGGGCCCTCTCCGCGCCGATCGCTCTCGGACCGATTTTTGCAGCGTCTGCCGCCGCATCGGTCACCGCGGACCAATAGGAGCGCTAGTCAAGGAATTTTGAAAAAACGCGGCCAAGCCCTACTCACTTGTAATGCCGTAGTGCACGTAACTGAATGTTAAAACCAACTGGAGTTTAACCTACTCTGTGCCTACTTTGCCTCCGTATATCGTGAAAGAGGTGACCGAGCTTGCTGTTGGCATGACCGAGCTTGTTGCGGTCTTGAAGAGCAAAACGAACCCACCAACGCCGTTGGCGTTGGTGGTTTTTTCTGCTCTTCATGCATTACAAGACAGCCACTTGCCAGCAAAGTAACCAGTACTATCTTTTCTTGCTTCCTGCGTACGAGAATCATCGAAGTATACACTACCAGATATCGTAGTGACGTTTGCGAGCCGTGACAACAACCGGGTGACAGCGCATCCATAACGCGTTCGCCCGGTGGTGGGTGGCATATTCGGCGGCTCAGGCGCGTCCAGTGCGAACAACGCTGCGTTTCGGCGGCAGGGGAATTTCGGTCGCTGTAGAAAGCGGATGTTTCAGTGTGAACTAGGCTTTACACCGCGCTTCTATCTGTTCAGCAAGGTGCCGAATCATGATCAGTTAATTATTCTGTAACGCTGGGTATGTAGGACTCTTGGGTCGACGGCGTGCTTCGGCTATGCAGCGCCGACGCCACAACACGAACGTCGTAACATAAACTACGAATCGCTCAAACGAGCCCTTAATTGGCGACAGACAACGTGCCGCACGCATTTGACCGCTACTAGTTGAAGCGTCGCGTGGCAAATTGTTTCTCTTTTGCCGCAGTTAGGGCAGTCATCATGGGATGCTACGTCCCACTTTGGCTATAACAAGTGTGCAACACGTCCCACTGCGCAGCCAATAAGTTCTCGGACGACAATCAGCATTTGTTTGTTCAGCCTTTTATTCCACTTTCTGGGCTTTCATCTCTGTTCCTCATCGTCGGCATGGAGCCACTCATGATCATTCCGCCATTAGGCGCGGCTTAAGCTATGCGAAGCTTTTAAGTGTGAATACACTTTACAAGCGACCCCAAACCATCCACCGCCGTCGGCGGCGTCCGCAGTCTTCCCTCTATCTTCAAAAGAAAGAGGACTTGGCGGGCCGCAGCGCGACTCTCTACCGAATATGCCACGGACGCGACGCTGATAGTCTCCCTGCCCCTTCGCTCGCTCCTCCGCTCTCCTCGCTCGCTGTAGCTGCGCGGGCACCCCTCTCTCTCGCGCGCCCGCATTCTCTCTCAGTCTCCCGTCGAGAGCGGGTCGTGCGATGGATGTCCCGGAGGCAACGCTACCATCTGGATATAATGCGCGCTACGGACACCGATATTAGCGTCGCCAACGGATTTTAACTTTACTCCCCCTCATAGCATCACCCCGTGCAATCGCACTTAACCATGTTCACCCTTGGGTAAATGCTTGGGAGTTTTTTTTTTTCAGTGGCATCGCTATCGACTAACCACTTGAGGCCCCCAGCTGCTTTATAAAAGGCATGCGGGTGTTCTACTTGACGCCACCGGTACTTTTCCGATGTGATTGCGGATAGAAGAGTTCTGGTTCAGTATAAGAATACGCTACGACCAGAATAGCTATTGTCATGAAACAATTTTAAAGTGTTTTAGCTTCAAGTGCCTTTGTAAATATCGTGCATCAGGCAGAATAAATTTTGCACAATATTTTCAGAGCTTCAGGAACTTTTGTTCAATTTTCGGTTTTCTGCCGTCCCGAAAGAAGGCCTCAATCAACGACGCAAGTTGACTTGCAAAAAGTTTTCGCGTTGCAAAAATGCGCCCCATATAGAACGTTATGCGCGCGCTTTGTTTTTGAACAACGTCACTTTTGCGTCAAGCGACAAATTTAAGTCCACGGCATACGAGAAGAACTGTGTAGCTTTATGTACTGCGTCCTCACAGTAGTTTTTGGCCTCCTTCTCTTCTTCAAAGGATACCTTGAAAAATTTTAAGGCGTCTACTCATTAAATCCGGCTGGCAAACAGCCATGAAAGCCACCGAAACGAAAGGCATTGGTTTTCTCCGCGTTTAAACAAGCAGCCACTAAACTGGCATACTATTCAAACAACTTAAAAAACTCTAGGGTAACTAGCTATGTTTTGCACGGGCACAAAGATGGGATGCTAACTTACCCTACAAATGCCATTAGAAAGCCCCTAATACGATTGCACTTGGACACAAGGACCAGTGTGATTGGATATTCCTGGCGAACACCTCTTTCTACGGGAAAGCGTGTTGTCTCCACGCCCTTTATTGCGAGCCGATTGCTCAGGTTGGCGTAAAGAAGTCATGTTCAATTCTGTCGAATTGCATAGCGTTATCCAACGACACCAAATCACCGCTAATGTCTTTGTGATTGGCGTAGTAGAGCAAGCGTATGATTGAATAAGTGTTTGAAAAAATGCCGTCCGCAACTTCCAATGGGGGGAACTCGAGTAAATTTGTCGCATCATCTCGGGGGTATCGCGTGAATGCTGCGTAACTGGGTATATTTCAGCATTGCTTAATTGTTATTTTATATTGATTATTCTTATTTATTCAATGAAGGAGGAGCGTTACTTCAATGTCAAGAAAAAGCCAAGTAAATACGCCATTTACTGAATTCCAAACGCGCGGTTCATTGCCTACTTATACGGGGAGGCCTGTGAACGGTTGCGCAGCCCGAGCGGTCGTTTTTATTGCGATAACAAATATATGGACAGTCTCGGCTGCTTGTAAATGCGAATGAATTCCTTCGTCGGGCTATGTCAGGCGACCGTTAGGATTCGTCCACCGTCCTGTCCTACAGCAACAGCTCCAGGCACGCACATTCCTAGCAACGAGCAACGTTCATCTGTGCAACGTTCATCTGTGCGTCCGCCCCTGCTTTCGTCCATGCATCTGCTCCTGCGTCCGTCCATGCGTCCATCCATCCGTGCAGCCATCCGTGTGTCCGTCCAAGCATCTATCTCTGTGTCCGTTCGTTCACCTATTCAACACTCCAAGTACCACCATCTCGCATCTTTTCATCATATATTCCTCATATAGAAGCACCGCCATCCAGCGGACATTCCAAGGACTGAACGAGAGGAGGCACACGCACACTTTCTTACGGCTTGCGCTTCGTGTCTACTTTCCACCTTTAACCACCTCGAGTTCATGGTATATACCAGTTCACTGCATTCATGGCACTGCTGCCCAACGCTCGCTAAACCCATCTAAAACCTAGGAGGTTACGCCCAGCGAGTATAACATAGCGACCCTTTCTTGTCTTCTGTGCGTTGTTGAACAATAAAAAATTCGCAGCGTGCGCGTTAACTAAAAGCCGAATTTTCCGGTCTCTCATTCCCCCTTAGCAGCAATTGGCATTTACTTTGAGTACTATCTTTTATTGTTCAACAACACACAGAAGAAATCTCTCACTGGCACCACCTTGAAGGTCAAAATGTTATACTTGTTAGATACTACAACGGCTTCGAGGGACGAACCGGTTCCTCGTAGCCGAAAGGAGCTTCGCCCTTACGAAACGAAAGAAACTACGAAAGGAGCTTCGCCCCTAAAAAAAATTGATACATCCCACGTACAGTGAGAAACGATCATACGCGAAGCACGAATGAGAAAAGTAGATATGTCACTTTAAAATCAGCGAAACGTTACGAGGTGGAGGTAATTGATGCCGCACATGACTTTCGTGTCATGATTATTATGTTTGGATGTGTCGTTTACCTTCGGCATCTATTCACGTGACGCGATACCGAATTTAGTATATGTGGAGCTAGGGAAACGGCTCTGAGCATGCTATTAGCGTGGTATGTTGTCATGTTCTCACATGACACGCGCGTCAGGATTATCTTGTTTGCACCAGTCATATATTTAGTGATCCTATGACGTCACCGAACAACAAATTTGGTATAGGCACCAGACAGTGGATCAGAGGGCGCGACGAAGCTCTCTGGGCCGCCTCAGCATTGTTTTCTACCGACCACCAGGGATACTGAGAGAATGGAACGCTCACTGAAGACAGTGACACGCTGAAGTGTCAGTGCCCTTTTTGGCTCGTTTATAAAGAACGCTTCGTGGCCTCTTAATCAGCTGTGACCTCCTTGCTCAAAACTAAAAAAATGGCAGCATATCCACGGAGTGAATGATTGGGAGTGGGGCGAAGCATTCGTCCGTCCATTCGTTCTTGCTTTCGTCCGTGCCTGCGTACGTCTGTGTAACCATCCATGCGTTCATCCTCCCGTCCGTGCATGCGTCTGTTCATGCGTCCGTCTCTGCGTTCGTCCATGCATCCGCGCCTGCGTTTGTTCATGCGTCTATCCATGCATCTGTCTGTGTGTCTGTTCGTCCATCTATTCAGCACTCCGAGTACCACCATCTCGCATCTTTTCATTATATATTTTCCATATAGAAGCACCGTCATCCAGCGGACATTTCAAGGACTAAACGGGAGGTGGCACATACACACTTTCTTACGGCTTGCGCTTCGGGTTTACTTGGCACCTTTAACCACCTCGAGTTCATGGTATATACTTGTTCACTGTATTAATGGCTATGCGGCCCAACGCTCGTTAAACCTTTCTAAAACCAAGGAGGTTACACCCAGCGAGTATAACGTAGCAACCCTTTCTTGTCAGATCGTGCTCAATGTACATGCCAATAGCTGCTAATGGGGATCGCAGCGTGCGCGTTATCTAAAGGCCGAATGCTCCTGTCTCTCACTCCCCCTTAGCAGCCATTAAGATGTGCATTGAGCACTATCTTTTATTGTTCAACAACGCACAGAAGAAATCTCTCACCGGAACCACATTGGAGGTCAAAATTGTAAGCACCGCTATTTGGGGTATGTGCCACTGGTGGTTACGTACTACGAGGGACCACAAGCCACGCCATAAGGAGCTTCGCCCCTAAAAAGAAAATGATATGCGCATGCAAGTTTGGTTTTGCTGCGCCTACTCGCTAGGCTGTGTGTTTTAGCGCTACAATCAGATCTCGTAAGCTGCATTGCCGGGTGCCTATATGTGGAGCTAGAAAAACGGCCGCGAGCGCATTATGAATGGCCCTTTATACATCGATGTGGCGTTGACATGCGCGGACGCTAGGCACAGCGACGCTACATTAGCAAAATGCGAGCACTGTATGGTCGGGCGCCAGGCCCGATCGACGCGATGAGCGTGCGTCGACGAGGCCCGATGGCAACCGGCGCCAAATTCGCGCCGAAGCCTTACCCAGACAACACTGCTTCTCCCTCTTCTCGTGACGGAGAAACGACGGACGAGCTGAAACGCGCACGCGTCCGAGAAGTGCAGTGCAGCGCATTCCTACGAGAATATTGCCACGTTCCATTTCCCAAGTTTTTGTTATCGTCCGAAAACACCGCACGATTCTCAGCGCAAACCGCGCCTGCAGTTTTCTAGAAGGTTCCGGACTGTAGTAGATCATTTCGATAAGATCACGCCCACTGTGCGAACGGTACAGATTGTTCTGGAAGCTGCGCCACCACCAGCGATAACGCTAGAACATTCGACGGCAAGAGTACAAATGCCGACGCGCTTCGCCGCTTGTCAGTTGTTGATCGAAGGCCGACGCTCCGTTCGCCGCTATCAGTCTGAGACTGCTATCTGTGCGAGACTGCTGCTGTAATTGAACTTTCTGTTTACCGGGCACAGGTTCGCCCAAATAAACAGCTACATTCCAACAAGAAGTCTCCTGTCTTCGGCCACGTCACGACCCCGTGACAATATGTTAGGATCAGTGCCTGGCATTGCAACGCCGGCGTAGCATGTAGTCGTGTTTTACATGACACGCATATCATGATTATCATGTTTGGGCGTGACGTTTAAATTCGGCGTCTGCTGCAGTCATGCAATACAAAATTGGATGTACGTTGAACTAGTTAAAAGGCCGCGAGCATGCTATGAGCGAATCATGTATTCATGTTTTACAAGACATCCATATCATGATTATCTTGTTCGGACGTGCCATTTGCCTTCGTCATCCATTCACATCGCGTGATACTAAATTTTGTGTATGGGGATCTTGAAAACGGCTGCGACCGCATCATGAGCGTAGCATGTAGTCAAATATATACACGGGACACACATCTCATGTTTATCATGTTTGCACCAGTATCATACTTTCGTTAACCATTCACGTATCGTAATACCATATTTAGTATACGCGACACTAACGAAACGGCCACGAGTACATCATGAGCGTGGCATGTGTTGATGTTGTTACATGACACGCATTGCATGATTTTCAAGTTAGGGTTTGTTTCTTGTGTTCGCCGGATAATCATGTCATACCACACCAGTTTTGCACCATGTCATGTGACCGAAACCACCGCAAGAGCTGCAGGACCATGAAAGGTAAATCATGACATTCATGACATACACGTCATGATTTTTATGTCAAGACAAGTCATGTTTGTCCTTCATACAGTCATGTTATGCCATACCAAGTTTGGTATCGATATCATTAAAGAAACAGTCACGAGAGCTATAAGTCGTAGGCGGCTAGATAGATAGATAGATAGATAGATAGATAGATAGATAGATAGATAGATAGATAGATAGATAGATAGATAGATAGATAGATAGATAGATAGATAGATAGATAGATAGCTAGATAGATAGATAGATAGATAGATAGATAGATAGATAGATAGATAGATAGATAGATAGATAGATAGATAGATAGATAGATAGATAGATAGATAGATGCGCTCAATATCGCCGAGGTTCGCTAAGAAATGCTTTGCATTTAAAAAGTCTATCTTCAACGTCGGAGGGCTTATTGTATCAGGCTTTATTACAAAAGATATTTAAAAATTATAGGTGAACATATCGTTTCAACAATGTTGACATTTCTGCCATGTTTTAACAGTGTTA
This sequence comes from Rhipicephalus microplus, assembly GCF_043290135.1. Lineage (NCBI taxonomy): Eukaryota > Metazoa > Arthropoda > Arachnida > Ixodida > Ixodidae > Rhipicephalus > Rhipicephalus microplus. Next base: position 110,521,873 of record NC_134701.1, read on the forward strand.
AAAAACATAATAAATGAGCATGATACTGTTGCCGACTTGTCAAACAATATTTTTCCTTACTGAAACAATTTAGAACCATGCGGGAGACATTTTTTTGGTCTTTCAGAAAATACTGATAGATAATGGTTTTGTTGCTCAAGAAACCGTTCTCTTTTACTGGGATATATCGGAAGGTATTTAACCATTACTTTGCCACAGCTTGTGCACTTACTTCGCTCATGACTCGAAGCCCCAGAACGCCGAATCTTGCATACTTTGAATCTCACTCTAGTTTTGCAGGATGACATTGAACTTGTCGAGAGCGCAATATAACATGTAAGCTGTGTGCGTATTTGAAGCGAATTTGTGCGGACGAATGTCACCTATCAAAAAATACCATACCCCCGTCCCATCGAGTAACTTACACGCAGAGTGCCGACCACGTGGCGTTGCTCCCCTCGAGAGAGCTTTCACAGATTCCTAATGCATTCGTGGAACGAGCAAATTACATAAAAAGGTTTTGAGATTTGAGCAGATTTTATGCGCGTAAATGTTGCCCCAAACGGATGTTTTGGGCTTTGAAAAAGTTGCACGGCAAATGTTGAACGCCGTAATGTTAAAGTGTACTTAATTAAAAAAAAATTCACACCATCTTCTCAAAGGGTACTATGATGGAATGCGAAGCTGCAGTGGTATGCACGGGTGGACTCACGCGTTGAACGGCGCTAACGCGAGGGCTGCGGTGAGCGTCGGTAAATTTATTTTAAGCGACGGCAGGACTAAGCCTTGTCGTTTCTTCAGAGTATAGACGGACGCTAAACTGGAGCTGGCGTGTATTTCACGTTGACTACCATGGCCTTGCGATCGGTGAAGTGCACGGTGAAAGGTTCCTGCAGACATTCTACGTCGAAGTTAGCAAAGACCAGATCGATGCAGGTTCAGCTTATTCTGGTGGGTAGTTTTCGCATGGGACACACCAGTCGGCGGATAATCAAGCGGTGGTAGGGGCAGCGTTGCGTGCGAATGAACGAGGCGGCAATCGTGCGGCAGGCGAGAGAGGGAGGCGTCAGCATGCACTTCGAGGGGAGCGTGACTTCAACACGCCGCACTGATGCGCCGTAACATAGTTGGCACCGCTCCAGCACCTGCATCAAAGGGAGCGCGTTGCAGCTCGTTCAAACAGATGCATGTGAGTCAAAGAGTTGCTTCGCACCCGAAAGAAATTTTGGCCTAGGAAAGCATAGGTCTGATATATTTTAACACAATAACACCCCATGAATTAAAATGAAGCCTACCATCCTCATTCGCTTTTTGCGTATTAAAAACTGCCCAACAGAAAAAACGTAGCAAAGTGGCGCAGCAATAAAGTGCCTTCCGTGTTTTCCATGAAAGAACGCTCGAACCATCAAACCCCAACTTTCCCATCCGCCAAAACACTGTAGGAATGCTCATGGGTTCTGTAACGTTACATTGTCCACTTTGAGTGCTCACTTCAGACCCTCTGATCCTGTGAGTTTTTCACGTTTTTTCCCATTGTATTTTACATTTGACATATAAAGATGGAGACGGTGGGGATGAAAACGATTATTATCACAATGGCCTTTCAGGTGCGTAGCATTTGAGGGCTGCGCTTGTTTTACATTCACGGCTTCAAATTGGATCGTTATACAGAGGTCAATACCTTCCCAAAAGAAGGATAACAACGCTTAAAATCAAGATGCGCCAACGAGGTTTAAAATATGATAAACTACAAAGTTAAAAATAATCAACCAAATATTATGCCTTAATCCGGCCAAAACAATCCTTCTGCATTGTTACTACACTCCGACGCCACGGTTCCGCAGGGCGCCGCAGCTACGAATCTCGCCGCTGCCAAGGTCACCGGCTGGGCCGACAGTGCAAGGGACCGGAAAAGCCAAGATGTCTTCGGACGCTCCAACGCTGTGGTTGTCTCTCTGACGCATAATTCAGCTGCTTGGCTTCGCACTGCTTGGTTCTTTAGAGGCCCTGAGTGATACCTTTAATCAGCAACGCCCAATCAGAACAGTCACTGGCCGTGGCGTCAGAATCTTTCAATCAGGAACCACCGATTGGTTGCATCCATGAGCGAGTGCTACTGCCACGCGTTGCGTAAGTCGCCAGATTGGGTGGCGTCGACTACTTCAGCGGGCTGCTATCGGGCCCGTGGGTTGAGGAAGCTCGCCGAGCGTTGCGTAAGACACACAGCGCTGCCAGGCTAGATGACGTCGTCGAGGTGATGGCAACAGGCGGGCTCTCTCGCTGGCCTTGACACTGGTTGTCTTGGCAGAAGCAATGACGTTTATTCTGGACTCCCAGGCATAACAGCATCTACCTCATATCCACGTTACTCATCAGTGGGCCTCCACCTAGAAAAGCACGCAATCGCCCCTGGGTTGCCCGCACTGCTAAAGCTCGTAACAGAAGGGGCGATTTTCCGCGCGATGCGGCGTGTGGCGCGCAGATATGACAGCCAGAGTGGTGACGTTTCGTGACGCTTCATGACATACCATCGCATCGCACCGTCGTGTAGCCGGTGCGGCAAGCATCTAATCAGTCAGATGTTTTCGTCGCCGCATCGCACAGCCACATGGCCACAGCCAATCACGGCGCGAGCTGACGAGTGGCGTGATGCCGCTGGTGGCGTCATGCTCAGTCTTCACTCCCTTCACATGTGTTCTAGAGCAGTTGAGGCGAGTCAATGGAGTGGCATGAGCCTGAATTTCCTGCCATCGCTGCTTGCGGCGCTGTGACAAACGTTGAGTAGATTTCCCTTGTGACAGGAAATTAGTCCGGATTGAATAAGGTGATGTGTCAAGTGTGCCATTTCTGCAAGACAACGCCCGTTTTGAAGGCGATAGCGAGATCGGAGATCGTGAGCAGCGATGCAAGGTCATTTCACAGGTAAGCATGGCTTCACCCGCGTCTCTGTGAACCAGCTCGCTTCGCTTTCGCCTTTGCTCTTTACATCAATGACATCGAGAAAGTATTAACGCACTCTAACGCATTACATGCGAGTGCACAGCTTACTAACGTTGTCCAAAACAAGCGCTCGATGATGGGCTCGCGTCTGAATGGCGTGGGCGATCGCCGGCGCCCGCCTTGCTAGAACTACCTGTCGGAGGCATGAATAATCAGCTGTTACCGCTGTTGCGACGTGCTTGTCATTACCAAAGGCATTTTATTCATTATTTTGTATGGAACGAAGTGTGGCTGTGAAATGTTCTTTGTTTTGAGCTTCATTACCAGAGTACAAAGTTGTCCGACCGTGTATGCCGATGCGAGGCGCCCCAGGGGGGTGGTTCCTGCTGCTCATAGCTTCTTCACCTTCGTGTGTCCCGAACCGTCGCATGCGGCACGCGGCACCATGCGACACCACACGCCACATCGCATGAAAAATCGCACGTCTGTTTCGTACTTTACTTCCTCGGGTATTACGTTGGTACAAATACTTTAAAACAGCACTAAGAACTACAGTATAATTATATAAGCGCCGAATGCACAGCTGCATTTCGATTTGCATCAAGAATTACACAAGAACTGTGTCAGCGCTATCAGCAACCCAACTTGTGACGGACTGGATCAAAATTAGAAAAATTAGCCCTAGATTAAGCCCTGCAATTTATTTTCAACACCCAATGAAATGTAGTCGGGATACCCTATACGCAAATCTAAAGCGAATCACTTGTTAAGGGAGACAAATCAACGCTTTCAACGAAAAGGTGTGGCGCGACGTGCGTTAATTCGAAATTCTTCACTTACCCGTCACCGTTATAGTTCTGATCCTATGTAAAAGCATGATTGGCTTTCTTGTGCGCTTGACTGGATTATCGTCATTGAAATTTGATATAGGATGTCTTAAATTACGTGTAGATTAGGGCAGTTCTTGAAAATTGGCATTGCCTATACTTTTATTAAACAGCCATGACCTGTAGCGAAGCCTCCCTGAAGTTAGCTCGTTACTATAAAAGTCAATGTGATTGCGCACGCGCACTTTCCAAATTCACTGGTTCATTTTGTAACAGAAACAGTGCTGCCAGGTGCTGTATGTCGGTAGAGGCTCAAGTAGCCCTCAGCCTATGCGCGCACTGCGCTGATGCCCAGTAAATCGAGTGGATTGAAGAGGAATGAGTAGCAAGTGTGCTAAATTGTCTACTTGTATGTAAGGGGAAGCAAATATAGGGATTAAACGTTCAAATAAAGATATGGCACATATGAAAAGAAGCATTTATATGAATATAAAAACAGCACCCGTAAGAGTTATTGTTGGTTTGACAAGAAGGTACTCTGCTGAATCAATATCGCACTGATTTTTAGTTGAACCGACGGGATGAGAAAGGTAATCTGTACCAACAAGCGTGGTAAGATCATTTTCCTGGGTGAGAATGACTGATATTATGCCAGGTACTGAATGTTCCAAAGTGCAATCACATCCTGTCCTTGAATGTTACTACGCCACGCGCAGTAGTTTGTTAATGATATCGCTGGGAGCATACTGGGTGATTTGGTGCTTTATCAGAGTATGATAATTCTGGGATTGAAATTTATAGGGAGCGTGTAAACGGCGATGTCTTGTGACCACGTCCACACTGTTTTTACATTTTTTGTGTCATACGTGCTTACATAGGTCTCGGCTTCCCGTGTCAATACCTTCATCAATGATTGCAGGCCACTCGTTTTTATTATTTGTCGTTTCTTTGGAAACAACACATGTTGTTTGAAATCGTATTGCCCTCTCGTTAGCATCGGGAGCATTTCTTTTACTTCCAATAGGAGGGTTAGCTCGCCACAATTGCTGCGCTGATTGTACTGTATGAACATAATACCAGGTGCATTATGGTTACAAATGCTAGGGGGACATCAGGTGACGTGCATCGAATTGCGGAGCCAGAAACAGGGACCTGTATTGCTGTTCCTAATGCATTATCGCCAGTTCTGCACATGTGGTCATACTAGTCTAGCAGGAAAAGAGATGTGTTTTCCTGTTTCTATAGCCACGCTCGCTTTAAATATTGCGCCCTAAGCGCTGATTACAATGCAACACAAGAACGTTAACTTAGCAAAGTGAAACTGCAAATTTCGCATTGCAACGATTTGACATAACGATTAGCGCACCTGAAAACGTGCCAAAGCTATACGAATGTAAATATCATTACGTAGTCTTGGTGATTCAACTCGATAGTGTTGTGTTGCCGCACCTTTTGAACGGGTCTATACAAGGACAACAGACAAACTCATCGCTTTGCACAGCTTTTGTTTGCAGTGCTCGCCTATTTTTGTGGCGCGTGGTTTGCCACGTGGAAGTAGGAAACGAAGATTATGCGTGCAGCGTAAAACAGAAATGTTCTTATCACATTACGCTTTATGTTTTGTTACTGAGCCTTTCCCTGAAGCTTGTTTTCTCTTTAGTTCTTTCAGCACCTAGCAACATAATACAGCGCAAAATAATTAAACTTTCCTTTTGTCGTAAGCTTTGTACGTAGCTCGTGGTAGAAAGACAAAATCATTCCCTGCATCACATTTGCATTGAAGTGTTGCTGATGCTGGCACCTGGCGCACGTTCTCGTCGCCCGAGAACACGACCTTCACTTCCCCTATGCTTTCGACGCTATCTTCGCGTCTTACTTTGAAAGCAAATAACAATCTTGGTCGCCACTGGGTGTGAAACAAGAGTTGCGCACGTATTCCTTCGTGGAGGGTCGTTAAATCAGGGCTCCGAGCGTTGTACTCTGCTACTTCCTTGGGTGCAAAAACATGCTCTTTATGCACCGACACACCTCATTACAAGAACGGCTCGACGATAACGAGCGCTGTCGCCAGCTGTGAACCTCGAAAGTGCGTAGCTTACTGCAGCTCGGCATTATTCCCGAAGAAAACTATGGCATGCACAAACATGAAACAGCTCTTGTATGTACCATAAGAAGATGTTAGGTAATATTTAGTATACCTGTTTTACTTCCTCACATGCAGGAACCAAGATGTTACATTGTAGAGCTTGCCACAACCGGTACACAACATTGTGTCACAAAAAGAGGATCAGGTTCAGACACTGCGTTTCAATTTTAACTTCATTTTCTTGAACTATGCTCGACATTATATGTAAATAGATAGGCGAAGAGAGCATAGTATCTTATATACAGCGACGTTTTTCTTTTGTTTTTGAAATATAGCTGGTGCCTTTTGATACTAACAGGAACTTTCTTACTCATTCAAAGTAATATCGCTCTAACACATCAGCGGGAACTGAACTATGATGAGTCGCACACAAAGTGTAACTTGCGTTGAGATGTTATTTTCGGTATACCTCGCAGAAACATACAGTGATCTTCTACAGAGTGAGGTATACAGCTGTGTGCATGAGCCAGCACAACTGCCTGTGCAAATGGTTGAAAATTACTGTAGGTGCTTCGTTAAAATTTTGTCGTTTCCTCATCAGCTTCTGTAAAAAGCTTCATCAGCAGCCATGCCATCACGCTGTTTGTTTCGGAAAGACCATACATCTTAAACTACGCGGTAAACACGACTGTCATGTAATTAAGTGTGCTCTCATGACACCAACATCTAAATAAAGCAGATGAAAGGAACAAGTGCTGGGCAATTATTTACAAGGAAAGAGAACCGCTAGTCGTAAGGAGTAACACAATTTATTCCATGAGAATAACAGCGTGTGAGGGTAAGGCTGAAAGTTCGGTGGGCACACGGCAATGAAGTTCGCGCAGATAACGTGGCCACAGAAAGAAAAGAGCCGCAATACATGGAGAAACATTTATTGCAGAAGTTGAAGTCCATTTGATCAAGCAGGAAGAATGTCAATGAAAGGCTGCGGCTGTAGTTAGAGACGATGAAACACCTTCATATTTCTTTGATGTAATCGAGCGACATTACTTCACAGTGAATGAATTTAGAGGAATCATAAAGAATACCGCTGATGTGGAGGCTGTTTTTTTAAATAGTTTTTAATGGAAATTTTATTAAATCAAGCTGATTTCCCTTCTCACACGCTCTCTAGACTAACAAGAAATACTCTGTGCAACCTGAATTGATGTCTAAGTCACGATTTAGAAAAACCGTTCATCTACATTTCAACTATGACGTGACAGCAGGTTTTTATACATGAAAGTTTTAGGCTGTCGTAGTTTATGGCGTAGACGTTTTCTTTTTTTTTTGAAAACAAAGTGTGGTTTTAGGAAATATGATGGGTGGGCAGCGTACATTAGGCCGATAATTTTGTAGACACGGTATTTTCTGACCAGTAAAGCTAGAGTAATGTGATAATATTTGATTGCACAGAATAGCCATACAATTTACATGAGGTAGCACAAGATATTTGTGTGGGCGTACGCTTAAACACGCTATAAATACAATGTGAACCAAAATATAATCTTACTACTACTGCTTCTGGTCTTATCATAAGATGTACTTTGCGTGCTATTGCGTGAATGACAAATTCTTAAGTATTATCACTGGTGGCGAGTCTTGCAGTTGGCATAGCATGACCACAATTCAGTGTATGTGTACTGATGGCTTACGTAATCGATTGCAAGGTTTTTCCTATTTTTTTATTACTGAATGCAGCTGAACAAAGTCATTTCAAACCGGCGCACACAATATATATCTGTTTGAGACGTCACAAAAAAAGTAAAGGAAGCTCTAAGCAAGTATATACAATGAAAAGCACCAACAAATTCATTGCACGTCTTACGTGTCTAGTGCTCTCTGCCTAGTTGAATGCTACATTTATATGACGCTGAAACATGCTGTTATGTTTTGACTTGAAAGGTGGGTATAGTATGTACATTGTGGTCTATAGCAACTTCTGTTCCTCCTCGTGTCAAGACTACAGCAGTTGTGCATCATTAACGTGGTATCGCTAGAGAGCTCGTGTCGCACAGGTTCCGCCGTCGGCGTCGGTACAGTTGGTGATGAGCGAAAATTGGTCGTGTGCCACAAATAGACCCCGAAAAGAGGGAAATAAAATGAAAAATAAAGTTTTTCATCCCCTCCAGCATTAACCCCGGGTTGGTTTCGTGGCAAGCAGGTTTCATAGCACAAAGCCACGATTTTACTTGCAGGTACTTCGGGAAAAAAAAACCTTACAATAATGCCTTGTTGTGAAAGGAGTATATTTAACGCATCTTGTTCGACAGGTGTTACGACAAAAACGAGCCCTTTCGGCTATTTGTAGGTGCGTTTGGGAGGCTATCAAACTATGTCAAAAGAGGCTGAGATAGTGCAGCCATCACCGCTAAAAACACACGGGAACTTTCAAACACCTCTGAAAATAGACAACTATATCCATCTAGCGGAAAGCATATCATGCCTTTCCAGAGGCGTTGAAAAAGCAAAGAGCAAACTATAGATAATGGGCAATCATCTGTGCGGTATTGTGAGACTATTTATGCCCTTTCAAGAAAATTTCAATTAAACAAACCACAACACTTGAATAGATTTAGCTTTTCAGTCTCACGACACCATTAAAGAAGTGAAGTGCTGCAGTTGCCATTTCATCGAACACAGGGCGATGATTGTTGTGGTTGGGCAGAAGAAGCCTCCACAAAACAAGTCGAACCATTGCCATATAACTAACGCAAGGTGAACGACACAATGTGAACATTTATGAATACGAGTGTCACGCCTACGCACAGTTCATAATAAAATATCATGTGACTATATTACTCTACAATGTTTTCGTGAAGTTGTTATAAAAGGGTTGTTAAATAGACGGAAAACTTGTAATATTACTGTGTCGCGCTTGCACGCGCGTTTTTGTGTGCGTGTGCGTGCGCGCGCGCGTGTGTGCGTGTGTGTGTATGCGTGTGTGTGCGTGTGTGTGTATGTGTGTGTGTATGTATGTGTGTGTGTGTGCGTGTGTGTAACAAAACGTATTATTAGGTATGCACTTAGCGGTTGAAGCGTGCACTAGGGGCTGGATTTCGCTATTGCGTTCAACTTTTAAAGGTGAAGCCCCAATTTTTTCGCTGACACCCTGACAATGAGAGAGAAAAGTGCGTCAAACGCTCAGGCGTTGCACTGTGTTATTTACCTTCGGTATAAGTAATTTCTTTGGGGAATGCGTTTCTCAACTCAAGGATCACTGTTAAAGAACTGTCACGCAGAACCTCTTCGGTCTTGTGCCTAAATCTTTTACAGAGCTGCATCTTCCCTGCAACTTTTCATTCTTCAAAAAAAAAATATGTGGAATAGAGAGTGACAATCTCCCGCTTTTTTACTATGTTATATCTTAAATCCTAGTGTACCACAGAGACGTCCGTGTATAAGCGATTTACAACCGCGAGGACAAGTTTCTGTGTTATTATTCAGATCTTTTTTTAATAAATTGAAACGCTTTCTGTGACGTAGGTACAGTGGGGTTATCAGTCGGCCTCATTGCGTCTCCTCAAAAAAATCACCTAAACGTTGTCTTTTTATACATGTATAGGTGCAAAGATAATAATCATGTGAGACAACATTGGGAAAGCACAGTTTACCGACACCCTTACCAGTGATTACCTACTAGTAAATTTGCTTCAGCCCAACGAGACTTATGTAAAAGTGCTCTATCAGCATCTGATGCATTCAACTTTGGTTTACAGCGCCTTGAATAGGTGTATGTAAATGCAGACATTTTCTAACACATTCAGAATAGTGAAAGAAACTCTCGAAAGCGTGTTGTCTGTAAGTTTCAACCAGCATACATGCAACGTAGAGGCATTCACCCACCTTACAAAAAAAAGTGACCGAAAATGCTTCTTGATGGCTTCAATTGACTCTGTCGCCTTTCAGTCGCTGTTTCTGTGCACTGTTCGATTTCTGCTCTTTTCTTGGACTATTACGCTGACATCCAATTCTTCACGGTGTGCCAACAAGACGTCGGGTGAAGACTTCGAGGGCTCAGCGCCCTACAGGTACGAGGTTCCTTTATCAAAGACTTCGCTAGTACGCGACCACTACGGTGGTTGGTAGCCATCGCCACGAGCCTTATGCTCGTCCAAGTGTGTTAAACCACATTAGTGATACTGCAGGACACAATGAAAAGCCTGGGAGCTTACAGGTGCGCCCAAGCATCATAAATCCGGCACGTTTGCAAACTCACAACCGCGAAATGGCTCCAGCGAGCACAGCAGCAATGGAAGACGATGAAGCTGAGAGCAAGAAGCTTCGCTTAGAAGAGAATCCTCTCGACGATAAAACGTCAACTTATTACCTAAGTCATGAAGAAGACATGGCCGAAGGTGAACCATTTACGTTGGTTACTTATAAAAAGAAACGAGCAGAGGGTATCCCAGTCGTCTTTCGTCCAACAGCTGAAGGTGCTAGCTTCTGGAAAGTGAACCCCAATCGAGTGTCAGCTGAAGTAGTTTCTGCTGCTAAAGAAAAAGTGCAGTCATTCAGAACGACCAGAGATGGAAGCTTCAGTGTCAGCGTTGCTTCCTTAAGGTCAGCCAAGCGTCTTCTGATATTTTCAAATGTAGGTGGCCTAGAAGTTAAGCCTTTCATCTTAGAGTCATACACTCGCAACATTGGGAAAGTAAAACATGTTCCTCTGCAGTATTCAGATGAACAACTTCTAGAGTACTTGAGAGATGCAGGGGTTATATCGGCGCGACAGCAAATAAAATACTACCGCCAGGAAGATGGAGGAGTAACGTCGCGTCCACTTCACTCAGCGATTTTGACTTTTCGAGATGACCGCCCGATTCCAGGAAGAATCTACTTAGGATTCACCAGTCACCCAGTGGAAGAATATCTTGGTCCAGCACTTCGGTGCTATAACTGCCAGCGATTCGGACACATGGCGAAAAGTTGCCGTAACACACGCCGGTGTAAGATCTGCTCAGAAGAACACCATCATAAGGAGTGCAAGTCTGTTCTTCAGCCTAAGTGTGCAAACTGTGCAGGTAATCACGCTGCCTCATATTCAGGCTGCCTGCCAAGTAAAGCCGCTGCAAAAATGCGTCAGGATGAGCTCATAGATGGAAGAAAACTGCGCCCCAATGAACCATCTCCAAACCTTGAGATTGTTCATCCTGTATGTGATCCACCTCAGTGGCCACCGCAACAACAGCCGACAAACACGCCAAGAGAACCGCCAAGAGCACACCCGAGAGACCACTCACGAGAAGTACCTTCAAGTAACCCAACCTATGCGTCAAAGCTGTAAACGCCCATGCGACCTCTGCCGGAAAGTAGCGAAACCGACAGTGCCAGTGTTCGCCCCAACTGCAACATCAAAACGTCACGTCATTCTCAACAGGCCTCAGAAAATCAACCATTCAATGGAGACCGTGCCTCTGCATTAGTCATGCAATTGCTTCTGCCAATGCTTTCCGCAGCCGTTAAGGCAATCCTGTCTGCTCTACCGGAAGCAAACAACCTGCCAGAAGTGAAAGCCCTGCTGCCTCCGGAAGTACTACTCTGTCAACAGTCCGGGTCAAACCTGCGACAAGTAACATATGAATAAGCGCTACAAAGATGTCTCCACATACCAGTGGAATGCCAATGGTCTTCCAAGGAAGTGTGCGGACTTCCGTAAACTCCTTCTGCAGTATAATTTTCCAATACTTTGCATTCAAGATGCAGGAATGAATGATGATTTGCGCCTCTCCAACTACGTGATATATAAGTCATCTCGTCGAAGTGGTCCTAGCAGAGTACATTTGTGCGTCAGAAAGGACCTACCTTCTCACCATATTCACTCGAGTGATTCGGACTTCCCGGAATTCGTCACTTGCAAAGTATCCTTTGGTGAGCAGTGCGTAACAGTGATCAATTTTTACCTACAACCTTAAAGCCGCATTTCGGTGGAATAGCTAACAATTATCTTCAACATTTCTAATTCATATACGTTTATATGCGGAGACTTTAATGCGCACAACATAATCTGGGGTAGTGATCAATGTGATGCACGTGGAAACATTGTTGAGTGTGCCGCAGACAAATGCAATTTGACAATTTTAAATGACGGCTCCCCAACGTTTCTTTGAGGGCATAATTACTCTAGTTGCATCAATGTAACCTTGTGTTCCCAAGATCTAATGAATGGTGTGGTATGGGCAACGGATGTAGAAACACGTGGAAGTGACCATTTTCCCATTCTAATAAATCACCCCTACTTGCGAAAAGACGACACCAGACGGTACAGCAAACTGACGAAGTGGAAGGCTTTTCGGTACCACCTAACAAACCAAAATAGTGAACTCACGACAGTTGAAAGCTCTACTGAATTTCTGCAAGATAATGCGAATAAATGTACAAAGAAAGTCCCGATTCCAAAAAACTACGCTGCAGTCGATGGAGAGTGTGAACGTGTAAGAGCCACCATACGACGTTCAAAAAGGGCATATCGACGCAGCGGAAGTTTAGAAGCATACAAAAATGCACAGAAAATCCACAGTGTAATGCGCAGATGGCTAGAAAATTTAGGTAAACGACGCTGGCGTGATTTCTGTAGCACGCTCTCTCCCCACACACCTGTTCCAAGAATTTGACTTGTATTTCGAGCACTTAGTGGCCCGTATCACAGAGCTTCCCATTTCGTGCTCTTGCTGAAGCTTTGCACAAACCGTAAGCTGTGGTAGCAGATGAATTTTGTCAACTTATCAGTAGGCCCGCCGCATTACAATGTGCTTTATTTGATAATTCTGTCGCGTTAGCCAGCCAGAAAATTAATGCTTGCTTTTGAACCCAGCATCCTCAACTAGACCCTGTATTTACGTTAAGGGAGCTGCATTGTGCTATAGCAGCATGTCGTCAAAAATCGGCCTCTGGACCGAACGGTATTACGTACAATATGCTAAAGAACCTTGGGCCCACAGACACAACTATTCTCTTAGATATTTACCATAACCTATGGACGCAAGAAATTGTACCCGAGTCTTGGAAGTCTGCTCGCATCATCCCGATCTTAAAACCAGCTAAGACTCCCTCGAACCTTGAATCCTTCCGTCCAATCAGTCTGACAAGCTGTCTATGTAAGGTAATGGAAAAAATGATTGATACGCGACTTTAATGGTGGTGCAACAGAACTGGTGTATTTTCCAACTACTTGACAGGTTTTAGGAAACAGAGATGCACAATGGATGCAATACTGGACTTAGTAACGTATGTGGAGCATGAACGCGCCTGTGGTAGTTTGACGGTCGCAGTGTTCTTGGACATCAAAAGGGCATTTGACACAATCAGTCACACTCATGTTCCGCTGAGTATGTTGGAACGCGGACTGTCCGGCAGGTCTTTGCGCTGGGTATCCAAATTTTTATCAGGTCGTAAAATATTCATTCAGACGAGCGAAGGAAAAAGGGCAGAACACGACGTCAGACAGGGAGTGCCACAAGGAAGCGTAGTTAGCCCTCTTCTTTTCAACTGTGTTATGGCTGATTTAGCTGAAAGACTGCCTTACAGGTTGAAATAATCCTTATATGCAGATGATGTGTGCATTTGGGCATCTGGCACGGACATACGGTTCATTCAGATTGCATTGCAAGACGGAATAATATCAACAACTTTTTAGAAGCAACAGGAATGATTCTATCGCACGCAAAGACAGCTGTATTGCCCTTCACCCGTAAGAAGTTAAAGAATTTTAATCTCAATTTAGAAGAAGAACCACTAATGATTGTGACACAGCATCAGTTTCTTGGAGTAATACTTGATAGGCAGCTATCATGGGCACCTCACATAAAGAAACTCGGAAACGAGGTGAATACGCTAGTGAATATGCTCCGCAGAATTGCTGGGACACCATCGGGCGGATCTGTATCATCCATGCTCGCTGTTCACAATGCTTTAATACGAAAAAAGTTGCATATTCTGCAGCAGTGTTACACGGCCTTTCCCGCACTTCAGAGGAGCGACTACAAAGACTATTAGCTAGGGGACTGCGCGTCTGCATAGGTGTTCCACGAGCGACTTCCAGCAGCCTTGTCATAGCAGAGACTCGACAACCACTCTTTCAAGTCATCAGAACAATTGAAACATGCCGCCATTTTTTTCGCTTACAGACGCAACACAAGGACCACCCATTTGCACTGCAGATATTACTAAGAGATAAAAGCAATGCTCATAACGATGTACAGAGTAATGTACATATATTACCCAGAAATGGATTTTGGAGCTCTCAAATGAACTATCCTCCATGGCTACTTGTAATACCAAGCATTGTATTCTCAGTGGATGGCATTATTAGAAAAAGAGACATGTTCATCCAAGCTGCTCAACAACTAGCACTTTATCAGATACACATGCGGTATCCAGGGTACATACATACACAGACGGCTCAAGTACTACAACGTCTTCAACATCGGCATTTATCATACCACAGCTCAATATTCAGGAATCGTTTAAATTATGTCGCATGACGTCATCTACTACATCTGAGCTCTTCGCTATTGTGTATGCTCTAAAGTTTTTAAACTCGGCAGCAGACGCTGAAAAATAGGTACTTTTCAGTGACTCACAGGCCGCATCAAGATCACTCTCAAGTACAAACAGGACAGTAATAAATGATAGTATGACATACGAAACGTTGCCCGCCGCGGTGGTCTAGTGGCTAAGGTACTCGGCTGCTGACCCGTAGGTCGCGGGTTCGATTCCCGGCTGCGGCGGCTGCATTTCCGATGGAGGCGGAAATGTTGTAGGCCCGTGTGCTCAGATTTGGGCGCACGTTAAAGAACTCCAGGTGGTCAAAATTTCCGGAGCCATCCACTACGGCGTCTCTCATAATCATATAGTGGTTTTGGGACGTTAAACCCCACAAATCAATCAATGACATACGAAACGCTCAAGGAGCTCACTAAAGCAGAGAAGGCACAACATGAGTTCAAATTCTAGTGGATACCTGGCCACTGCAACATTCCTGGAAACACTTCTGCCGATGAAGCAGCACGACAAGCACATCGTAAAGACGTTCCTGTTTCTTTACCAATTTCAAAAAATGAATTGCGTAGTATTATAAAGAATACAACTTTCAGAATGAACAAAACTGCTTGCTTTGACGAAAGTACAAAGAGCTGCGATCTATATCACATCGATCCATTTATTGAATTCAAAATTACGCTGGCATTAGATATAAGGATAGAAACTCTAATTCACCGATTGAGGCTAGGCACCGCATACACAAAACATTTTTTGCACAGAATCGGCAGAGCTGAAACTCCCGAATGCGAATGTGGATTTATAGGTGAAGACGTCTGTCACCTTCTCATAGACTGTCCACATCATGACACGCCGAGACGCCGTCTTAAGTCCGAACTGTTCGCATTGCACCGCAGACCATTTAGCATGAAAAAACTTCTGGGCCCGTGGCCAACTGGAGTTTTACAGTCCCACGCTTTAAAAGCATTAACACGTTTTTTAGAAGACAGCGGGATTGCTGACAAGTATTAACAAAAAACAAACTTTCATTTGTAACACATATAATGTTATGTACAGTATCATGTGGCACCCATCACGTGTGTGTTGTGAAATGAATGACGTGTCGATATTATGTACATACGAGCGAATGCATCTTTATAAGGACCAGACGTGTGCTTTGCTATTTTGTGCTGGTGGACCGAATATTAACGAGGGACATTTCCAGAGACTTCTTACATTGACTTTCGAACATTTACTTACCACTGTGATATGTGCGTATAACTGTGTCTTTGCATATCTGTGCCCGAGTTTTCTATTTTCCATGCACTGCTTTGTATGGTTTGCTTCAAGATACGTGTTCAAGTTTCAGTCAACGGCTAAAAATCAGCCGGTGCCATAGTGGTGCGCCAGCAACTCCTTATATATCGTATAAATAAAAAAAACTCTGTCGCCTGCTACCGCATCGTAGCAGTGTGATGCTGGTCGTGTTTTTGATGCACAAAGGCTGAGGGGGCACTTGCCCGGTATTCCTGCAGATACAGCGCATACTTATGCACGTATAAGCGATAGAGCAATCCCACGTTTTCACCACAAGGCATTCAGATACGCTTTTCTTCCTCTTTCCAGTCTTAGTAGCTCTGAAGAGACATGAAGAGAGGTGAATACAGGGATCATAACCACATTTAGCATCCAGTTTGCCACCCAACACACTGGTTTGTGAGATGAGGCCAGGAGTATGGCGCAGAAAGAGACGGAAAAAAAAGAGAAGCGTGGTTGATCCCTTCAATACAGGAATGAGTAAAACACCAATGTAAAACGTCTCCTCCCAGAAAGCAACCCACTTCAGCAACTGAAGCAACCCAAGGCATCTCTAGTACCGTCTCGTATGAATGAAATATTGACGGAACATCGGAACGCCAGCTCAATGAGGCCTTGAATGCGCCCGCTACTTGGAGCTGAGGCCGCGGCAGCGTCGGCCAGTTCAAGGCCCTCGACACTCACTAAACTCGCTACAACGAGTCCCGAATACAGCATACATCACGAGGACAGCGAGACAATGGAGTAAGACACGGTCAACTACCACACATAGACGATGCGAAGACTGAAGGGCGAACTGCGGTCAGGGTGGGTGAGTAGGCCTAACTTTTTCGTGCTCGTCCGCCCGCTTAAGCACGTGTCCATACAAGAGATTTCGAAGTATGCGATTGCTCGTCTTATAAGACAGACTGCTTTGACTAGCCTTACCTGTGAAAATTCTGCATTCAAGTATATAGCTAAAGGTAATGCAATTAGATTGTCCATTTGGAATAAGCAGCACTTGAACATTTACTAGTACGAAACGCTTGCGCTTGGATCAGCAGTTGAGGCGCGTAGGATTCTAGTTGATATAGTGGACGCAACCCAACTTGTTGAGGTCACTAGCAAAAGCGTCGTGAAGATACGTGCTGAGCACACTGATAAATAGACTGCCAATCACATTCGTTGCAAATCCGCAAAAATTCTGAGATTTTGATTAATGGGCAAAACCCAGATGCTTCTGATCTCCTCCGATACCTCACGTCCTCCGAGATGGCTATCCTTGGACTTTGACATTGCCCCAGTGTATGAGCACAGGCACAGAACCATAGCGTGTTTACGGTGCCTCAGACTGGGCCACATGACCAAGTTCTGCCTGTTGCAAACTATGTTGTCACTGTAGCCACACGCATAAGCAGGATAGCGAGCCCAAAGAGATGCCGTTCTACGTGGCCTGTCAAGCGGCAGGACACATTTTTCTGAACACTAACTGCCCCACTAGAGCATTTAAAGCCACAAGCCTACCACTGCCATAGCGCTGCTACAAAATCAAAACGTGGAAAGCAGCCAGCAACAATCACTAAAAAAGCAGATACTCTGTGGCTGACATTGTCGAAGGTGATGGCATCGATTGCGCCAAAAAACATCCGTAAGGTACACGAGAAACTTGAGCGTTTGGAACAAGCACAGCCAGCGTCGACAGGTGCATGAACCAAGTTCCAGCTACAAAAGGAAAACTTTATGTAACAAAAACTTGATGCCATGAAACAACAGATGACATCTTGGATTCAGGCCTCGCAGGAGTTTGTGAGCAAACAGCGCTTAGCTCACCAATGCTGGGAAAGCCTAAAAAATAGATGAACCACCGCTTCCCAAGAAATTGTGACCACTCACTGCAGAGCCCCTTGTGATCTAACAATGCGACGCAGTCACGCATCGAAAAGCAACATGAGCCTCAGAAGGCTCCTCACACCATGGAACAAGCATCACCCGTTATGACGGACCAGGCACTGGGCACCACCATGCTTCTCCTCGAGAAACTGAGCTGCCGCATGGGAGCGATCGAGCGAGCCATCGCGCAACAGGAACAAGTATTTATGCAACCACACGAAGTAAACGAACGAGAAATCGCACGAACTAAAGCGACTGCATATTGCCACAAGGCAGTAGCGGGATTGGGGCATAAAGCGGTAGAGGGTCCCTGCCTGAAAGAAAAAAGACTACGAAGTGAATAGAGACCGGTCCCAGCTCTGTCGGCGAGAGCAGTCTATGCCATCACGGCTTTCGTGGTGTCCGCCATCCTTGTAGAACTTTTCAACTGTGAGGCTCGATTGTGAATAAGCGGCCCGGGCTCAGGATCGGGCGGCAGTATCCTTATTGTTCTTTGAGAGTTCTTTATTTTTCGGTAACTGTATTGTTCTTTCTCAGCTGAAGCGAGTCATTCCATTTTGATGTCATTTTCTTCCCCCGGCCAAGGGCACTCCCCTTGGTTAGCGTCCACTCCCGCCAAGGATTGGCCGATAGACTATTTGTTACGCAGTGGAGCGAGAAGTGTCCCTGTGGCGCTGGTACCGACAGATGGGGGCAGTATTCCGAGTCAGAACCCAAAGGCGATTCAAGTGGAGCTTCGAAAAGCCACTTCGCATTTCCAGGAGATAACTGAGGTCCGCTAGTTTGGTCGCGGAGGCATCCTGTGCTGTTCCACAGATCAGGAACGCATTCGTGAGCTCCTGCAATGTTCCGAATTCGCAGCGCATCCGGTAAGCCCATTTATTCCGGCACACCTCGCATGCTCGAAAAGATTAGTCCGCGGTGTAGACACAAGCCTGACACCTGCAGATGTGCTCGATTTGTTTTCGGTGGCGGGTGTAATTTCAGTGTACAGGTGCACCCGTACAATTGACAACATAAAATCACCAACGGAATCGGTGATAGTGACCTTTTTAGGAACAGTCCGAACTTCCGAAATTAAGGCATGGCCACTGATCTATAAGGTACAGCCACTTTCCCCCAAACCCCTGCAGTGTTTGAAATGTTGGCGATATGGACATAGCGTCAGAGGGTGCCGATCAGTTCTTAGATGCCGTCTGTGTGGTGAAAATCATGACAGCCGCGAATGCAGCTCTGAGAAAGAGAGGTGCTGCTTATGTAATAGCGCGCCCTGCAAACTCCGCAGACTGTGCAGCAAAAGAAAGGGAGCTTGCCATATTGGATATTGTAGAACGCAAGAGGTGCTCTCGGAGAGAAGCCGTTGCAGAAATGCAGGAGAGATCCAAAGGATATGCCAGTGTTGCAGCACGTAATACCACCGCCATGGATGCATCTCTCGCAACATCTATCGCAGAGGCCGTAGAGAAGGTTATGGAAAAGGCAATGGAACGCCTCGCAAACAACCTTTTTGAAAGCTTGGCACAATTGGTTTCCAATCAACTATCTCAAATTCTAGGTGTAGCACCTACGAACGATTGGGCTCTTCAGACATCATTGGTATCGCAGCGTACGGAAATAGAAAGTGCGACAACACGTCAGCGAGCGGTTTCTCCTGAGGCAGGGACTTCCAAAACGACGGAAGACTGTGATCTTACGGATGATTCGGAAGCATGTGCAGATATGAATATGGACTCTGATAAGGCTCTGAAGCAAACCCGATCTCCCCAATCAAAAAACTCTTCGCATAAGTCGAAATCTAAAAAGTATCTATCCAAAAAAGAATTCTTTGAGAACATGTCTAAGAAAGACTTCTTGCGAAAGGACATTTTGGACCAAGCAGTTTCTGCGACGCTTCTGTCGTCAAAATAGGTTCACTAACCATATTACAGTGGAATTGCAGATCTATATTTTCCGCAGCCACAGACCTATCATACCTTTCTTCTCAACTTTCCCCGGATATTATATCACTGCAAGAAACCTGGCTTGCAACCAGCCAGAAGTTTCACCTAAAAAATTATCGGCTATTTCGATTGGACCGACCTAGCAGAGGTGGTGGGCTTGCTGTCTTGATAGCAACTAAGTTTAGTCACAAAGCTACGATCTCTTATCGTTGTGTGACTCCAGATTGTGAAATTTTGATAGTAGACATAATATTACCAGACGCTTCTCCCTTGTCGTTTGTAAATGCGTATTTTCCAGCCGGGGTGCAAGACACACGAAGTCTAGACGATATGTTCTCTGCCTGCAGAAAGGATATATTAATCACTGGAGACTTCAATTCACATCATGTGGCCTGGGGTTTTAAAACAGATTTAAGCGGAAAACGATTGTGGGAATGGGCTGTTGACAAGAATTTATCTTGTTTAAATTCGCAATCTGCTACTTTTGTCCGAGGTCTCTCTAAATCTGTAATTGACTTGACATTTTCAAGCTCATCTCTAAATATATGTTCGTGGCAAACTTTAGACTGTGCTACTAACAGTGACCACTTGCCTATTAGTTTTGTACTGAACTTTCCAAGAATACATGTCGCCGAAAAGGCCCGCTCATTCCTCAACTATAAAAAATTAGAAAAAGACTTGAGGGCTACTTTTGATCACCGCAAGGACATACAAGGTGACATTAGGGCTATGAGTCTGTGTGCAGTGTTAAAAAGATCATTAAAAGACGCAACGTTTAAATTAGACTCAGCCACAAGAGGTTCTTTTAGTCCATGGTGGACTGAAGAGTGCACGAGGAGCTATAGAAAATGGAAAGCTGCATGGAAACAACTGCTGGTCAACCAATGTCCAAAAAATTGGTGTGATTATAAATTCGCAGCAGCAGACTTCAAACGCGCAGTAAGTACAGCAAAAGATGGTTATAATATGAAACGACATGAGTGTCTTTCTAGGGCTAAAAACAAAAAAGCGCTCTTCAGATTTTTAAGATCTCAAAAGATGTTACCACCCGCTGAAAATGTTGACTCTTCTGTTCTTTCCCCCCATGAGCTCTCTGATTTAGTAGAAAATATTGCGAAAGGGCTCCAAGATAGATTTATGTCAACTCTACCACTGCACATTGTGAACCCAATGGCAGGCGAGGATTTCGAGGAGGTTACTTTAGATGAGCTGGCAGAGATAATAAGGCACTTACCTCCTTCGGCACCTGTACCAGACGGGGTAACAAATTCAATTATAAAAGTAATATTCGAGATTTGTCCAACTGAAGTACTTAATCTGGTGAATTTTTCTTTGACAAAAGCTTGGATACCTGCGGAATGGAAGCTGTCTAAAGTGATTACACTTCTTAAAAAGCAGGAAAAAGGATTCGCCTTGGAAAATGTAAGGCCGATATCAATTACGTCAAATCTGGTTAAGCTAATTGAAAGAGTTTTGAATGCCCGCGTAATTAAATATATTAATAATAACGCAATATTAAACCCCAGTCAAATTGGTTTTAGATCCGGTTGCTCAGTATGGTGTGCGCATGTTGATTTAGAGAGCCGAATACAACTGGCTCGGCGTCGGCGCCAATACTGTGCTTTAGTTACTTTAGATTTGGCTAAAGCGTACGATAGGGTTGAGCATTCAGTTTTATTAAAACAGATGAAATATCACCACTTTCCCAAATACATCACCGCGTGGGTGTCGGAGTTTTTAAGAGGGAGAGGATATTACTGCTTTAAAGATGGGTACTCATCAAATAGATATAAGCAGACACGTGGCGTACCACAGGGGGCAGTCCTGTCGCCAGTTTTATTTAACATTTTCTTAAGCTCCATTTCATCAACTAAGGATATTCAGTTATATGTGTACGTGGACGATATTGCTTTTTTCGCAAGTAATACCGACCTTCAATCATTCTACGAGAGTCTACAAAATTATCTCAATATGATAGAAAGATGGCTTAAAAATATTCATATGACCCTGAACGTAAAGAAAAGTGTGCTCCTTGCATTCTCTTTTCTGCAGCCTATCAACATCTCGTTAATGTACAGTAATGAGCTCGTTCCGCAGGCGAATTCCCTTAAATATTTGGGCATCATATATAATGACACATTAAATTGGAGAAGTCACATTGATGATGTGTACTCCAAGGCAACACGGGCCATGGGGTGGCTACGGAAGCTTGCAAACCGTCAAGCGGGTTTAAGAAGAGATGTGCTAATAATGATATATAAACTTTATGTGCGGCCCATCATGTAATTCGGATGTGTACTATTTTCTGGCAGCGCTGCCTATAAAATGAGACCCCTAATACTGCTGGAAAGAGAAGCGTTGCGTTTGTGTCTGGGTCTACCAAAGTTTGTTGCAAATAACGCGTTGTATATGGAAGCTCGCCTACCTTCTCTGCTAATAAGGTTTGAAATTCTTACTGTGCAAGCATTCTTAAAGATATACAGTTCACACCAAAGACTCTCATTTTACGCTTTCATTCAAGAACCAACTTTATTTTTCGAAACTCATTGGTCGCGACTACACACCCCGCAAATAGTATTTGCACAAGCGCTACTAAAGCAACTGAATGTAAAAATTAGACATATTGGTCCAATACACAACCTAAAGTCAATGCTTAGCATACAATTCGATGATATATTTCCTCATAACGCGAAACAATTGGCATATAGGTATTTAAATGACCGGTTAGCAGATTATCTAGCCCACCTAGAGATAAGCAATATTATAGCAACTGATGCATCTGTGTCAAAAGAAAAGGCTGGGGTTGGCACCTTCTCTCCTTCTTTGGACTGGTCTTTTTCGATTCGACTCCCAGATTATACCCCGGTATTCATGGCAGAATTATTGGCCATTGTTCTTGCCCTACGCAAATTACCCTCAAGCGAATCATTAGCAGTTATCAACACAGATTCGTTATCAGTTTGTAATGCACTTTCTACGGCAGTAAATTCAGAGCTGATGAATACGTTTCGGCATTTAGTACCAAATAACGTAAAAAAACTGCATTTGCTATGGGTACCAGGCCACCGCGGATTATATTTGAACGAAATGGCGGACTCTTTAGCAGCAGTATCCCTGGGTAGGCCCACCATTCCAGTTTTGCCAGATACGGCTTACGTAACCGCGCTAAGGTTCCGAAATGCTTGCCTGCAATGGGGAAAAGGCAATTTGGATAAATATAAAGATTTCGAGCATTTGAGCTATTGCTGGAATAAACAGTGGTGTGTATCTCGCCAGTTAGAGGTCACTTATACCAGATTGCGCTGTGCAGTTCCACAACTAAATTATTACCTTAATAAAGCTCAGCTCAAGGCGTCACCACTATGCATTTGGTGCAACGAAGTTGAAACAATTGAACATTTATTTTTATTCTGTCATCGTTATTCTTATCAAAGAAAAAGATTTTTAGTAGCACCATTACAAAAGCAAGGAATACAAGTAAATTTACCAGTAATTTTATCACTTGGCGGAACTTCATTTGGTTACTGCCACAGGGATGTATGCTCCGCTGTGTTTGATTACATCAACGCAACTAAAAGATTACCATGCTAGTGAACCACTACCTTTTCAGATCTTTAGTTTATAATTCGTAGTTATGTCTTTCAAAAACAAAAGATGGTTTGACCGCTTGCTCAGCACACATTTTTGTTTTTTGGTAGTATTATTTTAAGCTACTTTTTCAGATTGGCTTCATTTTCAGTTTAGTTTCATTTAAGTATCCTGCCACCCGGTTCTTGGCCCATCCTCCTTTGTGGTAAGCACCATCCACCAAAGGTCATCAGCATCAGCAACAGCCCGCCAGTGTGCCAGGCATTGTCGTCGCGTGTAATCGTCGTAAATATCTGCAAATATACGTTTCCTTGTAAGATTAATGGTGGAGGTGCTGGGTACGCCTACCTGGCTTTCGCGGCAAACCAACACGGAACTTCGGAGTGGTCACCACCTTCATTTTCCTGCAATGGCTCAACAGGCCCACCCACAAGAGCAACAGCAGCCGCAACAGCAGCCGCAACAGCAGCCGCAACAGCAGCCGCAACAGCAGCCGCAACAGCAGCCGCAACAGCAGCCGCAACAGCAGCCGCAACAGCAGCCGCAACAGCAGCCGCAACAGCAGCCGCAACAGCAGCCGCAACAGCAGCCGCAACAGCAGCCGCAACAGCAGCCGCAACAGCAGCCACAGCAGCAGGAGCAGCAGCAGCAGCAGCAGCAGCAGCAGCAGCAGCGGCGGCGGCAGCAGCTGCCTCCTCTGATTCTCCTGCCTCCATGAGACCCCGGAACATTCTCGGGCTCAGGCAAGGACAAGGTGAATGTTGAAGATTGGGTCGCATTGTACGAGCGCGTGAGCGAATACTACAGGTGGGACCCTACGATGATGCTGGCCAACGTTGTATTTTACTTGCGGGATACGACGCTCACCTGGTATGAGATGCATGAGTCGGAGTTGACCAGCTGGGACGTTTGCAAACTGAAGCTTGTCGAGTTATTCAGCAGGCCATTTGGGCGATAGCAGGCCGCGAGGAAAAACCTGGAATGTCGCGCGCAGACATCGACAGAATCATATGTATCTTACATACAGTACGTATTGGGCCTCTGTCGAAAGGTGGACGAGAACATCAGCGAAACTGACAAAATCGCTCACATATTAAAGGGAATTGCCAATGACGCCTTCAATCTGTTGATCGTTAAAGATTGCGCCACCGTCAACGCGGTTGTAAAGGAATGTCAACGCTTCAAGCACGCCAAGAACCGTCGCATAACCCACCAGTTTGCGCGTCTGCCTATCACTGCAGCCACTTTGACCTGCGAAGACAGCCTCAAGTTCACGCAAGCTACATCGTCCGAAAATGTCACCCGAATCGTTCGCCGCAAACTCGAAGCAATGGCTCCTGCAGCCATCGCCTCCGACGGTCCTCAAGACAACGCATCCAGCGTCTCCCTCATCCAAGCCGTCGTTCACCAAGAAATAGCCAATCTCGGCATCGAACCTGTTTGCGCTGTTCGCAATACCGAAAGCTCGGCTTTTGTTAACCAGATTCCGGTGTACCCTTCACGCTACCCTTCCCGCTACCGGAACCCTGATGAATGGAGAATGTCGGATGATAGACCGATCTGCTTTCACTGCTCTCGCGCCGGCCACATTGCACGCTACTGTCGCAATTGTTGGACATCCAATTCATCTTGGAACACTGGGACATGGCGTCGCTTTGAAGGCCATTCTCGCCGTTTTTCTACTCTGTACAATGCACAGCCTGCTCTTACTAACGTTCAGGGCTGAAGGTTCAGCCGGTCACCATCACCCCAAGGCCGCCGATCTCTCTCGACGATGATTTCTCTATCCAGGTCCCCTGCACGACCTGGGCCTTCAACCTCGGGAAACTAGACCATGCAGCTCCCGGAGTTGACGCTGCATTAACGACCCGTTCTGCAAATCATCTGTTGACGATTCCTACACGCCGCAATATTTTGGACCTTTTGGTAGATGACGTTACCGATAAAGCCCTCATAGACACTGGCGCACAAATTTCAATCATGAGCGCTGCACTCATTAATAAACTGCGAAAAGTGATCACGCCTCCTAATAAGTGTGCAGTAATGCTTGTCGGTGGGAGCACATCAACCGTTCTTGGCATGTGATCCTCTCGCGTGTGTATTGCTGGGCGCCAGACCGTCGTATTGTTCACCGTGCTTGAGCAGTGCCCACATGACGTGATTCTTGGTCTCGACTTTCTCTCTGCGCACTCCGCCCTTATCGACTGCTCGACGGGTCTTCTTCAGTTAGAACTGCCTTTTGATGCCGCTGTTGCTCGTGATGCTCAAAGTCGCCTTTGTGCCACCGAGTTCCTGCATCTTCCGCCGCAAGGCGCGACTTACGTGCAGCTCGTGTGTGATCCGCCTGTGCGCGATGGTGAATATGTCGTTTCACCTGTTACCGACGTTGTGCTAAAGCACTCCATTGCTGTCCCACACACCATGGTGAGAGTACGCCACAACCAGACCCATCTGTCTCTTTTGAACCTTGGTTTCTCCACGCACGTGCTGCCTGCTGGTATTAAACTAGGCGTCGTGTCGTCGTTGGAAGAGTGTGATATTTCTGAACTGTCGGCTAAGCAACTTACTCCGCACGTCAACTTGCTCACTGCGCCCAACCTGTCAAGCATTGACAATGCCAAAATGATAGCGCCAGATCTTTCGCCCTCCGAAGCACAAGTCCTCCACCATCTGTTGACATCCTATGCGTATATATTCGATTTTTGCAACCGCCCTTTAGGCCAGAGATCAGTTGTGACCCATCACATGAACACCGGCGATGCCAACCCAATCCATCACCACTCTTACTGCATCTCCGCTGCCGAACGCTCTGTCATCCAGAAAGAGGTCGAGAAAATGCTCGCCAAAGGCGTCGTCGAACACTCATCTAGTCCGTGGGCATCCCCGGTAGTGCTTGTCAAGAAGAAGGACAACACATGGCGGTTTAGCGTCGACTATAGACATCTCAACAAGGTCATTAAGAAGGACGTTTACCCTTTACCAAGAATAGATGACGCCCTTGACTGCCTTCTAGACGCAAAGTTTTTCTCGTTCATTGACCTTCGATATGAATATTGTAAGATTGCTGTTGACCCACGGGACCAAAAAAAAACACCATTTGTAACCCCCGATGGGTTATACCAATTTGAAGTAATGCCATTTGGGCTTTGTATTGCGCCAGACATATTTGAGCGCATGATGGATTCCCTTCTGCGCGGCTTGTCCACTTGCTTATGCTACATAGATGATATAATTGTTTTTTCACCGACGTTCGCAAGCCATCTTTAGCGACTGTCCAGTATCCTCCAAGTATTACGCAACGCTGGTCTCCAGCTTAACTCCTCCAAATGCCGTTTTGGCCGTCGCGAAATAACTGTACTTGGTCACCTCGTTAACGAATCTGGGGTACAGCCCGATCCGGACAAAATTCGTAGAGTGACTCAATTTCCCGTACCCTTTTCTCCTAAGGATGTCCGCGGCTTCCTTGGATTGTGCTCCTATTTTCGCCGCTTCATCCGGAAGTTCGCCGATATTGCACGGCCTCTCATGAGCTTCTTAAAAAAGACGTCCCATTTACTTGGAATCCGCTTCAAAGTGCTGCATTTTCGGCGCTCATTTCAGCCCTCACGACTATGCCAATATTAGCCCACTTCGATCAGACTGCCCCGACAGAAGTTCGTACGGACGCGAGTGGCCACGGAATTGGTGCTGTTTTTGCTCAGCGTCAGCATGGACGTGACTGTGTCATCGTCTACGCCAGCCGCCTTTTATCCCCTGCCGAGAGGAACTATTCTATCACCGAAAGAGAGTGTCTTGCTCTTGTTTGGGCTGTCGCTAAATTTCGCCCGTACTTCTTCGGCCAAATTTTTACTGTTGTAACTTATCATCATGCACTCCGATGGCTTTCCTCGCTCAAGAATCCCACGGGACGTCTCGGTTCTTGGTCTCTCCGCCTCCAAGAATACACTTTCTCGGTCGTGTATAAATCTGGTCACCTCCATCAAAACGCCGACTGCCTGTCACGGTATCCAGTGGATCCACCAGAAGCCACAGAGAGAGCTACGCAGGCTTGCGTCTTATCAATATCAGACTTTCTTGATATCGCATCTGAGCAACGCCGCGACCCGGATTTACTTCTCGTCATAGAAAGCCTGAGTTCCGCTACTCCACCCACTTCTCTGAGCTTATATTTCCTTCATGAAGGTGTTCTCTACCGCCACAACATGCGCCCTAATGATCCTGACCGCCTTCTCGTCGAGCCTTCCCATTTGCGTGTAGATGTTCTCCGACAGCTTCACGATGAACCTGCCGCTGGTCACCTGAGAGTCACCCGCACTTATGATCGTGTCCGGTGCCGTTTTTTCTGGCCACGCCTATATCGCTCTCTGCAAAAGTATGTCGCCAGCTGCGACCTTTGTCAACGTCGAAAATGACCAACATCGCTTCCAGCTGGCCTTCTTATTCCTATTGAGATCCCTGCTGAACCATTCTACCGCGTAGGGCTCGACCTTCTCGGGCCATTTCCTACTTCTGCATTCGGGAACAAATGGGTTGCCGTGGCGACCGACTACGCGACACGTTACGCGATCACCCGCGCTCTTCCAACCAGCTGCGCTACCGATGTCGCTGACTTTCTACTGCATGACATCATATTGCATCACGGTGCTCCTCGACAGCTCGTTACTGACCAAGGCCGATACTTTTTATCTCGCGTCGACCAGGATATCGTACGTTACTGTTCCACGAATTACTAGTTCACGACGGCATGCCATCCACAAACTAACGGACTTACAGAGCGCCT
This sequence comes from Rhipicephalus microplus, assembly GCF_043290135.1. NCBI lineage: Eukaryota > Metazoa > Arthropoda > Arachnida > Ixodida > Ixodidae > Rhipicephalus > Rhipicephalus microplus. Next base: position 110,549,716 of record NC_134701.1, read on the forward strand.
GAATCGCACTATCACGGACGTGCTGTCAATGTAGGTTTCTCCAGACCACCGTGACTGAGACGCAACGTTACCCTACGTCACCTTCGCTTACAAGTCCTCCAGACATGACACCGCAGGTTATTCCCCGTTCTACCTTCTTTATGGACGGGACCCTCTCTGCCTCTTGATACACGCCTTCCCGCTGGTTCAAGCTCCCCTGTCACATACATCCGCGTTACTATAGAGCGAGCCGACGCAGCACGACAGATTGCCCGAGAACGACTCATATTTTCTCAAGCCTCTCAGAAAGATTGATACGATCGTCACCACTGCGAAGTTTCGTATGCACCACGTTCTCTCGTACTATTGTGAAACCCATGTCGTCACATTGGCCTCTCAGAAAAATTTTTATTTCGCTATGACGGACCATACGAAGTCCTGTACAAGATCACCAACCTCACCTACGAGATACAGTGAGTCGTCGACGAAGCGCACTCAATGCCACCACCATCCACTGTTGTGCACGTCGTAAGACTGAAGCCTTATGTGTCACCCAACTCTCCCCTTCTGTGACAAGCGCCGGGTCGGCGCTTTAACGCCGCGGGGTAGTGCCACAAGGCAGTAGTGGGATTGGGGCATAAAGCGGTAGAGGGTGCCTGCCTGAAAGAGAAGACTACGAAGTGAATAGAGACTCGCAGCCCGCCAGTGTACCAGGCATTGTCGCGTGTAATCGTCGTAAATATCTGCAAATACACATTTCCTTGTAAAAATATGAATACAAGAGGAAATACCGCCGCGGCACTCGCAGCAGGGAATAATTCTGACAATTCCTAATAATACACCCATACAATGGAACTGCAGGGGTATCTCTCGGAGTGTTCAAGCATTCAAGCACCAAGTTGACAAATATGAACCTCTCATTATTCTGCTTCAAGAAACAAGGGGTCAAATCTCGCTGAAAAATTATCTGACATTCGCCTACTCAACTATCACTCATTCCCCCGAAACGCCTTCTGATAATGCCCCTTTAGGGGCAGCTGGACATTATTTCACCGTTCTTGCACTGTAATACATATGGAAACCACAAGAGCGAGCAATCAATACAGGCAGCTTGTGGCGGTCAAACTCGCTCTGCCAGGGAAAGGGAGGCAGCACGCACATGTGGTCTCTTCGGTCTACTACACCCTAGTCGCAGCGCCACTTTACCAGATAAATACGTGTGGATACAGTAGCTTTTGCACGAGGCCAATGGTACCCACATCATAACTGGCAGATACTTCCAAATGTGATGTTTGGGTATTTGCTACTTTCGATTCCAGATGACGCCTTCTTGCTGATCAACTGGGATCCCTACCTCTTCATATTTGCAACTGAATCGCAGTTCACACCAGGGCTGGGCTGCAGGCAAAGCAGAGTGATCCCACTTAAGAATTGACAATCGCCACCCCTAAAGCAGTGAATAGTTGGAAGAGTCGCTCTATTACATGGGCAGTAATCATTACCCCATTATTTTTTCTATTATTAAGAAAATTTGCTAGAAGCAAGCACGTATCCGGTCTGTTAAAAGTCCCAGTTTCGGTATTGTTTCGAAGCAAAGTTCAAAACTATTGAAGAATTCGCGCAACTCTTGCGCAGCAACCTTAGCTCTGCCACAGAAGAAACGTTTGGTGAGGGAGGTGATGAAGCCACTGACTCGTGTATGATAGCTCTATGGAGAAAAGACAGCAAGCTCACACAACAGTACAAGATCACTGGCAGACGCGACAGGACTCTCTGTCGCATCAGAGAAATCTTCAAGCCTATTAAACAGCATGGTGAGCGACTCAGAAAAAAAAACGTCATAAAACAGCTTTGACGAATATTTCGGGAAATGCTTAGAAAAAGCAAAGAATGTTCACCACTTGAGACATCGCCGCTTCAATATGACAACTACAAGCATGAATAGGAAAGCAATAAATAATTTTTATGCCAAAATTATGGGACTTTCTTCACTCGAAACACCAAAAGTCGAATTCACAAACCCTGACCTAGATTCTCCTTTAACGTTGGGAGGGCTTCATGCAGCAGTAAAACATGGCAGTTATGGTTCTACACCAGGACATGACAACATTTAGACATATCTATCAGCGCAAAAAAAGACGGAACTTTTAGAGAAGAAACACACACACAGCCCACGGGCTTATATCAATTGGAAAACGCTACGCAATCTGCCGAAAAAGCCGAAAGAGCCCTCCTAGAGGTCATCATCAAGCAGTAGTCTCAGGTAGTAGTTCCTGAACAACAGCGTCTGTCGATCATCAATCCTATACCAAAACCAGAAAAGGATCCTACTTTTACAACGAATCTCCACCCCATATTGCTTACACCGACCATATAAACTCTTTAAAAGGATGATTCATACGAGATAACAAGCTATGTAGAATATAAAACCACAGGTTTGCACCCGTTCAAGTCGGCTTCAGATCCAATATGGCAATGCTGAATAGCCTGCGGTTGCTTCGAAGCGCCCTAAACCGGAACGGACGATGTGAACCTCCAAATGTAATTTAGCAGTCTACGTACAGAAAGACTTTGATACCGTCAATCAGGACCACATCTTCAGAAATCTAGCAAAAATATCTCCAAGCAAACGAACGTTTGAGTGGATGGCAAGATTTCTGAAAGTGATACCAATACGACTTCGTACCGATGCGTATTCAACATGTACTACTCACTATCTCGATTGGGGCGTTCCTCAGGGCTCTATTTTAGGTCCTCTACTTTTTAATGTATATGCACATGGTAGTCCAAGAACTGGAATGGAACAATGGCGCCCGCTATACCTTATATGCGGATGACATAATCATTTAGACAGAAGCACAGAACCATGGTGGGAATATTCAGTATAAGGCAAATGAACTCCAAGCTGCTCTGATTGCACTCGAGGATACTCTTCGAGGATTAGAGCTGACTTTGGCGCCAGAGAAAACTCAACTTCTCTGCGTCAATGGCAGCTGCAGTGCCCTTCCGCCTGAGCAGGTGATAACACTGACACTTGGAGCTCATCAAGTCACAGCAACGCGCCGGCGTAATAGAATTCTCAAAATTCCCATCCACAGATGTAGTACAGGCCATCTCTGAACTACTGAGATAAACAATTTGGTAAAAAATGGGTTAAAATGGGTAAAAATGTGTAAGAACACAATACAGCGCATCTCAAATTATTTGGTGGAGCACGACAATCAGCCTGCACCACCATAGTTTGGTCAATCGAAGTTGATAAAATCTCTTATGGTGGCACCTTGAGAACGCTGGTAAAAAGAGCCATAAAGAACCTTAAAATCCTTCACCGAGATGTCCTTCAAGCTATTACGGGATTTCCGAAGTTTACCAATGTAGAAAAACTTCAGGATCTATTGCCTAGGCCTTCATTCATGATATTTTGAGAACTTTCCTGACATCCCTACACAATCTATCGCAATTGAAAATATAGGAACAAGATACCCTGCTTTTGAATACCCGGCATGTCTGCATGGAACTCCCGGACACTGTTAGTGAATACACAGCTCTAGTTTTCTCTAACCTGTGCAACTCCAAGACCCCCACTCCACTCGCAATCACAGCCTTTGCGCCCAGAAAACGGCTGTTTCAGCGGCACAATTTGTATACTGTGAGTGCTACCTTTACCGACGCCACTTGGTGCTGTTTGGTAGTAAACGCCCCACTCATAACGAAATAGTGAGCACCAGTGTTGATGAGAGCGGTGACGTTGCGACCGTTGATGAGAACGTCGAGGTTACTTTTTCTTCTTCTGGAGTTGCGGGCCATTCGTGGCGTCAGATCGCGTCTACGTTGGCATGATCCGCTGCTTCTACATTGTGTCATCAGGTCTTCTTCTGGCCACGGAGTTTCACCGTCGGAGCTGTGCGTCGGCTGCGGCAGGTTCTTGAAATTTCATCGTGTCGTCGTCTTCGGTGGTTCAGGATCTTCAGTAGTTTGTCGTACAGCACCCACACCTCCAACGGTTGTGGCCCTTAGTTTTCCAAGCAAGGGCTCTGAGATCAGACCCCAACAGGGCCGACGTTTTGGCTGTGGTGCGGTGGGTTGTAGCAGCCTGGCGAAGGAAATAGAAAAGATTGTCGGGGTGTCTCTTGGCTCCCGCGATGTAGTCAGCGATGTCCTGTGGCCTCTCACTACGCAGAGGAGGCGGTCTGTTCGAGACAATTGCACGCATGCCCGTCTCGTCGTACCAGCAGTGACAGTATTTGTGGCCTGCAGGCTGCTTTCCTGCGCTGGCAGCAGAACGGCCGGTTGTATAGGACATGCCAAACATTCGTTTTCCTTGGCGCGCTCCACTGTCTAAGAGGCAAACGGTATGGCTGCGGTGGTCGTGGTATGACTGTGGCGTCGTATGGCGATGGTAGTGTGATTGTGTGGTCTCAAGGCGTTATCGCGGAAAGGCGAGAAACGGTGGACTGCAGCAGCGTAGCTCATAGCTTCAACCTGTTGCTTGGTGCATCAGAAACTCCGAGCGACCGCTGAACTTCTTCGTGGACAGTGTCGGCAATCAAATATTTTTGGGGCTCCAAAAAGGCAACAGCTTCCATGCCTTATCCCACACAGCCTTTCGAATTGTTTTACGTATGTCATCAGAGCAAAGGGTGTGAATAGCTTCACTGTCTCTAATCGATCGGCAATCGTACTGGTGGGTGGGCATTCTGAGTGTCTTCTCGATCGTTCTAGCCTTCGAGACAAACTATGAAACTGCTTTGAATGGGTTCCGCACCAGCTCAGCGAAGAGGTCTTGCTGAATAGAATGAATATTCTGAACTCTCAAAAACTGAATAGAATGAATATTCGGAATACAGAAGAGGTCATCGGGTGGGCTTAGCCATAGGGACGGCGGCTCGTTTTTTTCTCTACCTAGTTTGGTGCCGTAAGACCCGGGAGAAGACTGACATCCTGCACCGAAGATGGACCGGCGACGACGCAGCAGAAGACTCGTTCAAGCAGGTGCTACAAGGCTCATCGCGTGTGCTACATAAGCTTTGCAAGCAAATTATTCTTCTCTGGTTGATTTGCAAGTCATATTGAGTGACCTTCAAGACAAAATCACGACATTTGTAGATTTTAGTAAAAAGATTGCTGACCTCATAATCGATGACGCCGAGTATGACGAGGACTTGACGGCAGCTCTCGAATATCACGAGAAGATCGGCAATATTATGAGCCGTGTCCGCTACCTTCTTCACTCAGTTTCAAGGCCCACTGACAGCAATGCACCTGAGGTCGCTACCGCAACCAAGCCCCAAGGAGTCTCCTCTCAAGGAAGTTCCAGGTTGCCGTTGCGAGCTTCCCAACAAAGTTACAGGTACCAGTTTTCTTTGGGGAACTTCGCGAGTGGCACGGCTGCTGGAAGCATTTTGAGGCTGCGATCCACAACAATCACGAGTTTCCGGACATTAAGAAGTTTACTTATTTGAGGTCGTATGTAACTGAACCAGCAAAACGTGCGATCGAAGGTCTTTGACTGAAGCAAGCGAACTACGTGGTAGCTGTCAAGGTGCCCTGAGAGAGGTTTGGCCACCGTACAACCATCGTAGACAGCTTGTTCGCCACCGCTATTGTAGACCATTCCTCCGACACATCAAAGCTTTGCGAAATTTACGAAGAAATACGCTTTCGCACTAGCTGCCTAGATATTCTCGAAGTTCAAGCGTCAGAATGTGTGGTGACACTTTAACGTCGCTTATAAGATCGCCACTCGAAGACATCGCTGTTCTGTACCGGCAACGCACGAAGGAGGCCGAGTTCAACGATGGGGCTACTCCAAGGTCATGCCAAGAAGGCGTGCGAGACATGATGAATATTCTACGGATCGAGAGCAGAGAAAAAACGCCCATTCGGGGCGCCGATGAAAAGTCAGTGCCTCAGGACACCAATGAAGTGATCTTCTCTTTCTGCCGCCGGTACCATCAGCATTAGCACTAACTGGTGGATCTGCAACAAAAGGGCCTGCTGCTGATTATGTGGCCACCGCGAGCACACTGTAAAATACTGTCAGACTACCATGACAGCCGATGTGAGTCAATTGAAGCTTACAGAGTTGCTGGTGAACAGACACTGTACGATTGCTGCTTCAAGTGTGCCAGAAAGAGACATATCGCACGACAGTGCCGCGATGCAGCGTAGATTAGGTGCAAGCACCGCGCAAGCCATCGTCTTACCGCACTGTGCGACTTATAAATACTATACAACAAATGAATGCTGACAACAGTGACACCACGAAAGCCGATAATGTGCCGGTGATCACCAGTGCCGCCTCAAGAAGCTTTACGTCTCAATAAATAGCCGTTCTAATTGAAATAGCTACAGTATGGGTGTCGTGAAGGGACAATGCCGTGCTGGTTCGTATACTGCTTGACACTGGCAGCCAGAGGACATTTATGCTCCATGACTTGTACACGAGACTGGGTCTACCTTCCGTTGGCACAAAAGGCTTCTCTCTGCTAATGTTTTGCAGTACAAAACGTTCCCACTACTACCGACACCAAACCGTGCAACTCAACCCACAGAGTCGCTTCGATGCACAAGAAATTACGATGGATGATCTGGATCTGCCAGAAGTATGTACGTTGAACATGCCAGTAATCGAGCAAGATTTCTGATGCAGTCGCACAAACACAAGATGCTTGTGACTGATAAGCCGCAACTCGAAGACTGACCAATTTAAGTCATCAGTGTCAACATTCGATCGGACAATTATTGGCGTACTGGGGCTGGGAGAATCGAACGCCTGGGTAAGGACCTATGCGCCGTTGAGATGATTTTTGGTTGGCCATTGCAAGATATATACTAAGTTGACACTGCTAACAGCTTGCTATACGAGAAAACCACATGCGTTCTATTTTCTTCGTGAGGGTGCCATAGCCAAGCCACATCATGCATGGCTGTCCCAACAGAGACGTGGCGATTTGGTGCGAGAGATGTCATCGACCCTCCGGAAGACACTAGTGTATTGACGCGCAAACCACTCAGGTGTACCAGTCCCTCGCTGTCGCAGAATCACTCTCAATGCTCTTCAAAAATTTAGTCCATTCTCTCAAGAATTGTTGTTAAAGGTGACCAGGAAATAACATCAACCTGACCCACCACCATGGTGATGCAATCTCCGCATCCCTGTGAGCCTCTACGCCCCATTTGGACGATGAGACCCTACCGTAACGTCTCGTCGGAGAAGCCGTCTCGAACAAGAGTAAACGCTTTAGAGTAGAACTTAGCAGAGATGTAGTGATTGAAGTTCGTCAATCTCGCGACCTTCGCAAGCGAAGTTGTGAGCTTGGAAAAAAACTACGAGATCCGAAGTTATTTAGAATAATGACATCAATTTGACAATTTAATTTCACGACCATCACGTACTGCTTCATGTAAGATGCAGTACCTTACATAAGTACACCAAATAAAATGGGGCTCGTTTGGCTTTGTTTGTGAGGTTCTGGTGTCGGAGGATCACTGGCTTAGGTGACTATCACTTTAACTACTACCCCATGGTCCTCCTTTTGACGAAAAGCTCTGTAGACGCTGACTCAAGATGATCTGATGTAAAGTGTGGCATTGGACTAATTCTTATCTAATAGTAAACTTCTCAGCGCGAAAAACTTCCGACAATGAGGACAAGAGACTGGCTAGGACGAGCACAGACTTTTAACTGATTTATTACTACTCAGACGCACAGGTAAATTTCACAAAAAAGAAGATAAGATCACTTGCATAAGCGGAAACCAAAAAACACACAAAAGCAGAAAAAAAAACAGAGCCTGCAAAAAACTACATGCTCACCCCAGACCCTCACGTGCCAAATTTAAATACGCAAATTCTTTTTCACATAAAGCTATTAATGGTCTGCTGATGCAGATGTCTCGAGCGATTCCTGCAGCATCGATTACAAGTCTTGTGCCTTCGTTAGGGGGGGACGCGAGAACCCTCGTCTTTTTGAACAATGGCTGGCACACACATTCATAACAATGAGTGGCCGAAAAATCTTTCTTGTTTGTTAACAAACAAGAAAGATTGGCGTTGAATTTGTTTTTTTTTCTACGAAGACGCCTAAGATTGACATGCCCTTTCGTGTAATAATCTCTTAATGGGACACATGGCAGAAGTGTTTTGCCTCTTGGCTTTAGAGTTATCTAAAGCTGTTGCCGATCAATGAATCTTTTTAGTTAACAATTTTTCGCAGATTTTCGGTTATCTTTGTCAACACCTCGCCACTCGTCAAATGGGCGTTTCTATTGGCATAAAGAATCTCTATTATTCCATACCTCAAAAACCAGTTGTTGATGTCATTGAAAAGACAATTTCTGAATTTAATTCTGTTGACTTCCAAAATGAGTGCGGTGTTTCTGAGTGCGGTGTTTCTTGGCTTCCTGCCTGTGCTGAAGCTTTACCTTGCCTCTAGGTTTGTGGAGTGGAATGGTGAAGTTTTTCTGCAAAAAACAGGTGCAAGTCCTGGCTCGTGCATCAACTCATTGTTAAGTGATTTGCATCTAGCTCTTTTGAATAGAAAGATTCATGAACGGTTCGCACAAATGAATGTAGATAAGTGATTCCGGTTTGTCGATGATTTCTCAATTTTGTTCGACTACAATATTGATGTCTTTAGTGAGTGCTTTCAGCAAGTTTTGCAAGTGTTCAAGGAATGCCTTAAACCACTATTTCTCACGATTCAGCTAACAGAAATTTGTTCTCTGACGTTTTTTTAATATCGTTTTTAGCTGGGCAAGTTTGTTGCACATATAAGACACGGGGGAAGAAATTCCTTTTGCCGTACACGTCTTCTCACAGCAAACTGGTAAAGCGTGGAATTGTAAAAGCATTTAACATAACGCTTTAACGAAATCTTGCTTCCACTTAATGCAGCAAAGTTTCGACAAGCAGACTCTGCGTCTAGAGGCAGCGGGCTATCCCGGTTCATTGCTAATTTCTGTTTGTGAGACGCTGCGTAAACAGTCAAGAGCAGGTAACCATGGGGCCGATTTACAAGAAGCAACTCCCAAGAAGGTGCCGGTGATACCGTATATACACGTTATCACGCATCAACTCAAGAAAATAGGCCAAGGAGTGGGCATGTCGGTGGTTTTTTTCCACACCGAATAATTAGTCTCAGTTATCTGTCCAAAGTAATCCTGTCGCAACTACCGCGAGCAGCTGCAAGATTAAGCATCCTAAAAAGTTGCTTGAGTGTGCAACAGGTATTGTTTATGGTTTACCTCTGTCTTGTGGACTAGAGTACGTAGGTCAGTCAGGCAGGTGCCTTACTGTAGGACTTCAAGAACCATGCCAAAAAATAAGAAGTGCAGGACGCGACGGTTTTTTTGCCGCTTATTGTTCCGAGTATGGGTGCAAGCCACTGTTCCAGCAGGCAAGGGTTCTCGCGTGCCTCCCCCCCCCCCCCTAACGAAGACATAGGACTTGTAATCGAAGCTGCAGCAATCGCTCGAGGCATCTGCATCAGCCAACCATCAATAGCTTTGTCTGAAAAACAATTGACGTATTGAAATTCGGCACGTCAGGGTCCGAGGTGAGCACGTCATTTCTTGCAGTCTTTTTTGACTTTTTGATTTTGTGTGTATGTTTTTTTTGTTTTCTGCTTAAGCAAGTGATCTTATCTTCTTTTTTGTAACATATTCATGTGCGTCTTAGTAGTAAAACATCAGCTGAAAGTCTGCGCTCGTCCTCGTCTGTTGTGTTCGTTGTCGGAAGTTTTTCGCGCTGAGAAGTTTAATAATTAGGATGATCTCCAGAGTTACCTGATGGAAGCATTTCTTTTCAAAACGACTGGTGTGCGCTTGCTGGAAAGTAATCTTGGCAAATTGTGTGAGCAATTTCCTACATTGCCTTGAAGCACACTCGCAAAGCGCGAACGTTTGTTGAGTCTAGCATGTTTTCGCGATCATGCTTTCTGGGCGTTGGCGAGTGGCGAACACCTATAGCGGACAACATTCTTCTCGGTAGTCGGGTGATACTTTGCACAGCCTTTTAACATGCAAAGGGGCGCACAGAGGACATAAGTTTGGCTGTGCTGATTGCTAAGTTTGTGCTAGCTATCCTAATGTAATAAAAGACGTCTGTGAGCTGTACCGAGTGAGGCAGCGAATGAACACACTGTGATGTATAACAAAATCCCAAAAAACAAAAAAACTGAACAAGATGTTTTTATTGAGGTTTTCTCTTCTCTCCGTGTAATTTATTCTTATTACCGCAAGAGGCATGCTACTTAGATATATGATAATATAGTGCAATAGCGAATTGGCCTGGTGCCAGGCATGATACAGTTCAAACCTATTGATTCCTGCGAAATCTAAATCCTTAGTCGCTAGATTGCTATGAGTCACATGGTAATCATTTCTTACCTATTTCATTGCAAGCCATTAGTTGTAGGAGAGAAGCCGTTTAGCAATTTGAGGTAATAGAACCAGTTTTACATGGATTTTGTCTCGCAGATATCAGAAAAATATACATTTAATGCTAACTTTTCGAGGGCCACTACGTAAGAGGTCATTTTAAAAGAAACGCTCTAGAATTAATATTGAGGATGCCTGCGACCATGGTTGTAGGAAACGTTTACGTTAACTGGACTAACGATATTCTTACAACCATGCAAGCATGAAAATGCTCCGAAAATTCCGGGGAGATTGCATAGTTTCGTGCAGGAGATAATGAGTGGTAAATTTTGTTTGAATGTGAAAAAGAAAATTGGACGAAAAAGAACTTGCCGTGAGCAGGCACAAAACACTAAATTTAGTTTCGATAACGCCCACTACACTTTTCATCAAAGCGTTTTCTGTGAGCTCTGGTTAATATTGTGTCTTGAAAAGGAAAAGAAGCATTTGAAGTTTCCGCCTTCCTTCATTACCAGTGCGTATCTCGTTTTGACAGGTTTCATGCTGTCGAGGAGTATGGCAGGGATTAATGGTCATATTTGTACAGCGAACTGGGAGCGGGGGAACCTTCAAAAGACAGCGCAAAGATCACACGACACAAGCGTTAACTAACAACTGCTCTGGAATTCATAGTGTCGCCAGTTGTTGGTGAGAGCTCGTGCTGAGTCGTTCTGTCTCTGTCTTTTGAGTGTAGCCATGCTCTCAGTTCGCTGAATGAATATAAACTACGAACTCGCTCACCTTTCCAATCATTTGCAATAGATCATTGGTCATCTGTCAGCCCGTAATGAGATCACGAGCTACATGACGCCAACAGACATAAAAAGAGTGTTCCACACTCACCTTCACGCTGATTGGCGCTTCTACGTTTAAATATAAATACACTATATACCCAATAGCGTAGACGAGAAGATATCCATCATGGTAGCTTACTTGCTACAGCACCGACGTGGTATTCGAAGTTCGCAGGTTTGACCTCAATCCATGGCAAGTTATGATTTCTTACAGGTTTCCTCCCGTTTACATCGCGTTTACTAACCATAGCGACAACTATATTTTCCTTGAAGTGTCGTATGATAGTGTTCGTTTTATTTATAAATAGAATTTAACGTCCCACTATCATACGCTTATCTGAGACGCCGTAGTGCAGGCCTGCAGAAGTTTCAACCCATTGGGGTTTTTCACGTGCACCGAAACCTAAGCATACTGGCCTCAAGCATTTTTGCCACCATCGAAAATGTGGCCGCCATGACCGTGTTCAATCCCACGACATGCGGGTCAAGTGCGAAGTGTCTTAAACACTATGTCATGGTGGCGTGTGCTACTTCATAATTTTATCGTATCTAACATGTAAAAACGAGACCAGAAGACGTTCACTTCCTCACTCCTTATTCTTAAAATATAATCGTCAAAAATCTCTTGTGGTACACATCACACCTGGGGTATTTGCCCACAAACTAGTTGGACTAAGTTAGTCGCAGGAAAACATACTAAAGAAGAATATTTATGCACTGGTATGATAGGGCATGAAAGAATTTATTTAATACATCACCAGTTGCTTGTCGTCTCGAAGGCTTCGCGATTGGGTAGCTGGAGATGTATAACAGAGTCAAGATGCCTTGTCATCCCAACAATGAAATTGTTTAGGGCAGTGTAGCGCAGCAGAGCAGTGCATCAGACTCTTGAAATGATCTAGATGGCGTATGTGAGCGATGCCATTAGGCAATCAAGTTGTCTTGGATGGCTCGTGTTGTTTCGGCAAAGAAGAAACCAAGTTGAAGATCAGCAAGGGTCAGGATGCCCTTCGTCTGGTAAACGTCATGAAAATCCACTGAGCCACATTCGTTCCATAATCTTGCTGGCAATCAACAGCAACAGGACGTTTTATGAGCCACCGTAGAGCCCTGCTGCTACTTCTCGAGACTGCTTCCGCTTCTTCCGACAGAAAAAATGTAATAAAGAACGGCACCACCAATCTGTTCAGGCTGCTCACAAGTCTGAAAGAGGGAGCTAGAGAACATTGCAGTTTTTGTGTTGTGAGCAGCGTTCGGTCATTAGAAGAGTTATTCACAATGTTGTATTGATACAAAACAGCCGTATTAAAAAGTTTTAAGCCTGTGTGTCAAAATTTAAAGGGGTTTTTAATAAAATATTTCATACCACTTTTCTGGCAGACCCTACATCCGAGAATCTGGCGTCACCTGTGTGGAGGATACTACGTAAAAAGGGTACAGTGGAGATGGAAAACAAAAATGATCTCTAAAAGATGCCGAAAATAGCATTCATGTTGAAAATTTCTCTAAGGCAGTTCTGCTTTTCCAGTGGTGTTGAGTGAAATATTAACAAGTCGCTAAACAGAACAGCTGTCACTGAGTAAGCAGTAATAAAAGCACATCTTGTAAAGCTACACGCCATCGGACCAAATTAAGGTGCAACTTTCCATAATAGGAGCGTGATCCAATGAAGTCAAACGAGAATTGAGGGTGGCGGGTAGGAAAACTAGGCCGACGCAGGAATGGCACGTATATAATCTCCTCCCTCCATATGAACATCAACCTCCTCTTACTTTATGGTGATGGAGGCAAGGAAAGCATGGTTGCGGGAAAAAAGACATTGTGTCGTCGAGCTGCACTGTACGTCAGCCAGTTTTGGCGCACTTCGGAACAGCCTTTCACGTCGTATCTTTGTAGCTCCAAATTAGCGCCTATCTGGTTCCCGGATCAGCGGCACGGTTTTCGCAACGAGGAGACGTGACCTCGACTAGAAAGTCCCATAATATGCTTCCTATCAAAATTGTATGAAGTTGAGTGGAATGAAGAGAGCCCAGCATGTCTAGCTTTTAGTTGTCATTTAGTCTAAGTTGGTAAGCAAACATTCAAAGAATAATCAATAAATGGCAGCCGCTTAGCGTCCCTCTTTAATTAAGTAACATTTTTTTCCAAAACTAGGCGTGAGTTATAAGATGACCACTATTCTAAGGCATGGCTTTTCAAAAAAAAACTTTCCGTGGTGAACACATTGAAAGCGAGAAGGGGGGGGGGGCTGGGCGTAGATGCTAACTCTAAAACTTTAAAGAAGTATTTTTGGATAGTCATCAGCGCCTAACATCGGGCTGGGCATCCTGGTGCCTACGACATATATTTTTCGCCTCTAATGCTTAAGCATTTTTCACAATACTCATAAAACTGCAGCAAGTACGAGCTTGGTACAACGTACTCTTACTGCTAGTGGCCATCTTTGATACCATGAAACCACCTTTTTCCAGGCAACCTGGGCGCGGAAGCCACGGACTGCTGGTGCAGATTGTTCACACTTCATTAAGAACGTCGATAATACCTCAGTTTAGATGAGCCGCGTCAATATCAATGGGCAAGATAGAGCAAGCGATAGCCTCACCAGTTCTTTCAGAATCGCTCCACTGTCTGCATTTTCCTATACATGGTCTTACATCATTTCCGCCGTATGAATCTGGAGGACTTCTTAAATCCGCCGTTCTTTCCTTCTGCGCCTATTTACAGACATGGCGTCTTGTTTGAGGCTACTGGCTCTTCCTTCCTGTGCTTGATCGCGTCAGACACTTCGTTCATGGGCTGAACAGTTTCGCAGTGCAATACCCTCTGACCAGGTCCTAAATTTTGCAAGTTCATGGTAATTCGTTCCACCAAATCATTGATCAGCGTGACCCCCTTTTAATAAAAACAGCTTTACGTGATGCAATGCTTTCGGTATTTCAGCTGTAGTAGGATTTGCAAAATATTCACAGCACAAATAGAACCAATCAATCGATTTGGCAGCACTTGCAGCAAAATCATAGGTATAATCGGGTACAGATGTAACCACGATTCTTGTTAACAAAGAGAATTGTTCTAGAAGCTGTCAAACTCGCGTCAGCTTAATGTAGTCGCAGAATGCGTTTATGATCATCCATATATGTCCCTCCTTGACGGTCACGTGAAGTCTGCGCAGACGCTGAAATGAAGAGCGGGTAAGATCTGAGGCAAATAACCAATTTGTTACCAAGAAGAATAGTAGGCAGACAAGCCACCACGACTTATCTAAAAAAAGTTGCGAGGAAAAGTAGAATTGTTAGATGAGATAGAAAATAAAAGGTAAACGAAAACACACCTTTGGCATTAACGCAAACAGAACAGCTGCTAGTACGACAGAAACGTTTGCACCTGCACAGGGCCACAAACTGCCTTTCCTGCTTCCGGTATTGCAGCAGCATTAGTGAATAGTACTTTTCAGGCCCTGTGTTTGCATGGAGTTCTAACACCAATATATGAGGTCCCTACAGAATCTTATTGCTTATCAGTGCGACGATTCTCATCATCACCTTGCCACACTGCCTTCACACAGCGGCCGAGTACATTTTCTAAAGCTATTTTAAGTACACTGACAAACCTCCCTCCGGCTTCACAGCTGCATACGAATTATCGCTAGCTCCTTGGTGTCTAATTTAACCTGCAGTACATCGAAACGAACCAGGAATAAGAAAGTTATCGTTCCCTGTGCGAAGCAACTGTATCTGTTTCCCTTGCACGAGAATTATGCGAAGTGATATATATATATATATATATATATATATATATATATATATATATATATATATATATATATATATATTGTCGCGAGAGGAAACGATAGACAGGGACTAGAAGTGAAAGACTGTTCACTAAGCCACAGCAGCCATTTACACTTCTTCACTCTCCTCTTCTACAACTAGCACCGCGTGGCATTACCTTCTCCCCAAAGAAAAGAAAAGAAGAGGAAGAATCGCATTAGCGCCGCGGCTCCGAAAAACAACGAGAGGTAGTAAATAAATATATGTGTCCATTGAGAAGTAAAAAAGAGACGGGAAAAAAACAAGCGAGAAAAAATTGTACGATTGTCCTGAAGGCAAGCTTCACATGACAAAGTTCTTGACTTGCAGTCAATGCGAATAGTATTGCTTCATCCTGTAGACGTGAACCACATCCGAGGAACGTGGTCGACAAGAATGGTGCGATGTGTCTGCTGGGACAGCTTCGAAGTTAACTTCCCCGATGCGATGAAAAACTCGGTAGGGTCCAAAGTACCTACGTAACAATTTTTCCGAACGTCCACGTTGACGTATAGGAGTGCAAACCCAAAATAGGTCACCGGGTTCGTATATTTCTGCTGTGTGGTGGATGTTGTATCGTCGAGCATCTTGATTTTGCCGCGATAAAATGCGAAAGCGCGCTAGCTCTCGGGCGTCTTCGGCACGCTGAGCGAATACATCTGCGTCCGGGGTAATCATGCCCGGCAGAGTTGGTCGCAGCATGTTTCAAGCATTGTGTTGACATCGCGGCCGTAAACCAGACGAAAAGAATCAAAGCCGGTGGTTCCCTGCACAGCCGTATTGTAGGCAAGTGTTATATACGGGAGGATTTCGTCCCAATTCTTCTGATCCTTGGTGACATACATCGAAAGCATATCTGCAATCGTTGTGTGAAGGCGTTCGGTTAACCCGTTAGTCTGCGGGTGGTACGCAGTTGCTGTTTGGTGCGTCGTTCCGCGGAGCAACAGGATCTCTCGTAGCAACTTTGCCGTAAAGGCAGTACCACGATCTGTGATGACGACAGCGGGAGCACCGTGGCGGAGATTGATGTTCATGATAAAAAAGTCAGCCACATCGGAAGCAGTTGCTCGTTGGGCGGCTTGTGTTTCGCAGTATCTGGTCAAGTAGTCGGTGGCAACCACAATCCAGCGGTTACCAGCCGTAGACTTCGGAAATGGGCGGAGTAAATCCATCCCGACCTTTTCAAAAGGTGCGTGAGGGGGCCGCGAAGTCTGAAGAAGGCCGGCTGGTTTTGTCGTTAGATTTTTGCGGCGCTGGCAGGCAGTGCCTGTCTTGACGTACTGCCGGACGGTTTTCGTAAGTTTCCGCCAGTAGTATTTGTCCCTGATCCGCGCCAGAGTACGGGCGAAGCGAAGATGCCCCGACGATGGCTCGTCGTGACCAGCACGCAAAATATCATAACTGAGAGTAGCAGGAATGACGAGCAGGTAAACAGTTTTCGCTGGATGAAAGGTGCATTTGTACAGGGTGTCTTGGCGTAGACAGAAAGATGACAAATCACGCGCAAACTGACGTGGTGGTTGTGGGTGACGTCCGTCAAGGTATTCGATCAGTGGTTGCAGTTCTGAGTCTTCGCGTTGCCGCTCAGCCATGTTTAATGATGCGAGAAAAGTATGGCAGCTGAAGTCTTCCGCCTTGTCTTCTGCAGCGATCTCGATGGGTGCGCGCGCGCGAGAGAGAGAGGGAAAACTTTATTAAAAATTCAGTCAATTGTTCAGGCATGGCCCGTCGCCCCTAGCTGTTGGCCGGAATCCCTTGGGACGCGGCAGCAGCAAGGGCTTGACTGATAATGTCGCGCTGGGCATTGGGGTCTGGGCTGTGGAGCAGGACCTTCCAGGACTTTACAGTGTGAGAACCATCGTTTTGACTCTGACAAGTCCACACCATGTGGACCAAATTCACTACCTCATCACAAAATTTACACTGGGACTGGAAAACTGTGGGGTGCCACCTGCTGCAAAGTGTGGGGTTTGGAAAAACCCCGGTCTGTAACTTTCGCCACAAAACCTCGTTTTTCTTACTCAGGGAGTTGTCCGCTCTCGGGTATACTTGCCGATTCAGCCTGTAGTGTGCGATGATTTCATGGTATGTGTGCATATCCTCGCTTCTTTGTTCGGTAACTTGGGAGGTTCCAGGGGTCGACCGGTAAGTGAGACCTTGGGCGACCGAATGATCTTCCTCGTTCCCTCTAAGTCCCTGATGAACTGGAACCCAGACAAGGTGCGCGGGAAAGACAGTAAGCGTCTGTGTGGTTCTGGCCAGACTTGTGAACCACCGTTATATCGAATTCATGTAACCGAAGGCTCCGTCTTGCGAGTCGGCCTGAGGGATATTACAGAATCGCTAGCAAGCAGAGAGAGTAGTGATCACTGACGATTCGGAAGGGGCGTCTGTGCAAGTAGGTCCTGAATTTTGTAATGGCCCATACAACCGCTTTTTTAGTCGCCGAGTGGTTCTTCTACGCAAATAACAACGTGCGGCTAGCGTGGGCGATGACACGTTCCACGCCATCTTGATTTTGCACGAGAATAGCTCCAAGGCCAAGGTTACTCGTGTCAGTGTGGACTTCTGTGTCTGCTTCGGTGTCGAAGTGACCAAGGATCGACAGCGTTTGTAGGCGTTGTTGAAGGTCGCGGAAAGCCTCGAATTGTTTGGGACCCCACAAGAAGGCGACGTCGTCCTTGACGAGTTGTTGCAGAGGGTCGGCAATTTTGAAAAAAAAATCGGTAGGATGCTTTGGTAATAAGCACAAACGCATAAAAAGCGGCGTACATCATCCGTTGTTCTCGGTATCGGGAACAAAGCAACTGCCATAGTGTTCTCAGGATTGGGGCGAACACCACTGCTGCTGACAATGTGGCGAAGACATTTGAGTTTATCGTATACAAAATATCACTTTTGCGGTTTCAGAGAGAGGCCAGCAGTGCGAATAGCCAGAAGAACCGCCTCAAGCCTCTCAATGTGCTTTTCAAAAGTCGTAGAAAAAACGACTACTTCGTCTAAGTACACTAAAAAAGAGTGCCACTTCAGTTCACATAAAACTGTGTCCATTATTCGTTGGAATGCGGCTAGAGCAGAGCACTGGCCAAAAGGGAGAACTTTAAATTCATTGAGACCGTCAGCTGTAATAAACGCTAATTTTTCTCGGTCCCGTTCATCTACTTGAATCTGCTAGTATCCGCTACGGAGATCCTTGGAATAGAAGTAACGGGCGTGCCGCAGGCGATCCAAGGAGTCCTGAATGCGAGGAAGAAAATATACGTCTTTTTTGGTTATCTTGTTCAGTTTGCGGTAGTCGAGGCCGAATCGTAGTGAACCATTTTTTTTATCCAGAACAACTGGGGACGCCCAAGGACTAGTCGATAGTTGAATTACGTCGTCGTTGAGCATTTGTTTCACTTGATGACAGATGGCATCCTGCTCCTTCTGCGACACGTGGTAAGCATGTTGACGCACGGGTTGGACGTTCGGCTCAGTGATAATCCTGTGCTTCATTATAGGGGTCTGCTGCACTTTCTACGTAGTGGCAAAACAGCCACTAAATGATGAGAGGACAGTGAGGAGCCTTGCCCTCCTGGGTTCTTCTAACTGGCGATTGACATTGAGGTGAGTAGTAGCGTCCGTATCCCAACTGCTCTCAGTCGAGATCGTCGTACTCAAATGAAAGGCGTCCAAATCATCCAATGCATCCAAGTAAACTATGGTTGTCCGTTTTGCAAAATGCCTGTATTCGCCACTGAAGTTCGTAACGAAAAGCGTAATCTGGCCATTTAGGAGTTGAACGAGACTTCGAACAATGGCAACTTCCCGATCAAGCAATAACGTCAGGCTACTTTCGGTGATGCCCGTAATTGACTGCTCCCGTGGACACTCAACAAGCACGAAGATACTACTTCGAGGTGACAACGTGACGCAATCATCAACTACGCGTAAGGCGACGCCATGATGTTCGTTCTCAATGTCGGAATCTGGAGAAACACAGTTAGCAAACTGACAAACAAATCACGCAGAATAATTATCGCTCCATACTCTTGCAGAAAATCTATGCCCAAAATGACCGGCCGAGAACAATTGGGCAGTACAAGGAATGACCCTACAAAAGCCGACGCACAAATTTCAAGGCTGGCGGTGCACCTTCCTATAGAGCATACGAGGTGTCCTCCAGCGGTTATTAGTTGATGGCCGTCCCACGTGTTCAGCACCTTGTGTAGACGGGTGGCCAATGAAGCACTCATCACCGAGTAATCGGCTCCCGTTTCGACAAGCGCAGTCACCGGATAACAGTCGACGGAAACGGTAATGGCAGCGGACATTCTGTTGGCAGTTTCCGAAACAGTCTTTAACGGTACGTCGTAAGGCAGCGGCGCAGGGTATTTGTCGGTTCACGTGACAGCGGCCTCACCTCCAGAGGTCGCCGTTTTCAGTTTCCCCGGCATGGGCTTGCGCCACTGACACCAGGGGACTCAATGGTGGGTCGGGCGCGGTGCGTTGATGCGGGCGGACGGCGTGATGGTGACCGTGACTGTCATCGCGGCGGGACAGGATTGTGATGGCTACCTTCCAAGTAGTCCACAATTTCTTGCGGGCGTTCACCATAGCGCGGACAACGGCAATCTGAGTGTTATTCGTGTAGGCCTATTCGTGTGCAGTAACAGTCGTGGTACATGTGTCCAAATTCGTCACAATGGTAGCACAAGGGACGATTGTCAGGTGCACGCAAGACGGTAGACTTCCGCAGGCCAGGACGAAAATCGGCCTGAGAAGGTGGGCGATAGGCTGGACTTGGAAAGCATCTGGTGGTCCCAGCAGGTGCATGAGCGAAATGTGCCGTCGACGGTGTAGAAACGCGTAGGGCATCCGTGTAGGAAAGCGTGGGAGGTTCGACTTGCGAAGGTGGTGAGAAATGAACGAACTGCCTAATTTCGTTACGAACGACGTCCGTAAGAGAAGCGCTACTGGAAGGAGACGCTGCATGAGACTTCTGAAGTTTTTCGCGCGCAACCTGCCGTATGAGTTCGGTGAAGACCTTCCTGTTATCACCTCCTGGTACAAGCGAGCACACAGTGGACATGGCCGTCTGACGCTCATACTGTGACAATCGCTGCCGAAGCATGCGCTCCATAATTGTGGCCTCACGTGTGAACTCCGACACAGTCGTAGGAGCGTTGCTTACAAGGCCCGCGAAAAGTCGCTCTTTTATGCCTCGCATTAGCAGGTGCACCGTCTTGTCTTTTGGCATGTGGGGCTTAGCACGTCGAAACAATCACGACATCTCTTCGACAAGCACGGCAACGGTCTCGTTCAGCATTTGAAAGCACGAAGAAAGTTTCTGCTCCGCTCTCTCTTTCCGTTTGGTGTTACTGAACGCCTCGCGAAGCTGCAGATGGAATTCCTGCCAACTTGTGACTGAAGTTTCATGGTTCTCGTACCACACTCTTACCGCGTTTAAGAAGGAGGTGTACACGTTCTTCAACTTACGGCGATTGTCCCAGTCATTAATGGCTGCGACCCGGTCGCCATGGTCACGCCAGTCTTCGGCATCCTCACCTGCATCGCCGTGGAATGGATTGGGTGTGCGAGGTGTGTTGATGACACAGCGCACGCTAGCGATTGGGGCATTCTCAGTTTGGGTGGCGGACGTGGCAAACATTGTCCTCCCAGAACTTGCCAAGGGGCCGTACTGTGGTGGCAGTCCTTGAAGATGGCGGCTGCTTTGATGGATATCAGCAGACCCTGGTGCACTGGTAGTGGTTGCTTCTGGTTCAGGACCAGCAGGCACAAGACGTTGCAGTACAGTACCCAGCACTTCCACCAGTCTGTCGCGAGGGGAACCAATAGACAAACTCTCGTAGTGGACAACTGTTTAATAAGCCACAGCAGCCATTCATTGTTCTTCGCTCTCCTCTTCTACCACTAACACAGTGTTGCAATATATATATATATATATATATATATATATATATATATATATATATATATATATATATATATATATATCTGTTGAAACGATCCGTTTAAGATGTCCAATAATTCGGTATGTTTCCGTAAGAATACATATGTTTCCTATATATTTTTCATATATTTCCGTAAGATTCTTACGGAAACATACGGAATTATTGGACATCGCATACGGATTGTTTCAATAGGGATGTATATATATATATATATATATATAGTTATGGGATATGGCACAACGGGAGCGTTGTCAACAAGGATAAATATACTTATTTCCCAACAGTTTCGGGAGGGGTCCTCCCTTGATCAGGGGATGAGTTATGCTGACATAACTCATCCGCGTCCCTCCCGCCTTGAAAGATGTTTGCGAGAGTGAGAGGGAACTAGAAAAAGGAAAAAAACAAAAAGGGGAGAAAAAAGACGAAAAAAAGGAAAGAAAAGAAAGAAAGTAAAAAAGAGGAAGAACCACTGTAAACCCTGAGAACAAAACCAACTGTCCGTCTACATCCACATACGGTTCATATCACGTGCTGTTCAGTTCTTGACGTGTGTCGGGCCACCCAAAATTGTCTCCGCGGTGCCGGGAGGGTCCGTGACTGCGTGCGTAAAGAAAGGGGTTTCCCCGTAATGGGTCGGTCGGCAGGTGGCGGGTGGCGTGCGTAAAGGAAGGGTTCCTTGTTAATGGGTCAGTCGGCTATTTACCTTTAATCTTCGCCCGTTTCCCTTCAATGGTCATCAAGTGCTAGGCGAACGTAAACACATTGTATGTGCATTTGGAAAAAAGAAAAAAAAGAAAAAAAGAAAAATAAAAGAAAAAAACTAAGGACAGTGTACACGTACGAGTCAGTCAGAAAAAAGCATGGTCTCCGACTCTCAATCTTTGTCACCAATTTTCTCCTGGCTTACTTCTCGGAGGCAGTTGAGTTTTCCGGGGTCCTCGTTGATGCCGGCTACTAATGTACGAAATTTGAAAATAAAATATCCCTCCCGCTGTTGAATTGATCAATTCTGATATATCAGAATTCATCAATTCCTTAATAAAAAACATCCCCCCAAATTTTCCCTATTACCTAAAGGACACAAACCACTTCATCTGCGAAACTTCAAGTCTCGACATCCCAGGTGGCAGTTTTCTGGTGACCATGGACGTCTGTTCACTGTACACCAACATACCCCATCATGACGGAATAGCGGCTATGGTTTCTGAATATGTAAAATCTGAATCATCAACTAGTGTACGTGGCGAGGTACTGTTTACACTTCTTGTACTTGTACTAAATTATAACCATTTTGAGTTCAACGGCAAGCATTTCCTTCAGGTCAGTGGCACTGCAATGGGCACGAAAATGGCCCCAAACTTCGCGAGCACCTTTACGGCTTCACTTGAAGTCCCATTCATTGAGGGACGCACCTTGAAACCTTTCTACTATAGAAAATACTTAGACGATATTTTTATGATATGGAACCATGATGAGGGAAGTCTTTTCCGCTTCATAGAGGATTCTAACAAATGCCACCCGTCCATAAAATTCACGCACTAAATTTCCAAAACTAGCATTAGCTTTTTGGATGTCACTGTCACGGTCGAAAATGACCGCTTGTCAACAAACCTTTACAAAAGGCCTACAGACCGTCAAATGTACCTACATTTCAACAGCAGCCACCCAAAGCATTGCAAAAGGGGTATCCCATATTCTCAGGCCTACCGGTACCGAAGAATATGCACCGATATGCGGGAATTTGACAGACACGGGGAACACCTAAAGCATTCCTTATTGAAACAAAGTTATCCGGAAGACATTATTGACGATGCCTTACTAGGTGCTCTCAACGTGAACAGGAATTATATAATTAAGGGACCAAACACAGTATCTAAAACGACTTCCCAAACGAACCTTGTACTAACTTACTCCTCATCAGCGCCACGAATCAACAACATACTTTCCCGCCATTTCAACATATTGAGGCAAAGCAAACGACTAACCTCTATTTTCGCGAAGCCACCTCACGTGGTGTACCGCCGGGATTAAAATCTGAAGGACATTCTTGTCAGAGCAAAAACAAACACCCCCAAAATTCAATCAGGGTGCCATCCCTGCGGAAAAGCTCGATGCAAGGTATGCCCACAGATGGTCACAACACGTGAATCCAAAGCGAACTTCTCGGATTTCAAATTCTGCATAACTGAAAGCCTTAATTGTGACTCCAGTAACGTAATATACATGCTACATTGCAACATCTGCGGACAAGAATATATCGGCCAAACAGACACGCCATTTCGGCTGCGGTTCAATAATCACCGGTACCACGCCACTTCACTGCCGAAGCTACCTTTATCTAGACATCTGCATCTGCCAAACCACAGTTTTGAAAATATCAGCGTAACTCTTTTGTAGTCCGGTTTCTCAAACAGACGCGAGCGCGAACAGCGTGAGGCATATTTTATGTTCAAATTTCGTACATTAGTAGCCGGCATCAACGAGGACCCCGGAAAACTCAACTGCCTTCGAGAAGTAAGCCAGAAGAAAATTGGTGACAAAGATTGATAGCAGGAGACCATGCCTTTTTCTGACTGACTCGTACGTGTACACTGTGCTTTCTTGTTTTTCTTGTTTCCTTTTTTTCTTTTTTTTCTCTTTTCTTCCTTTTTCTCTTTTTTCCACAGGCACATACAAAGTGTTTACGTTCCCCTACCACTTGATGACCATTGAAGGGAAACGGACGAAGAATAAAGGTAAATAGCCGACCGACCCATTCACGAGAAACCCTTCCTTTACGCACGCCGCCCGCAGCCCGCTGACCGACCCATTACGGGGAAACCCCTTTCTTTACGCACGCCGTCACGGACCCTCCCGGCACCACGGAGACAACATTGGGTGGCCCGACACACGTCAAGAACTGAACAGCACGTGATATGAACCGCATGTGGATGTAGACGGACAGTTGGTTAAGTTCTCAGTGTTGACAGTGGTTCTTCCTCTTTTTTACTTTCTTTCTTTTGTTTTTTTTTCGTCTTTTTTCTCCCCCTTTTTTGTTTTTTTTCCTTTTTCTAGTTCCCTCTCACTCTCGCAAACATCTTTCAAGGCGAGAAGGACGCGGCAGCAACGAAGTTTAGAAGCTCATGTCAGTATAACTCATCCCCTGATGAAAAGAGAACCCCTCCCGAAACTGTTGGGAAATAAATATATTTATCCTTGTTGACAACGCTCCCGTTGTGCCATATCTTATACCTTCACGAAGACTAACTGGCCCGTTGAATTATTTTTCCCACTATATATATATATATATATATATATATATATATATATATATATATATATATATATATTGCCACCCACACGTAGTGGGTCGACTGCAAGAGCGGCTCTACCATCAGGAGGAAAGAAAGAAGATTTGCGTGTCTCTTCTCGGCTCGAAAGCCAGCCACAACTGACGCATCGTCCTAGAGCTAGCTACCCGGTCGTTCAATATATCCCCCAGTACTTGTGACTCATCGTTAAAATATATATCATCAGCCTGACTACGTCGAATGCAAGACAAAGGCTTCTCCCATGTTACGTCAGTCAACTCAGTCCTGTGCTCCCTGCTGTCATTTTACACCCGCAAACTTCTTAATCTCATCGGCCCACCTAACCTTCTGTCTCCCACTAAACCACTTGCCTTCTCTGGGAATCCAGTTAGTTGCCCTTAATGACCAGCGGTTATCCTGTCTACACACTACATGTCCGGTCCTTCTTCTTTTTGATTTCAACTATGATATCTTTACCCCCCCCCCCCGTATGTTCCCTAATTCACTCTGCTTTCTTCTTGTCTCTTAAGCACGCCTACCATTTTTCTTTGCATTGCTCGTTGTGTCATCCTCAATTTATGCTGAACCCTCTTTGTAAGTCTCCAGGTTTCTGTTTCGTAGCTAAGTACCGGCTAGATACAGCTTCCCGATCTTTGGAATACCTGCGTCGAAATCTAAAAAATGCTTCTCCGATTATAGGTAAGCTAGCATACATTGTGCACTCTTGTTTGCCCTCAGCTTGAGTACGCCTCCCCTATTTGGTTCGCTCACCAGAAATTCTTGATTGACATTTTAGAAAGAGTTCAAAACAGGGCAAGCCACTTCATTTCAAACAAATACAAGTATCAGGCTAGTATAACCCAAATCAAACTTAACCCCTCATTGCAACCTTTGAGTACTCACCGTCACATACCCTTACTGACACTGTTTCACAAATTCATTCACTTATCTAGAACACTGGCATACTTGAAACGTCCCTACTTCACGTCACATAGGCTTCATATTCATTTTAGTTTTTCGCGTCTTTACGGGTGAACACTTGCAATTGATCCCTCAGCACTTCCACGTGCTGTCCGATGTTGGAACTCCTGAGAGATAACACTGTAAGTTTAGTTAACCCTAATACTTTTCATGACACGTTGACTAGTTAGCTGTCGAGGGAAGCGCGAAAAAGTCTAACATTGTAGCTGTATGCTCTTAGTGTCATAGTAATTTTTTTTGTATTTTATGTCGTAATTTTAAAACACCGTAGTGTCGTTTTTTCTGTATTTTATGCTGTACTTTTTTCTTTTTTTTCTTGATTTTCAAATATTCATTTTAAGATCTGTAGTTTAGCTTGACTAACAATACTTTGTATATAATACCTCCAGTGACTGTTTTCCTGTTATATTATAGTTTGCTAGCCTTGTGATTCTTTGTTGTAAGCAGTGCTGCCCCAAATACTTTATGCTTTACTGCTCTGTCGTTTGGTTCATTAGAAATGTTCTCGTATTTGTATTTTGTGAACTATTAGAAATTTCACTTTTTGTACTGTCCCCCTTGGACTCTGCCTCAACTGGACCCGTAGGATACTTTCGAATAAATAAATAAATAGATGAATAACAATTATCATGATTGAATGTGCCATGTACCTTCAATTTTATTTCTCCTCACGTAATACCAAATTTAGTTTATTTAAATCTGGCAGAACGGCCGCGAGTGCTTTGTGAGCGTAGTAGGTTGTCATGTTCTTACATGACATGCATGTCATGATTCGCACGTTAAAGTTTGTCACTTACTTTCGCCATGCAGTCATTTCATATCATACCACTTTTGCAGTATGTCATGTGAACTAATCCAGCGCAAGAGCTGCAAGACCACGAGATGCAGATCATGACACTCATGATATACAGGTCACGAATTTTTCCTTAACACGTGTCACTTATGCACGTCATGCAGTCATGTTATGTTCTACATATTTTGGTGTTGATACTATTATCGAAACGTTCGGGAGAGCTAAAAGTTGTAGGTGGCTACAGAGATAGATATATGGATACTCTCAAAGTCGCCACCGTTCGCTAAAAATGCTTCGCCTTTATTAAACACGGGAAGGGTAATCATGAACAACATTTTGTTGGCCATACTGTAGTGAAGAAAGGAAAGGGGTGGGTAAACAGCATACAGATTGGTAGAGTTTGTGACTAGAATGCAAACCAATCTGATAAGAAAATAAAAAAAATTACGGGATCCTACAGCTTTATCTTTGGGTGTTGAACGCAATAGCGACATCTTGTTCCTGGTGCGTATTTGAAAGACTTAGTGCAATAAACCTTTTTAGAATTTGTTATGCACCCGCTATACGTGGCATTAAGGAAATAGTTGCAGTAGCGTGTGTGTCTTTGTAGTGGGGTACCGGCTTTCAACTACGGAGCCACTATGATAAGCACATACTCTGACGCCTGTTGGCAATGCACTCTCGTACCACGTATTATTAGTGCAACATTTCGTGTTGCATTTTAAAGCATGTGTACAGGACCCGTGTGTTTGTCAAGCATGAAAACTACATTCATTGTATTTCCAAGCAGAGGAAATTCTTTTCACTGTTTTCACAAGCACACGTGCGGCCGTGCTGTATAACATCCGCTTGACACGCTAACGACCGGGATTTGACCCCCATTCGGAACTCAACAACCCTTGTTCGGTCCCCACTCTGCTCCAGGACTTTCTATAGAACAATGTATAAATGCGAAACATTGATCACCGAACTTCTGCGGCTTTGAGTGTATCTATCTATATCTTTATCTATCTAGCCGCCCACAGATTTTACCTCTCCTTGCCGTTTGAATAATGGTATCAATACCGAAATCAGTATGGCATAACATGACTGCAGTAAGATGATAAGCGACTAGCCATAACATGAAACACATGAGATGTATCATGAATGTTATGATTTACTTTCGTGGTCTCTCCGCTCTCGCAGTGGTTTTGTTCACATGACAGGTTGCGAAACTGGTAAGGTAAGACATGACTGTAAGGCGAACACAAAGAACAGATTCTAACATGAAAACCAGGACATCCTTTTCATGTAACAACGTGACAACATGCCACGCTCATGATGCGCTCACAGCCGTTTCGCAACCTTCACATATGCCGAAATTGTTAATACGGGACGAGAACGAATGGTTAAGGTATGTGACTGGTGCAAACATGATAATCATGAGATGCGTTTGATGTAACAAGACTACATGCTTCGCTCATGATGCGCTCGTGGCGGTTTCGCTAGCTTTATATATACAAAGTTTGGTATTACGGGACGTGAATCGATGTCGAAGGTACGTGACTTGTGCAAACAAGATAAACAGGAGACGCGTGTCATGTAACAACATCACTACATGCCTCACTCCTGCTGCACTCGCAGCGGTTTTGCTGGCTCCACATATGCCAAATTCAGCATCAGCTGACTTCGATAGACGACGAAGTTAAAGGACACGTCCAAATATGATAAGCATTATATGCGTGTCGTGCAAAACATGACTAGATGCTGAGTTCATAGCGTGCTCCCGGCCATTCCACTACACTCTTAAAAAAGAGTTTGTAATACTTACTAAGTTTGGTTTACTAAATACTTGTTACATATGTAATTAACCTGTAAGTGGAGTTAGTAACTGAAAGTTTAATACTTGCTACCATCTCTACCGTTACTTACGCCATCAGTACTGGTTAATAACGTAGGTAGTAACGGTTGCTAGCAAAAAAAATAACTTGACGCGATCATTTTCCCTCACGAATCACCGATTTATAGCCGTCGTATTTCCGAGCGTTAACATTTGGATATATCACTGAGTATTTACGCACATAATGTGCTTAAAAGAGAGCCGCACATATACAAAAAGTCTATGCGAGAAGTACAGCTTCTAAGTGGTGCCAGGAGTATTTATAGGCCAAACATTTGGGAATGCAGCTAGTGGCAGTGGAAGAATATGCTGTAGGATGCATAAGTTAAGTTAGGTGCCTTTATTTGTAAGATTCACAGGTTTTTATGTGAATGAGGTATAGTAGTGTAGAACTTTTATTCAAGCTTATTAAGCAAAACAATTAGTCATATCTGTTTTGCCTAATACCGCATCAACACGGCCTAATATACAAGACATAGGATTGGGTAGTAAGCCTACGCGTATACTAATCAAGGTGGACGATTGGGCGAGTTGGTGATTCATGATCGACGTATGTAACTGCGCGGTAGTAAACACCGCGCAGTAAGCTTGCACTGTCAGGCATAAAACCCAGTTTGTCAGATGTGACATGAATGTAGTTTATAGAATTCCGCTATCTTGTGGTGCGTGTTACATCGGGCAGACTGGGAGATGCCTAAATGAGCGCCTGCGCGAGCACGCACGCAATGTGCGCACTGGCAATGAAGGTTTTTTAGCTCAGCACGTCAGTAGGTGTGGCTGCCTTGCGCAGTTCGAAAGCACGGTCGTAATGTTCAGGCACAAAGACGATCATACCCGTATGATTGTCGAAGCGGAAAAAATGGCACGGGAACCAGAACACTGCGTCAGCAAACCGTCGTTAGCTCTTTTAGATAAAGAGCTACGGTATCTGGCAAGTGGCGCACATGGTCCTTGAATCTGCTTTTGTCAAACGTTCACGTTTTGTCGATTGTTAAGTGCTAAGTCATCATTTTTTGTAGATTTTCGTGTTTTCTGTTTCTGTTTCAGTCATATATATGTGGTTTGTGAAAAATAAACCTTCAGTTGATAGTCTGCGCTTGTCCTTGTATCTTCTTGTCGTCCGTGTTTACTACCGCGCAGTTACATACTACGCGTATAGCCTCAAAGAAGTTGAATGGGTAACCGTGCAACTAAGAGGGTTGTTAGATGGTCGTGGTAATAACCTGTAAGGTTTGTTTAGGAATTTTGTTAAATACGTGCTTGAAGAAAAGTTACTAACATTGCGAAAAACGTAGTATGCAATGCAACCTTGAAGAGTTTGCTAAGGTGGGTAGTAAAATGGTCTCATAAAACGTTAGTAATGGCCCAAGAAGATTAGTAGTAGCTACTGGTACTAACAGTCGGCTCATTGTTACAAGCTTCTGACAAACTTTTTAATAGTTTACTTCAACATATACTAAACTTGGTATTACGTGACGTGAATGGATGACCAATGTAAATCACACATCCAAACATGATATCATGATGTGTGTGTCATGTAAAAGATGAGGACAATCTACGCTTATAGCGCACTCGCGGTCGTTTTCCACGCTCCATATATAGCAAATTCGCTTTCACGTGACGCGAGTAGACGACGAAGGTAAACGACACGCCCAAACATAATAGCCGTAACATGGAAGTCACGAACTGCAGAATTTACCTACGCCTCGTAAGGTTGTGCTGAATTTAAAATGACGTATATTCTTCCTCATTCGTGCTTCGCATATTATTGATTCCCAGTATACGTGGGATCTGCCATTTTTTTTAATTGCATCGTTCTCGATTTCTTGGCCTCGCATTAGAGGATGATTTTTCGCTCACAACCGACGACGCCGACACCGACGCTACCGTTAGACTTTCTGCTAAAAGATATTTTTAACGCTCTCACGTTAAGAATACAGACACTCGAATCCACTGACATAAATGCCACAACCTGTCACTTAGTCCGTTTCTTGCAACACATGCATAGTGACTACCAATCTTGGCGCGTAATCACACGCATAGGAAATATACCATGTTATTTATTCTGCTTAGAGCATGATGTCGTATAGTGATGTCTGGTCAGCTCGTGTCTTCGCATCAACTAAGAAAGGAGCTGATGCTACAGATAACTTTCAAGTTCAAAAATTTTGTTTTTAGTTTAGACCCTGATGCCTATGCTTACAGTGCAGAACAGAAGCAAAGGCTTATCCACTTTCATTGAATGAAGAGAAAGAGAGGGAGTGAGAAAAAAAGCAGTGTTTTATCCTGCAGTTCATTTTCTGGTCACTGTAATTTACTTTTTATAATGCAGTCGCCCATAATGAAAATGAAGTTTCAGCTTATCGTGCAGAGTAATTACGCACCTTGGCGATGATTGGGCGGATGGGCACACGGTTGACTTACACAAAAATGAATTTCCAACAAAATAACTAAATTTAATGCCAGAGGTCTCTAAGATTGCATTTATTATTAGGTGAGGCTGCACGGCAGGTGTCTAGAAAGCGACGTCTGCCCTGTGGTGAAGTCATCAGTTTCCAAAGCGTCAAGGGAAACAGGTTTTGACGTCGCGATCAGCTTTAGCCCAACGTCACCTCTGGTAATTACCTGTCGTTTTCATACCTTGGCTTCACTGCAGCTCCGTTTCATCGTTTCTCTTTCTTATGAGTGGCGAGAGTGACACCGTGAAGATAGTAACAGATTTGACAGGCAAAATTCCTTGCAGTAATTTAAGCCAATGTATATGAGAATGACTAGTAGATTTGTTTTGCTTCCAAAGTGTAGGAATAACTTCAGACAGTATATTTATTGAAAAGTGCTGATCAACCAGAATTGCATAAGCGTAATGTAGCAATAAGTAATCCACACCACACTAAACGAAGGTTTTATATTTCAGTCAGTTTTGAACAGACGCATTCGGCCTGACGTAAAATATTTTATTTGTTTTGAAGCGACAGCCTTCTAAACTTGGGGCGCTGTCATATAAGCCAAAAATATTAGGATGCTCTAGTAAATTATGGTTTGAATTTAGCACTGCAGCTGATGACAGCAGCGTTGTCAGCACTCGCCACTACTAAAAGAGTCTGCTGAATTCCTTGCATAGCAAAATTGTGAGTTATTATTGACCTCAATATAACGGCTGTGCGGCGCTCGGCAAAACATTGTCATGGCAGCAAGGCAGATGGTTCTTTTCGTTTCGCATCAAGAACACGCATGGAAAGGCGTAAGCGTTTCAAGACATTGCTGAAAAAAAAGCACTTTCAATCGTTTAATTTTGTCACTTAAATTTTATTAACGGGTAAGGCTATTGAAGTTTCATGCCACAAACATTCTAAGCTCATCTTTTCGAGCATGAAATATTGCTTAAAGAAGTGGAAGACCAAGTTGAAATCATTTCATGTACTGTACAAGAACGAAAAGCGCGAATGATCGTTGCTCGCTAGCGTACGCCAAGTACATGCGCAGAGAAATAGCAGATGACGCGGGGAACACACCACGTTGATGAGCCAATGCACATGCACCAAATTTTGAAATCTCATAAGAAGTTAGCACTCCGCGGGCAGCCAGCCACACACTAGCGT
Organism: Rhipicephalus microplus; assembly: GCF_043290135.1. Lineage (NCBI taxonomy): Eukaryota > Metazoa > Arthropoda > Arachnida > Ixodida > Ixodidae > Rhipicephalus > Rhipicephalus microplus. Next base: position 110,581,215 of record NC_134701.1, read on the forward strand.
GTTCACTCTAACTGAACTGTAAACAAAGGGCCGTACTGTATATAATAGCTCGCTATTAGTACCTCCACTACGTCAGGGTAACCAAGTCATTTTGTTCACCGTACATGTAAAAGAAGTACGATGATATGCGTTTTGTGTCTGTCATAAAATCAAGGCATATTATGGATACCTGGATGGCAGTTTCATGAACTAGAATACTATATAATGTAGATACCAGAATAAATGACGTGAAAATTGAGCACGAAGTGTAATTCGTATATTACTTTAGGTGCACGTTCTTCTTTCTTGGCCCAAGTTAGGTCACAAGAATATGCGTCTACAAAATAGCAAAACGTCAAAGGAAAAATTACGCAACTAAAGAAACAGACACCACAAAAAAGAACACTTGGACAAGTCTAGCGCTACCTGCTTAGGTATTCCTTCTTTGTAGTGTCTTTTTGTTTAGTAGCACTTTTTTCCTTTGAAGTAATGAACCAACTAGGCTTTCAAGATGTCTGAAATATACGAGCGAAAATAACATGAAATATACCACGCCAAGTGCGGGATCATTGAGGGAATTCCAGCCTAACCAGCCAAGTGTTTCATGCAAACCAGAATACTTGACGGTCATGCACTGAAATTGAGGGGCACGTTTAAAAACATGAAGTGATCAAAATTTGACGAGCGATCCTTTAAGTTCAACACAAGCAATTATTATTAGCAATGTCATACCACGCATTTCATTAGGTAAGCATGAGAGAGGATAAATAACAAGGCCAAATAAAACATCTACGCACATACCACATCAATGACAGGTCATCTGTGAAAAAATATGAATATCGTTGCATGTTGTGGTATCAAATGGCTTATGTTGGCATATCATTGTATATGTGCGTGAGATAGTATAAATATATGCCGTTGCATTCGATGCAACTACATGTGCGCACTTCCCTGTGAAGTAAATGTCCTTCGTCATCCTTCTTCTCTTGATATGTACAGTAGAGCTATTCTTTTCCAACTTTTAATAACCAAATATTTGAATTTGCAGAAGCGAAACGTAAATTCACAATTGCATATGAGCCTGCTTGACAGTTATCTAACCCAACACATGAACAGTAAAAAAAAACGTTTTTACTTTCTAGGGATTTGTTACCTTGACTTAAATCGATGTCAGTGTGAAAAGTTTATGCCAAGTTGAATACACACCTTTTCAAGCCCTCTGTAATACTGATTGAGAGAACAGAACAAAAGTAAAACAACGGAGCAGACTTAAGCATACTGCGCTCGCCTACCTGATTTCATTATTTGTTTTTCGTCCTGATAGACTGTAATATGCAGGCCAGACGTTTTTAAATATAAACAGCTCGATAAGCGTTTCATTACAAAATTTTTATTCTGATCCAATCATGAACAGTCACTAAAACAAAGTGTTTGCACGTCCCTTGCCAACCTTATCATTACCAAGAAACTAGAGTATTAAAAACACACTGATCTATGAGTACATCTATTCTGTGTTTGCCCTCAACAGTCTACAAAAGTGAATGGCTTGGTTAGCCCAGACTAGTATAAAGAAATATTTCTTTTTGTATTATGAAGCCAATAGTGTAACGTGTGTATCAATATTCTGTTGTGAGTATGAAAATTCACTAAAACGAATTGTTTCTCATGGAACATTCCTAATTTGAAGACTGTAAATTGTAATTTCTCTTTATAGTATTGAAGAAGGAGCTTTATATTCAGCCTTACGAGCGGTGCAAAACTATCTCAACAAAAAGTAGAATACATCTGCACAGCTTCTTAAGAATAGCGGGCTGTTGCTATGAAGCAACTTCGGATATTTAATAGGGACATTGCTGGTTTACATTACTTCATCTTTCAAGGAGGACATACTATAAATATTTTTGTATCATGCGCCTGCAAACAGTCAGTCATGCCGAATTTGCAGCACCCTGTAAAATCAAGTTTTTAGCCATAACTTTTCTTACATAAATGCAAAATTAATTTAAATATTCGAAAGTTTCCTACAATTATGTCAGGTGTTTAGACGATACGAGATATATTAGTGTCTTTTGCGAAGTTATCACAAGCAGCTGTTAGATGACATCATTTCCTTAAGACTTGTCAGGCTTTCGTCCTTTTATAGTGAAGCAAAGTTGACATCATCGATGTTCTAGCTTTCAGCCCCATGCCACGTTTAGTGTTTCGTCCTCCAGGGCCTGTTAGGTACGCCCTGTAAGTCACCAATTACTAGTCATTACATGCGTACATTGCTTTAACTTCATGTTTTCTAAGGTTTTTATCATCACCGTCAGCCTCTACGCCAACTTCAGGACAAAGGCCTTTCTCATGTTCCATCAGTCAACACGGTCCTGTGCTGGCTGCTGCCCCTTTTACCCTATGTATTTCTCACAAGCGTATATTTGCGCATTGTAGTATAGTGAACTTGGCTGTTTATCAAAAGCGTGGAGCGAAGATTCGCATTAGAGAAGACTCGACAGTGTGTCTCAAAAGATCGGGGGCGAAAGAAGCATTGATAAGAATACCAAAAACGCATATGCATCGAATTCGAGGAAGGGTTTGGAAATTTGACAACAAATTGTATCTGTTAATAAAACTGTATATTGAAAGCGACCGTTGACCACTGTTGAAAGTAAAGACCATTTATACCAAAAAGGTCATTCATACCACGAAAGACCACTTATATATCAAAAAAAGAAGAATGGAAGAAAACAAAAACGCTTAAGGCAGAGACGTGAATCAAAAGCACTTCACAATGGCTATGATATGAGAAAAGAGAAGGAGATAAGAAGGTTAGAAAGAGCGAAAGGGAAAGACGCAAATAGGTCACTTATATCTGAGTGACTGACCTACAAGTAAGGGGCATTAGAGGAAGTCTATAGTCCTCAAAACGCGCAAGTGCCTTTATTGCCTAGTGCACTTATGATATATATGCAAGGCCTTCAATAGCATCAATAGGGAAAGTAGGCGGTCATCCAGTCGTCAAAGTGCATTCAAAAGCACTTGTTTTTCTGAGTTAAATTGAGGGCAATAGCCTAGCGAGGGGTCAATGTTGTTTTCAGTGCCACTAGGATCACACGCCGCACTCTATTTCCAATTATTCTTGAATATTTTATAGTGAGAAGAGCTCTGAGCCAAAACCAACAGAGAAGCGAAGCTTCACGTTGATGAAAGGGGAATGGAGCTCCAAGGAAATGAACTGCCCTTATGCTAAACCGGCGTTATAGTGCCTGCACTCAGTTCTCCTACACGAATGTCAAAAAACAGCTAATGTACGAACCCTTTAAACTTCACGACTGTGTAAAAAAAAGGCACAAGGTTGACTTTCTATTATTACCTTGCGATTGTTGTATTCAAATAACAAACACTGCTCGGCTTTTGCGTTAATGAGTGAAGGAGCAAGAAATATTTGAGCACATGCTCAGTAGTCTCTCTCGTACGAAGTCGAATGATCTAAATTAGGCAGAGCAAGCAGCATCAATCAAGCGCATATCTGTATGCACCGAAGATGTAGGCGAATATTTGATATTAATTTAGAAATGTCACACGAAAAAAAGTAAAACAAACCAAACACTTGCCGTAACGTGCTTGCAGCATTATAGTATCCGAGGTAATAGCTGCTTGCTTTACGTGAAGATATTTGCTGTTTCATACCCACGAACAAATATCAGAAACAGGCCTCAAGAAAAAAAGCCCGGATATTTAGGCAATGAATTGTAAGCATATTCACCCTGCACTACCTGAAAATGACGAGGACACACGAAAGTTTAGCAAGTAGTGTAAGTATACAAAACAAACGTACACTGGCCAAACTGGTGGATAAGTAGCGATGGATTGAAAAATCTTAAAATTTTTACAGGTTTGGTCTTCTCGAGCCAGCAAATCGTGCTTGTCCTATTCGAGTGTCTTAGTGTAAACTGAGATTTCTAATATTTAAGGGTCCCTAAAGCACAGGAACACCTGGCTCTGGCTTCCGAAATAAATGTACATGCGCACGTAACCAGCAGTCCTTGCGCGAGACAGTGTATTGTAGAAATTGTTGAGAAATGTTGCGTTTGGTCGGGGAATTCAATTTCCCCCACATAGACTGGCCTAACTTGACTTCGCAAACAGGTGCTTCTAAAAATACTTCGCTCTTGATTTCTCCTTTATCCCGCTTGTAAACCAACCTACCAGAGGTAACAACATTCTGGATATCATTTTAACGTCCTCCCCGCAAAGAGTTTGACCTCTTTATTGTCATGATGGTTTCAGTGGTCATACTCTTATACAAGCAGATATTCAAAACCCACACATCTAATGCCATTTTACGCCAAAACTAATAATAAATTACAAGAAACCCGACAATGAAGCCATCGACACGGGCATGGAATATTTTTGTGACGAATTCCTTTCTTCTATTTCACAGCAATTGGTTCATCGAAACTGGGTACCATTCAAACTCAAAATACGCCAACTCATTCATGATTATATACTGGGGATTTGCCTGCCTACAAAGCACTCTAACTAGCCAAACTATGTGTGATGTGTTAACACATCAAAAACCGTGGTTCACAAAGCCACTGCATGCACTAAGAAATAAAAAGCGACGTTTATATTTAACAGCTAGGATCTCTGCTTCTCCAGTGCCAAAAGAAAGACAAACCTTCTGAAAAAGCGTATTTGGATGCTGTATGTAGTGCGAAATCCAAAATTTTATCGCTTGACCTTCAATTGTTAATCATCAATAATCCTGTAAAATTCTGGAAAACTATCTCGCTTTCAAAAAAGTGATGTCACATCCCACTTTTCGACGATGACAGTAAGGCCATTCCACAGAATTATTTTGCAACTATTTTCATTACTACTTTACATCTGTGTTTACAAAGGAAAACTGTTTCATTGTGCCTTCTTCCTCAGATGTTATTTATGAGTACATGAGCCCTATAAATGTTACATCTTGGGGAATAGTGCATTATTCTACAAATTTAAAATATCGACCTGATCTGGGACAGAGAGCCTTAACTCAAAAATTTTCAAAATTACATTCACACTATCAAGTATGTTTCTCGTTCTTATTTTTCAGCCGTCGTTGAGCTCAGGTGAGTTTTCTTACGATTGGAAAATTGGCAAGGTGATTCCCGTTCACAAGTCTGGATATAAAAACAGGGTTAGTAACTATCGACCAATATCACTAAGTGGTTTCCCCGGTAAATTACTCGAACACTTCATTGTCTCAAACGTAACGAGTCGTTTGTAGTTTATTAATTTCTTTTTTCATAACCAACATGGGTCTCGAAAAGGTTATTTAGGCAAAACGCGTCTTTTAGAATTTACTAATGACTTATTTCAACATGCTGATAATAATTCTAAGACCGACTGCATATTTATAGACTTTTCAAAAGCAGTCGGTCGTGTCACTCATTGTCGCCTTATAGAAAAAGCTTTCACCACTAAATATTGATTCGTTAACGGCCTCCTCACTTCGAAACTTCTTTTCATTCCGCAAACAGGTCACTGTCACCGAAGGCAATTCATATCCCATTACTGACCTCTCTTCTGGTGTTCCATAAGGGAGCGTCTTAGGCCCTCTAATAATTTTATGTTCATAAACCATCTGACATCCTGGATAACATCCAAAATCAGATTGTTCTGAGATGACTCAGTGCAATATAGAAAAATTGATACGGTCGGTGACCATAGTGCGCTTTAACGTGACCTCGATCATATAACACATTGGTGCGATCGATGGCTTATGAGCTTGAACATTAAAAAAGGCAAAACCATGACTTTTGGGTGAAAGCTATCTATTTCCACGTTTACTTATTATTTTAAGAATGACGTTCTAATAAATACATCTTGCTGCAAATATCTTGGTATACATTTCACACCTAACTTATCTAGGTCTTCGCTCATAGACATAATATCTACGAAAGCATCGCAAGCATTAGGCTGTCTAAAGCGTAACCTTATCAGCACACCTACAATTACTCGCAAGCTCGCCTACCAGACTTTCATAAGCCTCCAGCTCCAACACGCATCAGCCATGTGGTCTCCCCACCAGGACTACCTCATAAATTCAATTGAACCTGTCCAGAATCGCGTAGCTCCCTTTATTGCTCCTGAATACAACAAACTGTCAAGTAAAACAAAATTTAAGCATTCTGTTTTGCTTCTACACCTTCAGACACACAGGAATAACGCTCTAATCTGCTAATGAGACAATTTACAGTAACCAACAAATCATATTGCCTCTTACAAAACCACATTGCTTTTCGAGCCGTCTCCATAATATTATATGCTTTCAACGCTATTCCGGGCAAACGCACGCATATACAGCAACTCGGCACTTTCCCGGGGCATAAAATAAAGGAACGGGCTCCCTGACGCTATTGTAAACATACGTGAGCCCATAACCTTTAGAGATAAACTAACTCTATTCATTGTTTGTAGATTTTCTGCATACAAGTGTTTTATCAAAGAAATCCATTGTCTTACTGCTGTACTACTAGATGTCACTTTAATATTCTTTAGATTCATAATGTATTTTTGTATAAGATATATTTCTGATCTGTGGTTTTTTTCGCACGCGTACACTGTAAGTAAAAATGAGTTAGAGAGGTAGAGTGGCTAGTCCTTCTGGAGACCAACTGATTTGCTACAACTACCCTTTTGGAGACTGATTGCAAGAGGATAAACAATTAGTTCTTAAAGAATGAACTGCAAGAGGACTAAAGGTTGCCCCTGAGAGGACTACTGGTTACTCCTGTAAGAACTAACAGCTGATTGCAATTGTTACTTTTGTAAGGACTAACTGTTGATACCAAAAATCATCCCCAGGAGAGTGAGTGTTACTTCTTGGGGATAAACTGTTCACGTCCGACAATTGATTAATTATGAAAGGACTAATGAAAGGACTATTCAATCACCTATCCATCTTCATCCAACTGACATGATAGCTGAGGTAGGCAGCGCTTTACTCAGTACTTCATCCGTAACTATCTGTATAAGAACGAAAAATTTCCGACACTAATTCAAAGCTGGAAACCTTTATTTTCTCGAAACAGTGGGTCATGCAGACCAGCGATGTTGGCCATCGGCAGCTGTCCTCCTCTTGCAAGAAATACGACAAAATGTAGTTATAAAATAAAATGGCTAGAAGACCACGATTTGATCGCCTAAGCCCCAATATTTACGCAGTCACATGCTCCTAAAACATGCTAAAACATGCCACACAAAGTGATTTTTCGGTTTTAATAATACCTATAATGTAATGTGCCAAGGTGAAGAAAATAAAAAAAACACTTTGAATATCGACAAGGCACATCGTTTTCTAAGCCAGCTAATCGAAAAGTTGATGATCACACTTATAGGTGACGGCGTCCATTCTTAAAGCTTTGAACAAAAGAATTCGTGAATGAATCTTGCAAGCAATCTGGGGTGTCCGTTTCTTCGCATGAGTGTTGCGGTGTTCAGTTCATAGAACAGCCGTTCCACAGAAACACACATGTATGTGCGTCCACAATTGCACCACATGTAAGGGAGTAGGTTCTTCACAGCTAAATTCATAGTCTGTAACGCGGCTCTCGCCTTTCGCGGAATCAGAGCAAGAAAAATCACGACGAGTGACGAACACGAGCCGCACTCCTGACTGCAGCAACACGAATGATTCTGAGCAAGTCTGGCACGGATGGATACACACTGTACGCTCTGAAATGTCTGTCAAACTAACATGATTATCCCCGATGGTAAAATTGTTTAGTTCATTGCAATAATTTTCAAGTCCCTACAATGAATGACGCAATAATCCCGTCCGACATAATATTCTTTTCTCACGTCATTTTATTCATCGTAACAGTAAGTGGGCTGAAAATCCAAGTCATCAGTGTGAGGAACCCCTGAAGCTGTATTTGCCACATTTTTCCCCCTTCAGTTCGCCGTCTTCCGCAACAACCATTCCATCACCTCGACAAAGTAGAAAGGCGAGTTCCGGAACGATAGGGCGTACCTGACCGAAATCCAGACCTTTGAAAGGCTGCTGACCCATGCATTCAACTAAATCTGCACGAAAAGTGTACTTCACTCCTTCAACCCCTACCTGAGGGACTGCGTGAGCCCTTTTCGTTAGTTCTACAAATTTGCACACGACACGCACTTCACCACACCTGGTCTTCTGGTGGACTAACCACACGATTTGCGGACTAAAGTAGACATTACTCTCCCTCTCAGCTGTTTTTTTTTCTTAGAGTGTATGCATCTATTGCAACCGCCTTAGCGTGTTTTGTTATGCTTCATTCCATGTCAAGTGATGACATTCTTATTAATCTGTTTTTTCTATTGTATTGTGTAGTTTGCCATATCTTCAAATTTTCTGGTTCTTGTTTATTACTAACTCCATACCCCCCTCACAATGTTTCAAACAAATGTAAACCTGTGAGGCATTTGAATATAAAATAAACATAAGTCATGGCAGAGTGACATGACAGTGTGGTTTAGCGGTAGTGCTTTGTCAATGAGGTTTTTAAGAGATTTTTTCCTGGGCACCTCAGTGCTGGCTACATTACGTTACGTAGGAAATACAGAACGCCCATCGGAAGTTCTTGATGGAATTGCGGCGCTTTTTTACGAGAACGGTAACGTAAAACTTCTTTATAAATAGCTGATCACTTTGAAAATATGAAACACGTTCAAACAACTCGCGCCCTGCTTACTGGCTACAATGAGGAAACATCTAATATGGCAACATGTGTTTGTTGACAGCACCAATCACCGTATTCTCCAGTAATCAAAAGGACAGCGCTACGTCACATTTAGCTATACATGCTACCATTGTAGTGTCTATGAACTGGTGCACCATGGGATGCTTTCAATGGTTGCATAGTACCCTCAATATTTGTACTGCTCTAATTATAGGCGCTTTAATTGTGCTTTGGAGACTCACCTGTATTTGTAAGAAACATTTGTAAAACTGCTTCTTTTTTTAGAGAAATTGGTTGACCTCACTTTGGTGTAGCCTACATCAATGAAGCATTTCCTATCGATTTGTTATTAGCATTGCTGCCAAAGAGCTACAACATTTCATTGCTTTCTTATGCAATCACTCTATGTGTAAACTTTTCAAACCTTAGGAACAGTAGGTTATTTGTGCTTCTTGCTTTTCACAAGTCTGCTTAGTTACGTAAACAATTTTATCCCATCAGTCAATACCAATCTACACAGGTAAAGAAGGAAGTACTGTTGCGTAAGTTGCTCGAATAAGCATATTTGATGCATGAATGCTTCTGTGCCCACAATAATAGGTAAAAAAGAAATGAAATTTCTTGATATCTCATCGTTAATTCCTGGTATGTTCAAGTAAGTCGTAACTCCATGAGTACACATCGTTTTTAGCTGACCAGTCCTCCCTCTTGAACATTTGATTTTATGGCCCCGCTTTGTAAATTGCAATAATTGCATTATGAGTACTTAACGGAATGCCTACTTAGAGTTAAGAGGAACACTACGGAAGGAATGAAGAAAAACACCCCTGGAATGTTGCTTCTCTGCCTAATTATGATAAATAACGTAGGTGACATTTTATATCAAAAATCACCCTCTAATAAAACTGGGTTTCTGTGACGAGGTCACACAAAACTTTATCCAGCATGCAAGTTTCCAAATTAAAAAAAATGAAATATTCGACTACTCAAAGGCACAACTGTTTCAAGCCATCTCTGTTTTTGTGTTTCTATTTCTTCAAGTATTTCATTTTTTTACTAATAAAGATGTACGCTTCCTTCGGACCTCGCATAGCTGACAAAATATTACAGAGTAATAACATGCTTAAACACGCATAATGCACCTTAAACCTGCCTGAAAAATGGCTTCAAAATCCGATCACTATATGAAAAGTGCGCGATTGTGCAAATTCCTTCAGATGTTTGAAGAGTTTTATATTTGCGAAGACTTTCGGAATGACGAATAAAGCAAAAGGAAAGGCAGAATAATGTTTGAAGAAGTCTTTCTGGTTCATTCCCTTATTGTTTAAAAGCATCGAAGTGACTTGGCTTCTCCCAATTACGGCCAGGAAGAGTTTATTTGTTGGAGCAGGAAAAAAAACCTATGTGTTGCATGGGCCACTGCCCTTGTGATTCCCCAAAAAATGCATACAGAGCGAGCTTTTACAAATTGCGTGCGCAAACAAGAGCAGCTCTTTGACGATGGAGGCGTTTGGAAAGACTCTACGCCGTCTGTTGGGTTTCGGAATTTCACTTTTTATGTGAAGTGGAAAGTCAGGGATTAACAATATATCTCTCGAGGCGAGAGCTTGAGACATTGAAATTATTGCATGTCGGCATCAAGGAAGCGGAGGATTAAATTACTGAAGAAGGGTCAAAAAGTTAACGCCTTTGAAAAATGTGCAAGGTTGTGTTTTGTTTACCTTTACCAATTATTTGTCTATTGAGTAGCTGCATCTTCTATCAAACAAAGAAGAGGCTGGCAAAGACACCTCTTTAAATTCTCAAAAAGCGACTCAGTTCGTTGTGTGAGATAGGTTAAAAAGAATGTTTCTGCTATAAAAGCAGAAAGTAAAAAAGGTTTAGTACTATTTTTAGACTATATACTAGACCAAGTTTTTCAGAGCATATGCTGAGTGATAAGCAGCGTTTTCGATAGGTTAGCTATACTTTGTCATCATTGGCTAGTATTACCTAAAATAAGTCCAAGCCAATATTTTGCGAAAACCACCCATTATATCTCAGAGCTGACCACACACAAAGCACCACAATTTCCGTGTACCAAAATATCTTAGGAAATAGTCCTCTCTGTGTGTACGTGTTCTCGCAAGGAAGCACTTTATCCTCCTATGGCCCAGCTTTCATCCAAAGCATTACGGTCGATCTAACAGTGCACCAATTTTCCAGGAAAGTCAGTTTTATCGCAGCACTATAGTGTAAAGGCTATGTAATACTCTTGTTCGTGCATACTCTGAGTAGAAAATGAATGAGATGTTACTGTTTCTTGAGCTTTGCAATATAACATATAGTAGTGACTTGTTAAGATACACCCGAAATCTCTCTTGAAAAGTCCTGCCATCCATTGCTGTCTTTCTGAGTGTAAGGTCGCAAAAAATGCAGGCAAAGTCTTTTCCTAACGGCAGTTCATTACGTGACAAGTCGTAACTGACCAAACAGAATAATGGCTGGTATTATAGTGTCAGTTATGGAATTATATTGAATTGCTGCGGATTTGTTTTAGGAAGAGTGTAAGACAAGGGGACACAATTTTCACAATGATATTTACCACGTGCTTACAGGATGTATTCATTGGCAAAGTATGGGAAGAGTAAGGGATAACAGTTAATAGAGAGTACCTTAGTAACCTGCGCTTCGCTGATGACATTGAGGAGGAGGAGGATTGAAAGAGGGAAGACAGGGAGGTTAGCCAGTTCTCAGACCGGCTTGGCTGATGACATTGAATCGGTGAGTAACTAAGGGGACGAATTGCAATTCATGATTACAGTATTAGACATGCAGAACTGAAAGGTAGGTCTTAAAATTAAGCTGCAGGAAAAAAGTTATGTTCAACACGAAAGAGATAGGTAGCGGTGCACTTGAAATTGTAAAAGAGTACGTCTACCTAAGACAGGCAGTGACCGCGGAGACAAACGACGAGATTGAAGTAACTAGAAGAATAAAAATTGGGTTGAGCACTATCAGCAAGCATTCTGATATAATTACTGGTACATTGTCACTACCTTGCAAGAGGAAGGTAGATAGGAGCTGCATCTTGCCGGTATTGCTTACGGAGTAGAAACTTGGAGGCTTACAAAGAGGGTTCAGCTTAAATTCAGTACAACGGAGAAAGCGATGGAAAGAAGATTGATAGGTATACAATTAGGAGATAAGAAGAGAGAACAGTGGGTCAGCGGAAAAACCGGGGTTAGGGATATCATAGTTGAAATCAAGAAGAATTGTACATAAACCCGGCACGTAGCGCGTAGGCAATATAACCACTGGTCATTAAGGATAAGAGAATGAATTGCCAGAGAAGGAAAGTGGGTGAGGAGAGACAAACAGCTAGGAGGGCAGATAGGATTACGTAGTTTGTGGGTATAAAATGGGAGCAGCAAGCACAGGGTCGAGTTGATTGGCGGAACATGGAAGAGTTGGCTGGCGAAGCCTTTGTCCTGCAGTGGGTGAAGTCAGGCTGATGATGATGATAATCAAATCGAAGTTCTACTACCCTGTCAACCAAAACAGCTCAAACTTCGTTACCGTTAGACGCTCAACAAGTGAGACAACTGCGGAAAAGCTCACACGTTTCATACTGTTTATACTTTGCTGGAAATATCCTCAGTGGTAGCGTGTAAGTGAATCAAGAAAAGTCCGTTTAGGGGATGCAATTTACTTTTCGAGGAGCTTTACATCACGTAGTGTTACATCAATGCTCGGAGGGGGTGGATTGATGACTGGACAAACTTTATTATGTCCGGAACGCACTTTAGAACGTTGCGGGCCGCTTCCATGTCGCAAAAAAAAAGATCCAAGTCTCTTTGCTGCGCCGCGGGCCCGTTCAACTGCGCATAACTGTTGTTCGAGTTCGAAGCTGGTACTCGCATCCTCCCGTTTGAGAGGCATGATGACTTCACCACAGTATAACGCGGGGCGCCGCCAGAGCATATGTTGTTAAGTAGCTATATCATTGCAGAAAGAACATGTATTAGTTAGCTGTATTTCGATATAATACTTGTGCAATGGCGTGGAGTTAGAGTGCCCCAACTTGAACAAGCCTAAGTGGCAGAGCTTGAGGTGTGCTTAGTTTTCGGTGAGGTGGCGGATATTGTCTCTGTGTCATGTATAAATATTTTGTCTCGTATTTTGTTATACGAGAAGGTAGGGGTGAGGCTGTCATATCCCTTACTTTTTGTCAGCGTTCTCACGTAATGTTGACACAGCTTGCGTAAGGCGTTGTCTTAGTGGAATTCTGTCTCCTTGATGTACACGGGTAAGCAAGGTCAGCGCACATACTGCAGGCATCTGTACTTGTCGCTACTATATCGTGCTTCTAATTGAATGCTGCTTGAGCTCTTGAATGATGAACGAAAGATGACACAACTAATTTTGTTATGTTTTCTTGAAAATAGGACCTAGTTTTGATGACACACCTAGAAGTTCGCTTTCAGTTTTTGCATTCTCATACATTCCCCGTAAAGGCCTGCTGTTGCGCAATTTGATTTCTGTGCATGGCATAGGGAACAAAAATCTATATATTACGCCCCTACGCCGTGTACACCAATCAAATCAAGTTTTTCGGGCACTTGAGTGGAGACAGTAGACTGTTTCGTCATTTGGGTTTTCGTGTAAAAGTGCGACTTAAGTAAAGCGAAATGCCGAGGCCACATTATTGTGATTGACCTTGTTACATTGTCTGTCTCGTGTCTGACCAAGTGGTGGCTCAAGTTAGGACATAGATTTAAGTTGCATACATATCCTTCATTTGGAACAATTCCGCTATTACCCGTGATTTTGCAGCATTCAGATTTGAAGGGCTCACCCAGTTTAATTCGTGCAACCTGCCTAGCGTTTTTTTATCGCTCTGATTTTACGTTATTGCAATTTCCGCAGAAATGCAGTACTAATGGGTTCACACGCCAGATAAAACTCAGCATGTAAGGTGCTCGTAAGAGTACAAAAAAAAAACAGACCAGTATGCAATGACGGAAACTGGGCATTTGTTAACTAAAGTGAATAGGTCCGCTGGAAATGCTTGTATAGGTTGATGTCGAGGCATGTCGCCAGAAAAAAAAACCTTCACTAGTTATAAGCTTAAAATTTACAAATTACCAGCTTAAAACTGACCATTTTGATGAATCAGGGCGTGGCACCTATCCTGCATAAGATCTGATAGTGATAGAGAGTATATCTTGGGAAATCCTTTCATTAAAAATTTGCGCAAGTCTCCCCATTTCCAAAGCGAAAACATCCCTCACAAGTTGATGGCAGCGCAGCTATCCGACACTGTCGTCTCACTTTCACTCTCAGATGCACGTGACAGTCGTAGCAATCCCTTCCAGAATACTGTAAAATTATCTTAGTACCGCTGCCAGAAAAATCTGCTCTCGAAGAAATCACGACTTCCTGGGATTTTCTCATGGGTTTTCACTCCTTCATTCCCCTTTATTCAAAAGGAGGAAGTACCTCTACGGGCACTTCGAGCCGCGGCAGCGCATGCGTTGTCTGTAACGTGAGCCTGGGTCTCAAGCCCAGATGTGTCTTTTAATGTGAAATCGCAGGCTCCCAAAGGGCTCTTTCCGCACTTCAGTAGGAAATACTCACCGTCTACTGTTGTAGTCTCGAGGGACAAAGACCGCAAATGGCAAACTTCTCACACTCAACGCATTCTCACCTTTAAATCTATCCTCAGAAAAGAGGGCGCACCGATGAAGTATTCCAGTTTTTTGGTCACCAGAGAGTATCCTTTCCCCGATTCTACGTTATCGACGCTGACACACCCAGCAAACCAGTGAGAACTATTTCACCTTTTCTTGTTTCGAAGTCTTCGACAGAAATCTTTGACCCAGGATATAAAGCATCGAGAATGGCAAGTGGTGACCTCCTGTTGGAGCTCCGCGACCAGAAACAGTATGAAAAATTGTCTAATCTAGTGAAATTTGGAGATACGAAATTAATAGTAACCCCACACCGAACCATGAACACCACCCGTGGCGTTGTTTCAGATGACGACCTGTTAGGGCTGACGGAGGCTGAACTCCTGGAGGGTTTTAGCGAACAGAACGTCATCAACGTAAAACGAATTAGGATGAGGCGCGATGGCAAAGAAATCCAGACTAAGCACTTGATACTTTCAATTCAAGTGTACTGCCCGACTCCGTTGAGGCAGGGTACATCAAGCTTCGAGTGAGGCCTTATATACCGAACCCTCTCAGATGTTTTAAATGCCAGCGGTTCGGCCACAGTTCTCAGAACTGCCGAGGCCGCCTAACTTGTGCGAAATGCAGTGCTGATGAACACACATCTGATGCTTGTGAAAACTCTCCTCACTGTGTGAACTGTAACAGGGAGCATGCCGCATACTCACGGTCATGCCCCAGCTGGAAAAAAGAAAAGAAAATTGTCACGATTAAAGTAAAACGAAACATTTCATTTAGGGAGGCACGAAGGCAGGTGTCCTACCTGCCAGAAACCAGCTTTGCCGAAGTGGCGCGTCAGGGAGCAGCGCCACGACGGCCCCCGGTGCCTGTCTGGCACACGCGTAGTGAGCCAGCAGTGACGCCATCCGCCCCCTCGGCGGTTGCAGCCAGTGCTGCTCCGCCATCGAAGAAGGACCCACCAACCTCCGGGCTGGGGGCCGCGAAGGCCTTGTCTTTAGAGGCGAGACCCTCAAAACAACTGCAGCGCTCGCAAGAGCGCTTGTCCAGTGCCTCGCTAGAGGCAATGGACACAACTTCGAGCGTGAGGTTGCAGCAAGCGCCTAAGGATCGGCGCGACTCCGTCGACCGATCCAAAAAAGAAAAATTTCGTGTCACGGCCCCTGGAAAGGATCCGTGAGCTAATTTTCTATCCTTGAGCACACAGCACAAAACACATCTGAAATGGACACGCAGATTTTACAGTGGAATGTGAGAGGACTTCTCCATAACCTTGATGATATTAGAGAACTCCTTAATAAACATACTCCAAAGGTGCTGTGTGTTCAGGAAACACATCTTAAGTCCACGCAAAAAAAATTTCTAAAGCAATATGCTATCTTCCGCAAAGACCGTGACGACGCTGCCGCCACGTCGGGCGGTGTCGCTATAATAGTTGATAAAGGTGTTGCCTGTAAGCAATTAAACCTCCGAACTTCTCTTGAGGCAGTTGCTGTCCGAGCAGTGCTGTTCGGGAAGCTACTAACAATTACTTCTATTTACATTCCTCCGTGCTATCAACTTTCAAAGACAGAATTTCAAAGCTTCATTGATGAACTTCCTCCGCCATATATAGTCGTTGGTGATCTAAATGAACATAATTCTTTATGGGGCGACTCCCGTTTGGATGCACGAGGACGCCTAATAGAACACTTTCTGTTTTCGTCAGGTGCATGTTTACTTAACAAAAAAGAATCAGCATATTATAACACTACGCACAACACATACTCTTTTATAGACCTGAGTATTGTCTCGAGTACACTAATTCCTTTTCTGGAGTGGTCTGTTCTCAAGAACCCCTTTGGGAGTGACCACTTCCCGATAATGTTAAAGTTAACAAAAGAAGATACATGCTCGCCTGACTTTCCTCGCTGGAACACCAAGTCAGCCAACTGGGAACTGTTTCGAGAAATTACATTTTTAGACGGAGATGAGATTGCTGATTTTAATATAGACGATGCTGTAGCATTCCTAACAGGTTTTATTATGGACGCTGCAGTGAAATGTATCAAGCAAACCAACGGAATGACCAATAAACGTCGCATTCCATGGTGGAACGACGATTGTCGGAAAGCGCGCAATAGACAAAATAAAGCTTGGAGACTACTCCGAAATTACCCAACAGCGGAAAACCTCAACAATTTCAAACAGGTTAAGTCCCAAGCCAGAAGAACGCGTCGTCTTGCAAAGAAAGAAAGTTGAAATAGGTACATCTCCGGTATAAATTCTTCCTTCGACGAAACGAAGGTTTGGAATAGGGTAAACAAGTTATTGGGTCGGGAGACACACCCCCTACTTTTGGTAAATAGCCGAGGGAAGAGCCTGGAGGAGCAGGCGGACTGCCTAGGCGAACACTTTGAATACGTCTCAAGTGCATCAAACTATACAGAAACGTTCTTAAAATTCAAAGAACGCGAAGAGCGACAGCCCCTTAAATGTAAACGTCCATCCAGTGAGTCTTACAACTGCCCATTTACATTAGCTGAACTTAAGGCATCTCTTGCGTGCTGCAACAACTCCGCGCCAGGTGTTGATCGTACAACATACGAAATGGTCAAGTACCTTCACCCCCAAGCACTAAAAACACTCCTAACTCTCTTCAATAACATGTGGGCAGCTGGGTATATTCCATTGTCATGGAAAGAAGCTATAGTCATCCCAGTACTTAAACAAGGCAAAGATCCGTCTTTGGCCGCCAGCTACAGGCCAATAGCGCTAACAAGCTGTCTATGCAAACTATATGAGAAAATGATAAACCGGCGCTTAATCCACTTTTTTAGAAAGTAACAGTATACTAGACCCCCTTCAGTGTGGTTTCAGAGAGGGGAGGTCGACAACAGACCACCTTGTTCGCATAGAGACATACATCAGAGATGCATTTATTCATAGGAAGTTTGTACTTTCGGTATTCCTAGACTTAGAGAAGGCGTAAGACACCACATGGCGTTTTGGGATTCTCCGCGATCTTGTCACCATGGGCATCCGTGGGAACATGCTAAACACAATTAAAAGTTACCTGTCTAACCGAACCTTTCGCGTAAAAGTGGGAAATGCTCTCTCTAGAACTTTTACCCAAGAGACTGGTGTTCCACAAGGGGGCGTGCTTAGTTGCACACACTTTATTGTAAAAATGAACTCCCTGCAGTCAGTCATTCCAAGTGCGATGTTTTATTCCGTGTACGTTGATGATGTGCAGATGAGTTTCAAATCATGCAATATGTCTGTCTGCGAACGACAAGTGCAGCTTGGAATGAATAAATTCTCTAAATGGGTGGATGAAAACGGTTTTAAAATAAACACGAAGAAAAGTACTTGCATACTTTTCTCTAACAAACGAGGGGTAATGCCACAACCAAATGTTGCTTTCAAGGGAGACCAACTCTCTGTAAGCAGCGAGCATAAATTTCTGGGAACCACTTTAGATTCTAAGCTTACGTTTATTCCCCATATTAAATATGTCAAAATGAAATGTTCTAAAGCGATGAACGTCCTAAAACTCCTGTCACGTACAACATGGGGTAGTGATCGAAAGTGCCTCTTGAAGTTATACAAAAGCCTTGTCGGGTCGCGCCTTGATTATGCCTCTATAATTTATCATTCCGCAACGCCAAGTGCATTAAAAATCCTAGACCCCGTTCACCATCTGGGTATCCGACTTGCAACCGGTGCTTTCAGGACAAGCCCGATCCAGAGCCTCTATGTAGAGTCGAATCAGTGGTCACTTCACCTGCAGCGATCCTATAGCAGTTTCACATATTTTATAAAGGTACGTGCAAACATCAAGCATCCATATTATTCAACTATAAACAATATGACCGCTGCCACCCTCTTCCATAATCGACCCACAGTGAGAAAGCCGTTCTCCTTGCGTGTGAGAAACTTATGTGAGGAAATGGGTGTTCCGCTGCTGGAACTCTGTCCTACGCCCACAGCGATACTTTTACCGCCGTGGCAGTGGCAGCTTATACACTGTGACACCTCATTTGTTGAGATCACTAAATACGCACCAGAAGCACATATTAAAATGCATTTCCGAGAAATCCAGTCCAACTACTCATGCGTAGAGTTTTATACTGACGCTTCTAAGTCGCATGCAGGGGTGGCTTATGCAGCCGTCGGACCATCCTTCTCGGAATCCGGCGTGCTGCACCCGGAAACAAGTATATTTACGGCTGAGGGTTATGCACTATTGTCCGCTGTGAAGCATATACGGAAATCAAACATACAAAAATCAATTATATTCACAGACTCGTTAAGCGTCGTAAATGCATTAAGATCCCTTTTCAGATCCAGAAATCCGATAATAATTGAGCTATATTCCGTTCTGTGTACAGCGTATATGTCCAACCAGCATGTTACTATTTGCTGGGTACCTGGCCATAGAAGTATCGAGGGCAATGTGTTAGCTGACCAAATGGCCACGTCAATTATAATGCGCGCTATTAACCCCACCGCTACTGTCCCTGGAACAGATCTAAAACCCTTTCTACGAAAGAAACTGCGAAACCACTGGCAACGCTTGTGGGACACAGAAATAAATAATAAGCTTCATTTGATTAAGCCGCGGTTGGGTTACTGGCCCTCCGCTACAAGAACACGGCGAACTGATGTCCTATTCTGTCGCCTCAGAATAGGACACACTTATGGTACTCATAACTTTCTTCTGACTGGCGATGAACCTCCTACTTGTGGTAGATGTGGTGAGAGGCTAACCGTCCTCCATGTCCTCATGGAGTGTGCGGAAGCTGAAAGGGAGAGAAAGAAATATTTTGCTTTAGCATACCGCTATAATCTTCCTTTACATCCGATTATGTTTCTCGGTGAAGAGCCGCTTTTTATTACAAAATCAGTTTTAAGCTTTTTAAAGGATGTAGTACTGAATGTGTTTAGTCCAACATTGAATGTTTTTAGCCCAACAGGTTCATAGCACATCCTCTGTTCAGAGGATGCTGCTGTGATAGCAGATTTCAATGAGCCCAGGCCTCCATGCTCTTGTTTTAAGGGCTCTGTCGAGGCACTGGTGCTCCATGCCAAGTTTTTATTTGACATACTTATCACTTTTAAATCATTTTATGTCTCCATAGCTCACATCACTTGTCATTGCCATAATTTTATCATATGTATATTTTTACACACCTACAGCGACTGTTTTTTAGGCCCATTTACAGCCACGTCACATTTGTTTTATCTACACTGCACATCCCACAATTCATTATCATCGCTCTGGCGCTCTTTGGCCATATCTGGTCCTTGCGCCAATAAACACCACTAATCAATCTCACAATCAACGCAAATCCTGCGTGATGAACGTCACACAAATATATTGCTAATATGGCGCAAGCGTTGAAAAAAATCAAAGTGCGGACTATTCAATTTGAGTAGGTAATAATATAGCAACAGTTCTAGCAACTTGGTGGTGCATTCCTTCGGTAGGACTGCAAAACAAAAAGTACATGAGGAGACAAACGGGCAAAGTACAGAGAACTTGAGCACTTTTTCATATTCCAGTCGGGAATGTCCATAATGCTTGCTGCTGGGTAGCCCCAGTGTGCGTGTAGGAAGGGCGACAATGGCGCCATTGGTTGGTATTGTTACCATCAGTATAGGTGTTTTTTTGCGTACGTTACACTGCTTGTACTTTTGCTGAAACTTGAGTGCCAGGTGCAACAGCGTTTTATTTTTGCAATCAAGGATAACCTGGCTATCATATGCACTATTGTTAAAGAACGTTACTTACCCTAGAGGTGAACGACTGGCGTTGGTGTGAACACTGATATGAAAGCATTTAGTGCCATTCCAAGTGTAACTAAAGAGGGTAAAATCGGGAAGCTACGGAAGTATTGCAATCACGGTGATTGTGACTTGTCCGGTTGAGACCAGCTTGCATATTGCGCCAAAAATCTGATATAATATTTCTAATGACAGTTTCTACCATAGTAAGTTATGAAACATCACTCTAGAAGCGTTACTACGTATTACCGGTGGGTGAGCAGCAAATGTTCGGCAGACAGCTAACAGCATGTGATTCCTATTTATCTCATTTTTATCGGCAAAGCTAAGCCCTAGGATATCTCACTCTGTGTCTGTTGGCAGGGTAATCAGCCAAATAACCAGAACATCTCACTGCCAGTACATGCTCTATCCTTTCTTTTGAGTGTAAAAGCAAGTGTCGATGCGATGGAGCAAGTTTGCCGATGCTTATTCAGAAGCCTAACGTAGTTGGTCGCGCAATCTTTTGCCTTCAGGTGAAGAGTTAGACACAAGGTATTTCCTGTAAGGCCTCAACATCTTTTTTTTTTCGCTCTGTCCATAGGTCGAACATTGAAACAGCAGTAGCAGCGTTTTCATTAGTTCGATGATCATTTGTGATACAGTGAAAACCTGGATGATTTTCTGAGTGAACAAAACTGTACAGATATTGAAACACGCAAAATTCTGATTGCCGAAAATTATGGTGAAGCTTTTACTCCGTAAAACTGTTCTTGTGGCCACAAGGAGAAATTGGTGACATTATTTATCGAACGTGAGTCTAACAAGGCCACCATGATTGCTTGTTCAACTAGAACATCACGGCCACGTCCCTATAGTACTGCTCACACAAAATTCAGCAAATGTATACAACATAACAAAGAAATGAAACTTTAGACAAAGAGGGTGGTGCTGAGGATAACAAAATTGCATTCATTGGCTCAAAAAGCGAAGTGTGCTTTCTGCAAATATTCACCCAATCGTTTACCCGTGTAGAGAATTCTACTAGCATTTTTTTGTCGACCATCCTAGCCGGCCATTCATTCCTTGAAAGCGCTGCTGCTTTAGACGTTCTGAGTACCCCTTTACATCCGATGACTTTTGTGCTACAAAAATTTATTTAAGCTTTTTTCTGCTGTTAGGTCCACAATCGGTAACTTTTCGGTGCTCCCAGAAATTCTTGCGATTGTTACAAAAGGTGAGCAGCAGTGATTTATTTTGACACTATTTATTTCTTGTTTCAAAGTGAAAGTGTTTATGTAGGTCCAATGCATACTTCATTTATAGCACCGATTGCAAAGGCCACTGTGAAGTGACTAGGCGGAACTTTCACATGCTCGTTTACCAGATGCGTTACCTCCTGCATTCGAAGCCATCTCCTTTAAAAGCTCGTGGGCTTAAATAATTGTACGGCAGGTGAGCCACAAAGCCTTCATAAAGTTTAGTCGATGCCGTGTTGTCGGCGACAAATTTTGCTTAAATCAATCTCATTGTTTTTACTCATTGCCTTTCATTACATTCACCGAGATTTCTTGAAAAACTTCCAAAACGGCTCTGTCCACTGTTGATCTTGTCCGAACATCTACGCCCAGTTAGGGCTGCAGCCCATGATGTGACGGGCAGAGGATTTTCTGACAGTGACGCTAGTAAGTGCGGTGCAGTAGTTGCACAGCTTCCAATTGAACTTCTTCTTTACACGTCAGAGTATGCCATCTGTTACTGTCGTATCACAAAATAACATTCAATACAGTTTGCCATTTCGGTATGCCTGTCTTTTTGTAGAAAATCAAGCCAACAACTAAAGCAAACGCCTTTATGTCTAACAGTGTAACAACTCTATTACGGTGCAAACTAAATCCACACACCTCAACAATTTTCTTCGTCACTGTCATGTACCGTATAAAATATTTGAGTCAATCCCTTTGCCGCCAGCGTCGTTTTTCCAATGCGCGAGAGGTTACTAGAAGGAGGTTATCTTATTGGTGGCTAAAGTCAAGGCGCGAGTGAAAATTAAACTCTTCACTGAAAAGTACGAATCCTCAAACTCACTTTTTAAAGAAAAAAAATAAACCTAGTTTTTGGTTCATTAAGTATTACGGCTTGGTGGCACTAGCCAGCGGCCGATCTAAAGGGTACAGCCATATCCATCCATCCATCCATCCATCCAGAGAAAGCGCGAAAGCGCTGCTCACGAACACCCTCATCATCGCGCAAATTAGTTTCACACAAGTTGTATACGTGTTAAAAGAACTCGCTGCTGGGTTAGCTGCTTCATAATACTAACGTTTTGAACCCCCATTCAATATATGGCCTTTTGTGTCGCGTGATGCATTCGCGCTGTAGACATTAGGTTTAATAGGCGGTATGAATACATGATAACTTGTGAATAGTCGTCGTCGTTTTCCTGTGAAGATTCTTGAACATGACCTGTATGCCCTAAAAAGCCTTTCTTCACACATTGCGTGCAGTAAACCTCTTTTATTATGTGAAATAATGTTTATATATAATTTGCTCGTGAATGATACCCTCACTGTAGATGAATGCTTTCATTTTATGTAAAGTGACGAAGGGTACAGCAACCTCTCTTGTCGTGAGGTATTCCCCGCCGTTACTAAGCCCAACAGATTTCGTTAGCTTTCCTTCAAACGAATGAGATACATCCCTCTGTAACTAATGAAAAGTGACTGTGCTCTCCTGTTTTTTTTTTTCCTGTGTCCATAAGTACTCCCATATTGTTTCGCGTAAGAAATAATCAGTAATAACGGGAACAGACGTGACCACTTCGTTAAAGTCTTGCACTTCATTTCATTACGCAGGCCCCAGGCCTAACTGTCTTGGCAGCTCACGCAATAAATGCCACAGCACTCGGGACTTCACGCCTCATAGACTTTCCTAAAATTAACTAGAGGGGACAGTGACGCAGCGATAGTTCAGCGACCATAGAAATTACGGCTATGACATTGATTTATATAGTCTTCATACTTGCGGGCGGCGAAGCACTTGTGGCTTCGTTTATTGCTGTGATTGCTTTGTTTGGTTTTGTTTCAAATGAAAAAAAAAACAGTTTTAACTTTGAGATCAGATTTGAAGTTGTTAGCCTAAAAGATTAAGTTGGTGAAGTGTCACTGCCGAACATTTGCCGATTGTTGTTTCGTGACATAGCACCTTCAAGACGCCCGAAGCCAGAAGGAACGTAAAATACAAACACTATGCAAATTCATGGCATGTTCATATTTTCCATGCTTGCTGTAGTGCTAAGCGTTGCAGCTACAATAAACACTAGCGCCCGACTTCGTTTTAGTGTATATTCAGGCAACTCCGCGTCGCGCATCGTGTAAACTGGTGTCGCAAAAACTAACTTCCGTTTGTGTTTTCAGTAGCCTTTTTCTGTCTCGTGTATTGTATATCTCGTGTGTTTCAGTGTGCGTTGTGTGTTTTTTGAGATATATCTGCTTTTCATTTAAAATACATGCGAAAATTATGTGCTGCACTCACGGAGTTACTGAGATATTTTCTTATTACTAGGAATATTCAATTTTTAAATTGTAGGCGTTTTCTCATGTGTGGTGCGTAAACGTTAAATAACCAGCAAGGCTGCAAGATACTGGCATTATATGTTCACAGCGAACCAATTTGGCTCTCTTTATTGAATTGATCTCTGACAAATTTGTAGGTGTCTATATAACGTTTCTTTTGTGATGCACGTTAGCTCCTCTACAAAAATAGCCATTATGTCTTGCGCCACTCCTGCCGTACAACACAAACACACACACATACAGACACACACATATAGACAGATAGATAGATAGATAGATAGATAGATAGATAGATAGATAGATAGATAGATAGATAGATAGATAGATAGATAGATAGATAGATAGATAGATAGATAGATAGATAGATAGATAGATAGATAGATAGATAGATAGATAGACAGACACGGCAGCAGTGCTCCTTTTTCGCAAACAGCCACCTTTGCAGTTAAAATTGCGCCTTGCGTTGAAGGAGAGCATTTGCGAGGAGATTTTTTCTTGTTTTTCTTCTACAAAACGTGTTGTCAAGAGACACAATGATTTCGAAACAAACAAAACTCAAAGCAATTTCACACTTTTAAAACACATATAAACACCGGCGCAGGCCAGTAAGCTCAAGCGCCTCTCGAACGCCAGATTACTTATTTTTCGCCTGTATCTACTCTTCTCTATACTAGCAACTCTGCTCTTTTTCCTTCTCCTAACCGCTCTTTATGTCTTCATCTCACCCCTTACTACACTAGGCTGTACATGACTGTGACGTGGTGTGCCCTTTTATTACCTTCTTACCTCATCTCTACCCTAACAGGAATACTTCTGTTCCTTGCTTTTTGGCCTGATATTCACGAAAATAAATGTCATGATTTAGCCTCATCCATCTTACTTTTATTCCTCCTCATCTTGACGGCAGAAATATTCACTCTAGATTTCTACCCTCACAGTCTTTCTTTACTATGCTATGCATGCTTATTCTGAGCTAAGAACTGCTTGGCGTTCACCAGCTTTCTGTACCGCCTACTCGCAATGTTTACTAACACCGGCCTTATACTCCCAGCTCACTTTCTTCCGTGTGCCTTTCTAGTGTAGTCTTCAACATCTAGGCTTCATAAATTGTTATTCACGGCATAACTAGAGTCGTCTAGTGGCTAAGGTACTCGGCTGCTAATCTGCAGGTCGCGGGATTGAATTTGAGCTGCGGTGGCTGCATTTTCGAGGGAGGCCTAAATGTTGCAGGCTCATGTGCTCAGATTTGGCGCATGTTACAGAACACGAAGTGGTCTAAATTTGCAGAGCCCTCCACTACGGCATCTCTCACTTACATATGGTGGTTTTGGGACGTTGAACCCCACATATCAATCACCGATTACTTTGTAGCTAAGTTTGCATTTGGCGCTCTTCAGCCTGTGTTGCATTGCGCGATCATCATCTATCCCCAAGAGCCTAACAATTTCTGAAGGGGCGATGAGGATTTGTTTTGGTCTTAACCTTTGTAAGAGTACTGAGTGCGAAATGACTTAGATTTTGTGGCAGAGAGAAAACAAAACTAAATAACTAGGACCGAGTGATTCAAGGGGCTGTGAACTTCTAAAGCTGTTTTAAAACACAGCTTTCGTTCACAGTTCTTTTTTTTTGTACGGAATAATAAAAATAAACTTTGATTA